>NC_140592.1:724582499-725782499 GCF_964204655.1 Triturus cristatus | reverse complement strand
CTAGAAATGCATATTGGGGAATCCACTGCCTGCAGTACGAAGTGAGGCCTATGAAGGCCCGTACCTCCTTTTGTGTCTTGGGTGGTGGCATGTTTACGATTAACTGGATGCGGTCAGGTGTGAGCTGTCTCCCCCATTTGGACAGCAAGTGCCCTAGGTACACAACTTGCTGGGCACAGAATTGCAGCTTTGAAGGGGACACCTTGTGCCCCTTGTCGGCCAGGAAATGTAAAACCGTCAGTGAGGCTTTTTCACATTCGGGTTCGCTTCGGGCGGTGATCAGCAGATCATCGACATACTGAAACAGGGCAGTGTTAACTGGCATGTGGATACTGTCAAGTTGTCTTTTCAGTGCTTGGCTGTAGATGCTAGGACTTTCTGTAAATCCTTGAGGTGCGCGTGTGAATTTAAAACTTCGTCCATTTAAACTAAATCCGAACAAATATTGGCTTTCCGGATCGATTGGGACGCTAAAGAAGGCGTTCTTGAGGTCAATTACAGTAAAGAACGTTGCCTCTGAATCAATAGCTATCAGTAATGAAGAGATATCTGGGACCACGGGATATTGTGGTACAATGCATTTATTCAATTCGCGCAGATCAATAACTAATCGATATACTGGGGGTGCTTTTGGATCAGTTCGTTTAAGAATCGGAATGATCGGAGAATTACATACATTGGAGTCGGTTTCTACAACCACTCCTTGTGCAATGAGCTCGTCAATGATTTGCAGTAAAGCCACTACAGCATCTGGAGGTAACTTGTATTGTCGCATTCGTGGTAATACCACTCCTGCTTTGAGTGTGACTCGATATGGTGTAATGTGCATACAACCTACATCAGTGGGGCCTTGTGCCCATAAATGTGCAGGTAGATTCTGTAATCGGTGATCCATGTCTCTTGACACGTAGTGACCTTTAAAGTCACGCAAAAATAGTCGTACTCCGTCCGGAGAACAACATATTATAGCTCCTAGAGCTTTCAATGTTTTAATACCTAACAAGTTTTCTGGGCATGATTTCGTAAGCAATAGATCTGTAGTCCGTGTCAATGGACCAACTGTAAATGCAAGCGGTTGCGATACTTCGTTAATAGTAGGCTTTCCTGAAAAACCAAGGGAAATATTTTGTGAGCCTGAGAGGGGTGCCCCTGAGACTTCGTCGTGACTTATAGTTGTTCTGCTTGCCCCTGTATCAAGTAGAAACTTTCTGTCTTTCCCTAATACTTGACTCTGTACATAAGGACCCTCTTGATCTACAGGAACCTCAATAAGGGGTAAGCCAACTTCCCTCTCTAGGCAATTTCATGTGTATCGCTGATACTCTGGATAGTCATTTTGTGCATACTGGTACATCTGTTGCGTCGTGTTTTGTGTTGCGGCAATAGGCTGTGGCTGTGGTACCACTACGGTCTGTTGTGGAACCGGCATAGGCTGTACGTGTTGCGGTGCTTGTTGTTGAATCTGATCCTGTCTAGGCGGACGTGGTCTCTCCATGGTTTTACCCGTAGAGATATTATGTTTCAGAACTGCACAATCGTTTATATAATGACCTGGCTGTTTACAATAGTTGCATGTCCCTTTAACGGGAACCGCTGAATTACTGGACTGTGTCGCACCCTTTTTATGACCGTCAGCTGGAACTGACTGAGCGACGAGCATTTTCATTTTCATGTCTTTCATACGTCTTTGTTCGTGTTCTTGTTCTTCTCTAATTCTATTCTGGTGGTACTGTAACATTTGTAACATTTGTGAAGGAGTGTTAGCTTGCCAAGTGCTCTCAACTTTCAATACTCTGTTTTTAACCTGTGGCAGGGAATTCTCGACTAGTTTTGTTACAAAAAGATGTGGATATGAATCGCTACTTGCTTTCAGGCCGCTATTAATACCAAAACATTTTTCAAATCGGGAATAAAAATCACTAGTGTCTTCATCGGGTTTCTGTTTACAAGCTGAGATTGCTCCCCAGTCTTCCTTTTTCGTAGTTAATAAACGTGGCAATACTTGTACTAATAATCCTGGCAATGCTTTTGTTTTGTCCCCAAGCCCTGCGCCTGCAGTTCGGGCATTTTCTTCGTTTTCTAATACTGTCCAATCAATCTTTTGGTCTCCCACTTCCCATTCTTTTTCTTTGAGTTTCTCATAAATACCGGCAGGCAATAATACTTTCAATATTTTCATAATGTCAGGATAGGTATAGTCACCCATGAGTAACATGTCCTTTAGTTCACGGTGAAAACCTGCTGGATCTTTGTCATGGCTGGGCACTAATTTTTTCATTTCCAATAGTTCTATTTTAGTTATGGGCGTGTATACAAACACGCGTCTAAACGTATTATCATCATTTCTAACTGGGTGTACTTCGCGTAAGGGAGTAAGGGATTCTGTCTGTCTATGTAATACGTTTTTCTCTCCATGGAAGGAGCTGGATCATGTTCTGGACACAAAAAGGCACTATATCGATGTCGGTATTCTAGAATTACTTTAATTAGATCGGTACCTAGACATCTCCATTTGTTCAGGAGTAGTTCTATCAGTATATCTGGTAGGGGACCAGGATCGGAGTGTTGGCTTTTATATATTATAAGGAGATGTTGTATCATGTATATACTAGCTAAACGCTGTTCATCTGGGGGGAGACTCAGAAACGTGTGTGCTAGTGCATCATCACTGTATTTTTCAGGACTGTCAGCCCATTGTACTGCTGACCTGGCTAATTCTTGTTCATCCATAGAATCGAGCACATGGTACCCTCTTCGTTCTCGAAGTAATTTATCAGTAGCCTGGAATAAGTGTTCAGGGGTCCTTGGATTTGAGATAACTGTTTGAAAAATTCTGTTACATTCCGGACGTATCGGACGTATTGGATTATTGAAAGATCTTCCTTTTCCTACATAAGCTATCGTTTGTCTAGCTGGTAATTCTAATTGTCCTGCGTTTATTTCTGACTGTTCCTCCTCCTCTTCCTCTGATTCAGTTTTATCTGCTTCTAATTTTCTTTCATGTATTCGTTCTACTTCTTTTCTGATCTTTCGGCACATAACTTCTATATACTTCTGTTTATCATGTTTTCCATCTGTTATATTCTGACCCCATCTGGTAAGTACTTGCATTTCCTCCGGATCTACTTCAGGCCTATCTCTGTTTCTGATCAAGCAGTTTATGAAGAAGCGTAACAATAATTTCTGCATATCTACTTTCTGGTATTCCATGGCCTCGCCAATACTTTCAGGACCTTGCCCTGTTTGAACAAAGCGATATATTCTGTCTAGATGTTCAACCATTCCTGGTAATGTCATTAAATAGTTTGCAGCTCGTCGTAAACGTACTGAAGATAGCAACATCCTGTCGTGTTTACCTGGTACTGGATCATATCTACAATCTGTAAGAGGCTCATTTAATATATTGTCATTAGCTCTTTGGGGTGTACGTTGGTGTGCTAAATCCCTATAAGTCAGTCTAGTTGCTGGCGGTGGCGTGGAAAAACCTCCTGTCGCACCTCCTGAGGTGCCAAGTCCAAAAGGATTTGTTGGGTGTAGGGTAGAGAGTGTGGGTGCAGGAAGGACTGTAGAAACAGATGGAATGCTTAGAACGTGAGGAGTTTGTTGCTGCGGAGGTGGGTGCAGCTGATCTTGGGGTTGAGCGTCGTTAACAGGTGGTGTGCGTTGCTGCGCACCATTAGTATATTCGGGGGCTGCATCATCTAAATAGGAAGAAAGGAAAATGTCCTTTGCGGTCTTGGGATGTATTTTAATCGGGAGTAATGGAGGTGGCAGATCTTTTGGTACCTCCAAGGTGGCCTTAGGCAAACCCTCGGCCAGAAGAGGATACATACCATTCATAAGAGTGTTTCGTTGTCTGTCTACTTGGTCTGTTTTTACTCGGATACCTTCGTCAATTAATATGTTTTCTCGGGCTCTTTCTGAATCTTCCCTACTTTTCTCTTCTTTTCTGAGCGCTTTCTCTGTGCGCCTATGCGATTCTTTACGCCATAGTTCAATGGCATCTTTCTGTGACTGTCTGGCTTTCTTTTTCCATAATACTTCTTCTATTCTCATGATGCAATCTGCATCCCATGTTCCAGTAGCGGGCCATCTCTGACTTTCTGCTAAATCCTTGGTGTAGTCCACCCATAGATCAAGATATAATACGGCATCTAGGCCATGTTTATGGTACATAAAGTACCCTGGAGTGTCCCTAGGTGGAATGGGAACAGCTTCCTCGAGTATCCCTTTTCTAGTTCTTATCTGTCTTAATTTTGAAAATAACGGCATCTTGAACCTTGCTACTTAATTCTTACTCGGTCTTGAACACAATAATTATAATAAACACAATAATGAAGATCGAACAATCACTCATACCACGACATTTAAAACATATCACAAACTTTTTTAGAAACGAACAATAATAATTAGAATAAAACTAGTTAACTGCATAATACTAAATATACTGTATGTACTGCTAAACAGTACAGATACACTGCTAAAACAGTGCAGACCAGGTCTGTGTACCCAAACCTGTCTTGACCGGCACAAACTAATGTGCACGTCTAGATGCGTCCCCAGCAACGGTACTCACCGGGAAGCACGGAACGGAAGGCATCGGAAGTCTGGACTGGACTAGACCAAACTGGACTGGACTCGACTCGTGACTTAGATACTTCGGAACTTCGGAATCTGGTGGGCCTCTGTATACCTCGGATCTTGCTCTCTCAGCTAGGCTCTGGTCGGGATTCTCCGCACTCCTCACCGCCTCGTCTGGGTGTTGATCGCAGCCTCAGTCGCCCCCGTTGGCCTGAGGGAGTTACAGGAAATCCTGCGGGTACGCGTAATTGTCCGTCCGGCTGTGGCAGGAGACCGGGTCTGCAACGCACCTCCGGCGCGTGGGGTGTGAGAGGAGTCCCTATTCGGGCGCCAATTATGTGGTAAATTTAAATTACCTAGACTTAATTTATGCGGTAAAATTCAAGAAGAATAACTCAGTAAAAATAAGAGGCAGAATCCGTGGTATTTGAGGTTATAAAAGGGAATTTATTCCTTACAAAGGAATGATGATGGTTCGAACCAGGCAATCGAGTTCCGTCACCACGAAGGTTCAGGAAGGGATCAGCAATACATTATTGACAAGTTGTCATATTTATATTAAAGTGCATTACAGTAAAGACATATGCAGAAGGCGTTACAGCTGATAAGAATACACATACGTAATGAAAAAGGCGTTACAATAGGCGTGCATAAAGGCGTATACTAGAAACGTCATTAGGATGATGACACAAATGGGTGGATCCATAAAAGAATCCAGCAAAGTCAGCAGAAATACATAGCAGAGATGCGCGCGCAGCCGCGTGACGTGTGATTGACGTGCAACTAGAGGGTGAAGGGAACTTGACATTTAGCCCTACATGAGGAGACAGAAGTCTGGGGTGTCAGGACAACCCAGTCCCAAATCATATCTAATATCTTGTGTTTAAGGAACTATACTATCTGGAAGGAAAGGTCTTTTCGGACAGAGCCTATTCTATACTGACTGCTAGTGCGTGTACAAGCGTCTAAGTGTCTACATGAGATGCGAGGGGGCATGGGCCTACCATGGTAACGAAAGTCATGAATTACTTGCACGGAGACAGTAAGGCCGGGCCCTTTGCTCTGCAGCTGGAGGGATGTTTACCTAAGCTATTAGACAGGAATGCATTTCTCGAGGAGCGGAGCAGATAACTTGAAGGCTGTATACAGTTTTGGCAGGCAACAGGCCGGGCTAGGCACCGTTAGCCGCGCAGGAAGTAAGACAAAGTTCATGGATACAGATGCAGGTCCAGGCTGGAGCATTCAGAGGCAGAAGCAGGAAAAGCTCGATGGCAGAATTCAGGGCCTACCTTGCCAGAGCTGGAAAACGTGAAAAGTATACCATATAAAGACGGTGGCAAGGCATACTTAGGAACGGAATATTCGACCCATTCATGGCAGATCTGAAAGAGGACATATTAACGTTGGACACAATTGTATTTGCGTCTTCATAGCTTGAAGTGGAGGGAACATACATGTACTTGTAGCATGCACATGGAGCCGTTGGGGTCTAGATAGGGGACACAATTGACCCTAAAAAATTCATATTTCCTCACCCTTCCCCCATCTAATTCACATTGCACTGCCAGAACGGCGGACATCTTGGGTGAGGGCTAAGGATCGGAGCGGTCTAGTCGTCACAAGGACGCTAGACCGGTACTTAAGCCGGTCATGCTGACGCGCAGCGGGTACGCGCGGTGGGTTCGCCAGAGCATCGCCAGAGTCACGCCAGAGTCCAGCCCGTCTGCGCCCGTCCGCGCATGGACGGGCCCGGAGGCTCGGTCGTCTGGCCACAGGCGCACTTACTCCTCAGAGGAGCTGCGCAGTCTGGACAAAGGTGAGCGGTGCCCGGACTGCGTAACCCTGATGACTATTAATAATTATGCTATTTCTCGCCCTCATAAGGTTACCCCCTCAGGCCGGCGCTCTATACTGAAGATCGTTAGCTTAAATACTAGATCACTCCACCGTCATCATGTGGAAGTCTATAGCCTGCTTCAGGACAATGACATCGATGTCCTGACCCTCTCGAAGACCTGGTTGGGTGATAACTCGATGCCTGACATCATTGCCGCTCTCCCAGTGGGCTGTGATGCCATATGGCATAACCGCCCGGGAGGTGCGCGAGGGGGAGGGGTAGCGATCCTTTTTAAAAAGAGCCTGTCAGTTGAAAGACTGTTATCTGAGTCAGTAGACCTAGCTGACCTGCTTGGGGTAAAGATAACCATGAACAACTCCTGTTGGGTGGTTTTGTCCGTCTATCGCCCACCAAATTCAACCCCACTCTTTTATGACTTCTTTGGGCCTATTATGTCGGACTTATGTACCCGATATACGAAAATTTTGGTCACAGGAGATTTTAATCTGCATTGGGATAACCCCCACTGGGACTTGGCCACTCGCCAATTGGACACCATGATGGCTGCCCTGAGTTTTAAACAACTTGTGGAAGTTCCCACACATACTAAAGGTCATGTTCTTGACCTCGTGTGGACTACAGACACAAATGTCACTCTTAAAGATGTTGTACCATGTATATGGTCAGATCACCATCTAGTGTCCTGCGAGATACGTATCGATGGCCATATACACAATCTATCGTTGGAAACCAGGAGAACCCGTAAATGGGCAGAGGTTGACTTAATAACTCTAACCAAGGCGCTACCGTCAATGAACCAGCCTTCGGATCTGGAATGTAGTCTGGACCGAGATTACGCAGATCTAACGCGGAGCTTGGCTCAGGCTATCGACCAGATAGCGCCAGTAAGATCACAGTTGATAAAGGGACCTGGTAAGGGGGCTCCCTGGTTTACGCCATCATTAAGGGAGCATAAAAGAAAGCTCAGAGCCTTGGAAAGAGGTTGGAGGAAATCTAAGCAGGATACAGCTAGGAATCTCTATAAAGCCTCCCTTCATTTATATAAAAAGTTCATTGCCCTAGCTAAAGCAGAACACTATGAGTCCCGCTTAAGTAAGGCAGCCAACGTCCAGAAAGAGACGTTTAAAATTTTGTCAGAGTTGAGTAAAAAACCTGAAAACTCCAAGTCCCCTATAAATTGTAATTCCTTTCAGGGGTACTTTTTAGAAAAAGTGAAGACCATTATTATGGAAATAAAGAGTGGGATGGTGAAGGAGCTTGCCATAACTTCGGCCCCCTATAACTCAGCTGACTGCACTATCACAGTGTTTCCAGAGCTGGATGCGTTGAGTCTGGAGAAACTGATGGGTAAAATTAAATCTGGCTCTCCAGCAGATCCGTGCCCACCCAGTGTCTTTCGTGTAGCTCGTCCCTTATTGGAGGAATGCATTATCTCCCTCCTTAACAGATCCTTGAAAATAGGGTACCTACCGTTGGAATTCAAGGAGGCACGTGTAAGGCCTCTATTGAAGAAACCTGGTGCGGATCCTGCAGTGTTAAAGAACTACAGGCCTATTTCCCAGCTGCCTTTCCTCTCAAAGATACTGGAACAGCATGTATTAAAGTCCCTGTCTCTGTATCTGGAGTCTCACCATCTACTCCATGAGCGACAGGCAGGGTTCCGAGCTCATCACAGCACCGAGTTGGTGATGCTCTCGGTGATGGATGAATTAAGAGGCATGGCTGACTGTAAGAAACCGAGCGCCCTGATTTTGTTAGATCTATCAGCGGCGTTCGATACGGTCAGTCATGCCTTACTCTTGGATAGACTGAATGATTTTGGGATCAGAGGCCTGGCCTTTAAATAGTTGCAATCTTTCCTTCTGGGAAGGACACAAAGGATACAACTGGGGGATGAAACATCGGAGGTGGGGACTTTGGAATGTGGGGTGCCACAGGGATCTGCCCTGTCTCCACTCCTATTCAATCTCTACCTACAACCTCTGATTGCATCACTGGCCAGTAGGGGCTGTAGAGTCTTTAATTATGCGGACGACACACAGCTGTTGCTGAGTGTCGACAATACAAGGACCGCACAACTCAATGCCCAGAACATCTTGAGGTACACTGTACAATGGATGACCGAAAATCTGTTGAAGATCAATCCAGATAAGACTGAGGTATTGGTGATTCCGTCCACCGCCTCACCTTGGAGTGACCTCTATTGGCCAGCGGAGTTAGGCCCTGCTCCAAAACCAAGTTTGAATGTAAAGAGCCTGGGGATCAAACTGGATTGTGATCTCTCAATGTCCAGTCAAATCTCTTCCGTGGTGGGAAGCTGTACAAATATCATTCGACAGCTGCGGAAGTTAGCCCCTGTCCTCTCTCAATCTATGATGCGCTCAATCGTAGCAGCAACTGTTATCTCAAGGATAGATTACGGAAACGCTCTCTATCTCGGCCTACCAAAAACTCTGACTAACAGGCTACAGGTCGTGATGAATGACGCTGCACAACTTATTTTCAGACTCCCAAGGAGAACTAAGGCCTCCCCCCTGCTACATAGCCTGCATTGGCTCCCCATTAAAGAGCGAGTGGAATTTAAGACCTTATGCACGGCTCATAAGGCAATTTACGGTCAGGCACCAGCCTACATTACAGATCGTTTGGAGGTGTACAGCCCAGTGAAAACACTTAGATCCTCAGATTCTCAGCTATTGGTCTGTCCCCGCTACAAATTAGTAACTAAGGGAGGAAGAGCCTTCTCTGTGTTAGTTCCTCAGTTATGGAACACGCTGCCTGAGGTGCTGCGCAGGGAAGGGAACCTCCTGCGGTTTAGAAAGATGCTAAAAACACTGTTGTTTAGAAGAATCCTGAGTGTAATCTAGACCAGCGAGTGTCTCTCTTTCTGTGTTTTGCCAAGATTATTGTTGTTACCATCGATCTCCGAGCGCCTAGAGACCTGTAGGTGATTGGGCGCGATATAAATCCAATATAACAATAACAATAACAAAGTCCAATCCTTTCACTGTCCAAGACAGAAGCAGCAAGCAGTAGGCCAGCACAACCAGCAACAAGCAGAGTAGTGGTTCCCCTCCTACAGCTTCTCCAGCTCTTCTACTTGGCACAGTCTCCTCTTAGGTCAGAAGAATTCTGAACTTATGGTGTCATAGCTCCTGTACTTATACCAGTTTCTGCCGTTGAAGTAGGCAAACTTCAAAGGAAAGTCTTTGTAGTTCACAAGACACTGCCTTTCCCTGACCTGGCTCCAGAGATACTACAGAGGGGTGGAGATAGCTTTTTGTGAGGACAGGCAAAGCCCTATTCAGGTGTCAGTCACAACTCCTCCTACTCTAACTCAGGAAGACCCATCAACCTGGTAACGGGCCATCAGGATATACAGGGCATACCCCAGCTCCTTTTGTGTGTGACTGTCTAGAGTGAATTCCCAAATCACAACTGTCATCCAACCCAGACATGTATCCTAGGGACAGGTGGTGGCACAGAATGGTTAAAGTAAGAAAAAGTCAACTTTTTAAAAGTGGCATTTTCAGACCTGCAATTTAAAAACCAACTTCACTCAAAAGATATTTTTTAAATTGTCAGTTCAGGGACCCTAAATTCCAAATCCCTGTCTCTTCCCAATTAGAAGTTACTCTTGTAAGAGGCTACAAAGCAGCACCAATGACAACATATGGGAGAGATAGTCCTTGAAATAGTGAAAAACAAAATTAGCAGTATTTCACTGACAGGACATGTAAAACACACCAGTACATGCCCTACCTTTTAAATGCACTGCACCCAGACGACGGGCCTACCTTGGGCCTACCTTAGGGGTGCCTTACATGTAGTAAAAGGAAAGGTATGGGCCTGCCAAGTGGTTGCATTTGCCAGGTCAACATGGTGGCTTAAAACTGCCCACACAGACACTGCAGTTGCAGGTCTGAGATATGATTGCAGGGCAATTCATGTGGGTAGCACAATCAGTGCTGCAGGCTCACTAGTAGCATTTGATTTACAGGCCCTGGGCACACTTGGTACACTTTACTAGTGACATGTTAGTAAATCACATATGCCAGTCATAGATAAACCAATTGCCAGTATGATTCCGACCGAGAGCATATGCACTTTAGCACTGGTTAGCAGTGGTAAAGTGCCCATAGTCCTGAAGCCAACTAAAACAGGTCAGATAAAATATAGGAGGGAGGCAAAAGGTTTGGGGATAACCCAAACAAAAGGGCCAGGTGCAACACTCACACCCAGAAAAGGTATAAAATTAAAAAGGAGATTACCTAGACAGCCTTGCAAATTTTAGCTGCCCAATCTTAGAGCCTGATTTAATTTTAGCAGATGGTCCGTCATTCCACCAGGGGTCACGGAGTAAATTACTCTGTGCCCATGGTGAAGGGAAACTCACCAAATTCATAAATGACGGCCAAGCGGGCTGTCATTGAAAATGCAAAGCAGGAACCGCCGTCAGTGCATTTCACTGTTTGGTGCACAGCCGCGTCAACATGACGCATACCTGCATCAAACAGTTTTCTTTTTTTATTATCAATAAGAAAATCCCGAAATGGGTTTTTCTTTTTGAAAATAAACATCTACTGCCAGCCTTACCACGGGAGTCATCTCCCATGGCAAGGGGAGCATTATTAGCATTTTACTGTCGGTCACCCCCAGTGTTTGCCTTGTGGTGCCAGACAGTCAACAAAAGGCTATATGTCCGCCCATCCTGATTGGGTGGGTCGACATTTAGCCATTTCGCTGATGGCCCTTCGTTTTTCGGTCCATTGGAGAGGTATGGCTATGGCGGTGACAGAGTAGTCACCGCTGTAACCAAACCTCTGGACTGCCTGCATTTAAATCGGGCTGGCAAATGATTATGTTGGCATTAGAAATGCTCCGTTGCGAGAGGGCAGCCTTACTACCTGCGCATAAATTAGGCCCTTAGTCTGTGTTCATAATCGTACTTTACTGTATTTTCCACTAGGTGGAAAATGCGCTAAAGCATGAATGGTGAAAGTATGCAAAAGCCAGTTTCTTTCTTATTTTTTTTCAATTTCCTCCAAGCAGAAACCCCTTCTCCTATGTTAGGTTTGCGTATTATGCGCACATATCACCCGGGATTGGGTCTTTCGGCGCTGTTGCAGCTCCAAAGGTTCTGGAGGCCATTAGCGAAAAAATGTCAGAGACTAGAAGAGCCAGGTCTTGAGAGATTTTTTGAATTCTTCAAAGTCCATGCAAGCACATAGATGCAGTGGAAGCAGATACCAGTGCTGGGGGGCTAAATGTTTAAATGAACGCCCACCATACCTGATGGTGTGAATACGCAGAGGAAGTAACTGGAGCTTCCCACTGGATCTAAACTCCGAATGGGGGCATTCCACTGCAGTTCACCCTGCAACTAAGGAGGCCAAACAGAGGTGTTTAAACTCTGCATGCTTTTTTTCTGGGCAGCCAATGAAGGGTTCTGAGAATGTAAGTAAGTAAGTAAAAATGTTATTGTATTTGATTAATTAAAACCATTACAAATAATACATTCAATTAAAATGTTTTGATAAAATAACTTTTCGGGTTCTGAGAATGGGTTCTGAGGGCGAGTCTAAAATTCTTTGAAATAGGTATAGGGCAACATTTCCCTTTGCACCTTAGAAATGCACCATCTCTCTAGTTTGTCTGCGTTTCGGGACTGATAAATGGTCCACAAACTGTTTGACAAGCTGCAGTGTCTGTGAGTGTTCATTACTTGGGGCCAGATGTATGACCGTTTCTTGCGGTCACAGAAGGGTTTCATATCCCTTTGTGACCACAAAAAAACGAGTTGGCCATGTGCTATTCCTATTTTGCGAGTCGCAAATTATTTGTGACTCGCAAAATAGGAATAGCAAGTCACTATTAGGAAGGGGTGTTCCGAGGGCATCCCTTCCTAATAGCGAGTCCTCCAGGTATGTATGACTCTTTTGGGACCGCAATTGTGGTAGCAAAACAGTCGCAGTTTACCACCCTTCTCAGAAGGGTGGTAAAGCACTCACAAACGGTAAGGGGTTCCCCGGAGACCCCTTTCCCTTTGTGAATGCAGGGTAAAATATTTTTTAGGGGCAGGCAGAAATTCCCATTCATCCTCTTTTTGCGCCATGTCCCATTTTTTCAAACTTAAGACGTAATGTGACTAAAGAGCTTTTTAATAATCCTCAACACAATCACAAATAATGAATGTATGATGTTACTACGCCGGCAAATACCACGCGTCAATACAACGACCGCGTTGTTACCACGTCTGGCTTTACATCGCAAGTCGTTTCTACGACTTGCGCTAAATTGCGCGCTGGACTTAGAAATAGTATAAATTACTATTCCTACTCCAGTTAGCGCAACAGCAGGGAATGTGTTGGACTTAAAATCCAACACATTCCCTGGTGCTGCACTCCACCTAGCGCAAGTCGTAGAAACGACTTGCGATGTGAAGCCACGTGTGGTAACAATGCGGTCGTTGTAACAACCGCGTTGTTACCTACTTGCGTGGTAACAGCAGCGTTGTAAACGCTGTTTCCGACAAATGTGTTATTGCACAATTTCTTTTATAAATCATAAATTAAATAATGCGTCCATTATGTTCTAAATGTAAATTTTATGTATTGCCTTAAACATGTATTGAGTTTCAGTAAGCAGAATACAAGACAAGGTAATAACAATGAATATATTTGCCATATGAATAAACAAACTATAAACATACACTGTTATGACCTGATTGTACCAACAATACTCAACACCACACTTTTTTTGGCTGGATTAATAATTTTCATAGAACTTTGATTTCCGAGTCATCTAGTTGTAATGGTGATTTCTTATTATTTACTCTCTGTTTAATACATTTATAGTATTAATATACATATGTCGCATCTATGTCACCAATTGTAGCACAAATGGAACTGCTTAAAAGTTTCATGCCCATTAACGCGAGGGGCATCCTAGGACATGCTGAGTCACTTCCTGTGACGTCGTTGTGTGTTTCATGTGCTAATAAGTCCGCTACAATCTTATGTTTGGGCTAATGACCCGGTGATGACGCTTGTTTTCAAGACCGTGGTCCTTGCATAACAGAAGGCAACGAAGATTTAAGGGGAGTAATGAGCGTTGGAAGAGGGAGAAGTATAGTTAAAATAAAAAAAAAACAGTGTTAGGAAGAGGGCTGTAAGAGAGGGAAACGGGGGGGGGGGAGAGAGAGAGAGGCAGAGATTCACACAGAGAGAGAACAATATACTCTGCCAGGTAACATTACTGCTGCACCATTGGGCACCTCTTTATTCCAGGAATTAAATAAATAAAAAATCTTGCTTACATCTGTGGCCAGCCTATACAGAGATGCTTTTCACTCCCAAGGCCAGTACATCACTCACAGCAGCAGGAACAGCAGTGCAGTCTTCTGTACACTGAGCAGGCTCAGCACAGGGAGCAGTGGTGAAAGCTCACTCCACACAGAATATGTAAGGAGGCACAGCCAGCGGCAGAGCAAGATTCCCTCACAGACAGAAGTGTTTCAAGAGTCTCTCTTCCTCCCTCCTCGTCTCTTGCTGTCCTGTGACTTACAGCTGTGCCCCGGAGGGCTGGAAGGACGCCAGAGTAGTTTGACAGAATTTGTGGTTGGTCTTTGTTGCTCAAGGTTGCCTCGACAACTCGAGGCAGCAGTTGGGGCAAGGCCGATTGCAGAGTAAGTCCCTTCAAGAGAAGCGTCATGAGCAAATAAACGTGGCTGGGAATGTGGCCAAGAGTTCAAACCAGTGGCTGAATCTAACTCAAGCATTTCATCAATTACTTTTTCGTTTTTCTGAGTAGCTTAAATCACAACTGAGCCACAGGGATCAGGTTGCAACCAGGAAAGCTGAAACATGTCTGGCATTGCTTGCAGTCATACAGAGAGGACAGTGGCTGAACACTTTGGGATGGATTATTTTGTTGAAGGAGGGGTGGGGGGGGGGCAAAGCCGGTATGCATATGGTTGTTAATGACTAGCTATAGTGGTATGTATGTTGTAGGTTTACCAGCGCCACACAGGAAAATAACACAAGTTCAATAATAGAATTAATAATATCTGGGTAACGGTACTAACAGGGTGAGGAGAACCACCAAACTCCTCAAAACTTTGTGACCTAGGCCAACAAATACATTCAAAAAAGTTGACAAATCCCTAGCGCACGTCAAAACAGTAAATTTCATAGATCAGAAATAAAAGGCGAAAGAGTAAGCACAAAATATCTTAGACATATGTAAGTTTTCTTGTTTTTTTAATCCAGTGTATCTTCAGGCTGAAAAAATCTCCTTCGGACATAAGCAGCCGACACGTGTTTCGTCGCAAAAGGGGCAATATCCCGCGACTTTTTCAAGGCTATGTCCTTTTAGAAAGAAGATTATGAATCGGGGTTGTAATTCCGTCCCACGAGGGATATAAATTCTGCTCAATTTTAATCCAATAATGTTCTTATGGTCCGGAAAAGCATGAATAACGCAGTTAACGCATCGTATATATGATGCGAGGAAGGCGTGTGATCGCAACCAGTCTGTGCGTGAAGCCGAGTACGGTACAGCCTGAAGATACGCTGGATTAAAAAAACAAGAAAACTTACATATGTCTAAAATATTTTGTACTTACTCTTTCGCCTTTTATTTCTGATCTATAAAATGTACTGTTTTGACGTCTGCTAGGGATTTGTCAATTTTTTTTGCATATGGTTGTTCCCTGGAATGCATTCCCAAGTAATTGTGAGTGGCTGTGTTTAAAGGTGAATTATTAAAGTATATCTGCTCAAAGGCTGATCGAAGTCTGAAAGGGTTTATTAACAAAAGGAAAAATCCACAGTTTGCGAATCCCAAGTTCATACGGACAGAGTGACTCCCTGCAAACTGAATATGGAGCATGCTCGGCCAGCAAAGGCAAGCATAAGTTTAGTTGACAAGAAACAGGTCTGTCAAAGGATAAAATATACTAGATTCAAAGTAAGCACACAGGTGTCAAAATACAAGAATGGTGAGAAAGGAAGAGGGTCTCCTTCAGATTGCAACAAGAATTTAAACCTTTCTTCTGAGAAAACTTTTCAACACTTCCTTGTCTCTGAATATAAAATGTGAAGGAGAGACAAAAAAATATCAGAGAGGGGCACTTCTTTAAAAGCATTTGTTAGCATGAGCACAAACATTTGTCTGAAGCATGTTACAGTTACCGTAAAGAAAAACATATTATTTCTCAATTCCATCCACAATTTTCCTTTTTTAAACAGACATTGAGTTCCAAACTTTCCACCTTTCAATTTTACATTGAATGAACTCTAGAACGTGTTCATAACACATTTAATGCTGCAACTTTCAGCTTTTGGTGGGTCTTAATTACAAAACATTGAAAAATCGTATTCATCAGAGTGATTCTGCAATCCTGCTTGCTCTAAATATGTTACTACCTGGGGGATACGAAACACGTGTCCAGGTAGAATGATCCTTCATTGCCAGGAAGCAGCTCTGGTACCGTTAAGAACCACTAAGTCGAAGCCTGATCTGTTTGTAAATCTGCCTCCTGAACTCCAAAATGGTAATGTAGGAACATACTACATATTTTTCACTTTATGTATTTTTCATAGTATGTTTTTATTTTGAGGCAAGTGTAATGAAAACTATGGGGCAGATTTATGTTCCCTGGCGCATCCCTGCAAATCAGCATGGATGCGTCAGGGAAGATGCGTCACGCAAGTTTGCCCTTGCGCCACCGAAGATGCGCCGCATTTACAATGCGGCGCATCGTGTCGCAAGGACAAGCAGATACGTGACGCATCTGCCGGCGTAAGGTTGGCGCAGTGCTGAAGTTGCGTCGCAAGCACGACGCAACTCCAGCACTGTTCCAACCTACCCTATCCCTAACATGGTGCGTCAAGCCTTACGCCTGCTTCAAGCAGGCGCAGGGTTTTGACGCATCAGCATTGGGAAAGTGACTCAGTGAAATCTTATAGATTTCACTGAGTCACTTTTCAGGGGCGTTCCTGCGACGGAACGCCCCCCCTGAGTAGCAACGCCCACATGAAACCTGACACAGGTTTCATGTGGCGCAGGGCTTTACACCGTGACGCATCTCCATAGATGCGTCACGATGTAAATGGTGCGCAACATGGCGCAGGGTTTACGCCGCCGCTGCGTCACAAAAGTGACGCAACGGCGGCGTAAAAGGGGCGCAAGTCCCTCATAAATCTGCCCCTATGTTTTTTCAAACAGAGAAATGTTTAGTGAAAATGTACGTGAAATACTAGACTACAACGTGTTGTTAATTAGTAAACAAAGCAGGGCCGAATTTAGCACTGGTGGCACCTGGTGTGACAATGTTTGTTGGCGCCCCTCATCTGTGGTGGAGGTGGTGACCACCTCTACCATTGATTCCCTCACCACCAGCTTTTAACAGTGCCCATCAAGTCTACATAACACTCTCTTTCAGATGCATTTAATTAGTTATATAATGCCACTCATACCAGTGTAGGGTTTCAGAGCACTTTGCATCACACACACATTACATGGACAAAATCAATCATACGTGTGTAAATCAGCGTATAAGAATTGTTAAATAAGCCAGAGGACTGCAAGGTGTAGGAGTGACATGTTATCCATACTGGTAGGCAGTATTGCTTAAGAATGCTTGGTCTGGACTGGAGAAGCAAAAACTCAAAATTGAAAATGGAACACCATAGTTGGGACTTCTCTTTAAAAATAATAAGTGATTTCTACCCAAATGAATGCTTTTTGATACATTAATCTATTCTCTAATCTATACTTTGCAGTGTGCATGCTGGCCTGGCAGCTCGGACTGGACTGTTCCCATTGGGCACAGGGTCAAGACTGATTTGCATATGGCTGGGTCCAAACTGGAATGGCATGGTGACCAAAAAAACGATGGCTTTAGGCCCAGATCTCTGTACTGGGGTGAATGTATGACATCGTTCTGCATTCTGTCCATAAATAGTTCTTTTTGCAATTGTCACCCCGAATGGGACGGGTATGCTCGGACGTGAGTCCCGTACTCGCAATGCCACTGGAATCAGGCTATCCTGGCTGAAGAGGGGTGAAACCCCGAAACCAGTCCTAGGATGCTTGTTTCCAGTCCAGGGAGGACCTGGCCTGGCAGTTCGGACTGGACTGTTCCCATTGGGCACAGGGTCAAGAATGATTTGCATATGGCTGGGTCCAAACTGGAATGGCATGGTGAGCAAAAAAACAATGGATTTAGGCCCAGATCTCTGTTCTGGGGTGAATGTATGACATTGTTCTGCATTCTGTCCATCAATAGTTCTTTTTGCAATTGTCACCCCGAATGGGACCGGTATGCTCAGATGTGCATCCCGTGCTCTCCATGCCACTGGAATCAAGCTATCCTGGCTGAAAAGGGGTGAAACCCCAAAACCGGTCCTAGGATGCTTGTTTCCAGTCCAGGGAGGACCTGGTCTGGCAGTTCGGACTGGACTGTTCCCATTGGGCACAGGGTCAAGACTGAGTTGCATATGGGTGGGTCCAAACTGGAATGGCATGGTGAGCAAAAAAACGATGGATTTAGGCCCAGATCTCTGTGCTGGGGTGAATGTATGACATTGTTCTGCATTCTGTCCATCAATAGTTCTTTTTGCAATCATGCAGTTCTTTGATGACAGTTAATAAATCACTGTTCTACATTAGGATTTTAACTTTTGAACTGCAAGTAACAAAGGGATGTCTCTTAGAAAAGCAGTAACCCACTGACCTAGTTACATTGTGCGCACTTTGTGATCTGCATGGTGCATGTTCTTTGCAGCAGGCATGTTAATCCTCTGTGCTATTCTATGATTAATCAAACACTCAACTAAATAAAGCTCCGATCTCTATCCAGGAAGAACATTAATCACGGGAGTTATCTTGACATTTTTATTGCTGTCTGCAAATTGCTGATGGGGCAGCAGGTGCTTTTAAAACCACAATAAACTTGCAAACAATGCACTCCCTGAAGTCATCACCCCGTACAAAAGCACCGGTTGCACCGCCTTAGAGCCGGCTGTGAAACATATCAATTACATAGTTAAGAATATATAATTCTATACAAAAGGGGAGTCAAAAACCACGTGGGCTTTTATTGCTGCGGCTTAATTCGTGGCTAAGAGAGACCTGGCTAGGCATTCAAGATTCTGATAAAAACAGGATTTGCCTTGTTGACAAGCAGATTCTGGGCCTCATTTACAACAAAATGACGCGGTGCTGCAAGCCATTTTGCTGCGCCAAGCGGTGTCATTATAAAAGCACAGGGACGCGTCATAATTAAATCTATATGATGCATCCCTCAACGCAGGTACCTTCGCTCTGCGTTGCAGGATGACTGTTTTTGTGCAGGACGTGACACCTTCCTGCACAAAACCAATAATTGATGGTTTTTTCCTCTTTCTATGTGTGGTGCAGAATGCAACATGCATAGAAAAAGGAAAAAATAAAGAGAAGTAAAATTATTTCTCCTTGTTGCGCCATTCCTACATGCAGGATTCTGACGTATTCCCAGGTTTACGAAATGTTGTAAATCTGAGAATGAGGCATAAACCATGGGTGGTGCGTGGGAAAACCTACAGCAACACCCATGGCACGCCCCTTTCACGCAAAGTGATGCATGAAAAGGGGCCTTATTTACAAGCCCATGAAAAGCCACACAGGTTGGCTTTGCGCGGCCTTGTAAATATGGGCCAGCACACTGCACCGCTGGTGCATCAAAAAAATGTACGCACTGGCGGCACAAGGGGCTTGTAAATAAGCCCCTATGTCTGTAGATGTCAGTCATTTTAAGGCTTGTGTAGATTGTTTTTGAAAAACCTATGGTGTACGGTACCAAAACTTGGAGTGGACTATGGGTCAAGCTGTTGGTAATGATTGGTTGTCTGTCTTGTCTTCTCCTTTGCGAGCTAGCTTCCTATTTGATGGTTTTTAGGTCTCGCTGAGACAGCGAAAGCTGTCTCTTTGAGACATTTTGTAAGTGGGCTTTCAAAAGTGCTACCCACATGGTTTTGCTGGCCTAGGGCTTGAGTGCACGATGGCGTGCACGTGCACAGCTGCTCCTTGCATTCCCCCCTCCCTTCTCACCCAGCCCTTTGATGCTCGGCTCGATTACTTTCACTTTAGCCGCTTTGACCCTTGCATTCCCCCCTCCCTTCTCACCCAGCCCTTTGATGCTCTGCTCGATTACTTTCACTTTCGCCGCAATGATGTTTTCCTTAACTGCAGGCAATTCCACTTCAAACTGTTAAAGAAACCTGTTTTTCACAGGGACATTATTTAGCAACGCTCAACTTGCTGTGGAGATTTAACTTAACAAATCAGCTTACTGCCCTCAATTCGCTCAAGAAACGTTACTACAAACAATCGGTCCTTCTCTGCATATTGCCTACAGTGCCACCGCTTGATTGTAAAAGGCTACACACATAAAGAAGCAACCTTACTATGACAATTCTTGAATGTGCACATACTGATCTGCACACAAATAGACGCAATCTTTCACAGTGCGCGGATCGTTGAATTGGCATAAATACATATTTAGTAGATTTATTTCACTGCAGTCGCTTTCATACAATTTTTGCGTGACAGGTTCGTGTAATGATAGGGGACAAGAGTGTCCGATAAGGTGAGGTGGAAAACGTTCATATGAACGTCCATAACAAAATGCACAGAACCTGTCCTGAACAATATTTACAATATGTGGCGTCACGACCAGAGCTGTGGACTTTGCAGCTGGTTCGAGTCTCGGCGTCAGCTTCGCAACATGTGATCCTGGGGATATCACTTAATCTCCCTGTGCCTACAAAAAAATTAATGTTGTCCTAGTGTAATGCAATTGGTGCTCCTATAAAGCGCTCAAATACCTCTGGGTCGAGCTTGCACTATTTGACAAAAACTGGGAGAAAACAATTTGCATACCGTACCTACGATTCTGTGCTAGTACTTCAATAAAAGTAGTACGTTCATAGTAACCCAGGGAAAAACTTTTGGTGCGGTTAACCATATCTTGTATATTTTCATTCAGTCAGTCCGTCCGTCAATAAGTTGCTCTATAAACGGAGATAAACAATATTACCCGTTGTACAATCCCAATGCAATTGGACTTCACCAAACTGACAACTAATCATTCGTAATGTGCTACCCTATTAACCCCGGATTGTGCATACTTTTACA
The DNA here is from genome assembly GCF_964204655.1 of Triturus cristatus. NCBI lineage: Eukaryota > Metazoa > Chordata > Amphibia > Caudata > Salamandridae > Triturus > Triturus cristatus. Next base: position 725,761,879 of record NC_140592.1, on the reverse strand, counting down.
CGATGAGTCAGTCCATACTATTGAGCTAAAACGTTACAACATGTCACGTTACACACTGTGCTAAACCAATAATCTACCAACCAATCACAATGAATCAATATCCTACGCCACACTGCCTCTCAAATGTGTAAATTGTACATAAAGTGCTACACCATCGAAACTGCCATTACTACACAACTGTTGAGGACTATCGTGCTGCTCAATTAATCTCCTGATAATGGATGCTGCACCGTGCCACAACAAGCACTGAGAAGCCGGTATGTCTCACCTTTGGGAACTATTGGCTTTACCAATAGTTTTAAGCCTTAATGCACAGCATCCCATACGCTGTGAAGCATGGCTAAAAAAAAAAGGAACTAAAATATATATAAAAAGACGCTATGTCAAAGGGGTTGCGCCACGCATGCGCCTGCCTACAAAATGACAAGCGCTGGTTTTAATTGAGTAGCATCCGTGAATTTAAACAAGCATTGACATAGCCAATAGGTCTCACCTTTGGGACGTTATAAGTATTTAGATATGCAGCACAATATACTTACTGCAACAACATTAACTGTTGCATGGCTAAACACTTATAAGGTCCCAAAGGCGAGACCTATTGGCTATGCCAATACTTGTTCTTCTTCTTGTGTTTGCCCCTTCCCTGGAGCACATTTTCTGACTGCATGAATTTATCCTTCTGCAGCTTACATTTACCAAACTGCTCTTCTGTTTTCTTTCAGCACTCCATGGGAGTACGTTTCTTGCTGTCTCCCCATGATCTGCTTTCCTATCACACCCCAAACTGATTTCGGTGCTGCTCCCCCTGCTCATCCTTTGTGTCCCCCACCCCTCGCCATCCTGTTTGGCTCTTTTCTGCCTTTAAAAAAAAAATTCTACCCCCTCTCACGCCGCCTCTGTTACTTCTTCACTCCTTTGTGCATAGCATAGTGTTGCTTGGTTGGCACTTTACAGGCTTCACTGTTGCTTCCTACCAGTTGGCAGTGTTGCATTGCCACCCAATCCACCACTGCCTCCCCATTCTGCCCTGTCCTGGTTTTTTTACTTTATGGCAGGCCCGCCATTTTCAAATTCCTACAGGACCTCTCATCTCTCTACAATGCATTTTCAAATTTTTATTGTTGAATAAAATACAAGATGGGCATCCACCATCGTAAAACGATAAATTAAAAGTGAAAAATGGCAGCATCATGACACAGTCACACATATGCACATACTTTGTCATACTGGGGTTGGCCTTTTCCGTTTTTCGTTTTATGCCTATGCTGTTCAGCATAGGCAATAAGCATTGGCAAAGCTAAAAGATCGGCCAATGCTTTTCAAAGGCGAGACCTATTGGCTTTGCCAATGTTTGTTGCAGCTGTTGCCAGCCAGGTGGAGCTAAGACCCTGATTGCAAATAGAATGTATTGTATTATGTTGTTTGGTAATTGCATTCATATAGTTCTTACTAGCTCTGACAAGGCATTGACGTGATTTATAGCAGGCAGCATGCTACTCCGTATCCTAAGGTTAGTGGTAATAGAGTAGTAGTAAGAAATTGGATTATTATTTGAGTTGGGTGACTACCCACCTCAAGAACTAAACCCAACCCTTGTCAGCGTGAACCCTAAAAGTCAGTACATTAACCAGAGCTCAAGCCCTGGTAGCTATGGCACAGAGCAGATAGGCTTCACGTTGGGCAAAATGCAAAGTATGTATCCAAAACAATAAAAATCACAAACCAAATTGGAAAATAGAGTACAATTTAATAAACAAAATGATACCAAATTGAGAAAAATCCAATAAGGAGAACCAGAGATATCAATTTTTAAAGTTGTAAGGAAAAAAAGTGCAGAAAAGCACAAAGCGCCAAATTATAATCAATCGTTGTGGTAGTAAGGGACCAAGGCGCGATTGAGGAACGCAGGTTGGATACTTCAACCAGGTTAGTTCTGATCAAAGAAAATAAGACACTTCTTTTTTTGTGTTGTATTTCTTTAGTGCTTATTCAAACAATTTGACACAGAAAACAGTAGGGTTGGACATACGTTGTTCTGGGTTACATTCACATAATCGGTACAAACGTGATATGCCGCCGTGGAATTGACACATTGATCCTACGAATTACAATCATCCACTGCAAACTTTAAATGGGGGTGATAATAGGGAAAGGGAAAGGTAGGGGGAAAACAAGGGGGGGGGGGAGTATGAATGTGCCTGCACAGTTCCGCTTTCTTGCCTCCTCCCCTACCAGGCTGGGTGAAAACTACCACCCTACCTCAGCTCGCGATCCACTTCCCCCTTTTTTCCCCGGAGTTTTATATAGCGCAAAGTTGACCCGAATGTATCGGGTATCAGAGCATTTTACATAGCACCAGTTGCGTTACATGAGGGCGCATTCATTTTTGTTAGGCATGGGGAGATTAGGTGTTTTGTCTCGAATCACATGATGTTCAGTGTCATTGCCGAGACTCGAACCCAGTTACCCAGATTCGAGGTCGACCGCCCTAGCTGTTTGGCCAACTCCTCCCCCCTGGATGCTTGGAGATGGTCATACGTTATCACGTTAGTGCCTCGTTCTCTATTTGTGGGGCAAACTGAGGAGAAAGTTCAGGTGGTGCGTGGAGTGCGTGTGGGGTGAAGGGGTAAAGACACCGATATGCCCTGCCGAGGGAGCACTGACGAAATACGAGGTCTATGATGGTTTGGCAACGTGTCATTCTAACCCTATGGCCATGTGGCAGCACAGGGATGTTTGTGCATGTATGGGTGTGCAAGAGGGGGGAGTGGTATGGGGTAGATGGAAGGAGGAAACGGGGCCGGAAAACAGTAATAGTAATAATGGTAGTGAACATAATAGTAGTAGTAAAATAATAGAACAGTGAGAATGATAGTAACGCTGGGAATAAGGCTGAGAATACCGAAGCAGAATAGAGAAGAGAATGAATGAAAGCGAATAGAAGATAAGAGCGGGAAGAGTGTTAGTCAAAGGGTGAAATTGAGGGAGGTGGTGACGGTTTCTAGAAGACCTGTGGCGTGCTATGCATTCAATCACCAGAGCCTGCTGCAGGCACATCTGCATCCCCGTACAGCGCCTCTATATGTAGGAAGGGTGTCCATACCTCTACAAAGATGTCTGATTGGTCCTGTAAGTTGTATATGATCCTCTCATGGGAAGCCGTTTAAATCATAGCTGTCAGCCAGGACTCTTGTGTAGGGGGGGTCACGGCCCTCCATTGGGGCAAAACTCAGAGTTTGGCCATAGCCAAAGCTGTATGAAAGAGGCGGCGTTGCGGTCTTGATAGGTCGTGCAGAAGAACCTCAGGGGGCGTAAGCATAGGCCCAAAAGGCCTGCACTGAGGGGCACTCACAGATGATATGTGCTATTTCGCATCGGGAGCTGGGACATCTCCAGCAGTTGGCGTGGGCATCCTGTACCAGTCCTGTAAAACTTTAAAAGGCAGAATTTCATCTGCGCCTCTCTTGCGCCCTTATCCAGGGCTTCTAAGATATCTGCCCATTCGTCTTCTTCGTATGTGATCTCCAACCGTTCCTGCCAGCTGGCACGTAGCATCTGTGCCAAGGGGTTCGAGAAGCCGTGCGACGATAGGACCTCATAGAGACCGGACATTACCCCTTTGTACCTCACCCAGGAATGACAGCACCGGAGAAGAGGACAGACACCATGGGGGGTGGGGCCCAAGCACTGCCTCAGACAGTGTTGTAGCTGGATGTATCTCCAGGACTGTGTTGTAGGAAGACTGTACTCCTCTCCGAGTTGTGCCAGTGGTTTCAAAGAACCGTTGCAGATAAGCTGATCAATTGTATGGATACCCACTGCCTGCCACAGCTGCCACCTCAAGCCCTTCCCCCTGTACATATAGTATCATTCCCCCATAGTGGTGCCTTCTCATGCAGACGGGGATGAGCCCTGAGTAGTTTATGTGCCCGGTGTCAGGCCATACGCGTTGCGGATATAATCGGGTGTGTAGTACCACTGTCACCGGGCTCCGTCATATATAGGGCAGATAGTCCTACCTCGGCTGAAAGTAGGTGGTGTTCCAATGGAACCCATTGTGGTGGTCCGAGAAGTCTGGTAGGAAGCACACCATTTGGGAGAAATGTTAAGCCAGCGCATAGAGTTCTACCGATGGAAGGCCAAGTCCTCCGTGGCGTGCGGCAAGCTTGTAACTTGGACGCGGCTATGCGCAGCTTTGAGAAGCCACACACAAATAACCTCATCTTGGAGTCTATCTGCCGCCAGGTTGTGAGGGGCACCTGTATCGGAACCAGAGTATAGTTGAAGTGCTGTAGCGTTACCATGCGGACTGCCTGCACTCTAGCCCACAGCGAAAGTCCCAAGGCCTTCCACTTCTTGAAGTCTCGCTGCATCTGGGTAATCAGTGGGTTGAGGTTGTACTGAATCATGCCTGCTAGGCCGTTTTTTTTTTACAAGAACTCCCAGATAAATAAGGCACGATTATTGCCATTGAAAGGGGAACCCATGTATGGCCGCTTTCGTGGTCCCGTCTGAGAGGGGAAGTGATTCACTTTTGCCCCAGTTGATCTTATACCCAGAAAGTCGTCAATAACCTGGAGTAGAGACGGCAGAGAGTGGGGCTGATCCATTAGGGTTAACAAGATATCATCTGCATATAAATACAGTTTGGAGTAGCCTATAGCAAGTGGAACTTCCATGATGGCGGCGAATTGCGCTTGGTGGCAGCCAGTGGCTCCATAGCCAGGAGGAAAAGGAGTGGTGAAAGGGGGCATCCCTGGCGTGTCCCCCTACGTATGGGGAAGGGGTCGGATAGGAATCCGCAACAGCTCACTTGTGCCATGGGCTTCCCATAGCTATAAATTGAGCTCCAAGGCCATAGTGTTCCATCACTCGGAAGAGGTATTCCCACTCGATCCAGTCAAATGCCTTTTCCGCATCGAGGGAAACGGTGAATACGCAAGTGGTTCCTGGAGGGCCAGCCCGGTACGAAACCCACCCGTGTTGCGTGTACCAGGGATGGCATGACTTTGCGGAGGCGTGCAGCCAGGATACTTGCCAGTATCTTTATTTTGCATTTTCACAGCAAGAGAGGCTGATAGCTTCCACACTCCAGGGGGTCCATCCCCGGTTTGGGTAAACCGGCTATGACAGCATTATTGGAGATGAGGCCCAGGGAGGCAGACCGTTCTGCTTTAGCAAACACTGCCTGCAGCTTAGTGACCACCTCTTCACCTGCCTAGCGGTAAAACTCCGACAGGAAGCCATCCTCGCCAGGGGCTTTGTGATAGGGTAGCTTCGCTATCGCTGAGGCTATTTCCTCATTGCTGATCTCCCCCTCCAATAGCTCCCTTCCTTTGCCCGAGAGGCAGGGGAGATTCGCCTCCCGCAGAAATGAGGCCAATCTGTCCGCCTCTGTGGGAGGGCCGGGGTGTACAGGATTTTATAAAAGGAGGCAAATGAATTAGTTATGTCCTGGGGTCGGGTCGCTGATATGATGGCCGGAATAACCATGGACGCATCGCGTTGGCGGATGTGTGCTGCCCAGAGCCTCCCTGCTTTTTCCCCATTCTCATTGTGCCTCCCATTCAATCTCTGCAAAGCATATTCCGCTTTGGTAGTAAAAAGGCTATTCAAAGCCATCTTTGCCTGCTCCAGAGATTTGCGATGTTGTAGTGTGGGATGTACAGAGTAAAGGCAAGTATACTTCCTGATGTCGGCTTTCAGCGCTCTTTGCTTTTCTTTATTTTGCTTCTTGGCTTGAGCAGCATCCCTCATGAGTCTGCCACATATGGTGACCTTTGCTGCCGCCCATAAGGTTCAGCTGGAGTTGACTGAGCCCTGATTGTCCATTAGGAACTCCGTAACGTGTGTCTGTAAGAGAGATTTACCAGTTGGGGCACGGTAGCACTGGATATTCATTCGCCAGGGCTTGCGTCCAGGACTGGACAGTCCTAGTTCCAGTGAGAGGAGGACAGGAGAGTGGTCCAAGAGGGCCGCCTCCAGGATTCGGGATTCCTGAGTAAGCTGTACTACCCTGTGGGAGGTGAGACAGTAATCCAGGCGAGAGAGCGTGCTGTGTACCTGAGAGGCAAAGGTGTATTCTGTATCTGTGGGGTGATTCAAGTGCCAGTGATCTACCAGGCCGTTATCTTGCATCACGTCCTCCAGCAAGGCCCTGTCGGCTGCTTCACCCCTGCCCAGCGGTCCATTCCTGTCCAGAATCGGATCCCTTGCTAGATTCCAATCCCCGCCTATGAGGAATTGGGAGGTGCCTATTTCTAACAGAACTCTATTTAACTGCAAGAAGAACTACTTTTTCGCCCCTGTTGGAGCGTAGACCGACCCCACATATATGTGGTGATCACTTACTTAAGCTTTGCGAAAGCGTAGCGTCCATCAGTATTCATCCAGGTCTTTGTCACTGTCGCCGGAAGGGATGTCTGGAGGAGACTTGCTACCCAGCGCTCGCGGGTTTGGCCCTCAGCCCCAAGAGCCTCAGCCTGCACACTAATGTGTATCACCTTCCCTATGTAACAATCAGGGGAAGGGAAGAAGAAGAGGCTGTGATCCATTCGGCTTCCAGCAAAGTACTAATAATCAAAAAGGAATGGATCACTTGTTGCTGGCACCAGGGTTCGGAAAGTGGTTGCCGATATTGGTAAAAAACCCTCAATCACGTAAGTTAGTTCGTGGGCGGTATATCTTGGTTGTCCGCCTTGATGTTTAGATACGTGACAGCATCATCATCGGGTTTTTCCCATGCTTCCTCCAACCCGGAGGTGAACCACTGGTCTTTCCAGTAGTGATCAGGGAAAAAAGGGATTCAAAAAATGTGAGGAGTGCTCAGGTGTTTGTGATAAGTTAAAAAATTCCTCTGACTACCTGTTTTCAATTTTATTCTATTAGGCGCAGGGAAATTTTTTTAAAAAAGACAATTAGTTGCAGAAAGGATGGGTAATGTGTCCGCTGCAGTTAAAAGTCTGAGTGATCGGTCGACATGTTTCAGCCCCTAGAGTGCCCAAGAGGGGTCGGGGGGCTTTCTTCAGGACCTCAGGTGAAGTGAAAGTGGATAATATCCAATATCTGTGGGAAGTTCCTAAGTTAATCGCTTGTGCTGACACTGATTTCCAGGAAATCAGTGTCAGCACAAGTCGTGACTGCACCAGAGCCGCGCAATATCGCTGCCTTTTCCGCCCCACGGAGTTCTAAATCGGACCCCCGAGGTATTAACCCTACTGAAGTCCAAGCGATTAACTTAGGAACTTCCCACAGATATTGGATATTATCCACTTTCACTTCACCTGAGGTCCTGAAGAAAGCCCCCCGACCCCTCTTGGGCACTCTAGGGGCTGAAACATATCGACCGATCACTCAGACTTTTAACTGCAGCGGACACATTACCCATCCTTTCTGCAACTAATTGTTTTTTTTTAAAAAATTTCCCTGCGCCTAATAGAATAAAATTGAAAACAGGTAGTCAGAGGAATTTTTTAACTTATCACAAACACCTGAGCACTCCTCACATTTTTTGAATCCCTTTTTTTCCCTGATCACTACTGGAACGACCAGTGGTTCACCTCCGGGTTGGAGGAAGCATGGGAAAAACCCGATGATGATGCTGTCACGTATCTAAACATCAAGGCGGACAACCAAGATATACCGCCCACGAACTAACTTACGTGATTGAGGGTTTTTTACCAATATCGGCAACCACTTTCCGAACCCTGGTGCCAGCAACAAGTGATCCATTCCTTTTTGATTATTATCACCTTCCCTACACAGTCTCGTCGCAGCTTATCTTTTGCTACTGCATCTAGGTGCATTTCCTGCAATAAAGCCACGTCTGCTCGTTTAGATTGCAGGGAATGCCAAGATTTTTTTCTGCTTTATCTAGTGCGTGAGACCGTGAACGTTCCATGTGACCGCTTGCAGCGAGTGCAGATCAGGGAGGCCGGCGCTGTGCAATGAGCGATGAGCCCTGCGGGGAACGGGTGCAATGTGTGGATGAAGCTGAGTGAGAGTGGGAGGGGAGCTTCGGTCTTCCCGAGGGATTACAAAACTGGCTGTGTAGAATTACGGGCAGGGGTGTATTTTAAAGAGAAGAGGAAAAAAGACCCGACAGTAGAGACCCAAGGAAGAAAGGATGGAAGAAAGAGAGAAAGAGAGGGGAGAAGAGAAGAGATAGAAAAAGAAAAAAAATAAGAGACTGAGAATAAGGAGAGGTAAAGGGGGGGTTTGGGGACCCTCTGGCACTTCCTTGACGGTTTGGATCTGGTAGGTCGATAGGGCTGCCGACGGGCGATAAGGGGTCCTGTAAATCAGAGTGTGCTGCAAAGGGGTCCCAGTCAGCGGGGGAGGCGCAGTGGAGAGGTGCTAGGTTATCACAATGAAGGTGCGTGGTATCGGATTGGAATGTGTTGTAAGGTGGAGGGGAGGGGTAGAGGGGCAGAAGTGGGAGGGTAGGGAAAGAACAGTGGGTCACCAGAAGTGGGGATTACCTTCTCGGCCCTTCGTGCACCGTGAGCGCTAACCTGTCCACCGCGGGTCCATACTCGGCAGAGCGCCGCTCCGAGGGAGTACCAGTCTCTCGTAGCGGGGTGGGCCGCTGCCATGAGGGGTATCACCATTGTCTATAGAGGAGGGGCTAGAGAAAGGAAAGCAAGCGATGGGCGGCACAGGATGGGGGGTGAGGATGTGCGATACCCTACTCACCGGAAGATGCTGCGTGGCTTCTGTATGTGGCGTCGCAGGGATGTAGGGGCTCGACATCCGCACAAAACTCTAACAGACATGAATATGTATATTGAGATGTATGATGATGTGGCTCCCTGAAACAGTGTCTGTGTCAGGTGTGGGACCGCTGTCGATATCCATGTGCAAAGGAGGGGGAGGCGAAACGGGCGCAATCAGTCGGGGCGGAGGTGAGCACAGGCATATGTAAATGTAAGCGGCACTACTAAACAACGCCATTATACAAACAGTGAAATCAACATTTGTTTTGGTGCAGTACAAAGAAACATCAATAAACTTCCATAACTCAGGTATACAGTGTGAGTGAGTGAGGTGGAATAGTGTAGCTCTCCAAGGCCTAAGGTACCCCACAATACAGTACGGTGTATAGGATACTCAGCTGTCCGTTGATCAGATATCTTCCCACTGTGCCGTCAGCCCCATACCCAACTGTAGTAGGGGTTATCAACCTGGGCCCTCCATCACGGGTCCGCCTTACCCCTGATCAGGTTCAATTGTTGGTTTCAAAGGCAAACGAGATTTTTTCCTTTGTAGTTTTTTAAATTTTTTTTAATTGATTTTCATATAGTCTCATACAGTTCACATATAAGGCATTGAGATATAAGGACAATGTGAAAAAACAAAGAAAAAACAGTGCTATCAAACAACTCGTGGCAATAAGGTACATACACAAAGGGTAGATTCCAGCTTTGGCAATGCGGTTGCAATTATCGTACCTCTCAAGCATTGACATTGAGGAGCAATCACACAGTCACAATTTCAGGGGTATCAGGATGTACAATCGTGCGTAGGTAGATCAACAGAGGCTCCCAGATATCATGCGGTCGGGAGGTCACCGGCAGTTCCTCCGCATATAACACTAAATTCTCTCTGCAATAGGTCAGATTTTTCCCTTTGTAGTTTGTGGGCAGAAGTGGCCGCAGCATGAAGCGCGGAAGTTGTGTCCTCATTTGTGTGTGCCATTCTGTCCTGGTCCCTGCCACGTTGCCATTTTCTCCATAGATCCGTCTCCTGCTCTCCGTTGACTGAGATGGGCCAGACGGTTGGGAAAGTTCTAAGTAACCAGTGTGCGTGTTCATGTCCTGACATGTTACATTGTCCAGAAACAGGCAGCGTTACTCTGGATCATAGAAATCCCTAGAATTGCCATCCTTGGTGATGCGGAATCTCACCGGTTCGAAGTGGCCATATGTAACGTTCAGCTGTCAGAGCTTGGGCCTGAAAGATAGAAAGGTTTTGTGGCGCTCATTTGTTTTTTTGGAGACTTTGGCGGCCATCCGGATGCTGTAGCCGTCCTGGGTGAACGATCCTTGGGCACGCGCTGCTGCTAGGATTTGCGTTGTCTGGTCCTGGCATAGAAAACAGGCAATAAGCGACAGTGGGAGCACGTTAAAGTCCTTGTGGAGCGGTCCTATGCGGTGGGCCCGTTGAATCTCCAGGGGTGGCTCAAAGGTGGCTCCAATAAGCTTCCCTTCAAAAACACAGTAGCATTAGGGCCCTTGACGGATTCCGGAAATCCAAAGAAGCAGACATTATCCCTGGGGCTGCAGTCCTCCAAGTTGACAAGCTTGCTGCGAAGGAAGAGGATTTCTTGATCCCTGTCCTGCATTGTGTTCAGCTGGCCCTCATCCACCGTCAGCCTCTGATCCAGTGCCTCCGCACGGGTGTGGAACCCAGCCAGGTCCGCCTGGATTGATTTGGCTTCATCAGCCAGTTTAGAAATATTAGAGTACATCCCTTCCAGGCTGCGACTGACTGAGGAGATCTCTTGAAGAATGCAGTCCATAGTTACTCCTGCTGCCGGTGGTCACTGGGGGGGGCTGTGGAGCTGCTGCCAGGCGGTCGTCAGCTTACGCGGCCATGGTGCGCGGTTGTTGTTTCATTGCCTCCGTCAATAAAAGCTGCCTGGAGGTCTTGCTTACTGGTTTTGCCGTGCTCATTTGTGCCACGATACTCTGCTTTGCCATCACCAACCTGAGGAGGGTGACGCAGTGAGGAGGCACCCACCCCCATCCACTGAAATATTCAGGTGCGCCTTAGGAGATCTCTTCGCCACATATGAGGAGCTTTGGTGCACCCTCCGCAGGCTCGTGTTTGAGAGAGGCCTGTAACCCTCTGCTAGTGTAACTATGTCTGTGGTATATATCCCTGGCCGGTGGGTGTGAGGGTTTCGGCCTCTGATGGGCCTAGGTGCTCAGCTTGGCATGTGCAGGCCGCTCATGACGCCCCATAGATCAGGGGTGAGAGGTTAGGCAGGGAGTGCGCTGTGCAGTAAGGGAAGCAAGTTGCGAGGTACGAACCCAGGTGCACACGCAAGCAAGTCCGGGGGCCCCTGAGAAGCCTCTGGTCCTCACCTTCCTGCCACCAGGACTCCGTCTCACCCTCCGTTCCCTCTTGTGTGGCACACCCTTCCCAGTTCAAGAGTGTGCTAATGTGTCCGCTGCAGTTAAAAGTCTGAGTGATCGGTCGACATGTTTCAGCCCCTAGAGTGCCCAAGAGGGGTCGGGGGGCTTTCTTCAGGACCTCAGGTGAAGTGAAAGTGGATAATATCCAATATCTGTGGGAAGTTCCTAAGTTAATCGCTTGTGCTGACACTGATTTCCAGGAAATCAGTGTCAGCACAAGTCGTGACTGCACCAGAGCCGCGCAATATCGCTGCCTTTTCCGCCCCACGGAGTTCTAAATCGGACCCCCGAGGTATTAACCCTACTGAAGTCCAAGCGATTAACTTAGGAACTTCCCACAGATATTGGATATTATCCACTTTCACTTCACCTGAGGTCCTGAAGAAAGCCCCCCGACCCCTCTTGGGCACTCTAGGGGCTGAAACATATCGACCGATCACTCAGACTTTTAACTGCAGCGGACACATTACCCATCCTTTCTGCAACTAATTGTTTTTTTTTAAAAAATTTCCCTGCGCCTAATAGAATAAAATTGAAAACAGGTAGTCAGAGGAATTTTTTAACTTATCACAAACACCTGAGCACTCCTCACATTTTTTGAATCCCTTTTTTTCCCTGATCACTACTGGAACGACCAGTGGTTCACCTCCGGGTTGGAGGAAGCATGGGAAAAACCCGATGATGATGCTGTCACGTATCTAAACATCAAGGCGGACAACCAAGATATACCGCCCACGAACTAACTTACGTGATTGAGGGTTTTTTACCAATATCGGCAACCACTTTCCGAACCCTGGTGCCAGCAACAAGTGATCCATTCCTTTTTGATTATTATCACCTTCCCTACACAGTCTCGTCGCAGCTTATCTTTTGCTACTGCATCTAGGTGCATTTCCTGCAATAAAGCCACGTCTGCTCGTTTAGATTGCAGGGAATGCCAAGATTTTTTTCTGCTTTATCTAGTGCGTGAGACCGTGAACGTTCCATGTGACCGCTTGCAGCGAGTGCAGATCAGGGAGGCCGGCGCTGTGCAATGAGCGATGAGCCCTGCGGGGAACGGGTGCAATGTGTGGATGAAGCTGAGTGAGAGTGGGAGGGGAGCTTCGGTCTTCCCGAGGGATTACAAAACTGGCTGTGTAGAATTACGGGCAGGGGTGTATTTTAAAGAGAAGAGGAAAAAAGACCCGACAGTAGAGACCCAAGGAAGAAAGGATGGAAGAAAGAGAGAAAGAGAGGGGAGAAGAGAAGAGATAGAAAAAGAAAAAAAATAAGAGACTGAGAATAAGGAGAGGTAAAGGGGGGGTTTGGGGACCCTCTGGCACTTCCTTGACGGTTTGGATCTGGTAGGTCGATAGGGCTGCCGACGGGCGATAAGGGGTCCTGTAAATCAGAGTGTGCTGCAAAGGGGTCCCAGTCAGCGGGGGAGGCGCAGTGGAGAGGTGCTAGGTTATCACAATGAAGGTGCGTGGTATCGGATTGGAATGTGTTGTAAGGTGGAGGGGAGGGGTAGAGGGGCAGAAGTGGGAGGGTAGGGAAAGAACAGTGGGTCACCAGAAGTGGGGATTACCTTCTCGGCCCTTCGTGCACCGTGAGCGCTAACCTGTCCACCGCGGGTCCATACTCGGCAGAGCGCCGCTCCGAGGGAGTACCAGTCTCTCGTAGCGGGGTGGGCCGCTGCCATGAGGGGTATCACCATTGTCTATAGAGGAGGGGCTAGAGAAAGGAAAGCAAGCGATGGGCGGCACAGGATGGGGGGTGAGGATGTGCGATACCCTACTCACCGGAAGATGCTGCGTGGCTTCTGTATGTGGCGTCGCAGGGATGTAGGGGCTCGACATCCGCACAAAACTCTAACAGACATGAATATGTATATTGAGATGTATGATGATGTGGCTCCCTGAAACAGTGTCTGTGTCAGGTGTGGGACCGCTGTCGATATCCATGTGCAAAGGAGGGGGAGGCGAAACGGGCGCAATCAGTCGGGGCGGAGGTGAGCACAGGCATATGTAAATGTAAGCGGCACTACTAAACAACGCCATTATACAAACAGTGAAATCAACATTTGTTTTGGTGCAGTACAAAGAAACATCAATAAACTTCCATAACTCAGGTATACAGTGTGAGTGAGTGAGGTGGAATAGTGTAGCTCTCCAAGGCCTAAGGTACCCCACAATACAGTACGGTGTATAGGATACTCAGCTGTCCGTTGATCAGATATCTTCCCACTGTGCCGTCAGCCCCATACCCAACTGTAGTAGGGGTTATCAACCTGGGCCCTCCATCACGGGTCCGCCTTACCCCTGATCAGGTTCAATTGTTGGTTTCAAAGGCAAACGAGATTTTTTCCTTTGTAGTTTTTTAAATTTTTTTTAATTGATTTTCATATAGTCTCATACAGTTCACATATAAGGCATTGAGATATAAGGACAATGTGAAAAAACAAAGAAAAAACAGTGCTATCAAACAACTCGTGGCAATAAGGTACATACACAAAGGGTAGATTCCAGCTTTGGCAATGCGGTTGCAATTATCGTACCTCTCAAGCATTGACATTGAGGAGCAATCACACAGTCACAATTTCAGGGGTATCAGGATGTACAATCGTGCGTAGGTAGATCAACAGAGGCTCCCAGATATCATGCGGTCGGGAGGTCACCGGCAGTTCCTCCGCATATAACACTAAATTCTCTCTGCAATAGGTCAGATTTTTCCCTTTGTAGTTTGTGGGCAGAAGTGGCCGCAGCATGAAGCGCGGAAGTTGTGTCCTCATTTGTGTGTGCCATTCTGTCCTGGTCCCTGCCACGTTGCCATTTTCTCCATAGATCCGTCTCCTGCTCTCCGTTGACTGAGATGGGCCAGACGGTTGGGAAAGTTCTAAGTAACCAGTGTGCGTGTTCATGTCCTGACATGTTACATTGTCCAGAAACAGGCAGCGTTACTCTGGATCATAGAAATCCCTAGAATTGCCATCCTTGGTGATGCGGAATCTCACCGGTTCGAAGTGGCCATATGTAACGTTCAGCTGTCAGAGCTTGGGCCTGAAAGATAGAAAGGTTTTGTGGCGCTCATTTGTTTTTTTGGAGACTTTGGCGGCCATCCGGATGCTGTAGCCGTCCTGGGTGAACGATCCTTGGGCACGCGCTGCTGCTAGGATTTGCGTTGTCTGGTCCTGGCATAGAAAACAGGCAATAAGCGACAGTGGGAGCACGTTAAAGTCCTTGTGGAGCGGTCCTATGCGGTGGGCCCGTTGAATCTCCAGGGGTGGCTCAAAGGTGGCTCCAATAAGCTTCCCTTCAAAAACACAGTAGCATTAGGGCCCTTGACGGATTCCGGAAATCCAAAGAAGCAGACATTATCCCTGGGGCTGCAGTCCTCCAAGTTGACAAGCTTGCTGCGAAGGAAGAGGATTTCTTGATCCCTGTCCTGCATTGTGTTCAGCTGGCCCTCATCCACCGTCAGCCTCTGATCCAGTGCCTCCGCACGGGTGTGGAACCCAGCCAGGTCCGCCTGGATTGATTTGGCTTCATCAGCCAGTTTAGAAATATTAGAGTACATCCCTTCCAGGCTGCGACTGACTGAGGAGATCTCTTGAAGAATGCAGTCCATAGTTACTCCTGCTGCCGGTGGTCACTGGGGGGGGCTGTGGAGCTGCTGCCAGGCGGTCGTCAGCTTACGCGGCCATGGTGCGCGGTTGTTGTTTCATTGCCTCCGTCAATAAAAGCTGCCTGGAGGTCTTGCTTACTGGTTTTGCCGTGCTCATTTGTGCCACGATACTCTGCTTTGCCATCACCAACCTGAGGAGGGTGACGCAGTGAGGAGGCACCCACCCCCATCCACTGAAATATTCAGGTGCGCCTTAGGAGATCTCTTCGCCACATATGAGGAGCTTTGGTGCACCCTCCGCAGGCTCGTGTTTGAGAGAGGCCTGTAACCCTCTGCTAGTGTAACTATGTCTGTGGTATATATCCCTGGCCGGTGGGTGTGAGGGTTTCGGCCTCTGATGGGCCTAGGTGCTCAGCTTGGCATGTGCAGGCCGCTCATGACGCCCCATAGATCAGGGGTGAGAGGTTAGGCAGGGAGTGCGCTGTGCAGTAAGGGAAGCAAGTTGCGAGGTACGAACCCAGGTGCACACGCAAGCAAGTCCGGGGGCCCCTGAGAAGCCTCTGGTCCTCACCTTCCTGCCACCAGGACTCCGTCTCACCCTCCGTTCCCTCTTGTGTGGCACACCCTTCCCAGTTCAAGAGTGTGCTCCTGCACCCCTGGGAAGCGGGCTTTCACTGGCCTTGCTCTTGTACACCCTCGTTGTGTTCTGGGCAGCTGAGTGGGTGAGCGGCGCTCACCTTCCACGCCGGGGAGGGAGGGGGGTAGTCTATATGGTGCACTAGTGCTTCGCCGGGTCCGGGGAAATAGGTCCCGCTTCAGGAGGGTGCTCCTGCACCTCAGGTAGGTGTTCCACCGCTGACCTCCTGCTTCCTCTGTCCCCCGCTGTGGAGAGTCCCTTGTGCCCATGCCAGATGGGGGCCGGGGGCTATGACGGACTCACTTTTGCTGGCAGTTGCGAGGGCTGGGCGGCTCGAAGTGTGAGTGGTGCTTATCCCTCACCCCGGGGGGAGGCTGTTCGTACAGTTAATGTAGGGCACTGCCGGGCTCAAGAAGCAGCCCTGAATGGATGGGATCCCGCTGCTGGTACAGGAGGTGGGGCCAGGCAGTCACTCGAGGCCGAGGCTTATGATACGCCTCCAGGCCAGAGAATCATCTGTCGATCCGCTGTCCTCCCAGCGCATCCCCCAGCCGTAACGATGTTACCGAAGCAATCCGAGAGTGCCCCCACATCTGCCGCTGACCGCGGCCCCCGCAGGGGGCCACTCGGCGGTCGGCGCCTTAGTGGCCCCGGGGCCCCGGTCACCCCTCCCCACTCCCTACCGTCGGCCGAGTCGCGCTGTGACTGCGGGCAGATCACTTAATCTCTCCGTGCCCGATTATGTATGTAAATACGGTGCTCATGAACTGCGCGCCTATACCTTTGGATCGAGTTCGCGCTGGGTTTGTGACGCTGGGTAAATCAATGAATATCGCCGTGCCCGAATATGTATGCGAGCTGCTGGACCTGGTATGCCCGGGTTCCCGGGGGTCGCGGACCTGGCGGCTCATGATCTCACTCCCATGCCCGAATATGTGTGTAAATATGTTACTCATGCACAGCGTTGCCATACCTTCGGGTCGAGTTCGCGCGATATAAAGGTGCTAATTACAGCAAGGGTCGCGCAGTCCGATCCTGACCACACGTGACCACGTGTCGCTCATCTCCAACCTTTTGCTTACAGCCTCGCCCTCCCAGGTGCATCAGTCCTTGGGCAGGGCGGACCAGTGTGGGGATAGTCCTAACGTAGAACTGTCATTGCCATGTTAGTAACAGTTAAACACGGGTCGCTGCCGACAGTCTAAAAGAGGTATGCTTAAGCCCGCAACTCGGCCCCGCCAACATGCTTATGTGGGCCGCCTTCAACGGTCACTGATATGGGGAACTCACACATATCTAACTGTAACCTAGACACCCGGCTCTCATTAAAACAGCTGATGAAATACGAACAACTATGGATAAGGGTGGAGCTGCAGTCTTGGTGCTGCTGGATCTCTCAGCAGCATTTGATACGGTGGACCACTCAATCCTAATTAACCGTATCTCAGCCATAGGGATCAAAGACAGAGCCAAGGCCTTACTAGCTTCCTTTCTAGCCAATCGATTACAACAAGTAAAATTGGGCAGTTTTCTCTCTCCTCCCTTTTCCCAACCATGAGGTGTCCCCCAGGGTTCTTCACTAAGCCCTACGTTGTTTAATCTTTATGTTGCAGACCTTGCTAGAATCATAAAAGCTCACGACCTGCGACTTTCATCTTATGCTGATGACACCCAGATTGTTATAGAAATATACGAAAATGGAAATTCAATCGCAAACAATTTTAAAAAAGGAATGTCCACCATCTGCACCTGGATGTCAAATAACTGTCTGAAACTAAACTCCGACAAAACTGAGGTGATAATTTTTGGTAAGTCATACCCCAGTTGGTCGACCTCCTGGTGGCCAGAGGAACTAGGCTCCCCCCCCGGTTCCGGTCACTAAGGTCAAAAACCTTGGAGTTTTATTTGATGATAAGTTATCATTCATGCCACACGCTAACTATATCACCTCGTCCTCATTCTACACCATCAGAATGATAAAGAAGCTTCTACCCTTTCTTCCTCCTAGCGCAGGAAAAACTCTTGTTAGTACCCTTGTCATGTCTAAAATAGACTATTGTAATGGACTACTTATTAATGCACAAGAAAAAGTCCTGCAAAAATTACAAATGGTACAGAATGCCGCAGCTAGGATTCTCTCAGGCACTCCCAAATTCAAGCCTATCTCAGGAGTCATACGACAGCTTCACTGGCTACCCATCAAAAGCAGGACTAAATTTAAGGCATTATGTATAGCCTATAAATCAATCCACGGCTCAGGCCCCGAATTCCTTAAGAAAAGCTTTTGCCTGTACAGACCCAGCAGGACTCTACGTTCTAGCTCTAATCAGCTGCTAATGGTTCCTAGAACCAAGAAAGCCACCTGGGGCGACAGGAGATTTGTCGTGGCAACATCCAAACTCTGGAACAAACTTCCGCTACATATCAAAAGTTCTCCTACATTATTATCTTTTCGGAAGAACATAAAAACATGGCTATTCCAATAATACTCTCCGTCTCTCCTGACTGTTGCGTTTAAGTTGTCCTATAGCGCCGAGACACCCCCGGGTAGTTGCGCGCTCAATAAATTGCTTAAATAAATAAATAAAGACATATCAGCCCACAGCATCGTAAAACGCTCAACTAAAGCCCATTGCAGCAGCGGGGCGGCATAGACACAACCCAACACCACCTGCTCCTCGTATATGGTACCCTCAATAAATACGTATCTCCCCTGAGGATCTGTCCATGTCTTAACATGTTTGCATGGGACCCTACGATGCAGCAAAATTGCGACTCCATGTGACCCCCTGGTAAACCCAGAATGAAACACTTGAATATAGCCATAGCGGAAGGAGACACAATGCCTTAGTACCCATTAAATGCGTCTCCTGAAGCATCAGGGCATCCGCTCGGTACCGTTTAGCTTGTTGGAGTGTGGCCCATCTCTTGACCTTATCCAAAGCCCCTCTAATATTCCAACTTACTATTCGAAGGTGGCGTCATGCCCTATCCGTAAGACTTGCCATCAAAGGGTCTCTGGACCTCGAAGTGTGGGACAGCCTTGAGCCAGTACGCAAATGAGAACCATGTGTGGCAAAAACATAGTGCAAACAGAAGACAAATATTCCCCAACATCCCCCCCCTTTACCTCAACTCAGCTGAAGTACCTGTTGCGGCAGAGGTGGCTTGCGGACCCCAATGGGGCCCCCCGCCCTCCCCCTCCAATGGATCCCCAATAACCTGCCCATAGTAAATGGACGTTCCCTTTAACTATTGCAATTCAAACAGAGGTAATAGCCCCTGCCCATGTTTCGTCGGTCAAGACATAGGACACAGACAGTCCCCCCATGCAATAACGTCCTGGCGCTGCTATGATGCCGAAGACCCTGCCGGGGCACCGATGTAGACCGAATAGGGTCACTGCAGGATATGGAGCGGTGTCTCGATCTCAACCTCCTGGAGCC
Source organism: Triturus cristatus (assembly GCF_964204655.1). NCBI lineage: Eukaryota > Metazoa > Chordata > Amphibia > Caudata > Salamandridae > Triturus > Triturus cristatus. Next base: position 725,743,055 of record NC_140592.1, on the reverse strand, counting down.
TCAGATATTGGGTTTGGGTGGCCTGCGGACAACTTCACTGGACGAGGAATCAGACTCCAACCTGGGCGGTGTGCGGCGCCGGATCTTCACAGTTTAATCCGTCCAATTGAATACATCTTCTGGCAATTCAAAGAAGAGAGTACGGGGCTGATACACCACCCACAGTTTGGCTGGATACAGCAATGCGTAGGGAAGTTTCAGCTTACAGAGAGGGCCTTAGCTGCCATGAACGATTGTCATTTCTGCTGGACTCGTCTTGTATAGACCGGGAATATGAAGATGCAAGTGTTTTCGTAGAACAGAGGTTCCTTGATTCTAGCATTTTTTAAGATTGCATTCCTGTCATGGTAATTCAAAATCTTGGCAGTGACAGGCCTCGGTCTGGCACCCAGGGGCGGTTTCTGCATCAGGGCCCTATGTGCCCTTTCAATGACAAAACAAGAGACAGCGACTCCGGAGGGAGCCAGCTCACCATCCACCCAGTGAGGAACTGTTCCATGTCCCCCCCTTCGCATCCTTCAGGGAAACCAACAAAGCAGAGGTTGTTTCTCCTGGCCCTGCCCTCCGCCTCCTCCAGCCCCGAGGCCAGGCCTCTGGTGATCGACTCCAGTGATGTGACCTTTTTCTGCAATGTGGCTACTCCCGAGACTCTGGTTTCGGCCTCAGTAATGCGCTCCACCGCAATTCGGAGATCTTGCCTCAGAAGCGTAACGTCAGAGCCCACCTCTCCAATCTTTGTTTCCAGTACAGCCCTAGACTGTGTGATGGCTGCCATGAGCGCGGCATTGTCTGGGATACCCCCTTGTGCCCCTCCCTGGTCTACAGCAGAGGCCCCCGATCCAGTGAAACGGTCCAACGTGCTCTGCTTGGCAGATCCTCCCACTAGTTTGTCTTTTGTCATGATGGCGTTCGGACGCATAACTTCTGAGATGACGGTTCTGCAGCCCCCTAGCCAGGCCTCCAGCTCAAATCGCCGTGACTCTATACGCCACCCGCTGATCTTCACTCACGCTGTCTCAACCGATAATATCCGTTGCAGCTTCAGGCCTCTTGTGGTGCAGGACGCGGGTGGAAACCTCCTGCCTACAAGCCGAACCGGGCTCTAGCCCGGCCGCTTACGCGGACAGCCGTGTATCCCCCCCTCCCTAATGGGCGTCTCTCCATTCCCGCAACCACCTGCCCTCCGGGCCGGCCACCAGCAATCGATTGTGTCCACCGTCGGTCCTCACCTGCTTCCAGGCAATCTGACGTCGCTGCGCATGGCGCCCCTGCCGCCGCTCCAAGGCCTCTGCTGCCACTGTTAGACCGCTGCTACGGTCCGCCCACAAGGCCTCCCGGTCGCACCTCGAAACTGCTGCTGCAAACGCCTCGGTTCCGGCTCCTCTCTGGGTCAGGTCACCACCACTCGGGTCCCAACCACCGCAGGGGGCTTTGCCAAAGAATTAATCTAAAGAAACAGGATATTAAAGGATGTTAGCTGTGGGCTGAGCGGAGCTCGTCTAACTCGCGTCCACCATGCTGGTTCGCTAGGCCACGCCCCCTCTAATAAACATGATGTTCAGGTCATATACATTGGACAGTTGTGTTCATAGATCTGTTAATATGGCAATCAAATCCTCTATAAAGGTTCCTTTGTTGGATGGATGTCCGTAGCAGAGGTAGCCGCTGAACTTGAGGCTAGATGGGATCTAGTAAGAAGGGCTCCTTTTGTATCTTCAACTGTTCCATCCTATTGATTTATCTGATGCACTTAAAAACTGTAGCTAGGCAGCCTCCTTTCTTTCCCTGTCATCTGTGTCTAATGACTCAATATCTAAAGGTATAACTTCATACAGTACTGAAGCCAGGTTTGGTTCTTTATCCGTCAGGTGGTTACAAAAGTATTGGTTTTACCCTACTGTGTTTGTCAACAATTTAGATGTGGTCGGTATCTTTTGTTGAAAGGGGTGCATGTGTCCATGTTGTTGTTGGTCTCATCTATTGAGCTCCTTGTAGAGATATTATTATTGTTGGCTGAGATGTGTTCTTCACGTGTATGAGAAGACAAGGTAGTAGGAAGTGCAGCTGAAGTGATGGTATTGTGTTTGTCGTATACATCTCCATCGCTGTCCTGCTCAAGTAGGCTTATTGAAGATATGATGGGCTTTTTTTGGAAAGTGAATAAGACTTAGACTGTGTTCGTGAAAATGGAGGTGGTGTAAGTTTATGTTTTGTTAAAAATGAGTTGCGGTCTGTTGTGATACTGTGCACAGCATGCATATTTTACGTTTGGTGAAGTTTGGTCTTCTTTTTTGTTTGTTGAAGGTGAAAGGAATATGAATGAGGACTGATGAGGGAGTATAAAAGTTTAATTGTAGTGCTCTAAATTCAGTGATTGAAGAGAGTCGTGGATGGGTGCGTTTGTGAGGTGATGTGTTGTGCTAAGTGATTAATGTGTCAAATTAGGATAGGGGCTAAGAAAGGTATGGATGGGAAGGTATATGTTCTGGTGGTCTGGCTGGTTATGGTATCAATGTGGAAGGGGATTGTATTTCACAGGAAGTATGCGTTGTGTGTGTTTGTTAGTGAGAGGTTATGTATTGGGGTGAAGGATTGTGAAGAACTGAGATGGCTTTCCATTTCGCATTTCCAATAGGAGATGAGTTTGGCAAGTAGAAGGAGGGGTTAAATGAGTTGGGAAATAGATGTGAGATGAGGTATGATAGGGTGGGTTAGAAAGATATGGGGTATGTGATTATCTAGAGATGGGATAGCATGCTATGTAAGAAGTCAAATTGGTCTGAGAGGGGATGGGAAGAGATAGCAGGGGTGGGAGTAGAGTGAGGTACATTATGGTTGTAGGATGGATAGGGGAGGTAATAGGTGGTAGTCATATATGGAGGTGTCTATGATTAGGAAGTGAGTGGGATAGTCCATGTGGCTGATAGTAGTTAGCTGGGGTGGACGTGTGAACAGAGTATGGGTGTGAGGTTTTGTGTAAAACAGTGGGTAGAAAGATAGGATGAGAGGGTAGGATGAGTAAGAAGTGAGTACTGATACCTGTTTATTGAAATTCTAATGATATCCTCCAACTTACAATGCGAGACACTGGCTACATTTTTTATCAGCAAGGTGGAATGGATTTATAGCACATTCAGTCCAGAGAAGACTCCACCTGACATTCAAGAAAGTTTCCTCCAGGATGTTGTGACTCACTCCCTTCATGTCTTTCCGCCCATGTCTTCCAAAGACATGGAATCTCTGTCAGTGAAGGTAAAGTCAGGTTCTCCTGAGGATCCTTTGAAACCTTACCTCTTCAGAGAATTCCTTCACTGCCTCCTATCGGAGGGCTGGGAGCTGATCAATAGGTCACTACTATTGGCAACGATCCCTAAGTCCTGGAAACATGCTTAAGTAATTCCCTTGTTAAAAAATATGCCGCTAGACGCATCTCAGCCGAAAAACCTTTGCCCAATATCTCTGCTCCCGTATTTTGCAAAAATTATGGAGTTCTATGTCAACAATATTTTGACTCAATATCTAGAAGTAAATTCGATCCTAGATATTTCACAAAACGGTTTTCGCCACAGACACAGCACCGAATCTGCACTACTTGCGGTTACGGAGCAATTACGGTCCACCTTGGATGAGGGACGAACCTCGGCTCTTATCCTGCTGGATCTGAGCCCAGCCTTTGACACAGTCTCCCATAAGATCCTGCTGCGTTGGCTGGAGGAGATCAGTGTTAAGGGCAAGGCCCTCGCCTGGCTCTTGTCCTTCTTGGCTGATCGGTCTTTCCAGGTCTCTGCTCCTCCGTTTACCTCGTGTGCTCAACCTTGTAGAAGTGGGCCTCAGCTAGGCCTACCAGTGCAAGGGGTTCGCCCTTCTCTGCACAGAGTCCTCAGACCAATAGGAAGAAGTTGGCACAGAAACTGGAATAGAAAATACAAAGTTTAATAAACCTCATGAGGTGGAACTACATTCACACAGCACCCTTCGGTATTGAATGAAGTAGCACACCAAACAGAAGGAGCATGTTCCTTTTATACCCACACAGGGTCTTAAAAGAGGGCGGTACAAGTACAGGTGAAGGTTTTATGTACATATACGGTCATATAGAAATGCACAGTCGACAAGTAGGAGGAGTTAACAGTTTGCCAATGCTAGTAAACACATCCTGACAGTTACATACTACTAACAGCTGCAAGGACAGCTGAAAACTCACTGGGCATGTGCAAAGGTGGAAGATGCTAAATATAGTTCGTTTCTAGGCAGATTGCAAGAGCAGTCAACACTGAGGGAGGACAAAGCACATGGTGAGCACGTGGCAGCACATGGCAAACAAAATGGCTGCCAGAAATACAAAATGGATTCCACAAAATGGACAAGATAGCCTCTAAATACAAGATGGATTCCGCTAATGCTAATCCAATCGCTGCCAATTTACAACAACCTCTCCGGTGTGGTGTGCCTCAGGGATCGGCCCTAAGCCCCACTCTATTTAATATTTACATACGTCCCCTGGTCCTTATGGCCAAAACTCGAAACATTGCCCGGGTATCATATGCTGATGATACCCAATTGGTGTTCACCTTCTCCAGCAATCCCAACCAGGACCAGGTGAAATTCCAAGAAGACCTTATTGCCATCTCTGAATGGATATCGAACAACTATTTACAACTAAATTCCACCAAGTCAGAGGGGCTTTTGGTAGGCCGGGACACCAATCTGTGGGGCAGTCAATGGTGACCCGTGGCCCTTGGAACCCCCCCGCACCCCAAATCTGTGGTCAAGAACCTGGGAGTTCTGGTGGATAGTGCCCTTTCATTTTGGACTTCTACGCAGCCTGAAGCCCATCCTGGGACTTTTTGATGCACCTACTCGACAGATGATTGTCCAATCCACTGTGTTGTCAAGGTTAGATTTCTGTAATGGGTTAATAAATCTGTGACTAAAAGACTTCAATGGGCACAGAATGCAGCTGCCTGCGCGCTCTTTGCATTACCTAAGTACTGCCATGCCTCAGACCTTCTTCACCGGCTTCACTGGCTACCTATAGAGAAGAGAGCCTACTTTTAAGCCCTATGTATAACTCACAAGATCCTCTATGGCCTGGGACCCCAACTCTTGAGCGAGCTGCGCTCTATGTATGTCCCCGCCCAAGCCTTGCGCTCTGCGGATTTGCACCTGGCCCATGTACCGTGGGTGCGCAGGACAAGAGCAGCGGGCGCTCGTTCCGGGCTTTGGCATCTGCCCTCTAGAATTTCATCCCCCTGGATTTCTGTAGCACGCAGGACCAATGGAGCTTTAGGAAAATGATCAAGGCGTGACTATTCTTCAGTTACTAGCTCCCCTGTTCTCTCTGCTTCTGCTAGCTTTGGTGCTTGGACGCCTTGATGCAGGGGCAGCCATGCGCTTTATAAATCCGGATAACATAACATTAGAGCAGTTCTGTTCTGTTGTTGACGCTCTGTTGTGCCTATGCGAGTAGTCAGATGTCGGGATTTAGCCTATAAGTAATTATCATACCTTGTTGTTTAGATAGCTGTATGCTGGAGCATCTATTTCTGTTCACCTTTTGTGGATGGAATTTTGGACTGAATTTCTGGATCTAGGTCCTGTCTAGGCCCAAACAAGTAGCACCCTTAAGCTGGCACCCACTGCTGGACACCCTAGAGCCTCTATTAAAATAGGAGCCCCTGTGATCAGGTAATCTGAACCAATGGGAACTCTAAGCCAAAGAACCAATAGGAACACAAGCCCTTAGTCCACGAACCAATGGAAACCCTAGAATTAAGCCCAAGCACCAGTACAAACTCCTGGTCCAGCAACCACTAGAAACTGTAGCTATAAGCCCTGGAACCGATAGCGACCCTAAAACCAACAACCAATACAAACCATTGTGTCTAAGCCCTCAAACTAAACGGAACCCTGGCACCAACAAGCAATGACCACCAACCAACAGAAACTCTAACACCTAGAATAATGGAAGCCAGGACGTGGGAGCCTTGTAGAAAATAAAACCCTAACCATAATGGTTAGGTAACCTTGCCTATACCGGTAGGAGGGCTGAGAAAACCCTGTCCTCCTGAGATGGGCCCAGCACAGTTACTTGGCCTGCAGTTGGTGTGCGGCTGATCCTATTTTGTCTCTTTAGCAATAGACCACTCCAATACACTTTCCAGCTCCTAGGCTTTCCTGGGGAAAGTAAAGTCTAACAATACACTTTGAATGCTCTCATCCTCTTCAAAATCCTTCTCCTATTACACTGAAACCTACTGTTGTGCAAAGACAAACACATGCAGCACAGGCAAACAGATAGTTTAGGCCTATACAGCTAATCTAAACACCTTACATGTTTTGTGACAGTCTCAATTTCTGACACAAAACTAACACCCACACTTCTCATACAAATCCCACTACCTGATAACACAACATATGTTAATGGAAAAAGCCTGGGAAAGTCATGCTGTATGGACCCTGCATTCTCTACACCAGATGGAGAATGTTGGCTGGTCCTTGGATTACCTGTAACAGTGTGGTAATGTGTCCGCCTTGTAGGCAGTCCTGGCAGTACCACGCATAAGGCGTAAGACTAACGCATTTCAGAGTGGTGCTCCGTATCATCGCACTGAAATGCATTGTCAGGCCTATGCATAGTGTCTCAGCTGCCGCTAAAGCCCTGCCTAAAATTGTTATATGGAGGGTGGTATCAGGCAGCGCCCTGCCCATGACATGCACGCGCTGCTCCCTCAGGCTTGAGGCTAGCAGCCGAGCTAAGGCTGCTGGTAGGCTAACTGCTACAATGTATCATTCATTGTGATACCCACTGCGTGGCTCTCCAACAGCCTAACGTCACATTGAGGTAGCGCTCAATGACTACTACCGAGACAACCGTGCACAGTCAGGTAGGGTGATACCAGGGCCGTTTCTACCATTAGGCAAGACTAGGCGGCAGCCTAGGGCGGCAAAAGGGGGGGGAAGATTAATTTGAAAATCAAACTGCGAAAAAATTGACCAAATTAGGAGAAAAAAAGATTCAATTCTCGCCTAGGGCGGCAAAACACCTAGAAACGGCCCTGGGTGATACACTACAACAAGGCTGGCGCTAAGGGGGGGGGGGGCTGCGTCACTTCATGCAGCCGGACGGGGAGTTTGTTGTGGGAGGAAGGTGGCTGCTACTGGTTCGAGGGTGGTGTCACAATCATGGCGCTCACAGTGCTGCCGGCTGCTCGCAACAGCCCGGGCTGCCGTCTGCTCTCAGCTTTTACATAAAAAAACGTATGACCCCCGTGCCTCCACCAGCAGCAAATTCAATTATTGCCAAGGGAGACGTCTGAGAGTCAGTCACTGCTGCTAAAAAAACCTATTGTGCAACCTCCTTAATGCAAATTGCACTGAAAGGCACTGTGCCAGATCCAGGCAACCCACAGACTCCAGGTTCCTGATCGGCCCACCTGCTGCACACTGAAAATCCTATCCCAACCTAGCAACCTGAGCTGGGAGCGCAGCCATGAGCAGAGCACATATTACTCCAGTTTGCCTGGCATCCAGGTGAGCAAACAGGTAAGAGTACATATAAGTAAATTAAAAGAAATGTTAATGTAGCACATTCTCTTACTTTTGGCTGGCTGGAAAATGAACAGGAGGTGGAGAAGGAGGGAGACAACTTTAGTAAATGGTCACATAAACCTAAAGAAAGGACTTTCGTGTTAGATGCCTGTCTGGGGACGCGGTTGCCCTCACTGTTTAACAACTAGGACGAGGAGGACCGATGAAGGCGTAATGAGGGCCCAGAGTGAGAGTGACATGCTTGGATTGGAGTGAGAGTGACATGCTTGGATTGGAGTGAGAGTGACATGCTTGGATTGGAGTGAGAGTGACATGCTTGGATTGGAGTGAGAGTGACATGCTTGGTTACACCTGTTCTTTGTGCACACTCCAGCAGAATTGTTCAAACAACCCTGGTTGTACAATGTACTTTTTCCAGACTATAACAGATGTTTGCTTCTCATCACTTAGAACCTATTCAGTACCAATCTCCTGATGAACATCATGCAATGCTTAAAACAATGTAGCATAATTGATTGCGTGATTAACTGTCGTCTTTTGCTGAATGTGTTTGAACCTAGTTTTATACAATGGAAAAATGGTATAAAGGTATCAATACTAAACAGTTTTATGAGTAGAGCACATGTAATTACCCTCTCAAAAAAAGTTAATATTCATAGTGAATATATCAAAATCAGTTTATAACACACACAGGCAATGGCGCCTATTCAAGGAGAAACAAATGACATATATCACAATATATATTACATTACAATGAAAAACAAACATAAAACAAATGACAATAACCCTAAAGATATTATTCACACTAGTGTCCCCCTTATACTTCTAGGCGAACCACTTAGAGGTAGTCAAAAGTGAAACACTAAAAGGCTTATATACAAATTGGCCGAGCTCTAGAGTAACACAACATAATTCCAAGAATCACTATCAGTCCAGTAACTCCTCCTTCAAAGTGTCAACGTGACCACGTTTCAGCCTTTTCTTCTTAGGCCTCTTCAGGACAGGGGTTATACAATAATATTCTGAAAGATCGAGGGCGCAAAATCTCTCACTCTGAAAAAATTGCATCGACCCAGGTGCAATACCTCCCTATCAATAGGTGGGCACACCCACTTCAGGTATTTCTTTTGTGCATATCCATCAGCAAGAATCCCAATTTAAACGGAATGTATGCTTGAAAAATCAGCTCGCAATCTCTCACTTCACTGGAGTTCTCCGCGGCCACCCAAGTGCGAATGTGTTTAAAAACCAGCATTATGATGGTGCTTTTCAACAGTTTTAAGATCTTCTTAGAGTTTCTCGTTGCTCAAATGGGTGTAATTTCTGATATTTATATGTTTCCCTTGTCTTCATTGCTTGATTTTGCTCGCGAGAAAGTGTCACTCCTAGTCTGAAATTATGAAAATGTCACATATAGCAATATGAAACCTTGGCAGCTATGTGTAGGCTAATAATACATTTGGGCACTCATTTTGAATGCTTCCATGACTGGTGCGACAATTATCACACCTGATAAAATCAGACATCAATGTGTTCGGAACTAACCAGGAGTGATAATTATCAGCCATTACAAGTTTTGCCCTCACATGACATGCAGATTATGTTGCTTTACCACACCCAACTCCACTTTGTCGGCATTTACTGGCCATTTTTCTTCTAAATTGTGGCAAGTTTGCCCAGTGGATTTACAGAAAGGTGCAGTCATAGCACAAAGAATAGCAGACTTTACCATATCATAATGAATGAGAAAGTGAGGGAAACATTTGGCCTGCGAAGCCCAAAGCAGGTGGGTACAACTTAAGTCTACGATGGGGAAAACCCAAAGGGATTCATCAAAAAAGCCTAGATTACGAACCATCTGAACAAGAGGAGGATGGAGCCCACACAAAGGTGGTCCAAACAGGCTGCGTGGGAGCTAGGAAAAGAAGTCCAGCATTCCCGAAGGTACATTTTAGAGTGTTGACTTCCAGGTTGCAATCTCTGGCATGCAATATAGGGAGCATGAACTGGCGTCATCCTAATTTCCATCTCAGGTAAGCATAAATTTAAAGCCACAGATTTCATCAAGATAGGCAAAGACAGTAAATTAAGGTTAAAATGAATGGGGCTCCAGGGATACTTCTTATGAGTTTTTGCTGTGTAGGCTGAACCACTAGTATACATCTCACACAAGACAAAGCCCTTGCACCACAGCACAATGCTTAACATCGTTCTAAGACAGCATTTTTAGCAGGAGTGTAGCCAATGACGTCATCGGCGTGCTACTCATTACAAATGTGGTGCTGCACAAGTATTATTCCGGTCACAACGTGCAGACTATGCCCGCTCAGCACTGCTTCAGTGTTACAAAATCTGGGTCATTGTGTGGTCTTCGCCAATTAACCTATTTGGTCTCCGTTTGGGAAGGCAGGAAAGTGGGCTAAATTCAGCTACTTTTAAATCAAAAAGAAAATATAGCATTTACATTTATATTATAAATTGCATACTATACGTTTCCAGGAGATTCGTTAGAACATTCCAAATGCATGCGCTCAAGCAAAGTTATTGGTCCAAGCCATGCTTGATGTTCTTATAATGAAAAGATGAAAAGATCAGATGTCAATTTATGAGCCGTTTGCTTCGCTTCGGAAGTGACCCGTTGCTCGTTTTCTATGCTTCCTGCATAGGTTAGAGGCTAAAGAGCGCCTTGAGGCAGGTCCTTCTGCAGAACTCGACTAAACTATCTATTCAGTCGCCCAATTATTATGCTTCAAAGGTTTATGTATCAGAGATGGGAGCAGTAGCCTTGATGCTGCCAGGAAAGGGTCCTCGGGGACACACGTGACCTTGAACTCGAGTTCAGAGGTCAGCGAGCTGCCTTTGAATCCTACCTTCGCGCTACAATTGAACCAGACTGAGGCACGGGCTATGCAGTGAATGAACATCCAGGGCAACGGTAAGAAGAGGTGAGACGTATGTACGTCACATAGAGGGGGAGAGGGCTGGGCAAGAGGGAGTGCAGTCAGAGGGACATTGGGGGGCGGCATGAGGGGCAGTCATACAGGCCTTGAGTGAGGATCAGAAGACCAGGGGAGTGCGGCATAGGGTTACTGTCAGAGGTACCTGGGGCGGAGCACAGTGGAGAGCAGTCAGAGAGACCTGGGGTGAGGCCTGGGGTTAGGGTGACCAACTGGCATTGGTGCAAATTCAGGACGGTGAGTGTAAAAATTCAGGACAAAGGGTCAAAATTCAGGACAATAGGTAAGTTTTACAGACACATCAGAGGAGGTCGCGCAATAGTATATAAATAAGCCCAGCCATATCCAAACATATTCAACCATTTGCAAACCTATCCATCATGTATCCTTCCATATATCATTTCACTCATCCATCCATTATCCATCCATCCACCCTTTCACCCTATCCATCCTTTCACTCATCCATCCACCGTTTTACGCATCCAGCTACCCTTCCACCCATACATCCAGCTATTTACCTTTTCTCTCATACATCCTTCCGCTCACTCAATCCATCCTCTCTCATTATCCATTTATTCAATCTTTCATTCATCCATTCACCCTTTCACTAATTCATCCAGCCATCCACCCATCCCTTCACTTACTCACTCGCTCACCTTTTCATATTCATTTTGAGCTGAGCCTTTTTGAGAAGAGGCCCATCAAGAACTTCACCCTAACTGCAGGAGCCATTCCAGGACTGGGACAGAAGCCCCCCAGGGCGGAGTCAGGATCCACCACAGCGGGGGGGACAGGAGCCATCACAGGCGGAGGGGGGGGACAGGAGCCACCACATGGGGGTAGAGGAGCCATCACTGGGGGGAACAGGATCCACCAGGGTGGGCACAGGGGTGGGCATGCAGTATTCTAGTATCATCTTGGTCTCTTCCAGAGTGGGGTAGGGCTCCTCACCTCCTCCTGGACAAGACAATGAGACCACAGGCTCTCTTTCTAAAATGTTAGTTTTGCCATCCCCACTGTGATGTACAGTACTTAAAGGAGATACTCCAATCGAACTGATTTAACTGATTGTCCTCCATACTTTGTTAATCAGTGTGTGTGCGATTGTGCTATTTCTTTATTTTATTACACCATAGATTGCATGTTTGAAGAACCGAGGTTTGCTTACAATTTAGTAACAGCAATTGTAATCAGGGCCGGTTCTACGATTTTTGGGGCCCTGGGCAGGAAGGGAATGTGTGAGGCCCCTCTAAATTGCAGAGACATGACGCATTCAGGGCTGTTTGCATCTGAATAGATGCCCCTGTGCCTGAAGCTGCAGCCCCTCCCTGTCAGTCCCCTTCAAGACCCTCTTAACAACTCATCAAGGGCGGAAAGTGTGAGGGAGGCCATCCCGCTGTGCCTCTCCAATGCTGCTGGTATCTGAGCTTTGGTACAGCATCGGAGTCTGTTACACCCGACCTCAGCAGCATCGGAGTCAAGCAGGGAGGTGGGAGGAAGCTGTGCCGGCTTTAGGGTGGTGCGATCGATCGGTGCCCGGTTAAAATTACGGACAAATGGCGTCCGTTAAAGAATCCTTCACGGACAACGGACAGACGGACGAAATTACGGACTGTCCGTGAAATTTACGGACGGTTGGTCACCCTACCTCGGGTGTGGGTAATAGTGGAGGAGAACTAGAAGGACTAGGAGGCGGGCATAGGGGGGCACTCAGGCGGAACTTGTACAGTCAGATGGACCTGGGGAGTGCGAGACAGAGGTGTGAACTGCCAGCGAGATCTGGGGCAAAGCAGTAGTGTGAATCGTCAGGGAGATCCAGGGGGCAGGGCATAAGTGTGAACTATCAGGGTGATGGAGGGGGGCATATGTGTGAACCGTCAGGGAGATCCAGGGGGCGGGGCATACGTGTGACCCGGCAGGCTGATCCAGGGGGCGGGGCATATGTTTGAACCATAAGTAGGACTCCCGGTTTTATGGTATTTCTTTTTTTGAGGTTTCCGTCTGTATTTATCCATATTTATTTTTTGCTAAATTTATCTGTATTTATCCATATTTATTTGGCTTTTGTGGCACAGAAATTAGTATATATTTTCACATTTATTTAACCGGTAAATATGCACTCATGCTTTAATGCCTACTAGGTTTCAATGCTGTAAACACCTGCAGAAGATAAATTAATGCACTTTTAAGAAAATATGCAAATTTCAGTATCAACCTTGTGCATATCTGCTGCTGGTAAAGCCACTTTACTAAAATCCCTTTCTTTTTAAGCCCCCTTACCTATCAATCCACAAAGCTATTGGGTTGGCAGTCATAGCAGACAGTATTCAGAATTACTCAAAATCTAACCCAATTTCCGTTTTTATCCACATTTAAAAATAAATACAGACAAGAAAATACATGTTTTCTGTCTGTATTTATCTGTAAAAATCAGTAAAAATGGAAAACAGGGAGCCTTAACCATAAGGGAGATCCGGGGTCGGGACATAGGTGTAGAGGGGCCCAGACAGTGAAAGGCATGCACGTGAACAGGCTTGTACTACCACCGAGTTCTGAAGAGAGCGGGGCTATTGTGTGAACTCTGTTCAACAGTCAGAAAGATCTGGTGCACCGCATAGGTGGGAACAGCCAGGTAGATCAGGGGCGGAAAATTGGTGTGTAGTGTCAGGGAGATCTGGGCGGTGCATAGATGTGTAATGACAGGGAGCTGTGAGGCAGGGCATAGGTGGGAACAGTCAAGGGAATCTTGGGGTGGGGCATAGGTGTGCACATCCACAGAGTCCTGTAGATGGCGGGCATACATATATACAGCCCTGTAGATCAGAGGGGGGGGGCAAAGGTGTGAACAGTCAAGGAGATTTGGGACAGGGCATAATTGTGAAGAGTCAGGGAGATGAAGGGCGCAGCATAGGTTTGCACATCCACAGAGTCCTGTAGAGGGCGGGCATATATGTATACAGCCCTGGAAATCTAGGAGCAGGGCATAGGTGTAAAAAGTCAGAGGGGCCTTCGGAGGGCGGGGCATAGGTATGGTACAGTCAGTGAGCAAGTGAGATCTAGTGCACTGCATAGGTCTGAACAGTCAGGGAGATCAGCAGCAGAGCATAGGTGTGTAGTGTCAGGGAGATGTGGGTGGCACATAGATGTGTAATGAAAGGGAGCTGTGGGTGGGGCAGGGCATAGATAGGAACAGTCAAGGGATTCTGGGGGCGGGGCATAGGTGTGGCTTCAAGTAGATCTGGGATCGGGGCATAGATGCGTACAGTCAGGTAAATCTGAGAGCGGAGCACAGGTGTGTACAGTGAGAGGGGCATGTGAGGGTGGGGCACAGGTGTGTACAGTGAGAGGAGCCGGTGAGGGAGGGGCATACGTGTGCGCTCAGGGAGATGAAGGCGGGGCGCAGAGGGTAGTCAGAGGGACGAGCTGGGAGTAAGGGGCCGAGGGGTTGGACAGTCCGAGTTCTGTCAGAGCTCCGTGTACCTGGGAGGTGATGGGTGCGCAAGGACACCTGAAAGGTTTACAAAGCCAAGATAGCTCGGGCTGACGGACCCCCACAGACTCCAGCGCCTGTCCTCGTTACACACCAGGGCTCCAAGTTCCACCGCAGCCTCCTTACACACAGGGAAGAACACCAACACACAAACCAACTCTCTGAAAGGCGCGGGCACACTAACACGCACAGGTACAACCACGCATACAAACAGGCACATTCATAACAATCAGCAGAGCCAGTTAATGAGGGGCAGCTTTATTTGCTAAGTTGATTTCAGCCATGTCAAGTGCCACACATTTTCATGACTGTCTTCAAGCCTTGCGGGTATGCGAAGACATTATCTATATGTATAAATCACATCTGAGCTGGTATTTTGAAGCAAAGATTGGAAAATTGGTGGGAAATGTAGTTACTGCGGCTGCACAATCCACACTGGCTCGCCGTCTGACCCTTTTCCTCACCACATCTTCAACAAAGACAGCAGCTCCATCGCACCCCACCTGCGCAACATCATCAACCTCTCCTTCGAGACCGCGACCTTCCCTGAGAGATGGAAACACGCCGAGATTATCGCCCTACTGAAGAAACCCAAGACGGACCCGAGCAAACTCAAAAACTTCCAGCCCATCTCCCTGCTTCCGTTCCCAGCTAAGGTCATCGAGAAGATAGTCAACATCCAGCTCATCCGCTACCTCGAAGACAACAGCATCCTGGACCCCTCCCAGTCAGGATTCCGCAGCAACCACAGCACCGAGACCGCCCTCATCGCCGCCACAGACGACATCAGGATCCTACTGGACAACGGCGAGACAGCGGCCCTCATCCTTCTGGACCTCTCCGCCGCTTTCGACACTGTCTGCCACCGCACACTACGCACACGACTCCACGACGCAGGGATCCGAGACAAGTCCCTGGACTGGACCTCCTCCTTCCTCTCCGGCAGAACCCAGAGAGTCCGCCTCCCCCCGTTCCGATCCGAAGCCTACGAGATCATCTGCAGCGTCCCGCAGGGATCCTCCCTCAGCCCGACGCAGTTCAACGTCTACATGGCGCCTCTCGCACGCATCACCCGACATCACGACCTCAACATAATGTCCTACACCGACGACACGCAACTGATCCTCTCCCTCACCAAGGACCCCCTCACCGCCAAATCCACCCTCCACCAGGGAATGAAGGCCGTCGCCGACTGGATGGAGGATAGCCGCCTTAAGCTGAACACAGACAAGACGGAGATCCTCATCCTCGGGCCCAACCCCTCAGCATGGGACAACTCCTGGTGGCCCGCATCGCTGGGGACACCCCCGCACCTACCAACCATGCACGCAACCTGGGATTCATCCTCGACTCGAAACTCACCATGACCAAACAAGTCAACGCTGTCTCCTCCACCTGCTTCAACACCCTCCGTATGCTCTGCAAGATCTACAGATGGATCCCGACAGACACAAGGAAAACAGTCACCCAGGCCCTAGTCAGCAGCAGACTCAACTACGGAAACACCCTCTACGCCGGAGCCCCGACCAAGCTCATCAACAGACTGCAAAGAATCCAGAATGCCTCTGCACGCCTGATCCTCGATGTCCCGCGCCGCGACCACATCACCCCCCACCTGAAGAATCTGCACTGGCTCCCCGTCGACAAAAGAATCTCCTTCAAGCTCCTGATCCACGCACACAAGGCACTCCACAAGACCGGCCCAGCCTATCTCAACAGTCGACTCTCCTTCTACGTACCCAACAGGAAACTCCGCTCCGCAGACCTCTCCCTGGCTACCGTCCCACAAATCCGTAGAACCACAGCCGGAGGCAGATCCTTCTCCCACCGCGCCGCCAAGACCTGGAACACCCTCCCCCTCAACCTACGACAAACCGAAGACCTTCTAACCGTCAGGAGACGACTCAAGACCTGGCTGTACGACCAGTAGCAACAGCACCCCCCTTCTCCCCACCCTCAGCGCCTTGAAACCCTTGCGGGTAAGTAGTGCGCTTTACAAATTATTTGATTTATTGATTGATTGATTTACCCACAACACTAAAAAGACATTTAGAAAGACAAGCCCGCGAGTGGTGCGCGCGCCACAGTGAGCGATCTGTTTTCAATTATCGTGCCCGTGTGTCTGGGCACGATAATTGAAAACAGATGTGGCCTGTGCGGGTAAACGCAACCAATAGGCTATGGGCGGAGCAAAGGCGGGACATGCGCCCGCCTTTGCCCAATTGCGTGCTGTCTTTCTTAGAAAGATGCACGCAAAGCCCAATAGTCTGCAACGAAAACAAAACCACATGCACGAGCGTGTGGTGAGATTTCAAAAGCCCTAACATAACATCTTCGCCAGAACAGCGCATGCGGTTACAGGCTCGACCTAAAAATGGCTCCAGCTAAATAAGCTGTATGAACATGTCATATGGGTACAGTCCCCACTTTAAAAGTTTGTAAACACCTTCCTTTTCATTGAAGGAGATATCACTTATACCGACTGAAGAATTTCTATCCTTCAGGAGACTCCTCAAGACCTGGCTCTTCGAACAGTAGTAGCATCCCCCCCCCCAGCGCCTTGAGACCCTCATGGGTATGTAGTGCGCTTTACAAATGCTATGATTGATTGATTGAATTATTGTAAAAAAGGATCCGACACCATTTTTGGGAAACACTCATCTTTGCCAATTAACCTCTGGAAAACGTAAACAACAACACACAAGATGCATGATAAAGGGGGGTTTGGGTGGCAGCCGAACACAGTGAGGTCTGCCCCCAGGCAGATTGGGAGAGGCGGGGCTTGCTGAATAACGGCCATTTTGTAGATTTTGGGCTAGGTCAGGTTGTAGCCCAAGAAGAGCCCAATGTCATAAGGGCTTGCGCTGGGCGCTCCCAGCCTACATTTTAGGTTTAGTGATCTGGTGGCTGGAAGCAGGGTAGTGTAGGCAGTAAAATCTTTTTGCCCTCTATGTATCTATTACAACCCCTTCCGCGACTTTGATGCTGAATATGTTTTTGAAGCAATATTAGAATGCTGTTTGTTTGGACAGGCCCTCATACAACTGGTGTGAACGTTGTAACCAGTTGCATATGCTGAACCACTGTAACCCCTCCTTATTGAATTACTTTAATCCCTTTGTGCTTTCTAATTCTATTACACACACGAGCACCCCTCCTTTCCTTTCTAGGAGCAACCTCCTTATTACTACTGCCTGTCTACTCTCTGTTTTTGATACTATGAAATAAATAGAAATGTTTTTGTTATAACAGTGGGCATCTATATTCCTTTATTAGGTGCATTTTGTATTAACTACTATGTGCTGTTTGCCTTTTGAACTATAAAGAGTTTCTGACTTGTTGCGTTAAAAAGAGTCCTAGGACCAATTGTTGTTCTATATCGTACGATACCCAGGTCCACGGACATTGATTGGGTTACCCCATTAGCTTATAATGGTTGTTATGTTAATGGCAGGGTGGGGGAACGTGTGAGGGGATTGTAGGGGTGGGGTGGGATCAGCGGTCAGTTATTTGATGTAAGTCTGTTTTTATTTTTATATAGCGCAGCTACTCACCCTTACGGGTCTCAAGGCACTGGGGGCTGTTGTGGAAATTAAGTGAGCTATTGTCCGTAGTCACACGGTGCTGAGCTGAGCTGCCGCCGGAGCCAGGGATCGAACCATGAACCTTCTGCTCCAAAGTCAGCTGCCCTGGCCGCTGCACCACACCTCTCCACTATATGTATAGTGAGGTTTTAGTTTTGTAAGGCAGTTGCCAGTGTTGTTAACTGTAATATGAACCTGTTTCAATAAAGCGGCCTTTTACACACACAAATTGGTCTTGGTTTGGCTTGCCCCCTCCCTCCAGCGATCTGCTCCTCTGTGAGTTTGTTTGCCAGGCTTTGCTTCTATAAAGAGGACGCTAATTAAACAATGATGGTTTTGGATAATGTTATTTAAATAAACTCTCCTTCTCCAAGACTAATTAGTTGAAGAAAAAAAATAAGACGAAATCTGGGCCTCCGATTGTATGAAATCCATACTTCTGTGAAATAGCATCTCGTGCCTGTGAAAGATGGGTTTTATAGCACTGCAGATGATTCAATGGAGAGATGGAGAGGTGTGGCTCACTGGTTAGAGGCAGCAGACCCATAAGCAGAGAATCGGCCAGGGACCAGGGTTCAATTCCTGTCGTGGACCAGGGTCAAAACAGACTTGATAATTCTCGCCTCGGTACCTACTCTAACCAGGAACACACTTGGCAACTCTGGGCATTAAGCTTGCCTCATCTCTACCACGGCCCCCCACAGATGCTGGGGATGCCTGGTTTCACCTTGGAGATACCCAGAATGGGACCATCTCACAGGGATAGCCAGGACGGGTTCCCCAGTGGTCTACAGCGCCGGGACGCCCCGTTGCTGGGGCAGCTGTGCGCTTTACAAGTCTACAACATTTACATTTACAATAAAAACACCCAAACTTTATATATAATTAAATAAGTCAATATAAATGAGATACATATACTGAAATGTGTACTTAAATTCCAATGGTGTGCCCCTTCAAGCGCACAACAGATGGAAAAAGATCATTCAATCACATTTGTCTTTTTGCTTGTACAATGGAATTAAATAAAACATCAATCAGCTTAAAGATGTTATGCATGATTTATATATAAAGGTAATGGTTTTCATTTCTACACACAGATTTTTTTTTTACTCTTTCGTTATTCAATGAGATGATAAAAATCTGTGAAAAATAACTACGT
This sequence comes from Triturus cristatus, assembly GCF_964204655.1. Classification (NCBI taxonomy): domain Eukaryota; kingdom Metazoa; phylum Chordata; class Amphibia; order Caudata; family Salamandridae; genus Triturus; species Triturus cristatus. The sequence goes on along the minus strand of NC_140592.1, from coordinate 725,724,314 downwards.
CCCTTATACATTCAAATTGTAATATTGCGTCGTTTCTTTACTTAATGACTCATTCACAAAGCTTGAATGTGAAATGATTTTATTGACCTTAAAATGATACGTGAAATGAATGTTCAACGCAGTTTTCCACAGGTGACACTCACCCAGTGTGCTCTCCTGCTTAAAAGCAATCCAATACAATGTGATAGATACAAAGGGATGCTGAGAAATGACAATGCTAGTACTCCCGGACCACATTCCGCCGCTCTTACGTAGTTGACCTTGGACATTCCCGCCCTGTTGTTTTTTGTTATGGAAATCTGCAAAGTGCCAAACATTCCACAGGCGCGCCTATAGCACAAGCTCGCCTGCTGCAAATAAAGCTAGGTGTCACGTGCACAGATGGGAACGTCCTCGCACAGGTAAACATTCAACGCAGTCACACCCTCGATGACGTCACACGCTGCTAGCTGTATTCTGGCCAACCGGTTGCAGGCGGATTCTGCCGGATTGAAGACGGAAGCGGTGACGTATGACTGTAACCTCTGTTTCTTTCCCTCAAACGAACCACCTAGATACCACGGGAGTTGTAGGACGGGGTCGTATTTTCCAGCAACAGAACAGCTGTTTACGTTGTTACTGGAATAGCCACCGTCTCCCTGAAATAAATGAAAGTATTCCTGTTCATGGCCCCAGAATTAGTAGGCTTGGTTCTCTTTTGGCATTCGACAAAAATCATTTTCACTTCATTTTCACAATCAGTTCGCAAACCAACAGTAATTTCACTGTCTGTGACGGACCCCTCACAATTTCGAAGAAGCCCTCACTTTGTGAATTTAATTTCACTGCTTGATGTTTAGAACCTTGAAGTGACTATTATTGACACAGTAACATAATAAGTGTACAATACTTTTCTGCAGGGCTGCTTGTTAAAAGCTGATAGTCCCCTGGGGTTAGGGCTGCTGGAATTTATAATGCGGCAGTGAAGCACCACATTATGCGGCAGGAGGGTAGAGCAAAGCGTCAACGGACTTGAAGCATCAGGAACCTGGGGGGGAGAGCAATCGTATCCAAAACAAGCATTGGCAAAGCCAATAGGTCTCGCCTTCGCGAACTATTGGCCTTGCCAATGATTGTTTGCCAATGCTGTACAGCGTTGGTTGCTTACGCAATGCATCATTTTTACATAAACAGTTTTTTGAAAGTGTGACTGCTGAGCCAAATCATTTTACAGGCGTGCGTATGCATGATGGTGCATACACGGGAATTCTGAAATTACATTTTTTTTTTTTTAAATACATGTACCTATCTGAGATAGTGAAAAAAAATAGAATAGTAGCGCGAAAGCGCTTTGTGTTGTTTGGGGGCAGCGATCAGATTAGGGAGGGGGGATAGGGCAATAGTACCACCCTGAAAAACAGAAAAAATAAATAAAAGAAGAACCTCAATCACATGGCAAGCTGCAGAGTGACAATGGGGGGAGGTTGGTAGTACCACGGAGAACTGGTGGGTGGGAGGGTAAATAAGCAACACAGCCCAAAAAAGTACCTGAATCGAAGGGCAAGCATCAGAGAAACACTAAGAAGAATCTAGCTGTGCTTGGGCCATGCACCACAGAATAAACAACAAGCATTGGCATAGCCAATAGGTCTCGCCTTTGGGACCTCATAAGTGTTTAGCCATGCAACAGTTGCATAACTAAATACTTATAAGGTCCCAAAAGCGAGAACTATTGGCTATGCCAAGCGGGCCGAGAAAGTGATCGCGATCAAACATCAAAGCGGCCGTGTGGCCGCGAAAGTGAAAGTAATCGCGGCAAGCGCGGCGCGCGCGCTCGCTCACATGCACTGTAGCTCTAGGCTGGCCTGGTAGCACTTTTTGGAGCCCTCTCAATAAGTCTCGCCAGTCCAGCGCATGCGCTGGGTCAGGCGAGACCTAAAAAGTGACGCCTGGCCTGCACTATCCAATTAGGAGGTAGCGAAGAAGAAGTGGCACTGAAGCTGATGAATGGTAAGCAATAGGCGGGCTCCATGCTCTTTTTGTAAACAATAGTGTCTCTCAAGCAAGAGTGCATACTCTAGTACATGGCTCACACTGGCTTGACCCTGACAAAGAGTCTCTGGCAACAGTCAGAGCCTGTGGGTTTAAACTCCTAGATAATAACTACTCTCGCCGCCAATTGCAAAAAGGTCACAAGCAGCAGGAATTTGTCCAACAGAAATCTGCTGAGATATTGGGCACTTTGTATTCTAGTGCGGAAGTCACAGACAAGCAGTATGCAGTCTAGTACATTATTAGTGTTATGTGTTGCAGAATAACAGGAGTTTTTCCAGTTGTTCTGCAACACATAACACTCATAATGTTTTGGTGGTTGGATATAAAATAGACCAAATGTCTATACATCCCAGGTGTTGCATTGAATAAGTTATATCATCATCTGAATTTTGAGAATATATAGATTGGAAGCGCCATGTTTGTAATGCTCCCTGGCATTCAAAGTGTTTGCCAATTCTTCTTGTGCAGATGTCATGTTCCAAAACAGTGCTTTCTGGGACGGCGAAGGAACTCCTGCCACTTTATTTAATTGTACAGAGTTAAGGTAACCAAACAACACAAGATTGATAATACGTACTGTCAAGTAGAACCCAAAACAACAATGATTGTAGCAAAAAATACAAAATAAGTTTTATTATACATCAAAATTATATAAAAACATTATATTATTCTTACAGAAACTTGCGTGTCCATCATACACACTTCCAATCATACTATCAATTATACAAAAACATATACATTTATTAACAATGATACATGAATAATTGATATTGCTCCTGCCACTTTATGACTTTTTGAAGGATCACACATTGAATATAGAGGCCATCCTTGAACAAAGAAGTCTAGTTTGACAATAGGTGTGGAGTTTTTGTTGAAGTATGAATGGTCCAGTCCAGTGAACTGCACGATGAGTGAAGCCCATTGATTTAAAGGTGATCCATCTAGCAACAGGGAGAAGATGAGCATGTTCCAACCCTACAACATATCCATCATCAGAGGTGGTCCACTATTATAAGGAAGTGTTTTGGACAAAATCCTTAGGGCACGAGGCATCATCTGCCAATGTACAGACTAATGATAATTTCCCTTCAGCCTATATGTAGTCATAGTGGACCCGGAAAGCTTCATGCATTCTTATACTCATACAGGCAGGGGCACGAGGGAAGAGGAACATTTTGACCAACGAGAAACTCCAGAATGGAGTGAATGCAAGGGCAAGATAAGGGAACGGAGCCTGTAAAGTAAGACATACCAGGTGGAAGATGAAATAGAGAGCCAGTAGATCCTGGAAGGAGAAGGTGATCCCAAGGTGGGATCATCTAGGAGGAAGGGCATGTTCCAATCCTACAACATATCCAACATCAGAAGTTTTCAACTAATGCAAATTTTACCGCCCTGCCCCTCTTTTACATTTCCTGACCATTCTCTAGTCCTTAATATGTTAAAAATACGTAAAATAAGAGGCCTAAAGTTTTTTTTAGAAACCTGCTGCCTGAGCTCCGAATATGGGAGTTGCTGAATACTAAGGCTGCTTAGTCTTGAAGACACTTAATGCCTCTTTTGTTCTTTCTAAAACCGTATTTTCTCTCTCCCTCACAACCTTTCGCTTCCTTCCTCTCTATTTTAGTCTTACACTGATTTTACACCCCTTCCTTGTCTCTGTAAATGTTTTTAATGTATCTCGTCTTGCTTTATTCCCTCTTTTCTGCTCTCCTCCCTATTGCTTTGGGACAAAGGCAGATGATGAAACATAAGTCTTGGTCCCCAAACATGAGTGCTGGTGCCTGCCACCTGTAACCACTGGCACACATTTAGCACCTCCCACAGCAAGACTCGCACTCTGGCAAGGTCCACCTTAGGCCCACTTATGCTAATTTTCAAATCTTGTCAGCATTGCATGGCTACACCTACACCCATGCCCATCTCCTTAAATCACAAACCCAGCACTGCCTTACCACCCCTAACCCACAATATGCCACCTACTAAATGACTGAGTTGGGTAAGAACGCCTGGTATAGTTGCACAGAGGCCAGATAAATGGTAAGGAGCACTAATGAATATTTATTAAGGAACTGGATATTTTTTCCATCCAGGATCCCTTTCTCTCCCAGACTCCCCTCAATTTCTCCTTCAACCACAGCACCGGGACAGTACATACCTTAACCACTTGCTCAGAGCTGATGGTACATGTATGCAATAAAATCCCAAGGGGTTTTACCCGTAATTGCGCGGCGGTGATGCAAAGTTACCACTTCGTAACAGTAAAATCACGTGATGCTATCTTTATCCCAGTACTATACAACTTATAATCAGGCCTTATTCTACAACAGTAGAAAAGCTAGACACAATTTTACATACAAATGACGATTATGCTAATAGCGATGCTCATTTCACAACATTACACATGCATTCACAGGGGACATTAAATGCAAATGTCCGGATCCATAGTAAATGGCCATTTAGAGCCTAAAGCCATGGCAGTGACTACGTCATAGCAGGTTTAGTGCTGTGAATGTTCGAGCTTTTTAGGTCTCGCCTGAGCCAGCGCACATGCGCTGCATTGCGAGGCATTTAGTAAAGGCTTTTCAACTCTGAACACACGCTTGTGCGTGTGCTTTTCTTTTTATTAACCCGTGATTGGCTTTTGCATGTAGTTCTAAGAAAGACAGCACACAATTGGCCCAAGGCAAGTGCATTTCCCGCCTTCTTTCTCCTCTGGCCTAGGGTGTAACGATGAACCAAGCTCCTCAGGATCAGGGCGATGCTCAATGAGGTCCACCTCCTGACTTCCCCACACTCTGACTAATAAGATCACAGAGTATAAAGGCAGTCAAGCGAGGGATAGGGTTAGGTTAGGAACAGCGGTGGAAGAGGGAAAACCTGAAACAAAATAAGCAAATGATTAATAGGGTACAACGCTCTGGCTACTCTCATGTAATTCTCACTAGAGTCCTAACCATACCTAAAAAGGGTTTCTTCCCGAGGTGGACCCTTTCTCTCTCTCTCTGGCAGGATACTTCTCTCACCATAGGAAAGTTACTCACACCTAAAAGGCGAACACAGGTTATTAGACTCAATACAACAGTACCATGATAGTAAGTAGCCGCTGGTAAACATACTCACACCCACTGTTCCACAAAAGAAAAGACCAACTCCAGCACCATGGAAGAAATCTCATCATTCAGGTAAGGTTCACTTGGCATACCAAAAGAGCATCAAAAAAGTCAGAAACCACTGTTCTCTGAGTGTTCTCACACCAGAACGCCAAAACAAGGACTCCAAGAAATAAACAGCTGTCCCAGCTATATAGTTTGTTATTCCAGGATTTGTATTGCACAACAATGAAAGGAACAAAAAGGTCTCTGTAACCGGACACCCACTCCGGATGCCCTGGGAGCTTACCGGTCCTTGAGTATCAGTGCCGAAAGCTTCAAAGTCTTTAGAAAGTTTCCCCAGCGAGGAATAGCCAGATCCTGTTCTCTTTTCTGTACTGCAGCCGCGGGTGAGGAAGATGATGGGAGGATGGCGGCTCAAAAGAAACAGTCGCAGGAAGTATTCCCACCGCAGCCGAAAGCGGGGAATACCAAAATGGGAAGGCGTTCACGCTCGGCCGAGCTGAACACGCCTGACGGCTCCGAAGGAGCCTAAACAGCAATCTCCAGAAATCCGTCCGCGTCTCACCGGAGAACGCGGTAATCCACGGATGAAACGAGCAGGGAACAATCAGAACTGCCGCTCTGAAGACGGGAAAAGCAAACACCAACCAGAATCACGTACAACGCTCCCCGCATAGTACGTGATTATAGGTGTTGGGTCTCTCCCAGAAGGAAGGCCTTCTGGGAGATGTAGTACGTCTACCACTGTTGTCCTTTATGTACGGTAGGCGCAACACGGTCAACTCCTGACATAGGGTGCTCGGGAGCGAGCATCAGCGCCATCTGTTTCCAATTATCACGCCCGCTCTCGGGTTAATTGGAAACAGATGGAGCTCGTGCTGGCCCTGGTGCACTTTTTCTCCAAACGCGGCGCTTTCACTTTTGGCCGCCCTTGGTTCATATAGGACTGTTCATGAGCCCTTCCAACCGTTTTACATAGTCTGAATTTGGTCAATCCCTGCAAGCTACTACAGTGATCCTGTTTTTGGTAATTATTCGCTTTGGACACTAGGTCACATGGGACCTTCGTTTTCAATAGTAGAGTTCTGGAGCTTATATCATAGTAACTTATAGTCTGAGCTCGGTCGAGTCCTGGAAGCATTTTCTGCGATTTCGTTCTCGATATACACATGTTTTTTAAACGTAGCATTGACCATCCCCTTCGTGGGTGAGCATTTTTGACCTTGTTTGTGACCCCACAGTGTGTGTTTCACCTCTCCAACATGGCGATTTCACATTGCTGAGCTACAGTCCTTTGTTCGTTTTGAGACTTTGTTAATTTCATTGTATAATCATGCGCTTTGTACAGCGTTCCAAAGCGAGGACGCTTCCATCATTTTGACCATTCTACGAAAGTGAGCGTCGGCATTTACAGTCTCTTATAGTTTGAATTCTGTCGAGTCTTGGAAGCTCTTTCAGTGATTTCGTTTTTTTAAATATTTCGTTTTTAATATATTCATGTTTCTCAAATGTAGCACTGACCATTTCCATCGTGGGTGAGTATTTTCAACTTTGTTGGTGACCACATAGTGTGTGGTCCACCTTTCCAACATGGCGACTACATATTGTACCGATGAGCTCCATAGATACTCCGTAAATTATTTTATAGAAACGTGTGTGCTGGACACGTTTGACAGTGTTTTACCATATGGAGGCTTTGATCCTTTTGACCAGTTTTCGAAGGTGAGCGGCAGCATTTTCATGATTTGGGAGTTGGTTGTATGCATATCGGGAGGGAGTACAGAGTCTCAGTGTTGTGGGTAATTTTTTTAATGACACCTTTGTTCATTTCAGACATTGGAGTCATTGGTTGGAATCGCATCGGTACCGAGAGGTTCTGTTCAATTTCAAGGTCAGTGATGCAGCGCTTTTGCGAGCTTCAATGGTAAATGCATGGCACAGTATGATATTTGCATTATGGAGAGTTTTCGTAATTCTCGTTCCCTTGGTTTGTGTCTTTACAGATCGGGTTGATCAGTTTTCTCAGCATATTAGAAAGGCTACAAGTCAGGCGCGCAACACCCATTGGACTCACAGGGCTTCAGCCCCCCCCGTCGTTTGTGGCAGCCCGGGATGAGACAGCTTCCCGGGCAAAAAAGCAGCCGCACCCGAGCACTTCACAGGTCTTTAAAAGACCATTTGCATGTTAATGAGGCCTCGCTGTTGTTTCACCCCTTCTAAGAGCCCCTGCAGCTCCACTCTGCCTATTGCTTAAAGTTCAGCCCCCCCCGAAATTTTTGCCCAGCCCCCCCCCGAAATTTGGCTCTAGTTGCGCCTCTGCTACAAGTAAGAACATATTCAGAGTATAGTGTGGGATAGTGATGTGAAACAACCTGCCCAAGATCATATGTAAGGTTGTGTCGAGACAAGAATCCAAATAGGGTCTTTTAGGTCATTGAATATGCACAGGCATTCTCAACAGCACTTGTCCGTATTGCTAGTCTTTCCCCGAGTCAGTGACTGTTCCCCAGTAGTCTTTTTCTTTCAGGTTTATGCACGCTTCCACAGATAACCTCTCTGGATTTGACAATTGCCAGAAATAAATATCTCTCAAAGATATTGGCACAGGCGTTATCCTTGCATCCCCCATCTCTTTGCAGAGACTTAACCGGTGCTTGAGTGGCTCACACAGTCTTTGACACAGCCCTGCCCAGGGACAGCTTTTGTAGGAGTGTGGCATTTTTATGGCTGGTATTAGAAAGTTTTGGTGGCATTGGTAAATTTATATTTTGCCATGCCATGTTGTCATGCTGTCCTAACCATCACCTAAACATCACCTCAGTCTGCCCTCGGAATCTGGCATCTGTTGATTCTCCCCTAGTGTCCATCCGCTGATCGTGTTCTAATTAAATTACTGTTTTCCAACCTTCACTCCCCCATTATTTATGTCCCGCTCCCCCATAACAAAAAAATGTATAACAAACAAGCATGAGAACAGGCAGGAAGAAGTTGCCATCAGTGCAAGTACAAAAAAACTAGAAGACATTTTTTATGCTAAAATCTTTTTTTAATCAGGTTGTTCAGTTGTATATAATGCCGTCTTGCTTTGTATAAAGGTAACAAAAATGCTTAACACTTTTTATTATAACTTTTCAACATGATGCACAGCAGCCACAATTCTCTACAACATGGCCAAAAGTTCTGGTTAAACACATAAGGTCCCAAAGGCGAGACCTATTGGCTATGCCAATGCTTGTTTATTTTATTGTCACACCTGATTTGCAGGTCACAAAAGGCCGCTTGGGAAATTGTTTTTAAAAAGGCACATGCCACAAAACTAAAGCATGCTGTGTGGCATGTGACATGCTAAGATCTGCAGCAACCCCTTCTCCCCTAATGAAGTTGATCAAATGGAGCCCTTGTTTTGGGAAAAGAGAGGCTTATCTTTCGAACACGGTGCAAAACCGGGACAAGGATTTAGTTTGGAGAATACTATAGGAAAACCGGGGCATTCGTCCAAAAACCGGGACCGTCCGGGTAAATCCGGGACGTCTGGCCACCCTACGTGCGAGTTAAATGTTACACGACATATTATTTTATCTTACGTCAAGTTCGAGTTAGGTTTATGGTACATGATACGTTATAGAGAATATTTCAGAACTTACACAGTATATTTTTCACATATGCCTGTATGGTGTCTGTATGTTCAATTCAGTGTCATGTTCTGTTTGTTACATGTTATATCACAGGTTGCAAAGGCAACGGGGCCCAGAGGGAGATTTTATGGCATTGTTTCCATTGTGGGATATTTCAGCTGACTGTAGCAGGGGACTGTAGGAGACCCCAGTTGACGGTGGAAGACCCCGACGGGCTGCAGAAGAGTCCAGCCGTGATGCAGCCACTGCAGTTTAATGGCATGAGCGCCCCCGCCCCAACGCCCCTCCTCGCGCCCACGATACCGGAAGTGAGTCATACAAAAAGTGAAAGGCCCTTTAGCATATATTTACTGGAAATCAACTGCTCTCTTTCTAGCTCTACTCCCTTCTACGACCCCCCTAATCTGCACCCCCCCCCCCCCATTCCCTCCAGCTGCTCCTCGCCCCCTACCACCCGCCTACCCTTGCTTCTTTTCATTACGCACAGGTCTGTCTCTATTGATGCAGACGCATGCTGAGGCACATGCCCAAAGTCACACGGTGCGCTTGAGCAAAACGTCGTTTACATTGTTATCCATAACGTGCTTAAATGTGCGCCTCTGATCTGTGAGCATGAAATGGTCTTGATCCGAATATAATTACTCACTCAAACTAGGTGAAAAAAGGGGAGCCTAGAGCGGCATAGACTGAATGCAAGATAAATGAACCAGACTCAGGAAAGACCAGAAGGGCTGGGAGAGAGTCAATGGCATGTCCTTTAATATGTAGAACTTCCCCAGACCCCAGCCCTTCAGGCACGGGCTGTTAATTATTTATAAATTTGATATAGCATTACGTGTGGCCTTGAGGGGGCGCAGCACAGGCCCACAACCTTCAGGGGGCCCCTATTCAGCCCAAGACCAATTCATAAATGTAATATATGGGATACTAGGGCCCCTCACAAGATATCGGATACCCAGACCCTTCTTCATATTCTGCCGGGGGCTCGCATCATCATACATGCCAACATTGTGGAAGAGGACAAGGGGACATTTAAAGAAAATAATCGTGAGAATGTATTTCCCCCATTGACGTCTGTTGAAGTAGAGGCCTGCGTCGGGTCTATTGGCACGCATGCGTCATTTTGCGTTATGACATCATATTCCAGAAAACCATTCAATTCGAAAGTGAGAGCCCAAGATTATATCTCATAACAGACACCGTTTTAAAAACCTAAAAAAAGTGCTTCTGCGGATTGTTACTAATGCTGAATTTATGGTGCATAATTTATGGATTTTTGGGGGAGTAGAAAACTCAGATATCTTTGCCAGGACTCGAACTCTTGACCTGCCTCTTTCTACTGTGTTTAGGTGACAAATGTTCTTAACGTGCTAGCACATAGCTTCCCTGCCAGACAAAAAGTGCAGCAGGAAACAGAGCACGTACATCTACGAATACTGCCTATCACTATAATTATTGTTTATCCACTATGCTTTATACACTAGAACTCAATTCAATTCATTTTTATTAAGGTATGGAACTAAAAAAGAAGGACCACTTAAAAGGTTACAGAAGAACCATCCGATAAAACAACCTTGTACAAATAGAGACCCTTACCATAGAATAAAAAAAATGTAGCAGCATATCATGAAAGTACAATTTTGTAGAAGATGAGATCACAGATCATAAGATCACACCAGTACTCAAATACACAGCCGAAAGGTAAAAAAAAAAAAAGCCATGCTTTGATAAAACAAAATGGGATGAGAGATATGGCAGAGGAGACCAGAATGCCATACTTTGGCGCAGGCATACACATGCAAATAGATATACATATATACCTCTCAGCTCACCCTCGTTTGGAGGTTGTCACCCTCTTTGGATTCATCATCCTCCTCCAAACAAGCAATTTGCCTCCCATTGACGTGAAGGGTATGTTTAATTCCCATTGGTTTGAATGGGCTCACCCACTGAAACCACTCAATCTCAACCTCCCTGGATACTTAAAAGGTTGAGAGGTAAGCATGAGGTATGATCCTCGCTGTCCAATATTCCTCACTCACTACCATCGATTTCTGTGGTCTCTCTCACTTGGTATCTCGTGAGGCCAGTTTGTTATTGCGTCATGGCTATACTTTCGCAGTCAGTCCCCCCACCTCGTGATCCGGTCGGCCTTGCGTCACAGAACCTTCTGTACCGAGGACATGTTACCCGACAGACAGAACAACCTTCAGCCACAAACAAGGACAAACAAATCGTCTTTTAATTTACCACTAGTCCAGTTCCTGCTGTTATCATCGTTAATTGTTTGCCCATTTTGTTCCATTCTCCAATATTCATCACATCTAGTGTAATATCGACGGAGTGTGCCATACAATATTCACGATAAACCTTCTGTGGCTTTTCAACAATTTGTGTATATTATGGTAATCTCTTCACCAATGGAGGGAAATTCAGGAAATGGAACAGTGTGTGGCAAATATACAACCGGCTATATAAGCAATTAGCAGGCACATGCATCAAAGGAAAAACCGGTCGCAAACGGGCAGATTCCCAGAATCTGCCCCTTTGTGACCGGTATTTTTGCATTTGGGATGCATCATCCCAAATGCAAAAATCGCAATTTGAGGAATCTCTAAATTGCGATTACTTAAATTGCGATTGCATTTAAGGAATCGCAAATTGAGATTCCTTAAATGCAATGCATTAAATTTAAAAAATTAGCGATTTCGCTAATAGAGGGAGCAAATTACCATGAAGTTGGACTTCATGGTAATTTGCAAAAACTTTGAAAAATGCACTTTTGTGCATTTTTCAAAGTTTCATGTTGCGCACACACATGCCCTTAGGGCATGTGTGTGTGCAACATATGTGCACAGATCAATTTCAGGGGTGCAATAGGGTGTCATTTTGACACCCTTGCACCCTTGAAATTGCATGAGCAATTGGTGGGTACCTACTGGTACTCGCAAATTGCTCATGAAGGCCCATAGGAATGAATGGGACGGCATTCCTTAATTGCGACTCGTAATTAGCGAGTCGCAATTAAGGAATGTGTAGGAATTGCTATTTTTATAGCGATTCCTACATGCATAGGCTTTTGCAATTCCTTAATTGCGATTCCTTAATAATCGCAATTAAGGAATCGCAAAAGCCTACATTGATGCATGTGCCATTTGGACCTGTATGAAAATCAGAAGATTTTGGGCAATGCCTCTGATAGGATAAAAGCTGAGGCAGAGTGAGTCACTAATACCCACCCCTCCCAGCTCTATTTGGCAACATAGACAATGTTGGTGTATGTACATTAGCCCAGGTTTGGGGTGTCAGGCTGAGGGAGCTAATTTTTATTTATTACAAATTGTGTGCCCAACATTGTGAACATTTTTTGCAGTAAAACGAATACACTGCACCTTGCAAAACTGTATTTTCCCGTGCTTTCCTCAACTAGGCCTGAACCAGGCCTAAACGCCATCTTGAATCCTAACGCAGCCGTGACATGTGCTTTCACTTCTTATATAATCGAGCATAACGAAATGTGCCCTAATATAATTCTCTGCATCGACATGCTGTTTTCAAAGAGCGCCGGATGCAGCCTTTGAAACATCCAAGGTTCTTCCTGCCTGTGTTACTGTGGGCTTATTCATTTATGCGCCTGCCATTGTTTGGATTGTAACTAGATTTGTACTGGCGCATCCGATGACATTAGGTCACAAGATTTATTGTCATATTCACATTAGGCGATGGAATTGTGCAAGAGCTGTATTCTGATTTTTCAATTCCTGCAATGATGTATGATCACCATATGCTGACATTGCAATTTTCACCAACATTGGAGGTGAGCCCCTCTCGTTTGCTCTGACTCTTTGATAGCAGAACAACGTTAGTCCGTCTCTTGTTTTGGACTTAGAATGTTTTTGCTGTGAGAATTGACTTTATGTCAGACTCTTTGCTGCATCTGATTGAGCCTTATGCTAATTCCCTATACCGATCCATCATGCGTTTGTGACTATTACTCTTCGCCTTCTGTGTTGCACTGGAATTATTTATTAAAGCTTCATGGTTTAAAACTTTTAGAAGGCTCATGCCCCTTCTTATTTTGAGGTTTCCTTAATTGACTATGCTGATTTGTTTGCTCTCATACTTTTATCTGTGGGTACACATTGCCTCATACATTCTTGCGGCTAACACTGTCTCCTCTCCTATGTAGGTGCTTTATCTTCTATAAAAAAGCATAAACAAGGCTGTGGCCACCAAAACCCTGCTTATTTCTAGCTTCAATTTCATCTGCCAGTAATGAACATAAACAAGGGACTAGATACAAAGCACTGACTGACTCTAAAATAGGCAGGAAACTGGATTAGAGAAGTCCAGAATTCTGTAATGATCAATCTGAGACATTACTTAAGACGGAAGGAGGGCACTGTAACAAATTTTAGGCTGTCAATACCTGAGCCGTCCCTGCAGTTGCCTTAAGTTCACATCCTCGGGCTCTTCAAATGGTTCTGCTCAAGACTCAGTTAAAGGTATGCTTGTCATCATATATCCCGCTTAGGGTTCTGGGTATGATGTCCTCATTTAGGGTCTGATTATGACTTTGGCGCAGTTGCACCGGCTCTCCGCCAGTGCGGTGCGCCAAAGCCGCATGAGGACCGCCTGCTCTATAATTACATTTTTAGTTATTGGCGGGCTTTAAAATAGGCACCACAATGGGAATGTCAAAGGAAGTTCCTGCACGGCACGGACTGAAAAGTCAATGCTGTCCTAGAACTTCTGTGCATGCACACAGCGGAGTACATTTTGTGCCCCCCTGGGTGCATCCACAATGCATGAGGCACAAGTGGGCCCTGCAGGGCCCTCTTTCTTTCCTCACCGCCACGGTTTTCATGGAGAAAAGACCTCCATGAATTCAGCGGTTCCGCCAAGTATATAGATAACTCTGGACTGCCGCGCCACCACCATGGAGCGGTGGTTCGCTGATGGAGTCGGTGGCACAACCACTAGGGTCGTAAGTTGGCATGCGCAAAACCGCCACTGCCATGCCACCAGACTCGTAATCGGGCCCTTAGAAAGTAGGCCATGATTAGAGGCCTGTTGCTAAAGAAATCAGTAAAAACCACATAAATAATAAAAGGTATGAACAGCTAATCCTTTGTCAACACTGCCTACCAGTTCTTAGGAGATCATACAGTGAATTAATCATTTCAAACTTCTGTGGAAGGAATAGAGGACTTTGGAGTGCCTCAGTCACTCCTGTTCCCCCATGCAACACCTGTGACCTTTTTCTCCCATACATCTTTCTGCACTCGTCCATCTGCATATCTCACACCTCATCTCTTTCCTCGTTGGCACCTTCTTTTCACTGCAATTTCTTTTACTTTCCCCCTGGCAGTATGCTAATGGGTTGTAGCCCTTTCACACACCTTCTCATAGACTCTAAATAACAATTGGAACAAGTGATGATTGTTTGCTCCAGAGGAGCCAAGGATTGGATGAGCGTGCATTCTGAACAATTTTAAGATCCGCTGACAGGAACTGTGAGAAATTCCCACTGCCTCCAGCCTCAACTCTAGAGCTCTTGATTTGTACCCACTGTAAACACCCACCCAAAACCTGAACTCTCCCAGACACCAAGATGTGACTTAGTGCACAATGTGTGCTCTACAAGAAACATATGTTGCATGAAAAAGTACATAAATACAACATCCTGTAAAAAAAGCAAATGCGCTAATGAAATGCAAGAAACATGCAATTGTAAACAGGAGCTGACATGGATTACGTTGATGTTTTTTACAGTTACTTTTGAGAAATCAATCAGTGTTTTTGCATGTAAAGTTAAGGTAATTGATATAGTGCCTATTAGGGAACCGTTTCAAAGCCAGTTTTTCATCACTGTCGGGTCAGAGACCCAGAAGGACCCGCCCCAATTAAAGCCTTGACATCTACTCTCAGTTGCCTTGCAGAAACAGTACTCCCGCCAGCAATCCAATGGTCCACCATTGACATTGACAGTAGGTACATATCAGTTAGAGTGTATAGCCCAGTGGTGTGGGTTGTGTTAACTCCAAGCCAAAGCCAGAGCTCTCAAGTTTTGAAAATTCTGAGGACAACTAATTAGCCTGTTGAGTGATATCACAGGAAGTGGTGTCACACACATTTTGACATCATTGACAATACATCAGTGATATGATAAACACATCAAAATAATATAAAACGAATTGAATAATACTAGGGCGTCGGACGAATGGCTGACAGAAGTGAGGGAGCAGCACTCTGTTTCCACAACATGAAGGGGTCCAGGGCAGAACTGTTTGTAGTGGGCATCAGGCGTTCGCCCAGGAGGCTAGGAGGGTGGGGCCCGTATTGGAGCAGTAGGGGCCAGATCTGGAGCGGTGGGGGGTAGTTTTGCAGCGATGCTGCAACTTCGGCCCCAGTAATAAAAGTAGCAGTGCTGGGGGCTGGTTTTGTTAAGCAGCAGTGCTTCACGCTTGCCCCCTCCCCACCCAGGCGTGGGGGCAAGTCCGACAAAATTGCCAGGGCTGCTTTGGGTTCCCAGTCTGGCTCTGAAGGGGTCTGTAGCACGATTTTCTGCGAGCCTCCTACAGACATCGTTTTAGTTCTCAAGATCTGCTCTGCCCACTGCAGAGCTGGAGAAAGAGGTCCATTTACAGTTCAGCAG
Organism: Triturus cristatus; assembly: GCF_964204655.1. NCBI lineage: Eukaryota > Metazoa > Chordata > Amphibia > Caudata > Salamandridae > Triturus > Triturus cristatus. The sequence goes on along the minus strand of NC_140592.1, from coordinate 725,708,871 downwards.
TGGCTCCTTCCCACCAGGAGTGGCATTTAGCCTGCTGATTAAAAACCAAACCATGCCTCTAGTTGTGTGAGTACCACTCACAATGAGTGAGTCAAGAGGTCTCTACAAAGCTATTAACTCACTACAACCCAAAGACTGTGCATCCATGTTTTCTCTACTTGCAGGACCGCTACCTCTGCCCAGCCAGCTAAATAACTAAAATATTTTGATATGCAGAATCTGGAATTGACCACAGATCCCGTCTGTCAATAATCTTCCTCCCTTCCAATGATCACATCTGCCAAGTTTCCCAGGTCTTTCCATCACAAGCTGCTTACGGGCAGATTGTTTTGTGTTGCATTCTGGGACTTGTAGTTCTGATTTTATATGAGAAATAGACTAGGGTGACCAGACGTCCTAGATTTCCCCAGTGTCACAAGTTTTCAGAGGACTGTCCTGGCGTCCTGACTCTTTTCTCAATTTTAAATACTTGGAATACTTGGAATAAAGGTCAAGTCATCTTTCAAAGGAGAATTGAAAGGTATGCTCTTGTGTGCAGAGGTACCTTTAAAGTCTGAAACAACTTGAGTAATTTATCTTTTCTTTTTCTTTCAGGCAGCACAGGAAGAGGTCATTTGCATTCTCCTAGCAGAAGGGGAGATGGAGTGTGGTGGAGGCGGAGGGCAGAGGGGCACATGGTAGAAGTTCTGCCATAGCTAATTTTAGGTAAATTGATCCTTGTAAAAGACGAATTCAAAAGAACAAGAGTGTTACAAAAGCTCTCAGTATTTGAAACAAAGCTTTATGTCAGCCTTTAGTCCTACTTCTGTGTCTAGCCTGTCCCAGTTTTTGGCTCTCAAAATCTGCTCACCCTTGAATAAACAGAATTGCAAATCCCAGAAAGCAAAACAAAAACCAGGACTTGAGCAGTTGATCAAACATGGATCTGGCAAACTTGGCAGGGCTGTGTGACCGAGCATGGTCTCCAGCGTTAACCCTTTCTGCTCAGTATTGATTTATCCTCCTTACCCACGAGGGAATTCGGAGGGAACCAATGGCCGGCACGGAGGGAGGGGGAAGGGAACAAGCTCAGGAGATGAACAGCTAGATCGCCCCTGCCCGGTCATGAGGAGGCGAAACACTTGTTCTGGCTCCGAAAATTCTAGAAGGCGGTTCTGTTCTCTTTAGGTGACTCACTGGGAAATCAGGTGAATAAGACACCTGAGCGAAGATGACACCGACAGCCGGGAGTCATCTCGGAGCTGGTGCCCTTAAATAATGCAGGACTGCAGGTGGCATTGGGCCTAGCTCATCATGTGCAGGTGAGAGTTGGGTATCAGTGACACGACTGGCATAGAGTATTCTCCCACTTATGTAGGAGCAGAATAGGAAGTATCAATGACCTGTAAAGTACTTTGGAGCGTATCCTTGGGGCTGGGTGTGAGAGGAGTTAGGGGGTGTGCTGTGTCGGCATCCTGTCCCTCTAATGGCAGAGGGCCAGGACATTATGAGGGGGTAAATGTTAACTCCAAATAAAAACACTTTATTGCAAATCCCATATAATTTTTAAACTGGTCCCGGGATGCTTGTTTCTGGTCCAGGGAGGACCTGGCTTGGCAGTTCGGGCTGGACTGTTCCCATGAGGCACAGGGTCAAGACTGATTTGCATATGGCTGGGTCCAAACTGGGTTGACGTGGCGAGCAGAAAAACGATGGATTAAACCCAGATCTGTGACTGGGGGTGAGTGTTTGAAAAGTTTCAAAACTCCCTCTATCATTTTATTTTGTGATGTTGCATTTAATTTTGAAAGCATTAATGATTCACAATAAAATGAAGATAATAAGGTCTGGCCATGAGTTTCTGATTTCAGATTCAGGATCAGAGGTGTTTTGCTGGAACAATGGAAGACAGTTTAATTTTGGAATCGGGCATTATATCTCTCTGAAGAAAACGTTCTTGCAGGATGTGCACATTTCCTGCATGTTATATAAGTACTGATAAAAAAAAACCCTTTCTCTTTTGTGTAATAGAATACGTTTCACTGTTCAGAAGCACATAGGCCTAGCAGAGATATTTGAAGAAGAGGGCAAGCAGGGAGGGGAGAAAGGGTTTGGAATGATGAGAGCATGCCACTGCTTTGTGTACAGGTTGTAAATTTGTTGTGGAAAAATATATACACAGTAGAGCTCACCGCTAGTTATAGTTAAGTCAGAGCAACCATGAGAAGAGCGTTTTTTTGCTTATACCTGTGGCACCATTTGGCAATTCTGCGGAAACCTTTTTTGAAAAAAAGGTTCATCCACCTTGGCTCCTTCATGGAAAGCTTTGCACTGACCCATCAAGAGAAAACGAAGAAAAGAAAGGGGGGGAGGGTATCCCAAAACATTTATTTTTCCCTGTGAATTCCCATAGGAAACTTTGCTCTCCAATACCGAAAAAACATGGCTGAACGGAATTGTAACAAATCTGGCAAAAAATTTGAACTTTAATCAGAAAGCATGCTTTTTGTCATTTGGTGTAAATTCGGTCAACTATTTTTTTTTTTAAATTAGCATTTAAGGAGGTGCTCCGGTTGGGCTTGAAGGGGTTTAAAAGTTAGGTATATTTGGATGATTGGTACTGCTGAAGTCCCGTGCGCAAAGAAATGTGAAAATTAGGACCATCTGATTGGCCAATGTTTTCTCCCATCTACCATTTCGGTATCGCAGGACCAGTCTTAGTTCTGCGGTACTGAGTGATCTGATATGGTGTCCACAACTTAGAAGACAATGTTGTGGTTGGCATTACAGGACTCAGGAACCTACAGCAATGGTAGTTCCAAGTCTGAGGCCACTTCAGTGAAGGCAGATTTACGTATGATGTCACTGTGGCGAGGCCTCATCTTTTGATGCCTCAGCCGTAGGAATGACCTCTAGACTGGGGAACCAAAGCCAACCCTGGCAAAAATGCTCAAAGAGTCACACTCTGGTCGTCTCCTCAAACACGTTTTCTCTTTCCAGCCATCCATTCTCTCTCTCTCTCCTTCTCTCCTCTCTCTTGTTTTCTCTCTACCTTCCTGCTCCTTCCCAGTTTTCCTCTCTCTCTTGAAGTCTCCCCATGCCTGTTGCAACTAACCTCAGGGAACCGGGGAGAGTGGCAGAGGCCCCTGGCCTTCAAAACCAGCCTCCATGAGCTCCAGCCCACCGAGGAAATTCCTGGTGGAAAATAAGACCTGTCCAGACCTGGAAGGAACGTCTTCCAGAGTTCTGTCATTGCAGGAGGGGTAGTTCCTAATATAATGCCACTAAAGAAAGAATTGTTCCCAGTGCAAATTCACTGCAATAGGTGCAACTCCCACTGCTATAACAGACCTTGAGCCTACTGGAAACATTCAATGTGCAGGAGAGGAACACTTGCTTTCTATATATATTATTTTATTATTTCATTCAGTGCTTAAGCTGTAAAATAATAAGTGCCAGGGCCCTGGCCCGGTGGCCACCGCAGCTTGCATCATCCATGGTCCGTAAGCTGCCAATGACGGTACCAAGCAACTCTCTTGCCTGCAAGTGCAACAGTTCAGATTATTTGAGGTCCCCAAAGCTATGGGAATGGCTGGGGAGGTAGGTATTTGCAATGTTCAATGTATATTGTATTTATAAACAACAGTTGTTCTGCTCATCTCTAAATTAGATGAGCAGTGCCACCAAGTGGCAGACTGTCATCGGTGTGGTATTGACAATTAAATGCTGGTGCCGAGCACAGGAAACCAATTAAGTGCCGGTGCCAAGCACCGGTAACCACCGGCTCAAATTAAGCACTGATTTAATTTGTTATGTCCATGTAGTGTGCAACTAGCTTTATTAGACAGTAGATCACTTTGCATAGGATGATAAATTTGTGGACCACACAGTGTATGTTACACACGCATGCACAGATTTTGCTAAAGCGTTTTAGGTATGTCACACAGCAAAGTAAGTAAGGGTGGAGTTAAGAATAGTAAATATATTATCCCCTTAAAATATAGTTGTAGGTGAACATAGTGGGTACAATATTAATGTAGGTTGATATTACTGACCTCAGTAAAGTTTCACATAACATACACATTTTTATCGAGGTAAATGAGCAGAGGCTTAATTAATTCACTGGGGGGATTAGAGAGAGGGTGAAGAAATCAGCAGAATGGGAGGTGGATAACAAAAGTTCTTCAATTCTATTCTAATTCTAATTCTAATTCAATTAGTGAACTTTCGAAGAGAGGAGACAGCTTCAAATCGGGAAAGAGCTTCTTCCAGGTGATGGGGGAAAAGAATGAAAAGGCCTGTCGTCTTAGAATCTCTTTTTTTCTGATAGATTTATCAAACCACATAGTCGATGATGCAATTTTTTTATGTTTAAATATTTATAGATGATACAGAGAAACTTCAATTTAATGCACTCTTTTGAAGAAGGGTGGTGGACATTCTTCTTTTTTAAATTTTTTATATTTTTTTATTTTCAAAGACAACAAAATACATACACATCAAAAATGCAATCATGTATCATATCATCATTATGCGTGTATAGTGGTAAACAAAAAACTTCCCCACAAATCCAACAAAATACATAAAAACATCAAATTATAATACTGACACAAAACCACCCTCACATCATACCTGAGCGATACCTTCAAAGTCGCTTTGAAATGTTGGAACATCCTCCCTCCATTCACCCAGACCGCAACCCCGTCTCCCCCGCCACCCCACCCCGCAGCAACTAGCTCATGTCGCCCTGCTCTACTTCCGCTGCCTTCTTCTGAAGGAATTGTCTCAGGGGCTCCCTTATGTCCTTTGGCCTAGAAACCGTGGGCAACTCTTCTGCGTAAGTCTCCACGTTACCTTTGCAGTAGACCAGGTCTTTGATCCAGTGATCTACTTTCGGACTACACTTCCCGCCCCACGTAATAGCCACACGTCGTTTAGCCATAAGCAGCGCCAATCGTACGAATCTACCACACACTCCTTTTACATGTGGAACGCAAGACAATAGGCAGACAAGCGGGGCACACTGTAGCTCTTTGCCTGCCATTTCCTTTATGTCGCTCACAACAAGTGTCCAAAACTCAGCCACCTTCCGACATCCCCAAGCAAGATGCAGAAAGTCAGCATCAGCTTGGCCGCAATGCGCACAGCAGCTAGATTCACGCAACCCAAATCGGTATTGGCGTACCGGCATATAATACGCCTGGTGTATATATTTAAAATGTATGATACACAAGTCCCATTCATGACAAGTGTACCCGTTAATTCACATATATACTTCCAATCTATCTCCAATATCGGAGCAGGCAAACAGGCATTCCTTCTCTCCCAACTTCTGTCTGGCTGACTCATACATTCTTCCTTTATCAACCTATATAACCTGGAGACCAGTTTTTTATTAGTGGGGGTAGTTAGCACGAATTGTAAGGACATCAGTGTAGAAGGCTCAAGAGGGTAGGTGTCATAATGAGCTCTAATCGGGTGTCTGAGTCTGTGCAGCGCGAATCTAGACAACAACGTAGGGTTACTTATGTATTGTAAAGTGTCTGGTGTGAGAAACGATCCCTCCGAAGGGTGGTGGACATTCTTAAGTGCATGGTTTTAAGTGGGTCGGGTCCCGTCGGTGCTGAGCACCAGCAGTTCTAAAAAGTAGGTGTCGAAACGGGTCCCTATCGGGCTCCCCATTTTTGCCCACACCTTCAGGGAGAAATAAAATCTTAACTCTGCAGTAGTACCACCCTTCACTGCCTTGGGGATAACTTCGAAAAGACTCATTAGAGTACTTTCACAGTCTGATCATTTCAGAACTGAAGGATTATCATATTATATTCAATTAAGTTATAGTTGTTGCTTATACAACTAACAACCATTTGCAAAACTAATAGTTCTGGCTTGTCGTAGGTGTAATGTTACTTGTTCTATTATGCATTTGGATGCAATGACAGAAGCAGCAAAATACCAGTCAGGCGGCACACTACGCTAAGCACAGATTTTTCGCTCACGTAATTTAAGTCACGCCTTTAATTACATTGGCCACACCCCTTTGAGAGACCCCACAGTTTTTTCATCCCACTTAAAGCCCTGCTTAAGTGTATGGGTAATATGGCTGCACATGCATTGGCCAGTGATCAGGAGCACTTCTAAACAGAAGGCAGATTTTAGTGAGAAAAGTGCAGAATCAGGTAGACCAGTGAGTACAGCATCTTCTGAGTCAATGCACAACACGGCAAGGGCTTGAATGGAGGACTCTGAGCAAGGCTTTTATCTAATCAATTTGATGCCACGTACAAGCAAGTTCTATTTTCCTTTATTCCTTGAAATAGAGACAAAGGATGCTGTAGACTCTCAGAGACATGGCACTACTTGCAGGGGAATGAGAGAGCCATTCAAGACACACAGATTTAACTAGCCTTTGATTGGTGATTCAAGTGAACCACTATTGAGAAATTATTCTTAGTTGAATTTCATTTGAGTTAGATTGTGAACATCCTGTATTAGACAGTGTCCAGGTAGAGTTGTGTGCGCATGATGACTCCTTAAGGTACAATAGTCTCCCATTGGCATACTAATGAGAGTGTGGCAAAACTATGTTGTTACAGGAATACAAGATAAACAAGCATTGGCATAGCCAATAGGTCTCACCTTTGGGACCTTATAAGTGTTTAGCCATGCAACAGTTGCATAACTAAATACTTATAAGGTCCCAAAAGCGAGACCTATTGGCTATGCAAAGCGGCTGTGCGGCCGTGAAAGTGAAAGTGATCGCGATCACGATCAAACATCAAAGCGAAAGTGAAAGTAATCGCGGTAAAGCGTGGCACGCGCGCCCGCGCACATGCACTGTAGCTCTAGGCTGGCCTGGTAGCACTTTTTGGAGCCCTCTCAATAAGTCTCGCCAGACCAGCGCATGTGCTGGGTCAGGCGAGACCTAAAAAGGAAGGAACTGATGACACAACAGAAAAAAGATCACATATAAGTAATTATGAGAAGACCACAATTTCTCATATTTGTCCAGAAGTGACAATTTACCAAATTAAATACTTAGAAAGTGCAGATATATCTTACATTAAGCCCTATACAGATGGCACAATGGAGGACTTCCAGGCTCACAGAATCTGTTTCTTAGCTACCACCAAAGCACAGACCATCCACAATAGATAGTATAAATGGAGTAACATTTGATGATTTACAGAGATCCATCCCAATGAAATGTCTTGGAGGGACAGCAGATGGGGGCAGCATTATGTTGCTGTTTCGGCGCTGTGGCGAGGGAGGAAATAGGATTTTTAAGCCTCAAGGTTGCGATGACCAATGGGATCTTAAAGTTGGATCACCGCCACTTTCTAAAGCCAATGCTGAGGAAGGAGAGATAATGGAATTAGGTTGGGGCTTTGTATAGCAAGAGCGGTTTGACCTTCCTTAGACAGGATGGGAAAGTGCTTGCTGGGAGGGAGATGTCAAAGTTATCTAGGTTGGCGGTAAGTGTTAATGGGAGAGAGATTTGACATGGGGAGGTGGGAGAATGTTGATGTCATATGATTGCTTTGAGGGATGGCAGAATGGAATTAGCTTGTTGGTAGCGGGGCGGAGATGGTGGCGGCAGGAGCAGTGAAGTAGGTGGTGAATGTGAATATGAATTGTGTTGATTTTTGAAGCTGATGGTTTTTTTTATTTGGTGTCAGTCTTGTGTGTAAGAATATTTCAGGTTGCGTACCCGGTTGAATCTGAAATGGAGAAGGTTATTGATGCACTATACGAGTGATTTGATTAGAGTTATGCTTTCCTTGTTGGCTTCTGAGGTGCTTTTCGTTTCATTGTCTGAACTGCTTTACATATGGAGCATTTGTGGGCAGTAAATGTAGCTTTGAATGCCTCAAGGCCCTCAGTTAAGCTGGAGGTTCTGGAAGTTTTCTGATTGCACGCCTGCAAGTGGTTGGTCTTGGGAGCATCAGGGACTGTTAGCTTTTGATTACTCGCTTTTGGATAAGAGTGCAGAGTGGACGACAGTGATGGGTCTAAGAGAAGCATTGGTTATGTGTAGAAGATTGATAATGTCAGCTTTTTGTTGTCACCCAACCCCGCTAGCTCTCCTTCTCTGGCCTCCAGGTCAACTGTGTTCTCCTAGCGCCGGGACACCTCCTAGCGAAGTAGCTGTTCGCGCTTTATAAAATGCAGTATTATTATTATTATTATTATTATTAAGTCAGGGTATGCTGTGGAGCTTGCATAAGTAGGTTTATAAGGGACCTGGATTTGAAAATTCAAGGTTTGCGTTGTCTTTTGTTAAAAGGTTTAGGAAGTGTAATGTAAAGATCTGACCAGTCACTGACAGAAGGTGCAGAAATGCAAAGGTATAGCTGAGATGAAGAGATCAGGATGACTGCCATTCTAGCAGTAGCGGCTGCTACCGATTGGGAGTGGTGGGCAGGGGCGGGGGGGGTGGATTCGCTGCCTCTTCTCCGTCCTCTTCTTCCTGTCTCCGCCGGCTGCAGGAAGGAGCAGGAATCACCTGGGATCCCCATAGCCAATCACAACGCTGCAATGCAGCATTGTGATTGGTCTGAGCACCGAACCACGGCACTCAGACGGGGACTGGGGGGCTTTGCAGGTTCCTCACCAAGCTGTGTAAAACAAGCCTGATGGAGAAGATACAAAGTGTGCAGGACTGTTTGGCCGGTCAAGAGGGTCAGCCAAGCAGTCATGCCCAGTTAAGTAGGTCAAACCACTCCTCTCCCTGCTCTGGCCAGCCCGGCCCTCCCCGAGAGCCACTCACTTCAATAGGAAAAATAAAATGATAATAACATATCGTTATAAGTCAGTGGGGCAATGCACCACCACCTTAGCGGAGGAGCTCCCACTGCATTCTGGATGGGTGTGGAGATGTGTGAAGAGAAGTTAAGGGAAGGTGTAAAGTTCATGAGTGGCACACTCATGTCTTTTGGTGTTATGAGCATAAAGGAGGGTAAGTAACCAAGGTGGATGTTGTGCAGATGGGCACTTGAGGGCACAAGGCTGGTGTACGTGTTGCACACTTTACAAGTGTAATGGCAAAACTGCTGTGTTGGGGATGAACAAAGCAAAGAGCTCTTGGTGACTAGCAAAAAAAGGCTGGTGACAATGGCATTCTAAAAATATCCAAAAGTTGGCATAAAAGAACATTCATGCTTCATTTTTCAAGCCAAAACACTAAATAGATCTATCCAGGGTAACCATTTTTTTGCTTCGCGATTTAATGACAAATGTGACTTGAGTGGATAATGTGGTGTATAGTGTGCAGCAAGTACACAAAAGGACAGCTTGGTGGATCCAAGTGTCAATGTTTGCATTTGTCTATGTCTTCTGTGATGTTACTCCATGAGACTGTACAGCCTCAAAGTGCTTAGACAGCCCAAAGATTCCGGCGCTAAACAAGAAATAACAACATCATGCATATTCCTTTTAAAGTGCTATGCATTTATCCAAAGTAGAACTTTTTTATTGAAAACGTGGGCTAAGACGTTCTATTTTGAGGAAATTGACCTTTAAGAAAATGTAATAAACAATACATTCTTCTTTTTATCAGAGCTATTTTTCAAAGGTTAGGGCACTTTTTTGTTAGTTTAAACATGTGTAAGACGTGTTGAAATGGAATTATGTTATACTGGAATCAAAGAACAAAAGAATGTATTATTTCCATGCCAAATGTAGTGCAAAATTGTATTATTGCTGAGCCCTCACAAAGAAGAAATGCTGAGTATGCTCTGATGGTTGAATGCAGATATCTGTAGCAGGCGCGTTAACATCCTTTCTGTATTTTATCTTTACAATTATAACAGAGGCTTTCTCTATTGGCAACGGATGGTGTGTAAAAGAATGAGGCACAGTTGGCCAAGACAGGGAGTTGAGGGGATTCCAAAGGAGGTACCAGCCAATTCTTTTTACTGTTTATGTCTCGCCTGAGACAGAGCATGTGTGTTGCTTGGGAGACAATTTGTTAGCTTACAGGAGGCTTGGAGCCCACCAATTACTTCCCATTAATTGACTTCATTGTCACTCTCATTTCCTTACTTTTCTTCAGCCAACGCATGCTGGCTTCACTTCTTCTTTAAGTGTTTGTGCCGCCTGTGGAGCATGGCCCAAGTACTGTGTCCTTTCCAAGTAAGTATCGTTCTGCTGCTTGTGCTTTCATGGCGGGCTACTTTTTTTCTTTTTGTGCAAGCACTCCATAAGAGTGCAAGTGTTTGAAGGCTTCTCCTCCTGTCTTGCTCCCTCTCTGTCTGTCCCTCGCCACATCTGCTTTGCAGTTCTTTTTTTTGTAGCATGAAATCAGCCCTAGGGAATTGGAGCCCTTTACAATAGCATTGGGTTGAATTACACAAGATCAGATACATTTTTTTGCTGTTTTTTTTACCTTGTTGCTTGTCCCTTACCCCTTCCTCCATTGTTGCTTGCCTCTCCCAACCAGCCTTGGTGCTTGCCCACGTGGTGTTGCTTCCTCCTACTTTGTATAGCTCCCAGACCTCCCACCATCCCATCGTTGCTTCCAGTCCTCCCTCCTACCCCACCAGAAAAAAATATTGGCAAAGCCAGTAGGTCTCGCCTACACCACCTCTCGGGTTTGTCAATGTTTTAGGCGTGATGCACAGCAGCAGCACGGCCGAAAGTATTTATTTCTCTTTTTTTAAACTCTGTGACGCGGTCGTGTCATACCATTTTTTTTTCAATTTCAAAACTTTCAGTCATTCTGCACAGCGAGACCTATTGGCTTTACCAGTGTTTATTTTGCAAAAATCGACCGTAATGTCTACGGTAGGTGCAATGGGGAGGCTTACGCTGGGTCTGTGATTTCCAGCAGGTGCTCGAAACTACCTGTTCGCTGCGCAGAGGCCTACTAGCGTTCGGACCCGTGACTTAGAGGGCCTTGAACCTGTGACCTGCAAGCGACATCACAGACAGATGACAGCAATTGGCGCAGCAAAACGAAACAGATCAGCAGCGTTCACAGCAGCTGTGGGAACCCCAGGAGGAAATAACACCATATATGGACATGTACGTCACGATGAGTCACCGATTCTAGACTGTACCAACTGTACCAGACTCCCCTTTAGATAGAGGGGAGGTGAATGTCTCTTTCACGGGAAATTTTCACTCAGGGACGTTTTTTTGAGCGATGGGCTTGGCAAGGAGGACTTAATTTGTCATGGGACTACGTCAGTTAGTCACGGGTTTGGGGAGGCTTTCAGGAAGGATCGACAGAATTTGACCCCTCCCACCTTAAAATATCTGAATGGTACGCTCCCTCTGCGCCCATTCATAAAAATAAGGAAAGCAGAGTGAGTAAGTCACTTACTGAAAGTGACATAGTAGGCGGGAGGGGGGAGAGGAGGTGCAAGGCGCGTGGCTCAGCAGCACATGTGAGCGAGACAGGCATAGAGGGAGAGACAGGCAAAGCGAACACACGCGCATCAGCATTCAGGGGAGTAACGAGCAGTACTCAGAGAAGGGGCACCGAGGAGAGTCGAACAGCGCAGCAGCAGACGCAGCGGAGGCCAGCAGCACTTAGCAGAGCGGGGTCAAGAGACAAGATCCAGGGAGCATAAACAGCCCGGACACACCAGGGCAAGAGACAGGCGCCCCACGCAAACAGCACCGCAGCACCGGCCGGACCCCCACAGCCAGTGGCCTGGGATGTTTCGGGATCACACCGGCAACTTCTCCAACCTGAGGTCGGGCTACAGTAGCAGCAGCAGCAGCCCCCAGCACCTGCCACAGGCGGGGACCCCCACCATGGGGGCCGGAGGCATGGACCTGAGAATCAATGCCCCCGGCACGTCTGGCCAGCAGGTGAGACCTCAGGAGACGGGGGGGGGGGGGGGGGGGGGCTGTGGAGGGATGCTTTGAACAGGGGACATTCTGACAAAAATAACTACTTCTATATGATGGCACACGCTGGGGCTGTGGAAAGATATTATCGAGCCGGGGGTTCCACCATCACATCAGAGTTTTAATTTCGCTGCACTTGTGTCGTCTGCTCAATGTCTCCAGGGAAGTAGCTGTGCAGTTAAGAATAATGAGTCTGTGCTTCCCTCTATACCCGCACCCGGACGACACTTTGGCAGTCCGTATTGTGGGGTGATATTATGTGCATACATGTATTGACTTTGATATTGTGATATGCATCCCGTGCCAGGCCCATGTATAGCTGCTTCTTTGGCATTTAGTGCCAGGAGGCCATCATTGTATGTTTTATGCTTGAACTGATGGGGCAGGCGGCTCAGACGGGATCTTATTAAAAATAAACTTTCTTGAAACAAGACTTCTACATAGGGGACACGCTGATGCTTTCGAGACATGTTCGTCTCGGAAGAAAGCTCTTATAACAGATGTTCCTTTTATCCAGACGCACTTCTTTTGGGTCGGACGCACTTGTTTTGTGTCGGACGCACTTGTTTTTGGGTCAGACGCACTTGTTTTTGGGTCGGACACACTTGTTTTGGGTCGGACGCACTTGTTTTGGGTCGGACGCACTTGTTTTGGGTCGGACGCACTTGTTTTTGGGTCGGACGCACTTGTTTTTGGGTCGGACGCACTTGTTTTTAGGTCGGACGCACTTATTTTTGGGTCGGACGCACTTGTTTTGGGTCGGACGCACTTGTTTTGGGTCGGACGCACTTGTTTTGGGTCGGACGCACTTGTTTTGATTCTCAGGAAAGTGAAATGCTGGTACAACGACCATGTTCTTACAGTAGGGATGTCTTCCCTCTGGATGGATGTGGTGAGAGGCACTATTAGAATCCTGTGCCATATCCTCAGGCCCTAGCTATGGCTACAGGCTGGCAGAAATCCAGCACTGGCGCAATAGGACAGCAGCTTATGTCTGGCTGTGCAGTGCTATGCTGTGTTATGTTAAATGCTTTTGCATAGTGCGTCCCCACCATTGGGCGCCATCGAGTGGCCTAGAGAGCTTGTGCCGTGCCCTAGTCAATAAGGGGATTCAGCAGCGCCTCTGAAGCTACTGGTGTCCGCAAGCACTTATGTGGCCTTCTGACAACACAATGGGGGCCACTGGCACAGCAGTGGGGTCACACGTCCACCACAAGCAGAGCGTTTGTGTGATTATTAACATGCAGCACCTGGCCCTGACAGGATATATATATTTTTTGGTGCAGTTTTATATAGCGCAAACTCGACCCTAAAGTATTGGAGCGCTTTACATGAGCACCAGTTACATTACACGAAGACACATTCATTTTTTGGTAGGCGCGGGGAGATTAAGTGATTTGCGCAGATTCACAGGATGTTGAGCCAATGCCGAGACTCGAACCTGGTTCTCCAGCTCCACAGTTGGCAGATCTGGCCGTTAGCCACATCCTCCGTTACAGCGTGCAGAATATAAGACTTTAGTGCACAAGTCACATGCATCGCAGCAGCAATTTCTTCTGTAGACAGCAGAGCCCTTACTTAGGATGCAGAGATCCCATATGCACATATCCGGGATGACCTGGGTGCACCCGTTTATAAAGCTGTTATAGTCTCTTACCTTAGTCATCACAGCGATGCCTCTGATTCTACAGAATGCATGGCTCTGCCTGTACAATAGTGCTTATATCCCTTGGGTTGCATAGATGTTATAGGCTCCGGGCTCAGACAACAAAGCTCTTCAGGCATACCCATCACTGCAATGCCTTTGATTCTACAGGTTTCACAGGACGGGCATATAATAGGAAAGCTGTCCGTCGGATTACACAGATCTTACAGGCTAAGGCAACCAAGTGCAAAGACACACAAAACAAAGTGCAAACACAACAACACAGAAACAGAACACACCGAGATAGACTAAGACTGAAAAAAACACGCCCCCTCATATGCTGGAAATACACCAATACAATACAAGGACAACACTGGAGAAGACACAAGCCGCACGCACTGAGAACACAGCAACACAGAGGCAGGGACTACACTGACAATGAGAAAGAGAAGAACTAGTTCTACACATTGAAAATTCACTAACACAGGGACAGGAGCTGCACAACACTAATACAGAGACAACTTCATCCCCACACTACACAGACACTCAGGGCCCGATTCACAAAAGTAAACTTGCACCTGAAGTCTAAGTTTAGACCGGAAGTCTAATTTTAAGACAGGAAGTCTAACTTTTGACCAGAAGGCTAACTTTAGACCTGAAGTCTAACTTTAAGACCGGAAGTCTAACTTTAAGACCGGAAGTCTAACTTTAAGACCTGATGTCTAACTTTAAGACCGGAAGTCTAACTTTAAGACCAGAAGTCTAACTTTAAGACCTGATGTCTAACTTTAAGACCTGAAGCCTAACTTTAAGACCTGATGTCTAACTTTAAGACCAGAAGTCTAACTTTAAGACCAGAAGTCTAACTTTAAGACCGTAAGTCTAACTTTAAGACCGGAAGTCTAACTTTAAGACCTGATGTCTAACTTTAAGACCTGATGTCTAACTTTAAGACCGGAAGTCTAACTTTAAGACCAGAAGTCTAACTTTAAGACCTGATGTCTAACTTTAAGACCTGAAGCCTAACTTTAAGACCTGATGTCTAACTTTAAGACCAGAAGTCTAACTTTTAAGACCAGAAGTCTAACTTTAAGACCGTAAGTCTAACTTTAAGACCTGAAGCCTAACTTTAAGACCTGATGTCTAACTTTAAGACCAGAAGTCTAACTTTAAGACCTGAAGCCTAACTTTAAGACCTGATGTCTAACTTTAAGACCAGAAGTCTAACTTTAAGACCGTAAGTCTAACTTTAAGACCTGAAGCCTAACTTTAAGACCTGATGTCTAACTTTAAGACCAGAAGTCTAACTTTAAGCCCTGAAGTCTAACTTTAAGACCTGATGTCTAACTTTAAGACCAGATGTCTAACTTTAAGACCTGATGTCTAACTTTAAGACCTGATGTCTAACTTTAAGACCAGAAGTCTAACTTTAAGACCTGAAGCCTAACTTTAAGACCTGATGTCTAACTTTAAGACCAGAAGTCTAACTTTAAGACCGTAAGTCTAACTTTAAGACCTGAAGTCTAACTTTAAGACCTGATGTTTAACTTTAAGACCAGAAGTCTAACTTTAGACTGGAAGTCTAACTTTAAGACCGGAAGTCTAACTTTAAGACCGGAAGTCCAACATTAGTCCTGAAGACTTCAGGTCTAAAGTTAGACTTTAGGTTTAAAGTTAGACTTCAGATCTAAATGTAGATGTCAGGTCCGAACTTAGACTTCAGATCTAAATTTAGACTTCAGATCTAAATTTAGACTTCAGGTCTAAACTTAGACTTCAGGTCTAAGTTTACCTTTGTGAATCGGGCCCTGAGAGAGGGGAGGCACACACCTACCAATCTGGGAACACACCAACACTGTGATCGGTGAACCAGAGACCAATTCATTTTTTCTTGTTCGTCTAAAAAAATCCAAGAATGTGTATGACCCAAATAGTCCAATTCTTGGACAGCAAATTTGCATTTGTCATGCCTACTTTGTCCCATGGACCTACAGGAAGAGGTACAGGATGCAACAAGAGAACAGTGATACTAAGAGCAAAAAGATGTCTGTTTGATGTGCAGGAACTGCGAGACATTACCACCCACACCTTCACTATAACACATATTCTACTCATAAGAGTTGGATGGTTGCGTGATTGACGCAACCCCCACCTGCCACTGAGCTCTGTCCATTACTCTGTAAACATGCAACTGCCAAACAAAACAATCAAATAAATCACGCCCAGCAAACATGAGTCTGCATACCAGCCACCCAGCAACAAGAGGACAAGGAAATTGTCATGCTCCACAAAAAACACAGAACATAACATTACATCTGGGAATAGACCACATAAATATGTTTCCCTGTTGTGATTCAAGCTGAAACGGAATGTGCTTAATGTCCATCCTAACACGTGCCTTGGGTGCGTCAAGTGACTCGGGTGTATTTAAAAGTGTAGCAATTTCAAGTTAACGGGCGTCGCAGACTGTCCTGCATATTGTACATAGCTTGCCAGGCGCATTCCTATGTTAACATACTCCTGCAGCTCAGCCTGCCCCTCCCTACAAGTGTATGTGGCTTAATAGGAACATACCCTTAATATGCTCAACCTTACGCAACCAGAGCGCCTTTGACCTTAGAAGTCTCTTGTTATTAGAACAGTGCCCAGATTTGTGTATCTGTCCCCAAACCTGTGGAAGTAATTCCTCTTCTGGGAATGATTTTTTAATATGCACCCTTTCCCACCCTCCCAGTGAGGCTCTACAAGTTAAAAGCAAAAGACACAGAAATGATGGACGGGAGGTGGAATAAATCAAACATTCAGCCCTAGTCAAGAGATCTGGGTTAAATCCATCGTTCTTTTGCTCACCATGCCACCCCAGTTTAGATCCGTCCATCAATTGTTCGTTTTGCATTTGTTACTGCAAGATTAAAGAACACCTCTTAAATTAATATATTTCTACTGCCAAATATATCACTTGAAATATATGATTGGGAGAAGCTTTTTTCATGTGTTACGTATTTATTGTAAAAACTTGCTTAAATTAATGCAAAAATACTAATAGGGAAGATCTCTGAAACTGAATTTCAATGTCCTTCTTTAGGGAGGTACAGGTAAAAGTATTTATTAAGGATTTACCGGTACAAGTAATACCTAGAGTAAGCTCCTTATGTGCACCCAATCAGAGTCATGATTTCCACCTATCCCAGCTCATCTCTGACTGACTCCTGGTGGAACCATCACTCACAGAAGGCACTCTTGCACCATATATTCCATCCCCCAAACAGGAAGCGCGTGCAAACTCTGCAAGCACCATTACAGTAAAAGTAGACGTCACTAGAGTTGACACCTGCAAAGTAATGTACGCACATGGCAGGTATTTTGATGTCAAGGTTTGTAAAAGAAAAAAGGGAAAATCTGCATTTTTACACTTTGAAATATAAAAGTAATACAGGAGAATCACAATGGACAACTATCAAACTTGTTTTATTAATTCCAAAATTATTTTTTGAGCTATAAGCGATACAATTGAGACTTTCAAAAAGAGTACAGAGTATTTTACACAAAATCTTATTCATCAACCAGCTTCTGTACCTTTCAGGAGGATAGAACATACATGAAAAGATAGATATTATTTTTCACTGAGAGAGAGGGCAACTCTGGGCGTCGCAGAAATAAAAGCTGGACACGTTCCTCATCAGTTGTTTAAAAGTAAACATTAAAGTAAAGGATGTGGGTAATGGTGTAATGGGAACTCACAATGGAAACTTCAGGAGTGTGGAGCACAGGCCCATGTTACATCTCCTCGACATTCCAGAGGACATTATAGAGAGAGAACAAAGCTTCTTGTCGTATATGACATGCTTCCCAGATCCCAAGTGCCACTAATATGTGCCTTCCAGGTCTTAGAATGTTTCTTTACATACATGCCGGGGGTAGTCTTCCATGAACCGTCGTTCTCGGCTATGCCTCGGAGGCTGGATGGTCGGAGAGTCTCTTTGCGCTTTCGGATTGGGACCAAAATATACCAGGGCGCCCACAAAAAAGTGGCCCGCATTCGTGGATCGCTTCTTTTGGCGAATCATTTGTTAGTCAGTGTCACCTGGTTACGTTTTGGAGAAATATGGAGTGAATGAAGTACCAGACAATAAATGGTTTGATAAAGTGAAGAACATTCAACTCACTGAGCTATCTCTTGGACAGGCTGGCAGTTTTGCAGCTGCAGCAAGACAGAGCGCAAAATAGTACTATTTTTAACTAGACCATAGTACTTGACGGGGGTATAACAGCGGCCCCCAACAGTGTTGGGGGAAGAGTTTCCTGTTGCAGAGGGGGTCCCTCACCCTCCAAGTCATGCCTTCGTATGTCTTGCAGAATGCGTCAATGGCATGGAATAAGAAATAGTTAAACGCTGGGGAAAGCCATTCTGCTTTCACAAGCAGGCCCCTGCAGCGTAGGGGACGGGGGCCCCCATTGAGCCCAAGACCAATGAATGTCTGTGCAATCTGGGAGATGCTGTGGTCCCTCGTCACATTCTGCAGGGGGGCCCCATCATTTTGTGTTATGCCACTGGTACTTGAGCTGGTGCTTTAAGGAGCGGTGGCTCCTCCGCTATAGCCGAGGAGTGTCGCTCCACTTGCCAGCAGCCAAAATGAATGAGAAATAAAACATTAATAAACCCTTGTTTATTATCGTTTTATTTTTTCTCTCGCAGCCGAGGCGCGGGGCGGGGCCAAGGTGTTGACAGGACGGAGGGGGAGTGTTGGGCACTGCTATTCAGAGCGCTTGTCGGTCTGACTGGCCCTCAGGCCGGCCAAACCGTCATGCGCACTGAAGCTCTCTCCAAACCCAGCTGGATTGGCGGGTTTGAGGCAGCCGGCACAGGCTCCCAGTCTAACTCAGGCCAATGCTGATGCTGCTTTCAGCGCCATGAAAGCAGCGTCAGGATTGGCCGCAGTACACTCAGGGAGCTTGTGCCTGGCAAAGAGAGGGGCGCGATGTAGTGAGGCAGTTGAGTGTTTTTTTAATATTTATTTTATGTTCGCTCCCCCCACACCTCCACTCAATCCACACAACGACTGCTACTGGCTTTAAGTCGGATGAAAAAGGTGGGTGGAATCTATCAATGGGGCGTCTCCAAAAGCTGTGTTACTGGGAATCTTTTATATGAGGCGTACCTATGTAACTGTGGGTGTATCCTAAAATGAGAGCAGAAATCCACTACTTTCATTGAATTTGAATATCTCTGCATCCAAATACATCACACAACAAGGAATGCAGATACATGAAGCAAGACAGATCATTTGGCGTTACCAGTGCTTGTTAGCATTGATTTTTATTCAATATCCGGTAAATGAGCAACAACTCCCATTCTTCCCTTCACTGCCTGCGTCACTCCCTCTTTGTCTTGGTCATTTACTCCCTTTAATGCCTCACATCTCTTTCTGAAGTACTCCCATCTGCATGTCTCACACTCAATCTCCTCTCTTTCTTATCACTCACTGCTCCTTCATACTCTTTTTTTTGTCTGCTCCACTTCACCATTTCTTCTCTTACACATAACAACACACAATTGCTGCATCTTCTTTTCCTTCTCCGCTGTGACTATAGCAACAGCGGTGTTTGTGTACCTTTTCAACATGCACTTCCATAAAATGGTCATTACAGTTGGCACCTATGAGACCATCTATCTGTGAGCTCTGCAGAGGGGCCAAGAGATGGATAAGTGTGTAGTCTGCACACCTGTATGATGACCTACTGTCGGACATGGTTAGAAGCTCGCCCTGCCTTCAGCCTCCGTCATACACACTCCATGCCGGACTGGGAACCAAAACCGGCCCTGGCAAAGTGCTAGCTCGGCCGCTGGGTGTGGGGGGTATCTGCTAGCGTAAGGAAAGCTTTGTGTCGCTTTGGGTGCAAGGAGTATATTGCAGCTACGCTGCAAAACCAGCCCCCGGTTAAAAAAAACACCCCTTCAGGGGTCCAAAACCAGCCCCCACCCTGGCGGCCGACCGGGGAAACACCCGGTGCCCACTACAGCCAGTCTGCCCCTGTAAACACTCATCCACAGCCTGAACTCACCCAGGCATGACTCAGTGTGCAGTAGGCTTTGTACAAAAATCTAATGTTTCCGGAAAAACTAAAGAACAGAAGAACACTTTGAAAAAGGAAATACTCTTAGGAAGTAGGGAAACGTATAAGAAAAATGCGTGAAACGTAACCCGGCCTGCATCGCTGACCTTAATTACCAAAGGGTTCTTGCACACATTGTGAGCAAGAGATCAGTGTTTTAATTGTAAAGGTAAGGAGACATATATAGGGCCTGGTAGAGATCTGTTTCAATTTATTTATTTTTTTACTGCCTTTACTTAGCACTGTCAGGACCTTCCACCGCAGAAAGCCTTAAAGCTTGAATCACTGTCCCCATGTTCTTTCAACATTGAGATGAGGTATTACAGGGACAACAGAAAGTTAAAATAATGTCCAACGTTCGGGAAAAAAACATATCTCCCAAGGAAAGTGAGAGACTCCCCCACCAAGGTGCATAAAAAAGTGGAAAGGTAAGGTTCTTCCCCTCCCCGTGGGCTCATATACTGACCAGGTCTTCCAATGAAGAAAAAAGAAGCGTAGGACACAGTCTAGCCAAACCATCTGGCCTGGTAGACAATGGTCCATCCCCTGCCGACCCGGGGTGTAATGCAGGCCCTGCAGCCCCTGAGGAGCAGGAGGCCCCCCCAACCCTTCAGGGACTCCTCAACCCATTTAGCCCAAGACCTATGAATATCTGTGAGATACGGGAGACTAAGGGGCTACTCTTCATGTTCTGCAGGGTGGGGACTCATCATATGGCGTTACGCCACTGACGCCCACTCCCAGGCCTCCAGTACTGCTGAAATCAGCCATCTCCAGACCCACCTACAGGCTCATGGAACAAAAATCGCAGCCCTCACAGAACCTCTTCTCCAGTGGTGGCCTCAGTCCTACCTCACACTGCCTGGTCCCTATGAACTCACACCAGCGCGCTGAGAGCTGGCCCAGGCAAGCCCTCAGGGGGCATTGCTGGCACTTTACAGGGACAAAGGGCCGCCTGGTCTCAGCTTTTGGCCTCCAGTCAGGATGCATGCATGAGTGCAAAACTTTACAAAAATCATCCACCGCAAGAAATAAATGCCTCACAGATGACCCTAAAGTACCAGCCATTCGTCCAGTGCCTGACTGCCTGTCTTGCAATCCAACCCGATGCTTTACATATGAATATAGCACTATACGCCATTACCGAGGCTCCCACCAGCAGTTAAAGACACTCTACCTGAGTTATAGACCTCCGCTGCAAGAGAGGGCCCATAATGAGGGCCTTTAACTAGAGGCGGGCGAGACAACAAGTTTAGAGGGAGAGCCGAGCTTAAGATCTGGCTCAGCTCTTAGAACCCGTTCACGAGTCGAACCCTGAAAATGTTTGCTGTGTAAATCATACAACAAACATCACATAAAATATGATAAAGTCTCTTCAAAATTCAAAAAAGTGTATTTATTTATATGTGGAAGCTTTGAAATGAATACTCCCCCTCCCCCCCACTCCCTCATTTTCATAATGCTTAAAGAACTGAAGCAGTGTTATCCGAAAAGACGCAATCCGCAAATGTGGGCCACTTTGTAGTTTGTTTTGGTTGCCCGGACCTATTTTTGACCCCAACCCTGCCGACAGAAAGACAAAGACTGAAATATTGGAACAGAAGGCCTCCATCATCATTAGTGGCCCTCTGGAATTCTATTGCCTTCAATTAAGCGCCCAACATATCCATACTCTAATAAACTGTTGTATCACTTGTTGAAATACGCGGCCTGGAACATCTTCTTAATAACCTCCCCCTTCCGGCTCACCCACCCCCTGTCATTGGAGACCATTAGCAGCTGTACTGCGCAGTTTCTGCCGGGGAGATGGCAGCCATGCGGTGCCCTGGGGCGGTGCCAGGCCTTGAGATGCGACTGCACAGTCACGGTAGGTGACTCACCTTGGACGTACTCCCAGGATAGTTGCGAATGAAGCGCGCCTGGTAGAGTTTCATCCCCACGTGTCGATGGAGTGTGTCCAGCCGCGGTGCGTCCATTGGGGCGTAGGGGCGTAGCCCCACTAGCCACATCGCCCCCTAAATTCGTGCAAGTGAAGCAAATGATTTGAAGCAATTTCACAACTCCGCAGTCTCGCGCTGCTGGGACACGCACGCGGCAATCCACTGAAGGGGGAGGAGTGGGGCGGGGCTGCGGCAGCACTCAACACAGTTTGAGTGACAGACTGTCACTGATAGCGGCGAGTGCGCATGTTTGGGTTTGGGCTGTGACCAGCCCGTACATGCGCACTGTGAGCCACTACCATACTCAGTAAGCGAGGGAGGGGGGAGGGAACCCGAGAGGCCGTCGCAGCTCCCCAGTCTATTAGGGGCGGGCCGTATTCGTGCCCTAGCCAATCCTGGCGCTGCTAATGCAGCGTCCGGATTGGCTGCGACTGCGAGTGAGACACTTGCCGCGCAGTCTGAAGTTGTTCCTGCTCCTGACTGGCCCAGACCTGTTCCTGCAATCCTAGTCCGGACCGGCCGAGGAACTGGAGACAGACAGAGGTGGCGCGGGATCGGGATCAGGTACGTTTTTTGTTTTTTATGTTACCCCCCCGCTCTCCGAGAAGGAGGTGGTAAATGCTTGCGTGATCTATTTGGCTGGCAGTGGTGTGGTGTTGGAAGGGCTGAGTAGGTGAGTTTTGTTCTAAGGTGTGGGGAGGGCAGAGTTGGTAAGAGCAGAGCTCTAGGGTGGAGGAGACTGGCCATTGCAGCTTCCCATAGCATCGCACATGGCTTTGGAAGTGGTGTCTCCACACCCAGGATTACCAGATCCGGCGTTTGCAGACCCGGTAAACCTGCGCCAGGTGAAAAGGGCTGGAGTTGTAAACACCTCTGAGGGATACCGCTTCAAGCCACTCGGTATGAAGGCCGTAGTGCCTTTCCCTCCACGCCTCTTATCTCAGCCTCACACACATCTTCCATGCCTCGTCCACAGTTTTGTAAATTCCTGCAACCATTCACGCCTTCTCCTCCCGAACCCCCTGGACCCTATTTCCGGCCCCTCCCAGACTCCAAGGTGACTATATCCCTCTCAGACTCTTTGGGGCCGCTGTTCCTTCCATCACTGGAGAGCTTGTTTTTAACCCTGACGCCTTCTTCATGACCGTGCCATTGAATGCAGGCCTCTGTGCTCCAACCTGAGCATGATTAAAGCCACTTTTCATTCCAGCGCCATTGGGGCGACCTTCCTGCTGCCGCATACACCGCACAACTGAGAGTCTGAGTACACGTTTCTCAGCGCTTTCTGAAACATAAACAACCTCTTGACACACGTTTCGTTCATTCTCCCTTAATGCCCCTGCTTTACACCAGCGTTTATCTAGTGCCTAGTGGACGGCAGCAGGCGCAAGCCTGAAAATACAAACTCCAATTATATTATCTGCAAAAGAGCTAGATTACTTTTTAATGAACGATGTATTTGATTTAAAGTAAAGAGTATGGAATGTGATTTTTTTTACTGGTCTTAAAATGGGAGTTGTAAGCTGTGAACAATATGTGTGTCGGATGGGTAATTTTCTCACGTTTCTAGCTGTGGGTGACATATATCAAAATATATGAATTAGTGATTTAATAAAGATATATAGGATGCTCACCATTTTTACCAACTGGATGAGCTACTATGGTGTTGGTCATTAAATGGTGCGAATACAGCCCCTAGCAGTGCATACTTTTCCAGCAGAACGCATTGGTGACTTAAAGACATATCTACAAAAACATGTTTGGGGTCAGAACCGGAACATGTTTTTCCATACGTACAATACCATGTTACCGAATCACAATTTGTGTTTAGCGATCCAGTGTGCTTGGACGACCCTACCAAATATGCAAACTCCAGTGCTATGTATGAATGTTTGTGACCGAATTATGGCTGCAAAACATTCATTTTTACAGACACCTTTAGGGTCGTGATAACCATTCGCAAATGTAAATGCGGAACACATATTTTTAGGAGCACGCTGTGGTTAACATAATGGGATGCATTTAAAAAAAAAATGCTCTATTAAACATCAATCACAGACTTGGCAGCTGCGATGGCAGAATTACCTAATGGGTCACAAATTGTGACCTACCTCATTTATATTGTACTTCTAGAGTGCGCTGCCACTCCCAGAGAAGCACTGAGGCGCTAAGGCGGTAGGTCTACTATGACGCCCTCCTTAGAAATCGCTATTACTAATTTTTACATTTTTGTACATTAGGAATTGTGATTTTCTACTAGTGATTCACACAGAATCACAATAAGCAGCTACCTATGTTATGCCATCTATTAATGTAATAACTGCACTTTCACAATTGCTTTATTAACCTTCCTGCTTTCTCAAATTTGCTTGAAAATGCACGATTTTTCTTCTTTTTTTTCAAACTTTTCTTGGGGGGGGTGACCCCCCCAAACCCCCCTTTTGGGGTTCGAGCGCGCTCGCTGCGCTCGCACGCTACGGTGCTGTATGCTAATTCGTTTGCGCCCCACCACTTTAAAATCTCACCCACCGCCCCTGAGTGTGTCACCATCCTATGACTCACGAGCGAAGGGGTTATGGGGTTCAGTGGAAGTACCAGATGGGGCCCGGGAAGGTCGTGGCTAAGTGGTTTTATCCGCGCACTGTGTCATAACAGCTGTAAATGCCAAGGCTTCGGGCTCGTCTTGAAGATCTTGATGAAATATGCCCTAACTTTAGCAAGTGCTCATTTTAGTTCCGATTTCGACTATAGACCTATAGCGCCATCTAGTGGGTTCTGTCGGGATCTTAAATGAGAATTGGTGTACCTTTCCACACTCGAAACGAAACGATAAAGCCGGTCCCTTTTCCGCAGCCGTTCAAGTCAGCGGTTGAGGTGACTCGGATTTCTGGGCTGGGGAGGGGCCCTACTGCGAAGTATGTGGTGCGGGCGAGCGAGCCAGTCAACAAATTAACTGGGAGAGTCGCGCCAGAGCCAATGGCCTGGTTGCCTCTAAGAGTCCGTACACGAGCTGACTGGCCCATGAAAATGTTTTAGCAAGTAATTCGGGCAACAAGCGTCATGAAAACATATGATAAAGTCGCCTCCATATTCCAAGAAGTGTGTTTTGCTAACATGCAAGAGGCGTTTCACCATAGGCCATCAGATTATATCATTACATTGAGAGCCATTTACTTACAAGGCCATTAGTAAACTAAGAAGCAAGCCAGTTGCCATGTGCACCTTATATATGGCCCACATTCTCATTATACAGGGATCAACAGTCTATTAAATCAAATACGAGAGAGCAATCTGCCTAGGATCACACATTTCGGTAAAGCGTGGAAGTCAGGATTGAGCTCAGGTTTTATGGTTTCTAACTGTGCAATTCCGCCACTTTCTCTCTCTACTTTACCAAAAAAGGTTTATGCTTTGTCTTGAATTCAGGAAGTTAGAGTTGGTGGCAGTCAGGAGCTGACTCTGAGCCCTGACTTTGATCGACCCATAACACTGTAATGTTCTTTCTCCCTCTGGTTATTCTATGTCAACCCGTAGGAACCCTCTTATTGTTGTTTAGAGCCTGTTCTTATGTCTTGTAGAGTGCTCTGATACCCTCGGGTCTAGCTAGCCCTATATAAAACTCAAATAAATATAAAAGCCGTCGTGTTTTGGGTTTGAGAGTTTAAGAGGACCTCAGGCAGAAAGAAGCAGAGCCAGGTGCTTGCCTCAAGCCTTGGGCGGCTTGCCAACCTTTAACCTCTTCTGTGCCCATGACGAGATAGTCTCGTCATGGAGCACGGTCGCGCTGTGCCCATGACGAGACTATCTCGTCATGAAACCCGCCCACTAATGAAACGCCCGGCACAGGAGGGGGAAAGGGCGTGGCACAGAAGGGGTTAATATGTGGAGTCCACAGTGCATGCCACGCCCTATCGACTTTCCGAGTGAAGATTACAGGAGGCTGCAGCCCATTTCCACCCCCTAGACCAGGAGCCCGCAGGGAGGGGCCTGCATTGCATGGCCCTGTCTTACGCCGCAGGGAGCGTCCGCCGTGGCTGTTCCCTGCATGGATATGAGTAATGTGGTTAAGGCAATGCCTTTGCTGGAGCTAGATAGATATTTCCTGTTTAAAAGCAGTGTCTGGTTGCCCAATCTTGGGAGCCGAAACTCATTTCCTACAGGGAGAAACGCTTGCCAGAGGATGGTGGTCGGAGTGTTTAGTTTACAATGATGTTGATGTCTTGGTGGGAAAATAGTAGTGTGAGCGGGTCTGTCCCTCCAGTGAGAACTTGTTTATATTCCAGGGACAGATGCTGATTTCCGACAGGAGTCCTTTCTGGCATAGGAGCTTTTCAGCAAAGAAACCCTTAAAACGGGGGGACATATTGATCCCTGCTTTGTCATGAAAATCTGTAGTATCGCTATTCACAGACATTTATATTTACAGTACAGGGCAATTATTGTATACAATCTTCCCAGCGAAGCAGTCATTTTACAGACATTGTTCTCAAAGATACTATTAATCTAAGGAGCCTCCTATGCTTTAAATGTTGCCAAAATGTGGTCTCTCTATTTTTAAGGTCCAACGCTTTGAATATTAGAGAGCCTCAAGTAAAGACATGCACGCAAGCTGACATTTCTGCATGGCTGTTCTTTTGATGGAAGCGTCTGCTTCCAGGTGCTGTACCCGAATCTCAAGGCCAGTTTCAGAGCATCACTTGGATGTACCACATAAATAAGGCACAGCTTCTTTTACAAGAAGAGGGTGTATGTAGGCTTGTCTTCAGCTGAATGCAACACTGTAATGCTATATAAGCTATCTTACCCTTAGAGATATAAGAGGAGAGTGCTAAAAAAATGATTTTCTGTACTGTCATAAAAGTCACAATGATTGCTGGTGAATGTTATTTTGAATACGATCTGCTGAATGTTTATAGATTTCTTTCTTAAGCAGGTAGGTCGTTTTTCTAGCACGAGGGACTTTTTTGTATCAATGTGTATTAAAATATCAAACTAGATAATGACACTGTATGCATTGCTTAATTTACCTTTAATTGCATACAGTGCCATGCAATTTCTCCTTTATTGCCGCATAATGTCGTCAAACCTGCCACATAATTTGGTCCTTAAGAGCCACAAAATTCCAGTGACCTTCAGAAGAGCCTACTGGCCTACTAGTCTATGGAGGGAGAGAATGTAGCTCTTTGTAACTCAGAACTGGTGATCTCGTTGATGTTTTTAGGGGCCTTTTTTTAAAGTTCTCTCATTCTCAGGCATGACTAATTTGTGCAGATGACGTATGGAGGTTTTCCTGAAGTGTTCAGGTTTTAGATGTGGAACCGCCCAGTTGAACTGTTATCTGGATTTACAGTGGCTGGAAGGGTTCAGTGCCAGCAGCTGTCACAAACTGACCTCTTGCTGGTGGACTGTCCTAGCAGGGGGTTCTGAAGAGTGAGTAACAATATTTGTTTGGCATAAACATCATCTGTGAGTGGCAGCTGGTACCACGTGCTTGTCATTTTTGCCACTGGCACAGCAGCTGCTCCTCCTGGTCTAAGTGGCCATGACCGGAGCCGCACAAAGTAGGACTTTCTGTAGCCTAAGGGTGGTCAAAAGCTGTGTGACGCACCATCCATGACTTGTGGCATTTACATCTGTCCACATCCATGCAACCGGTCAGAGATTCGGAGGTCTTATTGCGACCGATTTAATAGTATACATGTCATGTGCAGCTTCTAAGTGGAAAAAAAGATGCCAGTCTGATGTCTAACAGTCTGTACTTGTGTTCCCCTGTCAGAAATACGACTTACATCAGGGAGTGGGCACAAGTGCCAGCAGCTTTGAGCCAACCCTGGATGCCATCACCACCAGCCAGAACCTTCAGTGGATGGTCCAGCCCACCGTCATCACCACCTCACCGGCGCCCTACGCTCGCCCATACGGCTTCCCACACTATGCCACGGCCCGGCCGGGGGTGATCAGAGCTATCGGGCCCTCCATGGGAATGAGGCGAAGGCACAGCGAACATGTGAGTACCGTCTGCATGTGAAACCGCCTCCACTGTCTCCTACATGTTAACAGGTGAAAGGTATTAGAAAAGCGTGGGAAGGCATGTTGAATGACGTGTGGGGTCAGTGGTGGCTCCTCTGCTAAGGTGAAGGAGCGTCGCCTCTCTGCTTTTAAGGTGTGTAAAAAGGGAAATACAAAATCATGATAACTCGTCGTTATTAGCATTTTATCTTTCCTTGCCAACACCAGTTTTGGGGCAGAGCTTGACTGGCATCATAGCCAGCAAGGGGGAGGAGTGGTATGTGCACTTAAGTGCGGATGACGGCTTGGCTGGCTGTCTCGACTGGCCAAACAGTCATTCGCACTTAGCATGCTCTGCACCGGGCTGTACTACACAGCCTGGGTGGAGAACATGCACAGGCTCGCAGTCCACTTCTGAGCGCCTAACCCCAGCACTCCGACCAATCACGACCCGGCTGTCATGCTGACAACACCATCGTGATTGGCTTAGGGGAGCCTGGGTGCTTCCTGGAAGAGGAGCGGAGGAGAGACGACGAAGGAGGTAAGTGAAGTTTTCTTTCTTTTTTCCCCATTCTCCCCCTAAACCCCCACCAAGCCTGTTTCATACCTGCCGCCACTGTGTGGGGTGATATGGCAAGTGGCTTGAAAAACCAATAAGATGCAGCATAACTACTGGTTTTATTTTGTCAAATTCATATGAGATGGGGAAGTGAAATCAAACATCCTGTGGCCTTTGATAACATTACAGGAAGTGCTATTTGATGGATCATTGCAATTTTTTTTTTAGCAACAATATTTATTGAAACCTTGACACCAGGGTTGGGTTGGGATCAAAAATTGGCCCAGGCACCCTAAAAAAAGTGTACCATATTTGCAGGTTGCGTCTTGTTTCAAAACACTGCTTTAGTGTTTTAAGTGTTATAAAAAGAAGGAGGGGGTTCTATAAAAGAGGCATGTTTTCTTAACGTTACTAAGATTAAAATAATGCAAATGTTGCCAGGTCTCTTTGTATACGGATTAGTTTACAATGGTGAAGCACACCTAAATATAAGTATGGCCACTTCTGCTCAGGCCCCGGCTTAATCTGCATACATTAATGGGCGGGCCCAGCATAAGACAAGGAATGACACCGCTGCCCCGTTGGTAAAAGGGAGGTAATAGAGGCCCATCTGCCTCTGCATAGGCCACTCATTCTCCCACTGGGTCGGTGGCAGCATCTAAACTGCACAGACACAGCCCGTAAATGGCCACCACGCTGGCCAAAAAAGCTTCCCACACCTAGATCTCAGATACCGGCCCATGGCCCAAGTGCCCGCCTTTCCACTCCAACCCTGCCTGAGGCTGCTAAGACCTACTATGGACATCAAAATGAAAAGGTCGTACTTCTTTTAAAGGACGAGTAGGCATATTGGTTAAATAAAACGGGTGGAAAACCAGCTCACGGTTTGCTGGCATCAACATAAGGAGAGAAGTTGGTGCCCCTTGCACCTGTAAACACTGTCCCACTCTCTTTAATCTCTATATGGCCCCATTAGCAGAGATTGTGGAGTGTTATTGGATCAATATCGTGTCATATGTGGATGACACGCAACTGGTGGTTTCCCTGTCTCAATCTCCAGAGGTGGCAGCCAAAACTTTCTCTAACTGCCTTCAAGACCTAGCACTCTGGATGACAAATAACTGTCTACTACTTAACGGCAGTAAAACGGAGCTGTTGGTGATGGGAAAGACACCCTCTATATGGTCCTCTGCCTGGTGGCCACAGTCACTGGGCCCTCCCCGAGCGATCAGGTTAAGAATCTGGGGGTGTGGATAGATTCTAAACTTTCCTTTGAGAGCCACACGAGAATGGTGGCAGGGAAGTGTTTTGGGATTTTAAAAGGTCTACGGGAGACTCTAGATGTGCTGCCTATCGCAGCTAGGAAAACCCTAGTTCATGCATTAGTCACCTCTCACCTGGACTATGGGAACGCTCTTAGGAGCAAGTAACAAATGCATACACAGATTACAATGCATTCAGAATGCAGCTGCACGCCTGGTTTTGATGCTCCCGAGAAGATCCTCCTCTAGGAAGGCCCCCTCTGCTCTCCATTGGCTCCCAATACGAGAGAGAATACTCTTTAGAATCAATCATTTTTATTGTGTGGTAGCAAGGTCACAAATACACAGCTTAGCTGCCTACATCAGGGCGCCAGGCAGAGCGAAATCTGAAGGGCATCCCACAGCGTTCAGGTCTACATCCCGGGGGACGACCTCGCGATGAATTCAAACCTCGGAGAAATCGTAAGTCACCCAGCAAAGATTCCACTTTTATACGAGAATACTCTTTAAAACACGATGTATGAGTCATCGTATCTTGCAGAGGAAGGGGCAGATTTATTTACATAAGCTACTCACCCCATATATACCAACATATACCAACACGGCATCTTAGATCATATGGGGCTAGGCAGGTTACAATCCCCAGAGCAAGAAAAGCGAGAATGGGAGCTCGCTCCTTCGGCTATCTGACCTCAAAACACTGGAACGCACTCCCCCTCTCTTTGAGGAGGGAACAATCGGAGTCACTCTTTAGGAAGAAGCTGAAGACCTGGCTCTTTCCAGAGTAAAGTTCTGAGGGGTGACGTGGTTTGTACCTTTGCTCCCTAGAAGGCAGCTATACCGTAGCGCGGGGACACACTAGCTAGTGTAACCAGGCGCTTTACAAGCTTGCTTATTATTATTAATATTTGCATCTACCCGCTCCGTAGTGAGTGACACCAGAGAATAAGGGAAAAGGTACCCTTCACAGGCCAAACTCTAATTCCTCGATTTACCACAAACCCATTAAAGTGTATTGTGCAAATGACAATATATGCATTTACTTAAATTAGCATGTTTAATATAGCCCTTTGACTAGTTCAAAGAAAAACGCATCATTGAAAAGTACATTTTGACATCAGATTATATAATAAAAACAGTTGAACAATGAGCTTTAAAATCGAGAAAAAAATGGAAATTCTGAAATATGTTTGTGAACCATTCTGGAACCACCACCACTGTGCTCGAAAATGTTCAGAGAAGAAATAGTGAAACACAGATTTTTTTTCAAAGGACATAAAAATGTAATGACCTTCAGAAAAAGTGGACCAAAAACGAACTATTCTTTTGAAAGAGCTTTTTCAATTGTTTCCTCATCATAAAGTCTTTAAACTATTTGCTGATTTTATCAGTCTGATCGTTTTAACAGTGTAAGAGTAAAAAAAAGTCTGGTGTATTTGAGGCCCTCTTATGCCTGGTAGTGAGGGAAAAATCAAGAACATCAAATGGACCATGCTTCAATATTTTTAAATTTCTTCGCCTCGTGCAATATTTTTTAAGTCCTTTGCTGTTTATCACCCTCTTTGGCAGCATCAACTCATTCCCCCCAGTATCAACTCTTGTACATTAAGGGGCAGATTTACAAGCCCCTTGCGCCACTTTTGCGTCACTTTTCCCATGTTAAAAGTGACGCAAAAGTGGCGCAAGGGGCTTGTAAATCTGCCCTTAAGTATTTAGAAATGTTGATCAGAAAGGGGTGCTACGTCTCTTATTCACATACATACAAGCCCACCATCTGTTAGCCAAAACAGGCTACATACCCACCTCCCTTTGTTACACATTAATGAGTACATAGAGCCACATTTTACTAATTTCTGGGCTTGATGTCCAAGTCAGCTGATGTCCACGAATACAGCTCTCTTTATCACTAGTTGCCTGGCACACACGTGCCAGGCGATGGGCATGCCGACTGAGCAAAAAAACATGTATTTGATACAGTCCTTCAGTTTCCGCTATCAAACACCAAGAACGTCAATTCACAACTTAGGGAAGCATACACATTCACCTAACAGTGGAAAATACCCATTCACACTGCTGGTAACCGAGAATCACAATTTTACTCAGACTGCGATCTAGGGAAGGAAACCTCAGAAATATTTGAAAGTCCCCCCTAGACTACCTAAGCACCCTGATGTCATAAGAATGTCAAAATGTGTTATGCAAAGGCCTGTAATATACCTTATGCTATTTTTCCCTTTGAAAAGCCACTTTTTAATTTGATTGGACAGTTTGTATAGCGCTCGAATGCCCAGGAGCATCTTGGCGCTGCTTCAAGCAAGGAATTAATACAATATGCTAAACATTCAAGGAACTAGTTGTTAAAGAGCCAGGTTGTTAATGATTTCCTAAAAGGCAAAAGATTGGGGTTGTCTCTTAGTTTTAGGGGGAGAGGGTTCCAGAGTTTGGCTGTTTCTACAATGAGGCTTCCCCCACCCCAGTACTTGGTCCTGGGAACCACCAGAAGCCTTGAACTCACCTCACTGAGCAGGTCAATCAGGCCGAGTTGCTCTGTGGTTGCTTATATTCTCTCTCTGTAGAGACATGGCCTACCGGTTCAGGTTTGACATTTCCTAGTAGACCAGTTCCGAGGCAGATTTTCATATGGTTGGTTCCTGTGTGTAGTGGCACAGTCAGATTAAAAAAATGGAATGGCGAGCGGACTAGAATAATTCTGAGTGGCTGGAATTAATTCAAGATTCCACCCATCCCTTTTTTCTTTTCCTCAATGAGACGTCCTAAGAGCGAGGGGTATGGTTTTCTTTTTTCAGTTTTACATAGTGTGAACTCGACCGGAAGGTATCAGAGCGCTTTACATAAACACACCACTTACGGTACACAAGGACACATTCCTTTATTTATTTTTTGCCCAGAATCATAGGATGTTCAGCGTCCCTGCCGAGACTTGAACCCGGTTCCCCAGCTTCAAGGTTGACCGCTCTAGCCGGTAGGCCATTTAAGACAAAGGCCTAGTAGCCCTAGCTGCATCGTACTGAGGATGCCCAAAAAGGCCAAAGCCAGTCTGGGGGTTGGTGGTACATGTGCTCCTCTTCCGAGCAGACAGGGATCATCAGATTCGGCTGCACTATTCTTACTGGAGCTGGGCGAAGACTGATTTTCACATGGCTGGTCTCTGCCTCTATACACACTAATAATAATAATTCATATTTGTAAAGCGCAAACATATCACCCGTAAGGGTTTCAAGGCGCTGGGGGCCATCGGGGAGATTAAGTGACCTACTGCCCAGAGTCACATGATGCTGAGCTGAGCTGTTGCTGGCGGCGATCGAACCGCGAGCCCCACGCTCCAGAGTCAGCTGCTCTGGCCACTGCGCTGCACCTCTCCCTAACTAATCAAAAAATGATAGATTGGAAAGCGACCCAGAATAATTCACAGACACTACGATTATTTCAGCATTCCATAAATGTATTGTTTTTTCCCTCAATGAATGAAGTAAAGGTCAAGGTTTTTGAATGTTAATTGTTGACGGTGATGGTATGCATTGATGATGTCTATAGGGGTAGAATGCACAGTATGCCCAGATTACAGGGATACTGAGAATTAGCACTTGTCAGACAATCGCAGCTCTCTGGGTTCCCTCGGACGGGTGTTCCTTCTGTTCTGCAGATGTTCCTTGGGTTTGGAATTCCAAGGCATCGTCTATAATAGTGAACTTATTTCACCACTGCTTAATAATAATAATAATCACATTTATAAAGCGCCTGGTTACACTAGGCTCGTGTGTCCCCGCGCTGCGGTACAAGCTACACTCGGCATCAAAAGAGGGGAGCTAAGAATCAGGACATAGCAAGGGGGGGTCTACACAGAAGGGAAGAGGTATGTTTTCAATCTTTTCCGAAAGCTAATCTCAGAGCCCCCCAGCCGGAGGCTCTGAGGGAGTTTGTTCCACTGCTGTGCTGCCAGGCAGCGGAAGGAGCGGCCACCCATCCTTGCTCCCTTGATGGTAGGGACACCCACCTGCCCCGTCCCGCTAGGTCTTAGTTGCCGGGTCAGTGAGTAGGGGGTTAATAAGTCATGCAGGTAGGGGGGGGCCTTCCTTTGTATGATCTGGTGACTAACGCACAGAGCCTTGAACCGAACTCTCTCCCTAATTGGAAGCCAATGTAGGGAGGCTAAGGCCCTCTTAGCAGAGGTTCTCCTAGGAAGCATTAGAACTAGTCGTGCTGCTGCGTTCTGGATACACTGGAGTCTTTGCATACATTTAGCAGTTGCACCCAGGTACAGTATGTTCCCATAATCCAGACACGATGTCACCAGAGCATGCACCATCGTTTTCCTGGCTGCAGTAGGCAACACATCTAAGATTTTCCGCAGACCACGTAGGACTCCAAAACAGGCGCCTGCCACCCGCCTGGTATGGTGCTCAAAGGAGAGCTGGTATGGTGCTCAAAGGAGAGCTTGGAGTCCATCCATACCCCTTGCACGACAGGTTTGCTGCTGTTTTCTAACCGGCAGCTACAGATTTCTTGAAGTAATGGAGCTTGCAGTGGACTTTGATCATGGCAGCTGGAAGCGAAGGACTGATGCTGCAGAAGAATAGGGTGCAAACAGGAACAACAGGAAACAACAGGGTGCAAACAGGGGAACAACAGGGTGCAAACAGGGGGAGGAAGCAGCCGGCGACAGAGAAATGACAGACTCATCTAGGAGATACTTGGGTGTGAATTAAGCCTGGTAATGGTGATGGAAAGAGAAAAGTGTGGAAAGGGGCTGGTAATATGCAGACAGGGTTCAAAGGAAGGATAATATTGGGAGCAGGTAGTGAGGTAGGGACGTTTTCCCTCGCTCCATCTTTCCTTCTTTGCCCCCTCATTCATCTATCCTGTCTAGTCGCTGTTTCCTTTCCCTTCTCTTCGGGTCCTTCCCTTTCCGCTTCCTCCATTATATTGTTCCATCTCCTGCTGCTCCGTCACTCTTCCTTCCTTTGATTATCCACTGCCTCTATTTAGTTCTCTTCTCCTCCACTCTTCCCCTTCTTCAGGTCCCACAATTTTCATTGTAATTCTTGTGATCAGAGCTGCTGTGCGTCCTTCCCCTCCCCACTACCTCCAACAGAGCGCCCACGTTTAACTCAAAGGCGGAAGGTGCAGCCGCTGAATGGGGAATTAAAATGTCACACTCCAATGAAAGAGAAGAGCTCGGGCGCCCCCTGTGGCCGCACACTGCGCGACCACCACCTTCTCCCAATGCAGAGGCCGCCCCCACCCTCTTTGGTCCAAGGTGCTGAAGTCTTTCCTGCTAGCCTTTGTGTCGATCTGAGCTGATCTTCCACTGGCGTAGCTCCTCTTTGGCGTTTGCTGTCCATTTCGCTTCAGGGGGCTTTGATGCCACGAGTTACCCCGCGGATCACTCTCCCTTGTGGCTGGTCCCGAGTAATCTGCCACAGGAAACCGCAGAGGTTGCGAAAGCGCTGGGTGCGGCGGGGGCGACTCACCCCGGCCTGAGTCAGAGGCGGGAGGGGGCAGGTGTAGCGGGAGGCCCGGCCAGCCCCCCGTCCCCGCAATGAAAAATAATCCAACGCCGCGCCAAGTCTTTTTTGGGATACCGGCCTGAGAGGAGAGCTATGAGGCATCGAGGCGCTGAGTCACTAGAACAAAGCCTGGCTCTGAGAGCGGCGTTTTACTCACAGGAAGCGCCTCCTGCCGAGCCCTGGGAGCGCAGACAGGAGAGTCCGCGCGCGGCGCCGCGCAGACAACGCAGCCAGAGTGACAAACGCACCACCTTCGCGCATGCCAACTTTTAGAAGCTCTCGTGAGCTCATTTCGCATTGAAACGCTTTCCAGTTACAATCTCGAGCTGCAAAAGGTTGCATATGGCTCGCAGACACACCGGCTCCCTCGCGTGCACCAGTGATTCTCGTAGACCGGGGGGTAGCTACCATTGGTGCAGCAGATGCAGTGGCACCGAGGCCCATTGAACCCTGATAACTTGTATTTACTATCCCACATGCAGTCAAAGGGGCAAAGCTCCTTGCTTGCACCAGGACCAATGGCATCCTTGCTACGCCGTTGCTCCTACCCTCACCCACTATGGGGGTCTCCCAAGCAGGCAGATCTTCACTTATACTTGAGCTGAATACACGCCGAGGTGGCCACAGATCACAGGCTGCGGTGAACGCGCATTGGGATGTTCTGTTTACATCGGGGTTGCTGACCCTGGGACCCAACAGTGATGCCACTAATTTACATGCTGTAAACGAGGCACTGGAAGTGCTGCGCATGGGCAGAAGACACACGCAGACACATACATACTCTAGTCTTGATTCAAACAGCCTACTACAAGGCACACACAGACACATATACACATGTTTAGTGCTTAATTTATAAGGGAGTGCCGGGCCCGTTTTGCTCAGAGGCCGGTAGGGATGCTGAATGCTAAGGCCGTGTAGTCTTGATTCCACCTCATGCCTCTTCAATCCACCGCAGGCACTCCCTGTCTGTCTATCTCACATGCACAGTTCCTTTTTTCACCCCTCCTTTTCCCTTTGTCACTGTTTTTCCATCTTTTTCTTCCTCCTCCTTTCACCCCTTTGTGTTTTTTAGTTAAGGTTTTTTGGGCCAGATGTACGACCATTCCATTTTGTGAGTCACAAATTGCTACGTTTTGCGACTTGCAATTTGCGACCTGCAAAATGGAATCCACAAGTGTCTCAGACACTGTTTGCGATTCCCAATTGGGTCGCAAATGACCTGCCTCATCAATTTTCATGAGGCAGGTTGCATTTTGCAACCCATTAGGAATGGCCAACACTCGCAGGGATGGTGGCCTGCTGGGGGCAGCAGACCACCATGTCTGTGCCTGCTTTTTCAATAAAGCAGTTTTTAGGTCGAGGACTACCGGTCTGCCGAAAGGCAGAACCGGAAGTCGGAAATTTAATGACTTGGAGAAGAGGGGCTTGAAACCGCCCCTCTTCTCCCCTGTTCTCCATTGGCTGGCCTCGTAAATGCTGGCCAGCCACTGGAGAAGAGGTCAGTCACTCCGATTAGGCCCCGTCCTTTTCGGATCGGGGGGCGTGTTTTTTGCGAGAAGTCTCAAGGAGGAGACAACAGCAAAACACGCCCCCGAATCTGAAAAGGACGCTGCTCTGCCTCGGAGAAAGGCGGTGGTCAACTCGGCAAGTTTGCAGTTGGGCAGCTGCGCTCTACGTCCGTTTCCCTTCCGATTCTCTTCCCTTCTCTCTCGCTCACACTCCCCTCTCTCTTACCCACTTTCATCTCTCCCTTTCTCCGCATCACTCTCCCAAACGCCTGCTAAGCATATTCTGTTTGCTGTTTCTCCTTTGAAGTCTCTCTTTCTCTCCTGCTTTCTTATTCGCCTTCTGGTTTCTTTCTCTGCCCCACTGACTGTCCATCTCTCTCGCTCTCTCCCACCCTTCCTCTCTGATTCGCTCACGGTCTCTTTCTCGCTTCGAGCCTGCCACCTCTCTCCCGCGCTTTCTCTCCTGTTGCTCTGTCTCGCACTTAACCTCGCACTCAGGCCATCTTACGCTGTCGTCCTCTCGTTGCCCGTGGCAGGCTTTGTCTCGCTCCCTCTCTCTCAGGTCTGTTTATCGCTGTCTCCTTCCTCTTTCCCTCTCACTGCTCTTCCTTTTGTATGCTATCTTTATCTATTCACCTCTCCTCCCACTCCTGTGGTCCCACCTGAGGGG
This sequence comes from Triturus cristatus, assembly GCF_964204655.1. Lineage (NCBI taxonomy): Eukaryota > Metazoa > Chordata > Amphibia > Caudata > Salamandridae > Triturus > Triturus cristatus. The sequence goes on along the minus strand of NC_140592.1, from coordinate 725,671,798 downwards.
ACACTAGTACACCGCGTGCCCTTGTGTTTCTTAGAGAGCCCCCGTTTGTAATCCATGAGCAGACACGTTTGTCCCCAGCCTCCTGCAAACGTTTGAGAGGGTCAAAAAAAATACAGGGTCCTGGGGCTGCGTGAGAGGGCCAAACTACAGTGCACTGGGTGGGGCTGGGTGAGAGGACCCAGGGGCTGCGTGAGAAGGTCACTACAGTCTACTGGAGCTGCGTGACAGGGTCAAACTACACTACAGGGTACTGGAGCTGCGTCAGAAGGTCAAACTTTCAGTGTACTTGGGCTGCGTGAGAGGACACAGGGACTGCGTGAGAGGGTCAAAGTGCAGGGTACTGGGTGGGGCTGCGTGAGAGGGTCAAAGTACAGTGTACTGGAGCTGCGTCTGGTGAAACGCTTACAAAACTACGAACATTTTTCTATAGATTCATGTTGTAGTCCATTCCCCAAGCAAGGCCTCTCTTCACGCCTAGAAGGACCTGCCCTCTAAGCGCTACTAAAAATGTTTGCAAAAAGGCAGACACACCGCTCAGCCCGTGTGTGTGGAGGGGGGGGGGGGGTGGAAGGACGGTCACTATAAGCAGCTCAGAAGTTATTGTCCAGAAAGACTCTTTCTATGCAAGGAGGTGTAAATGCTGCACCCTGCCCCCAAAAGCTGTCCAAAAAATATTTAGTCTAGTCTGGCACTTTCCGTGGAAAAGCATCTCGCAGCAGCTCTGCCTGCTGTGGCTTGGGGGTGGGGGTCGTTAATGGTAAAATATTAGGGGAATTAACCCCTTCGTTCGCTTTGGTCTGCTTCTGAAACACAGCCCTGTGCTTAAGAGTCACAAGATAGACGCTTAGCCCCAAATCACCGGGAAATAATACGAAATACACACACCTCATTCTCAACACACACACCCAGGAGAAATCCCATTGCAACATTCAGCGGCAATATACATGACGCATGGACCACCATCCAAGAATGCAAACTATACGCAAACATTCACAAGCACACGTCACAGAATATACGGCAAAATTTTATCACAATGACACGATCTACACTGAGCGGAAATCACCAGAGATAAACTACACTCGTCACCAACAGGATAGAATCACCATGACCGTCACCACGAAACACGAACTTCTCACTGAAGAATACATATAAAAGGCACGCGTCATTACCGAATAAACATTACAAACACATGTAATCACTAAATAATAAAAATGACTCGCACATCTTCGTCTCGAAATATGTTGCGCACACGCATCATCAATACCCAGACAACATATAACCGTCACCATCAAAAGAAAACCAACAAGCATTTACAATGCAACGGTCTCGGCATTGTTAAAGTTAGAGCTATTGGCATTGCTCATGACAATGCCGTTTCTTTAAATGTTTTAAAAACAAAAACATAAACAAAAATAATGTCATGAGCAATGCCAATAGCTCTACCTTTACCAATGCCGAGACCGTTGCATTGTAAATGCTTGTTTTTAATGCAGCCCATTTTCCTTAATGGAAAACGGGATGCATTTAAAAAAGAAAAATGAAATGTTTCAGTTTCATTTTTCAAGAGTAGGCAGTGGTCCCTGGGACCACTGCCTGCTCTTAAAAAATATTTTTTGCATCCATTCACAAGGTGAAGGGGTCCCCTGGGGTCACCTTCCTGTTTGAGAGTAGATTACCACCTACTTGAAGTAGATTGCAAACTGAGTGTTTTGCGACCGCATAATGGTACATGACATTCTGACTCGCTATTAGGAAGGGACGTGTCCTTGGAATGCCCCTTTCTAATAGTGACTTGCAAACACTATTTTGCGAGTCACTGACAAACAAAATAGTGTTTGTAAATACCACCATCCTTTTTTGCGGCCGAATTGCCGTTTACAACCTCAAAAAAACGGTCGTACATCTAGCCCTTGGTCTTGTTGCTCTGGATCAAAGTCTAGTGAGAAAAAACATAAGTGCCAGTCCAACCAAATGAGCGCTGGTTGGCCCCACCTGCAACAACTGGCTCCAATTAAGCACTGCCCACATTGCAGTGCAATTAATGCATCCAGAGTAACATATACTCAGATGCTCAGTGTCTTGCACAGACCTATGTTATGCAGTATTATTGCATAGGACAAATGCTTGATTTAAGCCGGTGGTTACCGGTTGGGGCACTGACCCTCATTATTGGGGACCAGAACTCATTTTTCATCAGATATTTACCAAGAGCAAGAGAGGAAAACACACACAAACCGGAAATAAGGAGAAAGAGATTAGACTGAAAAACTGTCTCAAAGGGGGAAAGCAGGGTCCGGCAAGTGTGAGATAAAGGGCCAGGCAGTGTCTGATAGAGCATAAAAGAGCCCTGACACTTAATAGCACTGGCCGCAGGCTTCTGAGCAAAGCTTTGGGCATCCTCACTCATCCTTTGGCAGAGCGCATAGGAGATGTACGCCAATGCAGCCTTGCATTACTCTGCTCATAGACGACTACCTGCAGGCTAAAGCCTGCATGCCTTGTCCAATCAGTTTGAAGCCTGAGCCTTTAGGTCTTGGCCAATCAGTCTGGGGCTGGAGCCTGCCTTGCCCAATTAGTTTAAAGATGGAACCTGCATGGGAGGGGTTAGAGCATTTTGTGGTTGTGGTTGGGGGAGAGGATGTGGCATAATGCCCAGAGCTGCTGACTTTGGCACTGGGTAACAGGTTTGAGTCTCCGCATCGGCTCAACATCCTGTGATTCTGGGCAAATTACTTAATCTCCCAGTGCCGCCAAACAATTAATGCGTCCTTGTGTAATCTAACTGGTGCTCGTGTAAAGCACCCGAATACCTTTGGATCGAGTCAGTGCTATATAAAACAGTGGGGAAAAATAGGTGATACCAGTTCAGAAGCTTATGATGTGGAGAGGCTCTTGTGAGCGCACGTCAGAGTGAGCCTGACACGCAGGGAGGAGTTCTCATGTCCAGAATAGAGGCTAGAATTGAGACAGGCTAAGTTATGAAAAATGTTCACCATTTGAGGAGGGCGGGGCTTGAAGGGGGCATGGCTTAGTGCCACTCATAGCCAGAGACACATTTAAGTTCACAGCCTCCCCCTCTAGCACCAAAGAAGGCTTGGAGGCTGCCTCTAATGTCCTGGGGAGGTTTCACACCCCGTAATGCACATCTGCTGATCAGAGCATCCAAACAATTAGCTGGAAACCTGCTCTCTGCAAGGGTGTCCCGCTAATTGTTTGCACACCGTGTGATATCGCCTGCTCACCGGGTGACCATGCGATTGAATTCAATATTGTATGACACATGGTGGCACTGTGTGAGGTGAAAGGCCTAAGAATGATCTGTATGAGCCTCACCTACATACTTCCCGGATTAATTCAAATATACACACGCTTAAACACACACACTCGCATGCAAATGTGTGCCATTCAGAGGTGGCAAAGTAAAAGGTTCTCCCAACACACATAGCCCATGTGGTTAATTCTGCCAAAGTAACACATCGCTCAATATACATAAATACCGTAGACTTAGCCAAAACATACACTCACACTCGCACACACATGACCTCAAAGCCAACACCAATGAATTAACACACAAGGCACATAACTTACCCAAAATAACCATGCTTATAATGGTTTAGAGTTTATACAGCCACAATAAAACAAATGCACAATACACGCACATCGCAAACACTTGGAGGTACACTCGATGCAGCCAAAGTAAGATGCACAAAGCACCCTACTGTCGACACAGTCAAAATAATGTAAAAACACCTATGTACTGTTCAAACAGCTGGAATAGTACACACACTGCACGTTGTGCAGCTGTATAATCAGTGTTTACTACAGCTGATACAGCCAGAGCGTTGCACACAAATAGTACTGTACAGTTGACTCAGCCAGGAAACAAATACACATCAATACGCGAAACTAAGTGAAAAACCAGACATAATACACTATTCACCCAGTCCCTCTTCAGAAACACAAAATGCTTTCTCACAGACCAGTCAGGTTAACCACCAAGGGAAGTACACCCATGACGTGTAACTGATCCATTTTGAAAACATAAACACAGCACTGTTCAGCCAATTGGTTGAGCAAACCAAGCACACACAGCCTTCAGCAAATGCCTCCAGAGGACAATACATATATAGAAATGGACTATCTATTTGTAGAACTCGTCTAGTACAACAAAGTGACTTGTCAAGTATCACAGATATTACAATTTTAGACCAGTGGAACTATCTCCTAAGTTTACAGCCAAGCTATGCACGCGGTTACAGTAATTTTGAAGAACAGAGCTATTGCAAGGTAGTAAAGAGAATTGTACTGCAATCTTTGGATGGAAGAGAAGTCTTTCAGTTTTTAGACAGCTGATTCATTTCTCAGTCCTTAGATAGTGGAACTGTCACTAATTCATTAGATAGTAGAGGCTTATCTCAATTATTTCATAATTGGTATATCCCACAATTCTGAAAGGCTTACAAATGGGATCCTGAGATAAGGCTGCAGGTCACAGTTAACAGGGGTTTTGGTTGATGTGCAGTGTTTATGACTCTAATTATGAGAATCCTAATTTAGCTGCTGATTTTATGGTCTTACTTTTGTGTTTGTAGATAAACCCGGAGGAAGAGGAAAGGCGGCGAGTGCGGCGGGAACGCAACAAGCTGGCTGCAGCCAAGTGTCGGAACCGCCGGAAGGAACTGACTGACTATCTGCAGATGGTAAGTGCTGGGGTATGATGCCAATCAACCAACAGTCCTGTCGGTTGGCTGATGTGCGACATTCGTCCCACAATATATAATACAAGTAGGTGTCTATCTTGGACACAAAGCTTACACACCTGCGGAGGTGGTGTTGCGGAGCCTATTGAAATTGACATCTCAGACTGCTCTCCCTGAATGAAGACACTACAAGGCCTACGTGCCGCATCCTCAAAGCCCCGGCCAGACCAGTAGCTAACTGATGGGTGATTGTGCTGGGCTGCCGTCTGAGATGTGCTTGTCTGTTAAGTGTTGTGAGCAGAAATAAAGGAGAACCTGGGGAGGCGGGTTGGATAGTATTGGCGCAGGTGGGACTGAATCAACGGTTAGATTCAGGTTGTGAGTGTGGGCCCAGGTGAGGGCAGCTCAGAAAAAGTTAACCAGAAAGGAGTAAGCACACTCCTGACTGGGGTGGTGGTAGACGTGGTACAATAGAAGATGATATAGAGAATAGGAGCACCCCAAACATCTATTAGAATATAAAGGTTCTTAGTGGACCTGAAGGCCTTGAGTCCTAAAATGCCTTTTCTTTCTTCCCAGGAAACCGATAAGCTGGAAGATGAAAAGTCTGTCCTTCAGAAGGAGATTGGCGAGCTACAGAAGCAGAAGGAGAAGCTGGAGCTGATTCTAGAGGCTCATAAGCCAGTGTGCAAGGTTCCGGAGGACTCTGATGACGAAGCCGAGACCAGTGCACTGTCCTCTCTCCTCCTTTCCCAACCCTCCATGGCCATTAAGCAGGAAGTGACCCCAGACTGCGAAGTGCCAGGCACTTCCAGTGCAGCGGGTAACCCCACCACCGAGAGCGCTCGAAGACCTCAACTGCGTCGGAACTCTGCCAAGCCTGTGCCCCGGATTGATCTCTCGGCAGGATTCCTGGAACCAGAGTCACTTCACACACCCACACTTATGACCACACCATCTATCACCCCCTTCACGCCCAGCATGGTCTTCACCTACCCAAGTCTACAGGACTCTGAGCCCTGCACTAGTTCATCTGTCATGAGAGAACCGTGCTCCACCGCCCACCGCAGGAGCAGCAGCAGTGGGGACCAGTCGTCGGACTCCCTAAACTCACCAACCCTGCTGGCACTATAGGCACTTGAGCGAGCTGGTGGGAACATCAGGCCAGTCGGAGGGAGGAGACGCCTTTCAATGTGTCTTCTGTATCCTTGAATATTTCCTTATGCTGCATTCCATGGCTCATTAATGCACATACACACGCACATGCAACTGGGGACATGGTTGGTTTTAAGGAATCCTAGTGCCAGGAACTGCGGATCACACTCAAAATATCATTAATGATGGGGCGCTACAACATCACACTGAGCCCTCTCCTTGCCCTTTAGTGCAATGCGTATAGAACACCCATGCTTGAAAACATATCTGCCTGTAGACACTATGAACCTCAACTGGGACGTGGTTGAAAAAAGATATAGGAAGAAAACGGAAACATAAGCTGTTTTGGATCTACCAAAAATAAACTTATTCTCATGATGCACATGCAGAACACATGCCTTAATGATTCTAACTTTCAAGATGCATCAGCTAAAATACTCAGAATGCACCTCTAAAAATTCCAGAATTCTTTGCAGTCATATCCATAATAAATATGTCAAATATATCCTAAATAAATCTCCCAAAATACAAAAGAGACACCAGCTGAAAACGTACACGTTTTAAAATAACGAGGAGGTCCCTAGCCATGTTAAAAGATACTCTCCAGCGAATTATGTCACAGAGCATCTCCAAACCCAAGATGACATCATCAAACAAAGCAACATTCTAGAATGCCAATTGTTGGTGCTTGATAGCGATGAAGGACTGCGAAAAGAGAACTGCAATTTTTTTACACCGGGTGGCCCCTTTAATGCATACTCTGCAGGCTGTTGCAGATCGGGGACACCGCCATTTACTTTTGAGACCAGGATCTATAATTCATCATCAGATTCTGACCGAGAACAAAAGCGAGAAAGGCAGAAGAGAAGGATAGGAAAACTGCAACAATGGAGAAAGAGTTGATAAAGAATGTGCTAAACTGAGATAGAGACCGGAAGTGTAGGGTGATGGAATATAGAGGCTTGAGGTGGGACCAAGGCTATTCATCCTTGGTATTCGGCAACTATAGCGTTCAGCTGGGAATCTGTAGAGTCTTAAGAAAAGCTCTAAGGACCTTTCATTTTTTTTTTAAAGCATTTAAGCTGCTAAATAACCATAACACACAGACACATTTCTTAGACCATATATTTTCCAATGCAGACTGTGCCTGCTGTAATCCCCAAATGCAACACTGACACTTCCTTAACATTCCTGCTGAAATAACTACAACTAAGCCTGAAGCTGAAGGGCCCAGCATGAACCATTGCAATTCCCAGAATACACCTGCTTCAATACCTATGACAAGCCAGATGCAAATTTACCCAGAATAGACCACTGGCACTTTCTCAGTATTCTGCTGAAATAGCCATAATAGTCCAGGAGCTACAGCACCCAGCATGCACCGCTGCAACTCCCAGAATGCACCCGCTTGCATAGCCATAATAAGCCAGAGGCTGATGCACCCAGAATGCAGCAGCACAGTTGCCAGATTGCACCTCCAGAAACACCCAGAATACAATGGCTTCAATTACATGGAAACACACAGAATGCTTCACTGCCATTCCAAGAATGCCCTCGCCCAAATTGTTAAAATTCACTGCATTTATTCCCGGGATGCAATCCCTGAAACACCCAGTCCCCAATTGCTCACTTGTATCCTCTGCAATGCTCCCCACTCTTTCTAGAGGAGGGGAGAATATGAAAAGTTTGTATTTATTTGTCATAGAAAGTATTTTTTTATATTTATTATATTTTTTAAGTCGATTAAAGGAAATCGTGTTGCACGATGGGATGGCAAAGTTGTTGCTATCGACAAATTCAACAATAAAAATTGAAAACCAGCAGTGACTTGTTTTGTTTGATTTGGGAAGGGGGGCCTCATGCTTGCTCAAACAGGTCAACTTGGGCATTATAATGAGATAGTTAAAGTGTAGCCAACAGGGCCGGACTGGGAACGCAAATCGGCCCTGGCAATTGAGTCTGGGCGGCCGAGGGGTTGGTGGTGCACGTGGAAAATACTGCAGCTGCTTTTGTAACATGGGGCCGATATTGCAAACCGGCCCCAGTAACAAAAACGGCCCCCCAGAGGTCCAAAAGTGGCCCCTACCCTGGCGGTCCACTGGGGAACCGCCAGGTGCTAGCTACAGCCAGTCCAGCCCTTGATATTTTGATAATCAATGTTTTTGCCACAATATGTTTCCCACTATATTCTGGTACTACACCATTTCTTCAATGGAACTGAGTAAATTTAAGAAATAAAAGAATAAAAATACTAGGAGTGACAAGATAAACACAAGAGGACAGTCTGGAGGCCTGGGGGAAAAGGGGGTCTTGTGGGTGATTAATGATGGAAATGGAAGAAAAGAGGGTGAAGTAATGTTGATTAATGGAAAAAGAGACACAGGAGGAACTGGAATAGAAGACAGTTGGCTAAAGAGAACAGAATAAAGAACATGAAGGGCCTGAGAAGGGGGAAAGGTGGGTAGAAGGAGGAAATGATTCACAGATGGAAAAGTGGAGGATGAAAGGAAGCGAATAAAGGAGGAAAAGGAGATGGACATGAAGGGGTTAGGATAAGGCAGATGGATTAAGTGAATAAGGTACTGAGGGAAACGTGTGAATGAAGAAAGGACGTAAAGGCCGGAATAGATGGATGAAGACATGGATGGACTAATAGTTAAACGGATGGACAGCCAGAGTAAAGAGGACTATTATTAGCTGGAAGGTAGGAAGAGAGGAGGTTAAGAAAGGGGCAGATTGATGAAGGCCAGGATCACCAAGGGCGGGGTAGTTGGATGGATAGAGTGTGTCTGGAGGGAGCAGTTGAGGACTCATGATAGCTGGGATGGATCAATGGTTGAATAAGCAAATGAAGAGAGGAGGGTAAGACGGGGAAAGATGGAAGAAGGTCAGGATGACCGAAGGATAGGTAGATGGGATAGCGGGTGTTTGGATATAGGGGTGTGAGTTAGGACTAATGGCAGCAGGGAAGGATTAAGGGCTTAATATGTTCATAAAGACAGGAGGTTAAGGCAGAGATCAACAGATGAAGACCAATATGACTAAGGGATGGTGGATAGATGGAGGGTGCTAGCAGGATGAATGGAGGGGGTATAATGGAGGACTAGGAATTGGAAGGGATGAATATGTTGGGAAGGAGAGAGGTTTAAGGCAGGGAAAGTTGAGCGAAGAGAGTGATGGATGAAGGGACGGATAGGCGTACGTGAAGAGGAATGTGTCAGCGGGTGGGGAGAGGATAGGTGGAAGGGGATTGGAGCAAGGGAAGTAGATGGACGAGAGATAGTTAATGGAGGATGACAGACTGGGAGAAAGATCTGAATGGGTTGAGGAAGTGATGGATGACAATGGTGAAAATGATTAGGAGGGAAGGATGAACCATGTTGAGGAATGTGGATGAATATATCGAGGGAGTAAGGACAGTTAAGCGAATGGATGGACAGGTGGATAGTTGAAAGATGCATACATTAAGGCGGGTGTAGGTTGATGGGTATGCCTTGGTGGATAGATTGCTGGATTGAGAGGGATGCATTAAGGTTTAGTAGATTATTTAACCCCTTCAGTGCCCATGACGAGCTGGACTCGTCATGGGCCGCGGTTGCGCTGTGCCCATGACGAGTCCAGCTCGTCATAGACCCCGCCCGCTAATGAAAGGCGCGGCACAGGGCGGGGAAAGGGGCGGGCACTGAAGGGGTTAACATGTATCTGTTGACTCACTTTAAATATTGGGGCGTAATTCTCCCTTGTTGTGACTAGGGGTCGGCATAACTAGCATATTTCTGTATCACCTGAAAATTCCACGAGATTACTCAGAATTGTGCAATAAGTGTAATTCTGCATTTAGCTCTATTTTCTTAGCTCAATATTGTCCATTCGTATAAAAAATGGCCACTTTGGGTAGGATTTTCCTCTAACTTACTCCCAACCTTTAGTGCTAGTTTCTTAGTGCAAAATATACCCTTGCATCCAAAATGGACGCGAGGATGCATTTTGCCCTTAGAAAATAGAGCTAAATGAAGCAGAAAATAAACAGAAGCGCAAGCAGCTACTCGCGTTTTCTAAATTGAATTATTATTGCTAGTTCTGCATCAAAGAGTAATGTGGAATTACCAACATTTCACAAATTACCCCGCTAGGCCTGGTTTTAAAACTTGACTATCTCAAACTGAGCTGGTTTCCTAATGACTGCTGTTTAGCCTAAGTCTATTTTATAGATGTCCTCTAGGTGGTGGTGTTGTATTTTTTTCAGGTTGAGAGTGTGTCACAAAATACTAATCTGAAAAGATTGGAAAAGTGGTGTTTACTCTTACTATTTGTTATAGTGTGAGGGCCCTGTTTATTTACTGCATTTGAAACATCCAGTGCCCACACATTCAACATTCACTGGTTTGAATGGATAGGTAGTGTCTGGTCCCTGCCCTTTTTTTTTTAGCTGAAACCTAGTATGCAAACACTTCTCGGCAGGAGTATAATCTTCTCACCCTCAGAATAGGAAGTTTACTACTCTGGGACTGTGAGTACCTGCAGTTTTATATTTCAACTTCAAGTACTGGACCCAGTATGATAAACGTGGTTCTCCTTGGTGTAGCTTATATTACAGCGAAGGGAGTAAAAAAGTGCTTTGGGCCAGATTTTCAAAAAAGGCACCCAACGCAGCGCAGCGCTGCCCCCAAAGATGCTGCGCTGCATTGCGTGACAGGGAGGGAGCAAGAGAGCGCCATATCTTCAGAGATAGGGCTCTCTCGCTAGCGGCGGCTCTGATTTCAGATGCCGTGTGCCAGCCACACACCTTAGCCCCATAACGTTAAGGAGCGTGCCTGAGTCGAGCGTATGTTTTATAGAGGAAGGGTACCCTTTCTGTGCAAAATACTATGCCTAAACAAGCGCAAACACTTTTCCCACTTGGTATGTGTGCTGCACAGTGCAGCACGCATCCAAAGCAGGAAAAAAGGAGAAATGAAAACATTTCTCCTCTGAACGCCTCCTTTCAGATGGCAGTAACTTTCGGCGCTAAACCCTGTCTACAATTGTTAGAAGATAGGGTCTTGCATCAAAAGGCATGGGCGGTTGCATGGGAACGCCCATGTACCATTCATGGAACACCCCTTTGGCGCTGAGTAATGCAAAGCAATGGTTCGCGCTGCTTTGCGTTATTTGTAGGGATCTTTCCAACGCAAAACAAGTTTTGCGGTGAAAAGTATATTGGTAAAAAACATTTTTTGCTTGTTAATGTCACTTTTGTGACTCTAACCCAGTGAAAAATGTTTGTAAACCTACACCCAAGTTTCCAGTAAATATCAGAAGCCTTACTAATTTGTTCTCATCGAAGTCATTAGTTTTAAAACATCACCACAGGGGAAAGGGGTCTTTGATGTTTGCCTCCCAACTAATCCGCACCTACCATAGTGGGCAGTATGATGGAATAGCTTACCAAGGTTCTCCTAGACCTAGCAAGCATATTCGAAGGCTAGGGGTCAGGGAGGGCTGGTAGTCGTAATAACTGAGACGAGGTGGAGCAGCACTAAGGATAAAGACTACAAGGACATTTTTCAGACATTATCCCTAAATCCCTCCTCCTCATCAAAGTCATTTCTTTTTTGAGGAATACCAAAGCTGCACTGGCCTTTAAAAACATAGAAAGAAAGTACAAAACGTCCAAGAGACAACTAAACTAGCAAAAACATCAATTTATTAGAGAGTAAAAATCAAAAAAGATAAGAATATGCAATACAAATTAAGACCGGATGAAACACAAACTCACTCTACAAAAGAACAATCTTCCAGTCTTAAATTCTGATACAGTAATGGGTGACAACAGAACAGTATGAGGAGAATCACAAGCAGCTAGACAACAAATATCACATTAGACCCCTGGAATATCTGCTCAGGAAGTTGCCACACCTCTAGTAAATCTACCCTGAATGCCTTTGGGTAGAGGAGGTCAAGGAAAGACAAAGTAAATTAAAGGCAGGTTAGATTCAGCTACTAATAGAAGTAGAAGTAGTTTACAAAGTTGGCCTAGGATACCAACATTGACAACATGGGGGTTTGATCTACAAAATATCTGTCCACATAAATCAAAATTGGTCTCATAACATCTATGAGTGTAAAAGGACCTATTCTTGAGAAGGAGAGGGAAAACAAAGGTAACATAATATCTGGATTATAATGGGCCATAGATGTGACCTTCAGGATAAATTCAGGATCAGGTTTTGAAATGACTCCATCAGCCATGATTCTGAGGAAATGAGGTCTGCAAAACAAAGCTCTAAGCTGATCAATTCCACAAGCTAAGGTTATTGGCACAAAAAAACTTTAAACAAAGTCATATTCACAGAATCAAGGTGCTCGAAAGAGAAATCCTGAAGAGATCTCAATACAATCAGTCGGTCCCAAGGATGAAGACAGGGTGTACCAAACGTCTAGATTTAGAAAATTCCTAGGGTAGCCTGGAGTCAAGAAACTCATCTTCACTTAGGCTTCTTTAAGTCCACAGAACGCTCTAAGAGCAGCTCATTAAGCCTTTAAAGTTAAACCTGCTAAATTACACTGGAAATCCTCATAATGAAACAGAGGTACAGAAGACAGATCACACTGGAGGATACAAATTTAGAAGTACACACATTTTGTGACTATGCTGTCCAGGTGGAAAGATGTCTGGGTCTCTGAATGCACTGCGAAGGTGTTCTGGGACAACTCTGTTTTGCAGCACAACCCTTTCAATCTCCTAATCAATAGGCAGGGGTTGTGAAGTAGGCACACTGGAGCCCAAACAGAATAGTGGATCAGAGCAGTGCTTAATTTGTAAAAGAAAAAGTCTCAGGGCCCAAAGTTTTCCTCAGAAGCCGGAGTGTCAGCATGCTGAATACGAAGTCTGCATAGTCTTTATACCACCTGATGCCTCTTTAATCCAACACCAGATACTCTCTGCCCCTTTATCTCACCCTTGCAGATTCCTGCTTTCTTCCTTTGTCACATTTTTTCTGTCTTTCTCTATCTGCTTCTTTCCACCCTGTGTGTTTTTCTCTCTCTTTCCCTTGGTCAAAGTCTGATGAGGAAAAACAAGCTCTGGTCGCCAAAAATGAGTGCCAGTGGGCCCCACCTGCAACCACCGGCTAAAATTAGGCACTGTACCATGGGAAATCATCAAGCTGGAAGCAAAGACATAGACTCTGAGAGACAAACTCTGACAGGCATGAATGGAAGAACCACAATCACTTCTGCCTCTTCTCTCTGGATTCAAAGATGCAGATCAGGAATAAGTGGAAAAGGTTGGAAGGGAGAGAAGACAATGTGGTCAAGGTGTCGCTTGAGCACCCCTCCCCTCACCAAGGATCTAGGTACAGGAAATCAAGACCAAAACTTGGGGAGCTGAGCATTCCTTGTAGAGGCAAACAGATTGAGAAAAGGCCTCCCGAATCTCTGGCAAATGTCCCTGAAGATCTCTGAAGTGAGAGACAGATCTTAGGTTGAGGGAAATACTATGCTCGGTCTCTCTGCCTCAAGATTATCCTGGCGCTGATACGAGAAGTTTTTATGAACTGCACATGAAGTTTCACCCATGACCTTAAATGCTTTGAGAGCAGTTTGAGAGATCTGCACAGGGTTCCTCCTTGACAATATCAGTTTGTGCAACTCAGCTATGATATCACTTCCAATCCTAGACCGCAACTCTGATATCAACGATTTTACCATCCAATGCCTCACCAGTCTTTCAATCGTAATTGAAAATGTTGCTTTACCACAAAGTAAAAAGAAAAGGCCCACTCCTGCACCATGGTTCAATAAATCCCTCTATGAAGAAAGAAAGAACTTGAGGTACCTGGAGAAACAATGGAGACAATCTCCTTCCAGCAATAATCTCTCCAATCTCCGTTAGGCAAGATCGCGCTACCACAAACACATCTTCCATGAAAAAGCGATGCACTTCAGAACCCTGCTTGACTCCACCAAGAACACGCCTAAAAAGCTATTTGACCTTATCAAAAGTATCAACATCTCTCCCTCAACCTTCAAATTTGATGTCCCTCCCAAGAAAGCAGCAGAATTTGCACTATTCTTCACTGAAAAAGTGAAATCGCATCGTAGATCAGGTCACTCGCCCTACCCCCCTTGAGGACCGCAAATCCATAGTCTTGTGGAATTTTTTTTTACGTCACCACCAAAGATGTCCCCCTCAAAAGCATTCTAGAAACAAAATCTTCTAACCATTCTATCGACCCCATCCTTAGTGACATTGCCATGGACCTCTACAAATACACCCTCTCCTGCTGTCCGGTAAACCTCTTCCTCAACCAAGGCTCCCTTCCGTTGCCCTTAAAACAGGACAGGTTACCCCACTTCTTAAAAAACCCTTTGCTGATGTCAATGACCTCAACAATTTCCGCCCTATCACCAACCTCCCTTTCCTTGCTAAAATTACTGAGAGTTGTGTAGCGAAGCAACTTTCCCAACATATCAAGGACAACAACCTTCTTGACGAATTCAAATCTAGTTTCATTCAAGGCTGCAGCACTGAAACAGCTCTGCTACAAGTGATCGACTATGCCCTCCTGATCCATGTTGAGCTATCCACAGCCTTTGACACTGTTAATCACAACACTCCTTTGAACACTTTAAATCTAAGAATTGGTTTTGAGGGCACAGTGCTCAATTGGTTTTAATCTTTCCTCTCGGGCAGATCTCAGTTGATCAAAATAGCAAATTGTCTCTCTACATCAATGGCTGTAGGAAGGCGTCACTCAAGGCTCAATCCTCGCGCCCACCCTGTTCAATCTTTATATGGAACCACTGAAGAAATCTCCTAAAAAAATCTGGGATTTATTATCACCTCTATGCTGATGACACCCAAATCTACCTTAAGGTGTCCTCCGCACACGGCATCTCAATCCTCAACACTACTCTCAACTCCATCCAAGACTGGAAGTCAGCTCATCAACTAATTCTGAATCCTTCCAAAACGGAATTCCTTCTTCTCTCTACCTCACTCTCTCCTCCTCCTCCTGTTCAATCATGGATGGACAATCTGAACATACTTAACAACAAACCTATCATTGTTGATTGCGCCAAATCCCTAGACGTCATCCTAGTCAAAAGGCTCAACCTACATTCTCATATCAATACCATCGCCAATAATGCAAGTCACCAACTGCGCCTTCTCTGGTGGGTTCGTCGTTTCTTTCCTGAGCAAGACCTAAAATCTTTGGTCCAATCATTGGTTCTCTACAGATTGGACTAATGCAACTCTCTCCTTGCTGGCCTCCCCAAAACCCACCATGCCCCTCTAAAAACCATCCTCCATTCAGCGGCACGTTTCATATAAAGGGCCAAAATAATTTTTCACATCAGACCCATACTGGTTTCTCTTCACTGGCTTCCCATCGAAGCTAGGTCAATTTACAAGACTGTCTGAATCACCCACAAATCCTTGCACACTTCCACCCCTCACTATCTGGTGAATAAACTCAAAATCTCAGGCAGTTCTAGACCTTCACACAATGCTGCAAACGTACTGCTCGAGCCTCCTGCTTTCAGAAGGGAAGGGTTTATGGCTCAATACTTTTCAGGCAATGTGGCTAGAATTTGGAACACGCTTCCTCCAATCCTCCGAACCACCACCTCTATCTGGACTTCCAAAACAGATCTTAAAACCCTTCTCTTCCAAAGACACTTCCAGGAACAATTCAACCCATTTCATGACCCTTATGGCCGCTTGGTATTCGCTTAAGCTCAACTTTGAAAATATGTGTTCTATACCTGTATTAACCTAACTTTGCCACCTTTAATTTTTTTGTAATCTGGATTGTATATGTAACTTGTTAGTGTGTAAATTTTCTTGTGTAACTTATTTGGTTCCATTGTAAAGCGCTCTGACACCTTTGGGTAAAGTTTGCGCTATATAAAATTGCAATAATTAAATAAATAAATATCACAAGATTGACTGTTTGATGTTGCTGTTCCAGAAATGGCTGACAATGGCATATAGCTTTCACCAGATTGAACAGTGATGGCTCTCGATCAAGTTCAAGTCGCTTTCTATAGAACCATCTAGTATCATTTCTCCACACCCTACTAAGCTGGCATTCGTTTTCATCATAAATGTAAATCCGGGATGACGAACAAGACCTCTGGTTCCAGACTCCATGTACTAAAATGTCTGCTGTTCCCATTTCAGTGTGTGGTGGAGGTGAGGTGGGATGTCCTCATCAAGACCCCTACATCTCAGACACATATATGATTTCACACCATTCACCCTTAGTCCAAATTTGCCCATCTTGGTTAATCCCTTGATAAACATTTGTTAGGAATAAAAGTAATAAGATGATATATGTGTGTATTACTCTGTCCGGCGATATATTCCCTGCTCATAAAATGTATCTTCAAAATCAATGCAAATATCAATGGAGATAGAGGTCATCCTTGTCGTGTACCTCTGTCTAATACATTTTGGTCTGATGTTATACTCTTGGTTTGTTCTCAAGCAGTCAGGTTCGCTGAATTAGGTTTAACCATTTTCTCATAATCTCCCCCAGTCCCAACCGTTGTAGTGTTGCAAACATATAATTCCAGTTAAACATGTCAAAAGCCCTCACCAAGTCTATGCCCTCTGCACCTGGTACGGGTGCAGTGACAGAGGTATTTCCCAAATCATGAATTAAGAGTCATACATTCAGGAGCGGACCGTGCAGGTAAGAGCGGCGGGCGGTGGGGCCGGGGATTAAAAAGACGACCATGAGGAAAAATTAAATAAATAATTTGTTCTCCCTCGTTGTCATCTGTTGAAATCCCCCCCCCCCCCCCCACCCGGCCCCACCGCTCTTACCTGCACGGGCCGCTGCTGCATAAATGTACAGAAGTTTTACAAACCCAGATCAATCTCAAATTACAATTTGGGGCAGTTTGTTAAGTATTCCATTAGCAATAGCCTTACTAATAAATTTGTAGTCCATGTTTAAGATAGACATGGAAATGGAAGAGGCCACATTCCGAGTATACTCTATCCGGTTTAGGAAGTGACACCATTAATACATTTTAAGTAGGTAGGGGAAGTCTATCTTTAATTTATACAGCTACATCTCAGTAAGCTTTGGTGTCAATACATTTACACACATAGCATAGATTTCAATGGTTTATCCATTTCTTCCAGGAGATTTCCGTTAGCTAATCGGCATTTGACCTCAGTGGTTTCGAATTGTTCAGTTTAGTCAGTGGTTGTGGGTCTATGTTTGCCTCATCCACGTGATCCTCCACATCCTTAGCCATAACCGTTTCATTTGCTGTACATGTTGAATAATAACCTAGAAATAAGTGATTAATTGGTGCTTGCGCAGCTCACCTCGCCTCCACTGGCCCGGGCAACTGTAATTGGAACTTTCCTTGATATAGATTTAATCAGCCAAGCTAGCATCCTCCCTCTTTATCTCCTTCCCCTGTTTCTTGGTTCTGTAGTCTGAGCATTACCATCTTTCTAGTGTCTGGGCATGCCTCTCTTATATCAGTTACAGCTCCAAGCTACACTTTTTAGAGAATGTCTAATTCCTTAAATATGTCCATTTGTGCCCTTTATGCTGAAGACTGTCATTGCCGTCTAATCACCACTTGGCTCCTTTTTTTTTTACACCATCCGCGACCATCCACACGAGTGTTTGCGGAAAGGAGACAGGATTACTGAGGGGTACACTTATCAAGGTCTACTCCACGGTATCCAGGGGACAATTCCCTTCCTGGATTACCATCATCGTTTGATTGCCCGTTCTTATAACACATATTATGTCACATATATTTGAATCTGGACTCCTTTTCAATTGATGCGTTGCAGCAACGGACCACCCATTCATTACAGTCTGCATTAAATCCCTGTTTCTTTTGCCTTGAAAAAGTCTGAGTGCAGACGAAACACATGTCAGCTAACCGTGCGCTGGGAATTTTATTGTTTGGATACTAATAAAGGATACATGAAACTTTCATTGATGGTCTGATTGGAGTATTTTGAACTCATTGGTTCTTCCTCATCATCCCTATGGTTTAGAGATTTATACTACCCGAGTGAATCAGTTTGACCGATGACCAATACTGTTTTTTGGTTATTTATTTAACTTATGTCAAAAGGTTGTGCTGTATTAGCTTTATACGTTATAATCACCACATTAAACAATTCATTTGACACTTTCCTTTCGGTATTCCTCAAGGTGTGCCATAACTTGCCGCCAATTTCCTTTTGAAACCCATATGGGGCTTATTTACAAGCCCCTTGCGCCGCTGGTGCCTCACATTTTCCCATATAAAAATTGACGCACTAGCAGCACAAGGGGCTTGTAAATAAGCCCCATAGAGTCTTTCAAGGTGTCTACCTGGCAGATGCCCCATTGAAATCCCTGTAACAGTGCCTTATCGTCTGGTATCTTTTAATAGAGCTATTCACCCTATGAGACTGAGGCATGGAATGATCTAGAAGTAAACATATCGACCAATCGGGTATTGAACATGTGAATAGTAATACTGTATCAGCTGAAGATGTCTGCGTGTTGCTGTCTGTTTTTACAACGAGTCTAGGAGCCATTTGGCAGTGGTTGGAGCATAAACACTGGCTAACAATAACTCTGCCTAAGCTAACTTTTCCACTACAATAGCGAGCATTCTTCATTGTCTAATATAGTCTTATGGGCGAAGAACAGGTATCTGGGTCTTATCCATACCAGTGATCCTCTGTACCCTATGCTAAACAGTTGTCGCTGGGACATCCATTTTAGGGCAAGTGAGGTTATATCTTAACATTACTCACGCCACTAATATTCCAAATCAGGTTCGTCTATGTAAGATTCAAAGCCATTTTAATCACACTCACTGTGGGCACTACTTCTGTTTGAACACGGGACTGACTAAGCACAGTCATTTGTTTCTTGTCCCCACAACAACTTCAATATTTACGCATCAGCTTGTTTCCACAGAAGCATTGCATAGCCTTTCCAAGACCCTAGCTAAGTGGATTCCCATCTAAACCCACCAAGGTGGCAGAACAACAGTTTGTCCCCAAGAACTAAAATCATAGACAACAAACACAAATTACAAAGCAGCCAATGGATTAAAGCCGCACCGCCTGTTGTAGTCACAAGTATTTTTTTATTGATCATTACAGTCAATGTTGCCTAAGATCCGTGGCTTAAGGACCATACAAAACAATAATATACACAAAAAATAGAGAGGCAACAATATTTAGACAATATAAACAAAGAACGAGTCTTGGGTCTTCAACCTTGAAGTCGAATCTTGCTTTATTTATTTTCTTTTTTCAAGCCATGCATATGCAGCCAACGCGTTTCGCCCTTAAACCATGCTTTATCAGGGCTGCAAAAATAGCACAGTTACAGAAATCAATTTTGACTTCTCCCTTTTTTTAAATATATATATACATACAAGCTAAAAACTATTTATTTATTTAACAAGATCCAGTAACAAAATGTTGAAAACAAATTTCAAACAGATATTGTAACGTACTGATATTTAAAACACATGTCAGAGCCCCATCGCAACATGTCAAGAACAGAGATCGTAAACCTACAGTAAGAAAGACCCATGTACCAAAACAAGCAAGTGCGCACCGACATAGTGCAGTTCAAGATTCTGACATCATTTCTACAGAGACAGAGTGTATGGCACCTAACAAAATGATCAAAGAGTTCTAACCTTGTGATACCCATAGTGGAATGAGCATAGAGAAGAACATTCTACCCAAAATTGGCTACAAACCCTATGATTGCAACTATTACCCCGAAAATATTTTATTTAATGAAACAACAAATTTGTATACGTTCCGTGCAGATAGCACCACCCTCATGCAGTATCATGCAGCCTGAATCAGAAGAACATTACTCTCACCTAAGTGGTATCTGAAGATCTTCGCCGTCGAGAGTCTATTGAACTAAACCTCAAAGTGTAATGAGGGCATAAAAACACGATCCTAGAGGCATCATTAGATCATTACTACCCAAAATCTAACCAAATACACTATACTTTGTATGACAAGTTGAGGGATCTATACCTTTATTCTCAAATTGCCACGCCTCATGTCCTAATGCACATATATGTAGATACGTTACTCGTTTTCGACGTTGATTCCAAAAGGCGTAAACCAAAAGTGTCTAGTCAGTTCGTCTCCACTAACCCTCTGTGATAGGAGGGTTGGGTGCAGGAAAAACAGGCTAAAGAGTAAAGCAAAAATGGCCATCAAAGGGCAGTGCTACTGCTCCAGCGTGGAGTTTCCTATCCTCCCTTTGTCACAGACCAGATATCATACTATCGCTTTCACTCTATACATTCATTGGTGGGGCCCATAACACCAACACACACTCATTTGATCTGCTCTTACTGGAGAGATAGATGTTCCAAACGCTGGCGTGAAAAGAATATCCTTTAGTCTAATAAAATTCTATTTACATATACATACACTGAATATCCTCAATCCAGCACATCTTAATTCTGAATCTCTAGATATCTCTTCCACTTTGCCGATGGATCAATTTAGTTGAATTTGGAAAAGTGATTCTAATCCTTTTCATTTATATTCAGACGACAATAAATAACCCAACACATTTGCTTGTTAATCAATAAGATTTTTATCTAATAAATGCAAATTTCTTTAGTAAGAATTTTAATCAATCCATAGAACATCATAGTTACCTAATCTGGCTATTAGTCGTCCTCTTAAGTCAATCGATTCATCATGCAACACGCTATAGTCCCAAAGATTGATATGGACCATAAACGTGTCCGCATCGATCAATGCCCATCAGTAGGAGAGTCCTCAGTTCATCAGGAAAATGGGCAGCGAGCAGGAAGATGGCGACCGACTGACAACACCACTGTGATGCTCCGCTGAGCGTTCCCCCGCAAACTAATTTACTCATGGCTCGAGACACGAAGAGTATGGAGTAAAGTACGAGATAGAGCTCACCCCCGATGGAAAACGATTGTTATGAATGCTCCGTAAAAAAACCTCCAGACATCCGTGTGTCAGTTTTACCGGCGTTCCGAGATCGGAGCTTCAGCATCTCCTCCGCCGTGAGGACGCTCGTACTGCTCCGGCATCCCGGATTCGCGCTGGCCTGCGTGCGTCCCGTTCAGCTCCAGCAACCTCTCCGAACAAACGGAGCCACAGAGGCGTTCTTGGAAGCGGCTACACGCTCTGTCTACACACTAGAAGCCGAAGGATTCTTACCCCCGATAACTGCAATAGAGATCCTGGGCGGATCGGTATTATTGTAGTGCAGCTTTTCCTCAACGCTTGCGATATACAAGTGAGCATGACAGGGAAGGGGGTGCGTGGAGGCAAAGCGAAGAACTCTACTTCACAGGTGAGCACTGTGTCAGCCGCAACCCGGCAGAAAAAAGCGGATACCCTGGGAGGTAAAACTAAAGGTGGGGGAGAGAAAGGGGAAAAAGGGGAGAGGATGGATGGTTCTGTAAGGAAATCTAATGAAAGTGAACTCATTAAAACAGTGACCATCAAAAGGATCCCCTCACGCTTGATTAAAGATGATGGAAATCTGCAACCCTTAATTACTACAAGTTTTAGTATTGCAACAAGGGCAGATAATCTTACTGCAAAATGCCCGGGAGGGATTGAGGCAGTGCAGTGGCTGAGCGAAAATGGGCAAAAAGAAAATCAACAGTCTGCCTCATCAGAAGCTTTAAATGAACCACAATCTTTAGATCGCGTAGCACCCACCGTAGTCACAGCTCCATCAATACAGATAGAAGGGAGCTTGACGCAACACAATGGTTCTCCCCGCAGTGACAGCAGCAAGGCAAACTGCAGCACAAACCCCTTAGTAGAACTTCTGAATACATCTATCTCAGGGCAAGCCAGTAGCTATGACCAACAAGAATACATCCTGAAAACGCCAGACAACCAGGATAAATTCTTCTCCCTTACTGAGGAATCTGAATTATCCGATATAAGCATTTCGGTTTCAAGTGGGGAGGTGGGAGCTAAGGGGTACAGCAGCTCAATTACCGACTCTCTAAAGCATAAACATCTCTCTAAAACATACAAAAGGAAAAAAAATCGAGTCCAACTTAAAAGAAACTCTGACTCCACTGATAAAGAAGATGAAACAGATTTGAACTGGGACTATGAAGATTAAAGTGGTTGAGCATTGTGAACAGAATAAAGAGTTAGCGCTAACTGATATCCTGCAATCCATCAAGAGCTTCCAAGCAGAAGCTAAAATTGACAGTCGCAGATCTCGTCTGGCTGCAAAAAAATTACAGGGAGCTGTCCGGAAAGTAGGAAAGGCATCTGCCGAAATTGTTGACCACATGGCTTCAGTTGAAATAAGAACTGAACAATTGGAAAAGGATTTCACCATGTTAAAAATACAGAGTGACGAACATGATGGAATTGTCAAAGACTTGATGTGGAAGGCCGAGGAGCAGGAAAACCGGTAGAGGCGCAATAATCTTCGCTTTCTGGGGATTCCAGAAGGTATCGAAAAGGATGATTCAAGGAGATTTATGATAACATTCCTTAAAGGTGCATTTCCAGAATTACAAGATTGGGATTGGGACAAAGAAGTCCAGAGAGCTCATAGGTTTCCTTTATTCCCTAGCAAGCGCACCCCGGCAACTCAACAACATCCAAGGGCCATGCTGTTATTCTTTGTCAACTTTTTGCTTCGACAAGCTCTCTATGATCTGGCCAGACCCACAAACAAACGCTCATTTGAAGGAATAACTTTTTTCACCCGCCCCGACTTTGCGCACGCCACGGTGGAGCGCAGGTGGAGACTTCGACAGCTCTTTGACCCTTTTCAGAAGCTGGAGGCAACGGTATACTTGCAGAACCCGGCCAGGCTCAAAATTGTCCATCTAGGGACTACTAGAAGCTTCATTTCAGAGATACAGGCTAAAAACTATCTAGAGGATATTGCAGGGCACAAACAATTAATTTTATTTTTTTAAGCAAACTTTTATTCAATTTTTGCATAGGAAGGAGCATTGAGTTACAGACTGTATTAGTCACGTTAATTATACATAAGTCTAAGGATACAATACAGGCTTCTTGTGTAACCCTAAAAATGGTGTCACATAGTTGTCGATGCATACTGAATATGACATACAAGAGCTTGGAATTACATCAGACAAGCATATTACTATGTATCCGGCCATGGCTATCCGCTACATTCCCAACCCTCAAGGTTCTGTATCTATGGGGGCAATGCCTCCCTAATAACCCTCCAACTCCCCAACCCACCCTAGCCCACCCAGTTAACCCAAAACGTGCCACGAAATTCAGTCTGAGGGACGCAGATCATCTCTCTCGGGAGGAGGAAAGGAGGGGATGAAAACCCCACCTCAAGCGTGCAGTAGGGGAAGGACGGAGGTCGAGCAGAGCGGCAAGAGGGGGGCCTTGCTGATGGAAGGGCAAGTGTAACAGGGGGGGGAAGGCGTGTCTCACCACACACCAGGCAGTGGCTTCAGACATTCGGGAAATTTCAACACTCAGCACCAGTGGACTGGTTCCATCCATTACCAGACACATCCGTCGGCATGTATCCTATCTCATGCTGGGGGATGCCGGGGACTATGCCCCGTAGCCTCCTCACTCCCCTCCACCTCACTCTTAAACAGCTCAGTCAGGTGTGCCCATTCTAGAGATATCGGACGTTTCCGCAGCCCTCGACTCTCTTCCCGTTGTAGTACTTCTCGCTCCGCCACCGACCACCTCCTCCCCCCAGACCTCCACACGCGGCGGGGCTCGAGATTTCCACCGCTGGGTTATCAGGCGCTTTGCCAGCATTAATGCCAGATTGGCAAAACGTCGCAACAGTTTTGCTTTAAGGGGGAGCGGCAGGAGACCCAATAGGCAAGCCTCTGCTGTGTCCCAGGAGGGTCATTCAGTAATTATATTTAAGACATGCGTTATCCTACCTCAGTATCCTCGCAGCGCCGGACAGATGCACACTGTATGCATAAAGTCGGCATCCTGCGCCGGACACCGCGGACAGGCCGCAACTGTTGTGGTGTACATCTTGCTTAGTGTATGAGGTGTAAGGTAAGCCCTATGGAGGACAAACATCTGAATAGTTTTCAATCTACAATTGCGGGACACATTCTTAGGGTATTCCAATATATAGGTCCACTCTTTATCACTTAATGTTCGGGACATATCTGTTTCCCACCGCAACCGGAGAGGAGCCAAGGATATCCGGGTGTGTTCCGCCAGGCCCCGGTACAGCCAACGGACCAGGTAGCGGCCATGTCCCATTATGTGGAGGAAGCGCAGGAGGTGAAACGTCGAGGGTTCCAGCGGCGTTTCCCGCCATTGTGCCCGTATATACCGGGAGATCGCTGCATGCAGCAGAAACTGGGTATCAGGTACCATATTTACCCTCACAAAGTCCTCGTGGGACATCAGAACTCCTTCCTGAAAGATGGCACTTATTGTTTCCACTCCTCGTTGCGACCAAGGCCGCACTTGTCTGGCACTCAGAATTACCCGCCTCGTGGGGAGGCCACATAGTGGAATATTGGAAGCATATGGATTTTGGATTTTAGCATATTTACATGCCCATCGCCAATAATGAAGCACTATTTTCAGGAGGGCCGGGGGGGTCTAACAGTCTAGGAGCGCCAGGACACAACAACGATTGCAATGTACCACGTGCTAGGTGGGCCGGGGTGTACCCGATTTCAAACAGGTTGTTCCCAGCCAGCCAATCGGCCAACCACTGCAGTTGACCAGCAATACAGTAAGCCCTAAAGTCGGGTGCTCCCATACCGCCGGCACCACTCGGTAGCCGTAACTTGGCTAACGACACCCTATGCCTCCCCAGGCCCCAGACCAGCGAGATCAGCAGCGCATCCAACTCTTGAAAAATCCAAGCAGGGTACACCACTGGAATGTTGACAAAATGGTAGAGTAAGCGAGGCAGCATCACCATTTTAGATATCGTTAGCCGCCCCGCGACGGTAAGAGGCAATGTATTCCAAAATGCAATTTGGGAACGTATGGAAGATATTGTACGTACCAGATTGCCTGCTATGATATCTGGCACGGATCTATAGATATTAATCCCCAAGTATCTAAACGTGACTGGTGCCACCCTTAAGGACAGGGGCCCGAAGCGGAGCTCCGGGGCCGCTAGCGCTCCACTGAAGGAGTAGGCTATGGATTTAGAAGCATTGAGGTGCAAACCAGATATCTCCCCGAATCAAAAAAAGAGATCTGCCACCTCCCTCATGTCGGCCTGGAGATCCCGAAAGTACAGCAGCATGTCGTCTGCATAAAGCGAGACTGAGTGCAGGACCCCTTCCATCTGAATGCCATGGGGGGCCATGGCCCTCCTAAGGTTTTGGGCTAACGGTTCGAGCGCCAGAACAAATAAAATAGGCGATAATGGACAACCCTGGCGTGTGCCCCGAAAGATGGGGTAGGCAGAAGAAATAATCGAGCCTGTCTTCGCCCGGGCCGTAGGGGCGGTGTAGAGCAACTGAATCCAGGCACATAGTTCCGGGGGGACGCCCATCTTTGCCAACACTTCCAACATGTAAGACCAACTGAGAGTATCAAAGGCATGCGATATATCTAAGGAGAAACATTCGGCACCTGCCGGACGGAGCCCGGACGCATGCAAGATGGCATGAAAACGCCGAAGATTCAGAGATGTACTCCGCCGTGGGACAAACCCGCATTGGTCTATGTGGATCATCCGCGACAGGAGTGGGAGAAGACGGTTAGCAAGGAGCTTACTGAGAATTTTATATTCTGTGTTAAGAATCGATAACGGCCGGTAGGATGACATATCTAGGGGATCTTTATCTGGTTTCAACAGGGATGTGACGATCACCTCCCGAGTGGTAGGGGGCAGCCTCCCTTCCGCGAGTGATGTCGTATAGAGTTGTAGTAGTTTGGGGATCAATTGAGGCGAAAAGGTGGAGTAAAATTCGATGGGCAGTCCGTCAGAGCCTGGGGTCTTTCCATGGGCTAAGGACTTAATAGCTGCTCTAATCTCGGCCGAAGTAATCGGGGCTTTTAAATCGTGGATTTCAGCTGCAGTGAGCACTGAGAGGTTTGCCTGTGACAGAAATTCTGCCACAGCATCTGCGCCTGGTGTTGGTTGCGCTCCATAGAGTGCCTCGTAATGGGCCCGAAACGCCGAGTTTATCTCCATTTGGGTCTGGACCTGACCGTGTTGTGCGGTATTAATAACCAGGATGGGAGTAGGGGAGGCTGGGGGGGCGATCAGCCGTGCCAGTAAGGGGCCTGCCCTATCAGCCTCCGAGTGCGTGCGCTGGGTGTATGCTCTGTAGTCCAATAGGCGAAGACGCTCCAGGGCCTCCGCATACCTTATTCTGGACTCCTGCAAGGATTCCTCAGCCTGTTCGTCCATTTGGGCCTCTACTTCTTGTTTTTGTAGTACATCCTCCAACTCCGTTAGGTCCCGGACCACTTCCCTACGGGCCCCCACCAAGGAGCTTAGGGACACCCCCCTCACAGCCACCTTGAAGGCTTCCCACTCTATGAAGCGTGACGAGGCAGTGCCTTCGTTGATAGTAAAATAGGTATTGATAGCCCTCTGTAAGGTATCTCGGAAGACCTGGTCCTCTAACTGGAGGGGTTGCATCCTCCAAGTCGGTATCGGTGCTGGGGAATGGTCCCATTGAAGGCACAATTCGATAGGGTTGTGGTCGGATAAGGTTTTGCCCAGGTAAGTGGAATGGGAGACCGCAAAGGACAATGTTGGCGAACCCAGGAAGTAATCCAGACGTGTATGCAGTTGGTGGGGATAAGAATAAAAGGAATATTCTCTATCAGTCGGGTGTTGTGTTCTCCAAAGATCTAGCAAATTCTCACAATAAGAAGAGAAAGTCTGAAGGTCAGTCTGGGAGGGTCTCCAGGGGATCCCTGCTCAAGTGAGTGGAGTCTGACGGGAACAGCGCCACACTGCCATCCGTGTCCGAGTCTATGGAATTTCCTAAGGATGGGCTGGTGCTGATCGGAGGCCGGGCAGAGCGAAAGGAAGAGGCCGAGCACAGTGCCTCCCTCTGACCCTCCCGGATTTGCTGCTGCGGCGGTACGCTGGAGGATGTGCTCTGCGTTAGCATAGTCTTTTTTCGCAGTCGTGGGAGTCGCTGCGACTGTGGCCTTGAAGAATCCATCCTCCTAGCCGGGAGGACTTCCGGGAAGTTTCTATCTAGCCAATCCCAAGCACTGTCTGGGGTGTCAAAAAAGATAGCTCTCTGCTGATGCACCACCTTCAATTTGGCCAGGAAAAGCAGCGCAAAGGGCAGGCCTGCGGCTCGGACCCGTGCCTTGACTTCTATGAAGGAGAAGCGTTTTCGCTGGACTGCCTGTGTGTAGTCAGGAAAGGCAGGGCACAAACAATGAACTTAATTTTAACGGTGTTAGTTCTGGTAAGGGATGCATAGATGTTATCTTGATTAGTACTGCTGGGAGGGGGTATTCATACTTATATATACATTTAGTCTTATATTCACCATAGCTCTTCTAATGGATTCTATCACTGAGGGGTGAGCGCTCAGCGGGTTCACGGGGGATCGGATGACGGACGTCAAACTCCTGGCCCCGTGGCGGCCAGGTAACTTCCATGAATGGTGGAGGGTGGGGGAGGGGAGCAGGGGAGGGTGGTGGGGAGTGGCTGGGTCAGACAGGTTGTTAAAACTATTGAGAGAAGGTACATTAGGCAACACTAAAAGGCAAAGGCAAAACAATAAGCGGGCTTTTGGCAAACTAGGTGTAATATATAGTCCACTTATCCTAAAACTATGGGGGTGTTAAAAATATTATCCCTAAACATCTGTGGATTAAACGACATTAAAAAAAGACAAACAGTTGCAATAGGATTACGAGCCTGGAGGGCGAATATTGTGTGCCTCCAAGAAACTCACATAGAGGGATCTCAGAGCCATATTTTAAATACACTAGGGTATAGGTTGGTGTGTGCAACATCACAGGGGGCACGGGTTCGGGGGGTTGCAATCTTAGCCAAGGGCAATGGGCATGTCTTTAATCACTCCAAAACGGATAAATTTGGCCGATGGGCTATTACGGAATGCCAATCTGGAAAAGGACAGAAGCTAACACTGTGTGCCCTATATGAGAGTTATAGCGATGACTCTGTTGTATTTGACCAAATCTCTAATGAGCTTGCACATTGGCCTCTACCCATAATAGTCTGTGGGGATTTTAATATTAATCTTCCATCGGATTGGTCCTTGAAAAATGACTGGATTTATAAAGGCCGCAAACCTAAAGTATTTAAGTCTTTGAAGAATATGTGTTATGTACATGGATTAGTGGATGGCTGGCAAAGATCCAATCCTAGTGACCCAGGGTATACTTTTTTTTCTAATCCACACTCTACTCATGTTAGAATAGATTATGTATTAACGTCAAAAACACTCAAAACTAAGTGTCAAATAGAGAAGTTGCCTCGAATATTATCAGACCACAACCCTCTAGTTTGCACCCTGGAAATGGCACCTGTAAACACAGAACCAATTCCCTGGACTTTTGAACGATCCCTGCTGCTAGATGTTAACTATTGTTCCCATATCAGAGGATGGCTCCCCAACTTCCTAGCTGATAATATTGGCAGTGCCTCAATTGAAATAGTATGGGACACTTTGAAGGCAGGGATTCGGGGAGAGACACTGCAGTAATCGTTGAGGGCTAATAAATTAGAGAGGGAAAGTATGTGGGGTTTACAGGAAAACCTTAGGTTGGCCGAAGAAGAGCTGATAAGAGCAACAAATGGGATCAAAGTGGCAGGAAAAATTACTAAAATCCAAAGTCAGGTTGCAATCGCTAAAGCGGCAATCACCAATATCTTTACTGACAAAGCTGTCAGGAAAGCAATTGTGCGAAAAGAAATGGTGTATGAAGTTAACAAACAAGTGGGTCATCAGCTAGCCGTACGAATGCGACAACAAACTACATCTAATCTGATACGCGAAATACATGACACCGTTGAGGGCAATCTATCCGGTTCAGAACTTATTAGAGAAGCTTTTTGGCGATTCTACCGAGATCTGTACACTGAAGAAGGTAGGGGGGGGGGTTCATCCGAGGTTGATAGATACCTAGACTGTGACAATTATGATAAGTTAGCTGAGGAAGATCAGAGTATGTTGGAGGAAACACCTAATCTAGATGAAATCTTAATTACCACTAAAAATCTCCCGAAGGGGAAAGCTACCGGATTGATTCTGAATTCTACGTAACGTTTCTAGAGCAAATTAAAAATCTTCCATTAGAACTAATCATACATATTTTTAAAGGCGGCCAACCCCCAAACTCTTGGTCTAGGGCAAAAATAGTTATTTTCCCTAAAAAGAATAAACCTCCAGAACAGCTAGGCTCATACCGCCCTATCACCCTCATCAATGCTTACTCAAAAATATATTCAAAAATTCTAGCTAATAGGGTAGCCCCATTATTCACAAAGTGGTTGCTAAGTGCCAACATGGTTTTATTTCAGGGCGGTCAACCATTAAACACATTCAGAGAGTGATTACCCTATTTGACGGTACGGACGTTGTGGGAGACCCTATGGCACTGATCCTCCTCGATGCCGAGAAGGCGTTCGATAGGGTCTCCTGGCAATTTCTGTGGAGATCTATGTCTAAGGTTGGGATCAAGGAAGGCTTTATACAGGCAGTACAAAAACTATATATTAATCCCAGAGCCGTGGTATTGGTGAATGGAACTTTAACTAAAGAATTAACAATCTCCCGAGGAACACGCCAGGGCTATCCATGCTCACCATTGCTTTTTGCAATCTACATAGATCCCTTTACCTGAAGACTGGAAAGGAATAGGAAAATAATACCTATTGTATTACAAATATATCCAACTAAAACATTGGCATATGCTGATGATATAGCTATTGTCACTGCCGACCCTATTACAGCAATGTCTGTTATTGAGAGCGAAGCTAGTAAATTCGGTCTAGTTTCCGGTTATGCGCTCAACCGTGGGAAGACACAGATTGTTTTAAATAAAAAAAGCAGAATGGATGATCCTCGGGTGGTGGAAAAAGCTAAATACCTGGGATTTGCCATCTGCTCTAATCTTGATAATATGGTCGACATAAACCTAAAACCGATTATGGGCTCAATGCAAAAAGATCTACGCCGATTAGACAATCTTCATCTGTCTATAATTGGAAGAGTGAATGCAGTGAAGATGGTGTATTTCCCGAAAATGTTGTACTGGTTTAGAGCAATCTGTCTTGAATTCAACAGTCACTGGTTTAAGTCTATAGAACGTATGTTCTCTAGTTTTATCTGGGCATATTCTCAACCTCGGCGTGCTTACAGCTTTCTCACTCTCCCTAAGGATAGAGGAGGCCTAGCTCTCCCTAATCTAAAAGCTTATTATTGGGCATCGGTACTACTCTATAGCAGTGAGCTATTAGAAAATATGGGGGTTGAAGCAATGTGTGAGGATAATACACCGTCTATTTTTCAATTAATTCTTGGTAGCAAAAGCAGAGGGTATCTATGGAGACACCTACATGATAGTTATCACAAAAAGGTAAAATTTAAAAGCCTTTACAGTGGGTTTAAGGTTTGGAAGGTGGTGAGGAAAATGTTAAGTTTAGGGCAAGTGTCTCATTATACCCCCCTAATGGATAATCCAATTCTTCCGGGCGCTATTTTTAGAGACAATTGCATAAACAGATGGAATAAGGCAGGAATAGTACAGTTAGGATGCCTCTTCTGCCCATCCGGGATCAAGTCTTTTGAAACTCTGAAGAAGGAGTATCATTTGGATTGGCGTGATTTTTTTAAATTTCTGCAAATCAGGGATTTTCTTACACATAAACTAGGGGGGGAGGCCATTGGGTGAAAAAATATCCATAGTGGAAACAGTCATACATACCAGGAATCACACTATAGGAGAAGTCTACTCTTCTCTTATCACTATGTTTTCGGATGATTTGGAGAAAATTTCACAGAAGTGGCAGGGTAAGCTAGAGATATCTGCTGATGGATTTAACTATGCCTATCTTCTTTCTCAAACTATACTCATCTCTACCAAACTTCAGGCACAGTTCTACAAAACTTGTTTTTTTTTATACTACACCCCAGATAAAATAGCTAAATGGGGGAGTGGCAAGGGAACCTGTTGTCCCAGATGTATGATGTCTAATGCTGACTCTATTCATATTTTCGCTACTTGCATTGGATTAACAATATTAAAACAAGATATAGAGAAATTCTTGACTATTGTATTGCATAGGGAGCTAACGCTAACTAGTGGAATAATTCTATTAGGGGTCGACGACCCTGATAGCCTTAGTTTCGGCAACGAGTTTATCTTTATCGCAATGGCGGTCTTAAGATTGTGTATAGCTTCTGCATGGCTAGATCCTATAGCACCATCTTTCCAACAGTGGTTAGCCAGGCTATTAGCTATGTCTAATTTGGAGGTTGCCATCTATAAGCGGAAGGGCAAGCTACGGCGCAAAAGGGGCTTGAGGATTTGGACTCCTCTTCTGCAATGGAGCCTAGCTCAAAGCTAACCGCTAAAAAATCTGTTTTTTCTTTAAAATTAACCAAATGTATGATGAACAAGAATGCTTTTGCCGATTACTTTGTTTATTCTAAGGAGTATAAAGAATTTATTTGTATATCTGTCTGACTCCGGAGGGTGGGAGGTGGGGTGATAATTGCTGGAAAAAATCTGAATAAAGATATTTAAAAAAAAAAAAAAGGAAAATGGGCAGCAATCTAATCTGTCAAAGATTCGGGAAAACAGCTGTCCTGCAGTGTCACCGTCCTCTCCGTCAGCATAACATCAGGAAACAGGAAAAGATCGACCGACGTAACTCACTATTCTACCGTGTTTTATAATGAAATTAATGATAAAAAGTAACAAAAGTCAGTTTTAGGCACTTCTGATTGGATGGTTAAGATCGTTCGTTTCGGTTTCCCAAAGTCTATGACGTCACACTGTCAGACATGATCCATCCGTTTTTATAAAGATTGTCCATTGTTAAAGCTCTTGGCGGTAGTCCAGTCACGACCTTGTCAGTGGAACAGGCTGTGTGGGTCATCTTGAGGCCACTTGTTCAGGAGCCTGGAGCATGCGCACTTAGTCGGAAACCTCGTGGAATGGTAGCTGTTTCGGCATGTCCAAGAATCGGCCATTTTATCATAGGCCAAATTGGTCAACTTAAGCAAACAAACACAAGAAGTAATTAAAACATGG
Source organism: Triturus cristatus (assembly GCF_964204655.1). Taxonomy (NCBI): domain Eukaryota; kingdom Metazoa; phylum Chordata; class Amphibia; order Caudata; family Salamandridae; genus Triturus; species Triturus cristatus. Next base: position 725,639,707 of record NC_140592.1, on the reverse strand, counting down.
AAATAACGAATAAGATGTTTAACCCTCATTAATTCCCGTATGTGTGTGTAATTATCTAGCATATTGGCGACATTTAAAGCGTTTATAGTCATCTGGTGCAACTTACGATTACATCACAAAAGCAACATATACCACGTAATATTCTATTTTTCTAGTGTTAGTATGCATACGTATATTAGTTTACAAATTATTTTAGCCATGCAAATGCAAATCCCGCGTGTAATTCATACATTAGTAGGGTTGATTAGATAGCAAACAAACACATTAATACTTATTATAATTAATAGATTATTTTAATTAGTATGAACATGCAGAATGGGGGGGTATACAACATTTTGTTTTACCCGCTCCATCAATACCCCCTTTGGTGATTTTATCACCACACCATTAAAATGTTGTATTCCCTTTTTCAAGGAGTAAAAGTGAATTCTTGATTTTATTGTTACATTACAGTCTCCCCAATTTCTTCAATTTTTGCTGTCTTATACATATCTTCTTTTATCTCCTCCAATTCTATTTCTTCAAATTCCCTCTTCTGTCTCTTATTTTGCCTCCTTAAATTTTCTCTTTTTAACTTTTTCTGAATTTTCTTCCTTTTATAGCAAAGACATCCTAATCTTAATATTAATACTAAGAAAATCACACATGTTAATGGAACTATAATTTTACCTATCAAGGTACTACCTAAATTTACTAAGAAATCTTTAATAGAAGTTATTTTCTTAACGATCTTTTCCCTAACACCTTCAACCTCCAGTGGTGCAATTTCGTCATGCAATTCAGTTATATTTTTAATATAAATTTTCAAATCTTTACTTTCGTCAGGGATGTAAGTACAACAATGTTGGACTTTCAACATTCCACAGACTCCACCCTCTTTTGCCAATAAAATATCAAGGGCAAGTCGATTTTGCATTACCATGGCACGCATGGCAACCATTTCAGTAATTACCAATAAACATCCTCCAGCGGTGCTTGTTGACAAGCGATCCACTACTGTTGACAGTTTTCTAATTTTATTTGCATTCAGAGATATTCCCACTGCTGGTATCAATGCTCCAGGATATCACCTACAATTTCTGACCAAGATTCTTTCTTTCTACGTGCTAAATAACTACCTAAAGTATGTACACCATCTTCTCCTCTTTCCATGTGAAAGATCTTTGGGAAAACCAGGCCTACATAACATGTGCCATGCCAAACTATAATATGCCCTGTTCTCACAGATAAAATATAATCCTGGAAAAACTGGATCATTTCCTCCTTTAAATACCCATCCACCCATGATTCGGTATGTATCTTGGCACTCACTGTTACCTACAAAGTAATTGTCATATGCAGTTTTATTCCTCCTAATACACAAATTTCCTTTCTGAGGCCAATCTAAAGCCATAGTTGGACTAGCTTCTTCCTTCAAGTGTTTTTCCATATCTACATCCCAAACTGTCTTTTCTGTCTTTCCTTCATAGACCTTCCTTTGCATTTTCAGTCTTCTTTCTTCAACCATATCTAGAAAAGTCCTTTCTTCTTTCTTTAAACTGCAAGTCAAATTATTTCTATATATATATTCTAATGTTAATTATTTTGTTTCTAAGAAAAATTCACCTAATACCTTTGCAGGTCTTACTCTATTTAGTTTGTTAATTGACGGTACTTGTGAAAATATGTTATCTACATCTGAAAAATAATATTCTAACTTCCCTGTTCGATAAAATAAACTAGCTATTACACTACGTTATTCCATAAGTTACAGGAAGGTGGTGATAAGTCACTCCCTCCGAAACAGATGCAGGTAACTGCATACAGACGTAGCAGTCCCTTACGTCCATTGTCTTTACATATTCATACATTAATTTCGAAAATACATTGTTAGAAAAATCAGTTATTGACCTGTCCTTGTGCATATAAATTTTGTCTATTCTAGTGTGATCTGTCTTTTGAATCTGCACTATATTAGTCTTGTTTTCACTATGTTCTCCTATTGTGTCAAAGCTAACCTTAAATATAATCATCAATGCTAATACACTCCATAGAAGCATTAGTAATCCTGTACAACAGCAACACATTTTACACCATCGTTTCAAAAATATACATCTACTTGTTCTACTATCTGTGTCAGCCATTTTCATGAAATGAACAGTGACTTTTGACTTAGCCTCTTCTACTTCACAACTAGTTTATCTAACCCAAGGCTCTAAGCACCTACTTGGTTCTACGAGTTTTTATCTTTTTCCTTATTTATTGTCTTTCCATCAGCAGCATTCTTGTCTTATTCAGTTTGGCATCTCATCATTCTTCACCTTTCTTTCGTTGTCTAGATATAGGATTTTCCGTCTCTTCTCCAATATCGGAATAGATAACTCTCAGGATTTCCGATTCTTCGTCTTCCTCAACCACTTCTGGTATAGTCACCTCTGGATTTTCTTGGCTATCTGCCTCTTCTTTAATTTCAGGCAGGGCTACATATGTCCATTCTGGCGACTTATACTTCTGGTTAGGCTTCCTCGTTCTTTTGCTTTCCTCAATTACAACAGTTTCTTCGTCTTTTGATTTTTCTTGACTCGTTATTTCATTCACCTGTTCAGCTCTTGGTGATTTTACTCTTGTCAGTCGGTATCTCAACTTCTTTATCTTATTCGGCCAAACTTCATCTTTTGCTGATCTTTTCAGTTTATTTCCTTTATCATTCCTTTCAGTCCTCGAAGCTCTCTTTCTTAATACTCTACCTTCTGGTATTTCGTCTTCACTTTCTTCAGACTCTGTTTCAACTTGCTTTTTCTTTCCAACCTCTTTTCTTTCTTTTGCTTCTTTCGCTTTCCCTACTTCTGTCCCTCCTCGGGTTTCTTCCTGCTGGCTTCTTGTCCCTTTCTCTAACTGGATGTTGGAATTCCCTACACCTCCTCGGGGGTCTTCCGCAAGAATCTTTCCCTCTCTCTCTGTATCTGGTCCATCTAATGTTGTTACTTCTGGTGGAATTTCTCTCAATTTTTCATCTGGAATTTCTCTATCAACAGTTTCTTTAATTGTCTTTTCACTGTCTTTTTCTTTTCTCGAATGTGAAGTTGCTTGTTCAGTGTCTGAGTCTGAGCTGGTATCAGAAATTTGAATTCTTCTTTTCAAGGAAACACTTCTCGGTACAATTGTTTGATCTATCTCCAATTCCTCCCTTTCAGGGTTTTCTTTTGTTCTTGTCTCTTCTTCGTCTGATTCAGTACTTGATTCTGTCTCATCAAAATATTCCTTTTCTGTGCTATCCACTGGATTTGGGATTCTCAACGTGCGACTTGCATGAATCCAGTTTTTGATTCCAGCACACTTTACAGCTGTAATTGTAGTCCAAATCACTTGTCGCGGTTTTCCCCACCTTGGAACCAAACAGTTTCTTCTTCTGTGTACTTTGATTCTTACCCAGTCCCCTGGGCTCAGGTCATGAGCTTGCTTCCTTTCAAGGGTGGTGGCATCCGCTCCAACCTGATGAAACACAGAATGAACTGCGTCAGCCAGGCTTTTACAGTAATCCAACACCATGTCATCAGTTATAGGCAACAGCTTGTTGACTGATATGAACACGTGGCGCATGGCTCTTACCATGATAATTTCATGGGGGCTCAGCCCTGTGGTTCTATCTGGAATTGATCTAATTGTCATGAGTCCCAGAGGCAAGACATCAGGCCATTTCATACCCGTGGCTAAACACATTTTCCCTATCCTGTTTTTGATAGTACCATTTATTTGTTCCACCACACCAGAAGCTTCTGGGCGATAAGCACAATGTAGTTTTTGCTGTACACCTAATGCTTCACAAATCAGTTTTATGATCTCATTCTGAAAATGTCCTTCTCGATCTGATTCAATTGTTATTGGTAACCCGAATCTGGGAATACATTTCCTCAAAAGCAATTTTTCCACTGTGATTCCATCATTTCTTCGAGTTGGGTAAGCTTCTACCCATCTTGAAAACAAACAGACCATAACTAGAACATACCTCAACCTGTTACAAGGAGGCATTTCAATAAAGTCTACTTGCATTCTGGTAAAAGGTCCTCCTTCTCGACCTATTGTTCCTAGACTCACCACTGTCTTTCTTCCTGGGTTATATTGCTGACATATGAGACGGATGTATGACGTTACAACGCATACATTTACATCGCGGTACACTACATCGCGGTTTTGACAACGCAAGTCGTTACAATGACTTGCGCTAGATGGCGCTCTAGGACAAGGAATAGGACTTAGGAGTAGTATAATTTACTATTCCAACTCCAGTCTACGTACAGTAGGGAAGGTGTTGGATAGTAAATTATACTATTCCTTGTCCTAGAGCGCCATCTAGCGCAAGTCGTTGTAACGACTTGCGTTGTAAAAACCGCGATGTAATGGCATCGCGATGTAATTCCCGCATTGTAAACGATGTTTCCCACATGAGACATCTCTGACATCTCTGACATAGACTTTCTGCTACAAGTCTAAATTTTGCATTGTACCAGGTCTGTTTAAACGACCTAATCATAGCATCTCTCCCTATGTGTCCCTGTCCATGATACATCTGTGCCATGGCAGACATCATGCTATCAGGCATAACTGGTCTTCCATCCCGATCGACCCATACACGATCCTTCTCTCTTGGTACACATCCTGCTTTTACCCACTGTTTCATTTCCTCATCTCCTGCTTCTTCCAGCACTTGTCTCACCTCCTCCCAGGTACCCACAATGTTAGTAAACAGTAAGGAGCAAGAAGTCACTTCCTTTTCCTTTCCCCTATTGATTGAATTCTGATTTTGTGCACAGTATTGAGCCATGTCATTAGCGTATTTATTGGCTACAGCGATGTAATCGCTAGACTGATTATGTGCAGCACACTTCTCAACAGCCAATTGCTTAGGCAGCTGTATCGCCTCGAGCAATTTTCCAACCACTTCAGCATTCTTAATGGGTGATCCACTTGATGTCAGAAATCCTCTCTGTAGCCATATTTGGCCAAAGTCATGAACCAATTCCCTGGACTTTTGAACGATCCCTGCTGCTAGATGTTAACTATTGTTCCCATATCAGAGGATGGCTCCCCAACTTCCTAGCTGATAATATTGGCAGTGCCTCAATTGAAATAGTATGGGACACTTTGAAGGCAGGGATTCGGGGAGAGACACTGCAGTAATCGTTGAGGGCTAATAAATTAGAGAGGGAAAGTATGTGGGGTTTACAGGAAAACCTTAGGTTGGCCGAAGAAGAGCTGATAAGAGCAACAAATGGGATCAAAGTGGCAGGAAAAATTACTAAAATCCAAAGTCAGGTTGCAATCGCTAAAGCGGCAATCACCAATATCTTTACTGACAAAGCTGTCAGGAAAGCAATTGTGCGAAAAGAAATGGTGTATGAAGTTAACAAACAAGTGGGTCATCAGCTAGCCGTACGAATGCGACAACAAACTACATCTAATCTGATACGCGAAATACATGACACCGTTGAGGGCAATCTATCCGGTTCAGAACTTATTAGAGAAGCTTTTTGGCGATTCTACCGAGATCTGTACACTGAAGAAGGTAGGGGGGGGGGTTCATCCGAGGTTGATAGATACCTAGACTGTGACAATTATGATAAGTTAGCTGAGGAAGATCAGAGTATGTTGGAGGAAACACCTAATCTAGATGAAATCTTAATTACCACTAAAAATCTCCCGAAGGGGAAAGCTACCGGATTGATTCTGAATTCTACGTAACGTTTCTAGAGCAAATTAAAAATCTTCCATTAGAACTAATCATACATATTTTTAAAGGCGGCCAACCCCCAAACTCTTGGTCTAGGGCAAAAATAGTTATTTTCCCTAAAAAGAATAAACCTCCAGAACAGCTAGGCTCATACCGCCCTATCACCCTCATCAATGCTTACTCAAAAATATATTCAAAAATTCTAGCTAATAGGGTAGCCCCATTATTCACAAAGTGGTTGCTAAGTGCCAACATGGTTTTATTTCAGGGCGGTCAACCATTAAACACATTCAGAGAGTGATTACCCTATTTGACGGTACGGACGTTGTGGGAGACCCTATGGCACTGATCCTCCTCGATGCCGAGAAGGCGTTCGATAGGGTCTCCTGGCAATTTCTGTGGAGATCTATGTCTAAGGTTGGGATCAAGGAAGGCTTTATACAGGCAGTACAAAAACTATATATTAATCCCAGAGCCGTGGTATTGGTGAATGGAACTTTAACTAAAGAATTAACAATCTCCCGAGGAACACGCCAGGGCTATCCATGCTCACCATTGCTTTTTGCAATCTACATAGATCCCTTTACCTGAAGACTGGAAAGGAATAGGAAAATAATACCTATTGTATTACAAATATATCCAACTAAAACATTGGCATATGCTGATGATATAGCTATTGTCACTGCCGACCCTATTACAGCAATGTCTGTTATTGAGAGCGAAGCTAGTAAATTCGGTCTAGTTTCCGGTTATGCGCTCAACCGTGGGAAGACACAGATTGTTTTAAATAAAAAAAGCAGAATGGATGATCCTCGGGTGGTGGAAAAAGCTAAATACCTGGGATTTGCCATCTGCTCTAATCTTGATAATATGGTCGACATAAACCTAAAACCGATTATGGGCTCAATGCAAAAAGATCTACGCCGATTAGACAATCTTCATCTGTCTATAATTGGAAGAGTGAATGCAGTGAAGATGGTGTATTTCCCGAAAATGTTGTACTGGTTTAGAGCAATCTGTCTTGAATTCAACAGTCACTGGTTTAAGTCTATAGAACGTATGTTCTCTAGTTTTATCTGGGCATATTCTCAACCTCGGCGTGCTTACAGCTTTCTCACTCTCCCTAAGGATAGAGGAGGCCTAGCTCTCCCTAATCTAAAAGCTTATTATTGGGCATCGGTACTACTCTATAGCAGTGAGCTATTAGAAAATATGGGGGTTGAAGCAATGTGTGAGGATAATACACCGTCTATTTTTCAATTAATTCTTGGTAGCAAAAGCAGAGGGTATCTATGGAGACACCTACATGATAGTTATCACAAAAAGGTAAAATTTAAAAGCCTTTACAGTGGGTTTAAGGTTTGGAAGGTGGTGAGGAAAATGTTAAGTTTAGGGCAAGTGTCTCATTATACCCCCCTAATGGATAATCCAATTCTTCCGGGCGCTATTTTTAGAGACAATTGCATAAACAGATGGAATAAGGCAGGAATAGTACAGTTAGGATGCCTCTTCTGCCCATCCGGGATCAAGTCTTTTGAAACTCTGAAGAAGGAGTATCATTTGGATTGGCGTGATTTTTTTAAATTTCTGCAAATCAGGGATTTTCTTACACATAAACTAGGGGGGGAGGCCATTGGGTGAAAAAATATCCATAGTGGAAACAGTCATACATACCAGGAATCACACTATAGGAGAAGTCTACTCTTCTCTTATCACTATGTTTTCGGATGATTTGGAGAAAATTTCACAGAAGTGGCAGGGTAAGCTAGAGATATCTGCTGATGGATTTAACTATGCCTATCTTCTTTCTCAAACTATACTCATCTCTACCAAACTTCAGGCACAGTTCTACAAAACTTGTTTTTTTTTATACTACACCCCAGATAAAATAGCTAAATGGGGGAGTGGCAAGGGAACCTGTTGTCCCAGATGTATGATGTCTAATGCTGACTCTATTCATATTTTCGCTACTTGCATTGGATTAACAATATTAAAACAAGATATAGAGAAATTCTTGACTATTGTATTGCATAGGGAGCTAACGCTAACTAGTGGAATAATTCTATTAGGGGTCGACGACCCTGATAGCCTTAGTTTCGGCAACGAGTTTATCTTTATCGCAATGGCGGTCTTAAGATTGTGTATAGCTTCTGCATGGCTAGATCCTATAGCACCATCTTTCCAACAGTGGTTAGCCAGGCTATTAGCTATGTCTAATTTGGAGGTTGCCATCTATAAGCGGAAGGGCAAGCTACGGCGCAAAAGGGGCTTGAGGATTTGGACTCCTCTTCTGCAATGGAGCCTAGCTCAAAGCTAACCGCTAAAAAATCTGTTTTTTCTTTAAAATTAACCAAATGTATGATGAACAAGAATGCTTTTGCCGATTACTTTGTTTATTCTAAGGAGTATAAAGAATTTATTTGTATATCTGTCTGACTCCGGAGGGTGGGAGGTGGGGTGATAATTGCTGGAAAAAATCTGAATAAAGATATTTAAAAAAAAAAAAAAGGAAAATGGGCAGCAATCTAATCTGTCAAAGATTCGGGAAAACAGCTGTCCTGCAGTGTCACCGTCCTCTCCGTCAGCATAACATCAGGAAACAGGAAAAGATCGACCGACGTAACTCACTATTCTACCGTGTTTTATAATGAAATTAATGATAAAAAGTAACAAAAGTCAGTTTTAGGCACTTCTGATTGGATGGTTAAGATCGTTCGTTTCGGTTTCCCAAAGTCTATGACGTCACACTGTCAGACATGATCCATCCGTTTTTATAAAGATTGTCCATTGTTAAAGCTCTTGGCGGTAGTCCAGTCACGACCTTGTCAGTGGAACAGGCTGTGTGGGTCATCTTGAGGCCACTTGTTCAGGAGCCTGGAGCATGCGCACTTAGTCGGAAACCTCGTGGAATGGTAGCTGTTTCGGCATGTCCAAGAATCGGCCATTTTATCATAGGCCAAATTGGTCAACTTAAGCAAACAAACACAAGAAGTAATTAAAACATGGAAATAACGAATAAGATGTTTAACCCTCATTAATTCCCGTATGTGTGTGTAATTATCTAGCATATTGGCGACATTTAAAGCGTTTATAGTCATCTGGTGCAACTTACGATTACATCACAAAAGCAACATATACCACGTAATATTCTATTTTTCTAGTGTTAGTATGCATACGTATATTAGTTTACAAATTATTTTAGCCATGCAAATGCAAATCCCGCGTGTAATTCATACATTAGTAGGGTTGATTAGATAGCAAACAAACACATTAATACTTATTATAATTAATAGATTATTTTAATTAGTATGAACATGCAGAATGGGGGGGTATACAACATTTTGTTTTACCCGCTCCATCAATACCCCCTTTGGTGATTTTATCACCACACCATTAAAATGTTGTATTCCCTTTTTCAAGGAGTAAAAGTGAATTCTTGATTTTATTGTTACATTACAGTCTCCCCAATTTCTTCAATTTTTGCTGTCTTATACATATCTTCTTTTATCTCCTCCAATTCTATTTCTTCAAATTCCCTCTTCTGTCTCTTATTTTGCCTCCTTAAATTTTCTCTTTTTAACTTTTTCTGAATTTTCTTCCTTTTATAGCAAAGACATCCTAATCTTAATATTAATACTAAGAAAATCACACATGTTAATGGAACTATAATTTTACCTATCAAGGTACTACCTAAATTTACTAAGAAATCTTTAATAGAAGTTATTTTCTTAACGATCTTTTCCCTAACACCTTCAACCTCCAGTGGTGCAATTTCGTCATGCAATTCAGTTATATTTTTAATATAAATTTTCAAATCTTTACTTTCGTCAGGGATGTAAGTACAACAATGTTGGACTTTCAACATTCCACAGACTCCACCCTCTTTTGCCAATAAAATATCAAGGGCAAGTCGATTTTGCATTACCATGGCACGCATGGCAACCATTTCAGTAATTACCAATAAACATCCTCCAGCGGTGCTTGTTGACAAGCGATCCACTACTGTTGACAGTTTTCTAATTTTATTTGCATTCAGAGATATTCCCACTGCTGGTATCAATGCTCCAGGATATCACCTACAATTTCTGACCAAGATTCTTTCTTTCTACGTGCTAAATAACTACCTAAAGTATGTACACCATCTTCTCCTCTTTCCATGTGAAAGATCTTTGGGAAAACCAGGCCTACATAACATGTGCCATGCCAAACTATAATATGCCCTGTTCTCACAGATAAAATATAATCCTGGAAAAACTGGATCATTTCCTCCTTTAAATACCCATCCACCCATGATTCGGTATGTATCTTGGCACTCACTGTTACCTACAAAGTAATTGTCATATGCAGTTTTATTCCTCCTAATACACAAATTTCCTTTCTGAGGCCAATCTAAAGCCATAGTTGGACTAGCTTCTTCCTTCAAGTGTTTTTCCATATCTACATCCCAAACTGTCTTTTCTGTCTTTCCTTCATAGACCTTCCTTTGCATTTTCAGTCTTCTTTCTTCAACCATATCTAGAAAAGTCCTTTCTTCTTTCTTTAAACTGCAAGTCAAATTATTTCTATATATATATTCTAATGTTAATTATTTTGTTTCTAAGAAAAATTCACCTAATACCTTTGCAGGTCTTACTCTATTTAGTTTGTTAATTGACGGTACTTGTGAAAATATGTTATCTACATCTGAAAAATAATATTCTAACTTCCCTGTTCGATAAAATAAACTAGCTATTACACTACGTTATTCCATAAGTTACAGGAAGGTGGTGATAAGTCACTCCCTCCGAAACAGATGCAGGTAACTGCATACAGACGTAGCAGTCCCTTACGTCCATTGTCTTTACATATTCATACATTAATTTCGAAAATACATTGTTAGAAAAATCAGTTATTGACCTGTCCTTGTGCATATAAATTTTGTCTATTCTAGTGTGATCTGTCTTTTGAATCTGCACTATATTAGTCTTGTTTTCACTATGTTCTCCTATTGTGTCAAAGCTAACCTTAAATATAATCATCAATGCTAATACACTCCATAGAAGCATTAGTAATCCTGTACAACAGCAACACATTTTACACCATCGTTTCAAAAATATACATCTACTTGTTCTACTATCTGTGTCAGCCATTTTCATGAAATGAACAGTGACTTTTGACTTAGCCTCTTCTACTTCACAACTAGTTTATCTAACCCAAGGCTCTAAGCACCTACTTGGTTCTACGAGTTTTTATCTTTTTCCTTATTTATTGTCTTTCCATCAGCAGCATTCTTGTCTTATTCAGTTTGGCATCTCATCATTCTTCACCTTTCTTTCGTTGTCTAGATATAGGATTTTCCGTCTCTTCTCCAATATCGGAATAGATAACTCTCAGGATTTCCGATTCTTCGTCTTCCTCAACCACTTCTGGTATAGTCACCTCTGGATTTTCTTGGCTATCTGCCTCTTCTTTAATTTCAGGCAGGGCTACATATGTCCATTCTGGCGACTTATACTTCTGGTTAGGCTTCCTCGTTCTTTTGCTTTCCTCAATTACAACAGTTTCTTCGTCTTTTGATTTTTCTTGACTCGTTATTTCATTCACCTGTTCAGCTCTTGGTGATTTTACTCTTGTCAGTCGGTATCTCAACTTCTTTATCTTATTCGGCCAAACTTCATCTTTTGCTGATCTTTTCAGTTTATTTCCTTTATCATTCCTTTCAGTCCTCGAAGCTCTCTTTCTTAATACTCTACCTTCTGGTATTTCGTCTTCACTTTCTTCAGACTCTGTTTCAACTTGCTTTTTCTTTCCAACCTCTTTTCTTTCTTTTGCTTCTTTCGCTTTCCCTACTTCTGTCCCTCCTCGGGTTTCTTCCTGCTGGCTTCTTGTCCCTTTCTCTAACTGGATGTTGGAATTCCCTACACCTCCTCGGGGGTCTTCCGCAAGAATCTTTCCCTCTCTCTCTGTATCTGGTCCATCTAATGTTGTTACTTCTGGTGGAATTTCTCTCAATTTTTCATCTGGAATTTCTCTATCAACAGTTTCTTTAATTGTCTTTTCACTGTCTTTTTCTTTTCTCGAATGTGAAGTTGCTTGTTCAGTGTCTGAGTCTGAGCTGGTATCAGAAATTTGAATTCTTCTTTTCAAGGAAACACTTCTCGGTACAATTGTTTGATCTATCTCCAATTCCTCCCTTTCAGGGTTTTCTTTTGTTCTTGTCTCTTCTTCGTCTGATTCAGTACTTGATTCTGTCTCATCAAAATATTCCTTTTCTGTGCTATCCACTGGATTTGGGATTCTCAACGTGCGACTTGCATGAATCCAGTTTTTGATTCCAGCACACTTTACAGCTGTAATTGTAGTCCAAATCACTTGTCGCGGTTTTCCCCACCTTGGAACCAAACAGTTTCTTCTTCTGTGTACTTTGATTCTTACCCAGTCCCCTGGGCTCAGGTCATGAGCTTGCTTCCTTTCAAGGGTGGTGGCATCCGCTCCAACCTGATGAAACACAGAATGAACTGCGTCAGCCAGGCTTTTACAGTAATCCAACACCATGTCATCAGTTATAGGCAACAGCTTGTTGACTGATATGAACACGTGGCGCATGGCTCTTACCATGATAATTTCATGGGGGCTCAGCCCTGTGGTTCTATCTGGAATTGATCTAATTGTCATGAGTCCCAGAGGCAAGACATCAGGCCATTTCATACCCGTGGCTAAACACATTTTCCCTATCCTGTTTTTGATAGTACCATTTATTTGTTCCACCACACCAGAAGCTTCTGGGCGATAAGCACAATGTAGTTTTTGCTGTACACCTAATGCTTCACAAATCAGTTTTATGATCTCATTCTGAAAATGTCCTTCTCGATCTGATTCAATTGTTATTGGTAACCCGAATCTGGGAATACATTTCCTCAAAAGCAATTTTTCCACTGTGATTCCATCATTTCTTCGAGTTGGGTAAGCTTCTACCCATCTTGAAAACAAACAGACCATAACTAGAACATACCTCAACCTGTTACAAGGAGGCATTTCAATAAAGTCTACTTGCATTCTGGTAAAAGGTCCTCCTTCTCGACCTATTGTTCCTAGACTCACCACTGTCTTTCTTCCTGGGTTATATTGCTGACATATGAGACGGATGTATGACGTTACAACGCATACATTTACATCGCGGTACACTACATCGCGGTTTTGACAACGCAAGTCGTTACAATGACTTGCGCTAGATGGCGCTCTAGGACAAGGAATAGGACTTAGGAGTAGTATAATTTACTATTCCAACTCCAGTCTACGTACAGTAGGGAAGGTGTTGGATAGTAAATTATACTATTCCTTGTCCTAGAGCGCCATCTAGCGCAAGTCGTTGTAACGACTTGCGTTGTAAAAACCGCGATGTAATGGCATCGCGATGTAATTCCCGCATTGTAAACGATGTTTCCCACATGAGACATCTCTGACATCTCTGACATAGACTTTCTGCTACAAGTCTAAATTTTGCATTGTACCAGGTCTGTTTAAACGACCTAATCATAGCATCTCTCCCTATGTGTCCCTGTCCATGATACATCTGTGCCATGGCAGACATCATGCTATCAGGCATAACTGGTCTTCCATCCCGATCGACCCATACACGATCCTTCTCTCTTGGTACACATCCTGCTTTTACCCACTGTTTCATTTCCTCATCTCCTGCTTCTTCCTGCACTTGTCTCACCTCCTCCCAGGTACCCACAATGTTAGTAAACAGTAAGGAGCAAGAAGTCACTTCCTTTTCCTTTCCCCTATTGATTGAATTCTGATTTTGTGCACAGTATTGAGCCATGTCATTAGCGTATTTATTGGCTACAGCGATGTAATCGCTAGACTGATTATGTGCAGCACACTTCTCAACAGCCAATTGCTTAGGCAGCTGTATCGCCTCGAGCAATTTTCCAACCACTTCAGCATTCTTAATGGGTGATCCACTTGATGTCAGAAATCCTCTCTGTAGCCATATTTGGCCAAAGTCATGCACCACACCAAAACCATACTGGCTGTCAGTGATCACAGTCACTCTCACACCTTTCCCAATCTTACATGCTCTAGTCAAAGCAACAAGTTCAGCTACTTGGGCTGATTTTACTCCTTTCAGATAGGATGCTTCCATTACTGCTGCAACCGTGCATACTGCATATGCTGCACTCAACATTCCATCATCTGTTCTCAAGCAAGAACCATCTACAAACATCACAAAATCACTTTCTGACAATGGTACATCTTTTATATCTGGACGTGGCTTGGTACAGAAATCTAGTACATCCAGGCAATCATGATCTGCTTCATCTCTGACTTCCACTTTCTCTGCATCAGGCAATAATGTTGAAGGATTCGCATTCAAGCATCTCTCAAGGTTCACATTCGTTGCACCTAATATGACTTTCTCATATTTAGTCAGCCGACTATGTGTCATGTATTGAGTGCGACTCCTTGTTAAAAGGATTGCCACATTATGAGGTACAAACACTTTCACAGGATATCCCATCACAATCCCTTCACTTTGTTCCAGGCTTCGACAGGTAGCAGCTACTGCTTTCAAACACCCAGGTAAAGCTACAGCTACTGGGTCCAATATTGATGAAAAGTATTGTAGTATCCTCAGGTCATGTTGTTATGTTCCTTTCATTCTGTACCTAGCTGCTCAGCCAGTGTCAGTGTTCCGCGTAGAATGTTAGTGTGGGTGGAATGCTTAGATACTGTGTGGGACTGAGACAGTTGGGAAGATGGGCTGAGCAGCTAGGAGGCTGCTCCTGGTGGGGTTAATGCTGGGGCCTATGTTGGGGCCTATTGTGGAGTCTGTTCTGGATTTACTACTTCTACACCTATGATCTTAATAAACTACATCTACTCCTACCTGGCCACGTCTACAGTGTCTACTTGTCATCCTGCACACGTGGGGCCAGCTCACTACATTTATGGCGACGATCTGGAGAAAATCTCACGCAAAAAGGTAACATGAAGGCAACCAAGAAAGACGAGTGGACCAAGAGAACGTGTAGAAAAGAATCTTTGTCAAGTAAAATGAGAAAAAACGAAACAAGCATCAAGAAAATAAAAGAAAAGAAACAAGCGTCGAGAAATTTGAAGAAAAGGAAAGAAACCTGCTTAACCACGCAGCGAAGTCAAAGAAATATGTCAAGCATGCCTGTCTGCCCCACCAGTGTCCACTACACCGGACAGCCCAGCCCGGGCGTGCTGTGTTTCCATCTTGTCATCTACAACACGAGAAAATACGGTTACAAGCCTTATTACAGCTTGATGAAGAAACGTAATGTCTGCAGTGCCACAAAAACAACTAATCGGCCACAACCAATGTCTTTCGTGCAGCAAGAAAAAAGGTATCTCTGGCTGTTGGTGTTTTTGTCTCCTGTGCGAAGTGTGAAGCTTCCGTTTTAAAAAGACTGTCTTCTTTTAGTTCGTCATCCATCACATTATGCAGCTCAAGTCTTGCTTTCCTGTGGGTATGGATTGTGTATATTTTTTATATCTACTAGCGCTGCACCGGTGTGAAACTCACTTTTCCCGGTTTAATTTTCCAATTACTTGCGTTTTAGTGATATCACCGAGTCTCCCTGCCTGCCTTCTAGAGAAGAGACGGACATTGTAAGCAAAGTGCAGTTTTAACTATGGTAAAATGAATGGTTTGTGTTCCCTATCACAAGGCCTGCAGTGACAGTTACGCTTTATTTCAAGTTCAAATTGCTGCTCGCGCACCTCACCTGGTCCGTTGTGTCGCGCGGAGCCATTCAAACTCTTCATGACGTCTACGTTCCTTTCGTCTTGTCTGTCTTCAAAGATGAATTAGGACGTTTAAAGCGGGAGCGCGCCGTGAGCCACTCGGCGTGCGTCTCCTCAGCGTGCCGCCATTTTGGAATTTGCGTGAGTGAGCATTCAAGCTGTCGTTTTAGTTCATTGCCAACCACGTTGTTTCCAAGCAGTATATGACAGTGCCAGCGTAGCGAATTTGAGGAGTATTGCCAACCACGTTTTGTCCGCAAAAATAAAGTAAATTGAAAAGAACGTCGGCAACGATTGGGCACAAGTCAGGTGCTACAGTACAAGTTCAGTGAGAGCCTGAGGGGAATTTGCACAACGGCGTAACGCATCGGCAATGGAAGTTAAAAAGGAACAGTTCAACGAAATATGAACAAGCAGAGTAATGTGGTTTTCGTATTTAAAGGTACTGTGTTTTGGTGGTAGCAGCGGTGTAAAAAAAAAAGAAAGGTCATCAGTAATTGGAAGTTTCAAAACTGCGTTTTTGAATGAATCAAATTGTTGTTTTGGAACGCCTGTCGCGGTGACAGGCACACCATTGACTTTAGTAACATGAGTTATAGGGCAAGTTTAAAGAATTAGCATGCAAACGTTTATTTCACAAGTGAATGGATTTAACGTAGAAAAGTTTTAATTCACAAGAAAATGTATTCATCACAAAAACGTTTTATGTTCACAGATTAGTGTGATTTCTTTCTTCAGTGTCAAGTATTTGTTGTATGCCAACGTTGTTTTATCGCTATGTACAGATTTGTTTTGTTGGCATGGGAGTGGGTATTAGTCCCATGTCTCTTATTTACGTATCCCTGCTTAAGGGATAGGGGTGGGTTTTTAGTCTCATGACCCTTATATAAAATGTTTTATCCCTGCCTGCCTAAGGGATAGGAGTGGGTTTTAGTCCCATTTCCTTTTAGATAGTTATTCCTGCCTAGAGATGGGAGTGGGTTTTTAGTCCCATCACCCCACGTTCACAGTGATTTATTTGGGAATGGGTTTTAGCCCCATTTTTACAGGGGGTTTTAGTCCCACCTTTGTCACTTTGAGTTTGGGTGTCAGTCCCATTTACTCTGTTATAGGGGGTTAAAGTCCTACCTATTTATGGGGGGTTAGTGTCCCACCTATGTCATTGTAATGGGTGTGAGTCCTATTTACTAAGTTAAAAAGGGGGTCTTAGTCCCACCTTTACGTGTATGTTGGGTATCAGTCCTTTCATTTACGTTTTCACTGTCTTGTGTGTGTGTAGCCATCTTTTGATGCCACACCGTGCTGCATGTCGGTTTTACATTATGCACGTGTCAGTGGGTTTCAGTCCCATGTGACATATTATTTAAATTTGGGTGTTAGTCTTTTTTATATCTACTAGCGCTGCAGTCCCAAACACGTGGGTTTTAGTCCCATAGTGTCCCTTACATGAGGGGTGGCGTTTTGAGTTTTCTTCAGGGTCTTCTCACGTGAGAAGTACTTCCTTGGGTGTTGTTGTACCCACAGGCATTTATACCCGTAGGATTCTACTCTGGGTATCAGATTCATTTGTTGTATGTGAGCTCTTATTTCACTACTTAAAAATTTTTTTGTTGAGTATTAAGGGAAGGGGATGGTGTTAGTGTGTTGATCTATGCTTGCATCTTTCCTTTCTCCTTAGTGTGTCTGTTTTCCCTCCCGTGATGTATGTCTTCATGCATCCTTGGGTTTATGGACTATTCATATCTTGTGTACATTTCTGTATTTATTTGTTTGCTTATTAGTAGTTTGGGTCTATTCTAGGTTTTATTAATTTTCAGTGTAAAGGAAGAGGATGTGTAGTATCCTCAGGTCATGTTGTTATGTTCCTTTCATTCTGTACCTAGCTGCTCAGCCAGTGTCAGTGTTCCGCGTAGAATGTTAGTGTGGGTGGAATGCTTAGATACTGTGTGGGACTGAGACAGTTGGGAAGATGGGCTGAGCAGCTAGGAGGCTGCTCCTGGTGGGGTTAATGCTGGGGCCTATGTTGGGGCCTATTGTGGAGTCTGTTCTGGATTTACTACTTCTACACCTATGATCTTAATAAACTACATCTACTCCTACCTGGCCACGTCTACAGTGTCTACTTGTCATCCTGCACACGTGGGGCCAGCTCACTACAAGTATGCAATTGGCCTGCTTCGTTTTCCATGTTTCTGAATTAATACAGAAAGTGCACATCCATTCCTGTCACTGCAATACAACTCCAACTCCTTCTCATAGTCCGGCATTCCCAATGCTGGCGCTTCACACAGACTATCTCTCAATTGTTTAAAAGCTGACAATTCTTCTTTGCTCAAATCAATGGGATCTCTTACATCACTTTTTGTCAAAAAGTACCAATGGTTTTGCGATTAGGGAAAAATTACTTATCCATTGACGACAATATCCAACCATTCCAAGAAACATCCTTACCTCTCTCTGTGTCATAGGGGCTCTCATTCCTTTTATTATCCGGATTCTGTCTATTGTTATTTTCCTCAGACCTTTTTCGAGGTTATGGCCTAAGTAATGTACTTTTTTCTTACAAAATTGTAATTTTGATGGTGACACCTTAAGTCCTTCATCAGCCAGATGATTCAACAATGTTATAGTGTCCGTTACACAGGCCTTGTGAGTCTTCGACGCCACAAGTAGGTCGTCGATATATTGTACTAACACTGAATTCTCGGGCATCTCTAGTCTTTCTAAAGATTTCTTCAGTATCTAATTAAAGATTGAGGGGCTTTCTGTATACCCCTGTGGAATTCGGCACCATGCCAAAATACGCTCGCCAAAACGAAACGCAAAAATCTGCTGGCTGTCATGGTGCAATGGAATGGAAAAGAAAGCATGGCATAAATCAATTACTGTATACCATTCTGCTTCATGGGGAATCTGATACAGAATCACAGATGGATTTGGTACAATGGGACAACATGGCACAACAATTTTGTTTATTTTTCTCAAATCCTGTACTATCCTGAACTTTCCATTTGGTTTTTTAAGTCCCATAATTGGGGAATTACATGGACTACTCATTATTTCCCTTAAAATACCTTGTTTTATCATTTTCTCAATTATAGGGGTAACTCCTTCAATTATCTCAAGTGTCAGTTTATATTGTGGAATATTCGGATAATTTATTCCCTCTTTTACTGTTATTTTTACTGGGTCTACATTTCTCATTAGTCCCACATCTTCTCCCGTGAAGTCCCAAACTTCTGCCTTTACAGTTTGTTTCAATTCTTTTGGTAGGTCATCAGGGTTAAATATAGCATAGGCTTCAGTAACCTCAGTTTCTCTGTTTGCTATGGTCATCTTATACAATACATCTTCATCAGGGGTCTCAAATGCTATACCATCAGGAGTACAGAATATAGTGCAATTCATTTTGCACAATAAATCCCTTCCTAACAAATTTACAGGACTGGTATCGCACACAACAAAGCGGTGCATTTCAGAAAATTTCCCTATGCTAACTTTTACAGGTTCTGTCAGATAAGTTTTAATCTGTTTGTTGGATACACCAACTACTTGGATCGTTTCATCCGAGAGAGGAAGATTTTTAACATCAGCTGACCCAACAGTTGATCTAGTAGCACCAGTATCTACCAGGAAAGTAACATTTTCATTATTTATCTTTCCATCCACAAATGGGCCTGTCTGGTCTACTTCTAGAGTTGCGTCAAATACGCACTCTTCTCCCTCCCTTCGGCACCGTCAATAATCTTCTTCCGAATCGCTTGCATCGCGTTGTAGCCAATACTGCGAAACAGCGTTAGCGCGCGGCAGCTTATTTACCTGTTCTTCGTTGTAGAATCCTGCTTCACTACTAGATTTCTGGGAGTTTTTGCTCTGTGGAAAAGGCGGTTTTGGCACCTGATTCTGTTGGGTTACAACCTGCTGCTGTCGCTGCGGTTGACCACTCACCTCATTCTGCACCTGTGGATTCAATGATGTATTTTCATTGTTAGTACAAGGGGGACATTTACACTTGGATTTCCAATGCCCTATCCTACCGCAATTATGACATGGGAATTTCTTTTTGGCTTCCTCTATGTTAAAATTTCCCTTACCTTTCCCAGGAATGAACTTTTTGGGACTTATATTATTCGCTTGTTCCACTAACTGGGCTTCCTGTCTCTCTGCCACTTTTACTTGTGCCCACATTGCTTTTTCTTTTAACTTTCGTTGTTTGGCCTCAATCTCATCACTGAAATATTTTGCATGTCTGAATACTTCATCTATTTTCTTGTTTTACCAATTCTACGGTATGTTGTTTGATCATCTCACTAATTTCTGGACGTAGACCATATACAAATCTATATACAAAATGACTCAAGTCCTTTTCGCTAAAATTTTCATCACCACTAAATTGTTTAAAGGCCAAAATCAACCTCTCATAGGAGGCATGTACCGACTCCTTACTTTCCTGATGAGTTCTGTCAATCTTCACCCAATCTGTTTCTTTAGGAGGTACTTTGTTTTTCAAAAAGACAATGACCTGCTCGTATTTCTTCATTACCTCGGGTCTGGGGCTCCTGTCTTTGGATCCCTAGGGTATTCTTGTGTAGGCCAATTTATCATAAGTTTGCATTCTGTCCATAAATCTTCTGGTACTATTATGTCAAACAGGCTGTTTAGACCAATCCATAATACTTTGGACAATTTTACAAATCTGTTTATCTGTCTATACCACTCGACGGGTTTTTCACGTAGTCGAGGGAGATCATTTGTGAATGACAAAATATCTTGTCTAGTCCATGGGACATGTACATATCCTCCTCCTGGAATTTCTCTCATAGGGCATTCTGTTACTACCTTCTACTTTTCTCTAACGGGGAAAGCTGCAAAAGTTTTATCTGAGGCATCATTTCGTTTTCAATACCATCTGCTTCTCCATTTGTCCACATCTCCCCATTTTCTTAGCAGGATAATTATTTCCTTAATCTGACTCATTCGTCCTATGGTATTCATATTTTCAATGTCTTTTTCAGTGAAATCTATTCGATATGGTTTCTGTAGGGCCTTTACCTTTTCAATGTCTATACCCATTTCATTTGCTACTTCTTCTAATCTTTCATAGAGACTTTTTGCTCTCCAAGTTATGCTTTTACACAGAAACAGCAACTCCTCATCCTGGTAAGTTTTTAACTTCTCTGTGGGAATAGTTCCTACTATTAACTCTTCTAATACCATTCATAGTTTGGCTACATCTATTGATTGTGATTCTTTGTCTTTTCTCTGCAGACTTCTCAACCATTCGCTCAGTTCTTCTGAAGATGGGCCTACTGGTTTCTCTACGATAGTTGGTTCTAAGTCCCTTTGGGTTTCAAACACTGATTCCATCTTCACAGTAGGGCTTTCTGCTACCTTTGGGCCTAGAAATGGGTTATTTGAGGCATTTGGCTCCATCGTACCAATTGTCTGTCTCCATTGATTCTCATTTGTGCTCTGCCTTGATTTTTCAATTTGTTTATTACTGTTATAGGGAACCATTAAACAATGTTCACTATCCTTCTGTTTGTCAAAAATAGGCATTACAGGGCCTATAGTCACTGGAACAGTTACAGCTTCTAAATTTTTTAGTTAATTCTCTTATCTTTTCAGTTAATTCTAAGGTTGTTTTTGCTAACTCTGCTGAATTTTCACTATTTGTTTTCTCATCTGATTTTCTCTCTATTTCTCCCATCGTTTTACTTTTCCCTAATTCTTAAGGTACTTATTCTGTCTGAATGACTCGCAACGCTTCTCTCATTGGGGCACTTGGTGTCAACATTTCAGATTCTGGTTGATACGGAGGTGGATTTTTATAAAACATATCATCAAGAACATCATCCTCTAGTTTGTTCACTCCGTACCCCTTTGGTTCTAAATTATGTCTTTTTTCTGTACATTTTTTCCCTCCAACTCCTTCAACCATTCTTACAGGAAACAACCCATCGGTCATACTCACACTCCGCAACCTTCTCATTTTCTCATCATGAGTATCATGCCCATATCTGCCAAACATTTATTTATACCTTCCGCCACTCCTCTGTATTTCTCTGTCATGCATTTCATTTTCCCATTCGGTCAGTGCTTCAAACTGTGTTGGTCTAGGTCTTGGTTCTAGATTCATCATTCTTTTTCTCAAATTTCTCAAAACCGCTAAACTAAACGAACCATGCTCTGGAAATGCTAAAATTCCGTCACTCCTGGTATATTTTACCTAATTGTCTAACCAAATACAAGTGTGATATCCGTATTTCGCAACCATAAAGGATGCAGGGGTTTTCGGTGGGGGAAGCAACTGTCCTTCCCTAGTCACAATCGGTTTGTCCTTTTTAAACCACTTCTTGATTTTTCCAAACCAGGACCTTTTCTCTTTTTCAGGTGGATCGTAATACATCATTTAGTCTTTTTGTGTATCACTAGTCTCTCCTTTACGACTATTCTGTTATTTTAGCCAATCGTAGCGCGACTCACACTAACACACCAATCCGGAGCGTCTACGTCACTCTGTAATTCTCCACTCCTAGCGCGACTCACACTAACGCACCAATCAGGAGCGTTTACGTCACTCTGTAATTCTCCACTCCTAGCGCGACTCACAGTAACGCACCAATCAGGAGCGTTTACGTTTCAAGCTGACTGGCCAATCTCAGCGCGGTCTTTCCGACGTCAGCAGCCGCTGCTCTTACTCCGGCTACTACTGACCCCTCCTTTACAAAATGTTCTCGGTAAGCTCTTTTCGCTTTTTCTAAGTTACAAATCTGTTAGTAACAACATAAAAATGCCACCATTGTCCGCTTCACTAACCAAGGATAGTTAATGATCTTTTTCACAAGAATTCCGTCTTTCCCGAGAGCAGCGCTTACCTCTGCCCTACTATGGAATCGTTACTTCCGTTGATAAAGTAGCACATCCCTCTACCTTACCCTTGTGACAAGCATTAGCTAACCGTTTCTCCAGAATTAAGACACCTAGTTGGAGACCCAATGCTCCTGAGAAATAAAACCAGAGTTTCACGATTAACCCGAATGCTATTTCATTCACGCACTTTCACACGGAAAATGTAGTACATTCACACAGAATTCTGTCTTTCCCGACAACAGCGAACAGTCTGTCCTACTACAGAATTATGACATACGTTAATAAAGTAGCACTTCCCTCTACTTTATCCTTCTATCAAGCTCCTTCTATCAAGCTTAGGGAGCACCTATTACCTTTCTAGTGATAAGCGTTATCGGAGTGCCATCTGGACTCCTGGTACCTAGGACCAAAATTTCACAGGTGACCTTCGCTACCATACACTTCTTTCATACAGGAGATATCTCTAATGGCAACACGCGACGATGTCACCAAATCGAACCCAGACAATGCGTCGTGCAACTTCAATTGTCACACGTTTTCCCCATATACCTATAGGGCAACAACAATTTAGTCTTTCCCGAGAGCAGCGCTTACCTTTGCCCTACTACGGAACTGTTACAAACTTCCGACTTCCTACATCCCAGAAGTCGTGCAAACAACATAGAACTCGACGTGACTCAACATAGAGTGTTAATACATAAACCAATACCTATCCCGCAATCAATAAGCAATAAGCAATTTACAAGCAATAATCACCAAACCAAAACAATAAAAACCATCATCTGCTACCAAGAAAAACTGCTCCAGCATGGAGTTTCCTATCCGCCCTTCGTCACAGACCAGATATCATACTATCGCTTTCACTCTATACATTTATTTGTGGGGGCCATAACACCAACACACACTCATTTGATCTGCTCTTACTGGAGAGATCGATGTTCCAAACGCTGGCGTGAAAAGAATATCTTTTAGTCTAATAAAATTCTATTTACATATACATACACTAAATATCCTCAATCCAGCACATCTTAATTCTGAATCTCTAGATATCCCTTCCACTTTGCCGATGGATCAATTTAGTTGAATTTGGAAAAGTGATTCTAATCCTTTTCATTTATATTCAGACGACAATAAATACCCCAACACATTTGCTTGTTTATCAATAATATTTTTATCTAATAAATGCAAATTTCTTTAGTAAGAATTTTAATCAATCCACAGAACATCATAGTTACCTAATCTGGCTATTAGTCGTCCTCTTAAGTCAATCGATTTGCCATGCAACACGTTACAGTCCCAAAGATTGATATGGACCATAAACGTGTCCGCATCGATCAATGCCCATCAGTATAAGAGTCCTCAGTTCATCAGTGAAATGGGCAGCAATCTAATCTGTCAAAGATTCGGGAAAACAGCTGTCCTGCAGTGTCACTGTCCTCTCCGTCAGCATAATGTCAGGAAACAGGAAAAGATCGACCGACGTAACTCACTATTCTACCATCTTTTATAATGAAATTAATGATAAAAAGTAGCAAAAGTCTGTTTTAGGCACTTCTGATTGGATGGTTAAGATCGTCCGTTTCGATTTCCCAAAGTCTATGATGTCACACTGTCAGACATGATCCATCCGGTTTTATAAAGATTGTCTATTGTTAAAGCTCTTGGCGGTAGTCCAGTCACGACCTTGTCAGTGGAACAGGCTGTGTGGGTCATCTTGAGGCCACTTGTTCAGGAGCCTGGAGCATGCACACTTAGTCGGAAACCTCATGGAATGGTAGCTGTTTCATCAATGTGAACGATGAATTTTGTAAATTGTCCTCCCAAACTTTCAGGAGACCAGGGTCCGAATCATCAAAGTTTTGGAATGTTATAATCCGTAAGCCTCGTGGGACTCTTTTGTTATCAAGATATCTTTTTAGACTTACACTGTCCCACCCTTTTGAAAGTTTGTCCTTCTTTAATCTCTCCTGTTTGATAAACTTATTTTTGCGACCTTCCCTGCCGGGAGTTGTACTTGGTTCAATTTGGCGTGTTCCATCTCTACTGCTAAATAAATCCCTGGCTAACTCTTCTCTGTTATCGTCAAAATCCATGTTAGTTTTTATATAGTTGAGTGCAGGCGTGCTGATGTACCAGTAAGATACTAAACACAAATTACAAAGCAGACAATGGATTAAAGCCGCACTGCCTGTTGTAGGCACTATTATTTTTTCATTGATTATTACAGTCAATGTTGCCCACCTCAAAGATCCGCTGCTTAAGGGCCATACAAAACAATAATATAAACAAAAAATAGAGAGGCAACAATATTTAGTCAACATAAACAAAGAATGAGTCTTCAATCTTGAAGTCAAATCTCGCTTTATTTATTTTCTTTTTTCAAGCCATGCAAATGCAGCCAACTCGTTTCGCCGTTAAACCAGGCTTCACCAGGGCTGCAAAAATAGCACAGCTACAGAACTCAATTTTGACTTCTCTCTTTTTTTATATAAACATACAAGCTAAAAAACTCTTTTTCATTTATTTAACAAGATCCAGTAACAAAATATTGAAAACAAATTTCAAACAGATATTATCAAATACTGATATTTAAAACACATGTCAGATCCATCTCAACATGTCAAGAACAGAGATCATAAACTTACAGTGAGGAAGACCAATGTACCAAAACAAGAAGTGCACACCGACATAGTGCAGTTCAAGATCCTGGCATCATTTCTACAGAGACAGAGTGTATGGCACCCAATAAAATGATTAAAGAGTTCCAACCTTGTGATACCCATAGTGGAATGAGCATAGAGAAGAACATTCTAGCCAAAATTGGCAACAAACCCTATGATTACACCTGTTACCCAAACTGAAGGAAATATTTTATTTAGAAAAACAACAAATTTGTAGACGGTCCGTGCAGATAGAACCACCCTCATGCAGTATCATGCAGCCTGAATCAGAAGAAAATGACTCTCACCTAAGTTGTACCTGAAGATCTTCACCGTCGAGAGTTTATTGAACTAAACCTCAAAGTGTAATGAGGTCATAAAAACACGAACCTAGAGGCAACATTAGATCATTACTACCCAAAAGCTAACCAAATATACTATACTTTTTATGACAAGCTGAGGGATCTATACCTTTATTCTCAAATTGCCACGCCTCATGTCCTAATGCACGATAAGTAGATGAATTACTCGTTTTCGATATTGATTCCAAAAGGCGTAAACCAAAAGTGTCTAGTCAGTTCGTCTCCACGAACCCTCTGTGATAGGAGGGTTGGGTGCAGGAAAAACAGGCTAAAGAGTAAAGCAAAAATGTCCATCAAAGGGCATTGCTACCACCAAGTTACATTAAACTTTGTTGCTTCCCCAGATTATCTCCTCCTTGAGAATCCTTATCTCTTCTCTCGATTTAAGGCATTTTCTGTCTGCATGTTGGATTAGTATTTTCATCATTGTGAATGATGAATTTTGTAAATTGTCCTCTCAATCTTTCAGGAGATCAGGGTCCAAATCATCGAAGTTTGGGAATGTTAAAATCCGTAAGCCTTGTGAGACCCTTTTGTTATCAAGATATCTTTTTAGAGTTACACCGTACCACCATTTTGAGAGTTTGTTCTTCTTTAATCTCTCCAGTTTGATAAACTTATTTTTGAGACCTTCCCTACCGGAGTGGTACTTGGTTCAATTTGGCGTGTTCCATCTCTACTGCCAAATAAATTCCTGGCTAACTCTTCTCTGTTATCGTCAAAATCCATGTTACTTTTTATATAGTTGAATGCAGGTGTGCTGATGTGCCAGTAAGATACTAAACACAAATTACAAAGCAGCCAATGGATTAAAGCCGCACCGCCTGTTGTAGTCACTATTATTTTTTCATTGATTATTACAGTCAATGTTGCCCACCTCAAAGATCCGCTGCTTATGGACCATACAAAACAATAATATACACAAAGCATAGAGAGGAAACAATATTTAGACAATATAAACAAAGAATGAGTCTTGGGTCTTCAATCTTGAAGTTGAATCTCATTATATTTTTTTTATTTTTTCAGGCCATGCATATGCAGTCAACGCGTTTCGCCCTTAAACCAGGCTTTATCAATGCTGCAAAAATAGCACAGTTACAGAACTCAATTTTTACTTCTCTCTTTTTTTATATAAACATACAAGCTAAAAAACTCTTTTAAATTTATTTAACAAAATCCAGTAACAAAATGTTGATAACAAATTTCAAACGGATATTGTTACATACTGATATTTCAAACACATGTCAGAGCCCTGTTGCAGCGTGGAACATCAAATTCCCCCTTCGTCACAGACCAAATATCACAATAGCAAATTCACTCAAGAACATTCATTGGTGGGGCCCATAACACCAACACTCATACTTCATTGATCTGTTTCCCTAGAGGAATAAGCTTCCAAACGCTGACATGAAAGGAATATCTTTACCTAACCCTAAATACGTTGACTCCAACTTTGTGATATTCCCCTCATTAGGAGATGAATCATTTAGTTGTTATCTAAGGCTTTAGTGATCAATTTCATTTATCTATACACGACTCTTTATCCTAGTTCTCTTCTTTACATAATCGACACAACACAACACATTTATCAATTAATCAAATATCGTTTACAATTGCAAATCATTAGAAATCGTCATCAGCATTGCAGAACATCATATTTACCTAATCTGGCTAATAGTCGTCCTCTAAGTAGTCAAGTTGAGGAAAAATCTTTATTTCATCAAAGTTAGGCCGCAATTCAGTCTGTCAAAGATTCAGGATAACAGCTGTCCAGCAGTGTCACCGTCCTCTCCGTCAGCATAACGTCAGGAAATCGAGTTCGTCAAAGAAGAGAGTTTTTTTAGTTCAATTCCCTACCTACTTTTATAATGAAATTAATGTAAAAATGTAACAAGATTTAGGGTTTCAACGATCCCCATTGGTGGACACGGGGTCATCCGTTAAAGTTCTCACATAGTCCGCAAAATGAAGTCATTGCACTTGCTGGTTCCGGTTTTAAGACTGTCCTTTGTTTTGTCATTGGCGAAGCTCCCAGAGTGACCTTGACTAGAACATCAGCTCCTGGGGTCAGGACTAGGCCATTGTTGCTGGCGGTGACGCATGCGCACTTCACCCAGAACCTCGTGTCTCAACGGCAGTCACGTCAAACGTCTCGTTCAGCCATTTTGAGTTAGGCCGAAATGGTCAACTTAAGCAAAACAAACACAAAAACGTAATTAAAACATGGAAATGGCTAATAAAATGTTAAACCCTCACTAATACCCTTATGTGTAAGTAATTATCTAGCAGAATAGCAACAGCCAAAGCGTTTATACTCACTCAATAAAGCACAATTTACAATTACATCACAAAAGCAACATTTATCATGCAATATTCTACTTTTCTACCATTAGTATGTGTACATATGTTAGTTTACATTTAGTTTAGCCATGCAAAGTGCAATTCCTACGTGTAATTCTTTTGTTGATATGATTGATAAGTCTTTCACTGCAAACAATTAATAAGATTACTATTAGTTGATTATTCGGATTAATATAAACATGCAGAATGGGGGGGGGGTATACAAAATTTTGTACTACCCGCTCCAGCAATCCCCCCTTTGGTGATTATATCACCACACCAACAAAAAAAATTGTATTCCCTTTACGGAATTTCAAATTGATTTCTTGTTTCATTCATATTTCAGTTTCCCCTGTTTCTTCTCTTTTTGCTGTTTTATACCTACTCTCCTTGAGTTCTTCTAATTCTATTTCTTCAAATTCTCTTTCTTGTTTCTTATCTCTTCTCCTTAAGTTTTCTCTTTTTAATCTTTTCTGATTTTTATCTTTTCTACGACAAATACATTCTAGTCTAATTATTAATACTATGAAAACCACACATGTTAAAGGAAATAATATCTTACCTAAAAATGTACTACCTAGTTTAACTACAAAATCTTTAATAGCTGATATTTTACCAATCTTCTCCCAAACACCTTCAACCTCCAGTGGTGCAATTTTGTTATGTAATTCTGTAATGTTTTTAATATAAATTTTCAAATCTCTACTTTCGTCAGGTATGTAAGTACAACAATGTTGAACTTTCAGCATTCTACAGACTCCACCCTCTTTTGCCAATAAAATATCAAGGGCAAGTCGATTTTGCATTACCATAGCACGCATGGCAACCATTTCAGTATTTACCAATAAGAATCCTCCAGCGGTGCTTGTTGACAAGCGATCCACTACTGTTGAAAGTCTTCTAATTTTGTTTGCATTCAGAGGTATTCCCACTGCGGGTATCAGTGCTCCAAAAATGTCACCCGCAATTTCTGTCCAAGATTCTCTCTTACTACGTGCTAAATAACTACCTAAACTATGTACACCATCTTCTCCTCTATACATATGAAAAATCTTTGGAAAAACCAGGCCAACATACCATGTGCCATACCAATGGTCTGGCAAACGATAATATGCCCTGTTCCCACAAATAAAATACAGTCCTGGAAAAACTGGACCTTTTCCACCTTTAAGTCCCCATCCTCCCATGATTCGGTATGTATCATGGCACTCACTACTCCCTACAAAATAATTATCATACGCTGTTTGATTCCTTCTTATGCACAATTTCCCTTTCTGAGGCCAATCGAAAGCCATAGTTGAACTCATTTCCCCTTTCAAGTGTTTTTCCATTTCTACACCCCAAACTGTTTCCTCCACTTTTCCTTCTAAAGCCTTTCTTTGCATTTTCAATCTCCTTTCTTCAACCATATCTAAAAAAAAGTATTTTCTTCTTTATTTAAACTACAAGTCAAGTTATTTCTAAATATGTATTCTAATCTTAGTTCTTTAGGCCCTAAGAAAAATTCACCTAATACCTTTGCTGGTTTTACCTTGTTTAGTTTGTTAATTGCGGGTACTTGTGAAAAAATAGTATCTACATCTGAAAAATAATACTCTAATTTACCTGTTTGATAAAATAAACTAGCTATTACATATTACACTACATGTTATTCCATATGTTACTGGAAGGTGATGATAAGTCACTCCTTCAGATCCAGATGCAGGTAACTGCATACATACGTAGCAATCCCTTACGTCCATTGTTTTTACATATTCATACAATAATTTTGAAAACACATTTTTAGAAAAATCGGTTATAGACCTGTCTTTATGCAAATAATTTTTATCTATTCTAGTCGGAACTACTTTTTTAATCTTCCCTATATTTGTTATGTTATCACTATGTCCTTCTAATGTATCTATAGTAACTTTAAATGAAATTAGTAGAGCAAGTATACTCCAAAGAAGCATTAATAATCCTGTACAACAACAACACATTTTACACCATCTTCTACAGAAGGTACATCTACTTTTGCTACTTTCTAGGTTTGCCATCTTAGCTAAAATGGACCGTGTCTTTTGACTTAGCGTCTTCTACTTCACAACTAGTTTTCTAACCCAAGGCTTTAAGCACCTACGTGGTTCTACCAGATTTTGTCTTTTTCAGTGTTTTATTGTCTTTCCATCAGTAATTTCTCTTGTCTCATTCAGTTTGGCATCTCATCATCTTTCAATTTTCCTTCGTTTTCAGTATACAGAATGTCCTGAACATCCGCTTCTTCTCCAATATCGGACAAGATAACTCTCACGATTTCCGATTCTTCGTCTTCCTCAACCACTTCCGGTACAACCACCTCTGGATTTCCTTGGCTATCCGCCTCTTCTTTTACTTCAGGCAGGGCCACATATGTCCTTTCCGGTGATTTATACTTCTGGTTAGGTCTCCTTGTTCTTTTGCTTTCCTTAACCACAATTGTTTCTTCTTCCTTTGATTTCTCTTGACTCGTCACTTCATTCACTTGTTCTGCTCTTGGTGAATTTACTTGTGTCAGCCGATATCTCAATCTTTTTATTTTAATCGGCCAAACGTCGTCTTTTGCAGTTCTTTTCAATTTACTCCCTTTATCGTTCTTTTCAGTCCTCCAAGCTCTCTTTCTCAGAACTCGGCCGTCTGATACTTCATCTTCGCTTTCTTCTGACTCGGTTTCAACTTGCTTTTTTCTCTCAACAGTTTCTTTTTCCACCACTTCTTTTGTTTTCCCTACTTCTGTCCCTCCTCGAATCTCCGGCACGCAATCTTCCTGCTGACTACGTGTCCCTGCTTCTAACTGGATGTTAGAGTTCCCTACAACTCCTCGTGGGGTCTTCCGCAATAAACTTTCCCTCTCTCTCTGTATCTGGCACCTGTTCATCTAAGGGTGTTATTTCAGGTGGAATTTCTCTCCTCAATCTTTCATCTGGTACTTCTTTCTTGTGAATCTCTTTTATTGTCTCTCCACTGTCCTTTTCTTTATTCTTCCCTTGTTCTTTCCTGGAAGAGTGAGCTCTTTGTTCTGTCTCTGAGTCTGAACTGGTATCAGAAATCTGTAACCTTCTCCTCAGGGAATTACTTCTGGGGACAAAAGTTAGATTCGGCTCTGTTTCCCCCCTTTCAGGGTTTTCTTTGTCTTTTGGCTCTCCGTCATCCGATTCAGTACTGGATTCTGATTCGTCAAAATACTCCTTTTCTTTGCTGTCGACTGGATTTGGAATTCTCAAAGTATGGCTTACATGGATCCAGTTCTTCAATCCAGCACACTTCACGGCTGTTGTTGTGGTCAAGATGACTTGTCTTGGTTTTCCCCACCTGGGAACCAAACAGTTTCTTCTTCTGTGGACTTTTATCCTTACCCAGTCCCCTGGGCTTAGGTCATGGGCTGGCTTCTTTTCAAGAGTAGTGGCATCCGCTCCAACCTGATGAAACACAGAATGAACTGCGTCAGCCAGGCTTTTACAGTATTCCAACACCATGTCATCTGTTATAGTCATCAGCTTGTTGACTGGTATAAAAACATAACGCATGGCTCGTCCCATGATAATTTCATGTGGACTCAAACCAGTAGTTCTGTCTGGAATTGATCTAATAGTCATGAGTACCAGAGGCAAGACATCGGGCCATACCTGTGGCTAAACACATTTTCCCTATTCTGTTTTTGATAGTACCATTCATTTGTTCTACTACACCAGAAGCCTCTGGTCGATAACCACAATGCAGTTTTTGTCGTACATTCAATGCTTCACATATCAGTTTTATGATCCCATTATGGAAATGTCCTCCTCTGTCTGATTCAATTGTCACTGGGAACCCAAATCTAGAGATAAATTCCCTCAAAAGTAATTTTGCCACTGTCCTTCCATAATTTCTTCTTGTTTAGAACGCCTCTACCCACCTGGAAAATTGACATACCATAACTAAAACATACCTCAACCTGTTACAAGGAGGCATTTCAATGAAATCCACTTGCATTTTGGTAAAAGGCCCTCCTTCTCGACCTATTGTTCCTAGACTCACTACTGTCTTTCTTCCTGGATTGTATTGCTGACAAATTAGACATCTCTGACTTTCCGCTACAAGTCTGAATTTTGCATTATACCAAGTTTGTTTAAAAGACCTAATCATGGCGTCTCTCCCTATATGTCCCTGTCCATGATACATCTGTGCCATGGCAGACATCATGCTATCAGGCATAACTCGTCTTCCATCTCGATATACCCACACATGATCCTTTTCTCTGGGTGCACATCCTGCTTTTACCCACTGTTTTATTTCTTCCTCTCCTGCTTCTTCCTGCAATTGTCTTACTTCTTCCCATGTTCCCACAGTGTTAGTAAACATTGGGAAACAAGAAATCAACTCCTTTTCCTTTGCCCGATTGATTGAATTCTGATTTCATGCACAGTATTGCGCCATGACATTTGCGAATTTGTTACCAGTGGCAATGTAATCACCACTGCGACTATGGGCAGCACATTTTACAACAGCCAATTGCCTAGGCAGCTGTATCGCCTCAAGCAACTTTCCAACCACTTCAGCATTCATAATTGGAGTTCCACTCGAGGTTGGGAAACCTCTCTGCAGCCATATTTGGCCGAAGTCATGGACTACCCCATAGCCGTACTGGCTATCAGTTATCACAGTCACTCTCACACTTTTCCCAATTTTGCATGCTCTTGTCAAGGCAACAAGTTCAGCTACTTGGGCCGATCTTACCCCTTTCAAATAGGATGCTTACATTACTGCTGCAACTGTACATACCGCATTTGCTGCACTCAGCACTCCATCATCTGTCCTCAAACAAGATCCATCAACAAACATGACATAATCACTTTCTGGTAAGGGTTCATCTTTTATGTCAGGTCGTGGTTTTGTACAATAATCAAGTACATCCAAACAGTCATGATCTGCTTCATCTCTTACTTCAACATTCTCTACATCCGGCAACAGTGTTGAAGGATTCACATTCACACATCTCACAAGACTTACATTCGTTGCACCCAATATGACCTTTTCATACTTAGTCAGTCGGTTGTGCGTCATATACTGAGTACGACTCCTTGTTAAAAGGATCGCCACATCATGAGGTACAAACACTTTCACAGGATATCCCATCACAATTCCCTCACTCTGTTCCAAACTTCGACATGTAGCAGCTACTGCTTTCAAACACCCAGGAAGGGCTACAGCTACTGGGTCCAACATGGATGAAAAATATGCAATTGGTTTCCTCAGTTTTCCATGCTTCCTTACTAGAACAGAGAGTGCACATCCATTCCTCTCACTGCAATACAACTCGAATTCTTTCTCATAATCAGGCATTCCTAATGCAGGTGCTTCACACAATCCTTCTCTCAATCTTTTGAATGCTGTTAATTCCTCTTTGTTCAAATCAATTGGATCTCTCACATCACTTCTTGTCAATCATACCAAAGGTTTTGCAAGCAATGAGAAATTGCTTATCCACTGACGACAATATCCAACCATTCCCAGAAACATTCTCACTTCCCTCTGGGTCATTGGTGGACTCATTCTCTTTATGATCCTGATTCTGTCTATAGTTATTTATCTCAGTCCTTTTTCATTGTTATGTCCTAGATATTGTACTTCCTTCTTACAAAATTGTAATTTCGATGGTGACACTTTTAGTCCTCCATCTGCCAAGTGATTTAGCAAGGCTACTGTGTCTACCTCACAAGCTTCACGAGTTTTCGATGCCACAAGCAGGTCATCGATGTACTGAACTAATACAGAATTTTCAGGCATTTCTAGACTTTCCAAAGACCTCTTCAATAGCTGATTAAATATTGAGGGGCTTTCTGTATACCCCTGTGGAATTCGGCACCACGCCAAAATACGCTCACCGAAACGAAATGCAAAAATTTGCTGACTGTCATGGTGTAATGGGATGGAAAAGAAAGCATGGCACAGATCAATCACTGTATACCATGAGGGATCTGATACAAAATTACAGATGGATTCGGTACAATGGGACAACATGGTACAACGATTTTGTTTATCTTTCTCAGATCTTATACTATCCTAAACTTCCCACTCGGCTTTTTCAGTCCCATTATTGGTGAATTACATGGGCTACTCATTATTTCTCTCAAAATTCCTTGTTTTATCATTTTCTCAATCACAGGAGTAACGCCTTCGATTATTTCGGGTGTCAATTTATATTGTGGGACATTTGGGTAACTCACTCCTTCTTTTACAGTTATTTTTACTGGATCTATATTTCTCATCAAACCTACGTCTTCTCCTTGGAAATCCCACACTTCTGCTTTAACAGATTGTTTTAATTCTTTTGGTAATTCGTCAGGGTTAAATACAGCATAGGTTCCTGTAACCTCTTTCTCCCTGTTTGCCATTGTCATTTTATACAGCACATCATCATCTGGTGTTTCAAAGGCTATTCCATCTGGAGTACAAAATATAGTGCAGTTCATCTTACACAATAAATCTCTACCTAACAAGTTCACAGGACTGGTGTCGCACACGACGAACCAGTGCATTTCAGAGAATTTCCCTATACTAACTTTCACTGGTTCTGTAAGGTAAGTTTTAATCTGTCTGTTGGATACACCAACTACTTGGATCGTTTCATCCGAGAGAGGAAGATTCTTGACATCAGCTGATCTAACAGTTGAACGAGTAGCACCAGTATCAACTAGGAAAGTAATATTTTCATTATTAACTTTTTCATCTACAAATGGGCCTGTCTGGTCTACTTCTAGAGTTGCGCCAAGTACGCACTCTTCTTCCTCCCTTCGGCACCGTCAATAACCCTCTTCTGAATTGCTTTCATCGCATTGCAGCCAATACTGTGAAGCAGCGCTAGCGCGTGGCGGCTTATTTACCTGTTCTTCGTTGTAGAATCCATTCTCTTTACTATACTTCTGGCAATTTTTGTTCTGTGAGAAAGGTGTTTTTGGCACCTGATTCTGTTGTGTTATAACCTGCTGTTGTCGTTGCTGTTGACCACTCACCTCATTCTGCACCTGTGGATTCAATGATACATTTTCATCGTTAGTACTCGGAGGAAATTTACACTCGGATTTCCAATGCCCTATCCTACCGCAATTATGACACGGAAATTTCTTTTTAGCTTCCTCGATATTTCCTTTATTTTTCCCAGGATTACATTTTTGTCTTGACCCAGCTTGTTCTGCTAATTGAGCTTCCTGTCTCTCTGCTACCTTTACTTGTGCCCACATAGCCTTTTCTTTCAATTTTCGCTGTTTTGCTTCAATTTCATCACTGAAATATTTTGCATGTCTCAGTACTTTGTCTATTTTCTTATTTTGCCAATCTACGGTATGCTGTTTTATCATCTCACTAATTTCTGGACGAAGACCATATACAAATCTGTATACAAAATGACTCAAATCCTTTTCACTGAGATTTTCATCTCCACTAAATTGTTTGAAGGCCAGGATTAACCTCTCATAATAGGCATGTACCGACTCTTTGCTTTCCTGATGTGTTCTGTCAATTTTTACCCAGTCTGTCTCTTTAGGAGGTACTTTGTTTTTCAAAAATGCCATAACCTGCTCATATTTTTTCATGACCTCTGGGTCTGGAGCCCCTGTTTTTGGATCCCTTGGGTATTCCTGTGTCGGCCAATCTATCATGATTTTGCACTCTGTCCATAGATCTGTGGTTATTATTATGTCAAACAAGCTATTTAGATCAATCCACAATACTTTGGATAATTTTACAAATCTGTCCACCTATCTGTACCACTCGACGGGTTTTTCACGTAGTCGAGGAAAGTCATTCGTAAATGACAAAATATCCTGTCTAGTCCATGGTACATGTGCATATCCTCCTCCTGGAATCTCTCTCATAGGGCATTCTGTCACAACATTCTCTTTCTCTCTGACAGGGAAAGCTGAAAAAGTTTTGTCTCAAACTTCATCTCGTTTACGATACCATCTACTCTTCCATTTGTCCACATCTCCCCATTTTCTCAACAAAATAATTATCTCTTTAATCTCACCTATTCGTCCTGTGGTATTCATGTTTTCAATGTCTTTTTCAGTGAAATCTACTCGATAGGGTTTCTGTAGTGCTTTTACCTTTTCAATATCAATACCCATTTCATTCGCCACTTCTTCTAATCTTTCATGGAGACTTTTTGCTCTCCATGTTACGCTTTTACACAGAAATAACAACTCCTCATCTTGGTATGTTTTTAATTTTTCCGTAGGGATAGTTCCTACTATTAATTCTTCCAGTACCATTCGTAGTTTGGCCACATATATTGACTGAGATTCTTTGTCTTTCTTTTGCAAGCTTCCCAACCATTCACTTAATTCCTCTGTAGAGGGTCCTACTGGCTTCTCTACATTTCCTTGTCCAAAATCCTTTGGTGTTTCTGATATTGACTCCACTATTGTCATACGCCTTTCTGCACAGTTTTGACCTACAAACGGGTTATTCGAAAAATTTGGCTCAATCATACTCATAGTCTGTCTCCATGGATTATCATTCTGACTCATTCTTGGTTGTTCAACCGGTTTATTACTTTTATAAGGGACCGTCAGACAGTGTTTGCTATCTTTATGTTTATCAAAAATAGGCATTACTGGACCTATCGTTACTGGAACGGTTACTGCTTCAAGATTTTTAGTCAATTCTCTTATTTTCTCTGTTAATTCTAGGGTCGTTTTTGCTAGTTCTGCTGAATTTTCATAGTTTACTTTACCTCCGGACTTCTTCTCTACCTCTCTAATGAAATTGTTTCTTCCCAAATCTTGGAACTCTGGTTCTGATTTTATAATTTGTACTGTTTCTTTCATTGGGGGACTTGGGTTTAATATTTCTGGTTCTGGTCGATATGGAGGTGGATTTTTATAGAACATGTCATCAAGAACATCATCTTCTGATTCATTCACTCCATACTCTCTCGATTCCACATTATGCCTCTTTTCTACACATTTTCTTCCTTCATTCTCTCCTGCAGCTCTTACGGGAAACAAACCCTCAGTCATACTCGCATTCCGCCACCTTCTCATTTGATCATCATGCGTCTCATGTCCGTATGATCTGCCAAACATGTATCTATATCCTCTACCATTTCTCTGTCTTTCTCGGTCATGCATCTCATCTTCCCACTCCGTCAATGCTTCGAATTGGGTCGGTCTAGGTCTTGGTTCTAAATTCATCATTTTCTCTCTTAAATTTCTCAAAACTGCCAAATTAAATGAACCATGTTCAGGAAAAGCCAACACTCCGTCCTTTTCGGTATATTTGACCCAATTATCTAACCAAATACAGGTGTGATATCCATATTTCGCAACCATAAAGGATGCAGGGGTTTTCGGTGGAGGAAGTAACTGTCCTCCCCAAGTTACAATCGGTTTGTCCTTTTTAAACCATTTCTTAATTCTACCAAACCAAGACTTTTTCTCCTTCTCTGGTGGATCGTAATACATTTTTCTGTCTTTCGTGAATCACTAGTCTCTCCTTACAACTGTACCGCTATTCTGTCCAATCGTGGCGCGACTCACACTAACGCACCAATACGGAGCGTCTACGTCACCCTGTACTTCTCCAATCCCAGCGCGACTCACACTAACGCACCAATACGGAGCGTCTTCGTCACCCTGTACTTCTCCACTCCTAGCGCGACTCACACTAACGCACCAATCCAGAGCGTTTTACGATTCTGATCGACTGTCCAATCCCAGCGCGGTCATTTTGACGTCAGCAGCCGCTGCGGCAGCTCCTGCTCCTGTCTACCCCTTCTTCACAACATCCTCTCGGTAAGTTTTGTTTCGAATTCTACACTTCTGTTAGTAACAACATAAAAACACCACCATTGTCCGCTTCGCTAACCAAGGAATAGCAATAGACCTTTCTCACATGAATTCCGTCTTTCCCGAGAGCAGCGCTTACCTCTGCCCTACTACGGAATTGTTATTTCCGTTGATAAAGTAGCACATCCCTCTACCTTACCCTTCTAGCAAGCATTAGCTAACCGTTTCTCCAGAATTAAGACACATAGTTGGAGACCCAATGCTCCTGAGAAATAAAACTAGAGTTTCACAATTAACCCGAATGCTTTTACATTCATGCACGTTCACACAAGAAAATGTAGTACATTCACACAGAATCCTGTCTTTGCCGAGAACAGCGAACAGTCTGTCCTACTACAGAATTATGACATACGTTAACAAAGCAGCGCTTCCCTCTACTTTGTCCTTCTAGCAAGCTCAGAGAATTGAGGAAATATGAATTTTGTGATCAGTTATGTCCCCTATCGTAGACCCCAACGGCTCCATGTACATGCTATACGTACATGTATGTTCCCTCCTGCTCCAGTTTTGAAGACGCAAATATATGTGCGTCCACCGTCAATATGTCCTCTTTCAGATCCACCATGAATGGGTCAGATATTCCTTTCCTAAGTATGAAAGGCCACCGACTTTATGTGGTTCACTTTCCACATTTTACAGATTCAGGCGAGTAGGCCCGAATTCTGTCATCAAGCCTTTTCCTGCCTTCTGCCTCTGAAAGCTCCAGTCTGAGCCTGCATCTGTGACCATGAACTTTGTCTTACTCCCTGCGCGGCTAACGGTGCCTGATCCAGCCCGTTGCCTGCCAAAAACTGTATTTCACCTTCAAGATTATCTCCTCCGCCCCTCATCCGATGCATTCCTGTCTAGCAGTTTAGGTAAACATTCCTCCAGCTACCGTGCAAAGGGGCCAGGCCTCGCTGTCCTCATGCAAGTAATTCATAGCCCTGTTACCATGGAATATTCCTACCCCCTCGCATCTAGTGTAGACACTTAGACGCTTGTACACGCACTAGTCAGTATAGTCAGTATAGAATAAGATTCTATCCTAAGAGACCTCTCTTTTTGGATAACACAGTTCTTTAAACATAGGATATTAGATATGATTTGGGATTAGGTTGACATAACCCCAGACTTCTGTCTCCACATGTAGAGCTAAATGTCAAGTCCTTTCTCCCTCTAGTTACACGTCAATCACACGTCATGCGGCTGCGCACGCATCTCTGCCAAATATTTCTGCTGACATTGCAGGATTCTCTTATGGATCCACCCACTTATGACCTCATGTATGATGACGTTGTCTAGTTACGCCTATTCTAGTTACGCATGCATAGTTTATTTTTCTTATCAGTTGATACGCCTACTACATCTGTTTTACTGTAATGCCTTTTCTATAAAAATGATTACCTGTCAATAATATATGCCCTTCCTTCCTGAACTTTCGTGGTGATGGAACAGAACGCAAACAATTCGAATTGTGTTTCTTTGTATAGGAATAAAGCCTTTTTTAAACCTCTAATACCACGGATTCTGTCTCTCATTTTACTGAGTTATTTTTAATAGACTTTACCGCATAAAAAATAGTACCGGTAACGAAATATTTACCACATAAATTGGCGCCCGAACAGGGACACTTTCTCATCTCACGCGCCGGCGGTGCGTTGCAGGCTCGGTCTCCTGCCACAGCTGAACGGACAAAAACGCGTACCAGCAGGATTTCCTGTATCTCCCTCCGGCCAAGCGGGGACGACTGAGGCTGCGATCAACACCCAGACGAGGCGGTGAGAAGTGCGAAGTATCCCGACCAGAGCCTAGCTGAGAGAGCAAGATCCGAGGTATACAGAGACCCGCCAGGTTCCGAAGTTCCGAGTCCAGTCCGGTCCAGTCCAGTTT
This sequence comes from Triturus cristatus, assembly GCF_964204655.1. Classification (NCBI taxonomy): domain Eukaryota; kingdom Metazoa; phylum Chordata; class Amphibia; order Caudata; family Salamandridae; genus Triturus; species Triturus cristatus. The sequence goes on along the minus strand of NC_140592.1, from coordinate 725,600,292 downwards.
CAGTTCCGTTCCGAGGCCTTCCGTTCCGAGCTACCCGGTGAGTACCATTACCGGGGAGGCATTTAACGTGCACATAGTCTGTGCCGGTCAAGACGGGTTTGGGTACACAAATCCGGTCTGCACTGTTTTAGCAGTGTATCTGTACTGTTTAGCAGTATATATAGTATGTTGTGCATATAAATAAATATAAATAAGTATTATCTAGTGTCAGTATAATGTCAGTAACTAGTTTTCTATTAGTTATCATTGTTCGTAAAACTGTTAAGTGTTAAATGTTTTAAATACGTTCTATATACTGTGGTGTGAATGACTGTTCATTATTGTGTTTTTGTAAAGTGTGTTCTAGTAATAAGGTCTAAAAATGCCGCTCTTTTCAAAACTAAGACAGATCAAAACTAGAAAAGGTGTACTCGAAGAAGCCGTTCCCATCCCACCTAGGGACACTCCAGGGTACTTTATGTATCATAAGCATGGCCTAGATGCCGTATTATTTCTTGATTTATGGGTGGACTACACCAAAGAATTACCAGAGAGTCAGAGATGGCCCGCAGCGGGGACCTGGGATGCAGATTGCATCATGAGAGTAGAAGAGGAATTATGGAAAAAGAAAGCCAGACAGTCACAGAAAGATGCCATTGAATTATGGCGTAAAGAATCATATAGACGCACGGAAAAAGCACTCAGACAGGAAGAGAAAGGTAGAGAGAATTCAAATAAAACCCGAGAAAATCTATTATTTGAGGAAGGTACCCGAGTAAAATCAGAACAAATAAACAGGCAAAGAAATGCCCTTATGAACGGTATGTATCCACTTCTGGCCGACGGGTTACCTAAGGCTACTCCGGAAATACCAAAAGACTTGCCACCCCCAGTGTTTCCGATAAAAGCACATCCCAAGGGGCATCCTAGAACCGCAGAAGATGTTTTCCTTTCCTCCTATTTAGATGACGCAGCTCCCGAGTATGCTAATACCGCACCACATAGACCGCTTGCCGATGATGCTCATCGCCAAGACTCTCCGTCTGTACCTCCACAACAACAAGCTCCGACACACATTCCGACAAGCACATCTGTTTCTACAGCTTTTCCCGCAACGACGGTTGCTGTCTCACCTTCAACAAATCCTTTTACGTCCAGCACCCCAGACGGTGCTATAGGAGGTACGACAGACATTTTTTCTACGCCACCCAGAGGAGATAAATTTTCCCTTAGAGAATTAGCACACCAACGTACGCCCAAACTAGCAACCCCCGACATGCTCAAGGAACTTCTAGTAGATTGTAGATATGATCCTGTACCCGGTAAACGGGACGAAATGCTGTTATCATCATTACGTATTCGACGAGCCGCAATATATTTAACGAAGCTACCAGGAATGGCTACACATTTAGAAAATATATATCACTTTGTCCAGTCAGGACGAGGTCCTGAAAGTATTAGCAGAGCCATGGAGTACCAGAAAGCGGAGGTACAGGGACAACTGTTACGTTTCCTCATAAACTGTGTAATCAGAAATCAAGACCGGCCAGGGGTAAATCCGGAAGAAATGCAAAAACTTGTCACTTGGGGTAAGAATATATCAGAAGGGAGACATGATAAACTGTTAGGTATAGTAGCTATGTACCGAAAGATCCGCAAAGAAGTAGAACGAATACACGAAGAAAGATTAGAGGTAGACGCCGCTGACCTAAACAGAGAGGAGGAGGAGCAAGAATCAGACCAAGTAGATACAATAGCTTATGTAGGTAGAGGAAGATCCCATAATAATACCAGAGGTTTTAACGACCCAATACGTCCAATACGTCCAGAAAGTAATAGACATCTTCCAAACCCTATGCTAAATACAAAATCCCCTGAACACTTATTCCAAGCCGCTGATAAATTACTCCGAGATCGAAGGGGATACCACGTGCTTGATTCCATGGACGAACAAGAATTAGCCAGGTCAGCAGTACAATGGGCTGACAGTCCCGGCGAATACAATGACGATGTACTTGCACACACGTTTCTGAATCTAGACCCATATGAACAACGTTTAGCTAGTATATACATGATTCAACACCTCCTTATATTATATAAAAACCAATACTCCGATCCAGGACCCTTACCTGACATATTGACAGAACTACTCACGAATATATGGAGAGGGTCAGGTACTGATTTGATTAAGGAAATTCTAGAATCCCGAAACCAATATCTAAATTTTGTATGCCCAGAACACGTTCCAGTTCCCATCATGGGGAGAAAAATGTATCACATAGATAGACAGAATCCGTTACGCGAAGTACACCCAATTAGAGGTGCCGATGATAATTTTACACGCGTGTTTGTATACACGCCTATAACTAAACTGGAATTATTAGAAATGAAGAAAGTAGTACCTAGTCATGACAAGGACCCAGCAGGTTTCCACCGTGAGATAAAAGACATGTTACTCATGGGAGAGTATACCTACCCCGATATTATGAAAATATTAAAAGTCCTATTACCCGCCGGTGTTTATGAGAAACTCAAAGAAAAGGAATGGGAGGTGGGAGACCAAAAGATAGATTGGACAGCATTAGAAAACGAAGAAAAGGCCCGAGCTGCAGGAGCAGGGCTTGGGGATAAGACTACAGCATTAGCAGGATTACTAATACAGGTACTGCCACGTTTATTAACTACGAAAAAGGAAGACTGGGGTGCAATCTCAGCCTGTAAACAAAAACCAGATGAAGACACTAGTGATTTCTATTCCAGATTTGAAAAATGTTTTAGTATAAATAGTGGTATAAAAGCCAGTAGTGAGTCATATCCACATCTGTTTGTGACAAAATTAGTTGAAAATTCTCTGCTACAAGTCAAGAATAGAGTATTGAAATTCGAAAGTACCTGGCAAGGTAATACCCCATCACAGATGCTACAGATGTTACAATATCACCACAATAGAATTAGAGAAGAACAAGAACATGAACAAAGACGTATGAAAGATACGAAAATGAAAATGCTTGTTGCACAATCAGTTCCAGCCGATAGTCACCAAAAGGGTGATTCCGCAAGTCCTGCGAAAGGGACATGCAACTACTGTAAACAACCAGGTCATTATATACACGATTGTCCAGTCCTGAAACATAATATTGCTACAGGTAGAACACATGAGAGACCACGTCCACCTAGACAGGATCAGAATCAACAGCAACTGCCTCAGCAGGCACAACCTAGGTTAGCTCCGCAACAATTAGCTCCGCAACAGGCAGCTCCACAACAGATCGTAGCACCACCACAAGCGCAGCCTGTCGCTGCAACTCAAGCAACAACACAACAAATGTATCAGTATGCACAAACAGATTATCCCGATTATCAACGATACTCATGAGATAGCCTAGAGAGGGAAGTTGGCTTACCCCTTATAGAGGTTCCTGTAGACCAAGAGGGACCTTATATACATAGTGAACTATTAGGGGAAGACAGAAAATTTTTACTTGATACAGGGGCAAGCAGAACAACTATAAGACGCAGTGAAGTTCCAGGGGCACCCCTCTCAGGCTCACAAAATATTTCCCTTGGATTTTCAGGAAAACCTATAATTAATGACGTAACACAACCTCTTCCACTTACAGTCGGTCCATTAACACGTACTACAGATTTATTGCTTACTAAATCATGTCCAGAAAACTTGTTAGGTATAAAAACATTGAAAGCTCTAGGAGCCATAATATGTTGTTCTCCGGAAGGAGTGCGACTATTTTTACGTGACTTTAAAGGTCACTACGTATCCAGAGACATGGATCACCGACTGCAGAATTTACCTACACATTTATGGGCACAAGGCCCCACTGATGTTGGTTGCATGAACATTACACCATATCGAGTCACACTAAAGGCAGGAGTGGTACTACCACGAATGCGACAATACAAGTTACCACCAGATGCTGTAGTGGCTTTACTGCAAATCATTGACGAGCTTATTGCCCAAGGAGTGGTTGTCGAAACTGACTCCAATGTATGTAATTCCCCGATAATTCCGATTCTTAAAAGAACGGATCCAAAAGCACCACCAGTATATCGATTGGTTATTGATCTGCGTGAATTAAATAAATGTATTGTACAACAATACCCTGTGGTCCCAGATATCTCCTCATTACTCACAGCTATTGACTCAGAAGCAACGTTTTTCACTGTAATTGATCTCAAGAATGCTTTCTTTAGTGTCCCAATTGATCCAGAAAGTCAATACTTATTCGGTTTTAGTTTAAATGGACGAAGTTTTAAATTCACACGCGCACCTCAAGGATTTACAGAAAGCCCCAGCATCTATAGCCAAGCACTGAAACGAGAACTTGACAGTATCCACATGCCAGTTAACACTGCCTTGCTTCAATATGTCGATGATCTGCTGATCACCGCCCGAAGCGAACATGAATGTGAAAAAGCGTCACTGACGGTTTTAAAATTTCTGGCCGACAAGGGGCACAAGGTGTCCCCTTCCAAGCTGCAATTCTGTGTCCAGCGAGTTGTTTATCTTGGGCACTCGCTGTCCAAGGAGGGAAGGCAGCTTACACCCGACCGCATCCAGTTAATTGCTAACATGCCACCACCCAAGACACAAAAGGAGGTGCGGGCTTTTATAGGCCTCACTTCATACTGTAGGCAGTGGATCCCTCAATATGCATTTCTAGCAAAACCACTCATCCAGTTGACAACACAGGAGGCAACCACATCGACTGTCCTCCCTTGGACTCCAGAACATACACATGCCTTTGAAAGCTTAAAGAAAGCTTTATGTCAAGCACCTGTCCTAGCAACACCATGTTACAGTAAACAGTTTACACTCTTTGTTACAGAACGCGAAGGTACTGCTTTGTCAGTACTCACTCAGGAACAAGCAGGATCACACAAACCATGTGCTTATTTCTCTAGTACATTAGATCCAGTAGCGCAGGCACTTCCAGCGTGCCTAAAATCAGTGGCAGCAACAGCTTTAGCAATCCGACAAAGCGACGCCATAGTGTTAGGACATCAATTGACAGTACAAGTACCACATGCAGTAGAGGTTCTCTTGAACCGCACACAAACACAACACTTGACTATAGCAAGACTCACCGGTTATGAATTAACATTGTTTCAGCCACACATAGAAATCAGACGTTGTAATACGTTAAATCCTGCCACACTGTTACCAGTAGGCGGAACAGATCCATTGGCACATGATTGTGTCGAAGTCATTACTATCACGACGAAACCCAGACAAGACTTGACAGATATCCCTTTGACAGATCCAGACTTGACATTATATGTAGATGGGTCATGTATGAGAACAAGTACAGGAGAGTTAGTGGCCGCTTACGCAGTCACAACAGACACTGAAGTAATTGAAACAAATTGTATTAACACTTTGTCAGCTCAAGCAGCAGAGCTCATCGCTCTGACACAAGCCTGTATTCAAGCCACAAATAAAAAAGTCAACATATACACAGATTCACGTTATGCATTCGGAGTCGTCCATGACTTCGGCGTACTGTGGCGAGAGAGAGGTTATTTAACTTCTCACGGTGCCCACATCCAACACGGACCCCTCATTCAAGCCCTATTAGACGCGATTCATCTACCTACTGCAATATCGATTATGAAATGCAAAGCCCACACAAAAGTTACCGATATTATTTCCCAGGGTAATGACCTAGCTGACAGAACAGCTAAACAGACTGCTCAGAATCAGACTCACACAACTGACATGACAAAGACAATAGTCCTGACACCAACACATTGTATGACAGTTAAGGATCCCGCCCTTGATGTAATTGACATACAGACACATGCTACACCAGAAGAAATAAAGAAATGGACTGAATTAGGAGGGATCCAAACAGATCAAGGATGGATGACGAAGGAAAAATCTATATGGTTTCTTCCCGACTCAATGGTCCAAGTCATCATTAACACTGTACATAGTCCAGCGCACCTAGGAGAAAAAGCTATGCTAGACAGCATTCAACACATTTGGTTCAACAAACACTTGCGAGCCGCAGCTAAACAAAAGGTTCGTACCTGTATGATATGTTGTCAGTTTAATCCAGGTAAAAGCATCCCCGTAGAACAGGGTGGATTCCAAACTCCCGATCATGCTTTTGAAGTCCTCCAGATGGATTATATCCAGATGGAACGGTGTTGAGGATTCAAATATGTTCTCGTAGTTGTCTGTGCTCTTTCCCGTTGGACAGAAGCATACCCGGTTTCAGATTACACTGCCCCGACTACTGCCAAACAGTTAGTTCGAGAATTCTTCCCACGGTACGGTTTACCACGTGTTGTCTACTCAGATAACGGCCAGCCGTTCTCATCCGAACTAATGAAACACGTTTCCCTTCTATTAGGATATCAATGGATATTTCACTGTGTCCGACATCCCGAGGCGGCAGGTCTCGTGGAGCGCCATAATCAAACTCTGAAAATTAGATTGTCCAAAATATGTAGAGAGAAAGGAGTCGATTGGATAGTAGCCTTACCAGTTGCGCTCTTTTACATGAGAATGGTAGCACATTCTCGAACAGGGCTATCCCCGTATGAGGTGATCTTTGGTAGACCACCAAATATGTGGGGGATGCCTATACCTCGTAAAATCACCGATGTTGACTGTAATATGCTGACAGATTACCTGGCTTCCTTGATGTCTGCACTACAATCTTGTCGTTCACAGGTATCCGCAGCTTTTCCCGACAATACTGAGGTGAAACCCCATGACGTGGTTCCTGGGGATCTGGTTTTAGTCAGGAATTTCGACCGGAAGACCCAACTGGATCCTAGGTGGAAGTCACCGAAGTTGGTTTTACTTACCACAAGGACAGCTGTGAAAATCGAGGGAAGAAAAGGGTGGTTGCACTCGAGTCATATCAAGAAATTTTATGGACTACCATCCAGCGTAGAGACTCAACCCTGTATTCCCTCACAAACAGACTCAAAGCTCCCTTTGGCTGAATCCACGAAACAAGAACTGTATAAACTAAAATTGAGGTCCAGTAAGTCAGACAATTTGATTGTTTAAGTCCTCTCCAAGGTGAATCGGTTGAATTTGTCTTTGACATGTATCCTCTGGACCGGAATAGAGAAAGAAATAATCAAATGCTGCTCAAAAAGCATGCGTATTGTAAATCATTTCGTAGTCATTGTACAGTAACATTATTAATTTTGTTTTTTCTAAGTCTTTTTATCATCATTGTCAGTATTCTATTGCACATGTATTACCCTATTCCTAAGCGTACTTATAATATAACTGCAGAACATTCTTTAAGTAAATTACCTCCACATGAATTGTCTTATAGATTTGCGCTGCGCAATAACACTTTCATTAGTATGCTACATCATTCTCATCAAACTAGCAATGCCACAAATTGTTGGATATGTGGCCGACTCCCTCCCTATCAGAACTATAAGGGAGTTTTGCCCCTCTTTCCCTATCCGTTCACACACAATGGCTCCTGTGGAGCATGGTTTAGTTTGATTAATTCCCTAGATTCGAATTCCGCAGTTTATCAAGACAACTGGGTATGGGGAAACCTGAACTTAGTTTTGCTTAAAGTCTGCTACCCTAACAAGGAGGGACTTCCCAAAAGAACAGGAACTGATCTAGAAAATGAAGTATATGGATTAGGTAATTTTACACTTAACCTCATGATCCTGAACGTTGAATCTGAAGCTACACCAATCTTGCCCGCCATGTCCGTATTCCCAGTAAAAGGGGAACTATGTATAAGAAAGAATGGCTCCATACACATGGGCCATAGTAAATGCGCCACTGTAATAAAATTCAGTGATCAAGGCAAGTCTACATTTAGAGCTTCTCGTCATTCCTACTTTATATGTGGCCAGACCGCATATATACGCCTACCTTTAGATTGGGATGGTACCTGTTACATAGCATTCCTCCTACCACCTGTTTTCCTAGCTCCTCCTGATTATCACAGAAATACTCATTTAGTACACAATAGACAGCAGAGAGATCTCCCAATTGTCGATTACACTGAAACAGCATGGGAAAAATACACAGATTTCAATAAAGGTTTCTTTCCCTATATAGGTACAGTCACTAATAGTAAGCTGATACGTAGATTAACCAGAACCCTTGAAGCAGTAGTGAACGAAACTATTTCCGCCTTAGGCAATTTAACAGAAGAGCAGTCTGCTATGCGGATTGTTGTGCTTCAAAATCGTCTTGTCCTTGACGTCATCCTAGCTGATAGGGGCGGAGCTTGTAGGGTCATCGGATCAAGTTGTTGCATTTTCATACCAGAAAATTCGCCGTCAGTATATAAAGCCATAACCCGCCTTCATAAGATTGTAAGCCAGATACACCAGAGTCCAGGCACCTGGACTTGGTCCGGTTGGTTCTGGGGCGTGTTGTCAGCCTGGGGATGGAGAATGCTCTCCTTCCTAGGTATTGGCTTCCTCGTACTAGTCAGTTGCTGCTTATGTTTACAATGTGGGCCAGCGATTTGTGGTCTGTGTGCCACCTCGTGTATCCCACATCCAAGTTTTCGTTCGAGATCCCGGAAGAAGAAAGAAGAACAAATGATGTTATATGAACAGATCGATGGATTGATGAAGATCGATATCTCCTAAGGGTCCGAAGGGGACAAGGAGGGAATGAGGAAATATGAATTTTGTGATCAGTTATGTCCCCTATCGTAGACCCCAACGGCTCCATGTACATGCTATACGTACATGTATGTTCCCTCCTGCTCCAGTTTTGAAGACGCAAATATATGTGCGTCCATCGTCAATATGTCCTCTTTCAGATCCACCATGAATGGGTCAGATATTCCTTTCCTAAGTATGAAAGGCCACCGACTTTATGTGGTTCACTTTCCACATTTTACAGATTCAGGCGAGTAGGCCCGAATTCTGTCATCAAGCCTTTTCCTGCCTTCTGCCTCTGAAAGCTCCAGTCTGAGCCTGCATCTGTGACCATGAACTTTGTCTTACTCCCTGCGCGGCTAACGGTGCCTGATCCAGCCCGTTGCCTGCCAAAAACTGTATTTCACCTTCAAGATTATCTCCTCCGAGGACGAGCCAAGATGGCGACCGGGACGGCAGCGTAGATTCCCGGCTCCGTGAACCTCCGCATCCCGCACGGATATCCTGCATGAGATCCTTATTCTGCGCTACGAGATCGTGTTCGTAAACGAAAGTGGCAACCGATCGTGTGACCCTGAGGTTTCTGACTGCCGTACCGCCGGAGAAATCAGCGGTTGAACCTTGCGGCCCGTGCGGTCCCGAAGCCGGGACCTCGAGTGGACGCCTTGGCCGGGCGGCAGTTTAACAACAGCGGCCTGTGGTGACTGGGTGGAGTCGGTCCGCCGGAGTGGTGCTCTCCTCGACCTGCATTTTGCTGTGGTCGCCCCCCCTGCTGAGCGCTGCGGACCGAGGACATGCCCGGGTGTGCAATTCTCGGATTCTGTGGTGTTTGCCCCTGCCTTTGACGGTGAGCTGCCCGGACGCCGTCCCTGGCTCGCCCTAATCCTTGCGGGCTGCTCCCGGCTTTTCGCGGGAGCTGGTCCGTGGCGGAGACGACTATTGCCCGTGACCGCGCAACGGCTGAATCTGTGCCTGCCCCGGGATCCCTGTCTTCAGCGACGTGGACCTTGAGGCGTTGGTCCCGGGGTCCTGGCCCCAATACGAGTCGGGCCTTCCCAGCGGCCATTTTGTCACTATGCAGCCTACCATCCTGTCCGCTGGGACGCAGCGGGACTGGGGGTGTGTGACGGTCGGGAGTGTGGCAGAGCGATCGGAGAGAGCTGCTCTGGGGTACGGCGACCTCCTGGAGGCCCTTGGTGCCCTTCATTACTCCTTGGCTCATGGCGCCGGGGTCCTGGGGAGGAAGCTAGATGGTGTGGTGTCAGCGTTGGGACAGTGGCGGCAGGCTGGTCCACAAGTACACAGTGGCTTTCCACACTGCACACAGGAGGAAGATGTTGCGGCCCCCCCCGCGATTAGTGTACAGCCGGACACTCCGGACAGTATGCTACCGTGTGGTCGGCTAACTGTGGGCTTGATCTGCTCCGGAGGTATTGGACCTGAGCGGAAGAGGGTGGCCTTGTCCCGTGCGCGGTCTCCGGCGGCCCAGGGACGATTCCAGCAACGTGTGTCTCATTTGACTGCTTCAGCCTGTCTGGACCTTGTGTGCAGTGCAGATCCTGGGGCAGCACTGGAAAAGACGCCCCCCCATGAAGCGGTCCGTGCTGATGCTCAGAGACTTCCACCCCACCTGTGTGCGTCGCTTCCCAACTGTTTTTGGACACTCCTGTACCTTGGGACATCGGACATGGTGCTGGGTCAAGGGGCGGGCATGGGCAGAATCGCAAAGAGCGGTCAAGGCTGAGGCCGATCCTTCGGGAGTGGTCACCTAGTAGACAGGCGGACTCATGGTTGCGTGCTCTCATGGTTATTCGCATAGTTGGTGCATAATGCTCCCCACTCCCCCCCCCCTTTTTTGATATGCTCAACTTGGTGCTGCTAATTGTTTGCTGTGGGGAGACTTCACCGTGCGGGAGGGAGAAGCCGGGGGTATGTTTTGAAGGCCCTCCTCCAGTTTATTACATTCCCTCCGCCCCCCCGTCTGGGGGGGCTCTTTCTTACTCCTTTTTTCCCTGTCTCTTCTATATTTCGGGTCTAGTTCCAGGGCGACAGGCACACTGCTGGGGGGTGGGGCCATACTCATTCGCAGAGGTGCAGGGTGGGGGGATGGGGGAGGGGACTCTTTAGTCTTTATCTCTTTTTCCATGGCCTCCTTTTTCTTCTCTGTTTCTTTTTGCTTGTTTTTCTGGGATCAGCGCGGTACACCTCTCTTATTGTGAATCGTTTGCTCTTCATGTGTGCCACAGTTTCCGGGGGGTTTGCTGGGCTTTAGGTACGGGGACCTGTAGGCGCAATTATCTTTGATATTTCTCCCCATCCGTACTTTCCCGTGTCTGCGCCATTGATTCAGTGTATTGCTGCTTGCTGCTTACGTCTCTTATCCTTGCCCCTTATCGCTGTTGGGAAATTGTTTGGCACCTGATCCTACTGTTTTGTTTTATTATAAAATGAAAAACCCTGTCTCTCCTGGTGTCCTACCTGAGCGGCTCATTGGCCGGACTATATTGTATTGTAGACTTTGCTCTCCGAGGTGCCGCCTGTGTTTACATTTGCCTTTATTGTTCTGATTGCTTGGCGGCTGGCCCCGGGGGGTTGTAGGCCCATACGTGTAAATGATTGAAACGTCAATAAAGGTTTTTCAAAAAAAAAAAAAAAAAAAAAAAAAAAGATTATCTCCTCCGCCCCTCATCCGATGCATTCCTGTCTAGCAGTTTAGGTAAACATTCCTCCAGCTACCGTGCAAAGGGGCCAGGCCTCGCTGTCCTCATGCAAGTAATTCATAGCCCTGTTACCATGGAATATTCCTACCCCCTCGCATCTAGTGTAGACACTTAGACGCTTGTACACGCACTAGTCAGTATAGTCAGTATAGAATAAGATTCTATCCTAAGAGACCTCTCTTTTTGGATAACACAGTTCTTTAAACATAGGATATTAGATATGATTTGGGATTAGGTTGACATAACCCCAGACTTCTGTCTCCACATGTAGAGCTAAATGTCAAGTCCTTTCTCCCTCTAGTTACACGTCAATCACACGTCATGCGGCTGCGCACGCATCTCTGCCAAATATTTCTGCTGACATTGCAGGATTCTCTTATGGATCCACCCACTTATGACCTCATGTATGATGACGTTGTCTAGTTACGCCTATTCTAGTTACGCATGCATAGTTTATTTTTCTTATCAGTTGATACGCCTACTACATCTGTTTTACTGTAATGCCTTTTCTATAAAAATGATTACCTGTCAATAATATATGCCCTTCCTTCCTGAACTTTCGTGGTGATGGAACAGAACGCAAACAATTCGAATTGTGTTCCTTTGTATAGGAATAAAGCCTTTTTTAAACCTCTAATACCACGGATTCTGCCTCTCATTTTACTGAGTTATTTTTAATAGACTTTACCGCATAAAAAATAGTACCGGTAACGAAATATTTACCACAGAATACCTGTTACCTTTCCAGTGATAAGCGTTATCGGAATGCCATTTGGACTCCTGGTACCTAAGACCAAATTTCACAGGTAACCATCGCTATCATACACACTTCTCTCACACAGAAAATGTCTCTAATGGCAACACACGACGATGTCACCAAAATCGAACCCAGACAATGCGTCGTGCAACTTCAATCATTACACGTTTCTCCCTGTGTACCTACAGGGCAACAACAATTCCATCTTTCCCGAGAGCAGCGCTTACCTCTGCTCTACTACGGAACCGTTACAAACTTCCGACTTCCTACATCCCAGAAGCCATGCAAACAACATAAAACTTGACGCAACTCAACATAAAGTGTTAGTACATAAACCAATATCAATAAATAATCAAAAGTAATTTACAAGCTATAATCACCAAACCAAAACAATAAAAACCATCATACTGCTACCAGAAAAACTGTTGCAGCGTGGAACATCAAATTCCCCCTTCGTCACAGACCAAATATCCGATTCATGAAAATATATAATTGGCCTGGTACCGCATTCAAATTAACTGAGGAACACCCTGTTATCCAAGCCCTGGTAAGGCGTCACCAGCTCGATGAAGGGGAGGCTGCCGCATGCACTTTTGCGTGCGGGCTCCCGAGGCACGTGTATGCAGCCCTATCTGGCTGCCTACACGACCTCGCTCTAGGGTGGGGCCACTCCTAAACGAACAGCGCAGTGCGCGTCTGCCCCAGCCCAGCCGCTCGGATTACGGTCGCGGGCAGCAGAAAACTGAAAAGCTAATGGGGAAGAGGCGCAACAAGCGCCGATGTCAGGGCAAGAACGCGACCGCGGGAGAGCGGATTCTAGCAAGGGAAGGCAGAGCACTGCAAAGGCTGAAACAATGAACTACTCGGGGAACAGCCTTACTGGGAGCACTCATAGATATAAACAGTATGTAACTTTCAGTGACAACCAACTATATGCAAATACATATATATACAAGGGAATATCAGCAATACTGCCTAACCAATGTATACAAAATAACGAAGCACTTATCTTAACTGCGGAGCAGCAAAGAAAGAGGGAGTGAGATGGTGCCTCGTTATTTTGTAGACATTGAACTAATCTGATTGGTGTTTGAAGGAAGCGTGGTTCAAAGCCACATGGGATTTGTAGTGTTTTTTTACATTACTGTTTTTCATTGTCTGCTGGTTAATGACGCAGAAAAGATTGAGAAGCATAATCTGAGCCTCAGGTCCTGCCATAGAATGAAAAATGTCCGGTAAGTAATTGCCTTTCCCGGGGGTGGCGAAGCTCCGAGGTCATCTCCTATTATGCCTTAATTCACCTCACCACACACAACTTAGGATGCTCTGGAAAGGAAGGATAAGATATCGACCTGTATTGGTCTTTGTCCAAACTGTTGCAGCGTGGAACATCAAATTCCCCCTTCGTCACAGACCAAATATTACAATAGCAAATTCACTCAAGAACATTCATTGGTGGGGCCCATAACACCAACACTCATACTTCATTGATCTGCTTCCCTAGAGAAATAAGCTTCCAAACGCTGACATGAAAGGAATATCTTTACCTAACCCTAAATGCGTTGACTCCAACTTTGTGATATTCCCCTCATTAGGAGATGAATCATTTAGTTGTTATCTATGGCTTTAGTGATCAAATTCATTTATCTATACACTACTCTTTATCCTAGTTCTCTTCTTTAAATTAATCAAATATCGTTTATCTAAGAAAATTGCAAATCGTTAGAAATCGTCATCAGCATTGCAGAACATCATATTTACCTAATCTGGCTAATAGTCGTCCTCTAAGTAAGTCAAGTCGAGGAAAAATCTTTATTTCATCAAAGTTAGGCCGCAATTCAGTCTCTCAAAGATTCAGGATAACAGCTGTCCAGCAGTGTCACCGTCCTCTCCGTCAGCATAACGTCAGGAAATCGAGTTCGTCAAAGAAGAGAGTTTTTTAGTTCAATTCCCTACCTACTTTTATAATGAAATTAATGTCAAAATGTAACAAGATTTAGGGTTTCAACGATCCCCATTGGTGGACACGGGGTCATCCGTTAAAGTTCTCACATAGTCCGCAAAATGAAGTCATCGCACTTGCTGGTTCCGGTTTTAAGACTGTCCTTTGTTTTGTCGTTAGCGAAGCTCCCAGAGTGACCTTGACTAGAACATCCGCTCCTGGGGTCAGGATTAGGCCATTGTTGCTGGCAGTGACGCATGCGCACTTCACCCAGAACCTCGTGTCTCAACGGCAGTCACGTCAAACGTCTCGTTCAGCCATTTTGAGTTAGGCCGAAATGGTCAACTTAAGCAAAACAAACACAAAAACGTAATTAAAACATGGAAATGGCTAATAAAATGTTAAACCCTCACTAATTCCCTTATGTGTAAGTAATTATCTAGCAGAATAGCAACATCCAAAGCGTTTATACTCACTCAATAAAGCACAATATACAATTACATCACAAAAGCAACATTTATCATGCAATATTCTACTTTTCTACCATTAGTATGCGTACATGTTAGTTTACATTTAGTTTAGCCATGCAACGTGCAATTCCCACGTGTAATTCTTTTGGTAATATGATTGATAAGTCTTTCACTGCAAACAATTAATAAGATTACTATTAGTTGATTATTCAGATTAATATAAACATGCAGAATGGGGGGGGTATACAAAATTTTGTACTACCCGCTCCAGCAGCCCCATCTCAACATGTCAAAGAGATCATAAACCTACATTTAGAAAGACCCATGTACCAAAACAAGCATGTGCACAACTACACAGTGCAGTTCAAGATTCTGACATCATTTCTACAGAGACAGAGTGTATGGCACCTAATAAAATGATCAAAGAGTTCCAACCTTGTGATACCCATAGTGGAATGAGCATAGAGAAGAACATTCTAGCCAAAATTGGCTACAACCCTTATGATTACAACTGTTACCCAAACTGAAGGAAATATTTTATTTTTAAAAACAACAAATTTGTAGACGGTCCGTGCAGATAGTACCACCCTCATGCAGTATCATGCAGCCTCAATCAGAAGAAAATGACTCTCACCTAAGTGGTACCTGAAGATCAATGCCGTCGAGAGTCTATTGAACTAAAGCTCAAAGTGCAATGAGGTCATAAAAACACGATCCTAGAGGCAACATTAGATCATTACTACCCAAAAGCTAACCAAATACACTATACTTTGTAAGACACGAACTCTTTGATCATTTGATCTTGAAACTTTGGTGTATGTCACGCTATATAAGTAACTGGTAACACATCCTAAGCTATTTCATTGTGTCCTGTTGTGGAGTATAGGCGTGAATGTGAGAGGCAGATGAGTGAAGAAAGTAACTTATAGATGAGGCAGACCCCTTCTCCAGTTGGATTATAGGAGCTAATCATGGCCTAAAAGTAACCCCCCTTAGCCTCCCAGCCACTGAGAAAATGTAAGAGTGGTAGAATGGCCCATCCGGCCCTGTCTGCTAACATAAAATATAACCTGTGGTCTGTGTAATTTGAAAATGTCATATTTCCCCAACTGTATTCACTGCTTAATTTGAGCCGGTGGCTTCCGGTACTCAGCAACAGCACGTAACTGTCAACACCGGTGCTTGTGAAAGACCCACACAAAGTGTGCTGTCTGGTTAATTTAAAGATGACCACTACAACAGTTAATTATTCATTCAATATACATTAAAAAATTAATATTACCTGGCGCCCAAGCCATTCTTATAGCATTGGGGTCCTGAAATAGTCCGAATTGTCACACTTGTAGAAGTGTGATGGTTAGTAGTTGTGTTGTTACTATAATTGGCATTATAGCAGGGGCAATGTGTGGTGCAAGCTTCAGTGGCCACCTGATGAGAGCCCTGGCACTTTTTTTTTCTTTTTAATTAAGCACCGACTGTTCTACTCTAAACCTAAATGTTGGTCCTTAGAACGGGCTGCATGAGACTCCATAGTCACTCCCGCTTTGTGTTCTCAGAGAGGGCTGATTACCTCACAACCAGTGTTGCCAGATTGGGCTATTTCTCGCGCAATTGGGCGATATTTTGCCCGATTGTGAGAGAAAAAATCATGTTGGGCGGGCTACCAAAATTTGGGCTAGAATCTGCTGTGTGTGCGGCGGATTCAAGGCTTTGTGCGGCGCCGCCGCGCTGCAGCCCATGGTTGCCTGTCACGCCTTTTCCTAATTGTATGTGTGTTGGTGCCCTGCGGCCCCTGCCACAAGTAACACCCTCAGGGCCATATATCGTTGCGGGTGGGGAGCTTCTTCCAATCAGAGTCCTGCAAGACCTGCAGTGACCTCTGACCTGCCCCCAATAATGGGACGACCTGGTTTTACAACCCATCACCCCTGTTCCGAAATTTAACAAGAGACGCTTTTAACTAGGTTGCTGAAGCAACTTGACCGGGATGAAGTCAGACAAGGTGAGTGAGACGCTGTACAGCCCTGTAGAATATTCTGGGGACTCATCTTGCGAACAGTAGAACATGTATTTTAGCGAACGAGCCCAGGTTAGAGGCACCCCTCAATAGATGCACAGATGAAGAAATGTCATGTTAATTTGGAGCCTTCCTGAAAATTGAACAGTGCCATGAAAATCAAGTTACATCAGCGAATCTTTATCAGTGTTTTATTGCTAAATGATTATTGAAAAGGAAATGAATGACGCGCGTACGGCATCCATCACAATGCGGAAGCATCTTACTGAACGCACAAACCAGTGAAATGTTCTGTGCTGGTTTGAGTGCGTCTACTATCTGTTTATGAAATATAGGTTATTAGGTAGAACATTATGACTGAGCTTTTCAACCAGGCAATAATTACTAGAATTAAATAACTTTTTTTTAAATGTGACTTTTTTTTCCTTTTTTTAAATAACAGTGAACACTTGGACATCACCTTGGAATATATTTTAGAGCAGATCAAACCCTTTGGGTTAAAGTCCTTTATCAATAGTGGGCACTACTTGGTTTGAAACAAGCAGGGCACATATGTATTTTTACTACGTTTAATGTGTGTCTCGTTCAAATTGTTTTTTATTGCTGCGTCAAACTTCCTGTCATTTAGTGGCCCCTAGCTTTTTTCATATCTTAACATTTTCATTTCTTGCCTAATCTAATCTCTTTAATCTCCACCCCATCTTTTGCTGTCAGTGCTTCTTCTCAGCAGTCATCAGTCACACCCTCAAGCACAAACATCACACTGACTCTCTTGGTGATTGCCACTAGCATGATCACTACTGAAGATGGGCTGAAAGAATAAACTTTTAATTCTGAAAGTAGATGAATTCTTGAAACAAATAGCCTGAATATAAAACAACTTTGTAACTTGGCCTTTTTACAAATAGTGTGAAAGCTGCCACTGAAGTGACAGGTGATTCGGATTCTATTAAAGGCTCAGAGGCATATGTTATGTCTTGCACTACTTTTGTGAAACGTTGAGCAGCAAAGGAATAATCATTGAAAACAGAATGCAAAATTGATTCCAATGTAGAACATATAAAAGCCTAAGCAGCACTCAGTCATTATGAATTCACACTGAGTCCCCAATTCCAGCACAGTGCTTCCGTTAATTCGCCCTGCAACACTTCACACATCCTAATATTTGCAGGTCTGAAACATGACAAAATACAACAAAACAGAATGATGAACAAGCTGAAACATCAGGAGAGTCATAGAAGCACAAACACACCATGCTTCTTCTAGAAATCAGCCTGCGACGGGTTAAACTCAGTCCTAGAACCAGCCATCTCCAAGAAAGCCTCATATTTTATAAGTAATCAGACTAAACCAGTCACAACAATTTTGCCCACCACAAGCTGCCACTGCCAGACCCTGAAGGATGCTGCTATTCTTGACTCAAGGCGCTATGATGGGTGCAGGTTACTCTTAACCGGAGTGATAATACTGCAGGCTCAGGACACTGGCCTAGCCATTGGCCATGGGCACTAGTGCAAAGAAGGAACATCGCCCCCACCCCCCCGGCTTTTGCTTGACGTCTGAAAGACAACAATTATCAGATCTCAGTGTGCCCCTCAGGCCTCTGTCCCCTGGTGCTACTGCACCTGCTGCGCCAATGGAAGCTAGCACCTGGCTCAGGACTCGCACAGTAGCATTATCCATCAGGCTACAGCTGTCTCCATAACGCAAGGTTATTAATTGCGGCACAGTCCCAGAGGTTAGAGAACATGCTCACATGCAATTTTCCAAAATATTTCTGGTAACTGAACCTCATTTGTATTTCCAACCTCCCCCAGTTTTACAATATAACTGCAGCACTGGTTTCTATATGCTCTACTGCCGGGGCCTTACTTCTATTCTTCTGCCTTCAATCAATCAATCAATAATTTGTAAAGCACACTACATACCCGCGAGGGTTTCAAGGCGCTGAGGATGGGGAGAGGGGGGAGCTGTTGCTACTGGTCGAACAGCCATGTCTTGAGTTGTCTCCTGAAGGTTAGAAGGTCTTCGGTTTGTCGTAGGATGAGGGGGAGGGTGTTCCAGGTCTTGGCGGCACGGTGGGAGAAGGATTTGCCTCCGGCTGTGGTTCTACGGATGCGTGGGACGGTAGCCAGGGAGAGGTCTGCGGAGCGGAGTTTCCTGTTGGGTACATAGAAGGAGAGTCGACTGTTGAGATAGGCTGGGCCGGTCTTGTGGAGAGCCTTGTGTGCGTTGATCAGGAGCTTGAAGGAGATTCTTTTGTCCACAGGGAGCCAGTGCAGATTCCTCAGGTGGGGGGTGATGTGGTCGCGGCATGGGACATCGAGGATCAGGCGTGCAGAGGCATTCTGGATTCTTTGCAGTCTGTTGATGAGCTTGTTCGGGTCTCCTGCGTAGAGGGCGTTCCCGTAGTCGAGTCTGCTGCTGACTAGGGCCTGGGTGACTGTTTTTCTTGTGTCAGTCGGGATCCATCTGTAGATCTTGCGGAGCATACGGAGCGTGTTGAAGCAGCTGGAGGAGACAGCGTTGACTTGTTTGGTCATGGTGAGTTTCGAGTCGAGGATGACTCCCAGGTTGCATGCGTGGTTGGTGGGTGCGGGGGGTGTTCCCAGCGACGCGGGCCACCAGGAGTCGTCCCATGCTGAGGGGTTGGGCCCGAGGAGGAGGATCTCTGTCTTGTCTGTGTTCAAATTAAGGCGGCTATCCTCCATCCAGTCGGCGGCGGCCTTCATTCCCTGGTGGAGGTTGGATTTGGCGGTGAGGGGGCCCTTGGTAATGGAGAGGATCAGTTGCGTGTCGTCGGCGTAGGAGATTATGTTGAGGTCGTGATGTCGGGGGATGGGTGCGAGGGGTGCCATGTAGACGTTGAATAGTGTTGGGCTGAGGGAGGATCCCTGCGGGATGCCGCAGATGATCTCGGAGGCTTCGGATCGGAACGGGGAAGCGGACTCTCTGGGTTATGCCGGAGAGGAAGGAGGAGGTCCAGCCCAGGGCCTTGTCTCGGATCCCTGCATCGTGGAGTCGTATGCGTAGTGTGCGGTGGCAGACGGTGTCGAAGGCAGCGGAGAGGTCCAGAAGGATGAGGGCCGCCGTCTCGCCTTTGTCCAGTAGGATCCTGATGTCGTCTGTGGCGGCGATGAAGGCGGTCTCTGTGCTGTGGTTGCTGCGGAATCCTGACTGGGAGGGGCCCAGGATGCTGTAGTCTTCGAGGTAGCGGGTGAGCTGGATGTTGACTATCTTCTCAATGACCTTAGCTGGGAACGGGAGCAGGGAGATGGGCCGTAAGTTTTTGAGTTTGCTCGGGTCCGCCTTGGGTTTCTTCAGTAGGGCGTTGTTCTCGGCGTGTTACTAGCTTTCAGGGAAGGTCTCGAAGGAGAGGTTGATGATGTTGCGCAGGTGGGGTGCAATGGAGCTGCCGGCTTTGCTGAAGATGTGGTATGGAAAAGGGTCAGATGGCGAGCCGGAGTGGATTGTGCCCCTGGTCTTCATTGTGTCTTCGATGCTCACGTTGGCCCAGGTTGTCAGGGGTTCGTGGTTGGTGGGGTGTGTGGGTTCCGGCGTGTTGGGGCCTGTTAGGGTCATCCGGGGGTTGAAGCTGTCGTGGATGTCGGCGATCTTCTCTTCTCCTTCCTCTCTACCTCCCTCGGTGTATCTCACGCCTACAAGAAACGATGCAAGGTGAGAAGTCTACTCTTCCTACGGTTGCAATGAGTCAAAGCAGTAACCAATCGGTGCAAATCCCAGATGTGGCTTGAATCCAGTGGCATGGTGAGCCCGGGACCCATGTCTGGGCATACCCAGCGCACTTAGGGTGCAAAAAAACGATGGATTTAGGCCCAGATCTCTGTACTGGGGTGAATGTATGACATTGTTCTGCATTCTGTCCATCAATTGTTCTTTTTGCATTTGCCACCCCGTATGGGACGGGTATGCCCAGACGTGGTTCCCGTGCTCTCCATGCCACTGTAGCCATATTTAATACAATAGACCTCGCATTTACACGAGTTTGAGCTACTGACATTGAAAATAACAATGTCTTTAATTTTTATTTTCGTTCTTAAAACAGAAATTAAAGGCATTGTCATTTACAATGCCAACAGCTTAAACTCGCGTAAATGCAGGACCTATTGCATTGCAAATGCGTGTTTAATGTTGTAGTCAGGCTACAGTAAGTTAATGGAGTGGCAACATTGGGCTATTTTGGGCTACTTTTCCGTTGCTTTTGGGCTTGAAAGTTGTGAAAAAATCTGGCAACACTGCTCACAACTGTGTAAACAACATGGCGGAGGAGGCAGCTAAATGAAAGCACCCTTCCTCTTCCGGCTGGTTGACAAGGAGACTGAGACCCTCCTGTGTGAGCCTGGAAGCATCAGCGCGGGTTGAGGCAGTAAGTGCCTCGCGCCGTTCTGTCGAATAAGACGCCTACGAACCGTCTCCGTGGAAACATTTACCCAGACAACGTTACGTTCCGTGGTGAAGCCCCGCGTGCCGTCAGGCCCGTTTCAGCGAGCCCACTCACAGGACTGCTAACTGTTGTTTTCATCTTACGCCCGGATTTAACCCCTTCGGCTCAGGTTTTTCTGTTTGATGACCATTCAACAGCACTGTATGTAGCATTAACCAGCAATGGCAGTCTGCTAGGAAACCCCCACGGGATCAGTTGGTTCAGCGACTAGGCACAGGATTTGAGGGATTTGTAACTAAACCACGAAGCATCACATCTAAACCACTGAAGGGTGGGAAACAACGAGAGCGGAGTAGATGCTGCGAGGGGCTGAGCGGGAGGATGAGATGGGAGGGGGGACAGGCCTCTCAGAGGAAGAGGAACATTGGAGGGGAAAGGCTTCTTGAGATGATGGGGACTAGACAGCTTCTATGGTGTGGATGGAAGAAGGGAGCCCCTTGGGAGGGTTAGTGGTCTGGACTGGAGGGTGGTAAATAGATTGATGGGAAGGGGAGAGACCCCTCAGTTGAAGCTGGGAAAAGGAGAGACCTTTCAGGGAAGAATGTGAAAGAGAAAGGCTGCCTATACGACAGAGGGACTAGGTGGGAGAAAACAAACAGCTTTCTTGTGAGCATGAAACGGGAGGAGAGAGATGCCTTTTGGCTTGATGAAAAGTAACCTCTGAAGAGAATGGGAAGATATGAAGCCCCTAATTTGAGACACTCGTTTCGAGGGAAAGAAGAGATACTTCTTAGCAGTGCTTAATTTGAGCCGGTGGTTTCGGTGCTCAGCACTTAGCTGTCAGCACCGGTTCTAGTGACAGTCCACCACGTCGTGGTTGCGTGGTCTGTCAAAATTTGAAATCCGCACAACAACAGTGTTTAATAGGTCAATATACATTAAAAATGAATAACATTGGTCGCTCATGCCATTATTATTGCTTTGGATTGCCTAGGATAGTTTAAATTGTCACACTTTTTTTTTTTTTATACAAATTAAGCACTGCTTAGGAGATGCTGATAATGCTTGAAACTTCTCAGAGGAAACGTGAAGGAGGTTGGCCTTAAGATAGATGAACAGAGAAGAGAGTCGCCTTTTAGTTGAGAAGAGGGAGAGAGTTCTCTCAGAAACCGGTGACTATGGTAAGTGGCTTCTCAGTCGATGACGGGTAGGATTAGCCCAGGCATAGGAGAGCATCTATCGGAGGAATAGAACGAGAGATGCCATTCTGGGGCGAACAGTGCTTACATTGAGCCGGTGGTTTACGGGGCTCAGCACCGGCACTTAATTGTCGGCATCGGCACCTATGACAGCTGCCACATGGGGGCGCTGTTTGTATACATTAGAGATGAGCAGAACAGCAAATGTTTATTATTTCAGTAGGCATTAAAAACAACTAATACCCACTGCCCAAGCTATTTTTATAGCTTTGGGGGCCTGGAGTAGGCTGAATTGTCACAATTGTAGTGGTGTGCTGGTTAGTAGTAGTTGTGTAGGTACTGTCATTGGCAACGACGGCAGCGGCAATGGGTGATGCAAGCTGCAGAGGCCTTCTGACTGCAGGCCTGGCACCTACTTTTTTACAAATTAGGCAGTGGGGGCGAATGGCACTGGGACAGCAGCGTAACGAAAGTTGAGGGGGCCCCCACCTGCCGGACCCAGTCAGGAGCTCTCAGGCCTGCCCCTGCACGGTACTCGAAGGGGGCACCCTGGAGCTCGTGCCACCTCCAGTACCGCGGGGGCTATTTTACGCCACTGCACAGGGAGTGGCGTTTCACGAGTTGCTGGGAAGGAGAGAAACCACAGGAGATGATTGGAAAGAGCGTTCTATTGGGGCATGATGGATACAGATGGCAAAAGTGATAGTATCAAAGGGATAATGAAACAGGTTTGGAAACACAAGCTTTGTTATTGGCATGACCTCAACACCAAGCGCTTGGTACTTTGCATTTCAAAACTGCGAAAGCAACAGTTCACAAAAATAGGTCAAAATACTCAAAACTTCTAAAAAGAATCTGAAAGATACATTACAGTGTGAGGGAGAAATAACAAAATGATAGGAGAAAGGAAATGGAAGCAGAAGAAAAAAAGCATTGGCAAAGTCAATAAGCCTTGCCTTTATTATACAGATGCTGAGCTGTTTGCCAATGTTTGTAAAGTACTGTTCAAAAAGAAGAATAAGCTTTCAAATAATTTTCACTCTGGAAACTCTTATTTTTTTTTTTTTAATAAAGTGTCAGAATGTAAATGGAAACACTTTCCATAGAATACAGCCATTTGCTCATCTCCTGTGGTAGACCAGGGAGCATATTAATGGGCCTCTAGAAAAAGTAGGAAATACAAAAAATGTAGAGGAGAGGAATGCGCCTTCCCTCATTCTTCCACCAACTATGCTACTCTCCGCACGAGAAGGGCTTGTAAATAGGGATAATAACTCAAAAAATGTTTGTTTATACATATTACCCTCTAGGGCGTGGGCCAGCCAGTCCCATCCTAGTTCAAAAAAGAAATTCTTTACCTTTAAAAAGGAGTCACAACCCAATGTGGGAATCCCATATGGGTGTAAATACTGCCCTCATTCCACTCAATGAGTGGCATGCTTCATAATAGGGCCGCTGCGACTCACTGGTGCAGACCAACATCCAGAGAGGAGCGCTGAGAAAAAAAAGAATATAGAAAAGAAACAAATCTTAGATTAGAGATCCCTCACGCAGAGAAATATTGTAAAACTGTCTAAGTGGGTATCCGCTGTCTTTATTATGGATCCCACCTGGCAGGATTAAAACAGGTTCAAATAAAGGGTATATGGGAAAGTAACGAGCCCATTACCTTATCTGCAGTATCAACATGTTTCTGCCGTAAGTAGCTGCCTGTAAGGGTCGATGGCTTTCGTCAGGTTACAGATCCCTACAAAAGGTTCTAGATACGTACCCTCCTAGTCTTGTCACTATATGGTAGGGCACTCATACGTGGCTGTCCTTGCCCTTTTTGTAGATACACACCGTCTGTGTACCAGAGTCTCATAAATGATGATCCTAATTCTGGGACAGAGTGGGAACCCCGTCCTGTAGTCACACTTTCTTCAAGGTATGGGAGTCTCCTAATCGGCCGCTCTTGTCCCACCGACGGTGACGGTAGCTCCTCTAGGAAAAGTGCCATGCCTCTGCCTCAGATGACAGCTGAGTTAGCATAGGAGATGGCCCTCTCACCAGCAATTATGTGCATCAAAATGTGTGCTTTCACACAGCCTGAGGAATGCAGGAGCTAAAAAAAGCAACCCTTAAAGTCTGCTTTTAGCCATACCCCAGCAAAAATACCCCTGTTGCAGTGCTTTTACAGGTTGAGAGGTGGAAAGCAACACAGCATGGGGTAAGGGTATTTTAAGGGGCCAAGCAGCACACAAACGAGAGTGTAGAAAGCACATGCACTCTCGCTGAAGTACTAAAAGTAAAAGTAGTTCCCCAAATGTGACCAGTGGAAGAATAGAAGTCAGCCAATCAAAAGGGTTTTAAAGAGCATAGGCTACAGAGGAGCAGCTGACCGAAGAAGAGGAAAGCAAGACATTGAATAAAAAGCAAGCAAATGACAGTGTAAAGGGGGTACAGGAATGCCCACCTTTAAGAATGATAAGATGAAAAGGAAAATAAGCACTGGCAAAACAGCAGGTCTTGCCTATGCAAGATCTATTGGCTTTTTTAGTTTAGTTGGAAGTTAAAATAAAAGTTCAAGCTGGCCGCGTCATAGTAACAATGTTTTCACTTTCAGCCATGCTGCACAACATCTGCTCTGCTGTAAAACATGGTTATAAACATTGACAAATCCAAGAGATCTCGCATAGGTGAAACTTATTGTCTTTGCCTGGGCTTGTTTTTAAAGCAATTTATTCCTGCAGTTGATTAGGCAGCTTCCAAATCCTGTCCATAGCAGCAATTTCATTACCTAAATCAACACCAAGTGTTATTAATCTTGGCAGGATGGTGAAGCTGCAGCTATTTCACGTTATAGCTTCATCTGACATACAGCGTTCTTCTTAAAGAGATGTCATGCTGCGAGAAATTGAGTTGTTGGCAGAAGGGGTTGAAACCCTGCTCAAACAACAGCCACGATCCTTGTCAGGGTGAACCACATAAAAAATCACTAAATTAGCCTGTGCTTAATCCTCTGGTAGCTTGGCACAAAAGCAATTAGTAAAAACTTAACTGCATTAAGTTATTTACGCAGCACACAAACAGTAATTAAGTGAAAACACAACACAAGAAAAACCGGAAACCACTTTGGAACCAGTATTGGCAAAGATAATAGGTCTTGCGTATTGTTGAGCTATTGGGTTTGCCAATGTGTTTTAGCCATGTTGTACACCAGCATGGCTGTTATCTACCATGTCTAAAAGTTAGTGGCGTAGAGGAGAGTGGAGTGGAGTGTGGTAGAGTGGAATGTGGAAGAGTGGAGTAAAGTGTCGTAGAGTGGAGTGTCATAGAGTGCCATGTGTTGGAGTGACATAGAGTGGAGTCATGTAGCGTGGCGCAGAGTAGAGTGGACTGGTGTAGAGTGCATTGGCATAGAGTGTTGAAGAATAAAGTGGCATAGAGTGCAGTGGCATAAAGTGCAGCGGCATTGAACTCAACTGTAGAATGAAGCATTGTAGAATGCAATGGCGTAGATTAGAGTGTTGCATAGTAGAGTGCAGTGGAAGAGAGTGCAGTAGTGCAGAGTAGAGTGTGATGGCATATAGTAGAGCAGCGTATAGTGCAGTAGTGCAGACAAGAGTAGCATAGAGTGCAGCGGAATAGAATGGTGCAGTACAGAGTGGCGTAGAGAGGTGCAGAGTAGAGTATAGTACAATAGAGTGCAGTGGCGTAGAGTGGCGTGATGCAGAGTGAAGTGGTGTAGAGTGGAGTGGAGTGACGCAGAGTAGAGTGGCATAGAGTGCAGTGGCATAGAGTGCATTGGCAAAGAATGCAGTAGTGCAGAGTAGAGTTCAGTGGCGCAGAGTGCAGTGTTGCACAGTAGAGTGTCGTAGAGCACAGTGGAGTAGAGTACAGAGTTGTAGAGTAGAGTGGCGCACAGTAGAGTGGTGTAGATTAGAGTGGTGCATAGTAGGGTGCAGTGGTGAGGAGTGCAGTGGTGCAAAGTGGAGAGGTGCAGGGTAGAGTATGTAGTGGCATAGAATACAGTGGCATAGAGTGCAGTTGTGTAGAGTAAAGTGGCGTAGAGTTCAATGGACTAGAGTGCAGTGTTGCAGAGTAGAGTGTCATAGAGTGCAGGGTGTACAGTGGCGTAGAGTCCATTGATGTAGAGTGATGTTGAGTAGAGTGTAGTGGAGTTGAGTACAGTCGGGCAGAGTAGAGTGCAGTGGGGTAGAGAGCAGTGGTGTAGAGTACAGTGGCTTAGAGTAGAGTGCAGTGGCGTTGAGTGGCACAGAGAAGGGTGAAGTGGTGTAGAGTGCATTTGTGTACAGTGTTGCAGAGTAGTGACATGGAGTGCACTGCCGTAGAGTGCAGAGGTGTAGAATTCAGTGGCATACAATACAGTGTAGTAAAATACAGTGGTGTAGATTAGAGTGGTGTTTAGTAGAGTGCAGAGGCATAGAGTGCAGGGGCACAGAATACAGTGGCGTAGAGTACAGTGGTGCAGAGTACAGTGGCGTAGAGTAGAGTGGCATAGAGTGCAGTGGTGTAGAGTGTTGCCGAAGAGAGTGGCATAGGATGCAGTGACATAGAGTGCTGCAGAGTAGAGTACAGTGGCATAGAGTGGAATGGTGTACAGTGCAGTGGTGTAGGGTGGAGTGGTACAGTGTAGACTGCATTGCCATAGAGTGTATTGGCATAGAGTACAGTGGCATTGCGTGAAGTTTTGCAGATTGGGGGTAGAGTGAAGTTGCGTAGAGTGTAGTTGTGCAGAGTAGAGTGGCCTACACTGGAGTGGTGTAGAGTGCAGTGGCAAAGATTGCAGTGGTAAAAAGTGCAGTGGTGTAGAGTAGAGTTTCGTAGAGTGCATTGGCATAGAATTGAGTAGTGCAGAGTGAAGTTGAACACAGTGGAGTAAAGTGGTATGGTGTAAAGTGGAGTGGTTCAGAGTAGAGTGCTTTGGCATCAAGTGGTGCAGAGTATAGTGGAGTGGTGTAGAGTGGACTATGCGTGATGTTGTAGCACGCTGCCATTACATACAACACATCTTCAATTGAAATCACCATTACATTCGGAAACAGTTTTAGTGATAAAAGTATACAAGGTACAAACAATATGTGTGGAAATGTCATCACCTAGTGTATTGATTTGTTTTGATCGCTTTAAAATATTTATTTTAAAATGTGCTTCATTTGGGCTTTTATAATTCTGAAATATCTGCACAGTTAATTTATAGACATTTCAATTTTGTTATGTGCTAGAAAAAAAAACATTGTACAGCCTTTCTCAAGCACTCCTCAGGAGCCAGCATGATTGTCACATAAATCCTCTCACTTTGAAGTCAGAGAAAGAAAAGTAAACTACAATCTCCCTGGAAGAGAGAGCCTGACATTTGATCTCTGTCTTTGAATGCACAGCAAATGTGACATGATAAGAACAAGATTTAAAGGCCTGTTTACAGAAATCGAGCATTGGTGGACAAATACAGTAAATAGGATTTGGGCAATGGAAGGGACAAACTTGAGATGGACAGCATAAAACAAATAGAGCCAGCAAATGGAAAGCAAGCAAATGTGAGCTACAAACCACAAAGTCAATGGTAAACAACAGGGGGAATGCATTCCCAGGGAAGCTTTTTGAATGTCCCCAATATGTTGCTAGCAAACCAGACGGCTGCACTCCCTGGTAGGCTTCAACATCAGAATAGAGTAAAATATAATAAATAAAATGAGATCAAAGTGAGAAAAATCAAATCACTAGGACTGAAAATATGACATTTTAAAGATTTAAGTAAAAATAGGGCCAAGAAGCAGAAAGCGTTAACTGTGGGTGTCTGTTTGCGCTAGTTCAGGCCAACCGCAATGCAGCACAGGCCTAATACAGGGACCAGGTTAGTCCTGCTAAAAGAGTTACCTTCTCGGAGTCCAGTGTGCAGAGTTCAAAACATTTGGATTTCACATGAGAAGCTTAATTGATATCAGCCAAGGGTCCAGGACCTGGGGAGGCACCTCTTAGGGATCAGGAATTCACTCCAGCAGAGGCCGGCAGGACTAAGGAAGGTCCAGTTGCAGGTCCAGGCATGTCCACTTACAGTAGGTCAACTGGGCAGTTGCAGGGAGGCCTCTGGAGCTTGTTGAATCCCTGTTGCTCAGATCAGGAGGTCAGCCAACTGACCCTTGGAGTCACTCTCGTAGTCCTGGGTTCAAGGAGATGGCCCTTGCTCCTTCAACAAGCAGGGCAGGCCTCCAACAGGAGGGCAATCCTCTGAGGGCACAAGACAATCCTCTTAATGTAGCAGGGCAGTGCTCTGAATTAAACAGCAGGCCACAGGCAGCAGGGCAGTGCTCTGAGAAATTTGAGAGCTCTATTTTTATGTCTGGTACCCCCTTTGAAGTGGAAGAAACGTCTGGAGTTCCCCCCCACAGAAGTGTTTGGAATTCCCTGCCTCCCTGCTCTTGTCCCAGTCTCTTTGCAGGCACAAAAGACTAGTGTGAGGATCTTTGTGCATGAGCTCAGGCACTGTCATTGAAGTGCAAGTAGGGAAGTGCACAGCTCCCTCCCCCATCCTGCAAACACCTAGTCTCTCTATGGGGTGGCTGACTGGGAGGAATACACAAAGGCCAACTACATTTAGTCAAGTGACCCAGAAAACATGTTGCAGGCAACAAATGGTTAGTGTCAGGATCGCCACTAACCTGGAACTGTGCCAAATCCACAGTAACGAAGAGGAGTTCTCCACATTCCCAAAAGATAGCACCCAAAATGAGGATTGAGTAACTCTCACGTAAGATCACTCTCTCCAGGAGATGTGGGGCTGAGTTCTGAAAAATTACCACTTCTCTCTTCCCCCAGCAGGCTCACAGGTAGTTTAGAAAGGCAGGCAGGATATGTAGTAGCCTAAAAAGAAAACAAGTACATCTATCAGAGTCTCCTATTTTCTATAACAGGGGAATATAGCAATCCACTAAATGAATGCTATGTAAAAACGAAGAAATCCACTTACCAGCTGTGCATCTCTCAGCTCCGTGAAATATACTCTGAGTAAAGCCACTCGCAATTTTAAGTGCAGGTAAATACTTCTTTATCCGCAATTCAAGGTAGTCGTAGAAGTGGTCAAGGAAGGCATTTAACATAAAAAAATTACTTGAGGCCCGAGTGTAGTCTTTCCTTGGAAAATGTGAGGAAATAGTCACTGAGCCAAATACGGACAACAGGCAGGCAAACCAATAACTTAAAGGAAGCGAGTGGAGGAAACTGTCAAAAGAGAAGTGCGGAGCGAGATTGTAACCCGGGAGTACTAAGGGCCATATTAGCAACAAACTGCGATAAATATCGCTTAGCGCGAAAAAAAATGTATCGGCAGCTATCGCTGGAATATATCGCCACGCTAACGCAGTATTAGCAACAATTAGCACTATGGCGATATATATTCCAGCGATAGCGAGAGGGAAGGGCCAACATCGCGACAAATCCACCGATGTTGCATGGGGAAGGGAGAAAACCTTGCTGATATGACCCTGTGGTCATATCAGCATAATCCACCCCCTATGTTAGGTATGGTTAAGTCAGGAAAATAGCAGGTGTTAAAAAACCGGCGAAGACCCCGGTTAGCGCGACTTTTCACGTCGCTAACCGGGGCCAGGGCCTCCTTGCTAATAGGCGATAGGCCTGTTAGCGGCTGTTTACCAGGTCTGTTGGTCGGGAACGCCTACTTTGCATGTCATTAGCGATAAATATCGCTGACATGCAAAGCGGCACCCAAACCGGTCGCTTTCGTCAGAAAGCTGTCGCTAACTGCTGTTAGCGACAGCTTGCTGATAGGGCGATGGAATTATCGCCGCTTTAGCAGGAAAAGGTCCCGCTAAAGCGGCGATATTGCCCTTGCTAATATGCCCATAGGTTTTATATCACCGAGTCCTCGTAGGCAAATATTAGCGGCTCTCCAATGTCAAAACGTGGGAATCGCGGCTCAGGTCTTAGTCGGAAACACGGCTGCGGTTTCAGGAACTGCTCTCCGGTGTCAAAATTAGTAATGCATGCCTCGCGTTTTAGTTGGAAACGCTGCCACGAGTCAGGTTCAGGAATGCTTCCCTAAAAGTAAGGGGGCGTGCACAAAGGTTCACCACTTCCGGGAAAAACCAGTAAGGGAATCCCTTCAAAGAGACCTTCGTTTCGGCAGAACATGCATTCCGGATATCTACCTCCTGTTCCAGTAAACAGAACAGAAGACCAGGGCTCTGAGAGTTAGGACCAGAAAATGCCAACTTTCTAAAAGTGGCATTTTCAGAATTATAACATAAAATCAGACTTTACGATTAAGGAGGATTTTAAATTACAATTCATTAGACACCAAACATGACTTTTGTACCAGCCCCCAAACAAAAGTTATAACTTATTAAACGTAATAAGGTAACCCAATGTTATCTTCGGTTATAATGCTCCCCACCCTATTTGCTTTCTAGGGCCTACCTTAGGGGTGACATATGTAATTAAAAGAGAGTTTTAGACCTGGCAAGGGGATTTTTTTGCCAAGTCGAATTGGCAGGTTATAACTGCATAAAGATTGCAATGACAGGACTGAGACATGTTTTAAGGGGCTTCTTAAGTGAGTGGCACAATGAGTTCTGCAGACCCATTGGTATACCACTTTAAAAGGGTCTTATAAGTAAATATACCAATCAGGTGTAAGCAAATGATACTATGGTTTAGGGAGAGAGCACAAGAACTTTACCACTGGTTAGAAGTGGTAAAGAGTCCCATGGCTAACAAAAACAAATTCAGCAAAGCAGTGTTGAAAGCAAAAATGTTTGGATGTGACCCTTCAGAGGGGGTCAAGTCCAACATAGATTTTAATATGAAATGCACAACATAAGGCTGGCTTTGTGCTAGAGTAGTTTTAATTGCAGAGGCTCTATGTGTTTGGTGCTGCTTGTACATAATATACAGCATGATGAATTGCTTGCTACTAAAAATTTAAATTAAAGCCCCAAGGTGTTCCAAAAAGTAATTATGGGATGCAAATTGTCTTGTTTTGAAGCAAGCCGCCCTTAGTGCACTAATGTGGGGTGTCAGGCATTCCCCAGTAATGTAGGAGGCAGAGCTGTTATCCCTCAGTGGGCTATTTAAATAACTCTGCACATAAGTGGACAGTCAGGAGCCTGCGATGGTGATTATCACCCCTGCTTATGGGCGGACCTGTAATAGACTGATCTTGTATCACCATTTCAGTGTGTGAACATGTGTAGCCTCCTTCCTCTCAATACTAGGGTTTTTGTTGACACACACTGTACAGTGGTTTGACTGGAATTCATTTATATTCAATTTTTCTTATGGAAGTAAAATTTAATTCACATATAGGCTGAAAGATTTTCTAAAATGTGTTTCCATAAGCACACAATTACAGTCCGGTAGGGGCCCTTTACTTAGGGCCTAATGTATATGTGTGCTGGGGTGTTGACAGCGTTTCAAACTCATATTCATTGTAGAGTTCTCATTAGGATCTAGGGATATCTGGGACACCTACATTGTGGATGAACAAAATTCCAATTAAAATCAGGCATGGGAAGAGCAACAATATTGTGGGCTAAGTGTAGCACATGAGTGTTACCTGGAAGGTACACGGTTCACCAATGTGGATTAAGGGTTCATAGGAACCCTGCAGAATACAATAAGGTGTCCCTGTTGGTTAAGGGAATGGAAATCAGAATTTAAAATCAGATCGCGTACGGTAATTAATGTTTGTTTCAAACTTAGACACACAATAAATAGAAATGACAAAAATACTATGTTGATGTGTTAAAGTAGTACAGAAAATGTTCTAACGACACAGGCAATCACGTAAAAACTAATAACCAATGTTTACTAGGATCATAAAGTCACTGTCCTCTACTGTTCATTTGTGGCGCCCAGTGGTTCATCTTAAACAGTGTGTGGTTCATGTATACTGATGTTCATTTGTGATTCACACAGATACAAAGTCGATTTCCATTGGTGGTCGCATTAGGAGGTGTACCCATTACAGCCAATTCTCATACTGAGGGTAAAGGCAAGAACCTGAAGGCTAATGGTCCATGATTGCATCAATTTGTATAGTCAGCCTACAACTGGAATTTATTTGTGATTCATAAACGTCCATGTTCATCATGCATATACCATGGATGGTTGCATAATTACCGTTTAACTGGGGTGCCCTTCTGCCACTCCTGTGGGGACTCCTGAGTATATATTGTAGAAGATGCAGGATTGCACCCCTAATTTTAGCATCCTTTCACCTGTGGTTATTTCCTTGTCAATATTCAATACGATTCAAGCTATATAATATAGACCAATACACAAGTGATAGGTATGTACAGGCATACAGAACAACCTTTTCTCTTACAGTGTTCTCCTCACCATATGTATTCCATATTTATGTGACACCAAAACAGTTCCCAGGTAGGCTAAACTTAACTTACTTTCTATCAATCCATACAAAGTCATCTAATGCGTAAACCTCCTATCTCTAACTACATTTTGCTTCACATTTTGTGTAGACACAGTGGCTCAACACAATAGAGCTCAGATCTGATGCTCATGTACAACATCAAAATTCTACTCCAATAGGGAACATGACAAGCACACACTCCTACTTTTATAGCACTCTCGTGTATGGAGTAGTCTGTCCCCCATCTGGAAACTCTAATTGGCACAATGTCTGGGGTATGAAGGGCAATGTAAGTTCAACTGCTATACATTAGTTTCCTCACAGCCCTATGTTCACCTTGTATTATTTTTAATTCTGTTCAATTACCCTATCCTGTATATTTATTGGACAAACTTACAAGCTACCCTTCATCTAATGAATGTAACATTTGGTCTGAAAACCTAGCCAGATATTCTGAAACAAAGGGGCATTCAGTCCCCTCACTCAAACCTTATAGTTACAATACATATCCATTCCAGCAAACTTTATTTTGGTCGATGTAGACCATAAAAACTACATAAGTAAAAAAAGTTTACACAGATAAAAACAGATAACATAAACCAGTTGACACATAAATAGGTACACATATTGCAAATTTAACAGCATTAAAATACATCATAGTGATCACAGGGTGGTAGATTCGGGGAGTTCTTACCTTCACTCCATCCTCAACCAGCTACCATGTCTGTTTCCCTGTGTGGAGCCACTAGGGCCATAAGTAAGTGCACGTACAATTTTGTCCAGATAAAATCTCAATTCATCATTAAACTTGATTATTAAAACATTGGCGGCATTAAAAATAAGTTAAGAAAAAAAAAAGGATGCGTGCACTATGGGCATTTTATATGCGCGGTGGCGAGTTAACCAAAATCCTACGACTACGCCACATTGAGCTTAAAAGGCGGTATACAGCAAAGACAATAGGTGCGTGGGTGTCATACTTCAGGACTCTAAATGCCGCCACACAATGCATAAACCCTAAATTCCTGCAGAGTTAGATGAGCCAGCGATGTCTGGTTAGTTTATAGCCAGGACAGAAGAAAAAAATATGAAGCTCCGACTCTTCCACATAATTGCAGGCGGGACACCCGAGGGGTGTGACTTTTAACCATTTGTTAGTGAAAGCACGGAGCGGCAAGGTCCCTATTCTGAACTGGATATATTGTTTCCTTGCCAAAGTTGGTTGAATATCATCCAGAATGGACTCAATCAGATACTCGTCTTTGATTCTTAAAAAATGGGCTGTTAGGTGTCCTAGGGCCGGGTCCCCATGCATATCTGCTAGTTTGTGCAGCCTATAGGCTCTTACTAATTCTGAACTTGAGATTACCGGGCACATTTCCTCCGGGTTGCTCCATAAGGTAGGTTTACCCAGCCTACAGCATACCTCCTTTATATGCATAAACCATGGAATTTTACCCAGACCCGGGAGACTCAATAACTCCTTGAACTCTGACTGGTAGACTGCTAGTTCCGAAGTCACCTGCAGTCTACGCCAAAAGGTTAGTGGCCTAAGTCCCATCTCGTCTGCAATTGGTCTAATTCCTAGGTCCAGGTGTAAGGGGGGTGTTATGCGGAAGGCCTAACATCTGCCTCATAAAAGTGTTCTCTATTTTGGTCAGTCTGCCAGAGGAACAGTGGCCCCATAATTCAGCCCCATAAATTGATGCGCCCCTTGCTTGGACTTTGTAGATCTCCGATATAGGCCCAGCCAGTTTGAGGGAGGAGTGTCTGTACATTTTTGCAATTCACCCTACAGTCTGTGCTAGCTTAAGGCTTGCTTTGCCCAACTGGGGGCCCCACTCAAACGTTTCAGACACAGTAGTAACACCTAGGTAGTAAAAAAATTAGACCCACTTAAGCAAGGTACCATTTAGGCAGGGATTCGGGCGGGATCTGTTAGCTGGGTTGAAGACCATAAATTTGGTCCCCAGTGTGTTGATCTCCAGACTCCTATTTTTGCAAAAAATAGCAAAGCTATCAAGAACCCTCTGGATGCCCATGGGCGACTTTGATAATAACAGTGTGACATCCGTCAACATCATTGCTGGCAACTTGCTCCTTGCCGGCTTTGGGGCATCATTGTCCTTTACATCATTAAGTTGGGCAACCAGGGCGAAAAGGTAGAACAGGGTTGGGGCGAGCACACACCCCTGCCTTAGATCTCTATTAACTGGGAAACGGGAAGTTAGTTCACCACATTTACCATACCTCACTTGGGCAAAGTTACCCCCATGCAGTCTCATGAGCAGACTCAAGAGGTAGAGGGGGATACCCAGGTCTCTAAGTACAAAGTACATCCCACAGTTTGGCTCTGGGGACAAAATCAAAAGCCGTGTTCAGATCTACAAATATTAAATAGAGACTGCCACACTCTATTGACACAGTTTTGCAGTATATGAGTTGGAGACTAAAAATGTGGTCGGTGGTGGAGATGTTTTTTCTGAATCTGGCTTGATATGGGCTCAGGATTTCCTGCTCCTCCATCCACACATGGAGGCGACCAAAGAGGACCCATGCAAACAGCTTCTGGGTAACATCGATCAAGCTGATCGGCCTATAGTTTGTGGGCAGAAGAGGTGAGCCCATTTTTAATACTGGAAAAATTTATACCCCGGCCCATGTTTCCAGGATCACCATACCTCTCTGATTGCATTAAATATTGCCCATAAGTAAGGTCTCCATATTTTTGGTTCTGCCCGAAAGAGGTCCCTCGGTATCTTATCCAATCCCAGAGATTTACTGAGGGGAAGCTTTCTTATAGCATTTAAAACTTCTATCAGGGTAATCAACCACATATTCGTGGGGACTGAAGCAATGAAGGTGTTCAATAGATCGAAGGTCGGGGATTCGTGGCTGAGGCTTACGGGTCGAGAATAGAGATTAATAAAAGCTATTTTCAATTTGGAAGAGAAAGTAAGTACAACGCACTGGATATCATTGGACTGGGGGTTCAGTTGTTCCACTGTACAGCCCAAATGCGAGGCGACCCAATACATAAGCCCCCAAATGGTCTGCCTCTTCCCCTGATATGGTGGGTACATTGAATGTTGCATACCCCGCCCTTTCAATGTCCTCCCTATCCAATGTTTCCTGAAACATGCACACTTCATATTTCTCCACAAAAATCCCCCAGTCTGGACAGTGTAGTTTGCTTTTTAGACCGGCAATGTTCCAGTATAAAACCCTCAGCTTGTTGTCTGGGTTACAGATGTCAAAAGGGGCATCGAGCATATGAGTGTTAGGAAATTGGATATCCTCCGACTGGGCCAGGGGAAGAACTTCTGCTACTTTCATGGGGACACCATCCCTAGGTAAACTAATGGTCGGGGGCAGGAAGTGTGGCAGCTGGTGTTCCATGCAACTCTACCCGTGTCCCAATTGCACCAAAGGGAATCAGCTGCATTTCAGTTAGCAGGTCTGTTAGGACTGCCCGTGGCAAGTGGTCTGCTTCGGCTTACTGCTGCTGCACACCCCTTAGTCCCTTCCAGAACTCGACCACCTGGGTCCAGGGGGTAGCCCCCCTGTAATTGCGTGATATCCAATCCTGGCCTCATTGTTTCAGTTAGCGCAGCTGGCTCAAAATAATAAATGATTCCCCGGAACAAGGTAAATTCCCAAGGACTATCAGACATCTTGGATCTCAAGAACCTGATTCCAATGATGAATCCTTTAACAAAATTAATCGCCGCTAACAATTGAGTAGCCTTTAACAGTCATGCTTTTGGCAATGAAGTAGCATAGAACCTGCTGCTTTACATATTGTATAAAGTCTTCACCTTAATACTGTCTAGTACCCAGTTGAAAAAATCTCCTTTTCAGGTAGATCAGACTTTTCTCATCATGTTGAAGCTTTTTCTGGAAATCCCTTTCTTCAAGAAGTTTCTGATAGTCCTTATAAGAGATTTTCCCGGGAATGTGTAAAGCTCTCCCTTAGGTTCAGCATTGTTGTTCATCAATCAATCAATCAGGATCTATAAAGCGCGGTTAATCACTCGATAGGGTATACAGGCAATTGCAGGTCCAGGAGGCTTATTCGATCAGTCAGGTCTTGAGGGCCATTTGGAATTTTGGAAGTGAGGTGATGGTCCGGAGGTGTGTAGGGAGGCTGCTCCAGGTCTTTGCTGCGATGTGGGAGAAAAAGCATCCTCCACTTCTTCTTCGGTAGATACAGGGAGTATGGACAAGTGAAAGGGAGGCAGAGCGTAGTCTTCTCGGCAGTTGGTGGAAGTTCAGGCGGTGGTTAATTCATGCAGGTCCTTGGTTGTGTAAAGCCATGTGTGCATAGGTAAACAGCTTGAATTGGCATCTCTTCTGTACGGGGAGCAAGTGGAGTTGCCTGAGGTGGGGTGTGATGTGGGTTCATTGGGGAAGGCCGAGGATGAGTCTGGCTTTTGATTTCTGTATGGTCTGAATTCTCTGTAGGAGGTCTGCGGCGATTCCTACGTAAATCGCGTTGCCGTAATCGAGTCGGCTGGGGACGAGGGCCTGTATCACTGTTCGTTTCGTATGTAGGGGTAGCCACTTGAAGATCTTACCTAGCATTCACAGAGTAAGGAAGCAGGCGGAGGAGACATATTTGATCTGTGATTTCATGGTGAGATTGTTGTCAATGATGATTCCGAGGTTTCTGGCGTGGTTGAAGGGAGTGGGTGCCGGTCCTAGGCCTGATAGCCACAAGGAGTCATTTCATGTGTTGCTGCTGTTGCAAAAGATCAGTACTTCCGTCTTGTCTGAGCTCAGCTGCAGGCAGTTGTTCTTCATCCAGTCTGCGACTTTTGTCATGCATCGATGGAAGTTGGTTCTGGTGGTAATGGGGTTGTCAGTGAGTGAGCAGATGAGTTGGGTGTCATTCGCGTAGGAAATTATGTTGAGACCGTGGGATCTGACGATGTTAGCCAGTGGGGTCATATATGCATTGAAGAGCATGAGGCTAAAGGATGAGCCCTGGGGGACATTGCAGGTGAGCTCCTTGGGTGAAAGGTGGGAAGAGGAATGTCTGGGTTTTTCCGGTGAGGACGGAGGTGAGCCATCTGAGCGTGTCCCCTTGGATGCCGATGTGGTGGAGTCTTTCAAACATACCCCAAACTACAAAGCCTATTCAGTCATGAATTTTGGGCTGGCATATTCCAAGTTTATCCCTCTTGCAGTGCACACCCTGGTATCCTCAAGTCAGATCTGTTTCTACTACTGCTCATGAGAAGGGGGAAAGTAAGAATGTGTCCTTGGACAAATTCTACTCCAAACCATTTCCCCTACCTTGTGGAGTGCCACAGGGTCATCCCTTAGCCCTACTCTTTTTAATGTTTACGTATCATCCTTGGCTCCCCGATTAGATCCTTGGGCTTTAGTCTTACCTCCTACGCGGACGATAGGCAAATTGGTGTGTCTCGTTTGTCAGGGCTTGAATCAGGGTAGAGTAAGAGGTTGCACGAGTGCATGGAAGCAGTTAAAATCTGGATGGCACAGAATTGCCTGAAGCTCAACTCAGGGAAAACTGAGATCATCATGTTTCGAAATAATGCCAACTTCTGGACCGCCAGACTGGTGGCCGGAAGAACTGGGCACTCTCCCTAAACCCACTAGGATAGCAAAAAGCTAGGAGTTATAGTGGACTTTGGTGATCAGATAAATGCTACTGCCTCAGCCGCTTTTCACTCTCTCAGAATGATTAAAAAAAAAAAGCTGGTCCTGTCAGAAGATAGTCAATGTACTTTCATTACATCCCTCATTCAATCAAGGCTGGATTAGTGCAACTGCCTCTATTTGAATATTCAAGAACGATATTTAAATAATCTGCAAAACACAACAGCAAGACTTCTTATGGGTACACCAAAATTTGTCTCGGTTTCCAAGGAAATCAAAAGATTGCATTGGTTGGCAATCAGAAAACGGGTGCGCTTCAAATCTCTATGCACCGTTTTCAAGGCTCTACATGGACTGGGAGCAGAATACCTGAAACAGCGGTTTCAATGGTACACCCCCAAAAGAACCTTGCGCTCATTAGGAGCTAAACTGGTGACAGTACCCCCCCATCAAGAAAGCTACGTGGGGTGGGAGAAGCTTCATCACTTGCACAGCAAAGGCCAGGAATGATCTCCCCTGCCATCTTAGAAATACCACTGATCTTCTGGTATTCAGAAAGGAACTAAAAACCTGGCTTTTTAATATATAGAATCTCCATAAGAACTTGAACTCAGAGGGTAGCAGTCAGTGCCAGGACACCCCAAGGTAACTGTTGCGCTTTAGAAATTTATATAACATAACATAAAAAACATATATGAGATCCAAAAAGGCAGCAGGTCCAGGGATCCTGGGTCTAGATATTCATTCCTAAGATATCGAAGGAACTTAACTCAAAGCTCTGGACCATTCCAGTTTTACAATAACAAGTTAAGATATATGTATGAGTCCTGTGTTCCTTCTTTCCGAACAAATAATTAGTAAGACAAGGGTAAATCCTTATTATGACGTAATATGGTGATCCCAATATATTTATGTCAAGGAAACAGATGTTTTC
The DNA here is from genome assembly GCF_964204655.1 of Triturus cristatus. NCBI lineage: Eukaryota > Metazoa > Chordata > Amphibia > Caudata > Salamandridae > Triturus > Triturus cristatus. The sequence goes on along the minus strand of NC_140592.1, from coordinate 725,561,223 downwards.
ATTTTTTTTGTGTTCATTCACCGTTCAGTTAGTCCATTGCACACTTAGTTTGATTATAAAAGAGTTTTTTATTTGAGAATTGAAAGGACAGCCGACACGTGTTTCGCCCTTTTTGGCAGATAAGGCCAGGGCTTTCTCAAGGCTGTAAAAGAAAAAGTACAATAAGTACTGTATAGAACAGTAACGGATGACCCCAAAGAATGAAAGTGAGAGCATGTGCTTGTGAGAGAGAAAAAGGTGAGAGCAGAGTTTGGAATCTAATTTTATTAAAATACGTCATAGTTTGGAAAAAGATAACAAAAGAGAGAGACTAACATATTTGTATCACCGAGTTTGTGAAGCATGTGTAAGTGAACATATTCTCAAGACGGAAAGAAGATCCAACGTGGCCAATAAAGAAAGCGTTCATTTAGCCCGGGTGCTGATAGTAACATATCTCCAGCAAGAGGTTCATCACAAATATTATGTGTAAATATCGAGATGTTAAAGAAACATAATAACAATTAACTTAAAATATCAAGTTTAGTGAGATGCATTCAACAGTTGAAATGATGCGTCAAATAGTTGGTTAGAGTCATGTTTTCCTAGCTTCTCTAACACTTTTGAATGTAGGGCCCCATGCACTAAGACTTGGTTGCCTTTCAAATGCTGCTACGAAACAGCGTCTGTGATGCACTCAAACTTTGTTTTTGCCCCGTATAAATTGTCCTAAACTGGCACAAATCAAAGGGTCCATTCATAAGGTTTTGAATAAATCATCCTTCGTTAATGTTAATTAGGCTGGGGAGGTGAAGCTAGACCAGTGAGAGTCCCACGACAAACCCTTACCGGGGGGGGGGGGGGGGGGGGGGCGGGCAATGAGCAGGCAGCAGCCAAGCCCGGGAAATCACTGGGTGCTGATTGGGTAGCATGGTTTACAGTGCCCAATAGTCTGGGGCCACCTGGGTGCGGACCAGGATTTAAGGGCCCACCAAGAACATGTGCCTTCGCCGCTTGGGGGAGCTGCTGAGGTGGAGAAACCACAGGCAGCGTGGCGGAGGACAGCACAGAGGGACAGCAGACGGAGTATAATAGCCAAGGCGGAGCACCTCAAACCTGTGCCTTTGGTATGCCTCACGGCAGGGGCACAGGGAGCGGGCTACGGGTCATCATGGGGTCAACAGAGGACGGACACGGCAGTTGCAGCCCGGGTCAGGCATGAGGGTTGCCCACAACACTTGGCAGCAAGGTGTAGCCTAGAGGCCGCAAGAGAAGTGCTAGACCTGCTGAGAAGGGGCATTCGCTCAGGGCGCTGTCACAAGGGTGTGCTGTTAAGGTTTAAGGACTGGACTTGAACTTGAACTCCAAGGAGGAGGCGGGAATGACATGAAAATAGACTATGTGTTTTGTATGGCAATATGTAAATTAAAGCTGTGGCCTGTTTTGCACCATCACCGAATTGCGTTATCTGTGAGCGCAAGGGAAAGTGGGGTGCATGTGTTGGCCGGGGAGCTCGAGGGGCTTGCCCACCTGGGAGCGGTTTCCGTCTGCCAGACATTTTGTATGCTGTAGGTGCTGGAGAGGAGGACTGCAATGGAGCCTTGCAGATCCCAGTGGACCTCCATGCTACATTCACACTCTCATTTGCAAAATGTCTACTCTTAAGTACAACCCGTGTCCCTTGAAGGGGCTGGTGTAAATCACAGGCTGGGGCTGCAATAAAAAAAATGGCAGGGTGCACAGGTTGGGAGGAAGGGGTTAGTTGAGGTCAAGGCCTCAATTCTTCTGCCTTTGAGTTAAACCCTAATTTCCAACTTTTACACGCATTCGAAAGGTTGATTTTTCTTTCATTTCTGCAATCACTGCATTCTTCTCATGCGCGTTTATGCCTCATGTTTGTAGTTCCCCTGGGACTACTGTGTGTTTTTGTTGGGGTTGTGTAACGTGACTTCGAGGTCTTCTGTCTTTGTTTTAGGTATGTTGTTCAGCCCTCCCTCACATGGACGTTCGGATGGGTGGGCGCGCACCAGAGAAGAAATATAACAAATAAATAAATAATGTGCCCACGGGGGGATTTTCCCAGATGCCCTTGGAACGCATCGGCTAATGCACACCAGAAAAACGCAAAAAAACACCCGAGTCCCATAAATGAATAATAAAGCGAGCTTTCTGCAGGCGTGTTAGAACACTAACCAAGAGGTGTCCCTGCCTCACGCCCCCTCCACTGGGAGCAGTCTCGCGGTGAATGACCCACTTTCCCCGGCCCCCCCTCTTGTTTCAAGAGTGGGTCGGTCCCAAGCCCAGCCGTAGTCCTCCCTGTCTGAAGAACAGCCGACAGACAAGTCATCGCGCAACCTAACTTGCTAATGGGCGCTCTGTACTGTGTTTTGTGTTGTTATGGCTGGGTGAAATCTGCATAATTTCCTTTGCAGAAAATACATGAAACTCCCCAAAAACCCTACGTAAATTAAGTGAAAGGCCAATTACATCTGCATACGTAAACACAGATATATAATATTCTCAATTCTAGTGATACATAAAATATATAAATATCTGATGAGACAAGGCATTTTTTGCGGGTTTCAGTGGTGATCCCTTTGCAAGATATAGGTTGAGGTATGAAGGATAATACTAATTGTAAAAGTAATTCGGCAGATATTACGTTTTTTTTTACCAGTTGTGTCAAATTTATTTACCTGTGTACCTTATTTACGACTACAATTTTACATAGGCTATGGTAATGTATATGTAGGGTGATTTTTGAATTTTAGGAACTCTTATGATATTGGTGTAAAACTTGACTTAGTTATAATATTGTACGTTGATGACAAGAAAAGAAAGTGCTAACTATGTATGTGGAAGCGAACGTGACTCAATTTAGATGATGTTTTAAAACATTCTTTATTTTATGATATTGAAAAGTGTTATCATTTTTGAGAGTGCCTTGAGCTTTGCATATCATGGTGCCAGTATTTTGGTGCATAAAAACGTTTGAATTTCTTTTTGTGTATGAATAGGTGATAAAGATGGAAGAAGTTACTTTAACTTATTCTAATTCCCGTTTTTATTAGGTTTTATGGCTTATCCATTGTCAACAAGTTAGTGAAACGTAGCTTCCTCTTCAGCTTTATTTTTGTAGGTATTTTTAGGATATATTGACCTTATCTCGGCAGCTGCGAACTTCCCACAGCGGCTTGTTTGCTTTTTACAGACAGGGTGCCTCGTCAGCTGTCAGCCCTCCCAGGTCTTCCTCGTCTGCTCTTTGGATGGCGGCGAAAAGGGACTGGGACAGCTGACAGCTAGAAATGTCCCCTGTCTGCCATTGCAACCAGGGTGCTGAGACAACTGTCACATGCCCTGGCCTCATGGGGTTGCATAATATCGCTGGTTCAAGGAGGATGGGAACCCTGTTTACTACTGAGAAGAGTGTAGTGGGCTAGCCGGCTAATTAGAAGTTGGAGGAAGGAAGTTGGAGAAATTCTACAAGACTGGCTCTTGACCAAAGTAGACCCCTTACAAGAGCTAGGGCACTGATACTCAAAGTACGTCCCCAGGGGCGCATGCTGGCCCTCCTGACCTTTATCTGCAGTCCCCTGGTCAACAGCAGCACTGGACTCAGCACTAACAGCAAAAAGATGTTGAATAAAAAGCCAAGCATGTATTCAAAGGTTAAGTAAAGTAAAAGAAAGGAAGTAACTATGGCAGCGGCGGCGGCCGGCACAGGTAAACGCGGGGCGGGCCGAGCCGACAGACAACAGAATAGATATAGTTAAATAAATAAATAACACCTATTCCGTCATCCGTCGGCTTCCCCCCTCCCGCCGGCCCTGCCCCGCCCCACCGCGCTTACCTGTGCCGGACGCTGTTGTGAATTAGGGTGTCCTGTATGTACCTCTTAACTTTAGGAGCACTTTCATTTTCAAACACATCTTGCAGCAAAAGTGTAAACATTTTAGAAAGTCTCTTCAAAATTCAAAAAGTATATTTCATTAACATGCAGTACTCTTTCTCCTTAGTACATCAGATTATATTAATGCGTTGAGAAGTATTTTTTGTTTAAAGTGATAGTTTTCAAACATCAATTTAAAACCATTAGCTCTTTCCTTCACCCTGACAACAATACCAGTATTAAACTAAGAGTTAAGTCAGTTGCTTTGTGTACCCTCTTGGGTGCCCTGGGTTCCTATTATACATGAACAACATTATAATTTATCAAATCAAACACAAGAGAGGATTTTGCAAAGTGCACATCCCAAAGTCATATATTTCGAGGTCTTCTTATATGTGATAATAAAGGAAAAGGAGGGACAGTGAAAACAATTGCCTAGGATCACACAATTTGGTAAAGTGGGAAAGCCAGGATTAATCCCAGGTTTTCTGGTTTCACATTGGGCAGTTCATCACTAGATATTTGCTTTGCTTCCCCTAAATCCACCGTACCCCAGACACTGCCCCGCCAACCATCCTGCCCAGACCACCACCCTGCTTGCATCAATCCAGCCCTTGCACATCACAGACCAAACATTTTGGTCCCTGGGAAAATGTTTGTGTTTTACTCATGAGCTAGGGAAGTAAACAAGTGCCTGTAGCACCAAAAGGTGTCCGTGTCTGTCTGTGAGGATTCAAATGAACTGGACAACTGGTAACGGGGTGGTGTGTTTTCCAAGCTGCCTGACCCCAGCGCTTCTTCAGTGTCGAATCGCCAATTTGACTCTAACTGTCACGCTACACTGCTTACTGGAGTGGACAGAATTCCACTGCCATGTTGCCTGTCCTTGCAAAGACTCCCACTCCACAGCCTTGCCATTGCGTGGCTCATCGATTCCTTGAACAAGCCATCAAATCCTTGCATCCATCTATTTTTTTGTGCTATACTAAACTGCCCCCAAATGCTCTGCTGTCCCAGATGTCTAGTCGTCCTGCTGTGCTCATCTGCACCACTGTGCACCCATAAAACGATTTGTGCTTTTCAAAGTGTCCATCTTTATCTCTAACGATTCCAGGGAACTAGAAAAGTGCATGAGAATATGATGGTTGGGATTGGTGTCTGGTGGTGGGTGTGTGGTTGTCTGATGAAGTGTTGGACATCTGATAGAATGTGTGTTTTGATGATATGTGTATGGGTGTCTGATGGTGGGAGACTGATGAATGGTGTTTGGAAATCTGATGACGGGTGTGCAGGAGCTTTTGATGTGTATGTATATATATATATATATATATATATATATATATATATATATATATATATATATATATGTATGGGTGTATGATGGGTGTGTGGTGTGTGTTTGGGAGTCTAATTATGTATTTGTCTCTGATGGACTGCTTGAGTGTATGGGATACTTGGGTATCTGATGACGTGTGGGTGTCTGATGGTATGCATGGGTGCATGATGGTGTTTGTGTGTCTGCTAGTGTGTGTGGAATCCAAGCAAAGTGTGTGGTGTCTGATGGTGTGTGCAGGAATCTGGTGAAGGGTGTGTGAGCTCCTGATTGTGAACAATGGATATCTGGTGGTGGCTGTTTTGTGCATCTGATGGTGAGTGTGTAGGCATCCAATCATGGGGTGAAATCATACTTTTAATATGCCAAGAGAAATCTCAAGGGCCAAGGATGGGGCGTATTTTGTTTTGTTGAATGAAGATCAGGGGCGTACTCATGGTGTCCAAGTTATTTAGCTGCAGAAACAAATGTGTTTTGTTTATTGCACAATCACTATTTTTACTATAATCACAATTTTTTAGTGTTTCCTAAAAGAAGAAACAGAAATGTGTACGTTTCCTGAGGCCAGACACAGCTGGTTTATATGGGGCACTGGTCACCCAGGGTCAGCGGCATGTGCCACATGCCGCCTGCAGCTGATTTGAACACGATGGAGGAAGGAAGTAGAAGTTGCTCTGGCTGGATGCATTACCTGACCATAGACCTTCCACAACTCTCAGAGGTTACTGTGCTTTGCTAACACCTGTGAGCAGCTGAACTGGGTGGGGGCCAGATGCAGACCACGGCTAAAGGCCAGGCCTGGCACCCACATCCAAAGTCAGGACAGTGCTAGGTGCAAGGTGCAAGGAATGACCCTATTACCAAACCCTCAATCGCAAAGGTAGTGGTATTGGTTAATAGGGACTGCGCTCCTGGAAAAATTCACTAAAATATTTATTGGGTAAAAGTATTTTGTATGGTGCTAAAAGGGGAGAGGAGAACCACCCGACTCTTCCAATAAAACTGTGGCTTAGGCTACAGTACACAAATTCATACAAAACCCCTAGCACCCAAAATTAATAACATCACAGTATTCTTAGTGTAATAATTCAATACACAGTCAGTTCAAAAATGTTTGATGCGAAGCTTGTTCTTTTTAGTTTTCTTCTACGTCCTTCTTTTAATAACATGAACTGTGATTCAGTTGGAAAGCCAATGCCAAATGCCAACACATGTTTCGTCACCTTCAATAATTTTACATGCAACTTTTTCAAGGCTAAATAAAAGATAAATCACAGTCACTACTTTATCACAATAGTCCTTAACATCTCTTAAAGAGAAATCACCATAGTCCCTCCACCGTGTACAAATACAAGGTGAATTTAGTTCACTCTGCCCCAAAATAATAACATGGTGAATTATGTAGCTACACAGATAAGACAATTCAAATTATTCCTACTAGAAAAATACAGATTCAAAAGGTATTGATATATGATTTGTGTGTGAATCAAAGTGTCAAATTATCACTGGTCACCACATTTCCAAGTGTGTGGTGACAAGTCAAGCACCAAGAACCTCTATGAAACCCACACGTGTGTGCCCTGCCACCCACGCGTGTAAACAGCACAAGATTTTGCAAACCTGTATCGGCTTCAATAAGTATATACTGTGGGGTAAAACACAAAATAGTTTAAAACGAATAACAAAGATGATAAGATACGGATGGTTACTAATCATAGCACACTATCTAAGGTACTTATCAAAAGCCTGAACAAACATTGGCACATCTTAAAGAGAGATACTTCTCTTAATGACTTCATTGAATCAAGACCTGATATTACATACAGTAGAGGTGTTTGCCTCAGAAACATACTCAGCCCTAGTTACCGTACTCCGACCAGGATTAAGGACTGGTTGACGCAAGAAAGTGCAGGTTTCCATAAATGTGGACACTGTGTGGCGTGCAAATGGGCACACAGTGGAAAGAAAGAATTTACGGGACCAGGAGACAAACAGTATAAGGTCTGCAGAAATATCAAGTGCACTAGTAATTACGTAGTGTATGTTATTGAATGCAGATGCAACAGAAAATATGTGGGCAGCACCATTCGCACGCTGAGAGAAAGAATAGGTGAACACATAAGAGCGGTGAAACAGTGTGACATCAGATACCCTATAGCGGCGCACATTGACCAGTGCAGCTCACAGGGCAGAAATAAAGACTTCAGATTCTATGGAATAGAACATACTCTGAGACACCCAAGGGGAGGCAATCGTGAACTACAGTTGCGGCGGAGTGAAGCAACTTGGATCCTCAGATTACGGACGCCTGAGTTAGGACTTAACATTGACCAGGAGCTACACTACTTCCTAGGTAATTAATGAGGTGATAACTAAGAGTAACACAACACTAGTGTCCTCTGAGTAGGGATGACACAATAATATAACTGTGGGAACTATCAATACATATGGATATCCAACATGTAATATTGATTTAAGAATAATGTTCGCAATATACAGTTTATTAGCCAGCTTTTAATGCTCCAATTATGAATGACAGGAGTAATTCATATGCCTTAAAACTATATATGGAGTCAGCTATTCACATTGACTCTATTCAATATGCAGATGATCAGTTGATATTATTGTATGTTATACTGTACAGAAATAATTTACAGTACGTTAATATGTTGTGAGAAAAAATAAGTTACTGATTGACATAATGGTTAATACATTTATATACGTATTATCTATTACATGACGCATTATATAAACTTTCTTATGCGCGTGAAATTGTGTCATGATCCAAGGGCCGACGGCGCGGTTCCGAGAGCAGAGGACTCCAAATCCCAGCAGTCCCCGCGGCCACCCGCCGGAAGTAAACATCACGTCACCGCGGGCGTTCATAAAAGACGCGGCAACCTGGAAGGCGGGGCCAATGATTCCCGCCCAAGCTTGCAAAGACCAACGGCTCCAAGCAGACCCTCGCAACGTCCCTGACTCTCTGATCCGCCTGAGACCCGGCGAGGATCTCGCAGAAGCAGACTACAAGACGACCCCCAAGGAGGTAAGCGCGCCTCGGTTTCTCACTCCGCGCCGCCGGAACCGGTGGGGCTCTCCCTGGCCCGTACGGTACCCCGTGGCCCGGACCAGCTGCGGGGCCGGTTCTCCCTGGCGCCTCCCGCACCTCCAGACCTCCCGGCGCTCCTCCGCCCCAGGATTTCCCGGGCGTGAGTGGCAGCGCCACCCGCACCTACAGACCTCCCGGCGCTCCTCCGCCCCAGGATTTCCCGGGCGTGAGTGGCAGCGCCACCCGCATCTTCTGACCTCCGGGCGCTCCTCCGCCCCAGGATTTCCCGGGCGTGAGTGGCAGCGCCTGGTTCCTCTGGCAGCTCCGAGCCCTTTCCCTTCGCCTCCTCGTGAAGTAACGAGGAGGGCGATTGAGGAAGGCGCATTGAAACCACCCGCAACAGCACCATTCAGAGCGGACTTCTATGGGGGAGTAGGACCCTCTCACTCTTCGTCCCTCCCGTGAGGTAACGGATCAGGGACTAGTAGAGAGCGTCCTAATTGGACTCATCAGCACCAGAGACCCCTCCAGCGTCCACGTGAGGACCCTAGCCCATCGTCCGTAGCAGGAAGGAAGGAATTCCAGGTAGGGGGAAGGACTAGTCTGGGTGTGTCTGGGAGGTAGAGAGGTGCCTGTGGCTAATCCGTCTTCTTGTCTCTTCCAGGTCTCTCTCCCCGCTGTTCCTTCCCTTCCTTCCCTCACCCACCTATCTTCTCGTCCGAGGGTATTACACGTACACCGGACAGGGGACGGATGGGCGGGGGACCCACACATAGCATCAGCGTTATCCTGAGGAGAGGAATCACTGGGACCGCGACAAATTGGCAACCTTTTTTAATTTCGGCTACATTTCTAAATATATCAAGTTAAGGTGCCAACACATAAATCACTCTAACATTACAGATGTGCAGTGGTAATAATGGCATAAATAGTCGGACAAGTTGGATGATATTTGATCGTTTTTTTTAGGAAAATTAGCATGGCTTGAAATTTAACCTGGATAAGGATCGACTACATGAGTGCTGTACATACTGTTATTTTATTAGTAATCCTTTTAGCACTAATTCCATGAGTACTGACATTTTAGCTGGCTTGCAGATACAAAGCAAATAATATGTACCGTTACACTGCGGTTCTTGTCTGGGGTGTGTCGGGGAGGTAGAGAGGTGCCTGTGGCTAATCCATCTTCTTGTCTCTTCCAGGTCTCTCTCCCCGCTGTTCCTTCCCTTCCTTCCCTCACCCACCTATCTTCTCGTCCAAGGGTATTACACGTACACCGGACAGGGGACGGATGGGCGGGGGACCCACACATAGCATCGGCGTTATCCTGAGGAGAGGAATCACTGGGACAGCGACAGAATCATTGGCCCACGAATATTTCTCCTCCTGATCTCGTCGGTGTGAAAACATGGCCTCACTGGACGATGTGATGGCCGCATTGACCCAAGTTCAGCTAGAACTAGCTGCGTCCAGAAGAGACTCCGTCGCCCTGCATGCTCGTCTAGACCGCATGCAACGTAATCCCTTCGATGCAGGGATGCCACCCCAGTCAACCACACCGCAGGTAGTAGTTGAAATGCCGGCTCACATCCCCTTGGCCCCCCCGGAGAGGTTCCACGGGGACATCCAGAAAGTGCAGGTCTTCCTAACACAGGTGCAACTACACTTCCACTGCAAGCCAAAGCTTTTTCTCACGAACCAGGCCCGAGTGGCATTCTTGATCTCCTACTTAATCGGGGAAGCAGCACAATGGGCGGTCCCCATAGTACGGAGAGATGACGCCCTCCTATACGATTGGGACACCTTTCGGCAGGAGTTCGAGAAAACTTTCGACCGCAGAGCAGACACCTTCTCCGCCGATCGCGACCTTCTAGACCTACGGCAGACCCCCTCCGATTTCCTGGGGTATGTCAACAGTTTTCGCCGCTTGGTAGCCGAAACCGATTGGCCGGAGATGAAACAATCCACGATCTTCTACAGAGGGCTCACGGAGGAGCTGAAAGACATCATCGCCCAGATCGACCCGCAGCCTCTCACATGCTCGGCCATGATAGAACTAGCTTCCAGGCTCGAATATCGACTCCGAGAACGAAAAGGCGAACACAAACGGAAGGACAAGGCTTCCTCGCCGTTCGAGCAACCCCGCTTGTCGGAAGCAACGTCGTCCAGGCCCGACCCCATGGAGATAGGGACGGTGAGAGCATCCTTAACCCTTTCGGAGCGGGACCACCGACGAAAACAGGGCCTCTGCTTATACTGCGGGAAGAAGGGCCATTTCTTACGCGAATGCCCGGTGCGCCCGAAGACCGGCAGGCCCCGAACAGGTCAAACAACGGCCAGCCTCGTCGAGGGACCGGCGGAAAACCCCCGTGCTTGAAGGAACGGGAAGGGAAGCCTTCAAGCTGTCAGTTCATCCCTTCACTGGAGGCCGACGTCACCAAGGAACCTGACCATGTGTTTATCACCGCACAAGTGACGGTTGACAACAGCCCTCTGGACGTCAGAGCCATGATTGACTCGGGAGCCACGGGTTGCTTCATGGATGTCGAGGAAGCGGAGAGGTTGCGAATCCCCCTCCTTCTCAAAGACGTTCCCGAATTGGTGTATGCCGTTGATGGCAAGGAGTTGGACTCTGGTCCCATTCGGCAAGTCACTCCGCCCCTGTGGGTGACAATAGGGAAGGAACATGGTGAGTGGCTCACCCTGAATATTATACGAGCCCCTCGATGTAAGATCATCCTGGGGTTGTCTTGGTTGCGGCTGCACGAACCCAAGATACATTGGGCGACGAACACGGTAACGTTCACTTCTCCCTTCTGCCAGACCCATTGCCGTCACAGCGAAGAACCACTGGGGAGAGAAGACGGAACCACGCACCATGTGGCCACGGCAGCAGAGAAGGAGGTGGTTCTCCCCGACTGTTATGCACCATATACCGGAGTCTTTGATAAGCAAAAGGCCGAAAAACTGCCACCCCATCGTGACTTTGATTGCCGCATTGATCTGGTCCCAGGAGCCACCGTTCCGTGCAGCAGGGTGTATGCTCTCACTGGTCCTGAAACCTGTCACCTGAAAGAGTACTTAGAGAAGTACTTGAAACTGGGATTTATACGCCCCTCCAGCTCTCCGGCGGCATCCCCCCTTTTTTTTATCCCCAAGGCCAACGGCGAGCTACGCTGCTGCATCGACTACCGCTCCCTCAATGCGATGACCATCAGGAATCAATACCCTTTGCCGCTCATTCCCGTCCTATTGGAACAAGTCCGGGAAGCGCGGATCTACACGAAATTAGACCTCCGAGGGGCGTACCATTTGGTTCGGATACGCGCGGGGGATGAGTGGAAAACCGCGTTCAAGACCCGATTTGGCTTGTTCAAGTAGTTGGTGATGCCGTTCGGGCTCTGCAAGGCCCCGGCCGCTTTCCAATACTTCCTCAACGAAGTATTGAGGGACTATCTGGACAAATACGTCGTGGTCTATATCGACGATATTTTGATCTTTTCGTCTGATTCCAAGGAACACGTCGGGCACATACGATCAGTGTTGAGAGCCCTGGAACGAAACCAACTGTTCTGCAAACTCACAAAATGTGAGTTCCACGTTACCACCGTTGAGTTCCTTGGCGTCCTGCTCACCCCCGAAGGACAGATCATGACCGACCGGAAGGTGCAAGCCGTGGCCACTTGGCCACAACCGACCACAGTGAAGGAAATACAGAGCTTCCTCGGCTTTGCGAACTTTTACCGGAGATTCATTCACCATTTCTCCCAAACGGTAACACCACTCACCAAGTTAACCCGCAAAGGTACCTCCTTCATTTGGTCTCCAGAATCCCAGACCGCATTCGAACAGCTCAAGAAAGCGTTTACATCAGCCCCCATCCTACGTCATGCACAGCCGGAGCTACCGTTCCTTGTGGAAGCCGACGCGTCCGACGAAGCGGTGGGAGCTGTTCTATCTCAGCGACAGCCGGATACCGGGCTACTCCATCCGGTGGCCTTTATGTCCAGAAAACTAAGCCCGGCCGAACTCAACTATACCATCTCTGAGAAAGAGCTGCTCGCCATACGAGAAGCCTTCTTGGAATGGCGGCACTGGTTGATGGGGGCTCGTCATCAAGTGACCGTGTTCACGGACCATCGCAACCTCCAATTCCTACGTTCCGCCCGTCATCTGTCGCCTAGACAAAAGAGATGGATGCTCTTCTTCGCGGAGTACCATTTTGTGGTGACGTATCGTCCCGGGGCGCTGAACAGAAAAGCCGACGCCCTCTCACGCCAATGTCCTCCGTGTCTCCCTACGGTGACTCCCGAGCAATCCATTCTTGCTCCAGAACAGGTCATAGGCAGTCTGAAGACCGAATCCTTTATACAGGGGGTAAAGAAAGGAATCCAGACCTTCGCCTGGTCGTCATGGTTACGAAGCCACAAGGAATGGCGGCTACACCAGGGTCTTCCTTTGTGGGGGTCCCGGGTATTAGTTCCCACACTTCGGTTACGAAAACTCGTCTTCTCATGGTGCCATGACATCCCCAGCGCAGGGCACATGGGAGGGACCAAAACCCTGGAAAGGGTGTTGAGACAGTTCTGGTGGCCTTCCGTTCGACCGGATGTGTTGCTATGGGTGAAAAAATGTGCGGTATGCGCACAGATGAAAACGGACCATCAACGACAACAAGGACTGCTGATGCCGCTTCCTACCCGATGAATCCCTGGGAGCGGATCTCCATAGACTTCGTGGTGTGGCTGCCGAAGGACCAGGGATGTTCCGCCATCATCGTTGTCGTCGACTATCTCACGAAGATGGGACACTTTATCGCCTGCAAGCAAGTCCCCTCAGCAGGGGTATTGGCGACACTCCTGTTGAGACACGTGGTGCGTCTTCATGGACTCCCGGTGGGGATCGTGTCGGACAGGGGGTCGCAGTTCACCGCCCGGTTCTGGAGGGTGTGGTGTGAGCAGCTAGGCATCCATTCCTCCCTTTCCACGAGCTTCCACCCCCAGACGGATGGGCAGACAGAGCGACTTAACCAAACCCTTAAACAATGTCTGCGTTGTTACGCAGATAAAGCAGCGGACTCTTGGGTTGATTTGCTCTGGGTGGCCGAGGTGGCTTATAACAACTCACAACACGCCTCAACACACCACACTCCCTTCTTTCTCGCTTCGGGGTTTCACCCCCGGTTTGTTCCCTTCCTTCTCCCCCGGGAGGCGGTGTCCCTTCCTGATTTGCAGACAAGACTCAGCACCATACACTCCGCTCTCAAACAGGCCAGGGCTAGCTTACAGGTAGCAAAGACACGTTACAAAGCGCAAGCTGACAAGCGGCGGAGACCCGCACCGGTGTACCGCAAGGGAGAAAAAGTGTGGTTGTCCACAAAAAACATCCGCTTCCGCAAACCCAGCGTTTTTCACCCGAAGTACATAGGGCCATACCCGGTGGTACGACATGTGAACCCGGTGGCGGTGCTACTGCGGTTGCCCCCGCATCTGCGCATCCACCCGATGTTCCACGTGTCGCTGCTCAAACCCTCTCTGTGCCCGGTGAAGAAGCCCCCGGCACCTGTTTGGGTGCACCACGAACAGGAGTACGTCGTTCGCCGAGTCCTGGATTCTAAGCTGGTGAGGGGCAAGCTCTGGTACCTTTTGGCCTGGAAAGGTTACGGACCCGAGGAGAACTCGTGGGAGCCGGCTACGGCGGTGCACGCGGCCCGACTTGTGGCGGCCTTCCACCGTCGTTCGCCCTCCAAGCCCGGGGGCTCCGGCGGTCCGGTAACAGGGGTGAAGAGGGTGTGCTGTCATGATCCAAGGGCCGACGGCGCGGTTCCGAGAGCAGAGGACTCCAAATCCCAGCAGTTCCCGCGGCCACCCGCCGGAAGTAAACATCACGTCACCGCGGGCGTTCATAAAAGACGCGGCAACCTGGAAGGCGGGGCCAATGATTCCCGCCCAAGCTTGCAAAGACCAACGGCTCCAAGCAGACCCTCGCAACGTCCCTGACTCTCTGATCCGCCTGAGACCCGGCGAGGATCTCGCAGAAGCAGACTACAAGACGACCCCCAAGGAGGTAAGCGCACCTCGGTTTCTCACTCCGCGCCGCCGGAACCGGTGGGGCTCTCCCTGGCCTGTACGGTACCCCGTGGCCCGGACCAGCTGCGGGGCCGGTTCTCCCTGGCGCCTCCCGCACCTCCAGACCTCCCGGCGCTCCTCCGCCCCAGGATTTCCCGGGCGTGAGTGGCAGCGCCACCCGCACCTACAGACCTCCCGGCGCTCCTCCGCCCCAGGATTTCCCGGGCGTGAGTGGCAGCGCCACCCGCATCTTCTGACCTCCGGGCGCTCCTCCGCCCCAGGATTTCCCGGGCGTGAGTGGCAGCGCCTGGTTCCTCTGGCAGCTCCGAGCCCTTTCCCTTCGCCTCCTCGTGAAGTAACGAGGAGGGCGATTGAGGAAGGCGCATTGAAACCACCCGCAACAACAACATTCAGAGCGGACTTCTATGGGGGAGTAGGACCCTCTCACTCTTCGTCCCTCCCGTGGGGTAACGGATCAGGGACTAGTAGAGAGCGTCCTAATTGGACTCATCAGCACCAGAGACCCCTCCAGCGTCCACGTGAGGACCCTAGCCCATCGTCCGTAGCAGGAAGGAAGGAATTCCAGGTAGGGGGAAGGACTAGTCTGGGTGTGTCGGGGAGGTAGAGAGGTGCCTGTGGCTAATCCGTCTTCTTGTCTCTTCCAGGTCTCTCTCCACGCTGTTCCTTCCCTTCCTTCCCTCACCCACCTATCTTCTCGTCCGAGGGTATTACACGTACACCGGACAGGGGACGGATGGGCGGGGGACCCACACATAGCATCGGCGTTATCCTGAGGAGAGGAATCACTGGGACCGCGACAAATTGGCAACCTTTTTTAATTTCGGCTACATTTCTAAATATATCAAGTTAAGGTGCCAACACATAAATCACTCTAACATTACAGATGTGCAGTGGCAATAATGGCATAAATAGTCAGACAAGTTGGATGATATTTGATCGTTTTTTTTAGGAAAAATAGCATGGCTTGAAATTTAACCTGGATAAGGATCGACTACATGAGTGCTGTACATACTGTTATTTTATTAGTAATCCTTTTAGCACTAATTCCATGAGTACTGAAATTTTAGCTGGCTTGCAGATTCAAAGCAAATAATATGTACCGTTACACTGCGGTTCTTGTCGCAGTGTATTTGTGATGTGTATGTTAACGGACGATGTTTTTCGGTCTATTGACATTTTCCAAGATGGCGCCAGTATTAGCTTAATATTTACACCGGATCCGGCATGACACATGATTAGGTCACATGGTTAAATAAACACGGATACGTAAGATACGGCCTCGTACTCGAGGTTACCGGCGTGAGGAGGACACTGCATCTTCAGACTATATATGCGGTAAGCGACCTTGATGGCCGCGCTTGAGTCGGCCATAGATGCGGGATTATTTAGAAATAATGAGAGTTAGGAAGCTGTTTTGAGCATATAATGTATTAATGGGGAATAGGCAGTTTACTATTGGAGATAGAGAATTTACATCTCTGCTACTTTGAGTTCTGATTATTGAGATAGGTACTCGCCCTTTCTCAGCCAGAATGTGACGACATACTATTACCGCTTCTTGGATATTTATTTCAGCTGCCCTTAATATAGATATTAGCTAGACAGGTTAATCCTATCTACTTGGCACGTTCAGTACTGCATTTTATTGAGTGCATAGGGTCAGACGACCATCCGGAGCAATGCTCTAGTAGTTGGTATCTGGATGTTATTGGGCATATTACAATATATATATTGGTAGTAAGAGATAGTAGCGAGGCAGTGTAGCTTATATTTACATTGGAGATATGTACTGATTAATGTTTTTTAATTTTTTTTAATTATCATTAGTAAATACAATAAATCGAGCAATACATCATTATGATTAACACAGCCATTTGCCCACATCACATACCAAGCTTTTTCACTGTACATTCCGAGTTATAAATTGAAATATGGTCACCCCAGATATCTTGTAATACAATTCGCAAAATTAGCCTTCCCCCCCAAATGGACCCCCAGTGGGGACCACACCTCTGACATATTAGTCGCTCAAGTCCGGTTCTGAGTCCTCAGGTGGAGGGGCACATATGTTTCCCCGAAAAGTATTCCAGTTTCCCCACACACGTGTCCATTTTCGGGGGCATCCTCTATTAATAAAAACTGCCTTTTCCGCCACCATGGCGCTATCAAGGTCTAGGCACCATTGCTGATGGGAGAGGACCGTCAGGGCTCCCCAGTGTTGTGCGATGTTTCGTTTGGCTAATGCGATGGTCAGTGTTACCCATTCCTGCGCTGCATGGTTGAGATCCGTTGGCTCCCACACATTAAGTAGGCATCACCGTGCTTCAGGGGGGACATCGACCCCGCAAACCTGGGTTATTGTGGCCATCACCGCCCTCCAATATTGTTGAATGTTGGGACATTCCCAGATAGTGTGGTAGAATGTACCTGTAAACCCACAGCCCCTAAGGCAAAGCGGCGTGTCTGCCTTCCCTATTTTGTGAAGTGTCGATCTTGTGAAGTATGTTCTATGTAGTACTTTAAGCTGCACAAGCTTTAGTCTGGAGGGGGTCGCCACCTCTCGTGGGGACGCCAGCGCCTCCTGCCAATCTTGCTCGTCCATCTCACCCATCTCCGCCTGCCATCTCTCCCTAAGGATCTGTGTGGGGTCTTTCTTATTGTTAACCAACTTCCGGTATGTTAATGAAATTGCTTTTTTAGTTAGAGAGTCGGTTAGCAAACGATCCTCCACAGGTGAGGACTCGGATAGATCGCTTCCCGGAGGTATGGCCCTCGTAAGGGCGTGTTTTATTTGCATGTATCTGTATTGCTCTGTTCCTGCCATTTGATACGTTGCTTGGAGTTGCACAAAAGGGACCACCTCCCCCTTTTTCCAAAGGTCGCCCACCCTGGAACTGCCTATGAGGTCCCACTGTGTAAAACCTTTGCTCTTATGCAGCTTACCAAACCGGGGAGAGTCCCACAATGGTGTGTGTTGAGTTATCACCCCCTCCCAGCCCAGTGCCCGCTGCGCCTTAAACCAAACCTGCACCTTGTGGGCCGTAGGGCCGATCAACTTGTTTATCTTGGATTTATCATACAGGGCGCCCATGATTCTATTCGTACCCATCATGTGCCTGTCCATACGCAGAGCCGGTTCGTCCTGGGGGGCATGCAGCCATTGATTGATCACTATAAGCTGGGAGGCCCAATAATATAGGTTAATGTTTGTTAGCGCAATGCCACCGTCGTACCAGCTCCGTATTAGTTTACGCGTAGCTATACGGTGAGGCTTCCCCTCCCAGAGTAGGTGACCCACCTCCGCCTCAATGGCTTTAAAATATGAGTCAGGTATTGGCATGGGTGTATTTTGGAGTGCGTAAAGAAACCGGGGGAGAGCCATCATTTTAAACAACGCAGCCTTCCTCAAAAGTGTCAGCGGGAGGGAGTGCCAACTCCTAACATCACTCTTTAGCCTCTTCAGAGGTGGAAGCAAGTTACGTTCTGTGAATTGCGCATTATTTGGCGTGATGTGGATACCGAGATACCTGAAACCGTCAGATGCTATCTGTATTTCAGCCCCTCTGGGCAAGCGTGGGGGTGGGCCTTTGAGTATGTATAGCACAGATTTGTTCCAGTTGATGGAATAGCCGGAGACTCTGCCATATGAAGCGCAAATGTCTAACAGGCAATTAAGGGATCGCTCTGGGTGTGTCAAATATAATAAAATATCATCTGCGTACAGGGAGATACGGTCCTCCCAGTCCTCTGTCCGTTTCAATCCTTTTATTACTGGGTCTGTCCGAATCCATGCCGCGAGCGGCTCCAACACTAACGCGAACGGTAATGGGGAGAGGGGGCAGCCTTGTCTAGTCCCTCGCCCCAACGGAAAGTCTTCCGACAATCGCCCATTGACCACTACCTGCGCTAGTGGCTGTGAGTATACTAACTTTATCCATGCACAGATTTTGGGTCCAAACCCAAAGCGCTGCAGTACCGCAAAGAGAAATGGCCACTCCACCCGATCGAAGGCCATACTGGCATCCAGCGAAAGGATGACCGCCTCCCCTTGTATATCGGGTTCACTAGCTAGTATACCGTGCAGGCGTCTAAGGTTCATCGCTGTGTTTCTGCCCGGCATGAATCCGGATTGGTCCGGCTGTATGAGCGTCGCCAAATGGGGTTGCAGTCTGGCCGCTAGCGCCTTTGCCAGTATTTTCACTTCCGAATTGAGGAGCGAGATCGGTCGGTAGGAGGAACACTCCTGAGGAGGTTTACCGGGTTTGAGTATCGCTATAAGTGTAGCCATCCTCTGATCTCGTGGGAGCATCCCCTCTGCCAAACTGGCTTGGTACATTCTCAACAAGTGTGGTACCAGTGTGTCCGTCTCTCTTTTGTACCATTCCACCGGGATCCCGTTGGGTCCCAGCGCCTTTCCGGGCTGGAGTCCCTTAATGGCTGCAGTGATTTCCTCAGTAGTGAGGTCCGCTTCTAGTAGTTGTGAGTCTTGTGGTGTCAGTCTTGGGAGCTGTATGTCTCGTAAGAATTCTAAATTCTCCTCGATTGTCGCCGTTGCCATGGTAGTGTATACTGTTTCGTAATGCTGCGCAAATGCCATTGTGATATCATTCGGGTCTGCTATCATCTCTCCGGTAGGTAACCTAAGTTGTGCCACCCAGCGGCTGGCCCTCTCCTTTTTGTCTAGCCATGCCAGTAACTTGCCCGCCTTGTCCCCCACTTCGTAGATCGTGTGTTGTGTTTTCGTGATCCGTGCCCTGGCCACCTCCCATACATGGTCCCTGTAGGCCTGCCGAGCTAAGTTTAGAGCATGGGTGTTGGTGTCGCTGGGATCTGTTGCGTGATCGCCCTCCGAGCGGTCTACCGCTCGTTCCAATTCCAATACTTGTTGCGCAAGTGCGTGTTTATGTGCAGTGATCGTTGAGATGGCTTGTCCACGCATGACCGTCTTGTAGGCCTCCCAGAGGACAATTGGAAAGACAACTGTATGTGTGTTGTCATGAAAGTAGTGCTCCGAGGTCTTATGCATGGTTTTCTAATATGTGGAACTTTGAGGTATCCTGGGTGGATGGGGAAAATACATCTCCGACCCAGAAGGCGTGATGTATATGTTAATAGTAGGGGTGAATGATCGGAGATACCTCTCAGGAGGTGTTTAATCTCCTGTATTTTGTCTAAACCCGTTTGGGCGGTGAAAAAATAGTCTATCCGGGAAAGACTGTTATGCGCGCCTGAGTGATGCGTATATTGGTGTTCTGAAGGGTGACGCATGCGCCAAATATCCACTAAACCAAGTGCGTCGGTGAAGTCTTGCAGGGGCGATGAACCTGTTCCCTGACCCCTAGGTGGATGCCTGTCCCATGTGGCATCCATTATGGTGTTGAAATCGCCCCCTATCATGAGTTCCCCGGGGGGTAGATCGAGCAGGAACTTACCTAGGGCCTGGAACGCTATTGTGAGTAGTGCCGGAGGAATGTACACCGAGACAAAGTTAAAAATTCGCCCCTCCCACTGACAGGAGGCCGCTGCAAATCGACCCTGATCATCAGTCCAGGTTGCGGTCAGTACCAGAGGGCAGCTCTTACGGAGCAGGATCCCGACCCCCCTAGAGCCCGATGTGAATTCAGAGTGGGTCACCATATTAAAAAAGCCCCATCTGTCCAACGCTTTGACTGCTGTACCAACCAGGTGCGTTTCTTGTATCATAGTGACTGATGGGGCATGTCTTTTGAGGTATTGCAACACTAGGCCTCTCTTTATCTTATTACCAAGGCCATTTACATTCCAGGAGACTACGGTCAAGGGCGACCCTAGTGAATGCGCGTTATTTACCTGTGCGCTAAGGGTCGTGACTGCCATAACCTTGTGGGTCTGGTGACAAAGGCATGAAGGCGGGTCTCAGCCAGCGGTGTATCCGGCATGTGTAGTAACATTTGGATCACTGAGTCCACTGGATGTGCATGTGCTCGTATGTATAATGCAAAATAAACAACTAAGAACAAGAAACAAAATCCCCTTACAGTCAAAAAAAAAAAAAAAACCCCGTCTCCCCCCTCCCTGCTCCCCTGCCAGACGGATTCCCAACTACCCGCCTCCCCAACAATGCAGAGTGCTTCGATCCCATTAAACAGTACTTGCGTGCGGGGGGAGGAAGTCCGAGAAGCGCCTTAGGCGTCCCCTCCTCAAAGACGATAATCCGGTTGTCAGTCTTATCATGCAAGTGCATCGCTAGAGTTCCGATGTGATGTGCCATTCGTATTCTAGTTGTGTCGGGCCGGTCTCTCCAACGCGGGTCCAGCTACACAGTCACTTTTTTGGCTTGCTGCTGATTTCAGGCCGGTCCATGTGACAGGATATTGCTCAACAATTTTAAGGGCATTGGTCATCACTGCCCGGCCTTCGATGTGGGGAGGGTCCTCCTTGTTGTTCTCGGTTGTGCGATCCCCTGATTCGTTACCCTCTTTGAGTCGTTGTGGGTGTCTTCCTGCCCGCCGGGGTCCTCCTACCCGTCGCCAGCCCTCTAGCCAGTCCTGGGCCTCCTCAGGTGTTTCGAAAAACCAAGTTTTTCCATCTGCCACCACTCGCAGCTTGGCTGGGAACAGCATGGAGTATGCTAGCTCTCTGCTTCTGAGTTCTTTTTTTACCTCCTGGAAGCTTCTCCTTCGCTTTGTGACTGCCGCGGTGTAATCGGGGAAGAATGAGACCACTGAGTTCTGGATACGTAGCAGAGGAGCCACCCGTGCAATCTGTAGTATGACGTCCCGATCTCGAAAACTGAAAATACGGGCCAGGATGGGTCTGGGGGGGCCCCCGGTTTAGGCTTGCCTCCCGGGACTCTGTGCGCCCTTTCCACTGAAAAGAAGGTGGAGAGCCCCCTGGGCTGGAGCCGGGTTTTAATAAGGTCTTCGACGTAAAGATCCATTGCTTGGCCTCCTTCGCTCTCCGGGACTCCCGTGATTCTAACATTATTACGTCGAGAGCGCCCTTCCTGGTCGTCCAGCTTGGCCGCCATGATCTTGTTGTCGGCTTCTAACTGACTGACCTTCCATTGTAAGGCGCTGGTGTCTGTCGCGAGGGTGGTCGCCACCTTTTCCACCTCAGAGACTCTGGTGGCCATTTTCTGAAAGCCTGCTCTCAGAAAGGAGACATCTGAGGAGATCGATCCCACTGTAGTTTGCACGTTATTGAGGGCAGACATTATATCCTCAAGCGTGACCTTGGGAGACCCTTCAGGTGTGAGGGACGCCTCCGCTGGGGCCCGTCGTTCAGGCAATGCTGAAGATTCCTTGGAATACACATATTTATCCAGCTTGAGCTGCGGAGTCGTGCGAGGCCCTCTGCACCCCATCTACGGCTGGTTACTGAGGTCTCTATGTGCCTATATCCAATCACTGGATGTTAGTCGCCGCCGCCTGCCGTGTGTCTACGTATCACACGCGGCCTGACGGTTTTCCTGGGCACTCAGTAAGATAGGCGGTTGGCAAGTCAGCAGCCACCGCAGCCGATGTAGGCCGGGACTCCTCTGTGTGCGTCTCAGCAGAGTGGGCCCTTTGCAGGGCGAGATTGGAGATGGCACCGCCCACACCCGCCTCTGGGACTTTCAGTGTCCCCTGAAACCTATGCCTCCCAGCCTGTGGGTCTCCGCACCGTATAGCGTGCAACACCGTTTGGCCACTGCTCCTGG
This sequence comes from Triturus cristatus, assembly GCF_964204655.1. Taxonomy (NCBI): domain Eukaryota; kingdom Metazoa; phylum Chordata; class Amphibia; order Caudata; family Salamandridae; genus Triturus; species Triturus cristatus. Next base: position 725,539,203 of record NC_140592.1, on the reverse strand, counting down.
GTTTGGTGTCGGAGGAGGTGCTGGATATCAAGTCTGATGGGCCCTTGTGTCACCTCCCACTTGCCTGTATACTTTTGGAGTGCTGATCCCGCAGCAGCAGTCACGACCGGCGCTCAGCCTTGTGTCCCTCTTCCGGCATGGCGGGCTCTTATTCCCATCGGGCCCTCACTCCGCCGCTCCCTCATTAAGGGCCTTATGTAGGTGGGCTGGCATTTACCACTTCATAAATACCGAATCATACCGATTCGGTATTTATGAAGTGGTAAATGCAATGTAGGTAATGAGTCGGTAAATATTACCGAATCGGAAAAATTCGGTAATTACCGAATCGGTATTTACCGAATCGGTAATGAGGCATACCTTCCCATTGATGGGAAGGTATGCCTCATTACCGAATCGGTAAATACCGATTCGGTAATGGGGGAGCACATGCAAGGGTGGCAGGGTGTCACATTGACACCCTGTTGCACCCCTGATTCGGCCATGTGTGCACATGTGGCGCACATACATGCCCTAAGGGCATGTATGTCTGCCACATTGCACACGTAAACGTGCACAAAACTGCTTTTTTTCACCTATTCGTCTTTTACCACCAACCTTTAGTTGGTGGTAAATAACGAAACCCCACACCCACCACACACTCCCCCTACATCTCATTTCATGATTCGGTATTTACCGAATCGGTAAAATTACCGAATCGGTAATATTACCGATTCGGTAAATACCGAATCATGAAATTCTCCCCCTACATCTCAAAAGCCAAAATACCGGTCGGTAACGGTATAATTACCGAAAATCGGCCGTTACCGACCGGTATTTGGCTTCCTACATGAGGCCCTCAGTGTTGAGAAGGTTATCCAGCCCAGGTGACCGCCCCTGCACCAAATGCCCTCAAGTGCCTGTAAATGAACTGATTAATTACTAGAACTTGATTTTACTCTATTTCTTTGCAGTTGTCGATGCACGTTATTGTTATCCATTGCACCATACTCCTATAGAGAGATATTACTCACGCCGGAGGACCGTGTGGGTCGGAATTAACACCACACGTTAAGTAAGTGAAAATTTGCTCAGGAACTTAGAATGTTTGGATCTTGCAGTGAGTTCATTCCATATTATTAGCATGGGCACTTATGTATACTATTTTGTGTTTTACCCCACAGTATATACTTATTGAAGCCGATACAGGTTTGCAAAATCTTGTGCTGTTTACATGTGTGGGTGGCAGGGCACTCACGTGTGTGGGTTTCGTAGAGGTTCTTGGTGCTTGACTTGTCACCGCACACTTGGAAATGTGGTGACCAGTGATAATTTGAGACTTTGATTCACACACAAATCATATATCAATACCTTTTGAATCTGTATTTTTCTAGTAGGAATAATTTGAATTGTCTTATCTGTGTAGCTACATAATTCACCATGTTATTGTTTTGGAGCAGAGTGAACTAAATTCACCTTGTATTTGTACACGGTGGAGGGACTATGGTGATATCTCTTTAAGAGATGTTAAGGACTATTGTGATAAAGTAGTGACTGTGATTTATCTTTTATTTAGCCTTGAAAAAGTCGCATGTAAAATTATTGAAGGCGACGAAACACGTGTTGGCATTTGGCATTGGCTTTCCAACTGAATCACAGTTCATGTTATTAAAAGAAGGACCTAGAAGAAAACTAAAAAGAACAAGCTTTGCATCAAAATTTTTTGAACTGACTGTGTATTGAATTATTACACTAAGAATACTGTAATGTTATTAATTTTGTGTGCTAAGGGTTTTGTATGAATTGTATTACCAAACCCTGTTGCACGCAGGGCTAGACTGCAGCCTGGGGGTGGGGGAGTGGGAGTTTGGGGGGGGTTGGGGTGAGGGGGAGGGTTGCACATTTGAAGCACTGCTGCTTTTTCACTGGGGGCCGATATTGCAGCACTGGCCTCCATTAATAAAGCCTGCCCCCAGCCTTCCAGCCTTCCGGGGAAATGCCAGAGGCCCGCTATGGCCAATCTGGAGCTGGTTGCATGTGGAAATGTCTGTGGGAAGATGGTCTGGGTGGGAGGGAATAGGTCCTTCAACCAGGGGAGACAGCGTTTACAATGCAGTCATCACATTGCAGTTCCTGTACAACGTGGTCATTACAACGACCGCATTGTTAGAGCGCGATACCTTTACAACGCAAGTCATTGGATCGACTTGCTGTAGGGAGCGCTCTAACATAAGGAATAGTATAATTTACTATTCTAACACCTTCCCTACTTTTGCACAGGCTGGAGTTGGAATAGTAAATTATACTATTCCTAAGTCCAGCGTGCCCCCTACCGCAAGTCGATCTAATGACTTGTGTTGTAAAGGTATCACGTTCTAACAACGTGGTCGTTGTAACAACCGCGTTGTAAAGGAACGCACTGTGAAAGCATGCGTAGTAACATGCTATATTCTTCAACCAGAACATGCAAACCAAAAAGCCTTGTTGTACTGGATTTTGCGAAATGTGTACTGGGCATCCAGCCCAGTCATTGACTTTACTAGCTCTTACAACTTGGTGTTGGACAGCAATGCACAACTTGGTTGGGTGGTAGGGGCAGCCCATAGTGGTTGGCATGTGTTACATCTTATTATGGAGCATTGACTATGCAAGAGCGTTGTAAGAGTCGACACTGTGGTAATAGACCCAGCGCTCTGCATTTTCTTGAGAATGTTCCACTGGTCAGGTTCTATGATGGAGTATTAGTATTTGAAGGAAGGGACAGTTGGTGTGAGTGACTGGGAAAAGCCATGAGTACTTGCATGGACTCCCAAAACCGCTCTTTATGCTGTTATGAATAAACATGTATTCTACTCTAAATCTGTAGTCTGTCACTACAGAGTGATAGGGGCAGCGCATGTTGGTTGGAGAGTCTTATCGCAGGGAATGCTAGACACAGCCAAAGCCCGTGTGCAGCTGGTTTAAAGTCAGTAGCTTGAAACAAGGCTGGAGGAAAAGCCAGAGCCTGCTCCCGGAACTTAGCTGGATTGGGTGGGACGGCGCTGGGTGCAGTGTATCAAAAACACCACTGACAAAACTTTGTTAAAGATAAGTTAGGCTTAGCTTTTGCCTTGCCTCATAAAAAAGTAACACATGTTTATAAAAACCTCAGAACTTTTTTTAAAGAATGTAAATTCTCATCAGCCCTGGTGGTCAGAAAATCTGGATTTTGATAAAGACACGTAGGCTAATATTATTGCAGTCTCTTTTAATGCCAGCACACACGGTAGCTCCTTTAAGAACAAGAAAACAGAACACAAACAATTCCAACACTATAAAACAGTAGAACTGCAATCCTCATCCTTCCTTTTTGCAATCTGCATTTACCAACTAATAAATTAGTCCATTTATTCAAAACAACAAGTTCAGTAAAAACTTCGAGCTCCTGTAGGTCCAAGAAACCCTTCTAGATAATCACAGAGCTTTTTCAACGAAAACAACACCTTTGAGGCTACTCATCTTCTTTACTGCTGAGCTCAAACTGTAACATAAAAAACACTATTAAGTCTGGGCTGGGACCCAGGGAGGGATAATATTAGCCTCCATGTTCTTAATAAAATCCAGATTTTCTGACTACCATTGATGAAAATCTACATTTAATGGCACGGCAGGAGGCTAACATTATTGCAAGTTCAAAGCTTCCTCAAGAAACAAGAAGCTGCAGTTTCCACAGGCTTAAAATAAAATGTCCTGAAAACTGCATCATTCGACCAATTTGCACACCGTAAAACATCTTGTAAAGCACCCCAAGCATAAAAGCTTTTGAAGCAGATGCACTGCTCACAGAAAGAGCCCCAAACACTCTTGCATCTACATCAGAACACTTCAACACTTCTTTCACCCAACGAGCAAGGGTGGGGAAAGACACTGCTTTATAAGGAGTCTTAAAAGAAATTACTAACTGTTTCTCGGAACCCACTCTCAAAAGAGTCATCCTCTTCTCATACTCCTCCACTCCACGCACCACACACAATTTACATCTCCATCAAAACATGGATATAAAATAGAATAAGAATTAGTTTTAGCCCTCCTACATAGATGAAAACAAACTCCTCCTGAAGAAAAAATTCTACTAGACACATCCAAAGCCCTTACATCCGACACTCTCCTAAATGGAATCAAACACAACAACATAGTGAACTTCTGAGATTACACTTTTAAACTTAAAGTGTCATAATCCCCTAAATCTTCTAAATAATATAAAAACCCTAGTCACATCCCAAACTGAATTGTACCTAGCTCCTGGTGGTCTTGCTATCCTTATACTTCTCAACAGCATCCTTACCAACACATCTTGACCGACCGTACACCCGTTATACAAGACGTGTCCAGCTGCAACATCCGGCCTATAGACGTTAATCGTTCTGTGAGACAAACCCTTTTCAAATGATCCTGTCAAATAATTTACTGCCTCCACTCGTGTCTTTCTTCCCATGGACTCAGAAGAATATCCAGAAACACCGGAAGAAAAATGGGTAGCTCAACAGATAACTCTAGAAGTACTAGGTAACAGAATTGAGACCTCCAAATTGGTGTTACCAATACCAAAGTTTTCTTCTGCTTGAGTAACAGTCCTTTCACCTGAGTAATCGTAGAAAATGGCCGAGAAGCATACGGCCTGAGACACCTCCAATTCTGCTGGAATGCATCCAAAGCCATTGACTCCGGATCCGTAGGCCAACTGAAAAATTTCAGAAGCTGAGTATTCAGTCTGTTCACAAATAAATCTACCTGGCAAGGCCCTCTGAGTACCATTATCCTCTTAAACACCTGCCTACCCACCAATCGCTGGAATCCCTGTAATGTCTTGAACACCAGTCTGCCTCCACATTCTTCAGCCCTGGAATGTGCTCCGCTTGTATTGCAATCTTCTGATGAAGACAATAATCCCAAAACACTTTTGCCAGGTCCACAAGATCCTTTGAACATGTACCCCAACTTGTTCACATACATTACCACTGAGACATTGCCCCTTTTCAACATGACCGAGCACTTCACTTTGTTTTTGGTGCAACTCCTTATCGCAAAGGACCCTGCCAACAATTCCTCCAGACAATTTATATGAAGCCTGCGCCCACTTCATTCCAAAATCCACTTGTAGTGACTGAACCACTGTGTGCCCCCTAATCATCCAGACTCACATCCAGGGCTTAATTTGTGCCAGTGCTTTCCGGTGCTTAGCACCGGCACTTCCTTGACAGGGCCGGGTCTACAGTCTGACACTCTGACTCTGACTCTGCACGCATCTGCTGCGCACGAGCCTCACCATGCACGTCACGTTTTTCAATGTAACTTACTACTGTACACTTGCTACTGTACTACTGTCCTCTCTCTCATGCAGCAGCATTGTGTTTTTCGCATCACATCTCCCGAGTGAGTCAGCCGGCGCCGGTGGTTAACAGTGCTGCCGTGTGGGACACTTAACCTGCCCTAAGCCCCGCCCCAGAAGAGCTTCATCATTCTTCATGTAAATATAACTGTGTTAATCATGGCACCTCACTGCGCGCCGCCGCGGCCTTAGCCTCTTGCCTGTGGTGGGCGGGCCGGAGGACACTGGTTTGGGCTGGATTTTGGTTCTGATGGGGTAGGGGCGGGCTGTGCAGCAACGTGCGCAGATTTATTTCACATTGCCACGCCCTAGCATAACCACCGAGGGGCACAGCAGGCAGCTCACCAGGAGTCGGCCCGCCGCGCCCGCCCAACCGACGACAACCCAGTGTGGCGTTGAGGGCATCGATCAGCCACATCCACTAGAGTACTGTGTCTGACTGGTAGTATTAAGCAGCACCAGGCAGGCCTAATCAGTTATTAAAAGAAAAAAGGCAGTGCATGCAGCCGGTGTCAATGTGCCCGAGTGAGTCCCTGCCGGCCGACCCACCACCGGTAACGGTAAGTTAAGTACTAACCTACTAAGTAGTAGTAGTACTGTACTGTACTAGTAGCTGCTACTAGCGATGCCAATATGCCATCATTGCCTTGCCACAAAAACAACGCTGCATTTCATTTTGGAGTGTGGGGGTGGGGGGTGGCGTGACGACCCGACTGACAGTCACCTGATCACTGTGGTGGTAGGGGTGGCACTGGCTGCCCGGCAGGGCAGCTAGCCTCCGTCGGCCCCACATTTAAGATTCGATTAACTGGATATGATTATGCGATCCAGATTCACTGACTGCCAGCCCTGCCCAGCCAGCGCCTGTGTCTGCCCTAGTAGCCACTGCGGGGCCCGCCGGCCGTCGAAGTTGGTACACACACTTTTGTCATTAACCGTCCTCCTAGTCCTAACCAATGTGATTTTTCGATAGGGCCTGCCACAGTAGTGTAAAGACAAGGGTGGAGCGGGCCCTGCCCAGCGTGTCCACACAGCAGCCACTGTTGCACTTGTAGTCCAAAATGGCGCGCGGCCGCGCACAAATTACTTCACTTGACTTTTCACTTCTCGGGCTTTTCCCCATGACGAAACGCAGTTTGGTTTGGTTTCTGCGTGATGGTGTCTGGTCTCAGTCACTCAACAAAAGGCTTGGAACCGGCGCCGGGCATGCTCTGATGTCACGTAACCCTGGCTGCCTTGCCTAAACATTCCCTACTGGCTCTGGCCTCTCTCTCTTCCTTCCAAGAGTCCATCAGGGTCAGTTGGTTCAGTTTATGATATAAATGTGTGGCGAGATTGCGAGTTTCTCGTTCCCAGAAAATCGTACACTGATGCTGGACGGACTGGTCGGGGACCGGGTCTTGTAAAATAAACTGAGTCCGTCCGAATTTCTGAGGGCAGACGCGGTGTCACTGATTTTGAAAAATAATGTTATTCTGATTCTGCGCCTCGCTCCCTGGCGCTCAGAGCACAGATGTTATGTTAGAGCATGAAAGAGATGGAGTGATGCTTAATCTCCCTGAGAGTGTTTTTTATCAGGGGAAAGAGAGTGGCCCCCTGTTCAAAACTGTGGGCTGTAGGCTGGATTATACCACTGTGCATTATCACTGTGAAGGCCACAAGCCACAGCATAAAAAGAAGTGTACATGAAGTTGAACAAACATCTATATGGTATGGTTTGCACGATGTGCAGGTCCACTTATCGATGTATATTTTGAATGTAAGCATTACCACTAATAACTTTTATGCCTTTTAACAGGGGAGAGGAGTTGGCCTAATGGCTAGGGAGCTCGACCTCAGACCTGGTGAACTGGGTTTGAGTCTCGGTAATGACGCTAAAACATCCTGTGATTCTGGGCAAATCTCCCCGTGCGTAACAAAAAATGAAAGTGTGTCCCCATGTAATGTAACTGGTGCTATATAAAGCGCTCTGATACCCGATTCGGATCAAGTTCACGCTATATAAAACTCTGCAAAACAAAACATGGAAAATAATTAAAGACACATCATTACCTTTGAATTAAAACTAAAGAAAGAAAGAGACACCCATCTAATGCCTAAATTAAATTTCACAAGTGAAAGTAGCAAAACAGGGATACATCCTCGCTTCTCCACTTGGCAAAGTTGTGTGATGCTAAGCCAGTATTTCTCTGTGCCTCGTTTTCCCTTATCACCACAATGAGAGCACCACGACATGGAAATGTTCCCCATGCACTGCACAAAAACCTTTTTTGTAATAGTCTTTAATATTTCTCTACTTACAACAACAACTTAGCCTGCATATTAGGTCACAAATTGGGGTACATATGATAGCCGGCTCTCAGTTTACTAGTGCATCCTCATCATGGCAGTGAGGAAAGTGACATAAATTTTAATTTCAAATAGCAAAATGCACTTGTGTTGATCATTCTGTGCCCATTGACCCTCCCGTTATACAACACATTTATTTGATATTGGGTGATTTGGCTTATTTTCCATTGTTGCACACAGTAGCAGTGCCAGTTGACGATGTGGGTGGAGCCAGTGGAGGAAGTGGGTGGAGCCAGAGAAAAGTAGGTGTGGCCTCCGATAAACATTTGATCACCTGCACTTCATATTTTACAAATTAAGCACTGCTCACATCTGATTCGATAACTATATCGGGAAACTCCCCAAAAATAGCTCTTCCATTCCGCGCCTCCGTATTCCTTAACCACCACACCAGTTCCTTCTTTGCTTCCTCTGTGAGTACAATCTCCCCTGAATATCTCAGACCACTCCTTAAATGACTGGCTTTTAATCTCTGGAGAGCTCGATAGTTCAGAGGCCCTGGAAAAGTAGCTTGAATTGTAGACAAAAGCATATGTATAACTCTTGCTAGCATCCTCAAATATATCCTTTCTAAAAACCAATACCTTGCGTATTTCTTTCTTTAATCTCTTTAACTTCTCCTTCGGAAATTTCAACTATCCCTTCACTGTATGTCCCATAAAACCTAGAAATTACATTTCCTGTTCCAGAATAAGGCATGATTTCTGTCTGTTCACCACAAACTCCAGATCCTCTAGCAACACCATAGCCAAATTTGTGTATTCCACCAATTTCATCCTGCTCTGATCCAGCAACAAACTATCATCCAAATAAATAATTAGTCTTATTCCCCTCTCTCTCAGATAAGCTGCCACAGGTCTAAGAACCTTTGTAAGGCACCAGGGGGCTGATGACAACCCGAAAGGAAGACAAACTTCCACATCTTTCCTCCCCATCTCAATTGTAGAAATCTTTGATCGGCTCCCAAACTGGAATCGTCAGATATGCGCCCTTCAAATCTAGACGAGTCAACCAATGTCCTATCTGTAAAATATCCCTTACCAAACGTATTCCTTCCATTTTGAAATGGTGGTACTCCACCCAGTCGTTTAAACCTCTCAAGTTCATCACAGGTCTCATCCCTTTGTCTTTTTTCTCTACTAGAAAAATATTACTGATGAATCGGTTTACGCCATCCTTTACTTCCACTATAGCACCTTTGAATACTAAATCCTAAACTTCCCTGCTTACCTAAGCAGAAAGTTCTACATTGAACCTTATCATCCCTGGAAGATGACTCTGTACCGGTTCCCTTATAAAATCTATGTGATATCCTAGAATAGTCTGCAAACCCACAGATCCCTTGTTGCCTGAATTCAATTTCCATAATATTGAGCAAGTCTGCTGCCCAAATTTAGAGGGGTAAAAGTAGGGTCTCCTCTTACCTGAACCTCGAGAACGTCCATCACCACGTACACCTCTGCCTCTAATTCTCTGTCTTTGGGGATAGAAACCAACTGACTGAAATGAGGTCTGCTAAGAGCTGGGTCTAAACAAAGCCCTAGTAATACCTTTTCCTTGGCCAGGGAATGGACCTCTCGTTCTCCAGGCCCCTCCAAAAACACGTTTATCAAATACCTTACTAATTCCTCTTTGGGATTTTTGCAACGAGCTGAATGCTCCCACATACTTGGACATTTCTTTGATGAAATCATTCACAAACAACAATCCATTAGTTAATTGACCACCCTCATTGTTAGCTAGTTCCACCTTCTTAGGAATTATTTGTAATAAAATACTCTTTCTGCGCTCAACTGATAATGCAGTATTTGCATTTCCTAAAAGGCAAACTGCCCTTTGAATCCATTGTCTTAACTCCTCTACATTCAGATGTTTTGTTTCCAACATAAGCCTCGGGAGACCATTCTGGTGATAAAGGATGTTTAATTAACATGGGGTCAAACATGTATTCTCCCAAGGGATCCGTAAGAGCCTCAGGCTCTCTTTATTTCTTTGCTATATCTGCAGATTTCACAATGCTTCCACTGTACTCTCCCTCAGAGTCGAAATCAGAGGAGCAACTTATTTCCACCTCTGCACTGCCAGAGGACTCATCATACTGCACCGTGGAATCTTTAAGGACCTCATTTGGCCTTTTGCCTGAGAACTCTGGACTCTTCACCTGGTCCCCACATGTGTCCTTGATACTTTCTTGCATTTTATATCCACAAACACCTTTACCTGCACTTGCCACTCTATATTTCTTCGCCTGAGTCCGCACCTCAACCAGATGCTTCCTCTTCCTGCTTACTTTGCCACTCTTACCTTCTGACGGACCCTCCCCGCCCGAATAAAGCCTCTCATCCTGTATGGCAAGCCCTTTGCTTTGAATTAAATCATCCAGTTTCTTCTCCATTTTGGTATTAACATCCATAGAAAATGTTGTCAACATACCCATTATTCCCTCTTCCATAGTACTTTCCAAACTACCCAAGGTACTTGGCTCACACGTCTTAAAACCAAGATTTACCAACAATGAACAACCACAAACTCACTAATTCTCCTTCTGATACAGCCGCTCTATAGCCTCAATCCTGTCAGTTGTTTGATATTAGAATCCATCTGAAAAACAAACTTCATAGCCCAATCTGTCAAACCAAAATACCATAGCATAGAAATAAACCGTCCCAAGGCTACAAAATGGTCCTTCTTCAATTTCCTTGTGAGCCTAACGTGAGCACATTGGACGTCATTAGGACAGTCTGACCCACATGACTAGACCTCCTGCGCTGCGCGCGGAAGCATGAACATAAACGTACACGTCCCTGGATGCATGAAGAGCGCATCCCCGCTAGCACACTGAGCTCTCAAAGGCGATCACCCTCAAGAGCAACCACGTGACCTACAGACTCTGCACAAGCAAAAACGCGTTGGCAACCGTCGCTCCATTTAAATAAAGCACAGGATATGGTAAGAATAAAGACATTGTTGTAGCCACACCGCAAATAAATCAACAAATTAATGCTCGCTCCTAGCCTCGCTCTCACTCAAAATCAAGGCATAGTTGATAAACAATAAATCAACAGTCCCCATTCCTAGAATTCACTGGTCAAAAACAAATTAACCTGAAAACAAACATCCAACCAAGCTCCTCACATAAGGCAAAATATTTTAAAGCTATACCCATGCTTTAAAGTCTCATAAATCTATAATTCAACCCAAATCACACACATTCTATGCTCAGAGCTGCCAAAATATTATCTGTACATGAAGCAGCAAAAAAGAAGGATGAGAATTGGAGTTCTACTGTTTTATAGTGTTGGACTTGTTTGTGGTCAGTTTTCTTGTTCTTAAAGGAGCTGCTGTGTGTGGTGGCATTAAAGGAGAATGAAATGATGTTAGCATCAGGTCTTGTCATTAAATTACAGGTACATTTGTGGCATAGATACAATGTAATCTGAAAAAGCCACTTTATAGCCCCAGCTACGGTAATCCACACAACTCTAACTCACACCTTGAGTTGCTCACACACTCACACATATTTCAAATGACATCATTAGTGACATCACTGATGACATCTCAAATGAAATCTTCAGTGACATAACTAATGATATCACAGATGACATTGTGTGAGAAAGTGCCATATTTCTGCATGGTTGCCCCCACTTTTTGCTGAACTGCTGATGTGCTTTGACTGAGTCTGCCCTGGGCTCCAGCTAATCAGGCACCCCGGGCCTATGTTCTTTCCCTATAACTGCATTGAAACCCAAACCCAATTGGCATCTCTGGCCACAGGTCCCGAGGGCACTGTGACCAGGGAAGACCTCTAAGGACTGCAGCACTTATTGTGCTACCCTTAGAGGCCCTGTACCTTTACACTCACACACTGCCTTCTCAGGCTACGTGTCTTGGTGCAGAACAAAGTGAAGAGTCGACATAAAGCTCATCCCTGTGTGCCATACCTACAACCAACTGCCTTGGCATAGATCAGTCACCCCTCTAGCTGGGTGCACAATACCAGTGGTGAGGGTACAGGTGCATGAGCCCTGTATCCCTACAGTGTTTAAGTCCATTCTTAGACATTGTAACTGCAGTGCTTCCATTAAGAGTATATGGTGCTGGGGATTTGTCATTAAGAACTCCACAGCACCACAATAGCTACACTAAAAACTGAGAAGTTTGGTATCAAACATCTCAGCACATTAAACCCACACTGATGCCAGTGTGGGATTTAATGAAAAATGCACACAGAGGGCATCTTAGAGATGCCCCCTGAAAAACGACCTACCACTAGTGTCCAGGCTGAGTGGCTGCTTTCAGCTGCCACCAGCAGACTTGTTTCTGGACCCCTGGCTCGAGAGTCTGCTGCTCTCGGGGGCCTGAAACAATGTACATCCTGGGACAAGGTGCCAAGCCTCCTCCCCCAGGATGGGCAGGGTCCACGAAGGGGAAGCTTCGTAGGCTTACCGCCTTTGTGAGCTTCCCCAGGCCACTTGCTTCTTTCAGCAACTGGTCCCCACTGGTTCTGACCCCCACTTTGGGCAGGAGAACCGGCGGGAAAAACAAGTGAGGAAGAGAGGTGTGCCCACCTCTGCCAACTCCACCCCTGAAGTGGGGAAGGCGAGGTGAAGCACAACTCTTTGTCCCCACCAACTTGCAGATGGGGGGGACCCAGCCATCCAGAGTGAGGCATATGCCCCCCTCCCACTGGAGCGTGGCATATTACGGGATGTACCCACCCCAAGGAAGGGACCCATTGGTCCCAACCTTTACTTACCTATAACGCCCCTAAATCCAGTATTTAGGAGGCACCCAGAACCTTGCTTCCTCTGACAAGAAACCAGAAGAAGAAAAGAAGAAGGACCGAGCAGCCGTGCCAAAGCTTACAAGAGGAGGATGACTACTGATTTGGCCCCATCCCTACCGGCATGTCCCCACTTCGAACCTGCAGAAGTGAAACTCCAGTGTGTCCTGCAGCCAGCAGCCTCAAGAACCCCGAGGACCTGCCCTGCCTACAAAAGAAAAGACTCTGTCTCCTGTGAACACCGGATTTGTTCACCAACAGACTCCAGCTCTGGCAGGATTCGCGAGTCTGCACCACTCTGCACCCGACGCCCACGGCGTGAGTTTGAGTGGCCCAACACCAAGTGGAGGTCTCCCCGGCAATCCTAATCTGAGATCCGGTGATCCATGACCTGCCTCAAGCTTCCAGCTGACCCCTGCAGCCTCAAACCGGAAGGTCCCCCCAACCGCGACCAAGAGCTGGTAAGAAGAACCGAACCAAAAAGACACCCCTGCATCCGACGCCCCATGGCCCAACCGATGGTGCCTAACCAACCCCCAGCATCCCAACTTACCTCTCCAAGTGGTGGTCGCACCCAGAAGACCTTCGTTCCCGAGCCTGCAGTGTGTTTGCAAACCGGAGACTCCCCATTGAAAGCTTTAGGGCGCCAACACCAAAACAGCACTCTGCACCCGGCCACCCCAGTGCCGCTGAGGGTGCACTTTTTGTGCTGGCTTGAACCCCCATTTGCCCTGACCTTAAGCCCAGGAGCTTTGCTCCCACAACCCAGTGGCCTCCTATCCCCATTGGATATCATTGGGCCTCAGCACTCTGCACCCGGCCGCCCTAGTACCACTGAGGGTGTAACAGTGCATCCTTGACCCTGGAGGACCCCTGAGTCGACCCCCAGAATACCAACTCTCACAACCGGATAACATTGATTGTTTTTCTATGAAAAGTTTCTAAGTGTGGAGTTGAAAAATCTATGTAACCCTTTTAAACTGTAACTAAATAACAATAATGCTTTTACTTACCTGTTTACAGCAAATGTCCCAGTGCAGTATCCAGGTATAATATCTATAAAGTAATCTGCTTGACATTCTACTAAAGAGCCAATACAAAGTATATGTACAGTATATCCAAAGCATTGCATTACTAGTAGCTATACTGTAATCAAATCAAAGTGCATATACAATTGCAATTCAAACTGTTTACAAACTGCATTACTACTGTAAAGTATTTATTGCTTACCTGTACCAGGCTTGCTTGCTTCTAGAAAATAAAAGAACTAAAATAATATTTTTATTCAAAACAATTGGTCTGAACTTCAGTCTTTGAGTGTGTGATATCATTTTCTGATTGAGTGTGTACAACAAATGCTTAACACTACCCTCTGATACAGCCTTACTGCTCGACCACACTACCACAATTGGCGAGCAAGGTGCTATCTAGTTTTACCTCTGCCTACCTTTGGGGTCCCACTGGACTCTGTGCACACTATACCTCACTTTGGTATAGCATATACAGAGCCAGCTGCCTACACATCAGCAATGCCCAAGGTTTGGAAGGAATGGAGGCTTGGAAGAAGGAGTGGCTAAAGGTCTGTGATCATTCACCACTATGTACAGTCAAATGCCATGCACAGTGGAATCACATTGGTCAGAGTTATTGAAAAAAAGCGAAAAGCAGTGGCTGCTCCACAAAAGAAGGAGGAAATGAAAGAAAGAAATATCATGACAAAGGGATTAAAAAGAACCTGCAAGAGTGAAATAAAGGGGACGAAGTGTCTGGTGATGTAATAAAGTGGCATGAATCTGAATGCAGCCTTAGGATTTGGCATGCTGACAATAAATAGCCAGGGGCCTAGCTTTGGGGGGTGTTTGGGTGTTAAACCCCCCCAATAAATGTATTTTCTGATAAGTAGTTGGGTACAGGTGCTTTCAGTTAAGTATGGTGAGACGTCTGTTAGATTTCACCAGGACTTTTTACATACACACACAAAAACGCACACACACTCTCCCTCTCTCGATTTTGAAAGTCCTTAAAATGTTGATTATTTTTTTTTTAAATGTGTTTTCTCTCACTTAGTGCTCCATCTAATCTGCATTCCTCTCTTTTTCCACTGCCCGTTATGCCCATCTCATGCATCCTGGTTGTCGTATAATGTATTTTAACACTATATGTCAGCGTGATTGTTGAAAAATCTGAAGCTCACCCCCCACAATTCTTACTGACCAAGCTACGCCCCAGTCAATTACGCCATCTGTGGCCTCCTGAGCAAAACTTTGGGCCCCGGAATACTTGATGTGGTCCCCAAGTTTGGGTGACATCTGCAGAGCAAAACAAACTTTGGCCCAGGGATGCAGACACACCCGAACCAGCCATTAAAGGGTTATTACTTGTATTATGGCCGGTGGCTTGGCTTAGAGGAAGTTAGACCAGTGGGGTCTGTTGTTCTGACATTTTACATGATAACGTCATGCTAGGCCTTGCTTTCCATATACCTGATATAGAACCGCCATGTTTCTCAGACTTTACACCATCCTTCACGCCCACAGGTGGTCTGTTCTTACTGTGCTTGTCTGTAGCTTCTTGTCACAAAAATAAGGCAGGCTCCTTCAGCACCTGCGGCGCAGTTGAGACCCCAACTCTTAAGGGGCCCTCATTAAGTCCCTCGCCAATGAATATCTGGGAGATATGGGAGTCTCAGGTGCCCCTCATCACATTCATAATTTTTTGTAATTGCACTGGGTACGGGCTACTCATACCTCTCAGATGAGGCATCATGTCTGTCATTGGCAGAATGGACCTTTCTCGTTTAATAACAATCTACGAGTTACAAGACAGCTATCGCAGTGGGCCCTCAGCCCACTCAGCTATCTTAATAAATACATTTAGGGTATAGTAAAAGTACTACCACTTGCAAATACATTAACGTGATTTCCAAAGTCGGTGCACTTTTT
This sequence comes from Triturus cristatus, assembly GCF_964204655.1. Taxonomy (NCBI): domain Eukaryota; kingdom Metazoa; phylum Chordata; class Amphibia; order Caudata; family Salamandridae; genus Triturus; species Triturus cristatus. The sequence continues at coordinate 725,523,782 of NC_140592.1, read as the reverse complement.
TTCTATAATCACTGCAGCTACCACCTTCTGTAAGCACATGCCATGTTGTCACCGACAGATTACTAATATGGTATAAACATGAATTGTAGCTTTGTTTATATGTAGAGCATCACCTACTGTATCATTGATGCCTAGTTTAACATTACTCAGTTTAACACCCTCGAAAGGATGAAAACATTGAGTTGGAATCGCAGCATTCAAACTCGTATCATACTGGTGGATGCAGATATCAGGAGGGAGCGTTTAACTCACTGACTCGTATAGGTACTGGTGACACATTTTGTCAAAGCACAATGAGTCGATAATTAGGCATATATTTTAAATAAGTTCTTTGGTAGATTTTCTGATCCCTGATCCCAGGACCATTTCGAGAACACAGACGTTTGCAACTGACAGCGTAGCTCCAGGGACTGACACTGGATATACAAACACTTCGGGCATGATTTAGACCTGGCCTTGGCCGATGGGTTATTCCGTCCCAACGGTGATGGATATCCCGTCCGCCGAAATATAAATCCCATTATATCCTATGAGTAACCTGTTCGCCAAGATCTAAATAAGGCACTTGATTTCTCATTCTCGGCTCTTACCTGATGCACATTTGCTCCTCAGCCTACCTATTCTATTCTTTGCCTGCAGCTCTGTCTGTATGTACTTGAGTTAGGTTGACAATGTGTTTGCTTGAGGGCTCCTGTGAGAGAAAAAGGCCTTTAAGGGCAACATAGGAGGGAGGAAGGCCACGAGAGGCAGAGGGCATGTGGAGGAGGCACTGACGCCATGTTAGGCCTTCATTGCACAATAAACACAATCAATGCTTCATGAAATTGTAATAAAGTTACACAGACCTACGATTTCAATCATTTTTGGTTTTGTGTGCTAGAGATACTGTTGCAGTTTTTATTATTGATAAAATACTTTAATTGTTTTATTGATTTCTGTTGGCTTCGGTACAGATTCTAATTAGCATTCATTATGGTTTAAGTATCAGTATAAAAGCGATGCATGCATTTTCTAACCTCTGTTGGGTGTTATGGCAACAGTACTATGAGCTGAAAAAATATCCAGCCAGGCAGAACCTGCTGATGGTGCAAAGTATACACCCAATGTGTACATTCCATAGGGACACAACCCCTGCCTGTTTGCCCTTCCCGCCCACCATGGGCCTTGCAAACAATGGTCACTGGTTGTTTTAGCCCATGCTTGAACCTCAGCAGGGCTATCATTTTCCCCAAAATAAGCTGGCGTCATTGGTTCCAGAGGCAGCTCCAGTGCAGCTGGAGGGCTGGAAATACACCCTTTAATTCCAAACATAGTCCTTGGCTACAGCTCTTCTCTCAGGAAGGGAATCTGTGGTAAGCGGGTTAGGATGGCAAAGAGATCTGGGTGTCAGAGGGAAAAGCACCAGAAACGATAATTTGAGTAACCTCTAATAGGATGTAGCCTTACGGCTAGAGCGGTCGACCTGGAAGCTGGGAAACCGGGTTCAAGTCTCGGCATCAACACTCAGCATCCTGTGAATCTGGGCAAATCAATTAATCTCCTCGTGCCTAACAAAAAAAAAAAAATAATGTGTCCATCTGTACCAAAACTGGTGCTCATGTAAAGCGCTCTGATACATAATATTCAGGTCTAGTTTGCGCTATATAAAACTCTATAAAAAAAACTGTTTGGTCACAGCAAGACTGTGGATTGAAGACTTGGGCCCAGATTTACTAAGTCTTTGCGTTGTACTTGTGTTGCGCAAGGTGTCGCAAGGTCAGCACAAAGGCTTCAGTAAGACTGACAAAGCCTCCAGCCGTGGCCCGTGCAGATAAGAGTGGTGGGGCCGGGTGGGGGGGACTCGACAGACAACCACAATGGAAATTAAATAATTAATTTTCCCTCCTCGTCGTCTGTTGAAATCCACTCCCACACCCGTCCCCACCGCCCAACCGCTCTTTACCTTCACGGGCCGCGGCTGAAAGCCACGCAAGGGGCGATATGCGCCACCTTATGTGGCATTGTAAAGAAATGTAACCCTGCAGCTTGCGCTGTGTTACATTACATTTCAAGCTGATAAGCGATCCAGGGGTGGAGAATGGACGTTACTGTGCACCCACCCATGGATTTGATGAAATTCCAGATTGACAAGGGTTTGTAAACCTGAGATTGCATCAAATCCGCATGCCTCCGTGGGGATGGTGTAACAAGGAGAAACATCCTTTTTTGTTCTTGTTATGTTCTCTTTCTATGAGTGATGGTTTCTGCAACACACACAGAAAGATGAAAATGCCTCTAAAGATTGTTTTTGTGCAGGAAGGTATCTTTTCCAGGACAAAACCAAATCCTTCCCGCAATGCAGGCACCCTTGCAACATGACACAAGGTTCCCTGCGTTGGCGTTAGGCATCACACAGTGCGCCAGCACTAGGAGGGAGCAGAATGGTGCCATGTCTTAGAAGATATGGTGCATTTCTGCTTTGTCCAACGCAGGTCCTTCATACATCTGCTCCGATGTGAGCAGCATCTCAGCTACAGGGGAAACAAGCCTTTAGATATGATTTAAAGCAAAGCCTGCATGCATGCAGAAAGAAAGCAGTTGCCTTAGCAGCAGCCCAGAGGCGTGGAAGAAGAGTCATCTGGCTTCTAATGGTATGAGCATCATCTCAGCGGCAGGGCTTAGGCGCCACCAGGCACGAGCACAGTAGTAGCCAGTGTTTAATTTGAGCCAGTGGTTGCATGTGAGTCCCACAGGCACTCATTTTTAGGCACCAGCACTTCTTTTTTCTCAGCAGACTTTGACCCAAAAGAAGGAGAGAAAAACATTAAATGGGGAAAGAAGGATGGAAATACAGTGACAAAAGGAGAAATGGGGGATGAAAGAGAATGTGCAGGAGAGCGACAGAGGGGCAAGTAGTGTCTAGCGCTGGATTAAAGACAAATGAGGTGGTATCAAGACTATACAGCCATTGCATTCAGCACCAATACCTTCTGCCGTGCCAGCGGTAGCTTCTGAGCTGAACTTTGGGCCCTGGCTCTAATTATTTTACAAATTAAGCACTGTTAGTAGCAGCTAAGGAGAGCACTAAAGAACTGAATGTGTGATGAGTGACTGTACTTTTCAGAAAAAGAAAAAAATACTGAATGTGAAATGATGGAACTACTGTTCAGTTGTAAAATATTCCTTTATGCAAACTAATGGTGGCAGAAGGACACATCCAAAAGTGAAGAGAAAGAAGGAGAGACTCAAATACTCCTATAGGCTAATCCAAGATTTGATTGAGAGTGTCTCAAGCCAATGGCTGAAGGGTGCTGAGCCAAACAGGCAAATGGCTAAAGGAGACTGACCTAAAACCCCATTATATGCGCATGTTATATCTTTTTTTAAATAAAAGGTCTTGACTTATGTCAGGCCTAAAAAGCGAGCTGTCCTTGGGACCCAGGACAGGATGACTAATCATTAGGGGGCTTATTTATGAAAACTGTTGCATCGCTGTGTGAAGACAGCGATGCAACAATTTTCACTGCGCCCTCCTTGCGACATGATGGGTGCACAGTATTTAATGTACGACGCTCCATGTCGCAGGGAGTTACGATACATCAGTATTTCTGACGTATCTGTAGGCGCAGTAATGACGCATTGCTGGAGTGTGACTCAAAAGTGACGCAGCTCCAGCAATGGATCATTACACATGGGCAAGTCCATGTTAAATGTGTCTGCGTCAGTCTTACGCCTGCTATGAGGCAGGCTTAAGATTTTGACGCAGTGGCGTCCTAGATGTGGCGCAGTGAAATCTGATAGATTTCACTGCACCACTTCTACAAGGCTTTTTGCATGGTAACGCCCACAATGCATACATTATACCTGACGCAGGTATAATGTAGCGCAGGGCACAACATGATGCATTTTTTACGCCGCTGGTGCTTCACAAAAAGTGAGGCAACAGCTGCGCAAAAGTGTCTCACGGCCTCATAAATAAGGCCCTAGGTGTTCCATTCCCTGTCAACAGTCCCTCACTCCTGTCCTTGGTAGGCATTTCCAATTTTCAAAGTCCGTACAGTGTAATACAAGGGTCAGCATCTATACAAAAGACTTGTATATGCATATGGACAGGACAGCAGCATGAGGTGGGTTCGCTGGAGTGCCAGCACAATCATTGTATTGTATTGTAATTGCATTTATATAGCGCTTACTACCCCCGACGAGGCGTCAAAGCACTTTTTCGGCGAGTAGCACGCTACTTCGGAACCCATCAAGGATTAGTGGTGAATTAGTGTAGTGAAAAAATGAAAGTAATTTGAGTGGTGGATATGTTAGTCCGTTATTTGGATTGAGAAGGAAAGTGGAGGGACAGAGAAGGGAAAAAAGGTTTGCATTTATATAGCGCTTGCTAACCCTGATGGGGTGTTGAAGTACTTTTCTGGTGAGTAGCATGCTACTCTGGAACCCATACAGTGTTAGTGTGAATTAATATAGTGAAATATGAAAGTAATTTGAGTGGTGGATATGTTAGTCAGTTATTGGGATTGAAAGGATAGTGGAGGGATAGAAGGGAAGGATTTCAGTTTTTTTTGTTGGTTTTTTCGTTTTGGAGCTCATAGCAGTAGAAGGAGGCTTCAAATGAGTGAAAGGGAGGTGGAGGGGATAGAGTCAGAAGGAGGGTTTAGAAAGGCTAGTTTTGGGGGACGGAATAGTAAAAGAGTTATGAGATGATGCAAGTAGGGGTGGAGTAGGGAAGAGTCTTGAAAGGGTTAATTTGGGGATCATAGTAGTGGTATGGGGTTTGGGATGAATGAGAGAGTGGAGGTAATTGATGTATTGATAGAGGTTTAGGGTGAGAAATAGGCAGGTGCATTGGAAAGAGTAGTAGAAAGAGGTTTGAGAGGAGTCAGACAGATGACCTAGAGGATATAGAGAGCGGTATAGGGTGAAAAATAGGGTAGTGCATTGGATATATTGAATTAGAAGAAAAGTAATAGATAAGTAAATGTAATAAATATATAGATCCAAAAGTAATAACGATATAGATGCATAAGTACATGGAAGGTATATAGATGCATAAAGGAAGGTAGTATATGTACATTAAAGATGCATTAAGTAAACTCTGGCTTTCAAGTGTTGTTATACTTTAAATTAGTTTTATTTATTTTTATATTTTTTGGTAGATCAATAGCTAGGCAATTGTAGATAAATACTCATGATAAAAAGAGTTACTTATTTATGCAGTCACTTATATACATGTTAAAAACATAGAATAATCAGTAATACGTACATTTGTTAAGCAGAACTAATGAATATCTATATACAAGTTTTTTCAAAACAAAGGTATTCTACATGTTTATACAAAGCTATACAAATATATAGGTACATATCTATAGTACAAATAAATGCTTATATACAGAGAGATATGCTGTATATTGCTATCTGTTTGCGTATGGTGGTTATGTGGGGAAGACCAGATTCTTGAGTAGTTTTCTATAAGGTGGTTATCCGTGGATCTTATGTTGGAGGGTAAAGAATTCCATAGTTTGGCTGCTTGAACAGAGAATGATGTGCCACCCATTATATATTACTTGTATCTTGGGATTTTGAGGCGAGGTGCCACGCTAGAGCGGGGGTTCCTTTGTTGAATGTGTTTAGTGATTTTATTCCTGATGAAGAGCGGTCCCGTTCCATGTATCGCTTTGTGGGTCATACAAAGCAGCTTGAACATGGATGTTCTGGCAACTGGTAACCAAAGTAGGGCTTTCAAGGTAGGGGAGATGTAATTTTGTGGTTTTATATGTAAGAGTAGTCTGGCACCCGAGTTCTGAATTGTAGATGCTTTGAGAGTCAACTTGCCCAAAGACAGATCAATGTGGTGATGCTATTGGACCTGTTGGCTGCCTTTGACACAGTCGGTTATATCATCGTTTTAGTGTCAGCAGGACTTGAAGGCTTTTAACTTGCTTAAATTCTTCCTCACTGACCGCACAGTCAGCCATGCTCCCAACTTACCGTGCCACTATGATCAACATTAGGTGTGGTGTTCAACAAGGATCTTTGTTAGCTCCTCACCTTTTCGATATATATGTGAGCCAGCTAGAAAAGGCTCTCGTTACCACCAAAATCAAAATAGTGGTGGACGTAACTTGTGTGATTATGCTGTAGCATAATCACATGAAATTACAGCAAAATTAAGCAAGATTATGCATATTTACATGAGGAGCGTAACCCAGCAATTAGGGCTATTTTCTTGGCACACAATGCATCATTGTGTCCAATATGAATTGGAGGATGCATTTTGCGCTTAGAAAGTAGCTCTAAATGCAAAAGAAGACGGACAGCAGCCGCCAGCAGGTACATTTGTTGTTCCTGTGTTCCTGCAGTAGGATTTTGTGCCAAATTACTCATTATGTGTAAAGCAATGGGGTGACCCAGTATCCCTCAGAACCTGGGCATGTAAACTATAAAACACAATTGGTTCTGTCGGGTAGACAACAATTTCTTTGTAGTTTTTATATTTAGAAAAGTGACTGAAATAAAGATACAATTGAAAAATAAACACACACAAAGGAAGAATGAGAGTTAATATTATTCTCAAAATGAGCCTAATTTTTACTATATGTTTTTCAATTATTCATACAAAGGGTTTAGAAATTACGACGACAAAACCAAATGAAGAAAAGACTGTCCGGTAATTCAATAGATAAAAAGTGGCATGACTGTTTGACTGGCCCACGATGGTTGGCTAAACCGTCATGCGCACTTTATTGCATGAACCACTCCTCCTCCCTGTGCCACCAGTCCCGCCCGCCTGCCCTAACCCTGCCCCACAGCAACGAAAACTAAAACGATAACGTTGTTATTATCATTTTATTTTTCCCTTTTCCTCTCAGCGGAAGAGCTGCACCTGCCTCTGGATAAGGTCATGGAAGTGTAGTGCCAGAGATTAAAGTCTACAGAGACATCAGTGGTTGAAGCAACAGTTCCATCTCAGAACCATCTCTAGGGCGGTGCGACCGGTGCCACTGCACCGGGTGATGACTCTTCCAGGGGGCGCCGCGTTTGGAAGTATTTTATGGCTTTAAAAGCACTTGCTGCCGCCTGCTGGCCTCTGCAATTTCCCTACAAAAATAAAAATGTCAAGATAACAGTGAATAATGTTCTTCCTGGAGAAAGGAGTTTTGTCAAGTGGAAGTTTTAACTCATTTTATGGTAGCACAGAGAGTTAATGTGTCTGCTGCAAAGAATGTGTGCCATGCAGATCACAAAGTGCACATAGTTTAACCCCTTGCGTGCGGGTTTATTTCTCCCACTGTGCGAGAGAAATAAACGGCGTTCGCGATCACGACGGCTCCCGGCCGTCGTGCGCACACGCCCACCGTAATGCACGACGGCCGGGAGCCGTCGTGCGCACACAAGGGGTTAAATAGGTCAGTGCTTTTGTCAGAGAGATCCTTTTCTTACTAGCAGTGCTGATGTTAAAATCCTAACATGGAACAGTGAACTAATAACTCCAAGAACTGCATGCTATCTGTAAGGTATAGATTGGAGCATTATGAGGTTTTAATAATAATAATAATAATAATAATAATAATAATAGGTTTTCCTCCGTCTTTCATTATTCTAATGTTTTCAAAAAGGGTTCATTTCAGGAAAAAATAATTTTTGTTATTAAATGTAAACCCCAATCATGGGGTTATGTTTTAAATTCCGAGTCTTTGTTTCTCCAGACTAAGATCTCTTAAAATATACCGTCTATCAGTATGTATGACATGTGACTCACCTTGTAGTCTTCTGGCTTATGTAACATTTGCTAAGCACTAATTTACACACTTATTATGGATTGTCTCTGTGTAATGGGTGTGTGATGTAAAGTGCTTTAACACCCTCCACTGGTATAGGTGCACTATATAATTAATTAAATACATCTGAGAGAGAGTGGTTATGGAGACTTGAGTGGGCACTGTTAAAGGGTGGTAGTGAGGGAGTCTGTGGGGGCGCCAACAAACATTGTCGCACAGGGCGCCACCAGCGCTAAAGCCGGCCCTGCTCAGAACGCAGTGCAGTGTATCAGTATTCCACCAGGATTATAGCAGCTGATGAGCCAGAAACAGACACCAGGAAAACTATTAGGCGAGTGTACGCAGAGCAGAAGGTGACTGACCCTATACAGGTGCATCAACTGACCTATCTCATACTGTAGTCCTGGGATCTTGACAGCTGCCCCCACCTTGTCCACACCCCGATATTAATTGTCCAGGCCACATCCAAGCTCAATGAGGAGCAACCAGGAGTTAGGAAGAAATCTGAACAGCCAAAGAACTTGAAAGTTTTTCTAAGTGCAAACCTTTTAGCCTTCTAGGTAAGGGGCATTTCTCACTAACTTCCGACGACAGGTGTTTTCATTTCTGCTGTATCTTTAATCAAGCCCCTACCCAAGTTATAACCCGATCCATGAAAATGTGATGTCATTTAAAAGGACATTTGAAATGAACAGAATGCTTGTGCATTGGCGTAGCCAGTGTGTCATGGGCCCTAGTGCAATGAAGGAAATGCGCCGCGGCCACTGTTTGAATCGTGAAATACTTCAATAATCGGGGTTCAGTGAGGCACCAAGGCCTCTGAGCGCCGGTGCCACTGCACCTGCTGCACCAGTAGAAGCTAAACCCGTGCATTTGTGCAATGTACAGAAACCAGTGAGCGGGTGAAATTGAACAGTGTTTTATGGATCCTTGTATCCGAAATAAACATTTCATACTATACGATACGAAATTGAAAGGTCCATGTTTGCTGAGCAGGCAGTAAAGAAAACACATTCCTGCATTAATGCCTGCATGTATTTAAACAAAGACCTTGGAGACAGGAAGAGAACATTATGCAGAACTGAAACCACTGGTAATTAAAGCCATGGGTCCAAAAAGGCTGGAAAAGTTCCTTATCTCCAGCCTGCCTGTTTTGTGTGATAGAATCGTACACTGCTGCCAACATCTGTACCTATTGTTTGTGCTGTGTTAGAAAAATATGCAGAGCTGCCTCCCATTCTGTACATTTCTTGCCTGCTGGTGAAGCTCAGTAAAGTCTTTCCATTAAACAAAAGTAAAAACAGATGGTACTGTCAATGTTTTCCTTGCATGATGCAAGAGAAATTGTACACTTTCATGAAGTCGGTGAACATGGGTTACATTTGTTCTTAGATGCAAGAGAAGCAGTCGAAGTGCACAAAATGACTAGCCCAGTTTGTTCAATTTAAAAACAAAGCTAACAAACGGCCTTGTGTCGTGTGTGACTCCTTCATTCAGTTCTGTAGTTTCACGGACCAGTACTTTGCATGATGGGAATTTCAGCTCTTACTTACAGTGTTCAAAACATTTGGAAGCTCCAGAATGCAACATGGCTGCCAGAAAAGTCAGCAATGGCCCAACATGCCAACATTTATATGAGGAAAAGTCCTGGAAAAAAGGAGGAAACATCAAATTATGTGGGTTAATTACAGATTCTGCATCCAATGCTTCACTTCCAAGTTAAAAAACGTGGAAGATGATCTATATACCACATCTGGTAAATAACTAACTCTGTGGTGATGATATTTATCGGGTGCGGTTAATACTTCATCCCCATCTGGGCACTTTTAATCAGGGCAAACATAATAAGATCATGGACGGAGCGCTGAAACTTTTAAGACACTCACCCCCAGTCATTATTAGATCTGGGTTAAATCCATCATCGTTCTTTTGCTCACTTTGCCACCCTTTTCAGACCCAGGTATATGCAAATCAGTCTTAGGTTTAATCCATCATTCTTTTGCTCACCATGCCAAAAGAATGATGAAGGATTTAACCCAGATCTAATAGTGACTGTTGTTGTGGTTGCTATGTTCGCCCTAAGTGGCCAAGGGTATGCCCAGACGTGGGTCCCTTGCTCTCTTTGCCACTAGATTCAAGCTAGCCTGGCTGATGAATAACAGGGTCAAGACTGATTTGCATATGGATGGGTCCAAACTGGGGTAGCATAGTAAGCAAAAAGAGTGATGGATTAAACCCAGATCTGTGACTTGGAGTGAGTGTTTGAAAAGTTTCAGCACTCCGTCCATCATCTTGAAGACCTAGACGAGACTCTTCTGTATGTCAGGTCCACGCTGCTGCAACATCCACACCGCACAACAAGGTTGTTTTTGTTTACTGTGGGACAGGACCCATGAGAGAAGTGAAGATTTGTGAATAAGAATCAGTTTTGGACAAGTGATAGGGATTGCCGGTAGCTGCGTCCTCATCTTTTGATTGGCTGCATGCTACTTTGCACACATGTAACAGTGGTTCACTGTCTAGATGTTTGCGACAAAAATTAATACATGAATGTTGGGGGCTCATGAAAGCAACATGAGACCTTAGAGCCAAAGGGAGATCTTTCGGCTCGCACACGAAAACGAGTCCAGCAGTCGACTATGTTTGGAGCAGTCGTGCTGCACGGTGGTACATATTAAGTCCTTGCGGTACAGGGAACGCTGCAATTCTTAGGGGTATCCTGAGCAGCCCAAGATTATTGTACCTCTTAAGAGGTGGGAGGAGTACCATAAGGCCTAGTATAAGAAAGGACAATGGGCCCACTGCCCCCCAGCGGAGTAACAAAAGCGAGTCGTAATTGGTGTGTGGTGGGGCCATCACCCCTGAGGCCCACTGCAACTGACCCTGCTACACTAATAGTTACAATACTGTTAGGCAGGCAATTAAGTGATATTTTGGAGGCTGTTACGTCGATGACAAGTAAAAGTTGCAATCCCTTTGAGCTGCGTCAAGAGTGAGACACACTTGTGAACAGCTATGCACAATCTACCTACTACACTATGCCAAAAGCAGATAATCGCAGTAAGTCTGCTTTTAGGCACAGGAATGTTTACACACCTAACTAGATTGTTGTTTGTTAACCATTGTGTGCAGCATACGTACCTCAGGTTGTGCGAACCAGTTCCCAAAATGACCAGGGTGTCTGGACCCAACTTCTGAAGGAGGCCATCATTTCAAGATGGCGGAGCCCCAGAGAGGTGTCACAGCACAGAATCTGTGGCCGATAAACTCTTCGATTTCCAGACTTACCGTGGTTGCACCTCCTCCCGTAGGGGACAGCCTGTGTTGTCTACCACGAAAAAAGGGGAACAGCGCTGTGTACCTCAAGTCTGAAAGAAATTTTCAAACTTACTATCAGATCTGTACCCCCACATGGAACAAGTCAACGACGGGACACATTTGGCCACGTGCCAACCATCTACAACAACCTGCTTGAAAATCTCATGTGCGCCACGCAAAGGCCCGTTCCCTCCTGATAACAATAACTCATATCGACTCCCACGTGCTCTTATTATAGCAATCCGTGCGTTTTCAGGGGATTAAGTAGACATTTAACAAGAAGAGAGAGCACACGCTGTTTCTTGCCGGCGAATCTGCTGAGGCGACACTGCTGCACTCACCTCTCTGCCTGTTCAGACGTTCCTTCCGGGTCGATGGTGAGAGAGGAAAAGGCCCGCAGAAAACTCATCAGGAAAAAGCTAATCAACGAGAAAACCCCGACGCCAGCGTAAAAATGAAGACAAAGCGCCTGCTGAGGACTTCAAGCGAGCATTAGTTGTATTTCATTTAGCAGGCTCAGTCAATTGGACCATTTCATAGAGAAAGGGGGCGATTTTCGGACAGGCCAGTGATTCTGAAACGCCACAGGGCTGTTTTGAAGTCAGTCACGTGTCAGGTTTGCCTCCATAACATGCAGTTTTTTTTATTTGTTTTATTTTACAGAGTTTTGTATAGCGCGAACTTGACCCGAATCGGGTATCAGAGCACTTTACATAGCACCAGTTGCATTACATGAGAATACATTCTTTTTTGTAGTTGTTAGGCACGGGGAGATTAACCCCTTCGACGCGCATGACGGAGCGGTTCCGTCATGCACGTCGGTTGCGATGTGCGCATGACGGAACCGCTCCGTCATGGCCCCGCCCGCGCACGGAACCTTCAGCGTGGCGCGGAAATCCGCGCCGCGCTGAAGGGGTTAAGTGATTTGCCCAGAATCCCAGGATGTTCAGCGTCATTGACGAGACTCAAACCCAGTTCCCCAGATTCGAGGTCGACCGCCCTAGCCGTTAGGCCAACTCCTTTCCCTTCTGATCTAGCCCTTCCTTTACAGGAGCAGTAGGTCAATTTCTGGACCCCTTTTAAGTAAAGGTGCCCGATTGCCCCTGATTCAAGCTAGGAGAGGTGGCCTGTGGCATATCAAGCAACAGCCATAATTAGGGTTGCTGTGGCCCTCTTTCACCAATTTGCCCTGGTGCAATTGCATCTGTGGGACCAATGGCATCTACTCCCCAGCCTGGAGTGCTGATAGGCCGGGGCAGAGTTCACGGAGTTCTGCTACATGGAACTCCTCTAAGTGCCACGCACCTTAGAGTTCTGCAAGCTGAGGAGTGCGGTAAGTCACGCTGCTCGCGTTGATTTTTAGCGCTGGGAGTTTGCCCCTTGCTGTGAAATCAGCGCGAATGGCACAGCGCAAGAGGGTGCTGCCTCTTCCTGCCAATTGAGTAGATGTTCTACTCAAGCAGCAGCTTCCTCAACACGAGCGGCAGGGTTCTCAGTGCAAGCGGTAGCGACCTGCCACGACCGCCCACATTGAAAAATCTCGCCGGGAGGTGATATAGCGTACGATTTTCCTCGCTTGCCAACTTAAGCTGCGCAAGACGAAAAACTCGGCTCTGCGCCCCTTTGCAGACTTTTTCAGAACTCCGCGCTCTATGCGAAGCTTGGAGTGGGCAAAACTCTGCGAACTCCGCCGGCGGAGCAGGGTTCACCGCCCACCCCAAAGTACAGAATCTAGTTGCTGCTTACTGAGTATTTACAGATCAGGAGGCTTAGGATGGGGTTGCCACCTGGGCACATTTTTTACTGTCATGACCAGTATTTTAATGTCCTGGCCGGACTGGGATCGCAAACCAGCCCTGGCAATTATGTCAAATCCGGCCTCCGGGTGGGGTGGGGTGGGGTTGGCGGGAATGCTGCTGCGTTCTTCTTACAAGGGCCCCAGCAACAAAAACGGCTCCCACAGTACAAAACCGGCCCACACCCTTCTGGCCCACCGGGGAAATGCCCGATGGCCACTATGGACGGTCCGGCCCTGCATGCGTGCTAGCATCATACACTAAACTTACTTGTATCACATACTGAGTAGAACTGAATTTTGGCTGCAGCAGGATCTGTACTTTGCAACTGTGTGCACGGCCAGTACCAACCACAGCACACACTCGTCAACTTAGCAACTTGCATCGAGGTACCAGACTTGGTCATGCTTTTTTATTATCTTGTGTTTGCATAGGGCACAACTTCCACTAGTGTGGCGTCATGACACTCCAACTGTCTGAAGTAATTACAGGTGGATCTGTATGTCTGGTTGAAATGGAGTTGCATGTAGTATCCTTTATGTGGGAAGAGGTGGGAGAACTGTGTGAAGTCAAGACACATGGTTCGGTCTTAACTCAGCAATCCTGATGTTGCTCTTATGCGCACAATGTTTACAGAGGTAAAATTGATGTAATAAAGAGCACTTCATGGGGTGTATTTTACATACCTGATCACAGAGTAGTAGCATGTTTGGAGTGCTATCCATTTCTCGATAGGGTGCTGGTGCGGCTCTGTGGGGATAAATCAACCGACAGTTGCCTTGTGACAATAGCATATTGAGTAGTCATGTTCGCCATATTTATGTAGATTATTGGAAAGTGTAAAAATAACCAGAGGAGCAAAGGCTTGTGTCTTCGAATGAAAGGTGCAATTAATCTCCATAAAGAAAAAGCAAAAATAAGCTTAAAGCTTTATAATATGTGGTTTGAAGAGACAAGAGAGTAGGCCAGTGATTCAATCAAGCAGAGACATGGATGGAGAAATAACCAAGGTAGCTAAAGAAAAGAGCCAGTGAGTTAGAGTACAAGACAACCCATTGGGGAATAGATAAGGGGAAAACTGTTTTAGAAGGGGAAAGCTAAGAGAGGAAGGGGACTCTCAATGTTCAATGGTAGCTAGACTGTTTCTTAGGTGATGAATGTCTGCAACATAAAACACCCATAGATTCAACTGGGCACCATCTGCATGGACATACATGCATGTGCCAAAATGGAGGTCTCCTTTCGGATCTATATAGAAACTGGAGGTCATAGGGGCCACAATAGAGATCCGCTGTCAGGCCCATGATCAACCTTTATGTACAATCCCGGAGCAGCCAGCATCAAAAGGCAAGAACCAATACAGGACATTGCCACTCAAGTCCCTATGGCTATCCCTAGTAGTCAGAGAGGTCCAATGGTGGACTGTATAAAATGAAGCTGTGAGATCCCAAAACATGAGCACGCAGACACCTACCCCATGCAGCACACAGCTTGTCAACATCCTGGTGGTGGATAATGCGCTTTTGTGTTAGACCAAGGATAGAAACCTTAGTCATACAAATAGAGAAGACTGTGAGTGGAAAGGTGAATTTTAAGTTTTAGAGTCAGAGTGCTTAATTTGGGTGAACCAGATATCACACATGGTGAAGTGTCTAAGGAAGTGGCTGGCACAAGAACATTCAATTCAAGCTGCACCTTGACTCCGCTGCTGGGGTGGGGGCCCTGTCCTGGAACCACACAATCTTTTACCTGTGCCCGTAAGTCAAAAAGGAGCTCGCCTCAAGGTCGAGAGGCCCAAGAGGGTAATCAGGAAGTGGTGGTGCCCAACCCCTACTCTCAACAACACCTTCGCTGGCTTCAATGGGGTATAGTGGGAATTTGCAATTTTCATTTTAGTGATAAAGTACTTATTTACGTTGGTATCAGTCAAAACCACATGCCTAAGGGTGGTGGTGCAAATGGTGATGGATGTAGGCCTCAGGCTGCACAGATCAAAATGTGAATACCTGAGAACTTTTATGGAAACTGTTTACATGCCACTGGCATGTCTGCTGACCTATCCAACACGAAGGGCAGATAATATACCACCCACCCTATCAACATCTCAAACAAGGCTGAAGGGAATTGAGTTACTGATTGAGGGGGGTGGAGAAACCTACCAAAGCAGCGACAGCAGTCTCAGTCAGGGTGAAACACAAGCAGTGCTAAAGTGTACAGAGTCATAAAGCCAACAAAAACAGAAGGATGGAAAGCAAAAAGCTGGGGCAAAACCACACCAAGGATATCAGGTCCAACATATGTTCCCCCCGGCTGAAAGCAGAGAGAACTACCCACCCTCAGGGGCATTCTTGTTGCTAAGGTAGAAGAACCTGGAGAAACCATCAGCATTGGCATAGTCAGTTCGAGGGCGATACTCCACCATAAAGTCCTACCCCTCTAGGGAGATGGACCTCCGCAATAGTTTGGGATTTTCACCCCTCATCTGCATTAGCCATCTGAGGGGCATGTGGTCTGTCTGAACCCGGAAGTGAGCCCCAAACAGGTATGGGGTCTCAACTTCTTCAGTGCCCAGACCTCTGCAAATGCTTCCCTTTCTATTGCACTCTGCATCTGTCCCGTGGAAAGTAACCTGCTGACGAAGGCTACTGGTTGATTTCGACCCTCTCCGTTTAGCAGTGAGAGCACGGCCCCTATGTTATGTTATAAATTTTATAAACCCACAGCTGCCTCAGCAACGGGGTGTCCCGGCGCTAAACTGCAACTGTCATAGGCAGACCAGGTGACACACACAAGAACCTGTTATGCGAGAAAATGATACGTTTTAATGGCTTTACGGAGTTATGCCAGAAAATGATACGTTTTTATGGCTTTACGGAAAAGTGAATGGCTTTGGATGCTTCTGATATTCACAGCGAGGGAGTTCCAGAGCTTAGAAGAGAGAACGCGGAAGGAGTGCCCTCCTGCCCGTACTCTCTTAACCCGGTGAACGGCCGCTAGATGCTGGCCCAAATAATGCAGCTAGCGGATGGGTATATCGGGCACAAGGAGACTGGCCAGAATAGCGGGAGCTTGGAGATTCATAATTCTATGGGCGATGCAATGTGTTTTAAATTGGATACGTTTCTCCATTGGCAGCCAATGCAGTCTGCGGATAGAGTCAGTAGTGGAACAGGTTCTTGGTAGGCCAAGGAGAGTCCGGACCGCTGCTTTTTGTGCTCTTTGTAGGCAAGTATCTCCGCTCTGTTGGCCCCAAGGTATAGGGAGGTAGCGTTGTCCAGTCTGGATAGTATTGTAGCCAGGATTATCACCTCACGGGTGGTGGGGTTGAAGAAGCCCAACAATGGTTTGAGCCCCCACAGGAGCCCAAAGCCTACCCCGGCTACCGCTTTAGTTTGGGTTTGGAAAGTGAAAGCGAAATCCACCCAAACTCCAAGATTTTTGACTGTCTGTTTTGGGGCAGGTGGGAGACCCAGAGTGGATGGCCACCAATGCTCGCTCCACAGATGAATGTCTTTACCCACCAAAAAGATCTCAGATAAGCTTGCATTGAGTTGGAGGCAATTGGCAGTCATCCAGTCAGCAATGGCTGTGAGATCTTCCTTAAACTTAAGTGCATCCTGTACAGAGTCATCAGATAATGCTACCACCAGCTGCATGTCATTGGCATAGGATACCACAGTTAATCCTTTATTCCTGGCTACTGCCGCTAAGGGTTGGATGTAGATGTTAAAAAGGCTTGGACTCAGGGCCGAGCCCTGACAAATCCCTTGGTGGACAGCATGTACCTGGAAGCAGAAGGGGGGATGGACGCTTGGAAGATACGCTCTGCTAAAAAGGAGGAGAACCATCCCAGGACAGGGCCACCGACACCGATCTCCTCCAAGCGCTACAACAGAATCTGATGGGACACTGTGTCGAATGCAGCGCTTATGTCCAATAAGATTAAGGCTGAGGTGTGACTGGCATCTAACGTGCCCCTTGGATGTTCTGTTACAGCCAAAAGGGCGGTCTCCGTGCTGTGACGTGGGCGGAAGTCATTCTGGGACGGGTCGAGCAGACTGTTGTCTTCGATAAACCTCATGCCACACTCTGAGGCATCTTATCTTTACGATGAACTCCTGGGAGAAATCAGATCACCTGTCTGGACTGCTTCTTTGAAGTCAGTTCAGTCAAGGGAGCACAATGGTGCCATGCCCCTTGACAAATCTCCCATAGTACCTCACCCGGAAGGCCCTCACCTCAGTCTGGATCTTAGTGGGTTCCCAAACCAGAATGGTTTGTATCTTAGCCTGGAGGAGCTGAACCTTGCCTTCTCCAACTTGATGACCCAAGTAGACTACTAAAAACTAGCCTACCTGCCACTTTCTGGTCTTGATAGTGAGACCTACTCTCTGAAGAGCCTGAAGCATTTCAATGAGGTGGCACATTTGGTCCTTCCAGCTGGAACTGAAGACTTCAGTGGTGTGTAGGTAGGCACACTGAAGTTCTCCAAACGAGCCAAGACCTGTTTGACCAATGTCTGGAAGGTGGCAGGGGGATGCTTTAACAGAAAGGGCATCACCACAAACTGGAAGTGGTCTTCTGGGATAGAGAATGTAGGCCTCTCTTTGGCCCCTTCGGTTAGGGCGATCTGCCAGTTCCCAGATGTCCGATCAAATGTGCTGAGGAAATTGGCAGCCTGAACTGATCAAGGAGCTCATTAGCTCAGGGGATAGGGTAAGCGTCAGCCTCAGTAACTGAATTGAGCCACCGGTACACCATACAGAACCGGAGTGCAGGTGTGTTACCTGGAAGAGCAGCCTTGGGGACCAGCACCACTGATCTGGACCAAGAGCTGCTGGAGTGCTCAATTACTCCTAGCTCCAGCATTTTGGAGACATTACCCTTTACGCTAGCTCTCACCTTGTCAGATAGTCTGTAGATCCTGCTCTTCTCAGGCATACTGTCCCTAGTGTCAATATCATGGGTACACCATGTAGTGAGCCCTGGGGCCAGAGAAAAGAGAGCAACAAACTGCCCCAAGACTTGCCAACACTCCCTCTGTTGCTGTAGGGTCAGGATAGGGGGAAGGTTGAAACCCTCCGTTGACCCATCCTGCTCCTTAAAGAAAGGAGGTCAAGGAGAGGTTCATTATCCTCCTCCACACAATCATCAGTGACTAGGAACTTGGTAACCTTGGACCTCACAAAGTGGAGTTTGAACTGACATGCAGGAACTGTAAAGGGTTCGTGGTGGTTTGGAGATCCACCAGATAGGTGACCACCCCATTGCGCTCCTTCACCTCATAGTGCCCAGACTAGTGGTCTTGTAGGACCCTGGACTCCATGGGTTGCATCATCCACACTTCTTGGCCAGGCTGCAACTCGACCAGATTTGCCTTCTGATCATACCATTGCTTCATAACCTCCTGGCAAGCTTCCAGATCGTCCTTTGCTTTCTTCAAGAAGCGCTTTATCTGGCAGGCCAGCATGTAGCTGATCACATCCTGAGGTGCTTTCTTGGGAGCTTGCTCTCAACCCTCCTTAACCAGGATAGGAGGCCATCTTATAGGGTGCCCATACAGAAGTTCAAAGGGGCTGAATCCAGCCCTCTTCTGCAATACCTCCCTGTAAACAACAGGCATTGCAAGAGGACATCACACTTCTGCCTCAAGGGCTCTGTCAGGTCTGTAAACATGCCGATAAGGGTGCTGCTGTCAAAAAGCATTGGTTTGAGGATAATAGGGTGTGGAGAACTTAGACTTCATGTATGCTGACCTGAAGTTGGTAGCATGGTCAGATGGTCAGATATTACCGCCTTGGGATACTCTACACGGGTAGATATCCCCATCATTGCCATGGCCACCACAGTCACTGTCCTCAGAGGTTTAGACTCCGAGTACCGGGTGGCATGGTCCACCAAGACCAGGATAAAACTATTGCCCAGGGCTGCCTTGGGGTTCAGAGACCCCACAATGTTGATACCCACCCTTTCAAAGGGGGTGCCAATGGCTGGCAGGGGAACCTGGAGACCCTTGCACTTTTCTCCTGACTTCCCCCAGGCCTGGCAGATGGGACATGACCAGCAGAACGCATCTGAGGTCACCTTCGTCCAAGGGGGGGCAATCAAGTGGGTGACAATCCTGCCAAAGGTCTTGACCTGCCCCATATGACCTGCCAGGGAAACATCACAAGCCAGCTCCAGTAGGAAGGTCGTGTAGCTCTGCCAACACATGGGTTGTACCAAGTTCAGGAACCTTAGGTTCACTGTATAGAAGACCATTCTCCCAGTAAATCAGGTGATCACCAGAGGTGTCACCATCCAAGAGTAGGGCGCTCCTTCTGCAATTTGCAGAACTCCTCCCTGGTGCAACCTCCTTCCTTATGCCAGTTGGTCAGTTCTGGTAGGTTTCCCAGGGCGGCAACGTCCTCCCCTGTAGGTTCCAGGGCTCAGCCTCCTTCTGGACCGTGGGAGTTTAAGGAGTGGGTTTCCAGTGCTCCATGCTCTTTCTCTTTTTGGCAGGTACCTAGGCCTTTCTTCCAGGCTCCAGGTCCTCCTGACTACCCTCTCAGGAGGCATGGACAGTGGGGTCAGGTACACCCACCCACCCACCCAAGCAAACCCAACAGCTCCAGGTGGGACTGGATCTCCACCTCTTTCCAGATTGTGTGCTCCATGTCATTACAGAGCATTCAATCCACAGGCACAGATGGACTCAGCTACCCTCAAGGAACCTGACCCCGCTCCCCCCATTCAAAGGGAACCAGATCCTGTGACTCTCATAGTTGTCAGCTACTACAACTACCACAACCTGGTGGAATACATTAATGAAATAGAATTTGAAATGAAATACAATTTCTGTAGCATAATGGTTACCCTGAGGCCTCCCAGCGCTGCGGACGAACACAGAGAGACAGGCAAGGAGAGGATTATGTACAGTCATTGAAAAGAACGGTTTTTAGGAGCTTTCAAAATAACAGCCTACATTAGGGAAGTCCCCTTAGCTCCAGAGGGTCCTTGAGGGGCAACTACCCCTCCTATTACCTCCAGTAATTCCCACACAGTGGGATTGCTGAGAGGTCTTTGGAGGCTGCATCCCCTTTTTCCACCACTCTGCAAATGCACCTCCTAGAGCACTTCTGGTTGGGGATGAAATCCACATTTATCCTGAGGGTCCTTGGCGGCCAACTACCCCTCCAGTAAGTCCCACACAGCTGGATTGCTAAGAGGTTGTTGGAGGCCACACCCCCTTTCTCCACCACTCTGCAAACACGCCTCCTGGCACACTACTGGTTGGGGGAAGAAGTCCACTTTAGCCCTGAGGCTCTCAAGAGTAAAGTGGAATGTATTCTCCAACCAGTAGTGCGCCAGGAGGCGCATTTGCAGAGTGGTGGAGAAATTGGGCATGGCCTCTAACAACATCTCAGGAATCCTGCTGTGTGGTACTCCCTCGCAGCTGCCACAATAAAGAGGTGGTGGGGCGGGTGGAGGAGCACATGGGGGTATAACAAAAACTACATGAAAAAGAAAAACTTACCTGAAGCTGCCTCCCGCTTCACACTCCGCATAGTCCTTCCTGGTCCCAGCAAGCACTGGGGCCACATCATGGACTCCCTGCAATCCCCGCGCTGCTCGCATGGGAGTGCAGCGTGGGGATTGGTCTGAGCAGACAGGAAAGACCAGGGAGTCTGTGGGGTTTCTTCAGCCTGGCTACTCAATGCAGCCGGGCTGGAGAAACCTATGTGTGCATGTGTGTTTTGGACAGCCGGGGATGGCAGGCCTAACACATATGCACACTTAAGGAGTGCACATAGCACTCCTCCTCCCCATGCTCCACCCCTCCCTTCAACAGCTGGCTTAGAGCCGGAAAACGAAAAATAAAACAATGACATTGGTTTATTTTTCATTTACTGGCTCTGAGCTAGGCAGTGGGGTGACACTCCTCCACCACTGCGAAGGAGCCACCACTGGTGGGACTTACTGGAGGTAACAGGAGGTCTTGTCCCCCAAGGACCCTCAGCAGCCAAGGGGACTTCATCCGCCAACCTGCAGCACACCAAGAGGCCCGACTGCAGAGTGGCAGGGCCTCCGATGTCAAACTGGTAGCTTTTTTTTGTAAATTATAAAGGAAGAAGGTCTGTGTGGTCCCCCTTCTTTGGGCTGATTTTGGCACCGGGGACCCCATCCCTCGGGCAAGGTATTTTTAGAATGGGAAGGGGGCTGCGTGGCCCCCTTACTGGGTCGATTATGACCCCAGGGACCCCATACCTCGGGCCCGGCTTTTTCTTATTTTTAATAAAGGAAGGGGGGCACATAGCCCCCCTTCCCTGGGCTGATTTTAGCCCTAGGGACCCCATCCCCCAGAGCCTGTCTTTTTTTTGTTTTAATACATGGGAAGGGAGGGCGGTGCGGCACCTCTAGCTGGCTGATTTTGCCTCCCGCGGACTCCATCCCCTTGGGCCTGGCCACAATACTGGGTGCCCTGGTCCCGCCTATGGCACCCAGTTTCTCATGTTGGGGACAGTGGGGAGGGGTGGGCTGAAGGTCCCTGCGGTCCCTATTGGCTCCCTGCGTCCTGTGGGAGCCGGCATTGCTTTTGGACAGAGCTAACTGCTAACCTGCACTCCCTCTATCCAAAAGTAATTCTTCTCTGCTTCGTGCAAACAAGACCATTTTACATTCTCTCACTTGTACGAAGTGGAACAGTGTTTGCTATGGCTTTGTGGGTTCAGTGCCCCTACATTACTTTTCATCAAAGCCCTGGGGAGGTGGTAATACCCTGAGCTGCGGGGGTGGGGGTCCGTGCGGCCCTCGCATCAATTACAATTAATGCGCTGGGTAGGTGGCGGCCCCGGGGCTGCGGGATGGAAGTCCCCGCAGCCCCCCACATTATTTACAAGTAACTCCCCCGGTGATATGCCAGTCCCCAGGTAGGGGGGGGGACTCCAAGAGGAACCCCCCGTTTGAAAATTATAAGCCCAGGGGAGGTTGTGGTCCCCGGGGCAGCAGGGGAGGCCGTACAGGCCCCCCCTGCATTTGTTTTAGAAAGAAACCCTGGGGTGGTGTTGATCCCGGGGGCATTAGTAACCCCAAGGAGGGGAGGGCATGCGCCCCCTCCTATATCTGCAGAATGCCCCCTGGGACCTGGCCCACTCAGGGCCGATAATGAACGAAGCGTGGAAACCAGCGCTTCATTGTTTTGTAATTTTCCAGCCAGGTCCGAAGATCCCACCGAAGTGTTTTAAAAAATCCTTTCTTTTGGCCATGCAGGGACCCAGTGGGACACCCTCAAGAGGCCTAGGGGGTCAGAGTAATTCTACCCTGCCCCCTTTTCTTTTTTAAAGACTTTTTTTGTGGGGCTCCCAAGATGGCTTCAACCAGGAAGTGTTGGCAGCCAGTCAAATTTCAGTGGGGTTTCAGTAGGATTTTAGGCTCCCAGATTATCTATATTTTCTACACTTAAATATCTCTGAAACTACTGAGCGGTTTTACACCAAATCACAAAAAGCACACTTTCTGGACCAACATCCAGCTTTCTGCCGAATTTGGTGTAATTCTGTTCAGCAGTTTGGGCTGTAGTCATGGCCCAAAAATGAAAAATCCCCATTGACATAACATGGGGGAAACGTGTATCGGGACCCCTTTTTTTCCACGGACCCCGCTTGACGGATCACCCTGAAACGTTCAACACAACAGCTGAACCAAAAGGGGGGAGATTTTTGAAATGTTTGTGAAGATTCGGTAAGCAGCGCCAAAGTTTTTGGCAAATCAAAAATGCTATTCCAATGGAAACTTTGGTCCTAACTATAATTACCTACTGGCAACCGCCAGTAGGTAATAAATACATATATATTTTTTACCTATGGATTAAAGTTCTCAGGGTTAAATCCATTCAATATACATTATTCCTTGCTGGATTTATGGAAGTTATATTTGCTCCTATGTAATCCGTCCTCATCCAGTGTTCCAAAGTGACATGATTGAAGATGTGAATTATTTGGCCAGATTTTGTTCTGTGACCCACAGACCCCTGGCCAAGTGACTTCAAGAAAGTATAGAAAGGCACTTCTAAGTATGCATGCAATGAGTGATAAGGTCCAGAGCTGAAAATGATTTACACTCTCATGCATTTTTTGTATTCCCCTACCTAATCTTCATGGTGTCTGACTTTGCTCGCTGTGGTTAGTGGCAAAATGTTTTTGGGGATACAAGCAGGGCACAACTGGAGGGCATGTCACTGGCAGTATTACTTCACTATTTTTAAAGAAGGAAATGCCACTCTCCTTTAGTAAAAGATAGTGGGAGGAGGGAATTGTGTGTTTTTGTTGCAATTGGTGTTGTTGCCTTGTGCTTCAAACACAGGGCAGTTAAACTACACTTCAATGTAGCCTCAAAAGTGCATTTTCACCCCATATCACCTAACCCCTCCCCGTCACACTGCAGGATGCACTCCTACTACGCAGTGGAAAGGACTTAGCCAGCCACCCCCCACCTGGTCTGATACCGGCTTCTGGTCCCAGCCAGGTCGGGGGAGCCTCCCTTGGCCCGATGGACCCCGTCACGGGCACCCGGACCCTCGCCAGGCCACAGGACGGGGGCTCCCACACCACAGGGTCGTTACTGCAGTGCATCCACATTACCACTGATGACGGCCAGAAGTGTAACACCTTTGGAGCCCTTTACTGATTGAATAAGGAACGATCTGGCCTGCAAAAGATAAGAATGTTTCTCCAGTGGGTTGAGGTAGTCGCTTTTTTACTTGGACGATTTTGCATTTTAACATTTTCTTAAACTCTATAACACTGAGCCTTTGGTCCTAAATGTGTGTCTTATCTCTTATGTCAGTAAACATTCATTGACACAGTAATTGCACCTATCACTGGGGCCTGCACCATTAGCACTAAATATGTATCCACAATACTGATCCCAATGTTTTATTCTCAAACTTTCACAAGTAAAAATAAAGCCATCCGTAATCACTTACCTGACTACTACAAGCAAGGAATAATGATTCAAGCAATTGTGACTGTATGGGCCTAACATTATCCAGTGTAAATCAGAAAAAATGTTTAAAATGCTTTGTGCTTGATCATTTGTTACATGTATATTTTTATGTAGTGAATTAAAAGAGCAATGTATTTATAAAATAAATGCAGATAAAAAAATATCTGTTATCTATTGACGTGAGTGATAATAGTCAGTGTGTGTTTTATGTGCTGTAGGTATTATGAAAATATAGCAAATCTGGCTCTCCACAACATGCCTGGACCCATCTAAACTACTTTTCTCCATGCACTAGCTATACTCTTTGATATTACATAAGTTATAGTATGTGAAGTCACTGCATTAATTAAAACCCTTATGAAATCCGAAATTTGATTATTTGCCAGAACACAATGCAGGGCACAGTGGCGAGTTATAGTTAATGTAGTGTGGCGAATGAGGTGACAAGACAGTGCATGGAGGTGCGCAAGTGATATTAATTTAAAGGTGGTGCATAAGTATAAACGTGAGTTTAAGTATGACATGGTAATGTGAAAGTGGTGCGTAAATGATACATTTGCTATGGTAGTGTAGTTTAAGGTGTGTTTGGTACAAATATGCTATCAATAAGTACGTAAGTTGTGCAGAAATCATAAATTTAAGAGATACCTATAACTTTAGAATTTCTAATGTTTGTGTAGTTTGAGTTGGGTTTGTATACCAAACAAAGTTCTCCTTACTATACCTTATCTTTTAATCTTTGTTTTTTTGTGAATTTCAATGGTTTTTATAATGCTAGTAACAATTTTGTAATATTCATCCAGTTTAGTCTTGTGGAGTGTTATTAAGTGGAGTGTGGTATAACATAGTGGCGGATAGTGTTGTAAAGTGTACTATGGTACAGTAAATTGTGGTTTAGTGGATTGGAGTAAAGTGGAATGAGGTATAATAGAGTGGTGTATACTGCAATCGCATACAGCGGAATAGTATAGAGCGGTGTTGCAGACAGTGGAGTGGCATACAGTGAATTCAGATACAATAGAGTGGCGTATATTGAAGTGGCATAGAGTTTAGTGGCATGCAGTACAGTGGCATACCACGGGATAGCATACAATGGAGTGTAGTAAATTCGATTTATGTCTTGTAAATATTGTAGGGTGTATTTGTGTACAATGTACTGGCGTACAGTGGAGTGTTATACACTGGAGTGTTGTACAGTGTAGGGGCATATATTTGAATATCGTGTACTGAAATAGCATACAGTGGAGTGGCGTATAGTGGAGAGGGGTAAACTGGAATCCAGTACACTAGAGTGGGGTACAATGGAGTACCACACAGTGGAATGGGGTACAGTTGAGTGGTGTACAGTGGGCTTAAGTTAAGTGTGGTACAGTGTAGTACTGTAAAGTTAAATTCCATAAAATTGAGTGACGTATACTGGAGTGCCGTACAGTGTGGTGGGCCAAAGCAGAATACTGTACACTACAGTGGAGTACAGTGTAATACAGTACAGTGGAAGAGTATATAGTACAGTAGCATAAACTGTAATATGATACAGTAGCAAAAAATGTAGTAGTGATTGGTGTAATAATGTTGAGTTTAGTGGTGTTAAGTGTTCAGATGTACACTGGAGTACCATATAGTGGCGTAGCATACAGTAGAGTGCCGTACAACTCAATAGAGTTAATTATAGCAGCATAGAGTCTAGTGACAAACAGTGAAGTGCGGTTTTGTGAAGTGGCACAGAATGTAGTCTTATAAAGTGAAATTGTATACAGTGGATTGTGGTACAGTCCATTGGCGTATACTGCATTTCAGTACAATGGAGTCCCGTAGAGTTCAGGCACTGTACTCCACCTACCCTGTAGTGGGTGGAGCTCGGGCCGGATCTCTGGCCAGGTCCTGTTGCAAGTCATTGATGCAGCTGGAGGTTGGGCGCAGTACCTGGCCACAGCTGCGCACAGTCGAAGGAGTTGAGCGATTTTGGTGAATCCAACACTGTGACCAGGCCCTGCAACTAACCCCAGATGTGTATGGCTATGGGCCCTCAGCATCAGTGATTGGGAGCTCGTGGCATGTTTGGCACATGACAGCACTACAGATGCTGCACCCAACCCTAGCTCCGCAGGGCCATAGTCAGTGCATAGTGGTGGTTTTAATTACGTTATTCGTTAAAAAAACAATGACATTAAATGAAAAAAACAAAGTTAAAAACGAAATTATCTTTCTAGCTGAAACGTGTAAAACTACTGAAATGTACCTGTTAGGGTTATCAATGCACACAACACATGACATAACTCATATTGCCTTCATGTTTAACTCTTGGATTATTACCTTATTAGGCCATTTGCAAATGGATGTTTTATGCATGGCAGCTGACACGTGTTATGGCATGATTTGTGTGCACTGATCACCATTACCGGCAAATTTCAGTGTTTTTTAGAGCGTTTGAGCCACAACCATAATTTGTTTTTAACTGTGTTTTTTCCCCCCAGTGAATCTGTATTTTTAATTCTAAACTTTATTCCTAACCCCCACTGAAAAAGACCTTTGGCCATGGGCAGCTGGTAGTGGCCACAGGGCCTAGCCTGTGTTTAAGCTCTATCTCCAACCTGCTTCCACCAGACAACCCTAATGCATACAGCCTTCACCCTTGCGTAGCAGAGGCTGGCCACAGAACCTGGCCTGCAGTCAGACTCTGCACTTTTCCACTCTCTGGCACTCAACCCGTTTGGCTCAACCTTCTGCTGTACAACGCCTTTAGCTCTCCCCTTTATCTCTCTGCCCCACACCCCATATTTATTTGAACTTTTTTTAACCTTTTTTATGAATGTTCCAAAACAAATCCAAATCGTGATTTGACTAACAAATCCACTACATAAAATAGTGGCTATTGCAATCACGTTTTTAGTCATAAATCACCCACAGCTTTCGACATTTTTCTCTAATCTGTTGCTCAAGTTTTTCACGCCAATGGCACCTCTCACCGCCAACACCCCACTCCAAACAATTGCCCTCTGGGTAGACACTTGTTATACTGCTTCAATGTCCAGTGGAAGGTCGTTTTCCCACTGCAAATGTAGTGATCTGAAACAGATTTGCGATTTTCAAGATTGTGAAACAAATATTTTTTTTCGAGACCTTCACGAGCCAGTCATAGTTGTCAATTTAAATGTAATGGAAAAGTGTCATGAATCCCAACTTTAAACAGCTAAGATAAATAAAACTGTTAACATTGTCAAGTCGCCTATACATTTTTTTTTTTTACAAACGCTTAGTTCTAAAAAAAAAAAAAAAACTACTGCATGATTTTCACCAAATCAACAAGAGCACACCGAGTGAAGCTGTACTTTCATGCCAACTTTGGTGTAAATTATTCAGAAGTTTTTACTGTAGGTGCAAGCATAAATTCCAATGGGAGCTAAATGGGGAGATAAGATACATTTTTGCTCCCCCAGCCCTTAATTTTTCTTTCCCTTCACGGATCAAAAACTGGCAATTATGCCAAATTTGGTGGCGATCCTTCCCTGGAATTAGCCAAATAAAAAAATGCCTTTTAAATGGAATAGACGCCTGTACTGAGCCATAACTACACAGGGGGGACTGGCACTTGTGTGTGCCGTGCTAGGAGACACTATAAGATACAAGAGATCAGAGCTGAAACAGATAGGTAAAATTTGGGGGGTTTCCATGCTCTGAGTGCCTTAATTAAACAACTGCTGCTTTGAGAACAATGTTTGTCAAATAGTATGAATTTAGATGACAAAACTAAGAAAACATTTAATAAAAAAGGAGGAGTCATTATTTCCAACCGGTTTAAATTACTTTGAAATAGATCAGTATATTTTCAAGCAGCACGCAAAAGCACTTCCCATTAATGAGGACCAATAATACTGTCTATGCATAGTTTCACCTCCTCCTTAGAACCAGTTTAAGTCCTGATACAGCAATCAAGCAATCAACAACTTAAAGGTCATCACATAAACTTTGCGAAATATCTGCCACTATGCCACATCACATGTTATTTTAATAACTTTATCCTCTTAGGCTGGAAACATTTTTGGTGACGTGTGCAAAATATAAAGAGGCGATGGAATACGAAGATGTACATTGTATACATAATTGTGAGGACTTTGCGGCCGCTGCACAAGCACATAGTTACCGTGGACCAGACCATACTCCAACATCTCCTCTCTGTCCACACCTCATATCAATCTACAGATCCTACGCACTACTTAAACAAACACCCGCTTCAGCATCAGGATTTATACCCACTACAACTTATGCATGAACTAAACCACCTGCACTAGCTACACTAAATGCCATCACAAACACCATAAACCACGTGTTCCAAACGACACCACCCTCTGCAACCAAAGCCTTTCACCAACACTTACATCCTATATCATCTACCCCCAACAAAGTTAATACCATGCAACACCTGCACCTTCCCTATACTACAACACTCTACACCATACATCACCTTCCTCCTACACGATCTACACTGATCTGATGGAGTGTACATTTTCCACCCCATCTAAGCACGATTTTCTACTACTAACCCCCCAAATGTAATGTACCACATGCACATAATATACTATACAGAGACTACCATTTACAATTATGCCACAAAGTTAAGCTACAACAGTTTGTTTTTAGTTTTCTTGCACTTAATTGATTGACCGTTCCAAAATGAACTCCATCTTGGAGCTGCTTTAATAAACTACAGAAACGCGTCAAGTACTTCTTCAAACTCATCTATGCGAAGTTTATCGGTCCTGTATTTATGACTAAGTAATGTGCTTCAAGCTGTGCCTGGTACAGTAGGGCTGGCTTATCAACGCTCGTGCTAAAGGAAGCTTGAGTAAGTGCACTGCATGAGATGAGATGGTAAGTTACAGAGATTTATAGAACGCTATATATAGCCATTAGTCACACATTGCTGTCAGCTTTGACTAACCTTACCTCCCCGGCCCTAAGGATTCCTTCACAAACCAGAGGTTTTTTTTGTTTGTTTTTTATACTGTTCTAGCTGGATTAAAGTATGGGTGTGATTAATATGCTGGTGTAGTGTATATATTTGGTTATATGTGTTGTGATGCTTAATGTTATTTCATGTGCCTTAAGTTTTCAGAACTAATATATTTCACAATTTAAAAAATTGAACTTCTTCACAACTACCAGTGTACATGAAATGACTGCCTTAGTCATCTTCCACTCCCAGAAATCATTCTTCATAATGGAGATAAAAAGGGATTCTGCTATTTTCAGGCCTTCACCAACCAGCGGGCAAGCATTCATTCACAACTACTGAGCAGGAAACAAGATTGTTTTGTATTTTTTTGGCTTATATGACATGTAAACTTTCTTAATACAAAAAGAGGGACAGTGGACCATCCAAACAACCAATCAGGCACCAATCCGATACAGTCACCAGTACAAATTAATCAGATACAAACGTAGTTTCTTGTGTGTGCATTCTCCAAAGGTGCTCACTGTCCAGGAGCACTCCCCTGTTACCAGAGGTAACCAAAAATGAAAACAAACTTAGAGATGCACCACTTTGCAACAGTATTTAGAAGAGTCCTTAGAATAATAATTCACTAAGGATCCACAAAGCGGGATATATCGGACCGGCTGTGGCGCTGAAGGGCAGAATGGCTTAATACTGTCAAAGAGAAATAATCTGCCATGAATGGGAGGAGCAGAAAAACTGTGGAATATCATTGATGAAAGAATTGACATAAAGCAAATATTGAGCCCTGATGACGTCCAAGTGTGGACGAAATGGCGCAACAAATTTGTTAGTGGAATTTAATGGTCCGAATACCATCCCAGTAGCAAAACAAACCAAATTCTAAAAAACGTTTGGGACAAGGTTATCACGCTAAACCCGCCGTCTATTTGCCTACATTGCCCTGAACAAGTCCTGGTTTTTAGGACGAA
The DNA here is from genome assembly GCF_964204655.1 of Triturus cristatus. NCBI lineage: Eukaryota > Metazoa > Chordata > Amphibia > Caudata > Salamandridae > Triturus > Triturus cristatus. The sequence goes on along the minus strand of NC_140592.1, from coordinate 725,493,994 downwards.
ACGGGTTGGCTGTTTGCGTTTTAAAGAATTAAATAAAGAAAAAGAAAAACTTGACCAGTGTACAATGACTGCGTGGATCCTTAGTGAATTATTATTCTAAGGACTCTTCTAAATACTGTTGCAAAGTGGTGCATCTCTAAGTTTGTTTTCATGTAAACTTTCTCAGTCTTCTGTTCCTTTGAAAACATCCAAGAGGGCTCACCCAGTCCACTTCAACTCTTATTCAAATGCTGCTAGGGAAGTGCTTGCACAGGTACTGCCAATACTTTATCTGAAAAAACAAGCATGGATGTGGGTGTGGGCAGTAACTGTTCTATATTTGAGGAAAGCTTCCATCGATGGAGCTGAGACTGTACTCTGTGCGTGAGAATGTTAAATGCTTCTGTGCTTTACTTGTTCTACGTGGGGGTAACTTGCACCACTATTAGTATGACACCTACTCCCTATGCAAACAAAGATGGCACCGATGATGCTGTACTGTGCGTCAGTGACGCTTGGTAGCAGATTTTCACATTTAAAAAAACACATCTACTTTGGCATTGCTCGTTTTTGTTTAGATATTTTATGGTGGAATGAATGTGTATGAAGATCTCGTTAAATGCAGTACTTTTACCTCTCATCACAGGTCACTATTACACTCTCAAAAAAGTAGCCCAACTTCTTTCTACCTGTGATAATATTACACTAGGATTACTGTACTGCCGTATTCACGAAGACACTATTCAAACTACAGAGTGAAGAACAATGGAACGACCTAACTGTAGGTGATTATTGTCTACCGATCAAGGAAAGAACACTTTTTAAAGTACTACATATAGCCAGGTCCCTTTCCAGGATACTTATCAATCCTGTCAAATCACTACCATCAGCCTCCTCGGACATACAGAGGCCCGGAAATGCACAAATTCCTAAACTTTCAAGTTTGAAATCACTGAAACTCATTCTTCACCACATCATAGACTCAAGTTTCAGAGAGATCTAAAAACACATTTGTTCCGCTTACCTACTTTAGAGAAGCACCTACAAATGGAGGAACCCACACCTAAATTGCACTCAGTGCCACCAATCCTTTTCCCAATGCTCTTCATTTGAAAAGCCAGTCAACACCCAAAGGTTGCCTTCTGTAACCTTGGGAGGCTAAGAACGAATTACCTGATGATATCGCCCCACATTCATTCACATCAAGAGCAACTCATGGGCAGGAATAAACAAGACCTTCTAAATCAGCATTCTCTCCCATGCTGTACTTCTGTCCGCCCCTCCTACTGCTTCCCCCCAGCATCCAAAGCAGCTGAAAAACAGAGGCTGTATACACATTATAAAAACCTTGAAATAATGAAACAAATTTCCACTACAGACTAAATTTGCCTTTACTTTTGTTCAACTGATAAGGCGTTTCACTTCCCATTCCTGTTGCTGACAAGGAAAGTGATGACACAATGCCAAAGACCAGTGAGAGAGATGAAGCAACATTATCTGGCAATGGAAAGACAGGATGTATGGGTGGGAGGTGCAAGACAAACTCGATTGAGCAATTGTAAAATCAAACTAAACAATTGTACACACTCGCTGTAGCTGTTTTAAGGAGATGCTGCATCTTATTATGTATGAGTTTGGCAGTCCATGGACAGCTGTACCCGCAGTCGTGGTCTAAATGCAGCGAGCGTGGCAGTCCGACAGCCATATTACGAGTTGGCCGAATTGCATGTGGGAATACCGTGGCTGGAACACCGACACCACCAGCACACCGTAGACGGCCAGGGTCACTGTCAGGGGAAGGCAGCTGCCATAGGGCGGTACAGGGGTGTTTCTCCGCCGTCCATACTACAAATTGGCTTTTCCACAAGCTGATCGCAGCGGTGAGACCTCCTCCTTCAAGTCCGCAGAAACAAAGGATTTGGGGTGTGTACTCACCCATTTCTTGTTCTTTCGGCTAGAGTTCGACGTTGATCCCTTTCTTGAGCCCCCTTCACAGCAGCAACTTCAGTCCAAGGATTCCAACTCTAATTGCGGCGATGTACAGGCGAGTCCTTTTTGTACCATATATCCATTGCCTGGACTTCCCACATATAGGCCCGACACTGGCAATGAGTAGGTGGTATTTTTTCACATGTATCATGCATGTGAGTGCATCCGACACATATGCAGTCGAAATAATCACATAGGCCTCGATATATGTTGAAAAATAATCACCACCGCTGCAAAATCTCTGCAGCCACACCCTAGTCACTGTGGTAAACTCGTAATTCGCCCGTCTATAGCCCACTGGCGGAGCGATCTCCTGACGGCCACAGTGTATGGGCAGATGAACCACAAACTCGTAATAAAGCCCTTCGAATTTTCTGATATTTCGGGAAGCAAAACTAGCTATAGAACCAGACAAGCCATGCAACGGAAAAGCAAGTGAAGTACTTGCATACCTTTTGAATGGGAAAATCACCAGTATAGCCTAACTACATGTGACATCAGGGGTTCAAAATGTAGAGGTGCAGGACAGGTTTAAGGGTTTGTAGATCATTGTATAAGATCACAAAACGAAGGAAGGAATGTAAATGCATGCCCTACTTGGCGCAATAGGGCGATAAGCCAGGTCTATCTTATTTGATTGCTCATCTTAAATTAATGTGTTTTCATTGAGTGCAAAACTACTACACAATTAAGATTAGAAAAAAACTTTCTAGCCTACTAACATAGTATAACTTTAGCACATATTAGACTAGATTATGATTCTGTAGCTGAGAAAAGGATGACGAGAACTTTAGGAACTTACCATGCATTGTCTCACAGCTTACATTGAACTATCAGCAGAATTTCGACTAATGAAATTCAGTTCACTGCGTTTTTCAAGATACACGAGATAAATTACACTCTAGTTTGATAGCTCTATCCACATACCATATAAATGAAATAAGACGACAGCAGCGATCTATAAAACAAAATTAAGAAATAGAATTACAAAACTACTTGAAATTCACTGAAAATAATTTAGATTAATTTACAGTTTCACAAAAGTTAAAAAGTTCTAACTTTTTAACTTTTGTTCCTAAAGCCACGGTGTTGACCCGGATTCTAGGTCTCTATGTGAAAATGATTTTATATTTGGGTGTTTTCATAGAGTATTTAACAGACTGTATCTTTGTTGATGTTTTTAATTTGCAATTGTTTTAATTAACCAAATAATAAAGTGTTCATTCATTCCTTGAATCTCACCTTTCCTGGGAGTACCGCCCCCTAATCCTTCATAAGCATCTCACGTCTACACAAAGCTTCTCATTTTGACTGGGCCGAGTGTTGTTAACATTGCATAGCTACTGTAAGCGGTAAACATTTGTTTTTTTAAAGTTTGATAAAATCAGTGCTCCTCCGAATTGAGTGTTTTGGCAAAATATGTATTCACGATAAAATCTTACATTGAAGGGCATTAATGCTCTAGATCCAACAATCTCACGTACCTCTCTCTGGAAACGAATCCCTACAGACATCATATAGTAGCTATAAGGGTAGGTAGGTTTCCTTGAGTTCCTGAAAGAGCAAAGTATGGGACTTTTGACGTTTCGTCAATTTGAAGGTCATCAGCATTTGCTTTTTCAGTCAATCTAAAGAATTTTTTTATAAATTGCATCCATTTTGTTTATCACCTATTTATTTATTTCACAGAAGATGAATGCCACTAAAGGCTGAAAGATTTCCGATTAACGTCCTTTTAGTTTCAAAATTAACTAAGGTGTTTCTGAGTTCCCTTTCTAGAATGTTCTTTCATGGTGAGACGGGTGGGCCTGTTGAATGAAATAGAACAAAACAGCCAGTGACAGCACAATTCTGCGATCATACAGACGGAGCACCTTGCCACCCTATTTAGCTTCTAAACTCGTCAATGAATGCAAGCCAACCCTCTGCAACAAGCCATCAACATGTGGCACTGGACAAAACAATTAATAAAAAAAAGAAAAGAAAACCCAAGTGACCTCAGAAATCCTAATTGAGGAGACTATGTTCAGAGGTAACCTATACTGTATACTACATGAAGTGGTGTTCACCCTGATTATAAAAACACCTGCATACAATACTACAAGCCTACCCTTGATTTGGGTTAATTTTTGGATTTGCAAGAACCATTTAAGATCATAACCTCGAAACTGCAGCGCTCAACCTTACTGCAGGTGTCGGATTTGACACGAAAAGAATCTGCAGATTTTTAGAGGGATCAGTCAATTACCATTAATGAACCAAGGTGCCATAGAGCCGCCACCTGTCCTTCTCTTGCCTGCTCTCCTCCTTTTGCAACTTCCCTCCTACTCTGTGTTTTTCTCCTTCTCTTCCTTAATTCCAAGTTAAACTTCCATTTCTTTCTCCCATTCATGATTCCTTCCATCATCAACCTTCCGTCGTAATTTATTATCACTTGCCTTCCTCTACATGTCTGCCCCTCTTTCTACCACTCTTTCCTCCACCTCCTTTTTCCTATCTTCACCTGTATTCGTTTCTCGCTCCCTTTTCCTTCCTCAATTCCACTCCATGTCCACCTATTTCTCCATCCTTTCTCTCTCACACACTGTATTTTTATGTCTTCTCCAATCCCTGTCTCCTGCACCGTCTCCCGCTCATCTTGGTGTCTCTTACGGTCAGTGCAACAATTCCTCTCAATCCTTCCCTGACGCCTATCAGAGCTTCTCCAGATCTGTAACTTCTTAGGGCACTCTTGCTATCTCAATTTTGTTGTGCTCTCTAATTTTCCCTCAGCTCCTCTCCATATCTCTTTTCCCACCTTCCGCTACTTCTTCCTCCCTTTCACCCTCAAATATCGTTCTTCAGTCCCATCCCTTTTCCTTCGGTGCATCTGTCGCTCTGGTCTCCCAATTCAATTATTACCCTTGACTGCAACCTCAATATGCAGAAACACATTAGCAACGCAACAAATGGAGCAAACTTCCAGATAAACACAATGACGAAGTTGAAACCCTTCCTGACAATTAATGACTTCAAGCTGGCAGTTCAAGCTCTAGTTATCCCTTGTGTAGATTATGCAAGTGTCTCTCTGTGTGGCCTTCCAAAAGTTACAACAGCAACCCTAAGAGCCTCAATAAATGCTGCAGCGAAACTCATCACTGGCACGAAAAGAAGTTCCCACATTTCCCCAGACTTAAAATCCCTGAATTGGCTACCATTTGAAGCCAGAATTCACCTGAAAATAGCGTGCATGATGCACTAGGCCATACATCACAATGCACCCAGCTATCTGACACAGAAACGGACGATCTCTGGTGGTATAAGATCCACAAGAAGTGCGGAAAACCTACTACTGAAACCGCAAAGATTCAACAAGAAGAAAACATATAAACGATCCTTCTCAGGGATGGCGCCCAGGATATGCAATGCACTATCCCCAGAAACCAGATTGAACTCCTCCACTGCATCTTTCAAAAAGGAAGTAAAATCGATTCTCATGGCAAAATTCACCTGAGCATAGACTAAGGAAATTCTGAGAACATTCGTACCCTCACAAGTAATCCTTATTATGACAAGGGCCCAACTAGACAACCCAGTCATTATATTTGCCATTGTTATGACTCAACCGGACTTTCCTGTTTTGTACCCTTCTGCTTTACTTTGCACAAGATGTTATGTATACTTGATTTACCTGCATTTATTTGTTGTATAATTTAACCGCACTTATTGTAAAGCGCTCTGATATCCGCAAGGGTCTTGTTTGCGGTCTATAAAACTTTCAAAATACATAAATAAATAAAATTCTATAGTGTTTTATTGGTGTGGCTCATGGATTTACAATAACTATCAAAGCTTTGCAGATTCATTTATTGAAATATGTTACATATATCTCCTTCCTCCCTTATGTCTTCTCACCCCATCACTGTCAATACTGCTCCAATTTACCTCCTCCTATCGGTGATCCTATCTCCTGCTACCACTGTTAATCTACTTACATCCCCTTTGTCTATCGTTCTGCTCTCTATGTGATCCCCTCACCCACAATCTCTTCCTCATTCACTTCCAAGTCTTCCCTTTCTCTCTCCCTCGGTACCCAGATATTTCCCCTTAACTCTAGCATTTTGTGTCTAATCTGATTCTTCTACCTCATTTTCTCCATCTCTGCCCTCCTGCCTCCATAACTTCCTAGCTCTCATGCTCAATTAATAAAAAATAACGGGATAGCTGAACAGATGTTACACACCCTTCGATCCCACCCCCAGGTTGTCCCATTATTTGTTCCACACAATCTCCTAGTTACTGCTGAGCTGGCTGCGGAGAGGGCAAGGGGTACAAACAACATATATAAATGTGTCTCCGACAGCCATGTTTGCTTTTGCCCTTGCTTCTTCCCTCAAGTCCTGTGAGACTAAAAGAGCCATCAGAAGCTGGTACCTCAAACTAATCTGAACTATTCCCTAAGTACCAAATAGCATGCAGCAGCTTCCCTCCTTAATCCTTCCATAATTACTAATTTACTCCTCCATTCCCACGTCTTTCTTTCCCTGAGCCTATGCATTTCCTCTCCACAAACATCAGCAGTGCATGTCAAATGATTGTCAACTCGACCCACCCCTCAGATTAGGAAGATCTACTTTTCTGGCTGTGCCAATGAATGAGCAGAATTTAGTGGTGGTTTGCATCATCTACCTGCAGTTGACTCGTGAACAGCCTCTCCTGTTCTACTGACAATAGAGTCTCACACCATGGAATGCAGGATCTAACTCTTGGCTAGCTTTAATGGCCTTGTAGACTTTTGCACATTCTCACTCCTAATAATCCACGCTTACTGTAAAAACCATCATCTTTTGACCCAAACACTCAAATCTCGCCTCTAAAGACACTGAGTTAAGCGCTAAGTACTTATTTAAGAGACAAATCTGCCCAGATGTGCTAAGGGCAGGATTATCTATTACAAATAATTATGATACAAGACCTCTAAAAACAACCTTAAGGATATGACCATCACAACATAAAGTACACCAAAATCACGTCTTTTGAGCTGGAGGACATTAACACTTTGAATACAGTGTGTTCCATGAAGAATATGGGGGAACACCTTTAATTCCCCCAACATTACCACCTTCAGGAAGCAAAGAAAAAGTATTAAAAAAGTCAATTGCGATCCAAAGTATTTGCAAATATATCTCATACCTCATGCTGAGAAACAACGACTTAAAGGGGGTATTTTATTCTTTAAAACATATTTATTTCTTTTTTTCTCCATCACTGATACCAGACGGCTTGTCGTAAACCAACTTGGTATGCCCAAATCTTCTGCTTCTAGGACAACCCTCCAAAACAGCAAACAAAAATAGTCATTTACACAGAAAACCCTGAAATCTGCAAAACGGACCTGTGAAACAAGCAGAAAAAATGCCCCCATTGGGGATCCCAAAAAAAAGATCACAACGGCCGTTATGAATCTGTATTGCTGCGGATCAGTCTGACGGGGGCTGCAAGCATGTCAGCCCGCAGAAAAGCCATTGTCCTGAGTTTTTTTTATTTGATGTGATGGTAGGTGGGTCCTTTATGTAACCAGAAAGCAAAGGAGGGAGTTCCCGCTCCCTGAGTGTCCCTGCACCGGGAGCACCCGCTGCAGGGGTTGGCACCGATGGGAGAAAGTGCCTGGTTTAGGTATTTCTCATTGGCACCTCTGGCTGGCTAGATTGGGCCTGCTCAACTATTCCCGCTAACCAAGCATGCAGGCCCTCATGGACTACAGAACGTTTTCATGCTCTGCCACAAAAGATCAACTTTCCATCTCATTGGCCTTACTCTTGGACAAGACATTCATCTGGGGGCTGAGCAAAGATAAGGATGTGCTCCGTCTTACCACTGCATGCCCACAGGTGGAGCAAGTCCTTCTAGGTCAAGCATTGTTGGTAGCAGCCACACATTCCACCGATTGTCTTTGTGCGACCAAGACTGCCTACCCCATTGCAACCCCTTCAGGCACATTAATCATCTGGCGAACAGGCTAAGTGTAGCTGGTCGGGGCTGCCCACACTGCCAGTGCTGGAGCTGCCATCACCCAAGTCACGGGGCCCACAAGGTAGGCTGAGCTCGGATGACCCAATGGGGCTGGGGTCGGAGCCTCTGCTGACGCACTCTTCCTCTAGCACCAGGCACAGCTCCTTGAGGTCCACGTTCTCCTTCACCAACTCACCCTGCAGTCGTTCCAGGTCTGCCAACTTCTTCAGGTAGCCCCCCAGGTCATCTCGCATCACCTTGGCTGCATGATGGCCAAAAAGCTGCCACTCGCGAGAAAGGGTCTTCACTTTGAGCCGGTCATCATCCAGAAAGCAGCAGAGCTCACGCAGCTCCTGGTTCTCCTCTTGCAAACGATGGTTTACCTGCTTGAGCTCACGGATCTCAGTTAGGTGCTCCTGTAGCTGCTTGTTAACCTCCTTGATTAGACGACCCCGCTGAATAAGGGCTGCAATCTTCTGGGATTCCTCCTTCCGCAGCTTTTGTACCAGATCCTCCTTGCTGTAGGCAAGCACCTCCTCATCAGACATCTTGGAAAGGTCCTTGCTGAGCAGGTCAGGCTCACCACTCATTCTGCTGTCCAGAAAAGACACTGTGGGTGCACGTGTGAATGCTTAAATTCAACCACCAATCGGTGTACAAGTCTTAAAAATAAACTTCCAGCCTTGGGTACTATTAATCCTCCTTAAATCAGCATTCCATGAAGCGGAGAAAAATACATCAACCAGGACTAATGGCAGGAACAAAAATGAATCCACTGCATCTGTTACTAAAGAAAATTGCCCACTCCCCTAATCCATTCCAAATCCGGATTGCAGGAATGTCTAGGAGAGATTAATGAATAAGCAAGAGGATTAAGGCTACTGTCTGTTGCAAAGGAGAGGGGGAAAATGGGCCATGAAAACATCCAAGCACCAAAAAATGTGTTTAAAAAACATAAAGACGGAAACTCTCCTTCACTGGGTATGCTATATTCTTAGTTAGTGATCCAACTGCTTTGTCAAAGGCTGGCAATACTGGTGACCAGAGACTGTAGCTCGCCGGGGTACTTCCCAAGATGAGGTGGGCTTTCGGTGTTCCAAGCCTGGCTAATGGTAGGTGAGAGAGAAACAGAGAGATGCTTGCCTTCAGCCGTGTCTTCTTGACTCAAGTACGGGTGGGAGCCTGCGGTGGCCGGGAGAGGCAGTGGGTGATGGGGTATTCCGCAACGATGTTACGCGGCTGGAGCTCCGCCAGCCGCAGCATCTTGGCAGAGTGGCCGGGGAAGGACCACCACGGGAGACAGCCGGTGGTTCGTTGACGGTGGTTCCCGGTATTCAATCCTCTCAGGCCGATGCCTCCGGGCGATGGCTGTGCAACGGGATCACAGCCATCTCTTAGCGATGGAGGTGTATCGAGCCCCAGCCGATGGCTCGTGGATCCGACCGAGGGTGGACGAGCTGCTGCAGCGCCGCTGAGCAGGCGCAGGGCAATCGGGGAACAAAGCTGAGGCGGTGAATGGCGAAGCCAAGGGGGAGCAGGCAAGGCGCTCCGGCAGTGCCAGAGCTCCACGGGGGACCCGCCTGCTGGGCTCGGCGATGCTGCGCGGAGAGGGCACGGCAGCTAATGAAGTGGAAGAGGGAAAAAAACTGACGTCAGGATGTCGCCTAAAGCCGCCCGTGAAAAAAAATACAATTCCGTCCTGGAGGATATCCTGTCCGAGCAGCTTAACAATAGAGGGAGTTCCCACCGCGGCTCTCAGGGGGCGGCCCCACCTGCGCCCCCGTCTCTTGGGCTGGGATCCCCGGCCTGAGGCGCACTGCGCGGTCGCGGTCGCGGTCTCGGGCTCCGTCCTGACGACGCGACGTGCACCTGCGCGGAGACGCACGCCGCCTCCCAGAGCGCGTACCTACCTCCCGGACCGAGAGGACACCGGCCAGCCTGGCGGCCCAGAACAGTTTATTATTAATTACTTAACGCACACCGCAGCCCTCATTTTGTCTTGGCACCTGCCTGTTCTCCACCCCCAGAGTGGCCCTTTCATACACCCTCAGGGTTAGAGCAACTGAAAACGATGTCAATTACTGTAGTATTCTCATGTCCTGGTATTTCTCCCATGTTAACCTTTCCCTAGCTGCTCAGCCTGTGTGTGTGTTCTGAGTGGAATGTTGGTGTGTGGGCTATGTGTTACTACAATTAACTCGACCTAATCTCCCTAATTGCAAGAATCCTGTTATTTTAGGCTAAATATACACAATTGCTTGGGCCAACGAGGTGTTGGGAGCCGCTGCCTCAAAGGTTTAAACAACGAGCCCATCTCTATCCTGCATGCGTTATGTCACTAAATAGAGACCACACTGTTCCTGCGCTCACATAAAGAGGTATAACTCATATGACGGGGAGGACTCTGTATTATTTTTATACTGTATCAGAGGTGCAGTATCAAGTGCTACACAAATAACCAATTAATATCAGTCATCATTAGATGAAGAAAACAACCACTTCAAACTTCTGCAGGAGGTTGCCATATGACTCTGAGAAGTCCACAACTACAGAGCTAATGTTGTAGGACCCCATATCGATAGTGGTCTCATTTGCAGGAGAAGACCTGGTTAAGAAAGTAATTGAAACCCTCACCTCTATGAGGACGCAACATCAATAAAAGATAACCAATGGAATGCAAACCTGCAGGAAGAATCCACACCAAGAGAAGGGGACAACTGCAGCTGTCCTCAAATGCAGCACGACAATCCACAAAGAGACAATCAGTGGTGTCTTCTCCTGTAGGTGAACACTATGTCATAAGTATCCAGCCACTACAGGTGGAAACTGCATTATTGGAAAAGACAGCCATTATGATCCTTCTCAAGAGGAATGCACCACATCAGGAAGAGAAGACCGCCATTCTATCCCTCATCTGTAAGCGAATACCTCGTCCGTCACCAGGAGCAGACACTCAGTAAATGTATGTGTAGGAAGACAGATCCATTTCAGTTGCTACCTGGTGGAAGATACTATGTCACTAGTAGACAGCTGTTGATACTTTCACCTGCTGACAGGCACCACATCACTAGTAGAACACAACTACTCAGGCCAGCCTTGCAGAAGGACATCACATCACTGTTCCCGAAGTCTTCTTTGACTTCAGTGGACAACGCCTAATGTGTCCACTCAATTGACTCTGCCCATGGGAGAGTTTGAGGTGGTAATATGAAAGCCCTTGAAAAGGATCTGCATTACCTGCACCATTTCACAGGCCTTGTTTACCTAGCCACAATATCTTATTCATTCTGATAAGTGGCTTTTCTTCCCCATTGGTGGTAAACCCTCGCTACTGAGTAGTACTTCTGTCCTATTCAAAGTATGTCTAGCCTGATCAGATGTGCTAGTGCCTTCCATTAAACTGTAGTTGGCAGGTCAATAAGTTCTATCACAATGGTAATTGTGAAATTATGAATTCCCGAAATACATTTGCAACTTCATCTCCAGCCACCCCTCGTAACTTTCAGGTTTCCTGCTGATGGTGACTTTCTGGTGTACATTTTTAGATCTGGCTCAATGCCGCTTGCAACATTTTTGCCAAATCGTTTGTCAAACCCAGAAGGGACTTTGATGCACTCCGTTTGATTGCAGACTTTGTTGCTCGTGCAGCAAGAGAGGTATGCAAGTGTCATGAATTAGTGTGCAGTTTAGCTGTTAATGTGACATCTGCTGTTTTCATTTTTGGGGTTGTAAAAAAAACAGAAGTCTTGGCTTTACATAAAGCTTTCTGGAGCTAGCCATTTGTTGCAATATCTTCTGTTTACATCAAAGTGTTGCCTAACTCAAATGTCATCAGTTTAGGAAGTAGTTCAGTAAATCCTATATCTCCCATGCTCAATGAAAACGATTTATTGCATGGGACCCTGAATGACTGTAGATAAATACCGATAAAGGCTAATAATAAAGTTTGAGAGCAAAACAGAATACAAAAGGGTAGGCAATTTCTATTTTATCATCTGTGTTGTAAAAATAGAAACCACGTTTATTCCCTTAAAAGCAATAAAACTACTCACCAAGTTGCATCCCAATCCTTCCCATTCCTCACAATCTTGTCCGGGCAGGAAGTCCCTCCAAGTCTACAACACCTCCCACCCTCACCCATTCACTCTGACTGTAGAGTGCTTTATGCCTTTACCGCCCCTACAACGACAAAAACAGCATGACTGGTAAAGGAAAATGCATGGTAAAGGCATATGCATGGCAAAGGCAAGCATGGTAACGCTTGCACTGTAATGGCACGCATGGTTCAGACCGCGTGGTTAATGCAGTTTTCCACCCAAGAGAGATTATATGTATGTTTGTCCATGGGCATGGGCACCTGTATGTCTCTTAGTTTTTAGGTTTCACCTAGACAATGCATGCGCTATTGATGCGGAATCTCTTGAAAGCAAAAAAGAAATCTGCCCCATGCTTACCGTCACTTACCATTGGTTAGCACCCACATTTTTTTGCTTCTCATCGGTGAGGGCCTTCTGCTGCATCCACTTTCTCTTCGGTTCTTCTGGTTGTCTGGTCATCAATGGGGCTTAGACCATGTACAGTTTCCTGTCTCTGCAGATAGTGTACTTCCACTGGCCGCTGTCTGTAGAGCTATGTTTTCTTTTTTTCTTTTAGCGCTCCGTAAGAGTGCATGTGTTGCAGGAACCCTCTACCTCTACCACCCCATCTCCCCTCCTTGTTGTTTTCCCTGTCCCCCCTACCTACTCCCGCTTCATTGTTGTAGTCCCTCCCACCCCCTCTCTGGTCCCTTTTTTTGCCCCTCTACTCCTGTCTCAGAAGAACAAGCATTTACAATATAATAGGTCTCGCAATTACATTGTTTTGAACTATTGGCCTTGAAAATGTTATTGGTTTTTTCCCCCTTCGTGAAGCATTAATCAAGTAATGGCATTGTAAATGACAATGTCTTTTACCCCCTGTTAACCCACGCAAAGCTCATCAGCATGTGCCCGTCACTGTTTGCTGCGCACCCAACAAATCCAGAATGGACAGCTATTTCTCCCATTCAAGCTATTTCACGAAACTCGCTTAAAAGGCCATTAAGATTCTATTTTAAGTGCGTGTTTACTGTATATTTGGACCAGTGGCTCAGCTATCAATAGTGCAGAGTGGAGGGGGCAATGAGGTGCGCACCTCATCCAAATATTAGCAGTTTTTTGTTATTTTATATTTTAAATTGCCAAACAATGCTTTCGGGACATTTTCTGTGCTTACGGTAGAACCCAGCTCAAATTAAGCACTGGTTGGTGAGAAGAAAGATGATTTGGAGGGTTTGTTTTCAGGTGATGACGGAGCGCACCATTTTCTTTGGAAAGAGCAACGTGACACATAAAAACGCACTCAGTGTCAATTTCTGTGAGAATCCAGCTGGAGCCAGTGAGCAGAGCCTCTTTCCGAAACCGAGGCACACGTCGCAGGGTGACGGTGCAAAAAAAGGGGAAGTCCACATAACTGGAAGATTCCATGAGAACCCCACTTCCAGCAAATATGAACTTATACATGTTCCTCCTGCCCGTCAACAGCCACAACACAAAATGGCGTAACACAAAACCATGCAAAATATGTCGAGGGGTTCCTTACGCTTCCATGTTTCACAAATACAGGCCTGGGGCGAATGTGATCCTCTGAGGCCCCCTATTCATAACCCAGGGAGGGAGCAGGGCACCTAGATGCCTAGAGGCCCTCTTGCACCGTGGCACTTTACCTGCTTAGGGGTCTACGTCCACCTTCCGGCTATAGGGGGTGCTTTTGCAACCCTCCACTTCACCAGTTTGGCAGTTTAAGGCCACCTTCCATATATACAAAGTCCTGGGGGTTGGTAGTCTTTAGATGCCCAGGACCCCTCTGAACCGCAGGGTCCCCTCGTGCGCATCTGCACTTTACCCACAACCGTGTGCCAGCTCCTGTCCCGGGTCAGTCCACAATCCCGCGGCCGGCAGCCGCTATCCCCACCACTGTTACTTGCCCGCCTGCCACCTTGACACAAAAGTGACAGGATCCTTATCGCAGACAGTCCGGCCTCGAGCTTCAGATGGTACCTTATTGGCACGATTTCGAGCGTGGCTTAAATAAGAAGCGCTGACTCATCACAAGAGAGCTGCCGGATGGCGTTGTTCAGTCCCAGCTGTTTGCGTGTCTGCACAAAAACACACCTCCCAGTACTTAATTACAAAATGCACACTCACTCCATTCCCTCACGGCTGGTGCCCTGCACATTCTTTAAATGCACACCGCGACCAGTTAGGCTTTAACTGCCACGATCAAAACTGCAAACGTCAGGGGCCGGCTGCTGCACTAATGCGACTCATATTTTTTGACGCGTTTTTCGAAAAAATTCTTGATTCTGTCATTGCGATTCAAATTAAAGTGCCAAGAAGCCTCTGCTGCTGAGCCAACGTTCTTCCCTTGCCGCAACTGTCGCCTGTTTCCAATATTGTGTACGCAAGTTTATATTCTTCAGTCATAAATTCTGGAGGAAAGCTCTCCAGTCAACAGCCCAGTGCCTCCAGAAGTGCTTATGTCAATTCAAGTGCACACGAGGTACATGCCGGAGCTGTTTGCGTGCAGATCCCCTTAGCGTCATCTTCCGCTCCGGCAGATAGCCGAGGTGCGCTCGCGCCGGCCGCTACTGCATCCAGACATGCACCCAGACTGCGCGCCCATCCAGGAGGGCGCGTCTCCCTCAAACTTCCGGTGCCCCCAGCGCTGTGTCCCCGCCCGCAGCTGGGCCTCCCAACAACAACCCGTCCTCCTGTCTGAGCTCCTGCAAAAGCAGGCATAGCAACATTGCAGGCCTCCCCCGGCAGTAATTCTCGGGAATCTGATTACAAGAAACTCATTGGTCATTAACGCTGTTTTCCTTTGCTTTCGTGTCCGTGTGTTCAGTAATAAGCCAATTAAAACAAGTTACGTGTGCTCCGAGGCGGGGGGGTTGGGGGGCTAAAGCGAGGAGAGGCTCCCTGAGCGGACGTGTGCTCCGAGCGAGGGGGGAACGCTGAAGCGAGGAGACCTCAGTGTGCAGGGTAGTGCCTGCAGACTTTCTTATCTTTAGGAGGGGCCATCTGTTTCTAATTAGCATGGCCGCGCTAAGGCCATGCTAATTAGAAACAGATGGCCCCCCCTAAAGATAAGAAAGTGCTTCACGACAGCCGTGAAGCAAACAACCCAGTCCGGATGGGCCGTCCAAAAGGGAGAAAGGACAGTGACCAAAAAGCATCCTTTTCAATGGGAAGCCAGCGTTTGGCATAAACGCTGACATAGCCCAATGAAAATGATGGACGGGGCTTCAAGTCCCCTTCTGAAATCTCCTCTCTCACTATATGTCTCGCCGAGCGAGAAGTGCATATCGCTGCAATATTAGGCGAGACCTAAAAAGTGCTACGATAGCCAGCGCTGGCTGTCATGGCGCTTTTTAAAATTTAAGCCATGGTTTTCATTTGTCAGTGAGTTTAACAGCACCGCCCTGAGCCTGAAAGGGTCAGATAAGAGATTGTAAGCTTCTGTCAGCATTTTTGCTTCTTTTAAAGAATAAACTGTATTGTAGGAAATTTCCACATTGTTGATGTAAGTAGTCTTACCGACTTTGAGCATTTACTCACTCCGAAGCTACAGGGAGAGGACTTTTGAAACGCACTGTAATGTGCAGATTATGTTTACCAAACCTAATCAGCAATTTAAGAAGGAAATAATTAGCTCAGGGCCAGACTGGGGACCCAAAGTAGTCCTGGGAAATTATGTTGCATTAGCTGTCTATTGCACCGAGCAAATGCTGAGGCCCAGGGAGTGCCTCCCCTCATGAAAATGTTTTCTAACACATTTTATTATTTTTTATTACTGGAATACAAAACACCAAGCGTGGGCAGTACCACCACAGAATAAACATTGGCAAAGCTAACAGGTTTTGCATCTGCAAAGTCAATTGTTTTTTTCAATGTATTTTCAGACATGTTGCACAGCAGCACAAGCTGCTGTGCAACATGGCTTGAAGTTTAAAAAAAAGTGCGGTGATGCAGCCAGCGTTGACTGCACCATAGCACTTCTTTTTCTTTTAGGACATGTTGCACAGCAGCTTATGCTGTTGTGCAAAATGTGTAAAAACATCGTAGGGCGAGGGGGTGGTTCAGCAACACGAGGGCAACCTGACTTAAAGCAAAAGAAAGTGCTATGACGCGTCATAGCATTTATCTTTAAAATTGAAGCCATGTTGTCCTTGTGTAGCTTAACCACCCCTGCCTCCTCGCTGTTTTTACACATATTGCACAGCAGCATGAGCTTCTTTGAAACATGTCTTCAAAGATAAAAAAAAGCGATGTGACGTGTCAACGCTGGCCATGTCTTAGTGCTTTTTAAAAAATACTTTAAGCCATGTTGCACTGCAGCTCGTGCTGCTGTGCAACATGTCTAAAAATACATTGACAAAACCAATAGATTTTGCAGAGTCGAAACCTATTGGCTTTACCAATGCTTGTTGCTTATGGGTGCCTGCATGTGTTTTGGTTGGTTTGTTGAGTGTCCGTATGTTATTTGTGCTATGTGTAAACATCATTGTCAGTGTCCATGGTTGGGTTGCTGTACGTATATATGTCATTGTGCAAGGGTATTTCTAGGTGTATTTTCTTTATACGTCTCTTCCCCACTCTCTGTGTATGTTTACCTGTATAGCCTGTACGTGTGAAAATTGTCAAAAAAAAGGGGTACCCCTGAGCATCAGATATGTTCCTACGTCAGGGCAAAAATATAAATTGTTCGAAAAGACACTAAAGAACCTATTAAACTAGTGGACCGAAGATTCCTAAAAAATATATAGATACAACCAGATGTATATTTTGTCTTCAAAAACATTTATTCATACACAATTATTATAAATTAGTTCTCAATAAATACATATTTGTAGACAATAAATAAAGTCATGATCTGAATCCACATCTCTAATTTGTAAATTCTAAATATCCTCTTCATACATACTCCCACATTCATACCATATCTAGTATTTCCATAACTCCTAGAATAATATATAAAGACTGTAAATTGTGCTTTGATGATTTATATATATGTTCATCTTTGTCCAAAGATAATCATTTTGTATGAATAAATGTTTTTGAAGACAAAATATACATCTGGTTGTATCTATATATTTTTTTAGGAATCTTCGGTCCACTAATTTAATAGGTTCCTAAGTGTTTTTTCACACTATTTCGCCTGTACGTGTGTGCATCGTGTGTCACTGCGTGTCTGCGTATGTGTTGCCTGTAACTGTGTCTCTTTATTCTGTTTTCCTACATTGTTACCCCTGTGTTTTGGTCTGTGTGTATAGTTGCCTGTATATTTGTTGGTCTGTTTAGTATATGTAAATGAACCCCTGTTGGTCTATTCTTCTGAATGTGTGGAGGGAGCCTGTAAATATGCTTGCACAAAGCATTTGGTTTTTTTCTTCAAGGAGAGGCAATGGATTAAATAGGCCCTGGCACGTGACGCGACTCTTTTCAACATAAAATGTGATTTCCTCTGCAGAACAGTCAGCTATTAAGGCTGCATCTCGCTGGCACCACTCATGATTCCAATTACCAAACTGGCAGCCATCTGCCCGTCAATGTCTTTGCTGATTTGTGCTCCCTATAGTTCATGTTCGTTTATGTGGAGATTGTGACTTTATTTGTCTCTTGGCACGATTACTGTATTTATATTTGCATTCCTATATGGGTGTGTTATCTGTGTGTGTACATGGAGGCAGGCATGTCCGTGGTTGTAAGCTTGATGGCATGCATGGGTGTTGACAGGATTGTTGGACTGTGTGTACATGAAAGCCTTCATGTTAACTCTGCCACTCCCTTATACCCTTTGACTCTGCCTGTCCATCCACACTCCTGTTTATGCACGAGTGCCTTTATGTCTTGTCTGTACTGTAAATGTGTTGCATGTGAGTGTGTGTATGGTGTCTGTTTTGTAACTGTCTCTGTGTTTTGGGTGCCTGTATGTTTGTTGGTTTGGGCCTATGTGCATGATTTATGAAATGGACCCAGATCACTGGACCACTAGATTTCCAGCCCTAGCCATGTATGTAAGACACTGTTGCTTTGAGAGATGTAGTCTTGGTTCACCTAAAGAACTGACTGGACAGATGTCCTAAAGCTCTCGTTCAGGATGGGAAGAACCGACGTTATGGAGGGCGCGGCAGGGCCGGGAAGGGCAAGATCTTGGGCCACCAGGTATTAGCCTCCATGATCTGGCCTGCTACCTTGCTCCCATTGCTCTTGTGTTGTGCGAGTTTTGGGGCGACAGCGGTGGTGGGGACGTGGTTTCAGCGATCCCCATTAAAGAGGAACGCAAGGTAGGGCTCAGTCTCTTTGCTTTTGCCCTTCTCGCCATGCTGCTTCCTCCTATCGTGATCCCACAGTCCTGCTCAGAGGATGCTACAGAGAGGGGATCTCTTTGTTCCTTACCTACCCATCCCTTGTCTTACAGATTTTGCAGAGCATATGCTGATGGTAATATGTTTCAATTTGTTCCTTTGCAGTTAATACATTTTATTTGATGTTCTCTGCCTTTTGTCGTATTGGGGTTGTGTGAATTCGTGGTTGGCGGGGATGCTTCTGGTCACTATGGCATCTCACAGGGAACAAAACACATAGAATACCAGTTTCACACGGACCGAAAGGTGGCGTTTGCTGCATTTTGGAAACCTTTCACTTTTGCTGTGGGTCGTGTCAGTTTCATTCACAGCCCTTACCAGTCTTCCATTCCTGCTGTTTGCTTTAACGATTGGTGGGCTTCTGGGGTGATGGAGGATGCGGGCAGTGCCAGGCGAGACCATCTCTCCGGCAGCTGCTGGGATACCGCAGGTATGCTCTGGGGGAATGGATCCCTGGTCTAAGTGACTAGAGCTTGGGTCTGCCTAAGAGTGGACTTCCTTTGCCCCGACGTGGGCCTCATAGCGAGCCCAGAAGTATTGGGTGGTGCTAGGAGGACCGGGTGGATAGCAAGTCATGAAACCCAAAAAATGTTTTGCTGCACAGGGAAGGACTGAGCTGTAAGTAACGTGATGTCTAGCTGACTATGTACCAGGGGAAAGTAAAAAATAAAATAAAAATGTAAATTTGATACTTGTATAGCGCACTACTCACCCGCAAGGGTCTCAAGGCGCTTGTACGAATACCGCTGTGGAACCCATCCTGGCTTTCCCTGTGAGGCGTCCACTCCTGGGCACCCCCAAGGTGGAGGCCAGGCATCCTTAGCGTTGTGGGGGCCGTTGTGGAGATTAAGCAAGCTATTGCCCTGCGTTGCAGAGTGGGACTCCATGATTGGAATAGGCACCGAGGCGAGAATTATCAGGTCCGTGGAATTTTTGAGCCCAAGACCCGCCGAGGCGGGGAATTGAACCCTGGTTCCGGGCTAGATCTCTGCATCAGAGTCTGCCGCTCTAATCATTGAGCCACACTTCTCGAAAGTGTCAGAATCCTATAAATAAGAGTGCGTATTGAAATTAGTGAATTTTATGAGTTGTGTTTTTTGTTAATAAATGCAGCCTAAGATGATATTCTCTAATCAAAACAACAATTTGGATCTCAGGCTGTCACTTAATGATAATGGGGATCACACAGGAGAGGGGGTGCCCCGTTTCATAGGTAATCGATGTGTCCCCCTCATATGCACCTGCAACCAATAGTTGTAGGAAAGACCAGGATGGAAAGCATGGTTTCCCAATGACACAATGCTTTCAGCCTAATGTCTAACCCAATAAAACATATCCATATGTCTGTTGGTCTATGTGCAGAGTTTCTTTATATCTGTTGACCAATGTACATAAATGTCTTTGTTGATATGTGAGCATCCATGCCTGTATGTTTCTTGACATACATCTGAAGGTGTTTCTCCAAGCGGAGGCCAAAGATAGACAGGCCAGTATCGCTCTGCTCAGTTCTCCATTTCAAATATGACACCTGCCCTTTATGCACAGGTGTCTGTATGCCTGTTGGTCTGGAATCACGGGCGCCTTTTTGTCTTTGTACGCAACCTGTCCATGTCTTATTCTGTGTATGTATATTGTGTAATTCTGTACTGCATGAAAGTCAAACATTTTGAGTTTGCCAGTGTTTGCTTCAGTTTCTAGCTCTGGTCCCAAAGAGCGAATTTTGAGGCGTCTGGGCCAAAGGATAATATTTAAGCCTGGGCAAAGCACTACGCTACGCTCGCGTATTCGCGCTACTTCGCACTACGCGAATTGCACGTAGCACAGTGCGAATACGCATAGCGTAGTGTTGCGTAGTGCTGCGGTCATTTTTTGCTTGCTCGCGGTCCTCAACGTCAAGTTGGTGACCGCGAGCAAGCAAAATGACATCCCGGCGAGACTTTTTCCTTGTTCGCGATCAGCAACATCAAGTTGGCGATCGCGAGCATGGAAAATACACCTCCCGGCGAGATTCCCAACGCGAGGAGGTCAGGTTTCTCATTGCGAGTGGTCGCGTATGCTCGCGACCGCTCGCGATGAGAAACTACCAGTTCGCGTTGAGAAAGCTGCCGCTCGAGTAAAAATCTACTCCAGCAGCAGAAAACTACAGCTCGCACTGTGCAAGATGCCATTTTCAATGATTGCACAGTGCCGGTTGCTTGTCTGCACTGTGCAATCATTGAAAACGACATCTGGCACAGTGCGAACAAGGTACTACGCAGTTCGCGAAGTGCTACGCGTAGCTTGCGTAGTGCGAACTGCACTTTGCGTAGCTTCGCGAAGTGCTACTTCGCGAACTACGCCCAGGGTTATTAACATTTCAAAAGATTATTGATGACTCGAAGTGGTGAGATTGCACTCAAGTCAAGTGAACAAATTCATATGTTTCTTGTGCATTTATAAAGCATCGCAAATCCAAAAGGGCAACCAAGCGAACTATAACAGTAGCCAAATCTACAGCAGGTACTATGCATAGACTTAGAAGAGAAGATTCCATGTCACTGTAGACACCATGCTCCATCCAGTCCTGGGCCTATCTTACAAACCGGCCTCCTATTCTGTAAACCATCTTCTCATTAGCCAAGTTGGTTCAATTGAAGTGAACCGAAACTACAACTCCCAGATCCCATTACTGTTAAATGACAGGGAGCTGTAAATATGTCTGGGGGCGGCACTGTGCAGAAATATGGTTTTGCCTGTGACGCAATGATCACAGCTATGTTCACGCATATACCAAGCGTGAGAATGCGCACCATGGCGGGGGATATAGAAATGAGTGAGAGGGGATGTGTCTCTCCAGCCCACAGAGGACGCGCAGTGACGGCCATTTAGCATTTAGCCTGGACTTCTACGGAGACCCTGTCGGATTTTTACAGCTGCGTCTTTTGTTATTTGACGGAGTCTGGATTTTGGGGCAGGAGCTCAAACCTGAAGTGGTTTCTGGGGCTCTGCCGAACAAAGAGCGATCCTGCCTGAAGCTGACCACAGACCACAGACCACAGACCTGGCCTCTCGGGCAGTGCTTTCTGTTCCGTGGACACGCGTCTGAATCTAAATTTTGGTACAACGACCCATTGTGCCGAGGAAATTATGAACGCCTTCTCGAGCCTGGCCGGGAATTTGCGCATCTTGTGACTGAAGTGCGTCGGAGCCTTATGACCGCCTCTCCGGCAGGAACAATGTACTGCTTCACTGTTCGACCTTCACAAAACGATAAACCTACCACGGCCTCTGCCGGGTAGGCGTGGGGGTTGCTTCGACTCGCTAAATAGTTTCTGAAAGGCCTGCCCTCAGACTTCAGCGCGCTGTAAACAAGCCCGACCCTGTCCAAAAACTGGCATACAAACGCGTAGCTGCCAACTTGCCCCGTGACAGTTTCAGACAGGCTTGGGATTTTAACAAGCAGCGCGATGCCTTCTGGGAATTGGAGTTCTACTTTTACATTTTATGTAATTGGCTCTACATGACTATCTATGTATACAACCAAGCGTTACAATTCCACAAACAGTTCAAAGGACATGACCCCAATAGTTTAGGAGCCACAGAGAGAATTTTGGGTCCTAGGGGGCGAGCATTACCCACCCTGTAATGTTGAAGTCATTCATTTCTATGGCAGGGCCGCTGTGTAGTATCCAAGTTACTGAAATAGAGCTCTGAACCCCGAAGCTGCCAGAAGGGTAAAATCTTTGTAGCATCGCATTAAGTATATTTCTCCTTCAGGCGCTAGCAGGCCCGTGCGTAGTCGTCACTCCAGGACCCCCCTTTTATGTGTCACCTTTTAGAGAAGCACTAGTAACTGTTCGAGAAGAGACCTCGAGGAACTAAATATAGCTAAAAGTCGGGGTTGGCTAGATTATGCCACAAGAAGTTGCAGTTATACTACACAATAATACCACAGAATTCTTCTGTAGCATTATTTCACTATTTTGGCATTTTAACGCGGACGTGCCCAGGCAAAGATTTCCCCGCATTAGATCCTGTTTAACACCTCAATACAGCATTTAGCATCTGAAAGGGTGACCAATTGACCCTTGCAAAGGGTCTGCTGTCGCATCGCACTGCACCAGTCTCGTCACCTTTTAGAAACTTTTGATGGGTTGTAGCAACAAACAACATTTTTGAGCTGAACCCTTCAAATTATACAGCAGACGGTGGATTTTGAAGCAGGGGCGGTAAACTCCTGTAATGTGAAATGTAATGTGGACACTAATTTACATTTAACAGTGTCTGCAAGGAAAAACAACTTCTGGCTCATAGTGTGCAACATCATAACCTCAATGCATTACATAGTTATTGGCTTTCCTTGGTGCCTTTACACTGCGAGAACTAGGTAACCTTTTAAATTCAGTGCACCCTGCAACATTACCATCCCGTAAAGCGTCTGGATTTGACTGTGAGGTTTCTTATGCGGGATTGCCACCATTTAACTGCTCAAAAGGCACATCATTAGGCTGTAACCAACATAATAATAATTTGTATTTGTAAAGCGTGAACATATCACCCCCCAAGGGTTTCAAGGCGCTAAGGGCCGTCAGGGAGATTAAGTGAGCTATTGCCCAGAGTCACATGATGCTGAGCTGCTGCCGGGGATCGAACCACCAGTCCGCGCTCCAGAGTCAGCCGCTTTGGCCACTGATCCACAGGTCTGCCTCCAAGCATAGATTTGGGACTTTTGAAGCTCAAGAGCGGCCACTGGGACCCACTCTAGAGGTTGGTAGTGCCTTTGCCAGTCTAGCCCCCAGTTGGCTTGTTGTCGCTTAAAGCAAGGGACAGGCCTGCAAGAGAGCAGGGGTTCTCGCGCGAGCCCCTCACGACTTCCCGAACGCTCCCAAATGCAGCAGAACCTTCACCAGGCAGAGACATGACCAATCAGACTTAGAATTCTCACCAATTTTCCTTCCAAGTATTTCAGCTTGTTGCTGATTGATTTTCACCAACTGTCTTCTATTCCACCACCCTTTGCCCTAAAGTAGTAAAGCACCTCTGCCAACTTTAACGATTTGCACCGGTGAGGTAAATGTGGACTCACATTTACTGACTCTAAACAGCCTTTTGATTAATGCCCAGTCACCAACACAGAAACTCTTCTCTGGTAAAATATATCTCTTATGATAGTTACTTTTCATCCTCGATTGATTAACATCCACATTTGAAGAAACCTCACTTTTGTTATCATGTTTAACAACATTACCCACACAACTTACATCCTCAAGCCATCCAGTAAAACAAACTGTTGTGAACTTCTCTTCCCCTAAGTAAGGACAAGCATTTGCAATGCAATAGGTCTCGCATTAGGAAAGTTTGAGCTTTTTGTATTGTAAATTGACTAATTTTTTATTATGTGTTGGTATTGAAAATATTGAAATTACTAGCTTTCTCATGTACAATGTCAATAGTTTTAACTGTTGCAAATGTGACACCTATAGCATTTGTAATGCAATATGTGTTGTATTTACGTGACTTATATATATTGATATTACAAATAACAATGGCTTTTAATTTTTGCAAATAATTAATACTTAAATAAAAGTTAATGTAAATTATAATGGCAATCGTTTAAACTTTTGTTAATAACTCTTGTGAAGATTATGTTTAGTGTATTTAATTGCGCCTAAAATCCAAGAACAGAAGTTAAATATTATCATTTTTTTTGTGCCATTTATAATAAAGCCTAAATATTGAGAGAACATATTAGAGCCAGTTGTTGTTGAATGGTTGCACAGATTGATACTGTGGTGGCGGTGAGTGATGTTGTGGTGGTGTCGAGTGATGCTGTGGCGTTAATTGATGCTGTGGTAGCGTATAGTGATGTAGTGGTGCCCTTGAGTGATGCTGTGGTGGTGCTAAGTGATGCTGTGGTGATGCGATAGATAGATAGATAGAGTGCAATAGTCCGATAGATAGATAGATAGATAGATAAGATAGATAGATTAGATAGATAGATAGATAGATAGATAGAGAGGGCGATAGATAGATAGAGTGTAATTATGTAGAATATAATTATGTGGCACTGAGTGGTTTTGTGTGGAGTGTATGTTGATTTTAGTGGCGTGTAATTATGTGGCATTGAGTGTTATTTTGAGTGTATTTTGCATTGTTTGCATTGTAATTAATTGGCACTGAGTGTTATTTGGAGTGCATGTGGCATTGAGTGTAGTGTAATTATGTGGTGTGTAATTATGTGGCGCTGAGTGGTATTTGAAGTGTATGTGGCATTGAGCGCTGTGTAATTATGTGGTGTGTAACTATGTGGCACTGATTGGTTTTTGGAGTGTCTGTTGTATTGAGTGCATTGTAGTTATGTGGCATGTAATTATGTGGCTCTGAGTGGCATTCGAGTGTATGTTGCCTTGCCTTGTATTTCTATGGTTCCTTAAACCCTTAGAGGCAATTCTTTTATTTTAACTAAAAAGATGGTAGTTAAATGGTGTTTACGGCAGGATGGTCGTTAAATGGTGGCTACGGAGAAGCTGTGTGCTGAAAGGCAAAGAGAATACGGTCATGAAAGTGAAAGCGAGGATGAAAATGGAATGAGTGTGGCAGGATGGTCGTTAAATGGTGGCTACGGAGAAGCTGTGTGCTGAAAGGCAAAGAGAACACGGGCATGAAAGTGAAAGCGAGGATGAAAATGGAATGAGTGTGGCAGGATGCTAGTTAAATGGTGGTTACGGGGAAGCTGAGTGCTGAAAGGCAAAGAGAACATGGGCCAAAGCTGGAAGAAAACACGAGATGAATGAGCGCGGCATATGTTAACTTTGTAAGCGCAGAAAGCGTGCAGGGCAAACTTATTATTTTGGTTGTTTGAGTCTCAGATCTGGGCAAAGCTGCAAGAAAACACGGAGGGGGGAGGGCGGGCTGTGTGCTGACAGGCAAAGAGAACACGGACATGAAAGTGAAATTGATGGATGGTAATGCGTCCGTGAGACTAGCCCTGTGGTGGGGGAGGGACAGTTGTGAGAGGCGCCATGAGGAAACAATTTCTCGGCATGCTGTGGCGGGGCGGGGGAGCGCATTCCAGGCGGGGGTGCGGACCCTTTGAAGTATGATGCCGAGGCTGTGGCTACACGTGCACGTGCCAGTGGGCTGAAGCGCTTCCCCAAACGGATTGCATGGCGGCACGATGCACGTGATTGTGCGCATGCTCGCCATGCAATCCACTTTTGGAAGCACTTTGAAATGCCCCTCTTACTAGAGTCTCGCATTGCGATTGCGTAAACGCAATAGCTAGGCGAGACCTAAAAAAGGGGTCACGCCAGATGTATAATGTGGTAAATTTTGTAACTTCATACCTTCTTTTTAAGATAATTACACACATCATGACCAGATGGGAGAGCAGTGTTTGTGGTCTTTTATGAATCTATTCCCTCGTTTAACCAAACCATTCGAAGTTGGCAAATATAAAGCAACTTTCAAATGTTTTACATCATGGTACCTTGGGAACTACACATACGGTCAGATGTAAAAATGCGTTTCATTGTCCGTGGCAATTTTTTTTTAGGAACCTTCCAACAAAAACACATGTACAAGAAAACTGATGACAGATTCAACTGACGGTCTTCCAGTGTTTGTCTGCAAGTAAACATTCAGAACATTTATCAATGGCAAACTTGACCTGGCTGTCCAAGGAAAGCCACCAATAGTGCTGTTTAATTCTTTTGCAAGTTTTGGTCATGCCCAAGTTTCATTGATTGGCCATCAAAAAGATATAAGCTTGTATCTATACAGGAGGCACAAACAAATTGACTCTCACAATCATTTACTTCACTACAGACTACTCCTCTGATACCTGCATGAATGTTTTCAGTTTACTCACCAAACACCTATCTTCAGGCCAACCCTTCACGACCTTCTGAAGATTCTCATCACTTTGATAGGCATCCATCCAATCTTTCTCAGTTATAACAATACTGCACTCACTGATGGCATCCAAAACAGGCACAACACATTCAGTATAATTTAAGCAATCACTTTCTTCAACATCCTCTAAAGGCATATGCGACAAGCAATCAGCATGAACATTCTTTCCCCCTGGCAGATGTTTGTCAACAAAATTGTATTCTTGAAGTTTCGAAACCAACCCTATCAACCTTGTTGACAGATTTCCCAAACCATCTCCATTCAGAATGTGCACCATGAGTTTATGATCAGTCAACAACTCAAATTTGCAACTCCATATGTACATCTTAACCTTCTATACAGTCCATATGCATGCAAGTGCCTGACGTTCAATGGTTCTTTAATGGCACTCACTTTGTTCCAGTGTCCTGGATGCAAATGCTATTGTTTGTTCTTTTCCAGCTACCCATTGACTCAGTACAGCTCGTAAACCATGCAGATTGGCAACAATGGTAATTACCAAGATACTCTCTATGTGGAATGCACTCAAAGCAGATGCATGCTCAATTAACTTTTTAGCATTATCAAACACAACATCCAGTATTCGCTTGTCTACAAAAATGTCTGCCCCTTCCTCAACAAGGCTCTCAATGGCTCTGCAATTTAAGCATACCCTTTTACTAACAGGGCACAGTACTCTGAGTGGGACAGCATGAACCTTATGAACTACTGGTTGTGCTTGAGGTTTGAGTCTGATGTGATCTTCAGACCTCTTTACTACTCCTAATTGTGCTTGGAACACCTCACTAAAATCATGTAAGATGATTTCTGTTGTCTCTCCGGTGCAATTAGCATACGCTACTGGCATATTTCCAACAACTATAGGATTCTTTGACCCTGGTTTAAAATATAAACCCATCTTAGCCAAATCCTGCCACCCAATTATATCCTTCCACTTAATCGCAACATACATTTTTGTGAAAGTTTCTCTACTCAGCAGGTCTTGCCAGCTCCCCCTGCTGCTACGTTCTCCCGCACTGACGGCCAGGCTGCTCCTTCTACACTGAAGATAATCTCACCAACCAGCACTTCCCTCCTGCCTGCTACGACTTTGCCACAGGTTCCAGTCCCCAAGGTGCCCCACGCCCTGCACCCTTGCCAGTTTTTCCGCCTCCGTTCTCCCCGTGCTGTTTTTTTTCCTGCTCCCATGCTTCCCGCCTCCCCTGCGCGCCTCTCAGGACCCATTTAATAGAGGCCGCTGGTGCGACCATGCAGTGGATGTGAGTAGTGGGCGCAATGCTGGTGCACCGAATGCAAGCCCGTCTGCACCAGTCTGTGCCTGGACCGCACTTAGCACCAGGAACCCAGGCCCTCCGGAGTCCCACAGCTACACCTCTGCAGATTTCCATGCCGTGGACCCGGGATGCAACAACAACTGCTGCCTCACATCACCCTGCTCCACAGCGGGACCGTTCACCTACCTCCGATGCCGATTCACGTCCACCCAATGACCGACCGCCCTTGCAGTAACCCGCATCACGCCATCCCCGCTGGCCGAGGCACACCTGGAACAATTCAGATTCCTCCTGATCAACACGAGATCACTGTGCAAACATGCCACTATAGTCTGAGACACCATTTCCACACTCGCCCCATACGTGACCTTCATTACAGAGACATGGCTCACCCTCGCATCAGCCTCAGACATCGCCACTGCAACACCCAATGGCTAAAAGATGAAACACTGTGACCGCACAAACAGACACGGAGGTGGCATCACCATCATACACAAGGAAGCAATCATCTGCACAACCACCGAAGACAAAACCACGCTGTTCATGGAAACCCTGAACTTGAAGCTCCATACAGACGACAAAACCACCTTCAGAGGCACCCTCGCATATAGAACCCCAGGACCACGAACCAGTCTCGGAGACGCCATCATAGAATTCGTCTCCCTGCTCACCACAGAAGCTGAACACTACGTCTTCCTAGGAGACCTCAACTTTCACCTTGATGACCCTACAGAGACCATCTCCACTGACCTCCTGGAGCGAATGGAAAACTTCAGCCTCACGCAACTGGTCCAAGATCCCACACATAGAGCTGGGCACATGCTGGACCCCATTTTCACATCCAGCAACATAATCAGTTACAGCCACACCACAGAAATAATCTGATCCGACCATTTTCTCATACACTACCATCGCCAGATCCCCCCGCACCACCCCCAACTGCCACAATGCCCTTTCCTGCAGCTGGACCAAGGTCACTTAGCACCAATGGACAGATGCCCTAAGCCTCTCCCAACCCAATGCCTCCACCAACCTGAAGCAAGCAGTAGAGAACTTTAACGCCTGGATCACCCATGCCGCCGACTGAGCCACGCCACCAAACCAACCAGAATGCACCGACTCACCAAACAAGCCAGTTGGTAGTCCCCAGATCTCAGCATGGTGAAAGGCAGATGCAAACAAATGGAAATAATATGGCACTCCAGCTGAAACAACAGGGATTGAGCCATTTTCAAGTCTGCCCTCAACAACTACCACCACCTACTCAAAGCTGCAAAAAAGAGCACCCTGACACACTGCAGCAAGGCCAGCGCCAACCAGACCAAGGAACCCTTTGCCATTGTCAGAGAGTTCACCTGCCCATCAACCACAGAAAACTCAATTCCCTCATCAAAGGAACTCTGCGGCACTCTTGCAGACCACTTCCACAACAAGATAGCCACCATATAAAGAAACTTTGATCCCCACACCACCAACCTCCTTAGTATCCCCACTCCCACGGAGACTGATGCTGATCACCTGCTCACTACATGAGACCAACTCAGCACGGCGGACACCAAGGGCTAAAGAACTCCATCCATTCGGGAGAACCCACCAAACCATGCCCCCATCAACTCTTTAACCTCAGAAGCGACAAGATCAGCCACCAACTTACCACAGACACCTTTCCAGACACCCGGAAACATGCAGAGGTCTCACCCCCCTCAAGAAACCCTCCACAGACCACAACGACCTCCAGAACTATCGCCCCATCTAGCTGATCCCGTTTTCTGCCAAAGTCCTGAAGAAGGCCATAAA
This sequence comes from Triturus cristatus, assembly GCF_964204655.1. Lineage (NCBI taxonomy): Eukaryota > Metazoa > Chordata > Amphibia > Caudata > Salamandridae > Triturus > Triturus cristatus. The sequence continues at coordinate 725,464,624 of NC_140592.1, read as the reverse complement.
CCTCCAACTCACCATACACCTGGAGAGAAACAACCTTGTAGACCCCTCCCAATCAGGATTTAGAGCCATCTACAGCACCAAGACGGCCCTGATCACTGTGGCAGATGACATCCATACCCTACTTGACAGAGGAGAATCAGCCGCTCTGATCCCTCTCTCCGCCGCTTTCGACACCCTCTCCCACCACATGCTCGTCAATAGACTGCCCTCAGATTAGAATCAAAGACGATGATCATAAATGGATGGATGGCGTCCTTCCTCACGGCGTGCACACAGAGGATCATTCTCTCTCCCTTCACATCACAGCCTAAGCACACCTTCTGTGGCATCCTGCAATGCTCATCCATCAGTCCTACCCTCTTCAACATCTACATGACGCCGCTAGCAGACATCGTCAGATCCCACAACATAAACATCATCTCCTACACCAACGACACCTAGCTCATCCTCTCACTCTCAGTAGACCCAACCACGACCAAAAACTACTTTCACAACAGCATGAAGAACATCTCAGCCTGAATGAAAGACAACTGCCTAAAGCTCGACATGGAGAAAACCGAAGTGCTGATTTTTGGCAGCAACACCTCCCTCTGGAACTATTGCTGGTGGCCATCAGGACTCGGACCCACCCCCACTCCAAAAGACCATGCCAGCAACCTCAGCATCATCCTAGACAGCGAACTCTCCATGAAATGGCAGGTCAACACCATCTCCTCAGCCTGCTTCCACACGCTCCTCATTGCTTCACAGATTTTTCAAATGGCTACCTACCAGCACCAGGAAAACAGTGACGCAGGCCCTCATCACCAGCCACCTGGACAACAGCAACACACTCTATGCAGGCAATACCAGCAAACTCTTGAGAAGACTCCAGATGATCCAGAACACAGTAGCCAGGCTGATCCTCATCGTTTCCAAAATGACCCACATCACCCAGCGCCTGAGAGATCTCCACTGGCTCCCCCATCCAGAAGAGATGCCACTTCAAGCTAGTGAATCCTAGAAAGCTCTCCACAACCAAGGACTAGCATACATGAACCACCGCCTGAACTGCCACCAACCACAGAGAAACGTCCACTCTGCCCACCTCGTCCTCGCACAGACAGCATGCATCCGCTGCTGCACATCGGAGGTCAACCCTTCTCCCACCTCGCCGCAAAAACCCAGGTACGCCCTTCCCCTCCACCTTCGAACAGCTCCCTCATTGCCAGACTTCAGGAAGGGACTCATGACCTGGCTCTTTGACTTAGACCTGCAGTCCAGTGCCTGGATACCCTCACAGGTGATAAGCTGTGCTATATAAGTACAGCTTGATTGATTGATTGACCCAAACATTTTAACTAAGATGTAAAGTACACTAACGTATCAATGTCCTTCGCTCCAAATGCTTTGAGATTCACATCTGTAGGCAATAAAGACACGTCCTTTCAGTTATCATAGAATGTTGTGTCTCTGAGAATAGTAATTGGCAAGCACAAATCAGCCAACACCTGTAAATAAATGCTGTAAATTGTTGCATCATAGTGGCCCTTTTACATAAGTGGCACTCAATATAGAATTGCACTCAACTATAAGAATCACATTGCTGAGTTTCTCTAAACTAGTGTCAATTACCACGTCCACACTGTTGCTTTTCATTGACGTCTTGTTACTTCTTCATATGACCTGAAAATGACCATTTTGTTTACATGCCCAGCAAAGTTTTCCAATCGCTGGACGCCCAGGATGATTATTAAGATGGCTCTTGGATCCGCATCGGTAGCAGGTACCCATGGATTTCTTACTTATGTATCTGCAATTTTTCCCACATGTGTTAATTAGAAATACTCGTCCCACGTGCTGTTCAGAATCCAAAGTCAATACCATATTTATGACAGTTTATGTGTTTAGAATTTTTGTGAAAACCATTGACCTCTCAATAGCTTTGTCTAAATCAATGATCTCTAAGAGCGTTGGGTTTCTACAACTTAACAATCTCTCATGAAGTTTCCTTGAATGACAGTTGAAAATGAATAGATCTTGAATGTAAATATCAAAATTCACATGTTGCAGCTAAGACTCTCAGTGCTGCCATATATTCCTCTACACTTTCGTCAGCTAACTGTTTCTGTTTTAAAAAAATTGTGTCTCTCAGCATAATGCTTGGCGTTACTGAATATTGTTTGTTGAGCCTTTCAATTGCCTCATTGTAAATATTCCAGTTTGCATCACCACATTGTCCCTGTAGTGCTGGCACTGCAGGTAGATTATCAAAAACCCTGCTGAGTAGTTTGTCCCAGATTTCAAAATAATAATGCAAATTTACATGCTGTTTTGTCGATAGCTACCAAACTGTTATAACTTACTTGTTGCCATTCCTCTTTCCTAGCTACGTCTTCCCTACTGCTCAGCCAGGATGAGTGCCGGAATGTGTGATGATGTCATGGAATGCTTGGGTTCCTTGTAATGTCTATAGTGTCAGTTGGTGGATGCAGGCTGAGCAGCAGGGAGGTTGCTCCTGGTGGGACTACGTTACAGCTCTTACCTATCTACTTACCATTTTATTTACCATCATACTTGTTAGAACTGGGGGTCTCTAGTTGGCAGAGGTAGGTACCTTTGACCAAATAGGGACCCTTGCTTTGAAGTCAGGGAAAGGGGATTACACTACTGGATAACCCCTGCTCACCCTCTTGGTAGCTTGGCACGAGCAGACAGGCTTATCTCAGAGGCAGTGTGTAAAGCATTTGTGAACACATACAGTAATACAGTGACAACACGACAGATGGACACCACACAGGTTGTATTATAAAAATAAGTATTCTTTATATAGACTTATCACAAGACCATAAACGACAGAAATCCACAATACTGTAATCAATAATAATTCTTCAAGATGGTAGAAATAGTTCAAAAATAGGTTATTTACTTAAAAGCAGTCTTTAGCAACAGATAACCCCCAACTGGAGTTATCACGATGTCAAGGTCAAAGAAATGTTTACCACAAGAAGCCGCTCCTAGTGTGATAACCCAAAACGAGTTACAGGAACGTCGTAAGTGTGGGCATCTCACAAAAAGTTGCGGACTGGTCTCACACACCACCTGGTGTCATGCTTCATCATTGACCAGTCCTCGCCCTCTAAAACCTTCGTTTGATAGAGGGCGGGCATACACTTGACGACAAGGATGCACTTTCTAAATGTTTAAGTGGGGGCCCGTGAGATTGTGAGTGAGGTTAAAAATCATTATAGTGGTCAAAGGTGATTTTAATGTGATTGACAACTATATGATATTAAAAATGATGTGTGACGGTGTATAGGGTTTTAATGTCCCTTAACCGTCCTATGTGTGGTCAACATGTTTCTGCCATAATGGCCCTATCGGGTCCGTGGCATTCATCAGGACCAAGGTATAGGAGAGGGCTCCGTTCTTACCAGGTGTCAGTAAGATACTACCACTGCGTGAGTGTAGCATAGGCCACACTTCACTGCCTATGGTGCTTCCCAAGGTGAAGCCTATGAAACAAGGTAGAATTTATTTAGAACTTGTTGATGCGAACGTACCTGTAAACGAAAAAGAGAAAGAAAAAGAATACAATGCATGCATTGAACTCTAAGAGTGATTAAAGTGTTTGTGACTCTGTGACACTCTATTTGTGCGCACTTTTTGTGAGCAATTGTAGCCTGGGAGCAGGGTTTTCTGCTACCAAACTTACCCTAATCGGTCGGACAACTTGTCCCAAGGGGGGAAGAGGGACTGTGGAAATCCACCGTTAAGTTACTTCTGTAGGAAGAAGAGCACATAGCCTAGTTCTTTATCAATGCTTCAAGATAAATGCTGCAAGAAAAATCAACACACAGACAGAATGGTGGTCTATCATTGCAAGCGAATCCCCAACCGAGTTGAAGGGGACACTGAAGGTAGCCAGAATATATAATGCAAGGTAATCAATAATACACACTCATGCTGCTTAGTCATTCACAACACCCACGCTCTTACTGTAACACGTAGCAGAATATGCCTGTGTCCTACGCGTCCGCTCGAGCCTCCCGAATACGAAGGCTGGGGAGAGCGGGCGCCGTCTTATATATGCTGTTCAATTATATTAATTGAGCCGGGACCTGAAAACAGGTGATGGGTTCCCGGTGTCTGTGGGACACAGAGCCTGTAGTCAAGATGGCGGGGTACGCGTGCTAGAGAGACGAGGAAGTTCATTGGTGGAGTGCCTGGGGGTGTGAGTGTGTCGTCCAATTGGATGCGGGGGATCGAAAAAAGCGCCGTTCGTAATGCGCGCTGTAGCCTGTCTGACCCTGTGCCAGAGGTAGACGCAATGTAATTGGAGATGACGTTGGCTTAGTGAGGAGCCTGGGGGTGTGAATGTATCGTCCAATAAGTGACGAGGGAACGGAAAGGTCGCCGTTGATTGGGCGTACTACCGCCTGACTTGTGAAGTGCACGGGATAGGGACAAATTCGTTGGAAATGAGGCTGGCTCGGCGGGGGATAGCGTAACCTTGTGTTGATAAAACAAAGATTCTTGAGTTATAAGAAAAAATGCGTAATAATTTTTTAACATTCCCACGACATAATGTGATCTAAATAACTTGGTAGCCCTTATATCAAGTGTCGCTTGATAAACCGAATGCATTCATAAGTGCCCCTGATTCCCATTAAAACGGAAGGGGGGAGGGGGGGCGAAGGGGGGGAAAAGGGTGGCAAAGACGGTAAAAAATGAAAAGGGGGCCCGTTCTTTCTCAGCATGCAGTAAAGCTATGCATAATGGCTGTTAATTGTTGGATTGCTCGTGTATTAAATCGTTTAAAGAGTGTTAATGTTAAAAAGAAAGGAAATTGAGGGAGGGAAACATTGTGTATAGTAATTCTACTGACAGAATTATATCTCCTTTCGTCAATTAGTTAACTGCAGCCATGGAATGTCATCATTGAGACCTTTCTCATGAGAGCGTAGGCGGTACACCCAACGTTGTTCCCTCACATGGAGAGCTTTTGTGAGATCAAATTTCGTTTTCTTCATGACCTCCAGGATAGTCCACTGTAGGTCTGTGTCTGTATGGTTTTTCTCAGTAAAGTGTCGGGTTAACTTGGTGTTCGTTTTTTTGCACCTGATTGTGCTGCGGTGCTCATTGATACGAATTCTCACTTCCCTTGTAGTCATCCCCACGTATTGGAGTTGGCAAGGACATGTTAGTAGATATATCACATTATCCGTGTTACAGTTGCTGAATGATTTTAGTTGCCACGGTCTGTTAGTTCCAATGTCCACTGATTTAGTGTTCTTTGTAAGATTACACGATTGGCATCCGCCGCAAGAAAAATGGCCAACCACGGGTGGTTGATCCCAGAGTCTGAGTTGGTCTGTGTTCTCATTTGTGGTCATCTGGGCATGTACTAATTCATCTCTGAGATTTTTATTCCGTTTGTATGCGAACAGTGGTGGTTCCCAATGTTTTCCAGCACTGTTAAGTATGTGCCATCTTTTTTGAATGATTTTCTGAACTGAGTTTGAGATTGGGGTGAAGGTGGTGACGCAGACCGGTCTGTTGGTTTTCTCTTTTTCCACGTTCTCCAGAAGTGCCTCCCTTGGGTTATTTCTGGCTCTCTTGTTAGCCTTCTTCACCAGTTTCCTCGGATAATGGCGTTCAACCAGTTTTTTCTCGAGTTGTTCCGCCTGCTCAGTATAAGTCTTTTTCTCGGAACAGTTTCTCCTGATACGGAGGAACTGACCAACTGGTAAGTTCTGTTTTAGGGCCTTGGGATGATAGCTCTCATACAGGAGTAGGCTATTTTTGTCGGTGGGTTTGTTATGAACCTTAGTTGTGATCCCCTCACTTGTGAGTGTTATATTCAAGTCCAGGAAGATTGCGTGGTTTTTATTGATGGTGTGAGTGAATTTTAGATGGCTATCTTGAAGATTCACCCACTGGACGAAGGCTGTGGCGTTCTCTTCTGTTCCATTCCATACAATCAAGACGTCATCTATGTAACGTTTCCAGATCTTTATGTGGTTTTGAAATGGATTCACTGCATTATTGATGAAATCATCTTCAAACTGTTGGACATACAGACAGGCCAGGCTGGGAGCAAATGTGCTCCCCATCGAAGTGCCTGTTATTTGGTGGTAGATGACTGTTCGAATTCGAAGAAATTTTCTGTAAGTGCCAACTCAGCGCATTCCATGATAAAATGTTGGGGGGTAACAAAGTCCCACTCCCTGCGCAAGATGATGTTTTCTACCACCTCCAAAGTTCGTCGTTGCGGAATGCTGGTGTACAGGGCTTCAATGTCCATAGTTATAAGCCAGTCACTTGTGGTATCAATCTCCAGGTCTCTTAGGAGGCATAGGACGTCTTTCGTGTCCTTAAGGTATGATTGTGTTTCTTTCACAATGGGCCGTAGGAACCAATCGCAGAATTGGGACAAAGGTTCTAACACTGATCCGATGCCTGAGACAATTGGTCTGCCCGGCGGTGGCATGCGTCCCTTGTGGATCTTGGGTAAGATGTAGAAGCGCGGCATCCTAGGTTCGTCGTTAATTAAGAACTCCGCTTCTTGCTTCGTGATCCAATCGTTACCTAGAGCTTCTTCCACCATGTTCTTGATTTTGATCTTAATTGGGCCCGTGGGATCCCTTTGGTGTATTGCATAGCTGTTCGTGTCTGCTAGCAGTCTCATGCACTCATCTCGGTACATCGCGAGGTCCATCAGGACAGTCGCGCCCCCCTTATCCGCTGGTTTAATAACGAGATCCTGGTTGTTTTTAAGTGCCAGTAGGGCCATCCGTTCCTTCCCTGAGAGGTTATTAAACCCTTTGGTGTTAAGGTAATCAATATTTTCTATGTCATTCAGCACTGCTCGTTCGAATGTTAGTATTTGGCATGAGATGTTCTGGTTTGGTGGTTGGAAGGTAGACTTTTTGCACAACCCTGTAGATTTCCTCTTATCTTCCTCAGTTTCTGGCGTGTCTCCGAAGAAATCTCGGAGCTTAAGTTTACGAAAAAACTGGGCCAATTCCACATTAAGGGTGAAAGGGTCATTTTTAGGAGTAGGAACGAAACCTAAACCTTTGTTAAGAATGGTTTCTTCATCAGGAGTAAGGGTGTGTGTGCTGATATTAACGATATTGGTTAATCCCTGCTTGTTGAGGGCATCTCCGTTCTCCCTCTGCTCCTGGTTGTTACTCCTTGCGGTGGTTGTTGGTCTTCCCATTGGACTCTTGTATTTCTTCTTTTTTGTCTGCCCCGCCCTCTGCCTCTGCCCTGGAATAAAAAAGGCGGTGGGCCTGGGTGATAACCAAAGGCTGGTGGAAAGTAAGGTTGTTGCCAAAAGCCGAAGGGGGGAGGTTGGGGTGGTTGTTGTTGAGGAGCCTGCATCAGGGGCTGGTACCCGGACGATTTACCATAGTGTGTTCCCGAGCCTTCATCACTGCTGGTGTCACTTCTATCTTCTCCAGAGCTGAATGTCCAGTTCTGGGGCGTCGGTCGGAAGCGTTGTTTTCTCCCTGATTGTTGTGGGATTGGTTTGTTATAATGTTCATCCGTCACGTATGGGTAGACTGTTTCCTTGCTGAATTTTTGCACATCTTTTTTCAGTTTAGTCAACTTGGATTGTGTCAGATATTCCTTATACTCTGAGTGATCTTTGTTAATTTCTTCTAGCTTCTTTTTGAAAAATGAGAGTTGCACTGTGGTTTTCAGTTTGCTTTCACTCTGTTGGATCTCGACTAGGAGAGCATCTGCTAGTTGTCTCGCAGTGTTGATGATGAGAATTAACCAATCCTTTGTGCATTTTCACGCGATGCTGGACCAATTGGTTCTAAATTCTTTATTATTAAGGAATAATCTAGGTTCGTTAGTGACAATCAATCCCCTGGGTGCCGTATTTTTCCGGAGGTATTCAGTCATAAACGCCCCATGTAGGGCTGTGCGGATTTGTTCTTTTTTCTTTGAGGATAGTGTTCCCACTCGTCTGAATTCTGCACTGTTTGTGTCACTATAGTCTCTGCTAACAGGGATGGTGTGTTCAAGATCTCCGCCAAGACTTCTTCCCCAAATGAAAGTTCGGTATCCATGTTTGATAATTAGGGTGATGTTGAGGATAATCCTTAAATCTATCCTTATTTGTGAAAGGACAGTGTCTAGAGCCAAACGTGGCTATAGTAGTTTTTCTGTTTACAAAAATTTGTATAACAGAATAGATCCCTTGCACTGGGACATTTACCCCTTAATGTGTTCCCACAGCCATCAGCTGTACGAAAGTTAGCACACAAGAAGTCTCCACTGGATTTGTGGAGGAGGGAACTAGAGGCACAGGGGTTCTAGGAGCTGGCAGCCTCCACTATAACTGTTTACCACAAGAAGCCGCTCCTAGTGTGATAACCCAAAACGAGTTACAGGAACGTCGTAAGTGTGGGCATCTCACAAAAAGTTGCGGACTGGTCTCACACACCACCTGGTGTCATGCTTCATCATTGACCAGTCCTCGCCCTCTAAAACCTTCGTTTGATAGAGGGCGGGCATACACTTGACGACAAGGATGCACTTTCTAAATGGTTAAGTGGGGGCCCGTGAGATTGTGAGTGAGGTTAAAAATCATTATAGTGGTCAAAGGTGATTTTAATGTGATTGACAACTATATGATATTAAAAATTATGTGTGACGGTGTATAGGGTTTTAATGTCCCTTAACCGTCCTATGTGTGGTCAACATGTTTCTGCCATAATGGCCCTATCGGGTCCGTGGCATTCATCAGGACCAAGGTATAGGTGAGGGCTCCGTTCTTACCAGGTGTCAGTAAGATACTACCACTGCGTGAGTGTAGCATAGGCCACACTTCACTGCCTATGGTGCTTCCCAAGGTCAATCACATTAAAATCACCTTTGACCACTATAATGATTTTTAACCTCACTCACAATCTCACGGGCCCCCACTTAACCATTTAGAAAGTGCATCCTTGTCGTCAAGTGTATGCCCGCCCTCTATCAAACGAAGGTTTTAGAGGGCGAGGACTGGTCAATGATGAAGCATGACACCAGGTGGTGTGTGAGACCAGTCCGCAACTTTTTGTGAGATGCCCACACTTACGACGTTCCTGTAACTCGTTTTGGGTTATCACACTAGGAGCGGCTTCTTGTGGTAAACAGTTATAGTGGAGGCTGCCAGCTCCTAGAACCCCTGTGCCTCTAGTTCCCTCCTCCACAAATCCAGTGGAGACTTCTTGTGTGCTAACTTTCGTACAGCTGATGGCTGTGGGAACACATTAAGGGGTAAATGTCCCAGTGCAAGGGATCTATTCTGTTATACAAATTTTTGTAAACAGAAAAACTACTATAGCCACGTTTGGCTCTAGACACTGTCCTTTCACAAATAAGGATAGATTTAAGGATTATCCTCAACATCACCCTAATTATCAAACATGGATACCGAACTTTCATTTGGGGAAGAAGTCTTGGCGGAGATCTTGAACACACCATCCCTGTTAGCAGAGACTATAGTGACACAAACAGTGCAGAATTCAGACGAGTGGGAAGCACTATCCTCAAAGAAAAAAGAACAAATCCGCACAGCCCTACATGGGGCGTTTATGACTGAATACCTCCGGAAAAATACGGCACCCAGGGGATTGATTGTCACTAACGAACCTAGATTATTCCTTAATAATAAAGAATTTAGAACCAATTGGTCCAGCATCGCGTGGAAATGCACAAAGGATTGGTTAATTCTCATCATCAACACTGCGAGACAACTAGCAGATGCTCTCCTAGTCGAGATCCAACAGAGTGAAAGCAAACTGAAAACCACAGTGCAACTCTCATTTTTCAAAAAGAAGCTAGAAGAAATTAACAAAGATCACTCAGAGTATAAGGAATATCTGACACAATCCAAGTTGACTAAACTGAAAAAAGATGTGCAAAAATTCAGCAAGGAAACAGTCTACCCATACGTGACGGATGAACATTATAACAAACCAATCCCACAACAATCAGGGAGAAAACAACGCTTCCGACCGACGCCCCAGAACTGGACATTCAGCTCTGGAGAAGATAGAAGTGACACCAGCAGTGATGAAGGCTCGGGAACACACTATGGTAAATCGTCCGGGTACCAGCCCCTGATGCAGGCTCCTCAACAACAACCACCCCAACCTCCCCCCTTCGGCTTTTGGCAACAACCTTACTTTCCACCAGCCTTTGGTTATCACCCAGGCCCACCGCCTTTTTTATTCCAGGGCAGAGGCAGAGGGCGGGGCAGACAAAAAAGAAGAAATACAAGAGTCCAATGGGAAGACCAACAACCACCGCAAGGAGTAACAACCAGGAGCAGAGGGAGAACGGAGATGCCCTCAACAAGCAGGGATTAACCAATATCGTTAATATCAGCACACACACCCTTACTCCTGATGAAGAAACCATTCTTAACAAAGGTTTAGGTTTCGTTCCTACTCCTAAAAATGACCCTTTCACCCTTAATGTGGAATTGGCCCAGTTTTTTCGTAAACTTAAGCTCCGAGATTTCTTCGGAGACACGCCAGAAACTGAGGAAGATAAGAGGAAATCTACAGGGTTGCGCAAAAAGTCTACCTTCCAACCACCAAACCAGAACATCTCATGCCAAATACTAACATTCGAACGAGCAGTGCTGAATGACATAGAAAATATTGATTACCTTAACACCAAAGGGTTTAATAACCTCTCAGGGAAGGAACGGATGGCCCTACTGGCACTTAAAAACAACCAGGATCTCGTTATTAAACCAGCGGATAAGGGGGGCGCGACTGTCCTGATGGACCTCGCGATGTACCGAGATGAGTGCATGAGACTGCTAGCAGACACGAACAGCTATGCAATACACCAAAGGGATCCCACGGGCCCAATTAAGATCAAAATCAAGAACATGGTGGAAGGGGGAGGAGCCTAGCGCGCAACCAAGATGGCCGCGTAGGTGCGAGGCTCCCGAGGACCTCCGCGACCTCCTGCATAAATCCTGACCGAATCCTGTCCTGAATGAGGGGACTGAGTTTGTGAACCCGAGCTGAGGTGACGCCCGTTTTCCGTTTTTCAATCGGACTTCGGACACCGGCGGGAGCACCGATTGAGGTTTGCGGCCTTCTCCACACCGGCCCCCCGTACTGGAGTAGTGGGGCGATCCGGCGACAAAGCGAACAACAGCGGCGGGCAAGGCTGGGCGACTCGCGTGCCCCGCACTTTCGCTTTCGCTTTTGCGCCCTCCTTGCTGCCAGGCGAGGTAGGGTTGCGGAGCGGTGTGCGGTGCTGTGGCCTCGTTGGGCTGCCCTGCCGGCCCGCCGGCTGCGATCCGTCCTGAGGAGCGGTGGTCGCCCCCCCCCGGAGCCCTTGAACGGGATTGTCTACCCCCTTTCTGAGGAGATTGGCTCGATTTGGGGATTGCGACCATGGCCACAAAACAAGATGGCGACCGGGCCAAGGTGAAGTCGACCCGTCGTGGCACGGCCCATCAATCCAATAACATGGACCGCTACACCCTCCAGAAGGGATCTCCAGAGGCGCTGCGTAGGTCCCCCACGGGCCCGACTGATGCTCCTGCTCTGCCCACGGACCTGACCCTCCGGGACGTCATGGGCGCCATCGCCGAGATGAAGGCCACGGTGGACCAGCGCTTTGACACTCTGGCGCAGAAGATCGACTCGGTCCTCGTGGACGTGGGCCTCGTGAGAGCCGATCTGTCTAAAACAAATGACCGGGTCGATTCTTTGGCCCACTCTACCTCGGGCCTCACAACTGACGTGGCGGCCCTCCAACAGGAGGTGCGCAGGCTTGGCCAGGCGAGCGCCCTGATGAATCGTCGACTGGAGGATTCCGAGGGTCGGGCCCGGAGAAACAACGTCCGCATCATCGGGGTGCCGGAGGGACGAGAGGCAGAGGCAGCGGATCTGTTCGTGGAGGACCTGGTCCTCACCCATCTACAGCCTCGGGGGCTGAGCAAATTCTTTGCAGTGGAACGGGCCCATAGGGTCCCCGGGGGTAGGCCTAAGATCGGCGCCCCTCCGAGGCCTCTCATCGCCCGGAGCTTCAATTTTAGGGACAGAGACGCTATCCTGCAGACTTCTAGGCTCCAAGGGCCAGTCAGACTTGACAACATGGATATTAATTTCTATCCTGACTTTACTCCGGCGGTCCAAAAGCAGAGACTGAGCTTTCTGGGTGTCAAACGTCGCCTACGGGACCTGAATCTCAAATATTCGATGCTTTTTCCAGCTAAGCTGAGGGTGGAGGTAGATGGCCGCACTCACTTTTTTGATCGTCCCGAGGCGGCCGGGGACTGGCTGGACACTTTGCCCGGAGATCGGGGCCGGGGGGGCGGGGGGGGAGCGGTTGGTGGGGAGGGCCCGCCGGATCAGGACTAAGGGACTAATGGTAGGCCTTGCTCCGGACTGTGTTATTGTCACCATTGACTGTTAGGGTAAGTTCCCCTCCTGTGGAGGTCGTGTGGGGTCTCTCGGGGGATCTCCCTCCTCCTCTGGGGGACTAGTTAGTTTTCTTTCTATGGGGCGACAGGCACACTGCACTTTGGGGGGGCTGTTTGGGCTCATGCAGGGGTGCAGGGTGGGGGGAGTTCTGTTGGGATGGGTGGGTTGGGGTGGGGTGTGGTTCGTTTCTACCGCAAGGCAAACCCTTTATTGTACTGGTGTTTTTGAGATGCTCTCCGGGGGACAAATGATGGCTTCTGTATGTGATGGGGGGTAGGGACCTGACTTTGTTGTCCTGGAACGTTAACGGACTGGGGGATAGGATTAAGCGGGGTGTGGTCCTGCAGTATCTGAAACGGATTTCGCCTGATGTGGTCTTTCTGCAGGAGACACACCGTATTGGTAACTCCTTTTGTGCCATGAATCGACGTGGTTATCGTTTGGTGGCCCACTCGGGCTTTACATCAGGCTCACGAGGGGTGGGCATTATGGTCAAGACCTCGCTCCCGCTAGAAATAGACGAAGTGCGCCATGATGAGAGAGGACGCTACACTGTTTTGGTGGGGAGAATGGAGGGCAAAGTAGTCGTCTTTGTCTCAGTGTACGTCCCACCGGGGTTACAGTCCACCACCTTTGCGGACCTGGGACGCCTCCTTCTTGACCTTCCGGGGGGGCTTCTGGTGGTTGGGGGGGACTTCAACGCGGTGGTTTCTGGGACTATGGATCGTTATCCCCCTAGGGACCTCCCCCGGGCACAGGCGTGGCTGTCGGGCCTTTTGGACACACTGGGATTGGTGGACTGCTGGCGTTTAAAGCATCCCACTCAGCTGCAGTACACCTTCCATTCGGGTGCCCATGGTAGCCTTTCGCGGCTTGATCATATCCTTGTCCCTGCGGCCTATGCCGGGAGAGTGGGGGAGGTGCGCCATCTGGCGAGGGGCATTTCAGATCACTCCCCACTCCTGTTGCACTTTGGTGTCTTCCCGAGGGGGGAGGGCAGGGTAGCTCCAATCAATGCTTGGTACCTGCGCGACCCCACTATTCGCGCTGACTTGATTAAATCCTTGCAACGGTATTTTGAGGAGAATGTGGGGTCAGTCCTGTCGGCTATCTCCCTGTGGGAGGCTTTCAAGACAGTGCTTAGAGGGGAGGCCCTCTCCTTTATTTCCCATGCCCGGAGGCGCGCACAGGAGGAGGTGACCCGGGTGGAGGCCGAAATTACTGAATTGGAGGGTGATTTGGGGAGTGGGGTGACTGACGCTGCGCTCCACGTTCTGCACCTTAAGCAGGCGGCCTATAGGGCCCTCGTCACGGAGGCGGCCAGGGGCCTCAGCAGAGAGCAACAGGGGCGATTGTATGATGTGGGTGATAAGGCGGGCAAGTTGATTGCGTGGATGGATAAGAAGGAGAGAGCTAGTCGTGTGGTCCCGTTGATTGAGAGGACGGATGGCGTGCGTGTTATTGAGCCGGAAGGCATTGTTTCTTGCTTCGCGGATTATTTCCGCGAGGTATATTCCCCGGTTTCTCCCTGCTCGGAGGAGGATTCCCATGCCCTGCTGCGTGACATCGCGCTCCCCTCCCTTTCTGTGGAGGACAGGGAGTTGCTGGATGCCGCCCCCACCTCGGACGAAATCGCCCTCGCCATCCGCTCGGTCGCTTCTGGCAAGGCCATGGGCCCGAACGGCATTCCTATCGAGTTATACAAGCTGCGACCGGATGTACTGGCACCCCACCTCCGCGCAATGTTCCTTGCGGCCCACTCGCGGGGCTCCCTCCCGCCGGACCAGCGTCTGGCTACCATCGTGGTCATCCACAAGGAGGGGAGACCTCGAGACCGGGTCACATCCTATCGGCCTATCTCGCTCTTGAATGCGGAGCCTAAAATCCTCGCCAAGGTGCTCGCCAACCGGCTGGTCGGCGTGGTGGGCGACCTGGTCCACCAAGACCAGTCCGGCTTTATTCCCCATCGCAATACGGCTCTTAATCTGCGACGCCTGCACGGAGTGCTAGCGCGTGTTCCGTTCGTGCGGGAGCCGGCCATCTTGGCGTCTTTGGACGCCACTATGGCGTTCGACACACTCGAGTGGCCGTACATCTGGGCGATGCTGGCGAAATTTGGCTTTGGGCCGGGATTCATCAGCTGGGTCAAATTGTTGTACTCGGACCCACTTGCGCAGGTGGTGGTGAATGGTCGAGTCTCGGCCCCATTCGTGCTGGGACGGGGCACGCGACAGGGTTGCCCCCTGTCGCCGCTCCTGTTCGCACTGGCCTTGGAACCCCTGGCAGAGTGGCTGCGGTGGCACCCTTCTATCCGAGGTCTCCGTTGGACCCCCGAGTATGAGGACCGCGTGTCTCTCTATGCAGACGACATCCTTTTGTACTTAGCCTCCCCGCGCAAATCACTGATTGTCCTGGTCGATGTTCTGCGTTCTTTTGGCCGCAATTCAGGCCTTGTCATCAACTGGGCCAAATCCTGTGTCTATGTGCTTTCCGGGGAGGCTCCTGTCCTCCCGCGGGGCTGTCCGATCCAGATTGCCTCGCAGGGATTTCGATACTTGGGTGTCTACATTACGCTGGACCCGGTGGCCCGCTACGAGCGAAATTTGCTTCCCCCCCTCCAGCGCTTGAAGGAGGATGTCGCGCGCTGGCGGCGCTTGCCGCTTTCGCCGCTCGGCCGGGCGGCGTTGTTCAAGATGATGTCACTGCCGCGCTTCCTGTACGCCCTCCAGAACACTATGGACTTGGTCCCAGCGCGCTACTTCCGTGAAGTGGAAGGTTTACAGCGCCGCCTGTTCTGGGACGGGAGGCCGCGTATAGCCTTGGCAAAGTTGACGCTCCCGTGGTACGACGGAGGGATTGCCCTCCCGGATATTAAACAGTATTACTGGGCCTCCCAGTTAGCTGCAATTAATCATGGCCTCTATGGGCCCGCCCTAAACCCGGCATTTGAAATGGACAAGATGCTCCTGCCCGGTGGCGACTACAATCGAGCGCTCTACGCTAGCGTCCCCGATTCCCGCTTGACGGGACCCACGCGTGTCATGGTGCGAGTATGGCACGCGGCTAATGCAGCTATGGGCTGGAAGGACCGTTTGACCCGGGCGTCACCGCTGTATGCGTCTGAGAGGTTGGGCTCTCTGTGGACCTCGAAGGGCTTTGAGCAGTGGGACACGATAGGCATCAGTACAGTGGGGGATCTCTGGACGAGGGGAGGATTCAAAACATTCGAGACGCTGCAGGCGGAGTTTCAGCTGCGGGGCAGTGAATACTTTCGGTACCTGCAGGTCCGTCACGCACTGGGCTCCGTCTTCCCAGACGTGGCCTCCATCCCGGAGTCCTCCCCCCTGGAGGATCGAGTGCTAGATGGCCATGTTCCGGACAGCACGATCTCCCTCATTTACAAGAAATTGATAAATGATCGCTCGGGCTTACTGACTGGCCTCCGCGAGGCCTGGGTTGCCGATGGGCTGGAGTTGGACGACGAGGACTGGATTTCCGCGGTGGCCTCTCCGAAGGAGGTGGCCATCCCGGCTCGCCTTCGTTTCGTCCAGCTTAAGATACTCCACCGGGTGTACATGACGGGGCCAAGGCTTCTGCGTATGGGCTATGCTGAGGACGGATTGTGTAAGCGTGGGTGTGGTGCTTCAGCGACTTTTTTGCACATTCTGTGGGAATGTCCGAGGGTGGAGCGATTCTGGCGTGGTGTGCATGAGGTCCTGCGAGCGGTTACGCATGTCGCGCTGTTGCCTGAAGCGAGGAGATGTTTGCTGAATGTGTGGGAACCGACCGATTACTCGGTTCCGCAGACGCGATGGGTGACTCTGGGCTATATGGTGGCTAAACGGGACGTTGCACAGCTGTGGGGATCCCAGAGGCCCCCGGCGCTGTCGGCCTGGAAAGAACACATGGATTGGTGCATGTTCCGAGAAAAGGTGGTGTATGTGGCGCGGGGTAAGCCTGGGGCATGGGTGAAGATATGGGGCCCCTGGAACGCCTACCGCGGGGGTATCTGCGAGCCGCCGTTGTTGCCTCCCGCTTCACCAGCTCCATCCCCCTAGTTTGCTCCCTCCCTCAGTCCCGAGCACAGTGTTCTCCCAGTCCCGGACTTGTTTCCCTTCCCCTCTCGGGGGTTTTTTGTGGATGGTTTGGGGTCCCCCACTTGAGGAGCACGTGCTGCCACTTTCGATCATGGGTTGCCTTGCGGGTGTGTGTTTTTTTATGTTGTTGTGTTGTATAAAATGAAACCGTATTGTGGGCTCAGAGTCATATGGCCCGCGTTGTTGATACCTCCTGCCTTAGTGTCTATGCAAAGCCAAGTGCCTCATTGTATGTATGTCATTTGCTATCGTCACTTTAGCGGCCGGCCGGAAGGTTGTAGGCCCATACCTGTATATATTTGAGATTGCAATAAACGGTTTCAAAAAAAAAAAAAAAAAAAAAAGAACATGGTGGAAGAAGCTCTAGGTAACGATTGGATCACGAAGCAAGAAGCGGAGTTCTTAATTAACGACGAACCTAGGATGCCGCGCTTCTACATCTTACCCAAGATCCACAAGGGACGCATGCCACCGCCGGGCAGACCAATTGTCTCAGGCATCGGATCAGTGTTAGAACCTTTGTCCCAATTCTGCGATTGGTTCCTACGGCCCATTGTGAAAGAAACACAATCATACCTTAAGGACACGAAAGACGTCCTATGCCTCCTAAGAGACCTGGAGATTGATACCACAAGTGACTGGCTTATAACTATGGACATTGAAGCCCTGTACACCAGCATTCCGCAACGACGAACTTTGGAGGTGGTAGAAAACATCATCTTGCGCAGGGAGTGAGACTTTGTTACCCCCCAACATTTTATCATGGAATGCGCTGAGTTGGCACTTACAGAAAATTTCTTCGAATTCGAACAGGTCATCTACCACCAAATAACAGGCACTTCGATGGGGAGCACATTTGCTCCCAGCCTGGCCTGTCTGTATGTCCAACAGTTTGAAGATGATTTCATCAATAATGCAGTGAATCCATTTCAAAACCACATAAAGATCTGGAAACGTTACATAGATGACGTCTTGATTGTATGGAATGGAACAGAAGAGAACGCCACAGCCTTCGTCCAGTGGGTGAATCTTCAAGATAGCCATCTAAAATTCACTCACACCATCAATAAAAACCATGCAATCTTCCTGGACTTGGATATAACACTCACAAGTGAGGGGATCACAACTAAGGTTCATAACAAACCCACCGACAAAAATAGCCTACTCCTGTATGAGAGCTATCATCCCAAGGCCCTAAAACAGAACTTACCAGTTGGTCAGTTTCTCCGTATCAGGAGAAACTGTTCCGAGAAAAAGACTTATACTGAGCAGGCGGAACAACTCGAGAAAAAACTGGTTGAACGCCATTATCCGAGGAAACTGGTGAAGAAGGCTAACAAGAGAGCCAGAAATAACCCAAGGGAGGCACTTCTGGAGAACGTGGAAAAAGAGAAAACCAACAGACCGGTCTGCGTCACCACCTTCACCCCAATCTCAAACTCAGTTCAGAAAATCATTCAAAAAAGATGGCACATACTTAACAGCGCAGGAAAACATTGGGAACCACCACTGTTCGCATACAAACGGAATAAAAATCTCAGAGATGAATTAGTACATGCCCAGATAACCACAAATGAGAACACAGACCAACTCAGACTCTGGGATCAACCACCCGTGGTTGGCCATTTTTCTTGCGGCGGATGCCAATCGTGTAATCTTACAAAGAACACTAAATCAGTGGACATTGGAACTAACAGACCGTGGCAACTAAAATCATTCAGCAACTGTAACACGGATAATGTGATATATCTACTAACATGTCCTTGCCAACTCCAATACGTGGGGAGGACTACAAGGAAAGTGAGAATTCGTATCAATGAGCACCGCAGCACAATCAGGTGCAAAAAAACGAACACCAAGTTAACCCGACACTTTACTGAGAAAAACCATACAGACACAGACCTACAGTGGACTATCCTGGAGGTCATGAAGAAAACGAAATTTGATCTCACAAAAGCTCTCCATGTGAGGGAACAACGTTGGGTGTACCGCCTACGCTCTCATGAGAAAGGTCTCAATGATGACATTCCATGGCTGCAGTTAACTAATTGACGAAAGGAGATATAATTCTGTCAGTAGAATTACTATACACAATGTTTCCCTCCCTCAATTTCCTTTCTTTTTAACATTAACACTCTTTAAACGATTTAATACACGAGCAATCCAACAATTAACAGCCATTATGCATAGCTTTACTGCATGCTGAGAAAGAACGGGCCCCCTTTTCATTTTTTACCGTCTTTGCCACCCTTTTCCCCCCCTTCGCCCCCCCTCCCCCCTTCCGTTTTAATGGGAATCAGGGGCACTTATGAATGCATTCGGTTTATCAAGCGACACTTGATATAAGGGCTACCAAGTTATTTAGATCACATTATGGCGTGGGAATGTTAAAATATTATTACGCATTTTTTCTTATAACTCAAGAATCTTTGTTTTATCAACACAAGGTTACGCTATCCCCCGCCGAGCCAGCCTCATTTCCAACGAATTTGTCCCTATCCCGTGCACTTCACAAGTCAGGCGGTAGTGCGCCCAATCAACGGCGACCTTTCCGTTCCCTCGTCACTTATTGGACGATACATTCACACCCCCAGGCTCCTCACTAAGCCAACGTCATCTCCAATTACATTGCGTCTACCTCTGGCACAGGGTCAGACAGGCTACAGCGCGCACTACGAACGGCGCTTTTTTCGATCCCCCGCATCCAATTGGACGACACACTCACACCCCCAGGCACTCCACCAATGAACTTCCTCGTCTCTCTAGCACGCGTACCCCGCCATCTTGACTACAGGCTCTGTGTCCCACAGACACCGGGAACCCATCACCTGTTTTCAGGTCCCGGCTCAATTAATATAATTGAACAGCATATATAAGACGGCGCCCGCTCTCCCCAGCCTTCGTATTCGGGAGGCTCGAGCGGACGCGTAGGACACAGGCATATTCTGCTACGTGTTACAGTAAGAGTGTGGGTGTTGTGAATGACTAAGCAGCATGAGTGTGTATTATTGATTACCTTGCATTATATATTCTGGCTACCTTCAGTGTCCCCTTCAACTCGGTTGGGGATTCGCTTGCAATGATAGACCACCATTCTGTCTGTGTGTTGATTTTTCTTGCAGCATTTATCTTGAAGCATTGATAAAGAACTAGGCTATGTGCTCTTCTTCCTACAGAAGTAACTTAACGGTGGATTTCCACAGTCCCTCTTCCCCCCTTGGGACAAGTTGTCCGACCGATTAGGGTAAGTTTGGTAGCAGAAAACCCTGCTCCCAGGCTACAATTGCTCACAAAAAGTGCGCACAAATAGAGTGTCACAGAGTCACAAACACTTTAATCACTCTTAGAGTTCAATGCATGCATTGTATTCTTTTTCTTTCTCTTTTTCGTTTACAGGTACGTTCGCATCAACAAGTTCTAAATAAATTCTGTTTTTTACCTTGTTTCATAGGCTTCACCTTGGGAAGCACCATAGGCAGTGAAGTGTGGCCTATGCTACACTCACGCAGTGGTAGTATCTTACTGACACCTGGTAAGAACGGAGCCCTCACCTATACCTTGGTCCTGATGAATGCCACGGACCCGATAGGGCCATTATGGCAGAAACATGTTGACCACACATAGGACGGTTAAGGGACATTAAAACCCTATACACCGTCACACATAATTTTTAATATCATATAGTTGTCAATCACATTAAAATCACCTTTGACCACTATAATGATTTTTAACCTCACTCACAATCTCACGGGCCCCCACTTAACCATTTAGAAAGTGCATCCTTGTCGTCAAGTGTATGCCCGCCCTCTATCAAACGAAGGTTTTAGAGGGCGAGGACTGGTCAATGATGAAGCATGACACCAGGTGGTGTGTGAGACCAGTCCGCAACTTTTTGTGAGATGCCCACACTTACGACGTTCCTGTAACTCGTTTTGGGTTATCACACTAGGAGCGGCTTCTTGTGGTAAACAGTTATAGTGGAGGCTGCCAGCTCCTAGAACCCCTGTGCCTCTAGTTCCCTCCTCCACAAATCCAGTGGAGACTTCTTGTGTGCTAACTAAGGTCAAAGAAATCCCATACCCACAAAGAACAGTACCTTGGAAAAGCGAAAACAAAGACAGCTCACAGCGTCGGGGAGGTGCGGTGTCGTTCGCGCGTTGCGGCGTCGGTTCCTTGCTTTGGGGGAGATCATGCGTCGGGACCTGGATGCTTGTGCAGGCAGGGGAGGCATCGTTTCCTTACCGGAGAGAAGGTGATGTCACGATGGCGCCGAAACCACAGTTCCGTACGATGTCCCAATGTTGATGGCTTCTTGACTACCCACGTTGGCGATCGGCTCTGCGATGATGTCGGCTTCGGTGTCGATGCGGCACAGCAGCAGGTGTCGGGCCGGCGTCGCAAGTCGGAGCAGCGCTCACGGCTATGGCAGGCTTACGATGTCGTTCGCTGGCATCGATGTGGCACAGCGGCCGGCATCGGGTCTACGTTGCAAGTTGGAGCATCGCTCACGGCTTCAATGCAGAAGACGGCGTCGCTCGCCGGTGTCAGTGTTGCACAATTCCTTCTGTAGCAGCTAGAACAGCAAGTTCCAGATGCAGGCAAACAGAAGGGGTGAAGTTTGGTACCCCTGAGACTTCGGTCAGGAGGCAAGCTCAAATCAAGCCATTAGAGTAATATTCTGCAAGATGATGAAAGTTCTTTAAAAGTTCCTTCTCCTCTCCTTGGCACTGAAGACAACACTGTAGGCCAACACAGCAACACAGCACACTGACAGGAGGGCAGTCCAACTCCAACAGCTTCCTTTGGTGCTTCTCCTTGGCAGAGGTCCGTCTTGTTGTTTCAGAAGTGATCTAAAGTCTTGGGGTCTTGGTCCCCATATTTATACCACTAAATCCTTTGTCCTCTGAAGGCAGAGGGGCCTGTACCTAGTCCAAACCAGTTGTGTGCAGTCCTGGAGCACTTTGTTTACAGGACTTTCCTTTGACAGTGTGGGCCAGGGACATCAGACGCACCACAGGAGGTGGAGCCAGCATTGTGAAAGGCAGGCACAGCCCTATTCAGACCCAGGTGCTCTCTCCTCCCACCACTCTACATACAGATAGGTCTATTCAGCCCTGTGCTGACTCACCCTGTCTCCTGGAATCCCCCAGTCCCTGTCACTCACAAAACCAGACACACAATACACAATCTAGCAGAGGCAGGCTGGAAGGTTAGGTAAGACAATACCTACTTTCTAAAAGTGGTATTTTCAAACACAGAATGTTAAAACCAACTTTACTAAAAGATGTATTTTATAATTCTTAGTTCAGGCATACTAAACTCGAATTTCTACCATGTTCCCTGGGTCAGTTAGGATTATAAGGTTTTATAATCAAACTGCCCATTCTGGCCTATGGGGACTGGTAGCCTTCAAATAGTGAAAAACGAAAATTACTGTAATTCACCATTAGGACATGCCAAACACACCAGAGCATGTCCTGCCTTATACTTACAATGCACCCTGCCCTTGGGCCTACCTTAGGGGTGTCTGATATGAAGAAAAGGGAAAGTTTGGGGACTGGCACATGGGTGCACTTTACCAAGTCAGCATGGCAGTACTAGACTGCACACAGGCTCTGCAATGGCAGGCCTTAGACACACTTTACAGGCTGATCTGTGGGTGGCACAACCAGTGCTGCAAGCCCACTAGCAGCATTTGATTTACAAGCCCTGGGCACACATGGTGCACTATACTAAGGTCTGACAAGTAAATCCAATAACCCAATCATGGAAGCACTAATCAATACATCAATTTAACATAGGGGGAGCATATGCACTTTAGCACTGATCAGCAGTGGTAAAGTGCCCAAAGTCATAAAACCAACAAAAACAGGTCAGAGAAAATATAGAAGAAAGTCAAAAAGGGACATATTACAGTTCTATGCCAATCTGAACCCATTTGGATCCCTCTGTCCATACTCTCAGGGCACACCAAGCTAATCCATGGGGAACCCTTCTCCTCACCTGTGTACACCACCTGTGCAGCACCTAACCTTAGCTTGCTTACAGGTGTGTACCAACAGACATTCAGCAAACCACAGTGGCCACTGACAGTAGTCAGTGATGAGACCCAGGCCTTATGCCGCTCAGGGCTCTCAAACCTCTGTGGCGTCAGAGAGCGGGGGGCAGTAGCTCCAGGTGCTTGGCACCCTTTGTCCACTCTCCCTCCTGTCAGGTCAGGTATGATATCCTGGCACTGACCCACCAGCCTCGGGCCTGTTCCCTGCGGCTGGACAGGAGACTGGGATGGGCTTTCCCACACCCGGTCCTCCTCCTCCTCCTTGGGGCTCTTTTACCCTCCCACTTGGAGTGGTACCCCCTTCCAGAATTGTCAGGGTGCCTGTATCAGGTGTCCTGCGCAATTCATCCACCAGTTCAGGGGTTCTATCCTGCAACTGGGCTTCCAGAACAGAGGGGACACCCTGAACCTGGCCCTCCGACCTAGGGCTCAAACACTCCAGTTGAACTGGGGTCAGAGGCGAGGACTCCCTCCCTCTGCACCCCCCTCCAGAGTACTGCACCCTCCCATCAGGAGCAGTACCCCCAGAAGACAAACCGGTCAGGACACTGTTTACAGTTGTCCCACCCTCCAGGTCAGACAACACCTGCACCTGGCTTCCCAACCCAGGGACCAACCCCTGCGGTTGAACACTTGCCCGGTACACCAGTGTGAGAAGTTGGCCTGGTATATGCTGTCCACCAGTCCAAACAACCCTTATTGATGATTAGGTTTAAGACAACCTTTTTTGATAGCTATCCTAGTGGTAGCTATGGAGAGCAGCCTTCAAGCTTGGTTTACCAGATCATAACCTCTTGAATAACTAAATGAAAGGAGAACCACACAAGGTATATATATAAAATATATGTATTTATTTCTAAACACGCTCTACTAACTTCTTTATGAGATTAGAGAGCAAGGCATACAATAATACAGTTCTAAAATGACAGTAAATAGCACAATATACAATGGGCCCCAGGGGGAGACCAAACCATATATTAAGAACGTGGTATGAGAACCACGACTTGACTAGGCACAGTGCCTAGAGCACGTAGAATCACTGGGACCCCAAGGAACAACCCAAGGTAGTGACACAGGGGACCCACGGGGTACGCGTGCAGTGTGAGAACACAGCTGCAAGCTCCGTACAATCCTATGGGAAAGTCGCCGTTAAAATTTTAGAGTTTAAGGACTCTTAGCAGAGGACTTGGAGCAAACCTTTTTAGACTTAGAAGGTTCTAAGGCCAGCACCCATGTGAGCACTGGAGTACTCGTGTTACCTTACCCAGGGAAGCCGGGTGCATAGGTGTCAAATGGTGTTGGGAATCTTCGATGTCGTCAATGGAGAGTTACTGCAAAGTGCGGCTGCCGTGGAAAGGAAAAGTGTCCGGTGTGATCCAAGCCTGGATCGAAGATGTGAAGAACCTGAAAGCAGAGGAGACAGAGTCTGGGTCACTTGCCAGTGACCAGGGGCACGATAGACGAATGCCCACCGATGTCAGGCGTTTCAGGTGCGATGAGGTGAAGCTTGACTCCACTGCCCGGAGACCAGGAGGCATCGACGATGATTACAGTCTGCAGGCGAGCTGTCCCACGAAGGATGTCGAGTGCTTGGGGGTCGGTGTCTGGATTGGAGACCAACAAGCCTTCGCAACGGCAACCCACTCGGTGAGAGTAAAACGGCTTCGGTGTGGACCAGGAAGGTCCTGTGGACTCCCCAAGCGATAGAGAGTCAGGGCACGTCTGGAGCAACAAGGTAAGCCCGTTGAAAGTCAAAGTACCCTTCTCAGGGACCGACAAGTCGACAGACAAGGGATCGCGAAGGGACCTCAAGAGGAATCACTAAATACCAGCCCACGAGTCACTTGAGGAGTGTAGGCCAGTAATCATCGGTGGAATCACTGCTCGGGGTCGGGACTACAAGTAGCCCAAAGCACAGCCTCAGGGATTGCCAAGAAGCATATGCTGCTGCAAATGTGCACGGTGTCCAAGGGTTTGGGTTGCACGGTCCCCACGAAGGCTTTGGATCTCAGGATTGCTGAGAGCACGGATCTGCCTCGGGGAAGCTTGAAAACCCACCTCCTGTGTTGAAAGTCTTCGGAGTCCTTCAGGAGCTGCGTAGATGTAAACCGGACAGATGCATCTTTGGTGCCTGCCTTGCAGGGGAGTAACTCCTTTACTCCAAGGGAAATTCTTCGGTCATCCAACGTCGTGTAGATAGTAGAAGTTCTGGGATTCTGTAGCAGAGTTTCATCCAGGTAAATCTAAAGTCCTGTAGCCAGGGGTTCCTACTTTATACCCAAGGAAGGGATGGGACAAACTCTGGGGACCTACCTATGGGAGGGTCAGGACAGAGGGGTAACTACACCCATGTCCTTTGTCCACCAAATGTGCCCCCAGTGCAGACATCAAAGCACTCTTGGAGTGCACCCACCAAGCCCCAATACACTAAAGCCTGTATGGGAGGTGGTTACAACTCCCTGTGACAGGAAACCTATTGTCCAGCCTCCCCTGACAGAGTTTCGTCCAGCAGCAGGAGGGCAGACGCGTGTCTGTGGCTGGCAGCATCCATTTTGTGATGCCAGGGTTCTGTTAAGCTGGTACCGGGTGTACTGGTGAAGTCATGTTTCTCCTACTAGTAGGGTGGAATCATACCTCCCTCGCCAGTTACTGGCGGGGAGGTATGATTCCAAGGTATTTGACACCAAACATGACATGTTTCCATGCAGCCATTCCAAAGATAGCATTTACCGCAAGGTTATGATGCACTTAAGAGTATATGGTTTGGCTGCATCACAAACATCCCGGAATAAAGGTTCCGAAGGCTGCAGAGGGGCTCTGCTCATGCATGGGCACCCTCTCACATACAACCCAGCACCCTGCCTTCAGAACTGATAAGGCCTGCCATAGGGGTGACTGATAGGTTTATATGTGCAGTGATATGAATAGATATAGGGAACCTATATCTGAGTAAGGGGTGCATACACCACCTTACACAGGCTGCTGTAGCAGACCTGTTGTGCCATTTTAAATGGTCTCCCAGTGGTGGCATAATACATGCTGCAGCCCCTGAGAGGCCTCTGGGGTACCTATGCCCTAGGTACATAGTATACCATATACTAGGGACTTATAAGGGTACCCCAGAATCCAATCTGTGGTGTACTTAAAGTACATGCAATCAATTTAGAGAGGAAGCAGCTAGGCTGGGGCCCTGGATAGTAGGGTCCCAGCCAGACTAAAGTTGAAAAACAGTGAAACATCAGCAAAAAGTGTGGGTAACCATAAGAAGCAGAGCCTACTCTCCTACAATCAGGACTTCACCTGGAGCACATATGCCCCCCTCGAGGGTGACACACAACTCGTGTGTCGTGTGACAGTCTGCCTGGTGCAGATCTCCCGACCCCTGTCCATCTGACAGTGCGTGAAGATCCCCCAGGACAGAAGTGGTGTCACCATGGTCATTCATTGGTGACTCAGCCCTTCTGGCTGGCCCCTGACCCACTGGTTCCTCCACTGGGGACTCTCTCCCCCTCTCACCCTTTACTCTGGATTTCTGCACCCTCCATTTAGGAGTGGCACTGCCAGACACCAGAACTGACGGAGGCCTGCTTACAGACACTCCCAGTTCACTAGACACTAGGGGATCCCCCTCAACGGGCGGCCCATCAGGACAGACTAGGCTCCCCACCTGGTGTTCCCTTAAAGAACCATCCAGGATCTGAGACTGAGGCTGAGCACTATCGGGACATAACCCATTCTCACTCCTCCCACTTAAAGACAGGACATGAGGCCCTACACCCCTCCCACTACAACGGGACCTAGCTGGGCTACTC
This sequence comes from Triturus cristatus, assembly GCF_964204655.1. Classification (NCBI taxonomy): domain Eukaryota; kingdom Metazoa; phylum Chordata; class Amphibia; order Caudata; family Salamandridae; genus Triturus; species Triturus cristatus. The sequence goes on along the minus strand of NC_140592.1, from coordinate 725,438,217 downwards.
TGAACCACTTACCCCACTCTGGGTTGGAAGTTACCTGAGCCACTCCCCTTAGGGTCACTCCCCAATTCCTCTCCAGACCCTCTGGAATCCACCAAAAGGTCTACCTCCAATGTGAGCTCCCTGTGGTCAGAGAACTCACTCTCCAACAGGTGTTGGCATAGCTCTGGAAACCAGGGACTTACAATATGCTCTCCCACAATTGGATCACACAGCCCCCTACCAGGGTCAAACAAACTATCCTTCACCTCACCATCCAGTGCCGTTCACACATACTCCACACCACTCTCCTGAGATTGGCAAGACAGTATCTGACTGTCTCTGTCATTCAACCCACACTCTTCTGGGCGGTCGCCACATTCATACACCAGTACTCCAACCATGGGGGAACCCCTCTCCCTGCTCCTCTTATCTAGAGTCAGTGGAGTGTCCCTCCCAACACTAGGACCATAAACCCCTGCACCACTGCCCCAATCTACTTCAGGGACACTGCGCACTACTGGAGCTACCTCAGATCCTTGAACCTCCTGGTGTATGTTAACCCCCTCCTTCAAGTCAGGAGCCAAATCTCTGGGTGTGTGTACTATTCTCTCAGCACTAGAAAATTCAATTTTGTTGCCATTATCTGAGCTGGATTCCACCTCCAACTCAGCAAAGCTCACTCTCTATGCTACACGCATTTCTTGTTGCTGGGCTTAGACACTCATGGCCTCAAGCCTCTCGAGCTCCAAATCAAGCTCCCTCATTCTCAACCCATGTTCCATTCTCATTCTCTCCAAGGACAACTTGTTATTCTCTATTTCCCTCCAACTCTCCATCTTAAGCTTATCCATCTCCAGCTTGTGCACCCTATTTCGCTCCCTGTCTTTCAGCTCTCTGGGGGACAGGTCCTTGGAAGAGATGCTACTGCCAGGTGGGGACGGTACCCCTCCCCTGGCTGAAAACTCTGGCCTATCCAGTTGCCCATCTGCAACCCCAGCTGGCTCCACCACCAACTCAGGCCACCACCAACTCAGGGGCATTTCTTGCTTCTACCCAGGCCCTCAGCGCCTTTTGGTAGTCATCCTTTTTGGAAATGCCTGGTGTAGCAACTTTCAATTTCTTGCAGAGACGCTTGAGCTGTTTCAAAATGTAGGTGTCCAACCTCTCTTCCTCAAAATCTAGATCCATAGATGCAACAGATGCTGCTCTACTCATGGCAGTAAGAATTGGCAGTTCTCAGGAAAAATAACAGTCCAAGGAAATAAAAATTCTACCAAAAAAAGTATGTGGTTACGTTTGGTCTGCACTCACTAGTAGTGTACACCAATTACTGTATATGAGTCACAAATGCAAGGTGCTCTTGATACATTCTCTGCTGTGCCCCGCGGGAGGGGAATCCGACAGATGGTACGGGAGGCTTCGGTGCCCACTTGACTGTATTAGACACTGGCGACATGCTTGGGAGGGTGGTTGGGGTGGGGGGTTCTGTTGGGGGAGTTTGACGGGAGAGGGGTGGGGGGTCTTTTGATTGCGTCACGCCATGGTAATGGATCACCCTTGTGGACGGACTACATTACAGCATAGATGCCTTATGTGAAGAGAGGTGTTCCGTTGTACTCAGTTTGGCGGGCTGGTCGTTATCCTACAGCCTGGCTTATCTGGGTGGCCAGGTAGCGGGCAGGGGGATTGAATGTGTTACCTTCTGAAATTCAATAAAAGTCTGTTTAAAAAAAATGAGTCACAAATGCAAGTCCAAATCCTCACCGCTGACCACCAAAGTTAGAACTGGAGGTCTCTAGTTGGCAGAGGTAGGTACCTTTGACCAAATAGGGACCCTTGCTTCTAAGTCAGGGAAAGGGTATTACACTACTGGATAACCCCTGCTCAGCTCCTTGGTAGCTTGGCAAGAGCAGACAGGCTTATCTTAGAGGCAGTGTGTAAAGCATTTGTGAACACATACAGTAATACAGTGACAACACTACAGATGGACACCACACAGGTTGTATTATAAAAATAAGTATTCTTTATATAGACTTATCACAAGACCATAAAGGACAGAAATCAACAATACTGTAATCAATAATAATTATTCAAAATGGTAGAAGGAGTTCAAAAATAGGTTATTCACTTAAAAGCAGTCTTTAGCAACAGATAACCTCTAACTGGAGTGATCACAACGTCTAGATCAAAGAAATCCCAAAGTGCGGAGCCGACCGCGAGGTGCGCATCGTCGAGCCCGGAGTCAAAACAGACTGACAAAGAACAGTACCTTGCAAAAGAGAAAACAAAGACAGCTCACGGCGTCGGGGAGGTGTGGCGTCGTTGGCGTGTCCTTGCTTTGGAGGAGATGATGCGTCGGGACCTGGATGCTTGTGCAGGCAGGGGAGGCGTCGGTTCCTGACCGGAGAGGAGGTGATGTCACGATGGCGCCGAAACCACGGTTCCATACGATGTCACGATGTTGATGTATTCTTGACCACCCACGTCGACGATCGGCTCTGCGATGATGTCGGCTTCGGAGTCGATGCAGCACAGCAGCAGGTGTCGGGCCGGCGTCGCAAGTCGGAGCAGCACTCAGGGCTATGGCAGGCTTACGATGTCGTTCGCTGTCATCGATGTGGCACGGCGGCTGGCATCGGGTCTACGTTGCAAGTCGGAGCAGCGCTCACAGCTTCGATGCAGAAGAAGGCGTCGCTCGCTGGTGTCAATGTTGCACAATTCCTTCTGTAGCAGCTAGAACAGCAAGTTCCAGATGCAGGCAAACAGAAGGGGTGAAGTCTGGTATCCCTAAGACTTCGGTCAGGAGGCAAGCTCAAATCAAGCCCTTGGAGTAATATTCTGCAAGATGATGAAAGTTCTGTAAAAGTTCCTTCTCCTCTCCTTGGCACTGAAGACACCACTGTAGGCCAACCCAGCAACACAGCACAGTGGCAGGGGGGAGTCCAACTCCTACAGCTTCCTTTGGTGCTTCTCCTTGGCAGAGGTTCGTCTTGTTGCTCCAGAAGTGATCTAAAGTCTTGGGGTCTGGGTTCCCATATTTATACTACTAAATCCTTTGTCCTCTGAAGGCAGAGGGGCCTGTATCTAGTCCAAACCAGTTCTGTGCAGTCCGGGAGCACTTTTTTTTTACAGGACTCCTTCTTTCCTTTGACAGTGTGGGCCAGGGACATCAGACGAACCATAGGAGGTGCAGCCAGCATTGTGAAAGGCAGGCACAGCCCTATTCAGACCCAGGTGTTATCTCCTCCACCACTCTACATGCAGATAGGTCTATTCTAACCTGTGCTGACTCACCTTGTCTCCTGGTATCCCCCAGTCCCTGTCACTCAGAAAACCAGACACACAATACACATCCTAGCAGAAACAGGCTGGAATGTTAGGTAAGAAAATACCTACTTTCTAAAAGTTATATTTTCAAACACAGAATGTTAAAAACAACTTTACTAAAAGATGTATTTTACCATTCTGAGTTCAGGCATACTAAACTCGAATTTCTACCATGTTCCCTGGGTCAGTTAGAATTATAAGGTGTTATAATCAAACTGCCCGTTCTGGCCTATGGGGACTGGTAGCCTTGCAATAGTGAAAAACGAAAATGGCTGTAATTCATTATTGGGACATGTCACACACCAGGGCATGTCCTACCTTATACTTACAATGCACCCTGCCCTTGGGCCTACCCTTGGGGAGTCTGATATGATGAAAAGGGAAGGTTTAGGGACTTGCACGTAGGTGCACTTTACCAAGTCAGCATGGCAGTACTAGACTGCACACAGGCTCTGCAATGGTAGGCCTTAGACACACTTTACATGCTGCTTCTGTGGGTGGCACAACCAGTGCTGCAAGCCCACCAGCAGCATTTGATTTACAAGCCCTCGGCACACATGGTGCACTGTACTAGGGTCTGACAAGTAAATCAAATAACCCAATCATGGAGTCACTAATCAATACATCAATTTAACATCGGGAGAGCATATGCACCATAGCACTGATCAGCAGAGGTAAAGTGCCCAGAGTCATAAAACCAACAAAAACAGGTCAGAGAAAATACAGGAGGAAGGCAAAAAGTTCAGGGATGACCCTGCAAAAAGGGCCAAGTCCAACAATACTTCATCTGTAACGTCTACTTAATAAAGCACCATCTTGGAACCTACTACCTGATTACATTTGGACTTCTATTTGCAACATTTTTGGCGACGATTTGAAAAGAACCTGTGCGTTGAGGAAGGAAGACTGTGTATGCCCTGCTACTGGAAAGAAGGATCCTACTAAGAGTCTGGAACATATGAACTCAAACCTTGCAACAGAAACGCCCTGGTCAGCCCCACCAGTTTCCCTTATCAACAGGATAGTCTGCAGCCTAGGGCGTTTGACCTTCTACTACCGCTCTTCAAACACTTTACTATGGAGCTTGCTGTCATCCTGCTGCCTTGAAGAGTTATTCCTGTCCTGCCGCCTGGGGACAGTGTCTCCAGTAACAAGAGAGTTTACCAGAGGTTCGATAAGGTAAAGGTTTCCGTGCGCTGCACATCTTACTATGAGCTGCGTGACCAAGACTGTTTGATGTCCTGGGAACTGTAAAGGCATTCGTTTAGGAGTGTCTGCCGAGTGTCCTCGAGAGCCACAACCCCTGTCACGTTCGTGTGGGAGAAGCTCTGCAGTCTGTGTGCTCCTTCGGTAGGACCGACTATTGAGTCTCTCAGACTCATTTCAAGAGGCACGTTTTGAACGGCATGGAAGACGAATTCCCGCTCTACTTGTTTAAAAGTGCTGACCTTGTTGTGCAGAGTGTGCGGTGTTTGGTGTTCCTACTGCTTTCACTTGTTTTCCTAATTGGCTTTACGTCTATCTAAGGGCAACTGGGAACTGTTGCACACCGTTTTCTTTCAAAAATGTGTCCACGCGCACCGTACCATTTTCTTGGTGCCTTGCGGACCAGCAGAGAAATCAATCATGACGTTCTTGCTTCATCGGTCCTTTCCGCTGCCTAGTGACGCCTGCATGCAACAATGCGCCCTGAGCCATCCGGCTCAGCGTCATGAACATGCCGCCATCTTGTGCTTGGAAGTAGCACATGAAGGGTGTAGTGTTACTTGGTATCCTGCGGTGGAGTTAGAGACTGCCAACCACGTTTTTAAGTCAATCGTAACGTCGTCGTCATGACCCGGATTGTAGTATTCCTCGATTTAAAGGTGTTGTAGGATGCGACTACCCCTTTCGAGTAAGTGCAGCATTCCTGAGGGTTGGATTGAATCCCTTGTGAGTCTTGGATGTTTGGGTCGTTACTTCAAGCCTCTCAGTTATGAAGCACACGGAGGACAATGGACCTGGCCTGCAGTTTGTGTGGTGTTTTGAAAGACAGAGCACATCTTTAAGCATTCTTCACTCTATAAGTGAGACGTCAACTGGGAGGAGGAAGTCACTGTATTGTATTACAGCTACATGGAGCTCATGGACAAGGACTTCACTTTGGGTGAGGACTTCGGGTGAGAAATCGCTCACCCGAATAAGAGACTTCCTATTTGTTTATTTTCATTGCTACAATACTGTTTTGAGGGGGTGTGAGTGAGTGCCTCTATTCTGTGGGGGTGGTGTGTGCCCCAGTTTAGTTTCATAGGGAGGTGTATCCCTTATTACTTTGAGGTTGTGGGGTGGTGAGTACCCCAATTCTGTTTCATAGGGATGTGTGTACCCTTTCACGTTGAGGTTGTGGGGTGGTGAGAACCCCAGTTCTGTTTCATAGGGATGTGTGGTGAGGTTGTGGGGTGGTGAGTACCCCAGTTCTGTTTCATAGGGATGTATGTACCCTGTTACGCTGTGGTTGTGGGGTGGTGAGTACCCCAATTCTGTTTCATAGGGATGTGTGTATCCTGTCACAGTGAGGTTGTGGGATGGTGAGTACCCCATTTCTGTTTCATAGGGATGTGTGTACCCGGTTACAGTGAGGTTGTGGGGTGGTTAGTACCCCAGCTCTGTTTCAAAGGGATGTGTGTACCCTGTTACGGTGAGGTTGTGGGGTGGTGAGTGCCCCAGTTCAGTTTTATAGGGTGATGAGTACCCTACTATGTTGAGGTTGTGGGGCGGTGAGTGCCCCAGTTCAGTTTATAGGGAGGTGTGTACCCTACTATGTTGATGTTGTGGGTGGTGAGTACCCAATAGTTAGAGGCATAGGGTTGTTGGTGTTTTAAGCCATGCTCTTGCAATTCTCGTTTTCTTTATTTTCCCTAAGGGAGGGGGATGGGGCGTGTTTATGCATGTATATTTTGGAATTTTCCTTCTATGTTCCCGTACGTAATGATACATGTACATTTCATGCATGTATAGTTTGGAGTGTTCCTTTTCATGCATGTATATTGGCGTGTTTATGCATGTATATTTTGGAATGTTCCTTCCATATTTCCTGACGTAATGATATATGTACATTTCATGCACGTATAGTTTGGAGTGTTCCTTTTCATGCATGTATATTTTGGAATATTCCTACCATCTTTTCCGATGTAATGTATTTAATGATGTTTCCGTTTATGTGCATCATTTCTGCATTTAGTTTCCCTAAGGAAGGGGGATGTGTTATAACTTACTTGTAGCCATTCCTCTTCCCTAGCTATGTCTTCCCTACTGCTCAGCCAGGATGAGTGCTGGAATGTGTGATGATTTCACGGAATGCTTGGGTGCTTGGTTATGTGTGGAAGTGTCAATTGGTGGATGCAGGCTGAGCAGCAGGGAGGCTGCTCCTGGTGGGGCAATTCTACTATCTACTTATCTTCTTCTACCAAACTTACCCTGAAACTAAGCCTGAATAAAGCTATCCTTCTTTGTATACCTGGCTCATGGACTTTCTATTCACAACACAAACGATTTTCAAAAAGTCTCAACCATTGTGACCATTTTATTTGTGGCTTGCCAGGCTGTGATAAAAACTGTGGCAGTTGAGTGATTTGCCGAGAGTCCACCATGCTGACAGAGACCTGTTGATGAATAAAGTACAGCAAAACAAATAAACTAAGTATCACACGTTTGTCATGAAAGTGAGACTTGTATAAATAAATGGAGAATTTTGTAACTGTTGTGCCGGATAAATTATGCCCTTTGAGGGCAGAATGAGCTGTGTGGTAATCCTGGATGAAAAGAACATGAACCGACCAGAATAAAATGGCCGCCCGCGTGCCGGTTGCTATGCTAAGCTCACTCTAAACTAAGATGGCAGTCACGTCTCAGTACTGCATGTACAACTATCCGTGAGACACACAGACTCACTGAGGAGTGATGATGTTTCATATCCCCTCAAAATTTCACTACCTTTCTAATCAAACCTACATCCGGCCTTAAATTAACCCCTTTATACCCATTATAATCATTTGAATTATATTTTTTTTAATTTTTTTTTAAACTTACAATCAATCAGATCTATACTTCTGCTTCATAAAATTATCATTTACCAAAATAATCCATCAAAATATATTTATATTCTATTTAAGCTATCATAAGACAACACATATGATTGTACTTATCTTATGTTCGAGCAGCAACAAAAGAGGAAGATGGCTGCCTGTTCTGGGATTATAAGCATGTTCAGTGTTCTAGAGTGCTATTGTATTCTAATTCTAAGTGATGTTGCTGCTGTGTTTAAGGAGCAATAAAGGTACAATGCATAATATTAGCCTCCGTGCCTTTAATAAAATCATGATTTTCTATACATTAAAACTGTGGAAAATCTGCAGTGATGATGATAAAGGTTGCGCGCAGCGGCTCGTAAATTGGCACTGCGTGGCTTGCAGGGCACGTGGGAGAAGCTTGAGACAATTCTTGCCCCCTCACCCACAACAGGGACTTACTGGTAGCTTGCCCAAAAATTGAATTATCAGACCAATCCGGCAGCACTGGATGATGGGTTTCCGACCCACTGGCAAGTCCCAACGAGGGCGTGGGCTCCAACCACCAACTCAAAGCGGTCAATAAGCAAGTTCAAAAGAGACTTCCGAGATAGATTGTAAAGTCGGTGGGCTGACCATCAAAAGAGGAGCACTCGTCGCCAATATGTAGCATGAAGGAGCTAATCAGAATAAGGTATTTTGATGTAGATTTATTCTGGTAGCCCATGACGTGAAGCAGCTTTCAGGCCTTGGATCCACACCGCTCATACCTAACTGCATTCCAATCCAAGCCCATCATTCCGCTCCTGAACGTGGAAGGCATTTATAAGAACGCATTGGAAGGATACACATAAATAATGTACATAGAACACACCCACACATAGCAACATACCCAACACTACACAGAGGCAAAGTGAACTGCACAAGCCAACACATCAATCTGCACATAAACATGTTAGGCTCTTGTTTCAAAAGCCAGCATGCAGCTGTTAAAAACTCACAACATTTGGAAAGGTTTTCATGAACAATGGGCTTCATTCAGTCGGACACCTTTCTCACACAAAGAAAGTGACCAGAGATGTTACTAAGCAAGGCTCCATTTAGAATGTGTGAGAATGTTCTAGACAGTCTATTAGCATTCTGATAGCAAGATTTAAAGAACGATATCCTAGAGCAGTATTTTCATATTCTCACCCTCAATTTATGTCTGCATTTTTAGCAATTCAAGATCCGTCTGGACTTCAAGGACTGTACTCACCACCGGGCTCGCCCAATGAAACGATCTTTCTTCTCCCACTAGGGAGCCCTTGTGGTCTTTTCAGCAATTCTGGTAAACTTGGAGCAATGATCACAAGCCCCATTGGAAACATATTAGCTCCTATATAGGCCTATACAAAATATATATGATGCTTGCAAAATGTGTAAAAATTCTGGAATATCACATCATGTCCAATTTGAAACATTTCTCAGAAGTTTGATTTAGGCAATTTTATTTAATGTTTTCCTGATAGAGACTGGTTCACAGACAAAAACCTATCAGAGACATATTTTATGCTCGAACCAGTCTCCTGCTGGTATCCCACCTGACCTTATTAAACAAGGTATGTTATCTTGTGAGAAAAATTACAGAGTGGAACCACAAATTACTCTAAAAGTGTAATATTGTGAAAATGTATTGACGTAATTACATTTTGTTTAAACAAATTAAATAACATGGCATACTTCTGCTGCTGATGGGAAACAAATCCAAAGGCATTTATCGTGAACTGAGATTCACTTTTATGCCCAACAAGAGGGACGGCTATATCGATGTCCACTCGTTCAGTGAAGAGTGTTCCAGGCTAGTGTCATTCAGAGCAGAGCCTCATAAGATATTGCGGCTTGGTAGTTGTAGGCACTCAATTGGCCATGCCCTGCGGTAGCGGACAAAGGGTTGACCAGACGCAGGCTCAACCAATAAGGTTATTTAGAGCTGGTTGAGCCAACCTTCAGTTTAGAGATTTAGAGAGGAAGTGAAAGGCCACCTTCTTTCATTCACCCCCACGGATATCAATACAGTCTGGGACCTGTTGCTGGGACCACTGATAGCAAAGTCGCTTTGCTAGATAACATGTTGCCAATGGGATTCTCATCACACTAGTAGGATGTTATTGTATCCCCATCCAAGAGTCAGCATTGGAAGAGGATACTTCTGAGCCCCTTCTAAGATGTCTGCCAGCATAGCCTATTGTTCCTATGGAGACACTAATGGGAACATGGACCTCGAAGTTGTCATCAGGGAAGGGTACAGTTTTCAGCGAGGGTTTGCCATATTATTTATTGTAACTGTACAGTTTGGCAAAATCAAAAAATTTCAGCTTCTGGGAACAAGCTGAGGTTTTCTGCTTTTACTCGACTACATAAGAGTTGAATTTAACACGTGATATGGATAACAAGTAGGGGACACACTCTTAGGTAGGTTAACACATGAGACAATGGCGACCCCTGCATTACCTCACAACTCATTATAGTTGGTGATAGTGAGTCATCCCCTACAAAAACTTTAAATGTGATCTGGTCCAAACAGATTTATACCAGGATAGTCAGCGCAAGTCTAAAATTGCTCACCCTTACCAGAATTTCAAAATAGCCATATGAAATACATTTACTTACGTAATCAGTGGTAAGTCTGCAAACCTTTTGAAGTTGACCTGAAGCACACACTTCGTCTTGTGCTCAATACATATTTTTCCTTTATATTCCTCAAGTTTGGCATGCATTCACTCTTAATGTGCCCCGTCGCAGGTGCACTTATGTAACTACATTAAAATAGTGTGACCCGCGGTTTGTAAGTCACAAAAGAGTTGCACAGCCTTATGCACATTTGTGATCAAAATTATCCACGTACTCAGTCAGTATTCCAAAAAGTTTAATCTTGCTTATTTAATGTTGTTAACAAAACTTGTCCATCACGTCAAAGGAGAACCATTATTTGACTGACACATACTTTTTAATACATTGTAGAAACCCCTGACAAAGGTAATTAATGACCGAAAAGCATTGGGAGAAAGTAAAATGTGACAGAGGATTTGAGATTCATAACATGCCTGTGATTAGGCCCAGATGGGCAATTACTCTGCAAGTATAAAGCATGAAACAATGGAACCTCGCACCTTTGACGTGATGGACAAGTTTTGTTAACAACTTTAAATAAACAAGATTAAACTTTTTGGAATACTGACTGAGTACGTGGATAATTTTGATCACAAATGTGCATAAGGCTGTGCAACTCTTTTGTGACTTGCAAACCGCAGGTCACACTTTTTTGTTGTATTTACATAATTGTGTACCTGGGACGGGGCACATTAAGAGTGAATGCACGCCAAACTTGAGGAATATAAAGGAAAAATATGGATTGAGCACAAGACGAAGGGTGTGCTTCAGGTTAACTTCAAATGATTTAGTTCGCTTCCGTTCCAACCCTGTTAAGCACCCCGATTGAAAAATAAATGGAAGGATTTTCATGAACAACATCTTTTCACGTCAAAGGCCAACTAAGATACGTCATTGGCAGGAAGAACTACAAAGAATATGATTCATTTACATGTTAGCAAATCACAATGGATCTATCTAAAGTTGGACTTTCATACGCACTTGTTAAATTCATGACTGTTTAAAAGTAGAGGAGAATGAAATGTAATTTTGAATTAAGGATGTCTTTTTAGGTCTCGCCTGAGTCAGCGCATACGCTGCATTGGCAAGACTTTTAGTAAGTGGGCTTCAGAAAATACTACCACACGCTTTTGCTTGTGGCCTAGAGCTTGCGGTTACACGTGCGGGTGCGTGCTTACGAGCAGGGGCGCATCTGGCTTTCCTCTCTCGTCAGCGCACGCACCACTCGCGGGCTCACCTCGTGCTCTCCCTCTCACAAGCTCTTTGCAAGCTCTGCATGCTTTTACTATAGCAGCGGCGCAGGGGCGCGCTTACGAGCAGAGGCACCATCTGGCTTTCCTCTCTCATTAGCGCGCGCACCACTCGCGGGCTCATCTCCTGCTCCCCCTCTCACAAGCTCTTTGCAAGCTCGGCATGCTTTTACTATAGCAGCTGCGGACTTTTTTTTTCCTCCTCGGAAAAGCAGCTAATGTTGGCCGCACGCCTTTTTTTCAACAACTACCCCTCCTTCTTCGTACAATGGCTGTCAGACCTGCAAGCAGGCATCTCCGTGGAAACCAGCAGCTGCGAGCAGTCACGTTGATGGCCTGGGGCGTAGAAGCCTGCTCTAACCATGGGCCAGTGCATCGCCTATGCCAGAGGACCTGATAGCTTCTGTGTAGCAGAGGTGCTGCAGGGGATTTGATCCTAATGTGGGAGGCTTGGTTTTTTTGCACGCATGGCTTATCACTTCTAAGGCTGGCATCATGCTTCTCAAGAATTAATGTATTCCTTCTTCAGATAGATGCACTTCGTCTTCAGTGTAACAGTTTGGTACTTTTTGGATGATAAGCCGCCCATGCCTGACAAAATTCAGATCCATGGTCTCTGCCTTCGGCTCCTATCAAGACACAACCACATCTTTTTAAATCATTTTATTTAAACGCCGACTAGCATGGATACCGTTCGAGGTGCTCCTGGACTTAAATCACCCCAGCCCCCTTCCCTCCGATTGTGTCCTATTCAATTGCTGGCCTCTGCCCCCATTGGCTAGACCTTTTCATGTGCTTTCTTCAAACTTCACACGCTTTTGGCGCCTCATTCTTCACTCCCTACTCTGCCACCTTGTTCCTTGGAGTTGTTAGGGCGCCATTTTCCGTTTGCATACCTCTGGCCCATTCTTTGCATGCACCTCGTGGGTGCCATGTGCGGGGGACTGGTTAATGTAACATCCCTTGACAATAACTGCGCGGGCTGGCCTTAGCCATCATCGCCACTTTTTGTTTCACAGTGTGATCAGTTTTTGGTTTTTTGCAGGATTTGGACAGGAAGGTATTTGAGCGCTTTACAGGAGCACCAGTTGTATTACTCAAGGACACATTAATTTTGTTTTTGGAAACACAGGGAGATTCATTTTATTTGCCCAAATTCACAGGATGTTGAGCCAACGCCAAGACTAGAATGTGGTTGCCCAGATCCAAAGTTGGCAAATCTGGCCTTTTCTCTTCCCCCCTCACTCTACGCATGAAGAGCCCTCCCGCCCACTTGGTATTTCCTTCAGTCTTTCTTTTGTTTTGCATGCTGCGGCATGCTCCTTCAAGCTGTTTTTCTTCCCACCTCCCCCTTAGCATTAAGAGCCCTCCCCCACTCTGAATTTCTGTTGCACGTAGTGCAATGGCTCCAAGCCAGTGCTGGCTCTGGGGTGTGCCTTGTACACATGTGATGTGGTTGTTATTTGCCCGCGTGATAGCCTTGTTGAATAACGTCCCAGTGACAATGCAGAGGTATATGTGTAACCAATTCGCCGAGATTTGCCATAGAGCTAATAAGGAGCTGCTGGAAACATTGCAGATTTACACCAACTGTTTTACACTAACTTTGAAAAGTTTGGCACTGGAGCAAGCCTGAAGGCGCCCAGATAATATTTAAGGTGCATTTGGACAAACAGAGTTTATGCTTTGCTAAATGGATATTAAAGATGGCCCGTGGGACTGCACCTTTCCACAAGGAATCTTTCTTAATACCGCCCAAAGCGTTTGGTGAGAATCTGGCATGACTAATTTGCTTCAGAAGTAATCTTGCTGAAAAAGTCCCATTGTTTGCTTAGCGCTTATTCCACTGAAGCCCATTTCTAAGCACTCAGGAGTAAGTTTACTCCAGTGCTTTCAGCCTTGCTTTGTGATTTCAGTGTGTAGCTCTGAGAGCCCCATCCGAAGGAGGGTTTTTTATTCAATGAATCTTTGTTTCTGCATCTCTGGGAAATGGTTCTTTAAAAAAGGTTCTGGACTTGCTGTACTTTGCTGTCAGGCTTAGATACAGAAATGTCTTACATTTACACTTTCTCATACTTAGACATGTGCATGCTTTAAGTCTACACGTATGTTGAGACACTGTTTTGGAAGCCGCCGCTGTTTGATTTTCTTCAGCCTTCTCAATAACATAAATATACATCTGGGCACAAATTTCTAATGTGTTTTGTTGCAAAGGGGCTTATGGCTGAAGGTGTGTGGGATCTGTCATTACCCGGAACACAGATTTTCAGGCTCATTTAGGGCCAGATGTACTAAGACAGGATTCACACAAAGTGATCGCAATTCGCCCACCAACTTTTTCTGAATCCTATGATATTTTGTGAACAGCCTATGTACTCATAAGTCAGTTCACAAAATACATAATCACAGTGGTTCGCAGTTCGACCTACCTCATAAATAGTAATGAGGTAGATGTCAAATTGCGACCCAATACAAATCACAGGGATGGTGGCCTGCTTGGATCAGTAGACCACCATGTCTGTGACTGCTTTTAAATAAAGCAATTTTTAAAAAAATGCAGTCCATCTCCCTTACAGGAAAACGTGATGCGTTTAAAAAATCAGAAAAGTGTTTAAAACTACTTTTTTAATAGTAGGTACTTCCCCAAAAAATGTTTTTGGGACAATTCACAATGGGAAAGGGATCCCTTCAGGTCCCCTTCCCATTTGCGAATGGGTTACTACTACCTTTCAGTACTCTGTAAAATATTAATGTTTTGCAACTGGATTTCGGTCATAAAACTTTAATACATGCCATAAGGAATCGCTATTATTCGTATGAGACTCCTTAAACATGCAACTTCTAAAAAGTTATTTTTACTGTTTCCTAAACCCATTTAGCAATTCTGTAAGGTTACTGAATCACCAAATAGGTTTAGTACATTTGCAAAATACATTCTCTTGACACAGTTCATTCTTATATCTGGCCCTTAGAGTCAGAGGAGAGGCAAACCTGCAGATTTCTGGAGGATAATCTGGTGGTGGAATTTCCTCCAAAATATAGATAGTACGGTGGATTCCTCCAGATTTAGCACTTCCTCCAGACATTGGAGGATTTTCCATTTCTAGCCAACATTAAATGACTCCCTTTATGAGATTAAAATATGTCCCTACTTTGAACGAAATATTTTCTGCCAGTTCGTTTTAATTGCTCAAAACAGGCCCCCACATTTCTTTGTACAGCTTATTCCCCCAGGCTAGGCTCTTTCTCCTCCATATCCTTTCTCTTGTCTAGTTTTCTTTTCAGCAGAGACAACGCTTTGTAATCAGCCTCTTACTGCCATGTGATCGGATAGCACTTCTTTTCAGAGCAGCGATGGCTCCTGAAGCCCAGTTGAATACTAGCAGTATCAGGTTTCCATTGCATCCTCCCTGGTTCGGCTTCCTCAGAGACACATGGCGGGCGAGGGGAATCACCTCGGCCAAGGTTTACAGAGACACATTTTTTTTTCTTTGTGTTTTTTTCTTGCACTTTTCTGTATAATAGTTGACAGCTCATCCATTTGAAGTTCTAGCAGATACCGATCAGACTTTGGGAGTGGAATTGTCAGGTATTGCTTAATTTGTGAAAATGTAAGTGCTATTTTTTTCCCAGAAAACCCCGCTGCTGGCGCTGCAGTGTCACCTTGTCGAATACCCTATCTTCATTCTAACTCATGCCTCTTTCTTCTACCACTCTACACTTCAGTTTAACTCACTCTTATAGTTTCTTGATCACCCATACTTTCTCTTTGTCGCTGTTTTCCTATCTTACTCTAACTCCTTCTTCCCCCTTCTCTGCCCTTCTATTTGTTGTTCTTGGAAATAGTCTGAAGATGAAGGACAAGTACTGGTCGTCAAAAATGAGCACTGGTGCCCACCACCAGCAACAACTGGCACAAATTAAGCAACATCTTTTTGTTATAGATTCTAAATGTAAATGTCAAGGTACTTATAGAGCGCACTCTCACCAGACGGCCACCTTGCGGTGTCGCCTTTGCGGTTTCCTGGCACTGATACTCATACCACTGTAGAACCCCTCCTGGCTTTCCCTGTGAAGTGTCCACTCCTGGGCACCCCCAGGGTGAAGCCAGGCATCCTTAGCACTGTTGGGGCCAGTGTGGAGGCTCGAGAAAATTGAGCCCGAGCCCCGCCGTGGCAGGAATCGAACCCTGGTCCCTGGCCAGAACTCTGCTTCAGGGTCTGCCGCTCTAACCATTGAGCCACACTCCTCCACTAGAGGCCACTGAGCAATTTCAAAGATGACACCGCACGATTTCTCTATTGACCAGGCCGCTAGACATTGGGCAGGCGTGGGCGAAGTAAATGAATTCTTATGTCGACCCAAATTATTGGTCTGCCTATAGTTAGTGGTTTCTAGCTCAACCTAGCATTTTATCTACTCAAACAGGCAATATGTAATGACAAGTGCTAGTTAGGGCTGAAAAAGAATGTCCCATATTTCGCGATTAAACTTAAAACAAGTTTTCCTTGTGAGATTCCAACTGGATGGATGTTGAGGATCTTTTTTCACCAAAAACAGCTGAAAAGGGGATGACAATCCCCATTTTGAAGTGAAAACTCACACTCAGTAACTTTATAAACTACTGAGAGCACTCGTATTTGTGAGAATTTAGGGCAGCTCGCAAGAGAAAAAGCTCACAAGTTTGCAGATCCCCAGTCGATCAAAGAAATTTGGGCCTCCAAAACCTCTTTGGCTTTCGGAGGTAGATTGTCAAGAGCTGTTGAGCGATATCTTATGAGCGAAGGTGTGAAAAGTGAAAGCGATATACCTTGATTAAGTAACTACTAGAACACTAAATATTTAATCCAGTCGTAATGATAAGTTTAAAAATAAACAACACTTTTATGCAAACCTCAGTCTTAATTCTGGCCATTCAAAAAATACCTTTGGTGTTGGGCTGTTTTCTCACCAGTTCTGCCTTTTGTACTGCCATTCTAATTGGATGAATACATCTTATAAGATGAAATGGGTTAATGCTATCTAATTAAAGTTCAGTATTATGAGTAGCCGCCCAGATTGATCAAAGTTTTTAAAGATGAAGTCTATTCAGGTGTCACAGCACTTTGATGCTACACTGGCCAAAAATGACAAACTGGCATTGGAGGCAAATAAAAGTCCATGCCCAGTTTTCGAATGAATGAACAGAAAGGCACCCATGAACAAGTCAAGGTGAACAAAGAGGTGCTGTAGAGCAGGGGCTAACCTTCTTCTGACACAGAACTTTACACAAATTATAGAGCCCAACTAAATTGGATCAGTCTCAGAGCCCTTCTGTCGATCTAAGGGGAAAAAATCCTTTTGCTTCAAAGAACTCTCACCGACCAGGAGTACCCCTTGGTGGCATGCTTCATCATAGAGTTCCTTCCTGTTCCGTTGCAGAGTGGGGCTTGCTACAACCTATGAGATGCACTGGAGCACTTTCTTGGGAAAAGAATAGCGTAGTGAGTGTCGGGTAGGTTACTCTTTAAAAATACCTGCCTGGTAGCCCCAACGTCTTAATCTGGGCGCTAGCGGGTACAATTAAAAAACTGGAAAACTTAGGACGTCCTAGGGTTCTAGTTACACCTACTTCCTCTAAGGGTCAACATGTTTCTGCCACATATGTTCTCAAATGCTCATGGCTTTCGTCAGGACCGATTATACTACCACAATCCACACCTATTCCACAATGCTGACGTAACTGGTGAATTTACCATATATACATCATGCACACCTAAACCACCTACTTAGCGTCTGTAAATGGATATATATTAAAACACTTAATAGTGCTCCATAAGTACATGGAGGAGAGGCATGCCCTTTCTCACACAGACTCCAAGATCCTCTCCTGGCCCGCTTGCCTAAAATCCC
Organism: Triturus cristatus; assembly: GCF_964204655.1. Lineage (NCBI taxonomy): Eukaryota > Metazoa > Chordata > Amphibia > Caudata > Salamandridae > Triturus > Triturus cristatus. Next base: position 725,421,071 of record NC_140592.1, on the reverse strand, counting down.
TCTGTCCGTGCCTCCATCTGCAGAACAGGAAGGAACTCTATGATAAAGCATGCCACCAAAGGGTATACCTGGTGGATGAGAGCTCTTTAAAGCAAAAGGATTATTTTCCCACTAGGTAGACGGAAGGGTTCTTAGACTGATCCAATTGAGGTGGGCTCTTTAATTTGTGTAAAACAAACAGAAAGGCACACATCAACCATTTTGAATATAGAGCTCTGCTCAACAAATGCAAGGCTCACACAAACGTGTGGTGAGTGAACAGAAAATACTATAATGAAGGGGCTGTAAGATCCTACACAGAGGTAATGGAAGATATTTCCATTGGAGTATGAACATGCTGTACAACCGAAAATGTATATTCACTATGACCAAAAAGTAGACTCTTACTAATGGTGGAGGAGCTAAAGTGGGCTACACTTTGAAAGCAATACGTGAATACCATTGAGGTCCCATTGCACCCAGCAGCCGCTCAGCCTAGGGCTCAGCTGGAGGAAGCACTAGAGTTAGTGTCAGCCGCAGCCAACTAGTAAAAGTCGTATATATTCTTTAATTGTATACGGATAATAGTATTCTTTTTCCAACTTTTTATTATTTGTTTCTTATGATAGAGTTTTTTTCCTTCAAGCATTTCATTCTTTATTTGTATTACTTTCTATATTGATCATATGTTTGCTTTGCAAAATTATGTGCTTAAACCTTTGTCAGTATTATAGTTTTCATGTCTGTAAGTAAGGCATCATTTATGGGTCGCTGATTATTACTGCGATTTTCATCACGCATGTTACGCATGTCACATCTGTACACTCAGACCTCACCCTAAATCCATATTTTGGGCACGCTGGAGGCATGTTGCACACTGTGCTGCTCCTTAATTTTCTATGACTACTTGTTTCCAATACTTCACTGATGTAGCATTGCTGTCTCAGTCGAGGGTGCATGGCACCACGTGGTCGGGTGATCTGCCATCTCCCATGGGTATCCGATGCAAAGTAGGTTATCTCCAACACTCAGAGGCCCCTCTTAAGGAATTCCACAGAGCATGAACAATCGTTAACTGCACAAGCGTGATGCATGCGATACAGAGTCGCAATTATACCATGCTCCAACTTCCCTGAGAACTGTCCTATTTCTATGTTATAGTTACCCCTAATCAAGGGTTTTCCCAAAATACATTGGGTTTTGAACATGACTGTTTGAATAGAAGATTTTCATATTGCCAGATTCAGATTTCACAAATGTGGAGCAACATTTTGTTTGAACTATGAACACTGACACCATTTGTCTTCAATAAAGTTACCGCCTTACTGAAAAGCATCAACTTTATTTTAATAAATTGTTTAAGTCATTGTTGAATGGTGTTTACATTGAAGCCCATGGGCTGTAAAGTTGTGCACTTTGGGTCTAGTTCACCATTGGTGACCAGCTATTCACCAAAATAAACCTTTTCCAGGCCCAAACCTTAAATTTTTATACATATAAGTCACCTCTAAGGAGAGCCCTAGACAACCCAGCGGACAGGGTGCAATGTATTTAAAAGTCAAGACATGTACTTTTAAGTTTGACATGTCTTAGTAGTGAAAAACTCTTACATTTGTTTTTCACAAGTGCAAGGCCTATATCACCCATAGGATAATATTGGGATCACATTATTACATTTTATAAGTGTAATTTATAGATGGGAAGATATAATTGATTCAAGTTTGGTGTCTCTGGAATCCTACTTTAAAATTCTAACTTACGGTAAAGTCAGATTTTAAATAAAAAAATCTGAAAATGCCACTTTTGGAAAGGGTTTTGTATTAACCCGAAATGCATTGGGATTGTCTTTTTTCACGAGTTTGATTTTCAATCAAGGCACATGTATTAAAGTGCTAGATGTATTATGTTGAAAACAGTATATTCATGTGTATATGTCTCAGTATAATTAATCCTGTTCACGTTTAAAGTTTTGCATTGGACATAAATATAATATGACCATTGCTTAAAAGTTTTTGTGTTTCTATGAACATGAGTCATATTGAAAAATTGCTGATCAAATTTTGATTATTTAGGTTTACACTTGTAGAGACCTTTGTGTCTATGCGGTGCTTCACGTAGGTTATGGTTTTCCACAACCTCTTGATATCACTTTTGGAAAGTTGCGATTTTCTTGCTTTAACAATTTGGTGCCTGTTGTGAGAAGTTGGCCTGATGTATGATGTCACTAGTTCTAGTGTACACCTTATATCAGTCCAAACAACCCTTATGGTGATTGGTTGTAAAGTCGCCCTTATAGACCAGCTATCCTAGTGGTAGCATGGACAAGAGCAGTCTTAGGCTAAACTCTGAATGGCATGTGAAGCCAGCTGTGATACCATATATAATCCCTTGAATACCAAATGAAAGGACACCACAACAGATATATATATAAAATAAAGTGTATTTATTCTAGTCAAACCCTCAGCACTCTTTATGAGATTAGAGGTAAGTACAACACAGTCTTATTTAAGCATACATTAAGTCACACAGGTAAGTAATACAGTTAGGACCTAGGGGCCACGCAACCCATATACTAAGTAAGTGGTATAAGGACCACTGTCACAGAAATAGAATAGGCCTAGGCCTAGGGAATCGCTGGGGCTACACTACACTAGCAACAGTTAGGAAGTGGGAGGCCCACGGGATACAGGTGCAGAGTGGAAACACTCACGCGTAATGCGTATAGTCGATAGAAATAGTACAGTTCTGAAATAAACAGTTTAAGGACACTTCTGAAGCAGCTAGAGAGTCGAGACTCGGAAACTAGACCCTAGGATAGTCACTACCCTTGTGAGCACCGAAGTACCCAAGTTACCTAGCCCACGGACTGCGGGTGCATAGGTGTGAACTTGGGTCGGGTTTCGTCGTGGACTTCTATGGATGCCTGAAGGAAAGTTGTTGACAGGCAGTCAGTGAAGAGTGTCCGGTGGATCCCAAGGCTGGGATCAAGAAGAGAGGAGACCTGCAAGCAGAAGGGACAGAGTCAAGGTCACTAGCCAGTGACCACGTGGAACCAGGAAGGAACCAGGCGATGTCGTGAAGATTGCAGGTGAAGGTGAAGCTTGTCGCTGCAGCCACGAGGACCAGGGAACGTCGAGGACGACCAGGACCAGGAGGCGAGCTGTCCCACAAAGGCTCTTGCTGTCGGCGGCGTCGAAGTCGAACTAGGACTCACCAAGCCTTGGCAAGCGGAATCCACGAAGAACGGAGGACTTGCTTCTGGTGCAGACCAGGAAGGTCTGGGGTGCTTCTCTTTTGCAAGGAAGCGGGAGCCAGTCTGGAGGAGCCAAACCAGCAGTGAAGATTTCTGGATGCGTCATCACAAAGGCCACTAGCCAACGGCAAGCAACCGGACAGGCGCGGCAAGCAGGAAAATGCAGAAGGGCCCCACGCAGGACTCGTGGAGTGTGGGGGGCTGATCTTCAGTGCAGATGGTGCTTGGGGTTGGGGCTTCTCAATCCCCGGTGCACAACTTCGAGGATGCCTCAGAAGCTGCGCTGGAAGATACTCGCCACTTTTCCCAGGTAGCCGGTCCCACGTCTCTCGTCGCCTCCACGGATCTCAGCTCAGCTGTGGATGTGGATCAGGGTCGGAGAAGTCTGGAAGTCAAGGCTCTGGTCGGGCTCTGCAGTCAGTCCCTCATAGAACTTTAGCAAAGCAAAGGGTAGTCTCTTGATGGTGCCTGTTTGCACAGGGTAGCCACTCCTTGGCCACAAGGGAGATTCTTCAGTCTTCTTCTTTCGTCGAATGTCGAAGGTCCAGAGTTTCTGTTCAAGTTGCAGGTTCAGGATAATCTAATCTCCTGGGGCCCAGCTACCACTCTTATCCAAATCTGGGGGGCTGGGTTACCTGCTAGGCCACGCCTTATGGGTGGGACCTGGGAGGGGGGTGGTTACACCCCCTTCCCTTTGTCCAGTTTCGCGCCAGGACTTGGGCTGGAGAGCTCCAGCACCGGTTTGAACTGGACTATGCACGGGACACCTTGTGTGCCCCAGGCATGTCTCATTCTTTTCATCCCTCCCTGCCCCAATACACTAAGGCCTGTCTGGGGTGGTGCTCGCACCTCCCAAGGCAGGAAACCTATTGTCCAAGCCTCCCTTGCCGGGATCACTCCCAGCAGCAGGAGCTCAGACTCGTGTCTGTGGCAGCAGCATCCATTTTGTGATGCTGGGGCTCTGGTTAACTTTAACCGGATAAGTAGGTTACAACATGTCTTCTCCCTCTAGAAGGGAGGGATAATATCCTCATCCCCAGAAATGGGATGGGGGTATTATTCCAAAGTGTTAGACACCTTACACGACATGTTTTGATAAAGCCAAACCATAGTTACCATAACCGGTTAAGATTATAAGGCACTTTAAGAGTATATGGTAGGCTGTATCATAGAACAGCTATAAGGACATGGTTCCGAAAGCTGCAGACAGGCTCAGCTCATGCTAGAGCACCATCTCACATGTTACCAAGCACTCTGCCTCCAGGATTGTTAAGGCCTGCCATAGGAGTGGCTGATAGGTACACATGTGTCTATGTGTAAGTTAGGTATAGGAATACTACACCTAAGCAAGGGGTGATTACACGACCTTGCCCCAGCTGAGTGATCAGCCAGTTGTATCATAATGGAAGGCCAGGCCAGGGGTGGCATAATACATGCTGCAGCCCCTGGTAGGCCTTGGGTACACCTATGCCCTGGGTACCTAAGGTACACTGTACAGGGGCCAATAAGGTGACCCTATCCAAATGGGTTATGCACCTAAAGTACATAGTATCAATTTAGAGAGAGAACAGCAGGGCTGTGGGTCTGATTAGCAGGCCCACAGCCACATCTAAATCGAAAACCAGTAAAGCAAAAGCAAAAAGTGGGGGTGAACATAGAAAGCAGACCCTACTCTCCTACACCTGTAGCCTGTCTCTGATCCTATGGCTGGGTATAGTTGGAGTGGGCTTTGTGTACTCCTCTTAGACAGCCACACTCAATAGGAGCTTAGGTGTGTCTCAATGGGCCATCTCTGGCAGGATGGGAAGGAGGAGCTGGGCACAGTCTCTCTTACACCAGAATAGGCTGTGTCCTGTCCACGCATAGAGGGCTGCATACCCCCCTGTAGTGAGTCTGGAGCCAGGGCAGGAAGGGAGGACATCTGTGCGCTTCAAAGGCATGCCTTTGAAGTCTCTCCCACTTCAAAGGCACCAATGGGTATAAGTACTGGACCTCGGACAACACCACTTCAGTACACTTTTGGACCTGTGTTTACTCAGCCAGGAAGAAGGACTGCTCTGCTGCTGAAGAACTGCCACTCCTGCGTTGCTGTGCTGATCTGCTGCCTGCTGCCCTTTTGCCTGGGTGAGAAGGACTGGACCTGCATCACTTGACTCCGGACCTCAGAGTGACTCCCAGGGCTAGCTGGCTGGCCTCCTGATCTGAAACTTGAGGGACATAACAGGCTTCCAACCCCTGCCATCTGTGAGTTTACCCTGCCAACTGCGAGTCTACCCTGCCAAATGGTGCCACCCCAGTGCTGGACCATTGGTAGTGGGCCTAAATTGCATGCCAGCAAAACTGACATATCTTCTCTGCTGAGCCACGCATCTCCTAGCCGAGCAGAACCTATGCATTGCCAATGCTGTGTAAATTGGGCCAGTCGATAAAGACTTGCATCGCCGCCGCCTCCAGCATCTTGTGCGTCGCATCACCTTCGGAATCGCCTCTGTGCAATGCTTTTCCTGGCGCAAGCTCTTTGCATCCCCGTTGATGGCAGCTTCAAAAGCAATGCCGAAATTCTGAATCTCAGATTCACTGCTCATTGGAACTGACACATCACCTCTGCTGCGCCTAGCATCCTCAACACCGGACTTCGCATTGCAAGCCCCATTGACAGGATCCTCGATGTCAATGGAACAGGACCTCACACCGCAGCCTTATGTCATCTCAAAACCAACGCAATGCCTCTGCTGCGCGATGCAACGGGACTCAAGGTACTTTGTTCAGCGGGCCTAAATGGGTCCCTGTGGCAGGTCCGCTCTCCATCGTGGTCATCCTGAACTTGTGACTTTGTCCCGGTCTGGCAAGACCAGATATCCCAAATAGCGCTTTGTGCCGCTATTTTTCACTATAAACTTTCAAAATCAAATACTCCGGTTAAACTAATTGGATTTTTGTCGTTATGGTCTATTTTTATTAATTAAAGACATCTATTTTTAGGTCTCGCCTGGCGAACGCAGCGCGAAGCGCTGTCGCCAGCGAGATCTATTGTTGCTGACTTGCCTCGGAAGTGGGACAGGAGATGGGCACGCGCAGGCTCTTGGCGGATTTGAGTTGGTGTACGCGCTTACAGCCACGCGGCGTGCACATCTCCTGTCCCCCTTCCCTCGCAAGTCAGCATGCAGTTTCACTTTCGTGAACATTCACTCGTTAAAAACGCAGCATTTGGGCATCCGCAGGGCTTTTGGCGCTTGCATGTAACGTGTACAGCTGGTGCTTGGTGCCGTGTTAATTAGGCTCGAGGCAGTAGTTTCTTTGTGAACGCGCTCATAAAGACTCGGGCCCCTCTCAATTCCTGAACTATGGCTATGGCGCAGCGGTAAAAATACAAGAACCACACCAGAGAGGTACGATGGACCTGCGCCACCTGTACCTTGGTACCCACATGCTGCGGTAATTACCTAGCCCTCGAACTCCAGTGCTCGCGCCCCTTGCGCCATTTCAATGTGTACATATTAACAGGTTCGAGCCTTATGCGCGCTCCGTCATACTACATGCCGCGCTACATCCGCTAATAGCGAACGGGAGGGTTGGTGCTCAGGGCGCCCTATACTGCCTTCTTCATTCAAGCGTAAACAAGCGGGCCCATTCCTTTTTAGCGCTGGGAGCTAGGCGATTTGCCCAGAATCACCGGATGTTTGAGGGTCGGTGCCGAGACTCAAACTGGATTCCCCAGCTTCAAAGTCCCACGCTCTAGCCATTATGTTGTGTTGCTCTACACAACGCGTGTAGTGTGCCTTGCACCCCTAGGCCGTCGCGCTATCACCCCCCCTAGGGACAGGATAAAGGATCTGTGATCCCGGCTGTCAGGAAACCCGGTCTGGCTGAAGGGGGAAGCGAGGAGAGAACTCGCGGGCAGTCTTGCCCGAGTGTAATCCAAAGCGGGCCAGCCACCCCCATCGCTGGCTACCCTGGGGCAGTCCCCGGGCAGCTAAACATATCGGCATGAGCCCCCGGTCCTAGTGCCTGGTAGGCAAACCACTAATGCAAGCGCAATTCAAAGCAACAACGAATATTTCGCAGTCGCTGGGCCGGCATGTACTCCCGGGAAGACCCGCTGGTCATCTTGTACTCCGACTCGGCCTGCTCTCACCTGCTGAACTCCTGCAGCGCCTGCTTCGCCGAGTTCTACGCCCCCTGCGCCAACAAACACACACGCACCAGCCGCTCTCAGCCAGTGCATGCGTATCCCTCAACGCGCGCATGGCGGGCTTTCGCTTTCCCTCCCTCCGGCGTTTCAGCCCACGCTCAGGTTCTCCCGCCCGTTGAGGCCCCCTCTCTTCCTCCCTCGCAGCTCTCTCCCCTCCTCTCCCTGCCTCCTCTTCGACCCCCTTTTGTCTTACTCCCTGCCCTTTGAGTCACCTTCCTCCCCCCTTTGACTACCTAGTGCCTCTTCCCAGCGCAGCCACGCACTGCTCGGTGACCCTCGGCAGAGAGCAGCCCTCGCACGGCCACGAGGATGGAGAACACACTGCTGCTCAAGATGCTCCTGCTGGCGATCCTTACCGGCCAGCTGAGGCTGCGCAGGAAGGTGGGTGCCCCCGGCAGACACCCTCCCCACCCCCTCCTGGCATGTGAGAGTGATCGGCCGGACACCCCCTGCTGGCATGTGTGAGTGTGAACGAGCCTGGCACACCCCTGCTGGCATGTGTGAGTGAGTGTGAACGAGCCTGGCACACCCCTGCTGGCATGTGTGAGTGAGTGAGTGTGAACGAGCCTGGCACCCCCCTGCTGGCATGTGTGAGTGAGTTGGAACGAGCCTGACACCCCCCCTGCTGGCATGTGTGAGTGAGTGTGGACAAGCCTGACACCCCCTGCTGGCATGTGCACGTGATCGGCCTGACACCCAGTGCTGGCATGTGTGCGTGAGTGTGAAGGAGCCTGACCCCACCCTGCTGGCGATCCTTACCGGCCAGCTGCGGCTGCGCAGGAAGGTGGGTGCCCCCAGCCTGACAGCCTCTCCTCCCCCTGCTGGCATGTGTTTTGTGATGGTATTGTGTATCTTTATTTTCAGCGTGGTCCGCTTTCAGTGCGGTCCGCCTTGGTCACGCTTGTCTTTTCATATTATCAGAGCTGGTTGTAAATAGCATTAACTGTTCTCTTGACTCTTCGTAAATGAGGTGCCATGGCGGCGGTACCTGCCCATTGATCGCCCGCCTTGCACCCTGGCATGGCAATTCGCAGCATGACCGGACTGTGAAATCATAAGGGGGTGTCCCGCCCAAACAGCCCATCTGAAGCTACGTACCTGCATTTACATTTAGTAAAAACATAATTTTCGATCGATTTTACCATTGCCAGCACCTCTAAATGGGCCAAGTCCATAATGTAATCTTTTTGGCCGCCTTTGTGTGTGAATTCCCTTCTAGCTGAGTGTGCGGGTTTGTGTATTTCTTTAAAAGTGCATGGGCATGGATGTCTGTGCCACTCTATCTAAGTCAATCTGGGTGTGCGTGCGTAAGGCTTTTATGATTAAGATCTAAGAATCCGCCTCGGGCACCACACAACCCCTTCGTTAACGCCTTTCACAGCGCAGCAGTAAATGGAACAAAAATTTCTTGGAAACCTACACGCGTCCCTGGGCGATTCAGGCTGGGTCAGTACTGCCAGCATTCAGCTTTTTGTTTCGTTTCTTTAATTGAATTTAAATATATTAATCAGCAGTTGAATTAAAAAGACATCCTGTGCATTTGAAGGCCGCAATCACTGGAGGAACGCCTGGCCCACCTTTCAACGCAACCACGGCACAAGTTTTCACGTTTTACAAATTATTTATGATTAATTATTTTGTTATTATGCAACAATACTGTATCCTGCCGTCGAGATGGAGAGAGTAACTGAAACATTTTGCGAATGTTCGACCTGGCACCCCGTCACCCTGAGGTTAAGCAATTGTTTGGCATTGGAGTCTGGAGCTTGTTGCTTTCTATTGAGAGTGATTTTTGTGTTCATCGTTATTTTTGTGTAGCTGTCTGTTGGCAATAGGCCTCGCATTACTAAAAATTAGAGCTATTGGTGTTGCATTATTATTTGCAACGCCAAAAGCTCAAACTTTTACTAATGCGAGACCTATTGCATTGCAAATGCTTGTTCTAACGTGGTGTGGGATCTTTTTGTGTGATGTTTTCGCTGTTTTACTGTTTGAAGTGTTTCATAAATATTTTACACACAGTCTGCTGGCATGTGCACGTGATCGGCCTGACACCCCGTGCTGGCATGTGTGCGTGAGTGTGAAGGAGCCTGACCCCACCCTGCTGGCGATCCTTACCGGCCAGCTGCGGCTGCGCAGGAAGGTGGGTGCCCCCGGCCTGACAGCCTCTCCTCCCCCTGCTGGCATGTGTTTTGTGATGGTATTGTGTATCTTTATTTTCAGCGTGGTCCGCTTTCAGTGCGGTCCGCCTTGGTCATGCTTGTCTTTTCATATTATCAGAGCTGGTTGTAAATAGCATTAACTGTTCTCTTGACTCTTCGTAAATGAGGTGCCATGGCGGCGGTACCTGCCCATTGATCGCCCGCCTTGCACCCTGGCATGGCAATTCGCAGCATGACCGGACTGAGAAATCATAAGGGGGTGTCCCGCCCAAACAGCCCATCAGAAGCTACGTACCTGCATTTACATTTAGTAAAAACATAATTTTCGGTCGATTTTACCATTGCCAGCACCTCTAAATGGGCCAAGTCCATAATGTAATCTTTTTGGCCGCCTTTGTGTGTGAATTCCCTTCTAGCTGAGTGTGCGGGTTTGTGTATTTCTTTAAAAGTGCATGGGCATGGATGTCTGTGCCACTCTATCTAAGTCAATCTGGGTGTGCGTGCGTAAGGCTTTTATGATTAAGATCTAAGAATCCGCCTCGGGCACCACACAACCCCTTCGTTAACGCCTTTCACAGCGCAGCAGTAAATGGAACAAAAATTTCTTGGAAACCTACACGCGTCCCCGGGCGATTCAGGCTGGGTCAGTACTGCCAGCATTCAGCTTTTTGTTTCGTTTCTTTAATTGAATTTAAATATATTAATCAGCAGTTGAATTAAAAAGACATCCTGTGCATTTGAAGGCCGCAATCACTGGAGGAACGCCTGGCCCACCTTTCAACGCAACCACGGCACAAGTTTTCACGTTTTACAAATTATTTATGATTAATTATTTTGTTATTATGCAACAATACTGTATCCTGCCATCGAGATGGAGAGAGTAACTGAAACATTTTGCGAATGTTCGACCTGGCACCCCGTCACCCTGAGGTTAAGCAATTGTTTGGCATTGGAGTCTGGAGCTTGTTGCTTTCTATTGAGAGTGATTTTTGTGTTCATCGTTATTTTTGTGTAGCTGTCTGTTGGCAATAGGCCTCGCATTACTAAAAATTAGAGCTATTGGTGTTGCATTATTATTTGCAACGCCAAAAGCTCAAACTTTTACTAATGCGAGACCTATTGCATTGCAAATGCTTGTTCTAACGTGGTGTGGGATCTTTTTGTGTGATGTTTTCACTGTTTTACTGTTTGAAGTGTTTCATAAATATTTTACACACAGTCTTTAAGTTAGGCCTGTATTGTGCTGAGTGTAAGGTTTTCATGTAGATTATATTTTGTGTTCAAATGCAATTCATCCAAGCATCCAAGTGAAAAGAGAAACCAAGTTCTGAGCAATGTCTTGTATATTAAAATTTTAGTATAAACGCAGTATTTGCAAGTCATCCTGTATTTTCGTCATATGCTTTGCAGCCAACACTTGTTTCACCCTTCAAATAGCTTGTTAGGCATGGCTTTCTCAAGGCTTTTTAGCAATATATTCTAAAGTCGTGGTCCTAGATGCGTCCTTGTATTGGTTCAATCGTATTCGGTCTGAAGCATCAACTAGGTGTAACTGTTTCTACAGTCCAACATGTGTTTCACCCCTAAAATAACATGTTTTTAAAATGTTTTATATGGATTCATGAATCCTCTGCACATTTGGGGCAAAATAAACAAATTAAAAAAACATTTTAGGCCCCAGGTGGGTCCCTCTATGACACCACCACCAGGCTTAGCATTCAGGCTATTCCTACCCTGCACCCGTGTCTTTTATTAGTTTTTTTTTAGGGTTTAGGACTGAGTCCCAAGTCCTAACATTGCTGCCACCACTTCCTGGTTGAGGTGGTGGCAGCCAATCAGATCTCAGTTTGAGATCTGTCGGGATCCGCGGAGCCTCCGCGTCCCTAGATATACAAGTTTTTGAGCATTAATTGCTCAAAACTATTCAACAGATTTTCACCTAAACACAGAAAGCGCCCTTTCAGGACCTAGATCTAGTTCTCTGCCACATTTGGCGTAAATCCGTTCAGCGTTTTAGGCTGTAGCTGTGTCTAAAGTTCCTATAGAAAAATTAATGGGGAAAATGTGTTTTAGGATCCCACTTTTTTCTTGCCCCCTCAACGGATCACCCGAAACTTTTCATGCACAAACTAGGAAAAAAGAGCACCTTTTGGAAGGTTTCGTGGAGGTTTGTCAAACGCCGCCAAAGTTATTAGCAACCCCAAAAAATGCATTTCCTATGGAAACACGATCCTCCTCTATTGCACTCTCGTAGTTTCCTTTTCATCCCTGATTTCTCCCTTTGCCACTGTTTTTCCATATTTCTCTTCCTCCTCCTTTCCCCCTTTCCTGCTTTTCTCGCCAGCCCTAAAATCAGAAATAGATGACACTTTGAAGTTGAGGCTCCGTGGTCAGATTGTGTGTCTTTGATAAACTCCATCTTGGATTTGAAGTTTCCTGCCTCTGTTTTCCTCACATGGCTGCTTAATGGGGAGAGGAGTTGGCCTAACGGCTAGGGCGCTCGACCTCGGACCTGGGGAACTGGGCTCGTGCTGAACATCCTGTAATTCTGGGCAAATCACTTAATCTCCCCGTGCCTAACAAAATATGAATGTGTGTCCTCGTGTAACGTAACTGGTGCTATGTAAAGCGCTCTGATACCTAATTGGACTCGGGTCAAGTTTGCGTTATATAAAACTCTGCAAAAAAAAAATAGCTTTTGGCAATCCTGAATTTTCAGTTAATGTTATGTTACATATTAAGATTTGTAGTTTTGCTTCTACTTTGTAAGCATGGGTTCATAAATCACAGCATGTGTGTTAGCCAAAGGGAAGCTTGCACTGCTCTCTAGGCATTTGCCTTGCATGTTGGCGAAAACTGTAACTGTACCCTGAGGGTGGCTTTCACTTCTACCACGCTGGAGAGTCTGTAATGCACTTTAATTCCATTCGCATTTCCCATCATCCCCACTCCTGAGCTTTGAGAGTCGCGAACAGGAAAGTCTCACCCTGTCACTTCCTTCTCGGCCAGAAGCTTTCGAAAGGACGCTTACAGGACATTTCCTTCCCCTGACCTTTATCGAGGAATGGAAGTTCCAACTTGAGGAGTGGTGCAGTGTTGAGGTTGCTTTCAGCACATATGGGCACCAGTCAGTGGCATAACGAAACTTGAGGGGGCCCCCCTGCAAAATATACGGAGGTCGAGCTCTCAGGCCAGGGTATCGTGCTGAGGGGGGTGTTGGGGGTCCCCCATACACTGTGGGGGCCTCTGTTGAGCCACTGGCAGCAGTGGCATAACACAAAATGATGGGGCCCTCTGCAAAATGTAATGAGGGGCCCCTGAGTCTCCCATTTCACAGATATTCACTGATTGTGGCCTGAGTTGTGCCCCTGTAGGGTTGCCCCAACCCTACGCCGCAGGGGTTCCAGGTGCTTGTGCTAGGCCCCTGATGGACACTGGACTAGTACTCAACCTGTCAATGTTTAGACGAGGATTATGGCCTAACCTAAATTCTGAGTTGAGGTTCTTTGGACTAATGAATATTTAAGAAGTCTCTGCTGGAAACTAAGCCTTTCTTTGACTAAACAAATAGGATAAAAGAAAGGGAAAGTCTCTAAATGGTGGTCATTTGAAAGTTAAGTACATTGTAGGGGATATAAAATTCAGTATGAAGGGGGTGGTAGAAATTCCAAGGTTCAAGAATCTGCAGGATCTGATGACTTTGGATCAAAGGCCATGGATTTCTTCCGGTCGAAGGTGTGAGACTGTGATTCAAGGGGTGAGACTTACACCCAGTGTGTGACCATACTTCACAATGTGAGACTTGGTCCAATAAGTGAGACTCCCCCAGTGCATAGCTATCAAGGGCCCTAATGTCATGCAGCCATTCTCCAGTCCTGTCTTTGTTTGCCTACCGAAGTTTGCAGCCTGGGAGATTTTGGGAAAATATATATTTATTTCTTTAATTTTATTTATTTGCATTTTCATATTTTATGACATTTACAGGATCGCATGCATAATCCTTATATACGTAGCATTGCTTACTCAGAAACTTAACAGTTAACAAAACTCTAGGACAGTCATTTGCATCACTCAAGAAAAACCAGCTCTGGACATTTATTGCTCTTGTAGTAGGTACGGCTTTACGAATCTCCCGGGTTGATAGCCCACCACAATACAAAGTATATTGACCCAACACAACATGCCAATAATTCGTTTCTACCTTGAGGGACTTGGCTGGATCTATGATGTCTGAATTGTTTACAAGATACCACTCCAACGTCGGGCTCCAAATATCTTTAGGTCTAGACGCTGTGGGCATGAGTTCGCAGAATAACGAGAGCTGGGTTTGACAATATGTGATATCTCGAAGCCACTCCTTCACTGAGGGGGCTTGCGATTTCCTCCAGTGTATGGCCCATCTGCATTTAGCAAGTAACAATAGCATGGCATGCAATTTCCAGGCCAGTGGGGGTGTCCTTTACGAAACCCAACATTCCCACCTGCAGACTAAGTGTAGTTGGTGTGTTCAGAATTTCCCAGATGATGTGAGAGATCTCTATCCAGTACTTTCCTACAACGGGGCATTCCCATGCCACATGTAAGAATGTTGCAGAGTCCGCCCACATCTCCAGAATTCGCCGTGGGCCTCAGACCCATGCGATGTAGCTGGGAGGGGGTACGATAGAATCTGTGCAGATATTTAAAATGGATCAAGCACAATTTGTAGTTAGGGGATAGCATCTTTAATTGCGCACAACAAAATTTCCATTGTTCTACTGTAATTTGGGGGTCAAGTTCAGTATTCCAGAGCATAGTACCTTGGGCTCCACAAATGCAGCAGTGTTTTGCATATTACGATAAAGCCTCATGGTCAATCTGCGTGGTGACAAGGTGATTATCATTTGCTCTAGGGCATGCACAGTGGGAGGCTGGTTGGGGAAGGTATCCTGCATCTGGCGACAAGTAGCCCTTATTCGGTAGTACAAAAATAGCCCAGAGAAAGTGAATTCCGTGTCTCGTTCCGCGTCAGTGGGAGGCATGAATGTGTCCCCAGGGTAGACGAGATCTGCACATTTATTTATCCCCATCGTGGCAGCTAATTTTTCATTTCCTTTCTCCTCCTTGTGGTGGCATCTGGGGGTTCTGCGCCAGCGAGGCTGAAGTGGTATAAAAAACCTCTTGCCCCGCCCTTTTTTGCAGCCCATCCCAACTCCACCTTAGCGTCTCGACTGGGTCAATTTCATCGCGGGGACGTTTGAATGGCTGAAACAGCGCCACCTGAAGTGGAATTGGGGCTGTTCTGTCTAATATGACCACCACATGTGGCTGAAAGGGTGTAGGGTGTAACCAGTAATGCAAAAATTGGGCGGGTGCGCAGTAGGCATAAAGAGGGAAGCCTGGCGCACCCAGACCACCCTCAGCCAGAGGGAGAGTCAGGAGTTCCCATGATACTTTGGCTTGCTTTCCTGCCCACACCAGCGATATCATCAATGAACGCATAGTTTTAAAGAAGGCATTTGTGAGCAGGAGGGGAATATTAATGAATTAATATAAAAACTTACGGAGGACGACCATTTTAGCAATAGCAATGCGCCCAGCCAGCGAAAGCGGGAGACAGGACCAAATCTTGATTTTGTTTTCCAACCAGGTCACTGCTCTACCATTGTTTTGTTCCAGAGTTCCTCTGTAGTTTGGCACAGCCAATTCCCTAGGTATCTGACCGTGCCGGATGCCCATTGGAGAGGGCATTCTAATGGATAGGGCAAGGTACTTGAGGTTAACGGAAACAGAACGACTTCGACCAATTAATCTGAAAGCCTGACGATCCCCCAAATTTTAGGATTTCACATATTATCGGATTAAGGTTTGTCTCGGGATTATTGATATATAGGGTAATATCGTCCGCATATAGCGAGACTATGATGCCACGAGTAGTGAAGCCTAGCCCTCTTGCAGCATGGTGCTGTCAGAGTGCTGCCGCCAGCAGTTTCATGGCGATGGGGATAGGGGACAGCCCTGTCTCGTTCCCCGAGTAATGGATAGTGGAGGCGAGATCAGACCATTGAATCTAAGTCTGACTGTAGGTGAAGTATAGAGTATTTTTAACTGACCTATGAAAGTAGGGCTTAACCCCAGTCTTATAAGTATCGAGAATAGATGCTGCCATTCGAGTGCATCAAAGGCCTTCGTGGCGTCCAAGAGGGCCGCTAATGCCGGGAGTTGAGGGTTTAAATAGTGAAGTATCGTGAAAAATGTACGTAGTTTATGTGATGTTGACCTACCTGGAATAAAACCAGATTGATCTGGCCTGGCGATCAAGGGCAACAACGGTTGTAACCGGTTTGCCAGCAGTTTAGCTTAAATTTTTGTGTCACGGTTTAATAGGGAGAGCGGATGGTAGGAGTTTCTATCTTTGGCAGATTTCCCAGGTTTTAGCAGGGATAATATTATAGCCTCTCTCATTGTGGGCGGGAATATCCCCAATTCCTGTCCCTCCTCATATAGATGCAAGAGTTGGGGCGCAAGTAGATCAGCATGTGCCTTGTAGAATGCTGCTGTTAGCCCGTCTGAACCAGGCACCTTGCCTGAAGGGAGGCTGTTTATTACCTGAGTAACATCTTCCACCGTGAATGGCTCGGCCAATATTTAGAATGTGAATTTGCAAGTCTCACTTGCATGTGGGCTGAGAAGCTAGGGCTGGCTGATAGTGCCTCCTGGTAGGTATGCCAGAGATAGCCTCAGACTCACACCACTTGCATAGCACTGTTCACCCACTGAATGCAGAGCTCTCGTGTTTCACCGTTCTATGCGTGAGTACGTTATATAGGCTAGGTTTATTGTTTGCATTCTGGGATTTGTAGTCCGTTTCATCCTGTTATAAATGTGCAGCGTCAAGTACCAGAATCTAAAGCAAAAGCCTGCTTTGGCCGAGCTACTCACATACAAACGTGGGACACCTGAGATCTCTATGATATGAAAGAGACAACTACTGGGGAGAGGCCATGTCCCTGAGCACTCTATCAGACCGTGGCGAGTTGAACTAATTCACGCATTTCCAATCACAACCTTCTAAATATATAAGATTCTAGGCTGCCAAATGGTCATGTTTCCCGCGTGAAACTACCCAGTCGTAACTTTCTAGCCAACAGCACCATGCACTCTTCGGGCCCGATTCACATAGGTAAACTGAGACGGATGCAGTGCTTAATTTGAGCCGGAGCTTTCCAGTGCTAAGCACCGGCACTTAATTTGTTTCCGGTGCTGGGCACCGGCACCTAATTGTTAACCTCATTATTAAAACAGTCCACCACATGGTGGCGCTGCTCATATTAATTTAGAGATGAGCAGAACAACGGTTGTTTAGGAATACAATATACATTAAAATTGCTGATACCTGCCTCCTCAGCCATTCTTTTAGCTTTGGGGACCTGGAATAATCTGAAGTGTCGCATTTACATGCGGGAGAGATGGTTAGTAGCTGTTTTGGCAGCGATGACAAGGGCGATGGGTGGTGCAAGCTGCAGTGGGCTCCTGGTCATAGCCCTGGTACTTAAGATATTACAAATTAAGCACTGGACGGATGTCTTACTTAACGGATTTTGGTATTCACAAAGGGCCTTTACTACTCGCAAATGCCCTTTGCGTATACCAAAAGTTGAACTTTACGACTTTCAGTAATCACAAAGGGCATTTACGAGTCTTCTTTCATGTTTGTTGGGTAATACCGAAAGTGAATACCGAAAGTCGTTAGTTCGATTTTTTTCTCATTTTACCTTTGTGAATCGGGCCCTTCGTCTTTGAGTCTATACTTACAAAATTACAAAGTTAAAAGCTGACAACGCGACATACGTTTGTCTAAACCTCAGGATTGACTGACTTTGCAAGTATGAAAATTGTGCTCTATAATTTCACTTTTCCTCTCCTGTTGCAAAAGACATCTCGCTCAGAATCCCCCGTAGAAAGCACCTGCCTTGTTTTCTATGTCTTTTTTTAAAATATTTTGTAAAACATTTTTCATGGGTTGATTTTGCCCTCAGGGCTGCATTTACCTTCAGCGTTTTGTGTTGAGTAAACTTAATGTCATCAATGGTCCATGTTCCAGGTTGGTTATTCTTTTCATAAACCATTGCGATCTAGAGCGTTTTTAAATACAAGTTCAGTTGTGTGACGTCATCTCTGATGACACGGAGTTATCCGGTAACAGTAAATTCAGTGCCCCGTGTGTTCTGCTTTGGTGCTCGGAATAGATCTAGGAGGGAGCAGCTGGCGGCGAGTAACGGTCGCTGGGGCGCCTTCCAGTCCGGCAGCGGAAGTGGAGGAAGCTGGACAATAGGGAACCAAATCCTGTGTTTTGAGAAGTGCTGACGGGAATGCAACGTCTTTTTTAACGTCGAAAAGTGCTTCACAGAGAACAGAATCAGAAATAATTGCCAAGTTTAGTAATTAAGGGCTCGCTTTGTAACAAGGTGGAATCCATCTCTCTGGCCATCGTGATAATAGTAGGGCTTCTCTGCTCTTTCATCATTCAGCGCCCAAATAGCAGAGATCATGTGTCAGATGGCTGGTGACTTGACAGAAACTTTTTTTCTTTGGTGTTCACTTTTATTCACTAACATTTGAAAATATCATGGCGGCCAGTGCTTTTTTGCTCTCGAACTAAGTGTAGACATTGATTCATCAAGATGCCCATACAGCATCACGGGGGTTACCCATTATCCCACCCTCAAACCCCTCAGACCTATTAGCCCACTCCTAACCCCTCAGACTCCTGGTTGCTAAAGGGGTGAGTTCCTGTAACTGCTGCCATGACCATGAAACCAGCTGTGCCATCGAAGGGATTTCCAAGGTAACCATGGCGGCCTCTAATATGTGCCCATTTAAGCCAGATCACAGTAGGAAATCAGTTGACTGCTACATAGAACTTACCCAACAAACATGAACGAAGACAGGACCAGGAGTACCAATGCCCCATTTATTGGGGGGTTAGGTTCAGTGCATCCAAGTTCCTGCTGATGGGTGTCACATTGGCCATGATTCCAAGCAGGCTGTTAGTTTCCAAACCCTCCCTGAACCCATGTTTGTGTAGTGATCAGAATGACGAGATTTGATGTAAGAACCCTGTCAATTTTAGTTGTTGGATTTCGTCAGGTCAAACCTGCTGAAATTCACTGTATGGCAACAGCAGTTACATTCTAACAGGTGGAATTTGGTGTGGAAAGCATCAAATTATTAATGAATTGGAGGTATTTACCACACTCAGTAAATACAGCACCACCATCTTGTAACATGAGCTTTGATCTCCAGCTGTATTCTCATATTCTCAGATTGGTTACTTTTACTGCCCCTCCTTCAAGCAATATAATTTTCAAATTTTTCTCTCTTCACCTCCTGCTCATCCCAGCCCTATCCCAGACTCATATTCAGATGTCTCTTTCTAGGAGTACTCTTGATTTGAAAATCAATGCACCCTTTTCTGCATTGATATACCTCTAGTGACCACCAACGTATCTGTCATATTTCCTCTCCATTCTTTCACTCGCGAATTGTGTTTTTATTCTTTATGTCTCTCCTTTTCAGACATGGTTTAAACTGGGCATACTTTTAAAGTCTCGTCTCTGCATTTTCTTAGATCTATCTTCCCTCTGGAAATGTTGGAAATGATAGCCTTTCTCTAGCACCAGAAGCTTAGGGAAATGTTGGATGTGTGCAATCCGGGTTTTAACCAAGCAATGGAATGTGGCCTAATTGATGTACAAATTGATACTGCGTAATTGCTGGAAAAAAAGGGTTGGTTATCATAACGAAGCAGATAAACTTACCCGCAGCCTTTGTACCCTTAATCACTTGGCTCCGTTGAACTGTTTAGAGTCTGTTTCCTGGTCGCCGGACTTGTGTCCTTTTTTTTAGTATATCTTCAGGGCTAAACCTTGAAAGAGTATGGATCTGAATTGCAACCGGTCACGTGTGGTGTGCCACAAATGTCATGCTTGTCGAGATGATTTGTGCTTTTTATGTGCTTCCTTAACTTCAGCTTCTATTGTTTCAAGGTCTGCAGTTTGAGATCTATGAAAGTCACAACTGATATCATCTCTGACATCAACAATTTCCATGTCATCTACAGTCACATCCAGGTAAAAATGTAATCTTGCTCTGTGTGGCTTCCTACAAACTGAAAACGTCAGGAATCCAAATCATTTGAATCCCATCGTGCACATGAAACTCTCTAGGCTAACCAATGTTAGATCTCTGGGACATTTTCGGGATCCTATGAATTTTTCCAGTATTCTATATCCGCAGGATCATCTTATTTTTGTCTTCTTACCAGCTTGTCATTCAAGCTGAAAATTTGTGGGAGCTGAGCCCGATTGACTCGGTGATTGGCTGAGTTATAAAGTGTGCTGCCGCCGAAAGGCTTCCTCGTGCAGAGCACAGCAAACAGCAGAGTAAGGGCGAACAGGATCATAGGTCATTGATTAAAAGGACAAGTTTCGATTTTGTTCAAGAAAAGATTATTAGGAACGAGATGGATTACTTTCCAGAGGTAGAGGCTCTGTGAGAAAAGGAAAAACCATCTTGATGTACCTGTATGCAGACGTTAGGGACGTGGACAAGAGCCAGCCTACCAATCCCTTAGTACACGGCCTATTGATTAATCACAGTCAGTTACTTTCATCTCATTAAAAGTGTTTCCTTCAAGGTTCTTGCTATGGACTACAGGGGGATTCATAGCAAGGTCTCAGGATATATCAAGGTTAAAATTTAAACATGTAATCAGCCTTGTAGGCAATAAGTTGATAAAAAGATGAAGAACAAATGTGTGGAGTGTTTGCCGCCAGACAGGAACATTGCAGGATAATCCTCTTGCATAAATTTGCAATTTACAGAATTATTCAATCAGAAAATGGGCCAAGTCTCTGTTAATTTAATGATCACTTCCATCTCCCTGTACATCCTTGTCACCAAGGCTTTAAGTGGGATGAAAAAACTGGGGGGTCTCTCAAAGGGGCGTGGTCAATGTAATTAAGGGAGTGGCTTAAAAACACGTAAAGTAGAAATCTGTGTTTAGCGCAGTGTGCCGCCCGACTTGTATTTTGCTGTTCCTGTCATTGCGTCCAGATATATGATACAACAAGTCACATCATACCTACAAGTCAGGACTATTGGCTTTGTCAATGGTTGCTAGTTGCATAAGATAAATAAGCAGCAACTATGGCTTGTATATAAAATTGAAAAAAACTTCCACTTAAAGCCCTGGTGACACCACGACAATGTTGTTGCTCCTGAGTTT
This sequence comes from Triturus cristatus, assembly GCF_964204655.1. NCBI lineage: Eukaryota > Metazoa > Chordata > Amphibia > Caudata > Salamandridae > Triturus > Triturus cristatus. The sequence goes on along the minus strand of NC_140592.1, from coordinate 725,400,216 downwards.
TAAAAAGAGAAGGGAAATCCAGAGAGAAAATGACTCTCTTTAAAGGATTTCGCTTCCTCTACAATGCTCACCACGCGCACATCGATGTGCTTGCTGTCACTGCAGTCCGGAAAAAAATGGAGCGCCTGAGACAGGGCACAAAACAGAGCCCGATAGAGACTCGTTTCGAGGCCCCCTTAAAAAAACTGCCGGTGCTCACACCCGGTGAGACCCGGCCCACTTAAAGCCCTGCTCGTCACAGTGCTAAAACATGAGATGAGTCCTCACCCTGGACTTATATATATGTATATTTGCAAAGAAGAAGAAGAGAACTCTAGGTAGGTCCCAAGTTTAGGTGGAGAGCAACTCCTGTATAGAACACCATGCAGCACCTGTGACCCTCTGAATTTGCTCACCTCAAATGTCTGCTTTTCTATCAAAGTTTTTAAGCATAGGATTAGCATAGATTGGCAAAAGACTTTGTCCCTTTCTCTATTGGCGTTGATTGCATTGTGCTAACTTGGCATTCATTCATGGATTTATTTAATTACAGGCAGCTCTTTGACCACAGGATGGACTTTCTGAAGGTATCTCCCTCAGAATACTGACGTCGCCCTTCCTGTTTTGTCTGTCTCAATTTGAGACAGTGCTTCACTGTTCCCCCTCCTTCTGTTCTTTACCACCAGTTTCTGCACTACTGCTGGTATAGGGCATTGCTCGCCTCAGGTTTATGTATGGACAGACTAGATAGCTTGTTGTACTGCCAGGAGTATTTTACTCTTCCACGTTGGCTGCCGCAAGAGGCGTAGCACGCTCATTAGCTCTTGCACTATCAATGCGAGATGCCAGAGATTTGAGGGCGAACATTTCTGAGGCTGAAGCCTCAAGTACTCATTGTGTCAGTGTTCTCTCTCAAATGACGGATTCAGAAGAGGGAAATCAGTACTCAAACCACTACTCAAAATAAAACAGTACCGCTGAGCTGTCTACTTCTGTCTAGTCTACTCCTTCCATCTAGTCGACGCCTGGTGAGTTGCTGTTGCTGCCTCCCTCAAGAGACATACTACTTATACACCTGGATTGAAATGAGCTCATATCGAGTACCCTGGCCCATGTTGCACCAAAAGCCCATGCTGTCTTTCAATCTCAGGCTGTAGTTTTGAAATCATCCCTTTCAATGCGATTGCCCTAGAAGGATCTGCTCAGTGTGGTGTCTCTTGGTTCCTCTTGATTTTGACCACGGATGCCAGCCTGTTGTGCAGGCCCAGCTTTAGGATTCTTGTTCAGAGAGGGCCATGAGCAAGGATGGGTGGGCCACAAAGATGAATGGGCAGTGGTACAAAGTGTTGCAGAAATGTAATATTTTAGGTGCTGGCATTGTGAACTTTTGACATTTTTGATTTTTTTTTTATTGTAAAATCTGTTTATTGAAAGTAAATCAAAAACAAAGACCAAGTAAGGGGAAGACACATGTTGCAGTAAGAGAAACAACAAAATAATGTCATCCCCCGAGCTACACATAAAAACAACAGAAGAAAGTCAACCCACGAGAGGCATAGGCCGGACTATGCAGCAGAGTATCAATCCCTCCCTCACGAAATATGATAAAGTGGAGAAATACAAAGTGTGTTATTCTCCCAAGCCTTAATCGACATAGCATTGTTCCTAGGTCCGAAGGAGTAAATATGGAGAGAACTAGTGGCTAGAGTCAGTCTAGGGCCCAGACCTCCTGTGGAGAAGGGCAACGTTAACACAATCATACATACATTAGCGACATGTTAAGCTTAGCCTTGACAAAGGTAAGATCTTCACCTCATTGAGAGGAAGAAAGCGCCTTCGACTATAAAAGGTAGAGCACTATCTCCACATTTATAGAATCAATGACACATAACAAAGAAAAGAAAAAGAAAGAAACCCAGGAGGACAGAACAGATGAGGTAAACAATCAGAGGGAACTTCCCTGAAAGGGGGAGGGGACAGGGTTCAGATGCGCTGCAGGAAGCTAGAGCCCGGTATGGAGGAGAAAGGGGTTCAGAGGGATGCGAGGAGTCGGGGGGGGCTGTCTGTTGTTTCAGGAGGATCCCTCTGGGGACTCCGACCTACATCCTCTAGAGAAAGGTTCCAGGGAGTCCTCAAATAGCTGTGGAGCTTGTAGTTTGGGGGGAACCAATCGGGAGTGTTCGGTCTTGGAGAAGTGCTGGATAAGTGGCTGCCAAATGCGCTGAAATCGTGTGTCTGTATGGTTAATGCGGGCTGTAAGCAGTTCAAGAGCCAAGACATTCCACAATCGAAGAAACCAGATGGCGATAGGAGGCGGGTGCGGCTCTCTCCGATATAGGGCGTTTGACTGCCTGGCCACACCTAATAAATGGAGAATCAAGTGCCAATCTGCGTTTGACATGGCTTTCAACGTACTAGGTTTGAAGCCCAAAATCGCCACTACCAGGGAGCAAGGAACCGGGAAACCCACCACCTCTTTAATATGACTGAGAACCCCCTTCCAAAATAGGGTAAGACCGGGGCAGGACCACCAAATATGCAGAAAGTCCCCTCTATCACTCATGCATCGCCAGCAGGTCGAGGGAGAATTTAGGACATCTGGTGAAGGCGGGTTGGGGTGTAGTACCACCGTGTCATCAATTTGTATGCTGATTCCGGCTGAGGTGTACTCCGGTATACCCCAGGGATGTCCCTCCACAGTCTCGCCCACATCTCTGGGGAGATATCCTCCCCCAGGTCTAATGCCCAGCGTGTCTGGTAGCCATGGGGTGTGAGTCTTTGTGAGTGTTGTGAGACAGAGTAGGTTTTAGAGATCAATCCTTTTGACCCCTCAAATCTGCGAACCAGCGTTTCAAAGGGGGTAAGCTGTCTAGTGGCCTCTTGTACATATGTCGGGGGAGCTAAGCCAGTGCCGCCCCTGATAGCATTGCATACGCACCCCTTCCGAGAGGTGAAATGTTTGCTTGCATTGTACGAACGTACAAAAGGTGTTACGGGTAGGTGCTTCAGTACACTAAAAACTCTCCGTAAAGTCCTTGACCTGCTCCCCATCAACGCCAGAAAAACACTCGTCCATGCCTTAGTCACACCCCATCTTGACTACGGCAACATTCTGCTCTTAGGTTTAAGTAAAACAGGCTTACATCGTCTTCAGTGCGTACAAAACGCTGCTGCTCGCCTGGTACTTAACCTGCCCCGTAGAGCATCTGGGAAGAATGCTCTAACTAAGCTCCACTGGCTTCCGATCAAGGAACGCATCAAATTCAAAGCCCTATGCTTCACGCACCGCATCGCCCATGACAAACGTCCTAGATACTTGCAAAAGCTTCTCACTATTTACCGCCCCACCCGGAACTTGAGATCATCCGGAGCGATGCTGTTTAAACTCCCCCGCACTCGCAGAGCCAGAATGGGAGGATGTTCTTTCAGGTACCTGGCCCCAAGGCACTGGAATGAACTACCACTTGACCTCCGTATGGAACCCTCAGAAACCAGATTCCGTGCCAAACTTAAAACTCACTTGTTCCCACCCAACTAATTTCCTTCTCTCCCTGACCTCACTTCGCTCTCTCTATCTCGATGCCTCTTGTGACATGGCAACATTCCAGCACGGGGACACACTATTTTTAGTGCAGCCAGGCGCTTTAGAAATGGCTTTATTATTACTATTATTATTACCCTGAAAAAAAAGTCCTGGATAACTCGCCGCCCCTCCACCCTCCATGCACCAAAAGCCTGAGGTTACAAGGCAGGGGGAATAGAGGGTTATGCGTTGGAGGCGTATTAGGGGAGGGGAACGTAGTTAAGCCCCCGGTCACTGCCAATCTCTCCCACATCTCTAAGAGCATCCTCGTAGGGGTAGCTATGTACACGCTGCGGGGCGAGCCCCACACGGGAGCCATGCTAGATCCCACAGAGGTCTACAAGCTACTGCCCAGTCCAGATAGAACCAATGCTTCTCGCCTTCTCCAACTATCCATTCTGATATAAACCAGAGGTGGCAGGCCCAGTAATATTCCATCAGATTGGGGCAGGCGAGAAGCATAAGGATCTTATTAGAAAAGCGAGGACGAGAATTCCCCCATATAAATTTGGTAAAGTCCCGTTGCAGGACCAAGATATCCGCTTGTGGTATCGGGGTGGGGAGGGTCTGGAAAAGGTAAAGAACCTTAGGAGAAGAGACATTTTAATGGTATTGATGCGTCCCAACCATGCAAGAGGGAGGCCCTTCCGTCTACGCATCTCCTCTCGTATGCTTTTCCTATATCTGGGCCGATTGGACACGGTCTAAGTCGAGAGTGTAGGAGTCAGATCAAGGCCCAGGTATCGAATTGACACGTCGCTCCATTGAACTGGGATCAAGTCCCGCAGTTCCTGGACTTCCGAGGACTGAAGCGTGAGATTAAGGGTGTGAGATTTAGTAAGGTTAATCAGATACCCAGAGGCGTCCTCAAAGGACCGTAAGAGCGCCACCAATGCAGGAAGGGAATTCGATGGGGAGGACAAGAATAAGAGAAGGTCATTGGCGAAGAGGGAAGCTTTGTGCTTATAACCAACCATGGGAATACCACGTATATCCTGATCTCGACGTATAGCAATGGCTAGGGGCTCCACCATGAGAGCAAATAGGAGGGGGGAAAGCGGGCACCCCTGTCTAGTGCCACGGTGGATAGGAATAGGGGCCGTAAGGTGTCCATTAAATTGAATGCGAGTGGTGGGTTTCGCATAAGGAGCCATCAATTTAGATATCAACCCAGGTCCCAAGCCCTCCTTCTGAAGAACCGCCCGGAGAAAGCCCCAGTCCACGCGGTCGAAAGCTTTTGCCACGTCGAGGGACACCAGACAGGCAGGAATATGTCTGAGCCGTGTTTTCTCCACCAGATGGGCTATCCTGCTGATATTATCCGCCCCCTGGCGATGACGAATAAACCCCACTTGATCGGGGTCTATGAGACCCGGAAGATGTGGCTTCAAGCGGTTCGATCCACACTAGCCCCAGACTGTGCTGGGGAAGGGAACTAGAGGCGAGTAAGGGCGTAGAGAGCCGGCCAGCCTCCAACATACACTGTTCTACACAAATGGGGCCGCTCCCAATAAAATGACCTAAGTAGTGCTCTAGTGTGTTAAGTGTATGTGAGTATAGGCATCTCACAAAAAGTTTAGGACTGGCCTCACACACCACCTGGTGTCATGCTTCATCATTGGCCGTCCTCGCCCTCTAAAAACTTGGTTTGATAGAGGGCGGGCATACACCTGACGACATGGATGCACTTTTAAGCTAAGTGGAGGCCCAAAGTGAGTGAGTGAGATTAAAAAATCATTATAGTTGCCTCACTTAATTTTAGTGAATTAGGAAACTATATGGTATCTAAAAACAAGTGAGCGGTGACGTGGGGAAAGTTATTAACCCCTCACCACGAGGGATTTGGTCGACATATTTCTTCCTGGTGTCAACAGTGGTACATGGCATTCGTCAGGACCTGTTATTAAATTTGATATTAGGGCTCCACTCTTACCAATACTGTGGTTTAAGTAGTCAAAACGTGGGGTGACCTTTGTCACTCTCCACTACCTGGGGGTCCTCTGTACCCCACAGACTTCACTCTACGTACTCCATGGGAGGGAGGATAAAGGGAAAGCCCCTGTAGTCAAACCTTCCTCACGGTGCGCTTTCCGTTTCATCACCTACTGCTATCCAGCTCTCCTCCCCGGCTCTAAGCGGTTCGCCAGGATATTCGTATATAGCTTAGCGTCCGTATTTAACAAGGCAATAGGGCGAAAAGATGCAGGTAGGGTTGAGTCCTTTCCTGGTATGGGGATAAGCACACATTCTGCCTCGTTCATTGTGGGGGACAGACCAGAGCTATCAGTGAAGCCATTAAAAAGATGGACTATATGTTACCAGAGTAAAAAACCCGATAGAAAGCAACTGGCAGACCGTCTGGTCCCGGGGTTTTGCCGACCGGGAGCCGCTTCAGCACTTTGGCTATTTCATCGTGGGTAATAGAGTCATCTAGTAATTACCTGAAGTAAGGATCAATGGGGTCCCACGGACAGGAGTCAAGAAAAGCCGTGACAGCGTCGGGTGAACAAGGAGCACACGCGTATAAATCCTTATATAAAATTCTCTAGTTCACGGTTCTTGTCCGCTTCCGAGATGGCCCAAGTGTCATCCTGCTGTCGAAGCTTAGCAATATGGGCCCGTGTAGTCTGAGCCCAGAGCCGGCAAGGCCAGACATGCCCCAACCTTATCCCCCCGTATAGAACTTCTGCTTAAGAGTGAGCAAAAGCTGCTCCGCCTTATTCGTGCGATGAAGTCGCAGTTGGCCACAGAGTTCGGCAAGAAGCTGCTTAGTGCGGAGGGATGGCTGCGTGTGGTAACTTTTGACATTTTAACACCATAATCACCAACCAACGAGTTACCTACCCCGCTTTCCCTGCTTCACTTCCGGCTTTGTGGAAGGGGAGGTGCGCAGCACACAGATTGGCTGCAGCCTGCTCCTGGTCATGTACAGCAGCAGAAACATTCCTGCTTTTCATGTTTTTTGATTTTTATTGTACGATTTGCAGTTTGCAAAGCATAAAAGTTTAAAAATGTGGGGCAGTGAGCACTCTGACAAATTTGCACACTCCTACCTAATAAAATAATGCAGACTTTATAAGGCTAAAGGGGCTTCAGACTTTAACCAACCTCTAAATGAAGCTGTAGACTGAACTAAGAAGTGTGTTTGAAGCCCTGATTCATCTTTTCCTTATTATGATGGACCAGGAAATTTCTAACACCATCTTCTGAATCCATCCTTTACTTTGTCATTCACCATTCTTTTTCTCCCTTTGCCATCACCCTTCTCTCCACTTTACCAATCTCTGTTCTACGCTTCTCTCCACGTAGACTGCCCTCGCTTCAACTTTTCCTTGGCTGTTTCCCTCTCTCCTTTCCCCTCTCCCTCCCTCATTGTGCTTATCTATAAATATTTCCCTCCTCTCTCGCCTCTTTTCCTCTCTTCTCTCCTCAATCATATCTCCCTTTTTCCTCTCCCCTCTCAGTTTATCGCTACTCCCCACTCCGTCTCAGGTTTCTTTTTGTCTCTGTCTCTCTTTATCTCTCCTCTGCTCTCACCTCTCATTTTGTCCCAACAGAAGGGTGGATTCATTTTTTCACTGTAACATGGTCAAAATCGAATTTTCCTTTTACCCATTTCTAGTCATAATTCTCTTTAAATGTAAAGTTATTTCAGTCATAGTGTTTTTTTCTGAAGTTCCATCGCTCTTCGCTGTGCACATTGCATAAATGTATGGAATTTCATTAGAATGAAATGAACAATCTCAATCTGGTATGTCACTGCACAGTTTTTAAACCAAGAAGGGTGGCACTAGGCCGCAGTGGCTTTTCTATCTGATTTTTGAGGCCTTCTGCAAGCGACTAAAGCCAACTTCCCCTGCCTAAGAATTATTAATTGCACCTCCCAAAGGAGTCAAAGTCACCTACTGAGGCCTGGGATGGGATGAGATGCACCATGCTGTGCCTCCTCTGCCGGCCTTTTGTCTTTCTGCCCATGACAATGAACCGGCAGACTCTGTGGCTTTCTGAGAGTATCACTTAAGCTGTAGCAGCCTTTCGGGTTGTGCACCAGCAAGAAAGTCGGCCCAGGTATGTTGACCTGCTTTTCCATTCCTGAATGGCATTGGGTGGGCCAGGATCTTCCTTGGGTGGGCCTGGCCCACCCAGCCCACCCTCTAGAACAGAGCCTGCTGCTGTGGTGTGGGGACACTTCGGAGGGAGAGTTATCCCATTCATCTAACTGGTGGTAACTGACTGCCATTCTCATGGCTCCTTTGTTTTTCACCCAAAAATTGCAGGCTTGGTCTGGACCCACAGCCAATTGACATGGTGGATATCAACAGTCAAATGCGTGAGTTCCTTCTCTTTGAGTATAGTGGTGCTGGTAATTTTTTCCAAAACAAAACAAATCTCATGGTTCTCACAGCTATTTCTCTCTCGGAAACAGATAATGGGCTTGCCAAATGTCTCAGTCACCAGTTCTGTTCCTTGAAACATTTTTCCTTCATCCAGAGGTTTTTCCTTTGTATCTATGGCATGTGGGGAGCTCCTCAGGTAATCAATCAATATATCAGGGACTTGCAAAGCGCAGCAACTCACCTGTGAGGGTCTCAAGGCGCTGGGGGAGGGGGGCTGCTGGTCAGACTGAATCATTTGAAGAGCAAGGTCTTGAGGTCCTTCCTGAATTGGGGTAGCGATGCGGATTGCCTGAGGTGGAGGGGCAGGCGTTCCAGGCAGCAGCGGCGAGGTAGGAGAACAACCTTTCTCCAGTTCTGGTCTTGTGGCTCCTGGGGAGGAAGGCGAGGGCGAGTTGGGAGGATCTGAGTTGTCTGGCGGGTACACGGAATGTGAGGTGGTGGTTAAGGTATGCTGGTCCTTTGTTGCATAGAGCTTTGTACGCATGAATGAGGAGCTTGAAAGTGACTCTCTTGATGACTGGGAGCCAGTGGAGTTGTCGGAGGTGTTGCGTGATGTGGCTGTGGCGGGGTATGTCGAGACCAGTCTGGCTGTGGCATTTTGGACGTTCTATAGTTTCTTTAGCTGTTTCTGGGTGACGCCGGCGTAGAGTGCGTTGCCATAGTCGAGTCCGCTGGTGATGAGTACATGGGTGACCGTCTTTCTGGATTCTGTGGGAATCCATCTGAATGTCTTTTGAATTAGACGGAGCGTGTAGAAGCAGGCTGAGGAAACTGCGTTTATTTGGCGGTTCATAGTGAGAGATGAATCCAGTATGATGCCGAGGTTGCGTGCGTGGTCCGTCAGGTGGGGGGAGATCCCAGAGTGGCTGTCTACCAGGAGCCATCCCAGGCTAAAGGGGTGGACCCCGGGATCAGTACTTCAGTCTTGTCCGAGTCCAACTTGAGGCAGTTGTCTTTCATCCAGGTAGCACCTGCCTTTATTCCGCTGTGGAAGTTGGTTCTGGCAGTTGTGAGTTCATTGGTGAGGGAAAGGAGCAGCTGGGTGTCGTCGGCGTAGGAGACTTCTTTACCACTCAAGAGGATTCTCATCTTCCTCTGTTTTGCATTGAGGCTCCGTGTCCCCAGTCTTTTTGGGTGGGGGGGGGGGGTTGATGTTTCGGTACAGTGGCCCACATGCTTTCTCCATGCATTCCCTCCAATTCTGCTCCTTCTGTGAATGATTGCAAAGATTCAACAGGAACTTGTAGAATAAGTGCTGTGGCTCCAGTGTAAGCTTGTTAGCCTTGGTTCCCATTGGTTCTAAACTTTCTTGGGTACACCCATGCCCCCCTCTTCTCTCCTCCTTCTGCTGCTCTGTAGCATCTTAACCTGGGGGTTTGGAGTTTAAATAGATTTGGTCCCAGATCTTAGAATACTCCAGGGCGGTGGCCATTACCATTCACCAGGATCATCGACCCTCTACTCTGAAGTCCTTTGTAAAGCACTTGCCTCAACTTATTCCTGGTGGTTGCATCCAAGATAGCAGCAGCTTTTTCAGGTTCTTAGCCCCTAGTCGAATGGCTTCTTGCTGACGGTACAAAGTGCAACTTCGTAAAAAACATCCAATAAAAACAGAGTTGTATTGTATAAGGAGGTACTTCTTCACTTCCTTTCTCCTCTGTGATAAATATAAGTGAATGCACAGTTTCTACTGTATATCCCTTATTGCCAAGTTTGAAGGGAAGGAAACCAGCCTGATCAAAAACTCCCAGTAACAAACAGGGAGTCACGAAAAGCTTCATCATGGACTGCAAATAGGGCCCATGATATAGGTCGACAGAAGGTCACCTTCCAAATCCAAGTTTAAAACCAGAAGACTACTTCCATCCTTTGTGTTGCTCTAAGTCTCCCAGAATTAGAGGCTCACACTGGTACATGTAGAAGTCTTCCTTCTGGCATCACCTTCCCTTTCAAGGTAAAGCAGTTCACCAAGAGCAAAAACGAGGTCCTTTCTCTCATCCAACACCCACCAAGTGAATTTGAACTTGATCCTTCTAAAAATATTAAACACCGCTCTGGGACAAACAGCCCTATCAACCAAATTATGGGTCCTCGGGCCAAGACCCTGTTACATGATATCAGAAAAACAAATTAATTCATTGCACGTTTGTCTGGCAACTACTTCGGAGATTGTCTTTATCAGACCAATTACTAAAAAAAGTAAAAACATTATTTACATGCAATACAATAGAAAATGTGCTGCCAGATGGTTTTAAAAATTGGATCCTCTATGTAACCTGCAACCCAAATGGTACACGTTGAAGATCAATTTCATGAGCTCTTATCCTGCTAAATTGACAACTTAAAGATGTTGTCCAACATTTAGGGTGTGCGCCCGCTTTCCAGTTGCTAAAGAAAATTAAGCACCAACATTACAGTGCTAAACAGAATTCTGACTCTGTTCTAAATATCTGCTATTCCAAGGACACTAAGCTGTTCTGTAACATTTCCACATGCCCATGGCCTGTGATTCTTTGAGCTGGGTAGCCTCTGCTAACATTCCAAGAGCAGGCCAAGTAGGCTCAAATTTCTCTAGGTTACTAGTTCAGGATGTTCTTCAAAAAAGTGTTAGGTAAGCCACTATAGGACATATTTAACAAACTTTCACACAGCGCAACAAGCCACCTTGCTGTGCTGCGTGAAAGGGAGAGGGCAGAAATGTGCCGTATTTAACATTATACGGTGCATAAAGATATTTCTCCTCGTTGCGCCTCTTGTGGGGAGGTGTACAATTCTGACGCATTTCAAGGTCTACCACTCTTGGTAAATCTGGGAATTAATCATAATACATGGGTGGATGCGTGGAAACACCCACGCTCCACCCATGTAATGCCCTCACCATGCAGTGTAGCGCAAGGCAGCGACTTGCGCTGCCTTGTATTACACTTGCTTTACCAAGCCACGCAGTTCCACATAGGATGACCTTGCGTGGCTTGATAAATCTCATTGTAGGGTTTACACAGCCCTATGTCGCATTACGTGGTGTAGGGCGACACAAAATCTGTGATAAATATGCTCCTTGAGTTAAACTCACAGGAAACACAGAAGGTGGTGAATGCGGGACAGTCAGTACCATGAGACTTGGTTCAGAATCTTCATCGTCCAAAACAGGTAATCAGCACCAATGCTCTTATTCATAGTTATTCTTGCTTGAACTGTACGTCAATTGAGTATGCTTCATTGTGACTTTGTTTGCATTTCTTTTCAATTGATTCATAGGGAATCTTTGCTACATTTTGTCTGCAATGTTTATAAAGCATGAAAAGAAAGTATAATACCCCCTTTGTGTCTTTTAATGAGATCAGGATTTTCCTTCCCAAAAGCTAGTCAAATCTACATTTACAGGCAGGCCTACTGCCTAATGATTTGTTTGGTCAACGTAAGTTAAAGCATTTTTTTTAAGGTTTGGATTTCCTGAGAATGTGTCACGATAGGGTACTCTGCCACCTGAAATGTAGGATAGAAAAAGTAGTCAAGTGCGAAGCATGTTCACTTCGCTATCACACCAACCCACTTGGGGAATGGCTCAGCTCATGTGTCTTCTTATCTAGAATCTTTGCCCATGATGACAGGTTTCCACAACTTCTTCAGCTCGGGTGGTGGAGGGGATCTGACTAAGCTAGCGGAGATAGCACCGGACGCCCTGCCACACAAATGTACTAGTAACAGCTTACAGGATCATGCGGGTGACGTGAGCACGAGCAGCAAGAAAAAAGTTACAGAAACAACATGGTCTAAAACATGTGACTATAGAGTGCAAGATAAAATAAAACGTGGCTTTATTGCTGAATTGGATTCCCTAGTGACTGCTGATGCCAGTTTCAAATTTGTTAGGGAGCTGGAAGTAAATATATGATGGTCATGGTCAGTGACTTGCTTCCTCATCCGAAATACAGTGGGCATTGAGGGGGTACATGACCCCACTCTCATGCCACTGACTAGGAACAGTTGGATAAAATCACTGCAGTAGTGCTGGATCCATCATATGAGGCTGGGCTTGGTGCTTGATATTAATAGTTTATTTAGCTGCTGCAGCGAGACCAATGCTCCAGCGCCCCACGTGTGTCGCTGATGGGCAAGGGCGCTCTAGTTTCTTGCCAATTAGAAATGATGGAACCCTCTTGGCTCTAGATGGACTCCGTAGAACTGTGACGTAAGTGTTAGAGCAGAATGCACTGAAGGCTGGTTTAGAAAGTTGGGTTCGCAGTTACACGCAGAAGAATAAGGAAGTGTTTTTCTAAGCTCTGTGTGTGGCTTAGTTCTTTGCAGCTACCCAAACTGGGGAGAACACTGCAAATGGTGACAACTTAGGGGATAAGAAACCCAAAGATCGACAGTGCTCTTCCAGAGAGTGTGCCGCGGTTCAAGCAAACTGCTCATGCATGCTATTTGTGTTGCAGTTGAAGTGAGGAACCAAAACTTAACTCATGTGGAGTCAAAGCGCAACTCAAGCGGCCATAAAGAAGTTAAAAATTATGAAAGCATTGCAAAGAAATCTTCATATCGATGACCAAGAACCTGCGGGTCAGATCATATGTAAAGGTTTCACGTTGCTACGCAATATAGTCATATGTAATCCGAAGTGTGACCACTAAAGGCAGATAGAACTAGGTTTTCAAAGAACAGTTATTGATAATCACAAAGTGCAAGATAATGTTACAATTAAAAGGTGGTGAATAGAAATAGCACGCATAAGCAGCCTAAGGAGAAAACAAATTATTTACTCACCAGAAAAATTGAGCCGGTATGACCTCAACTCAGGTCAAGCACATGGTTTGTGGTTGATAGGTGCGTGACCATTTCCACAGTCTCGGAATATCTTCGGAATAGTGAAATGTTTCAGCTGGCAAAGAAGGAAGTCACTTTTCCACCTATCAATAAAGATGATCCCGAGGCCAACACGTCACAAGGTCTCGCTGCTGAGTCACATAAACGAAGCCATAAAGATCCACATGCAATGTCAGCAAGTTCCACACTGGTCTACAATGCTGATGTTTTCCTGAAACCACCACCGCCATTCGATACTGCCAAAAAGCAAAATATTGGCGATAAATGGACTGCTTGATAGAGACATTTGATGATTTCATCAATGCAATTGAGGAGACTGATAACTAAAAGATTAGCAAGTATCTCAAACATCTTGCTGGTGATCGTGTAGAAAAAGCCATAAAGAGAATGTTACGAACAGATGAAGAAGTCACATATCATCAGATTAAAGAAGTGTTGAATATCAAGTATAATCCAATGCCAAATGTTGGTTATGAAAGTTACATCTTCAACCAGGAACGCTGGATCAACCATTGATGAAATTGTGGAGAGACTCATCAGACAATGTAAATTCAATTAATATAATGATGAAGAAGCTATGTGTCTGGGAGTGATGGATGGATGCTTGTCAGATTCATTCAATCAATCAAATCAAGCTTTATGTGACTATTTGTGGAATAATCATAAAAGCACAATAAAAACAAGTTAAAACAAAACATGTAGAAGTACATTCGCTGAGAAAACTGGGTGAGCAGACACAGACATTAACTAATCGTTAAATTCTCAGAATTAAAACCACAGTTTACATAAACATAGTTTTTCTAGTTGTAAAGACCGACCGTAAAAATGCGGTTACAGATAAAATTATAAGTTCTCCCCCAAGCGATTGCATAACCAGAAATGCAGGTCGACATTGACGCAGACCTAATGATCTAAGGACAGGGAGTATCCATCTCTTCCTTTGACCTTGATAGTATTTACAGAAAAATACAACATGCATCGTAGTCGGAACTGATATATCATCACATGGGCAACTATTTAGCACTCTAGACCAATCATTTCTGGCAGGGAAGCTAAGTGATCTTTGAATAATGCCCAACCTAAAATGAGTGAGCAAAAATCTATCGTAGTCAGGGGTAACCAGTGTAGGAGAGTAGGATCTGCTTCACATGTTTACCCCCACTTTTTGCTGGTGTTTCAGTGTTTTTCGACTTTAGTCTGGCTGGGACCCTGCTAACCAGGGCCCCAGCCTAGCTGCTTCCTCTATAAAATGATTCCATGTACTTTAGGTACAGTTCAGATTGGATCTGAGGTGCCCTTATAAGTCCCTAGTATATGGTATACTATGTACCCAGGGCATAGGTACTCCAGAGGCCTATCAGGGGCTGAAGCATGTATTATGCCACCCCTGGAAAGCCACCCAAAATGACAGCACAGGTCTGCTACTGCAGCCTGGGTAAGGTGGTGCATGCACCCCTTACTGTGATATAGGTTACCTATATCACTATATATATACACACACATATAAACCTATAAGTCACTCCTATGGCAGGCCTTATCCATCCTGAAGGCAGAGTGCTTGTTTCTTATGTGAGAGGGTGCCCCTGCATGAGCAGAGCCCCTCTGCAGCATTCGGAGACCCTTCTCTGATGCTGTTTGTAGTGCAGCCTGACCATGTACTCTTAAGTGCATTATAACCAAACGGTAAATGCTAACTTTGGACTGGCTGCACGGAAACATGTTGTATTTGGTGTCAAACACCTTGGAATCATATCCCCACTCCAGTAACTGGTGTGGGAGCATGATCCCACCCTTCTAGAGGGAGAGACATGACAGCACTGGTATACCCGGTAGAAACTTAATAGAGCCCTGGCATCACAACATGTATGCTGCAGCCACAGACACGGGTCTGGCCTCCTGCTGCTGACCGAAACTCCGGCAGGAGAGGCCTGGACAATAGGTTTCCTGCCACAGGGAGGTGTAACCACCTCCCAGACAGGCTTATGTGTATTGGGGCTGGGTGGGAGCACTCTCTGAGTGCTTTTGAAGTCCTGCATTGGGGGCACATTTGGTGTCCCTGTGCATAGTCCAGCTCAAACTGTTTCAGGGGCTTCCAGACCCTGATCTGGCGTGAAACTGGACAAAGGAAATGGGTGTAGCCACCCCTCTTTCCAAAGGTGGGTCCCCAGAGTATGGCCAACCCCTTACCTTAGTATAAGTATGGGACCCCCGTCCTTAGGACTTTAGATTACCCTGGACGAAACTCTGCAGCCAAATCCTGGACCTTCGACGCTCTACTCAAGACCAGAGGACTGAAGAAATTTCCCTTGGGGTCAAGGAGTGACTCCCCTGCTTGGCAGGCACCAACAAAGCAATTTGCCAGTCTGCATTATCGAAGCTCCTGCCGGACTCTGAAGTAATTGCAGCCCAGGAAGAGGATTTCCAGACATCTCAGAGGCCGACCCGAGTCCCCATCAAAGCTGAGACCCGCAGCCCTTGTGAGTAGCGTGGAACCGGAACTCCTGGTCACCGTGCATTTCTGCAAGTGCATTGACTTCTCGACATCTCTTGAAGTCGTGCTTGGGCTGACTTGTAGCTCCCACCTCGAGCACTGAATCCACTGAAGATTGTTGGCCTGGTCATTTCGAGTGACCTGTGGGCCACCCATTTTGTGTTTCATCTTGAGGTCCCTTCGCAATCCCTAGTCCGTTGACTTGTGGGTCCCTAAGGGGGTATCTTTGTATTTTCTTGGGCTTTCCTGGTTGCTTCAGATGTGCCTCGACTCCCTACCAAGTGGTGAGTCCCACAGACCTTGCTGGTCTGCACCGAAGCATCTTTCTCGTTTCTGCGTGGGTTGCTGTTGCCAAGGCTTGTTGTGTCCAATCCGGGCACCGACGCTGCAGCACTCGACATCCTTTGTGGGGCAGCTTGAATCCAGCTCCTGGTCATCCTCGACCCCTCCTGGTCCTTGTGGCTGAAGAGTCAAGCTTCACCTCTTTCACCTGAAATCACCCGACATCGGTGGCATCTGTTCATTGCCTTCCTGGTCCCTGGCTAGTGACCCAGACTCTGTCCCCTCTACTTTCAGGTTCTTTTCATCTTCGATCCAGGCTTGTATCTCTTCGGACACTTCGCATCTTTACGGCAGCAGCACTTCTTCGCCAGCTCCCATTGAAATCGATGACGTGACCTGACACCAAAAGACACCTATGCACCCAGCTTCCCTGGGTGAGTTAACACGAGTACTCCGGTGCTCCCGTGGGTGCTAGCGCTAGAACTTCCTAAGTCCAAAAGGGTTTGGTCCTGACTCACTTCTAAGTGTCCCTAATCTTTAAAAATCTAACCGCGACATTTCCCCGTAGAAGCTAACGGGAGCTCGCGGCTGTGTTCACACACTTCACACGGCCCCCGTGGGTCCCCTGTGTCACTACCTTGGGTGGTTCCTTGGGGTCCCAGCGATTCTACAGGCTCTAGGCCTTGTGTCTAGTTAAGTTGTGGTTCTTATACCACTATTTTACTATATGGTTTGGCTCACCCCTAGGGCCTGACGTGTATTTGTGCTATTTTACTGTGATTATTGAAGTGTAACTTATGTGTTTTGACCTCTAGTCTCATAAAGAGACTAGGAGGGTGTGTTCAGTAATAAATACATATATGTTATATGTATACCTGGTGTGGATATCTTTCATTTAGTGACTCAAGAGATTATAGACTGGTAAAACAAGCTGCTTTACATTCCTTCAAGACTTAGCCTGAAGGCTGCTCTCCATAGCTACCACTAGGATAGCTTTTAATAAAGGTTGTCTTTAACCTATAACCAATAAGGGGTTGTTTGGACTGATACAAGGTGCCCACTATAACTAGTGGACAGCATATATCAGGCCAACTTCTCACAACCAGTTTTAAGTACGGTTGCATTTTGGCGGAGATCAAAATGTGTGGATGGACAAGAAATGTAATTTTGGTGATTTCTAAGTTAAATCTAAAATTTTCAACAAAATGAAGACAACTTTGTTTAAAAACTTTCCTGTTTAAATTGCATAAAGTAGCTGGATTATCAAAATATTCCCTTTGCACAAAAAGTCTCTGACGTATTTCAACCAGCCGATACATAGAGCCCCATCCAACCTGCAACAATCGGTAATCAATTGGTAGTTCAAAATGGTCTGCTCTGAAGTCCAGATGCGATGCCAGAGAAGAATCAGTTGAATACGAATCTCATCCGTTATGTATGATAAACCAAGTTCCATATGGCAGTTAAAAGTAGAAACACTCTCTAGGACGGCCAATAAGAATCTAAGAAATCTACTTTCTGCTGTCTGTAGAGCAGTCACATCGACATAACCCCAGATGCCCGCCCCATAAGTTGCGATAGCAACACATTTGGCTTTATAAATTTGAAGTAATTCTGGGGGCGAGCGTTTACCCAGTTTCCTGCTAAAGTTAGTCAAGGCTGCCAAAGCCTTTAAGAAGAACAATTTTCTTGACTGGACACTTGTCAGATTCATTCAGATAACGAATGTTGAGAGAAACTCTTAGTTGTGGGGCGAGTGTTAATGGCTGCTAGAGCTGAAGAGCGTGCCGATAGACAAGCTGCCGACATGGAGGCCGGAGGTGCCCAGAATGAATCAGTCATGAGTGTAAAAAGTAGGCTGAAGCCAACGACTGAAGGACACAAGGTCATGTCTTTCTGTAAAAAGAAGTTGTGTTTTAGATGTGGATTTTCATTTCCACACGAAGGTAAATGTGCCGCTCTTGGACAAATTTGTAAAGGCTGTGGTAAGGAGAACCATTTTGTGACTGTTTGCACAGCCAAGAGAAATGCACATGCGTCACAGCTTGAAAACAAAATGGCTTCCAAAATGTTGTAGAAGCAACGTTCGATGCGCACCCACAAGTCCAAGCGGCGACATAAGTTAAGACAAATCTACACCGAGCGACGACGATCGTCGTCTAAATCAACATCAAACAGTTCCTCTGTATCATTGTTAAGTGAGAGTGAAGGAAATGATTGACCCATGCTGAGGGTACCCTCAAAAAAGCATACACATGTTGGGCTGGCTGCTTGTAAAGAAAAATGTCAGTCAAAGAAAGATCGACATGCCAAAGCACCAAAGTCATTCAAATATTGTACTAAAATTACACTGACAGTAAATGGTTGTTCGATACCTTTCATTATTGACAGTTGTGCATCAATGAACATTATGCCTGAGGAGAAATACAATGAATTATCTCCGATTACCACCATTGAAAAGCAAAGTGCATACTTGGGCTGCATCGACGCTCTTAAAAAGTCATGGTTCATTTGTAGCTACAATGAAACACAAGAAAACGAAGGTACAAGCACCGACCCATGTGATTCAAGGCACAGTGTCCAGTGCCTGTCTGCTCAGTTTCAGTCCAGCTGCTGATATTGAACTGATTTCTGTAAATTATGACATAATTCCTCACCACGAAATAGTAAGTCAGTTCCCTTTGTTATTTCATGGTTTGGGAAAACTTAAAAATATGAAAGTGAATTTGCATATTAATGAGGAAGTCCGTCCTGTCGCTCAAAGACATAGGAAAATAGTTTGTCATTTGCAAAAAAGCTGTTGAAAAAGTACTTCAATCGTTACTTAAGCATGATATTATTGAGCGTTCCACTGGCCCAATGCCCTGGGTTTCTCCCATAGTAGTAGCACCCAAAAAGGAAAGTGAAGTAGCTGTACGCATATATATTAACATGCGTCAAGCTAACAAAGCAATTGAACAAGAATGACATCTAGGTCCACACATTACTGGCATGATAACAAAATAAAATGGTGTAACGGTCTTCTCTTGTCTTGATTTAAATAAATGTTATCATCAGTTACAACTTGAAGAAGATTGTAGGGACATTACAAACTTTTCTACACGTTGGTCTGTTTCGATACAAAAACTATGTTTTGGTGTGTCATCCGCTGCAGAACTGTTTCAAGGCGCCCTTCAACGTGTCATATAGCCTGTCATGAATGTGTTTAATTACAGCGATAACATATTGGTTTTTGGAGCTACACAAAAAGAAGACAATAAAGCTCTTACATAAATATGTAGCTCACTTGCCGAAGCAGGATTGACTTTGAATGCAGACGAGTGTGAGTTCAATAAGACATAGTTAAAATTCTTTGGCCGTATCTTTTCTGATGGAAGTATGACACCAGATCCTGCTAAAGTACAAGCGCTGTGAAAAACTGATCCTCCACAAGATATTTCCATGGTGCATTCATTTCTTGGCATTGCCAGTTACTGGTCCAGATACATACAATACTTTGCCACTGTAAGTGCTCTGTTGAGAGACTTGACGAGAAAAGATTTTCATTTCATTGGTCACATGAATGTGAGAAAAGTTTCAAGAAAATGAAGCAAGCCCTTGAGACTGCTACTGAAATGGCATATTTCAATCCGAAGCTTCAAACAGAGCTTGTTGTTGACACTGGGTTAGGCGCTATCTTTGCACAGCACAGTGGAGCGCTGAATGCTTAAGGCTTATTGTGGCATATGCAAGTAGAAGTTTGTCCTGAACAGACTGTGCTTACTCACAACCTAAGAAAGAAAGGTTAGCTGCGGTATGGGCTTGCGAACATTTCCATGTATTCCTTTACGGAAAACCTTTTACAATGGTAACTGATCAACAAGCTTTACTGACTATATTTGGAAATCCAAAGGCCAAAATGAGTCCTCGCATTGAACGATGGGGACTACGGTGACAAGAGTATGATTACACCATTGTGCATCGGCCAGGGAAGGATCAGAACCCTGCTAAGTACTTTTCTCGAGTGTCAATACAAGGTCACGGTACTCCATTCAAGACGGCTGAGGCTTATATCGACTTCATTGTAAAATCAAACACACAAGCTGCCATGTTGTTAGCTCAAATTATCACTGCCATGAGCCATGATAGTGACATGCTAAAGCTGAAGGATATAAGTACACATCAGTCATGGAACCAAAATACTTGAACATTCTTCAGTGATGGTGAATATCAAAAGTATAAAAATGTCAAGGATGAACTGTCCATAACTCAGGAAGGAGTTATATTCTGAAAATAATTGAGGTAGCCCATGAAGGATATTGTGGAATTGTTGCCGCAAAACGAGCTCTCCAAGACCAGGTTTGGTTTCCTTACCTTGATGACAGAGTTGAAAAGGAATTAAAGGCCTGTCATTTATGCAACTACCTTTCCACAAAAACTACTCACTATACCTTGCACATGTCAGAACTCCAAAAGCATTCATGGGAGAGAATAGCCATCCTTGGACTGATAAGGAATGGGACGTCGTCCTAGCTGGCTCTAAGTATGTACCGAGGAGCTCTAAATTTAAACTCATAAAAACGTACATCATACAGAGAGCGTACCTTTCACCCGACAAGATAAACGGATATTTTAACATCACCACTTCTGCATGCCCGCGCTGCCAGCAGCCTAATGCGGACTTGCTCCACATGCTATGGTCCTGCACTTCCCTCCAACTTTATTGGCAGGAAGTAGTCACGACCCTTGCCCTATGTACAGACTCATCCCTGCCGCTTACATGGGAAATTTGCATTTTAGGGCTTTATGCCAGATCCAAAAAGAACAGAGTCACGTCAAGATTTCGGGATCTGGGGTTGATAACCGTAAGAGGTGGAAACAGGCGGAAAGTACAGCACTACATAGAGAGGAAACAGCGGGGCTCCGCAAGTACCCCATAGCGCAATATTGGGACACACTACTCACTGCCTTTAAACACGGCGGTACAGAAGAGGGTGATGCTACCCAGTCTGTTGATTCGCAGTAAATGCATTAGAGATTCTGAGCTAAGATGGATGTGGTAGTTACACTCAGAAGCGCGTAGCATCGGAAGCCTGCATATTGTCCTAGTCCGTTATGGGAGGCTACCCTGACCCTGACCAATTACTAACGCAGCAGCGATCTTTACCACACATATTGATCTAAACCCCACCCCGGCGAGTCACCATGTTGTAAGACTCCGAATAGGCATTTTTGTACCGAGTCATGCTACATTCAATATATTTGTATCTTTTTGATGGCAGTTTCTTTACTATATTGTTTAGTTTTTTTTGTAAATTAGAGAAAATATTTCTTATTGGCACTTTTCAGTGTTTTCTTCTCTTTTCGTCACTGCGATGTTGCAATGATTATGCCCTATAACTATTTGTATGCGTTAATGACATGGGTGCCAGACATCGATAGAATGGCCCCAACCTGAGGTGTTAAAACAAGGCGCGGACGACCTTGAATGCAAATTAAGAACTGTGATGTAACACTGCGCATGAGAACTAGCACACAGTGATCCAAGAGCAAGTACCCTTTGGAGAAGCATGTATATGTGACTGCGGTTAGTATCCCCACTATTGTACCACACTGTTGACATTCATAATGTTATCCTTTATTTGTATCATATATGTTTGGATACTATTTTCAATTCTCCTGAAATGTAATGTGATATCAGAAAAGACCAATAAAGATATTTAAACAAAAAAAAATGGGAGAGAATAGCCATTGACTTTTTCGATCCACTTGACAATGGACATCATCTATTTGTGATTCTGGCTCAATGCTCACTATTTCCACTAATTAGAGAACTTTCATCTACAACTCAAGAACAAGTCATTGAAAGCCAGATGGCATCTTTGTGACATGGGGCGTTCCAGCCATCGTGAAGACTGACAATCGGCCGCCTTTCAATAATCGAGAGTTCAGAGATTTCTTGGAGCATTTGAAAATAAAGCATCAAAAGTGCACTCTTCTGTAGCCACAAGCCAACGGACTTGTTGAGCTTTTTATGAGTACGCTAAAGAAAGCAATGCAGCGTGGCTCTCTTGAGAAGCTCAATTTGAAAACTGTAATGAATTCTACCTTGAGAGCTTATGGTTCAAAACCCCACTCGACCACAGGTGAAAGTCCTGCGACTTTGATGTTACGGAGAGCAATGAGTGGACCAATCATAGAAGGAAAGATAAGACAACAACTCATGAGAAGGACTTGGTTAACAACCAAAAGATGAAAGTGTATGCTGATAAAACACGACATGGAAAGAACATCATCTTTAAAAGAGGAGATCCAGTGCTCGTATGACAAATGCAGAAATGCAGAAAAGAAAATCTGATACTCTTTTTGATGCAGAACCTTTCCAAGTGGTGTCTACTACGGAACACCCTGGGAAATCTATTACCCGACACCAGGGGTGCAACTAAACTTTGGGGGGAGGGGGAGGGGGGTAACACATGGATTAGTGGAGACAGAGACATCATAAGAGCCGAAACAAAATTACTTGTGGAGGGCTCCCTTCGCTTTTCCGATGTAGTGCGTAAAACACCGAGTCATTCTTTGAGACTACATGTGGCTAATAGTGCATTTAAAGCATTAATAGTAAGTGCTATTATTCTCAGAATAACATGATTTTGGAGCTCTCAAGGAATTTTAGCACAGTGAATGACAAATGTTCTATTTTAATACACATTAGGCCAGTAAACCTGGTGCAATGTAAAACACCAGATTCTATTTTACATCCCAATCTCAGCCAAATTGTACACTCCATACACCCTTGGCCAGTTTTGTCAACCTAACTAGTCTAAACAAAATCTTTTACAAGATATTTCACCATCCTTCCACCAAAGGAAGATTTTGAAAAGTGGAAGTAAATAATGTGGTTTAAGCACATTTATTTAGTTACTGCTCTGATCATGCTTCATTTACCTGTACACAATACTTTTATGTTATTTTCTGAATATGATTTTAGTATAGTAAACAGCTTTGTAGCTGTTTGGGTAATCTGCCACATTTCCTAGCTTTATAACACAAAGAATTTTGAATATATATTATCCGGGCGCAATATTCTTAGGAGTGCAAAATTTTAAAAGAAAAAAACATTTGTGGTAGAAGGGACTCAAGTCACGTTGGTGCTGTTGTCTGCAAGTGCAGGTTATGTTGTCTTGCACACCTTTCCCCGCAGAAGGACTGCACAGAGCTGTGCCCTCATGCATCTCTCATAGCCTCTGGGCAGGTGGGAGCTGCTTGCGCTGTTTCCCGGAGCAAAACACAGTGGAACGTCTCTTGTGGTACCAGGCCGCTGTACAAGGAATTCGTTTTGTGCTTTTTGACAGGCAGAAGGAGCATTTCAAGACCAAGTTTCACGCTTGCTGCCTGACTTCATGTGTCAGTTTGGGATGGTGGGTTGAGTCACCCGGGGGTATGGTATCCATTCATTCTTTCATTCATTATTCAGTCTTTCACCATTCATTCTGTCCTTCCATCTGTGTGCCCATCCATATCCAAACCCATTCAACCTTTCCAAACCTATCCATCATTTCACTCATCCATCCATCCACCCTTTCACTCATTCATCCATCTTTTCACCCATCCATCCATTCACTCATCCATCCAACCCTCTCACCCATCCAGCCATCCTTTCACTTACTCATCCATCCATCCATCCATTCACACAATCACTACTCCGTCCATTTGTCCATTCATTCACCATTTCACTCATCCATCCACCCTTTCTTCCAGCTCTTCACCCTCCTTTTCACTCATCTATGCATTCTTTCACTATTTATTGGTAACTCAGTGCTGGCAGGGGAAAAGCGAGAAAAAGAGTCTATTACCTGCAGACCAGCGCATCTGTCACTAGGACGGCTACATGCACAGACCGCTTATTAGTCAGTTTGTATCATGGCCTTGCCCGTCCATTTTGCATGCAATCGACTTATCTGCCATTCTCCTTATATACGGATATTTGCTATTGTATCTCATGTTTTACTGACTCTCTCACCGTGCCCATCGGCACCGATTCTAGGTGATTACGAGGATTTTGTGGTAACTCATTCTTCCGGCGACCACATGCCTTTTGAATACACACTTCCGCTAACCCGCAACCAAGAGAAGTTAGCGCTCTAGTTTCTGGTGTGACGAGCACCCGGAAGTATCACTACGGTCCAGGTGATACCACTTCTTCATTTCCAATTAATTAAAGTCTGCATAAATAGAGTGCCTTCAGCACTTACCCGCAGTACAGCGGAACCGCGGGATGGACTCACATCGAGCCAGGGTTTTCAAAGGACACGTAAGTACGGCACAGCCGTCTCGGGGAGCGGACTCTTCGTTTCCATTACGACCAGAATGTAGAGGGTAATAGACTCTTTTTCTCGCTTTTCCCCTGCCAGCACTGAGTTACCTCGCCCTATCCACCCGTTCTAAAGGTTCATGAGGCATTGTTCTCTCATATACATAAGTATGTATCAGACTTACGCTACTTTTTCCTTATTTTTCAACATAGAGTTGCTCACCAATCGATAGAGTGTGTGTTTTCTGTTTCATGTGTGTATTGTCTCGTATTGTTCCTTTTCCCCTACAGGTCACTACACCTCTTTTTGCATTTTAAGATTTATGGTTAGACATCACGTAATGTCACTATGTGGCGCACCGCTTATTTTTGCAGGTACCACGTATTATGCTTCCTGGGACACTCAGCTACCATTTTCCTTTTTCTTCTTTTTTTCAGACACAAAAAGCATACCATTAGGTATTGTATACTAATGCTTTATTAATTACATTTTCACTTATTTTCAATAGTCGTTAAATTAAAGCACACGTTATTTTTACAGGGGGGATCTTGTTCTTGTCCTGACGAAGATGCCTTGCTGCATCGAAACATGTTGACCTACTAGGAGTATCCGCACATTACGCAGGACATCTTCGCACCACCTTTTTAACAGCACCAGCCTCCCTTGACCTATTAAAGTTTCTAAGTCTAATGAGGCCAGGTCATTTTTAATACACCTACCTACATCCACTTCAGACCCTCCCTCTTGCATCACACATAGCACTACATTATCAGTGCTCCCGCGTAGTCGCAGGTCGTAGCACGCCCCGTCCCGCAGCGGGGTGGGAAGACCCCTATGATGAAGCATGACACCAAGGGCCATTCTGGTGTGTGAGGGGTATTTAAACAAACACAGTGCGTGTCCAACCACAGTAGGACACACACCTTCCACCACCCTAGATATCTGAACCCAGGTTCTTCTCTTCCCCCTCCTCCTTTCCCCCAGAGGTGGATCCTTTTGTTTTGTAACTGTGTGTTATCCTTGCCATTAGCATCTTGCACTTCATCTAAACCCTCACGTTCCCTCCGCACGAGTCCCACGTTTTGCACATTCCTCCTCATTAGAGCACCTGACCCTCGTAGATAAAACAGCGTTTACAACCCCTACTTTTTGCCTCATTTGTCCTTCGATGAATGAATACCGAAGGGACCAGATACTGACGCATCCTCAGTGCCCTGAAGCTAAGGGACTGTTAAAAAGGGATAACGCGTCGGTAGTGTTGTCATTTTCGGGGACTGTCTTACGTGCAGTTCGTATACAGTCTCTTTTTTCTTTTGCTGCATGCACGCCTCTCACTTTGGGATGGTGGAGGGCCCTATTCTGACAGAAACATAAAAAGACCAGTATACCTTACCGCCCATCTCTTTTCCTCTTTTCTGAGCCTCTTGGGCTATCTCTCTAACAAGAAGAAAGACGAACCACCTTGGAAGATTACGGCCGAAGATACAGAGAGGAGGAGGAGCGTATACCACTTGGCTATGCTGACTTTTGGTTCTTACTATTATCAATAAAGATCGTATCACAATTGATCCCTGAATTCGGCCTCCTAGATTCTCCTTCCGCCCGTCCCTCTCACACACCCATACATCCACCATTCCACCCATACATCTATTAATTTACCCTTTCTCTCATTATCCATCTATGCACCCTTTCACTCATCCCTTCATCCCTTCACTAATCCATCCAGCCATTTGCCCACCTTTTCACATTAATTATGAGCTGAGCCTTTGTCTGCAGAGTTGCAGACAGAAGAGACCCATCAAGAACTTCACCCTTGCTGTAGTTCCTAAAGCAAGGGGTCGGGTGGTGGAAGGTTCACTATGACCATGCACATAGGCCATCTGAAAACTTGAAAGTCATGCGTGATTTCCAGTGCCGGGACCAGAGGTGACTGTGACATGTTGTTGTTTGCAGGGCTTTAAGTTGGTTGAAAAAACGTATGGGTCTCTCCAAAGGCCGTGTCCGATGTAATTAAGAGCGTGGCTTAAAACACAGTAGCTACAAATCTGTGCTTAGCATAGTGTGCTGCCCGACTGGTATTCTGCTACTTCTGTTATTGCATCCAGATATATAACACATCACACCTACAACAAGCCAGGACTATTGGCTTTGTCAATGGTTGTTAGTTGCATAAAATAAAAAAGCACAGCCATGGCTTTGTTGTATATAATATTGAAAATGCTTCAGTTCTAAAATGATGGACTGTGAAAAAACTACAACCCCTTCTCTTTAACTTCTTTCGCTGGCTTCTTTAAATGAACTGGATTCTGTACATTTCTTTCATTTCGTGAGGTGCAACATTTTTATTTATGTATAGTTAAAACAGAATGCCCTGCCCTAGACTGAGGCAGGAGGAGGCCCACCACATGCTTTAACAGCCCAGCCTGGCCCATTGTCATTCAGTATGTGACAATAATCAGCCGGCAAACAGAATGACAATGAGCGGATTGGGCTGCTCTTGTGCTCAGAGGAGGAGTGCGAGGAGGCCCGGTCAAGAAGCAGAGGCTTTTGCACGGGGAACAACGCTGGTCCCCGCAATGCCCAAAATTACAGACAAAAGGCGTCTGTAAAAAGGATCATCACGTAAAACGGACGTGAGATTCAAATCACGGACGGTCCATGAAATTTACAGACAGTTGGTCACCCTACTTGAAGGTCAGGCAGGCACCAACTCCAGACCAGGCAGCCCAGCTGACGGCAGCTGACGGTGGGGCTGAAGCCCGTTCTGCCCAATGGGTGTTTGCGCGCTTGCCTGAGACTCTTCTCTTTTCGGGCACTTGACCAATTGCTCAATAGATCTAATAATTGAAAGAGAGATTGAGTCTGAAACATCGGCAACTGCTGTTGCTTTTACGTCATTGACGCAGATCCTGGACATTGGTGATGACACCTCCCAGTGTCCCAGAACAAGATCGGGTTGAACAATTACAGCGCCAAGAAGATTGATTGAAGAGATTTAATTGTATATGTCTATCTATATAAATGCTTTGGGAAAATTGTAATTCTTTATTTAACATAGGGGGAGATGTAGGGGCTTGTGAATTAGAAATGATGGAACCCTTTTGGCTCCAGATGGAATCTGTAGAACTGTGACATAAGTGTTAGAGCGGAATGCACTGAAGGCTGATTTAAGAATGTTGGGTTTGCAGTTACATGCAGAAGAATAAAAACGTGTATTACTAGGCTTCGTGTGTGGCGTTGTCCTTTGCGGGTACCCAGGTTGGGGAGGAAGCTACAGGCACCAGAGCACAAATTGTTTTTGCAGCGCAGTGCCGAAACAATGTTTCTGTCTAAACTCTAAGACTTTGCAGGGGTCACCATAGCAACAAGTGAATCCCACAAGCTGCAGTATATTAAGCTGTAAATAGCACAGCAATTGCCTGCACAGGCTGCTTTTATTCAGCCTGGAAGCACCTCTCATGATTCCCCATTGTCTCGAGGAGCTACGTAAATGAGTGACTAATGCATTTTAGTGAGGTGAAGCAGCCACCAACACTAAAATGCGTTAATTTAGCCCCTGATGCGTGGTATATGGAAGAGTCACTAGTGATGAAATGGGACCTAATCGGGGCTTTAAGTGAGCTGGGTCCTGCTGGTGCTCAGCACCGGAAGTTCTAAAAAGCAATTGTTGAGACGAGTCCCTATCGGGCTCTCCATTTTTGCCCTCACACTCAGGGTGAAAAAAAAATCTTATCTCTGCAGCAGTACCACCCTTCACGGCCTTTAATGCAACTTCAACGAGACTCGCTATATTTCTTTCACATTTTCATGTCAGAACTGAAGGATTTTCATATTTATAACAAAGCCATAGTTGTTGCTCATGCAAATAACAACCATTGACAAAGCCAATAGTCTTGGCTTTTTGTAGGTGTAATGTTACTTGTTGTATTATATCTGTGGATGCAATGACAGAAGCAGCAAAATACCAGTGGGGCGGCACACTATGCTAAGCAAAGATTTTTAGTTTATGTGTTTTAAGCCACGCCCTTAATTACATTGGCCACGCCGCTATGAGAGACCCCCCAGTTTTTTCATCCCACTTAAACCCCTAGCCCTAATGACCACAGCTGCCAACTTTGGGGCTAGTGATTCAGATTCAAGTCATGGTGTCGGTTCAACCCATGTGATTTTGGGCAAATCACATCTTCCAATGTCGGCTGATCGTGTGTAATGTAATTAGATGCTCATGTAAATCGATGTAGTGTTTTTGGGCCAAGTTCGCGCTATATCAAACTGTAAACTTGAAAGAAAAGACTAATGAATTCCTTAGTTTGAAAATGCGAGGAAACTAAAATCGATTTTAAAATGTACGACGCATGACAAAACGCTTCTGGTCTCCCCAGCTTCTGTTTCTGACAGGACTAGTGACGAGCGATTTTTAAGACTAACTCAGCCTCCTCCACAGTCTGGAATGGAAGGAATTGGGAAAGCTGTTTTGTCCTGCAGCATGGCGGCCGCTACTCGTTTACCAAAAGCCGATTTAGCGTTCTAGTTGTTTATTGGAACTGTGTTCAGAGGATGGAAGTCAATGGATTGCCGAATACACTTCCTGGTCGGCAGCTCATGCGTAGAATATAGCCAAGGGAGCTGGTGCGATAGGTAATGAGCAAATACATTGTTCCTGCTTTTTTCCTTCAATAAATCCCCACTTCATTATTCCCAGATTTCTGCATCTACGAGGAAGTAGTCCCTCTGTTTTGGCAGGACACTGGTTGGTCGTTTTGGTGTGGGGTCTACAGCATTATTATCTGGAGCAGTTGCTTAGCAATGGTGCCATCGGTCTAATACATTCAAGGAAGATGCCGCCCTCCTACCCCGGTTTCGTATTAAAAGCTCGCCTTAGTAGGGGGCAGTGGACCCTTTAGAACCTCAGAGTTCGGTACCACTAAACTTGCTGCACTAATGAACTTTTTGGCTTTACCCCTTAGGGCAGCTCCCTCACATCCTGTGCCCTATCCACTTTCCAGGTATCAGTGTCCAGTGTGCACCTTCCTTAGAGAGCACCACTCGTTAAGCAGAGTGTCTGTATTCAGCAAAGAGGTGGAAAAGGACATGTAACGGTAACGTGAAGAAAGTATATAGAGTGCTGCTGGTCAGTTGGACAGGTTAGAGTAATTATTTGGAGAGGCTGAAGTTAATCTCTTCCCGCCCCACAGACACGTGGCAATGTTGACACATATGTGAGCCTGCAGGCTGACGCTCCGCCACTCTTGACTTCTGCATTGTACACGTTTGTGGAAAATGTTTCTCTGCCAGCCAAAAGTCATTGATTCATAGCTAAACAGGCAAACAAAACTGCGTCAGTTTATTTACTTATTTTTATGTGTTTCAAGACTCACTTCCTCCGAGTTGTTTATCAAGACGTGTCCAGCTCTAGATGAGTAAGTAGAAACAGCAAACAAACCAACTCTGACTGTTATCAAAAATAACACAAATTTTGCTTCTTTTGAGATGCAAATGTTAGGTTTGGAGGTTGTAAGTTTTGACATTTATACCGCGATAACCTTGGGGGCCTCTAGGACTGCTTAAAGAAAATGTTTTAAACCTGAAGAAATCACTTGTATGCTGCTCTTGTTTCCTTCCCTGCAATTACACCTTCTGAGAGATAATTTCTTGTCTATTTGATACTCCCCATTCTCTCCTTTCTTCTTTTTCTCTCTTTCCTTGATTCTCCATGTTCTTCGCCTCTTCGGCTTTCAGTTCTCTTGTCAATATTTTCCCACCTTCCCTTTGTTTCACCTTTATTTGTCTCCTCTTATCCTCGCATCCATCACATTCTTCCTTCACACCTGCTTATCTGGCCCTCTTTCTTCCCACCCTACTGTTGTACACATTTCCCTTTACACTGTTCTAATTTTTCCAACTCCTCGATTTCTCACCTGCCTTCCTGCTTGCTTCTTCCTCTCATCCACCTATGGCCAGATCTAGCATTTTTGCTACTTTGGGTGATGGTGCACTTCTCTGTACCACAAAGATGCCACATGGTGCCCTGCTAACATAACATATTACATGCTAGGTGCAGCCTAGGCATCCACCTACTGTTCTAGTCCTCAAAAAGTGGTCTTGTGTGTACCATTCACTCTCATTTCTCACCTTTAACACCCTTCTCATCCTTCACCTCTTTTTCTCAGACTCACATTCCCTCCTCTCTTGCCCTCTTATCTCACACTTTGCATCTACATCCTCCATCTCTGTGTCCTCTATGAAGGTTTCCTTTTCTTACCTGTCACTTTACTCTAGGTTATATATATCTGTCATTGTGAGCCCACTGTTGTTTTTCATACCCTTATCACAAATTTCTTTTATAACCTTTCTGGTCTTGCCTTCTTCGGAATTCCTCGCTCTAAGATCCTTATTGCTGGCCCACACGCCCCTCTTACCATCCCAATCTCACACATGCCCTAGCATTCAATTCTCCTATCTAGGGCACAAGTGCTAAAAACAGAAGCGTGGGGACTAACAAAGTTAGGCAGTATGCAAGTAAAATCATGGCGCGTGATATCACAGCGCATGACATCGCACGTAGCATCTTAGGAAAGGGCATAACAACCATGATCTCCCAGGAAATGACATCACAAGAAGTGACAGCAGATCTTAAGTCCTTGCACATATGTTTAGCAGATCTATGACGAGTACATTTGAGAGCATTACAATATTTAACAAATTAGATTTTGCGTCAGGGTTGTGCCAAAAAAGTGACACAACTCCAAAACAAAATCCGGGCCTCAACGTATACATTTATGTTTTTTAAACTCTTCCACAAAGAAATTAGCAACAGAGAAACATGGCAGTAGATCTGTTCTGCTTAATTGGTTGCACATTCTGCTTTTTAAAATGTTTTATGGGTTTAAGGCTCCTGCTGCAGTGATCTTTGTCTGCCCAGTAAATCTCAGGAATAATAATAATGATAGTAAAATAACTCTGAAGATTAACTTATTTGCTTGAGAGAACTGTGTTTTGTTTAGTCCCAGTTTTGAATCAAAGTAGCATAGCCGGTTAATAGGTCTACTGCAAAGCACATTCTCTAACACACAGAGGACAGATGTTTATTTTATGTAGATGGGTAGTGGGTTACTGCTTTTAACACAGAGATCCTTTTGTAACTTGCAGTTCATAAGTTGTAATCCTTCTAAAATAGCAGTGAGCTTTGTAAGACATATGACTCTTTAACCTTATAACCCTCACTGTGTTATGTAACACATCCTGTACATTGAATTACACATGCATGATTTATTGTCAATGTATAATGTGTATGTGTGATGTAAAGCACTCTGATAGAAGTGTGGCTCAGGGGTTAGAGGCAGCAGACCCGGAAGCTGAGATCAGTCCTGGACCAGGGTTCAATTCCCCGCCTCGGCGGGTATTGGGCTAAAAATTCCACGGACTCGATAATTCTCGCCCCGGTGCCTCCTCGACTCACGGGTTCACACTCTGCGACTCTGGGCAATAGCTTGCTTAATCTCCACAACGGCCCCTTGCGGCAGGATGCCTGACTTTCACCTTGTGGATACCCTGCTATCTCACAGGGGAATACCAGGATGGGTTCCCTAAGCAAGCGCCGGGAAACCCACAGCGGGTAGCTGTGCGCTATATAAGCTCAACTACATTTACATTTACATTTACCCTGCATTTGTATGAGCAAAGCTATAATAGAAATAAAACAAAATAATGGTATCCAAATTATTGGTGTACATACTGGTACAGACGAACACAAATGACATTCTTACAGTGCATGCATATCTCTTGTATACAGGGACTGAAAAAAGTCAAAAGCATGCCTCTCTTCAGTACTTGTGAAGTAAAAAACTGTGTGCCTTTGTTTCCTCTCCTTTCCATTTGCATCGGTGTGTATGAGGCGCCAGATAACTCCTAGCCAGACAACTCTAATAAAAGCAGGCCTGATGGTTCCTTAAGTCAGGCCTTTGTTTTGGGTCCAGCTGGAAATTAAAGTAACAAAGCCCCCCTCGCTTGCACATTGCTGCTCAGAACGAAGGCTGACAATGTGCAGGCGCTGCTGAATGGGTCCCGGTATCTGAAAATTACACTGGGACGAGTTCAGCATATTTCTGTGGAGCCAAACTTCTTGGCAGGGTAGACGGCGACCACTCTGCGAAAAGAGTGGGTAGATGCCATCTATCTGCATGTACCCTCGGTTTGTGCCGTGCTCCTCTCATAAAAACAACCTTTCCTCTCAAAGTCTCCTTTAACTCGCAAACCCGTCTTACTTGCCATTCTCCTCTCCTGCACCCCTTACCCCCTTCTACTTTGCCATTTCTTCTTCAAGCCTCTCTCTATCATACTAGTTGTTTCTCTCGCTTTAACTTTTTTACTCTCACATACACAGACACAGAGACATTCATTGTTTGTGTTTTCTTATGCTCTCTATCTCGAGTGCAGACGTTGAATGTTTTTCTTTATAAAACGTAAAAAACAATGACGATTTACAAATGAAATATGAATGTTTAGTTATTAAAAAGAATACGTATAAAAATGTTGGTGCCTTTCAAACTGCTGGCTTTGTGTTGGTTATTCACCTATTGAGAAGCATCTATAACCTAAATAGACCAGTGTTTTTAGGAATGACCCATCCACCTCCTAAGTACCTGCGCTGAAGTTGTGCCACCTTCTTTGAAAACCTTTAAGTAAACATTCAACGGGTGCAGTCCAATTCCAGCCTCAGTGTTGCGCTTGTTCAAAAAATTCAAAACAGAATGGCTTTTTTATTGTGAGTCCTCGTTCTTTAGACTGTCTGAGAAGATTCATTTTGTTATAGAATGTGAACAGTTTCTTGGTGGCAGAACATTAAGGTATGTTTTCATGTAGAATCGGGTTTGCGGTCCAAATGAATCACAGACCCTTAACATGCTGTTGCCTTCCGGTAGAATAACAATGACCGCATGTATAGCAAGATTGGAAGGCAAGTTACAGCCAAGTTGTTGGGATACTCTATTTGTTTGGACTCTCACCGGAGGACGCCGCTCACTATTTCCTTTGCCCTGTGTTCTTGGGCTTGCTGCTGCGGACCTGTGCCTGCTGCCATTCCGACATCTCGCCACACCCGCTTCGCGGGTGCCGCTTCGTGCAGCTGGTGGTGACGCTGCGAGGCGGCTGGCCGATTCAAACAGGGGAGGAGCATCGCGCTGCAGGGACTCATTCTCCGAGGAGTCCCTGCACGGCCCCTGACACCTGGCCTGCGCACCCTGTGAGCCCCGCCCCCGGACCGGCACCTTGTTAAAAGGTCCAGCCTCTCCTGGCATCTGTGGGATACTCTATTTGTTTGGACTCTCACCGGAGGACGCAGCTCACTATTTCCTTTGCCCTGTGTTCTTGGGCTTGCTGCTGCGGACCTGTGCTTGCTGCCATTCCGACATCTCGCCGCACCCGCTTCGCGGGTGCCGCTTCGTGCAGCTGGTGGTGATGCTGCGAGGCGGCTGGCCGATTCAAACAGGGGAGGAGCATCGCGCTGCAGGGACTCATTCTCCCAGGAGTCCCTGCACGGCCCCTGACACCTGGCCTGCGCATCCTGTGAGCTCCGCCCCCGGACCGGCACCTTGTTAAAAGGTCCAGCCTCTCCTGGCATCTGTGGGATACTCTATTTGTTTGGACTTTCACCGGAGGACGCCTGTAGGAGAGTGGAATCTGACTAATGGTTGCCCCCAACTTTTTGCCTGGTATTTAAGTGGTTTTTGACTAGTCTGGCTGGGATCCTGCTATCCAGGACCCCAGCCTATCTGCTTTCTCCCTAAAACTGTTGTGAGTACTCTAGGTACAAACATAATTGGATGCTGGGCATGCCCTACCAGTCCCTTGTAGATGGTACCCTAGGTACCCAGGGCATGGGTCACCCAGTAGGCCTACCAGGGCTGCAGCACTTATTGTGCCACCCTGGGACAGCCACCCAAACTGACACCACCAGACCACTACTGTAGTCTGGGTAAGGTGGTGCTAGCACCCCTTACAGGGATGTAGGTACCCTATGTCCCATACCATTACAACACATATACTCTCATAGGTCACCCCTATGGCAGGCCCTGGTAATCCTACAGGGCTGGGTGCTGAGGTATGTGTGAGGGGGGACCCCTACGTGAGTAGGACCTCTCTGCAACCTTCGTAAAACCGTTACTGGGTTGTTTGTAGTGTAGCCATACCATATACTCTTAACCACATTATAAGTGAATCGCATCATCGCGATAACTTGAGAATGGCTACACAGAACCATATCGTGTTTGGTGTCAAACATGAAGGAATCATACCCCCAGTCCAGCCATGGGCATGGGGGCACGATTCCCCCTTGCTAGGAGGGTGATATGGGAAAAGCGGTAGAATTTAGACACCAATTTAAAAGTGCACATGTACCACAAAATGGCTACTGTCCGCCACCTACACGACTCTGGCTGGCTGTTGCTGGGGAAAACCCCAGCCTCGCCATCTGGACAATAGGGCTCCTGTGGCAGGGAGGTGCCAGCACCTCCCCAGACAGGATAATGTGGATTGGAACAGGGTGGGTGCACCAAATGTCCTTTCAGAGTTGCACGTAGGCAGCTGCAGAGCCCCAATTCTGCATACACCGCCTGGAACCGGTTCAGGGGCATCCTGCCCCTCGCCCAGGCGGGAAACACACAAAGGGGAGTGGGTGTAGCCACCCTTTCCCGCCTCTACTCTGATTGGTAGGCTCTATTTTGGACCATCCCCTAATCTTGGGGATATATGGGAATAACTTTGCCCTAGAGCCTTAGATTCGTCCAGAACTTCACAGAACTGACCTTCGACGAGCTGCTGCCCAGCTGACTGAAGAAATCTCCCTTGGTATAAAGGAGTTATCCCCCTGCTTGGCAGGCACCTAAAAGACTGCAAGATACCTGGTTGGAACTTCGCTGCTCTCACGAACTTCGACGCCTTCCATCAACCTTGAGGTGGGTCTCCAGTGCATCCCAGAGTCCTGTGAGCGTGCCCAGCAAGCCTGAGCACCGTGGACCACGTGGGTGCCGAGATCCCTGCATACCCCGAGACCCCGGCCACCTCTTGCATAGCACCCGACCCCGACCAGTGGGGAAGTGGTGCTTTGGCCCATTTCTGAGCCAACCTTCAAGCACCACCCGTGCCAAAGCTCAGCTCCCTAGTCCGCTCCGGTGGCCCGTGGGAGCCCTTTTACGCACTCCATTTTGCTGCCCTCCGCGGTCCCTTGTCTCTCGACTTGTGGGCCCTGACGGAGGAAAACCTATCTTTCCAAGAGTTCCCCTGGTTGCTCCAGGCCTGCTCTGCGCTCCCTGCAAAGGTGAGTACCCTCAGACCTCGTGGGTCTGCACCAGCAGCTGCTTTGTTCATCTTGCGTGGGTTGCGGTTGCCAATGCTTAGTGGATCCAATCGGGACACTAACACCGCAGCGACCTTCAGCCGACGTGGAACAGTCGCCCTCCAGAAGCTGGCCATCCTTGAAGCCTCCCGGAGCCCGTGACTGCAGAGCCCAGCTGTACCTTCGACACCTGAAGCATCCGACATCCACGAGCTCCTTCCTGTGAGCTCCCTGGTCACTTTGCTGTGACCCAGACTCTGTCCCCTCTGCTTTCAGGTTCATCTTCACCTTCTCTTCTTCTTCAATCTTCACGACTTCAACGACGCTTCCAGCTAGCAGCAGTTTGGACTACTTTTCCATAGAAAATCAGCCCGCGACCCGACACCAGAATCGACCTATGCACCCGGCTTCCCTGGGGCAGGTAACAGTGGTACTTCGGTACTCCAGTGGTGGTGGGCTCTCCAAAGCCTTAAGTCTCAAGCCTTAACTTTGTACTGTTGCTAGAAGTGTCCTTAAACTTTAAATATTCAACCGCGACATTCTCCATAGGCTAACATTGCGATCCCGATAGCAGCTCTTTGCACTGCACGCGTCTCCCGTGGGTCCCCTTCCTCTTAACTGTGGGTGGATTCTGAAGGGGCAAGCGATCCTGAATGCCCTAGGCATTGCCTGTAGAATTGTCGTGGTTCTTATACCACTATTTTAGTATATGGTTTGGTCCCCCCCTGGGGCCCATTGATTTCTGTGCTATTTATTGTGTTTATAAATGCTTGTTTGAATTGTAACTTTGCCACTAGCCACATAAAGTGACTGTGGGATTCTGTCTAGAATAAATACATATATTTCATATATATACCTGTGTGGGCTACTCTTTCATTTGGTTATTCAAGAGGTTATGATGGTAAAACAATAAGCTTAACACTCCTTCAAGACTTAGCCTGAAGGCTGCTCTCCACAGCTACCACTAGGATAGCTTTCTTTAAAGGTTGTCTTAAACCTATCATCAATAAGAGTCGAATTGGACTGGTGCAAGGTGTCCCTATAACTAGGAACAGCATATGCCAGGCCAACTTCTCACATTGGTGTGCAGCGGTTGGATTCAAGCTTGCCATTGTTTTACCAGATAACAAATTGAATTTCTAAAGTGAAAGCCACTTGGTACCAAAGGTACATATAAATTCAAGCTAGAATACAATAAGTTCTACTGAACTTAGAGTTGTGTGTAGAGGGTTTAGCACACCTTGACTACAACTCAAGAGAGGGTTCAGTAGGCCACACTTAGTGTAGGTAGATACATCACTACACTAAACATGTCTTCAGGTAGAGGTGCCACTAAGGCTATGGAAGGACCCCAGAGGGTCCCAGTTGATAACTATGATCATCTCTCCTTTGCTGAGCTCAGGGAGATGTGCACCCTTAGAAAACTGAAGACAAACAAAGGTGCCAACACCCAACGTCTCAGGGAAATCCTGCTCATAGCAGACTTTATGGAGTCCATAGGGTCCAGAGGAACAGACAGAGTGGGTGGGCGTCCATCAGAAGAGGACACTCCCAGAGTGGACTCTGATGAGGACCAGGAAGAGGATGAAAGTCCTGACCTGGAAGAAACAAACCACTCACAACAGGTAGGTGAAGGCCCAAGAGGCACTCCCTCCATCCCTAGTGGGAGAGTGGTGGGTCCAAGAAGGAAAAGATCCCCCTCAGTGGGATCCAACCATTCTCAGAGATCCAAAGGGTCCTCTGCCTCTTCTCAGAGAAGAGAATCCTCCCATGAGAGGAAATGCAGACTGATCCAATTTGAGCAGGCTAAGCTTCAGCTTAAAAGAGAACAGTTAGCATTGGACAGGGAAGCCCTGGAGCTTCAGAAAGCTTCAAAGAAGTGGGGTCTAGAGACCCCTGGTGGCAGTGATGAAACCCCTAGAGTTAGAGAGAAAGTCCCTGACAACAGGAACCTCCACAAGATTGTGCCCCCCTATCAGAATGGGGATGACATCCACAAATGGATATCTGCTCTTGAGAGGGCCTGTAGAGTACAAAGGGTCCCAGTAGAGCAGTGGGCAGCAATCCTGTGGCTCTCCTTTTCAGATAAAGGTAGAGACAAGCTCCTCTCTGTAAGAGAAGAGGATGCTGATGATTATTATATCTTGAAAGCTGCTTTAATAGATGGGTTTGGCTTAACCACTGATCAATACAGACTTAAGTTCAGAGACACCCAGAAAGCACAGAATCAAGATTGGGTAGACTTTGTGGATTGTGCAACCAAGGCACTGGAAGGTTGGTTAAATGGCAGTAAAGTTAATGATTATCAAGGATTGTATAATCTCATAATGAGGGAGCAGATTCTTAATAATTGTCAAAATCAACTTTTACACCAGCACCTGGTGGACTCTGATCTGACCTCTCCCCAAGAATTGGGAAAGAAGGCAGACAAATGGGTCAGAACCAGGATTAGGCCTAAGAACCAAGTTGATGACCAGAAGAAGGATTCCACTAAGCCCAAAGAGAAAGGTGGGGATGATAAACAAGAAAAGTCCTCTGAAGGGCCCCAAAAACCCAGTGCTGGGGGTGGGTCCCAAAATACTTCCTCTAATAACAAGAAACCATATTGCCATGTGTGTAAGCAACCTGGCCACTGGAAAACTGACTCCAGCTGTCCAAAGAATGGCAATAAAGAGAATGTTCCTCCAAAACCAGCTCCAACACCTCCTGTTACTACTAGTAGTAATCCCCCAGGAAGTGGGAGTGCATCCAAAAATTTAGTTGGGATTTCTTGGGGAACTCAGGGGGACTCTGGCCTATCCAGGTCCCCTACTCAAGCAACTATGGTCTGTGATGGTGGCATGGGGTTTGCCAACTTTACCATGAGCCCCAGTATTTTGGGCAGGTACAGACAAGAACCAATAATCAATGGTCAGAAGGCTGTGGCCTATAAGGACACAGGGGCCAGTGTCACCATGGTGACCAAGAGGCTAGTGCCCCTAGATCAGCTTTTACCTGGGTTTAGCTACCAGGTGACCAATATAGATGGAATCAGGACAGATCATCCCATGGCAGTGATAAATCTCAGTTGGGGAGGGGTCACTGGCCCCAAGAGAGTGGCATTGTCCCCAAACTTGCCTGTAGATTGTCTACTGGGGAATGATCTAGAAATCTCAGCCTGGGCTGAGGTTGACCACAAGGCCCATTTGAAAATGGTAGGAATCCCTGAGAGAGTGGATGAGACCCTGAGGGCCTCACCTCCACCCCAGGAGAAAATAGAAAGAGTGAAGCCTGAAACTATGGATCACTCTACCCAAACAGAGAGCATAGGGGAAGAGGAACAGTCCTCCCCCCACCAGACTACAGGTAAGGGTCAAGTTTCTCAGGGAACTGATCCTGCCCTTTGTGAAGTAACTGCCCCAGAAGTGGACAGGCTTGGCCGGCCCACCTCTCTGATGGCAGGGGACCCTTCCAAGGTGGTACCCAGTCTGGAGCAGGTATCCTGCCCCTCTCGACCCTGCCTCAGTCAGCCCAGGGCTGCAGAGGGCAGGGAGGTCAGTGGACCCTTATTGGGCCCTGTTGGAAATCCTCCACTCCCACACCGGAAAGGGTTGGTGGTAACGGGGTCTTTCCAGGACATACAGTGGTAGCTTGGCTCGAGTGGTCAGGAATCAGGCCCCGTGCTAAGCATACGACATACCCATACAATAACCCTGCGTGCATCCGTTCCAAAAACGACTCTACACCGTAAAAATTATGAAAATATCTTTCTTTATCTTCTTTTTCTCTTAGTTGCTGATTAGATAAATAATAACACAATCACAATATACAAGGCTTTTTAAATAGTGCAGGTCAAATAAATACTGGCTTAATGATTCAATAAATAGGGGTGATCATAAATAATTAAGGCATAAACATAAGTGCAATACATACAGGCAATTAAATATTCTGAGGCAATAAATACTGCAAACCAATAAATATTGAGCGACCATAAATACTGTGGAACAATAAATACAGTGAAGCAATAAATAGGTTAAATACAATAAATACAGTGCTCTCAATAAATAATTAAAAGCTGACAGTGACACTCATAGAATCAGATCACATTTAGATTTCTATGGGCTGATTTGGCCCAGTCACAGCTTGTGGTTGGGTGGATGGCTTGAGGGTGTCTACTCCCTGGCTTGGACAAGGCTGAGGCCTAAACTGAGGTAGATCAAGGGGGGAATACTAGAGACCTGGCTCTCTCACTCTACACAACCCCTCTGAATTAGTCTCAGCTCACCCCTGGCACAGTCAAGCTGGTTCCAGCACCTCTCTAACCCCTAGAGTAGTCTCTTAGGATTCCACAGGGCCTTAGGCGCCCTCTACTCCACTTACTGCCCTTTTTCTGAAGCTCCGACGCCGCTGGAGTCGTGTCGACGCCGTGAGGCGGTTCCGGTTCGATGTCGGCGGCCTCGGCACAATGTCAGTTCTTGACGACGCCGGTAGGCGGTTCCGGTTCGATGTCGGCGGCCTCGGCTCGATCTCGACCTCCGATTCGATGGCGTCGGGCAGTCTTGGCTCGATGTCGACTTCGGGCGGCTCCGGTCCGATGGCGACCTCAGGTTCGATGACGTCGGCCGGCCTTGGCTCGATGTCGACTTCCGGCGGCTCCGGAGTGCGATCCCCACTCCCGACCTCCGGTGCTCCTCTCCTCAGGTTCCGGCGACTCAGGAGTGCGACCTCACTCCCGAACTCCGGTGCTCCTCTCCTCAGGTTCCGGCGACTCCGGAGTGCGACCTCCACTCCCGACCTCCGGCACGCTTCACCTCGGTCTCCGGCGACTCTGGAGGGCGGACTTCACTCCCCCGTCGACGCCGCTCACTCGACCTCGGGTGACTTCCTCCTCGACCTCTGGTACTCTCTACGACCTCCGTCGGCGCTCTCTCTCGACCTCCGGCGGCTCCGGGTACGACGTCTGCTTTTTCAGTCAGCGCCGCTTCTCCACCTCGGGCTCCGGGTCTCAGGCTTCTCGACGTCGGACTCCAGGGAAACCAGTATCCAGGTCAGGATCTTGCTGTTCTTGGATTCTAAGGCCTGTTCCTGCTGTTCAGGTCCTTAAGATGGTTTTTCTTGCTTCTTCCCACACAGGGCTCCAGGCTGGGCTCAGTCAGTAGGGACTAGTATCAAGGGTGGGTTTATGGACCCCACTCCAGGCACAAGTTTCCACCCCTGCTGCCTCACTCCTTCCTCCTTCAGGTTTCTGCTGCTCACTCTTCACCAGTCAGGTGCCAACTGCCAGCTCCAACTGCCAACCCTCTGTCTTAGCTTCCCAACATTCTAAACCGCCTCCAACTGTCACAGGGTTCTGGAATGTTCTGGAAGGTGCTAGTAGGTACCAGTGGGTGCTGGTGATGTCACAGGTGGCCACCATTTTGTGCTCCAGGCCCTCAGACAGAAGTTCCAGGGGTAGATAAAATGGCTCCCTGAATCTGCAGCAACACTAAAAAGTCTGGTGGTTCCCAAAAAGGAAAAATTCAAACAGGGTTTGAGGCAAAAGTGGGACAAAATAAATAATGATGAGGAGGGACCACCCAAAGGGCTGACAGGTCTAACACGCGTCCCCCCCAGCTGAAAGTGGGGAGAGCTACCCAACCCCTTGGGAGTTCTCATCACTAAGGCGGAAATACCTTGAGAGACCGTCTGCATTGGCGTGATCCACTCCAGGCCGATGTTCCACCTGAAAGTCCATTCCCTGTAGGGAAATAGACCACCTCAACAACTTAGGATTCTCCCCCTTCATCTGCATCAGCCAACGAAGGGGTCGGTGGTCGGTCTGAACTAGGAAGTGAGAGCCAAACAGATATGGCCGCAACTTCTTCAGAGCCCATACCACTGCAAAGGCTTCACGCTCTATTGCACTCCACTTCTGTTCCCTGGGAAGTAGTCTCCGGGATAGGAAGACCACGGGTTGATCCAGACCCTCTTCATTGAGTTGCGATAACACTGCCCCAATGCCATGTTCTGATGCATCTGTCTGGACAATGAACTCCTTGGAAAAGTCTGGGGCCCTTAAGACCGGGGCCTCGCACATGGCTTTCTTCAATCTCACAAAGGCCTGCTGACAAGCCTCCGTCCAGACTACCCGTCGAGGTTGTTTCTTGGACGTGAGCTCCGTGAGGGGGGCTACGATGGTACCGTACCCCTTCACGAAGCGGCGGTAGTATCCCGTGAGGCCCAGAAAAGCTCGGACCTCAGTCTGTGTCTTGGGGGGTTCCCAGGCCATGATGGCCTCGATCTTCGCCTGGAGGGGTTGCACCGCTCCCCTACCCACCAAGTGTCCAAGGTACACTACCGACCCCTGCCCGATCTGGCACTTGCTGGCCTTGATCGTCAATCCAGCTTGTCTCAGCTTGCAGGTGACGCAAGTGATCCTCCCAGCTGTTACTGAAGACGGCTATGTCATCCAGATAAGCAGCAGAGAAACTCTCCATTCCGGTGAGGATCTGGTTTACCAGGCGCTGAAACGTGGCAGGTGCGTTCTTGAGCCCAAAGGGCATCACACAGAACTGGTAGTGGCCATTGGGCGTGGAGAAGGCTGACCTTTCCCTTGCTCCATCAGTCAAAGAGATCTGCCAGTACCCAGAAGTAAGGTCAAAGGTACTCAGATATTGGGCAGCTCCCAGCCGGTCAATCAATTCATCCGCCCTAGGGATCGGATGAGCATCAGTTTTGGTCACTGAATTCAGTCCCCGGTAGTCCACACAGAACCTCAGTTCCGGTTGGGCACCCGGTGGTGCAGCTTTTGGTACTAACACCACCGGACTGGACCAGGGGCTGCTAGAAGGCTCGATCACTCCTAGCTCCAGCATCTTAGTGACTTCACTGTGAATGCTGGCCTTCACCTTGTCTGACATCCGGTAGATCTTGGACTTCACAGGTGGGCTGTCTCCTGTGTCCACGTCATGGACGCACAGGTGAATCTTACCCGGGACAAGGGAGAACAACGAAGAGTACTGCCCCAGGACCTGGCGACAGTCCTCCTGCTGTTCAGGAGTTAGAGATGGGGAGAGAATCACTCCCTCCACCGACCCATCCTTCTCTTGAGACGCAAACAAATCTGGGAGAGGCTCGCTTTCCGCGTCCTCTGCTCCGTCAGTCACCATCATCAAGATGACTTCGGGCCTCTCGTGGTGGGGTTTGAGGCGGTTGGCGTGCAGCACCCGTAGGGGCTGACGAGGGGTCTTCAGGTCCACCAAGTAGGTAGCCTTACCCTTCTTCTCCAACACCTCAAAGGGTCCTGACCAGCGATCCTGGAGGGCGCTAAGCTCTCCTGGTTCGATCACCCACACCTTCTGGCCAGGCTCCAACTCCACCGGGTGAGCATTGTGGTCATACCACGCCTTCATCACTGCTTGGCTGGCTTCCAAGTTGTCAGAAGCTTGCTTCCACAACTTAGCCATTTGGCTCCGGAAGGCCAGCATGTAGCTCACCACGTCCTGGGGAAGCTTTCTGGGAGTTCTTTCCCATCCGTCTCTCACCAGGTTGAGAGGTCCACGTACAGGGTGCCCATACAGAAGCTCGAAGGGGCTGAAGCCCACTCCCTTCTGTGGCACTTCCCTGTAAGAAAAGAGTAGACAGGGTAGGAGGACGTCCCATTTCCTCCGCAGGCTTTCAGGCAGACTTCTGATCATGCCCTTCAAGGTTTTGTTAAACCTCTCCACCAGACCATTGGTCTGGGGGTGGTAAGGAGTGGTGAACCGGTAGGTCACTCCACACTCCTTCCACA
The DNA here is from genome assembly GCF_964204655.1 of Triturus cristatus. Classification (NCBI taxonomy): domain Eukaryota; kingdom Metazoa; phylum Chordata; class Amphibia; order Caudata; family Salamandridae; genus Triturus; species Triturus cristatus. Next base: position 725,357,281 of record NC_140592.1, on the reverse strand, counting down.
TGGCCCGCATGTACGCTGACATGAAGTTGGTCCCCCTGTCGGACACAACTTCCTTGGGAAAACCCACTCGGGTAAAGATTCCCATTAGGGCCCTAGCCACAACAGGTGCTGTTATGGTCCTCAGAGGTATTGCCTCTGGGTACCGTGTGGCATGATCCACCAGAACCAGGATAAACCTGTGACCAGCTGACGTTGGCGGATCTAACGGACCCACAATGTCGATGCCCACCCTTTCAAAGGGGGTGCTAACGACAGGAAGTGGTTCCAGGGGAGCTTTCAGCTTCACCCCTGTTTTCCCACTGGCTTGGCAAGACACACATGTCCGGCAGTAGGTATCGGACGACACTTTCATCTGAGGCCAATAAAAGTGTGGGACAAGACGGCCGAAGGTCTTGTCTTGCCCCAGGTGTCCTGCCAATGGTATCTCGTGAGCCAACTCCAGAAGGAAGGCTCGATAACGTTGAGGGACTACCAAGGCTCGTGACGATCCGTGTAGGGGTGCCTTGGGTTCACTGTAGAGGAGGCCATCCTCCCAGTAAACACTGTAGTTCCCTTCAACGTTCCCTGCTGCCTGGGCTTCGGCCTGTCGCCTCAGCCCCTCAAGGGTAGGGCACTCCCTCTGGCCCTGGCAGAATTCCTCCCTGGACGGGCCTCCCTCCACGTGCCACTCGGCCGGGATGGGTAGGTCCTCCAGTTTGGTAACGTCCCCCACCGCAGACTCCTGGTCCACCACCTCCGGTGGCCTATCCGTCCTACGGGGTGTGGACGCCGAGGCAGGCTCCTCCTGTCCTCGGTTCTTCCCTTGACTGGCAGCTGGCTGGGCCTTTGTTCCAGGCTCCAGCCGAAACGAACTCCCTCTCCGGGTAGTCGCGGACCCTGTGCTCACACAGGCCCAGTCAGGTGTACCCAGCATCTCAGTATGAGTCCGGTATTCCACCTCCTTCCAAGCATTGTGCTCCATGTCATTCCCCAGTAGACAATCGACTGGCACGGCAGGGCTTACGGCAACTCGAAGTGAACCTGCAACCCCCCCCCATTCAAAGGGAACCTCGGCCACTGGATAGTGGCCTGTTCTGCCATCAGCCATCGCGGCTGGGTGGAGTTCATCGGGAATTACCTGCTCTGGAGACACCAGTTGACTACGTACCATAGTCATACTGGCTCCTGTGTCTCTCAGAGCCTCCACTCTTTGGCCGTTGATGGTGACCCACTGCCCATACTTTACGGTATTTGCGGGCACCTGGATCTTAGGAACCATCTCCCGTTCTCCCAGGGACACTAAAGTGACACCCGCCCACTCCCTTCCCTTAGTTAAGGGCATCTCCTCCCCGAGCACTACACTAGCTACTCCGGGGGTCTTTCCTCCAATGGGAGAGGGTGGTCGTTTCAGGCACTTCGGATCTCCCTTATAGTGTCCAACGCCACCGCACTCGTAGCAATGGACAACCCTTGGCTGCTGACTCTGGCCAGGATTAGGGTTTCTGGGTGGGTTAGCCCTAGGGGTGAATCCTGTTCCCTTCCCTTGGAAGTTATTTTGGGGGCCTTTGGAGAACTCCTTTTTCTTTTCCCCTCCCTCTTTCTTCTGGGGGGCGCCCTGTCCGGCCTTTTGAGTATCCCCTCCAGTCCCCCTTGTGGACACCCGGGTACTAGCCCAAATGTCCGCCTCCTCAGCAAGCTTCCGGGACTGGTCAGCTTGCTATCCACCAGGTGTTGACGCAGTTCAGGGAAACATTTCTCGAGCAGGTGTTCCTTCAGTACTAGATCAAACAACCCCTCGTAGTTCCTCACTTCACTGCCCTGAATCCAACCCTCTAGTGCCTTCTTTGCATAGTCCAGGAAGTCCACCCAATTCTGTGTGCCCAGTTTGTGACTACCCCTGAACTTCTGTCTGTACTTTTCGGGTGTTAGTCCAAACTTTCTTATGAGCGCCAGTTTCATGGTGGGGTAGTGGGTCTGCTCATCCTCCTCGAGGGCCAATAATGCATCCCTACCAGCTGGAGGCATGTATTTGTACAATCCCCCTCCCCAGTACTTCTCTGGAACCCCATGGGCCCTTAACGAGACCTCATAGGCCGCTAGCCACTTGGCGATATCGTCACCCACCCCATAGCTAGCTACTATGTCCTTTGGCAGGTAGGGTTTGGGTTCCCTGGTGTACTCTCGTTCTTCGCTGCCACCGTTAGGTACAGGGTGTGCCCCGATTCTCAGGATCTGAAGATCTATCTCTTTCAGCCTTATCTCATGAGCCATCCTCTGTTCCTCCTTCTCCTTCTCCAGCCTTGCTAAGTCCCATGTGAGCTGTCTTTTCTCCCTCCGGTCTGTTAACTCCACTTCAGACAAGCCACCGCTAGAGGCACTGCTGCCCTTCCTGGAAAGTGTCCTGGGCCCCGCTGACAGGTTCCCCACCTCAGGTTGGTACAAACCAGCTCCCTCACTGTCGGGCTCTCTATCCCTGTCCTCCTCCTCAGACTTGCTTTCTCGGCGTGCCTCCCCCCAAGCCCTTAAGCTGGTTTGGAGTGCACCCTTCTTGGCTCCTGGGGGACAATACACCCCCTCCCGCTGACAAAACTCCCTGAGTTGGGCCACAGTGTACGTTTCTAAATTCTCCAGTACAAACTCCATCTTGCCCACTCAGGTCAGAGGACAGTTATTTGCAGTAACTATGCAGGGGGGTACCTTATATAATACCTCCTCCCACCACCAGAGTAAATTTGGAAAAAAAACAAAAACCCACAATTAGGAAGGCCGCTTTGAGAAAACTCCCGGTGTAGGCCTATGGACTACCCACAGTTATTGTTGAGTATACGTAGGCACAGCTCTATCCCACCACTGAACACCAATTAATGTTGGAAATCCTCCACTCCCACACCGGAAAGGGTTGGTGGTAACGGGGTCTTTCCAGGACATACAGTGGTAGCTTGGCTCGAGTGGTCAGGAATCAGGCCCCGTGCTAAGCATACGACATACCCATACAATAACCCTGCGTGCATCCGTTCCAAAAACGACTCTACACCGTAAAAATTATGAAAATATCTTTCTTTATCTTCTTTTTCTCTTAGTTGCTGATTAGATAAATAATAACACAATCACAATATACAAGGCTTTTTAAATAGTGCAGGTCAAATAAATACTGGCTTAATGATTCAATAAATAGGGGTGATCATAAATAATTAAGGCATAAACATAAGTGCAATACATACAGGCAATTAAATATTCTGAGGCAATAAATACTGCAAACCAATAAATATTGAGCGACCATAAATACTGTGGAACAATAAATACAGTGAAGCAATAAATAGGTTAAATACAATAAATACAGTGCTCTCAATAAATAATTAAAAGCTGACAGTGACACTCATAGAATCAGATCACATTTAGATTTCTATGGGCTGATTTGGCCCAGTCACAGCTTGTGGTTGGGTGGATGGCTTGAGGGTGTCTACTCCCTGGCTTGGACAAGGCTGAGGCCTAAACTGAGGTAGATCAAGGGGGGAATACTAGAGACCTGGCTCTCTCACTCTACACAACCCCTCTGAATTAGTCTCAGCTCACCCCTGGCACAGTCAAGCTGGTTCCAGCACCTCTCTAACCCCTAGAGTAGTCTCTTAGGATTCCACAGGGCCTTAGGCGCCCTCTACTCCACTTACTGCCCTTTTTCTGAAGCTCCGACGCCGCTGGAGTCGTGTCGACGCCGTGAGGCGGTTCCGGTTCGATGTCGGCGGCCTCGGCACAATGTCAGTTCTTGACGACGCCGGTAGGCGGTTCCGGTTCGATGTCGGCGGCCTCGGCTCGATCTCGACCTCCGATTTGATGGCGTCGGGCAGTCTTGGCTCGATGTCGACTTCGGGCGGCTCCGGTCCGATGGCGACCTCAGGTTCGATGACGTCGGCCGGCCTTGGCTCGATGTCGACTTCCGGCGGCTCCGGAGTGCGATCCCCTCTCCCGACCTCCGGTGCTCCTCTCCTCAGGTTCCGGCGACTCCGGAGTGCGACCTCACTCCCGAACTCCGGTGCTCCTCTCCTCAGGTTCCGGCGACTCCGGAGGGCGGACTTCACTCCCCCGTCGACGCCGCTCACTCGACCTCGGGTGACTTCCTCCTCGACCTCTGGTACTCTCTACGACCTCCGTCGGCGCCCTCTCTCGACCTCCGGCGGCTCCGGGTACGACATCTGCTTTTCCAGTCAGCGCCGCTTCTCCACCTCGGGCTCCGGGTCTCAGGCTTCTCGACGTCGGACTCCAGGGAAACCAGTATCCAGGTCAGGATCTTGCTGTTCTTGGATTCTAAGGCCTGTTCCTGCTGTTCAGGTCCTTAAGATGGTTTTTCTTGCTTCTTCCCACACAGGGCTCCAGGCTGGGCTCAGTCAGTAGGGACTAGTATCAAGGGTGGGTTTATGGACCCCACTCCAGGCACAAGTTTCCACCCCTGCTGCCTCACTCCTTCCTCCTTCAGGTTTCTGCTGCTCACTCTTCACCAGTCAGGTGCCAACTGCTAGCTCCAACTGCCAACCCTCTGTCTTAGCTTCCCAACATTCTAAACCGCCTCCAAATGTCACAGGGTTCTGGAATGTTCTGGAAGGTGCTAGTAGGTTCCAGTGGGTGCTGGTGATGTCACAGGTGGCCACCATTTTGTGCTCCAGGCCCTCAGACAGAAGTTCCAGGGGTAGATAAAATGGCTCCCTGAATCTGCAGCAACACTAAAAAGTCTGGTGGTTCCCAAAAAGGAAAAATTCAAACAGGGTTTGAGGCAAAAGTGGGACAAAATAAATAATGATGAGGAGGGACCACCCAAAGGGCTGACAGGTCTAACAGGCCCCTGCCCAGAGGACCCCCCTCATCAACAGATTAGGGACACCCAGCAGAGTAGTTTCAGCCAGGTGAATATTCCTCTACAAACTGAGGGATCCCCCTTACCCTTAGGTATAGGCACCCCTCAAATGGATGATGTTGAGCACAGGGAAACCTGGGGCATAGTTGCCCCAAACCTTCCAGTGCCCTCCACTATTCCAGCCAAAGGGATCCAACCCCCAGCTGTAGGCAGCCAGAGGTTGACCCTTAGGGCCAGATATGACACAGTCCTGGGCAGAAAGGCTTCCATAGTGGCCAGTGATCTGAGGAGGTTGAGACCAACCCAAGTAGGGTCTCACTTCCAGACTCAGACACCCCACCAGCCCACCTCTGACCCAAAAACCAATACAGGTATTTTTCCTAGACTTTGGAGAAACTCTAGAACCCCTTGGGGTAGGATTTCCCAAGTGGACCATGACACAGGGAGCAACCATGTTAGTACAGGTTCTTCCTTATATGGCCACTCAGGAAATAAAGGCTTATCTGGACAAGGTTAGCTTTATCTCCTTTCGTTTGGGGGGGGGGGGGGGGGGGGGGGGTTATGTAGGAGAGTGGAATCTGACTAATGGTTGCCCCCAACTTTTTGCCTGGTATTTAAGTGGTTTTTGACTAGTCTGGCTGGGATCCTGCTATCCAGGACCCCAGCCTATCTGCTTTCTCCCTAAAACTGTTGTGAGTACTCTAGGTACAAACATAATTGGATGCTGGGCATGCCCTACCAGTCCCTTGTAGATGGTACCCTAGGTACCCAGGGCATGGGTCCCCCAGTAGGCCTACCAGGGCTGCAGCACTTATTGTGCCACCCTGGGACAGCCACCCAAACTGACACCACCAGACCACTACTGTAGTCTGGGTAAGGTGGTGCTAGCACCCCTTACAGGAATGTAGGTACCCTATGTCCCATACCATTACAACACATATACTCTCATAGGTCACCCCTATGGCAGGCCCTGATAATCCTACAGGGCTGGGTGCTGAGGTATGTGTGAGGGGGGACCCCTACGTGAGTAGGACCTCTCTGCAACCTTCGTAAAACCGTTACTGGGTTGTTTGTAGTGTAGCCATACCATATACTCTTAACCGCATTATAAGTGAATCGCGTCATCGCGATAACTTGAGAATGGCTACACAGAACCATATCGTGTTTGGTGTCAAACATGAAGGAATCGTACCCCCAGTCCAGCCATGGGCATGGGGGCACGATTTCCCCTTGCTAGGAGGGTGATATGGGAAAAGCGGTAGAATTTAGACACCAATTTAAAAGTGCACATATACCACAAAATGGCTACTGTCCGCCACCTACACGACTCTGGCTGGCTGTTGCTGGGGAAAACCCCAGCCTCGCCATCTGGACAATAGGGCTCCTGTGGCAGGGAGGTGCCAGCACCTCCCCAGACAGGATAATGTGGATTGGAACAGGGTGGGTGCACCAAATGTCCTTTCAGAGTTGCACGTAGGCAGCTGCAGAGCCCCAATTCTGCATACACCGCCTGGAACCGGTTCAGGGGCATCCTGCCCCTCGCCCAGGCGGGAAACACACAAAGGGGAGTGGGTGTAGCCACCCTTTCCCGCCTCTACTCTGATTGGTAGGCTCTATTTTGGACCATCCCCTAATCTTGGGGATATATGGGAATAACTTTGCCCTAGAGCCTTAGATTCGTCCAGAACTTCACAGAACTGACCTTCGACGAGCTGCTGCCCAGCTGACTGAAGAAATCTCCCTTGGGATAAAGGAGTTATCCCCCTGCTTGGCAGGCACCTAAAAGACTGCAAGATACCCGGTTGGAACTTCGCTGCTCTCACGAACTTCGACGCCTTCCATCAATCCTGAGGGGGGTCTCCAGTGCATCCCAGAGTCCTGTGAGCGTGCCCAGCAAGCCTGAGCACCGTGGACCACGTGGGTGCCGAGATCTCTGCATACCCCGAGACCCCGGCCACCTCTTGCATAGCACCCGACCCCGACCAGTGGGGAAGTGGTGCTTTGGCCCATTTCTGAGCCAACCTTCAAGCAGCATCCGTGCCAAAGCTCAGCTCCCTAGTCCGCTCCGGTGGCCCGTGGGAGCCCTTTTACGCACTCCATTTTGCTGCCCTCCGCGGTCCCTTGTCTCTCGACTTGTGGGCCCTGACAGAGGAAAACCTATCTTTCCAAGAGTTTCCCTGGTTGCTCCAGGCCTGCTCTGCGCTCCCTGCAAAGGTGAGCACCCTCAGACCTCGTGGGTCTGCACCAGCAGCTGCTTTGTTCATCTTGCGTGGGTTGCGGTTGCCAATGCTTAGTGGATCCAATCGGGACACTAACACCGCAGCGACCCTCAGCCGACGTGGGACAGTCGCCCTCCAGAAGCTGGCCTTCCTTGAAGCCTCCCGGAGCCCGTGACTGCAGAACCCAGCTGTACCTTCGACACCTGAAGCACCCGACATCCACGAGCTCCTTCCTGTGAGCTCCCTGGTCACTTTGCTGTGACCCAGACTCTGTCCCCTCTGCTTTCAGGTTCATCTTTACCTTCTCTTCTTCTTCAATCTTCACGACTTCAACGACGCTTCCAGCTAGCAGCAGTTTGGACTACTTTTCCATAGAAAATCAGCCCGCGCCCCGACACCAGAATCGACCTATGCACCCGGCTTCCCTGGGGCAGGTAACAGTGGTACTTCGGTACTCCAGTGGTGGTGGGCTCTCCAAAGCCTTAAGTCTCTAGCCTTAACTTTGTAATGTTGCTAGAAGTGTCCTTAAACTTTAAATATTCAACCGCGACATTCTCCATAGGCTAACATTGCGATCCCGATAGCAGCTCTTTGCACTGCACGCGTCTCCCGTGGGTCCCCTTCCTCTTAACTGTGGGTGGATTCTGAAGGGGCAAGCGATCCTGAATGCCCTAGGCATTGCCTGTAGAATTGTCGTGGTTCTTATACCACTATTTTAGTATATGGTTTGATCCCCCCCTGGGGCCCATTGATTTCTGTGCTATTTATTGTGTTTATAAATGCTTGTTTGAATTGTAACTTTGCCACTAGCCACATAAAGTGACTGTGGGATTCTGTCTAGAATAAATACATATATTTCATATATATACCTGTGTGGGCTACTCTTTCATTTGGTTATTCAAGAGGTTATGATGGTAAAACAATAAGCTTAACACTCCTTCAAGACTTAGCCTGAAGGCTGCTCTCCACAGCTACCACTAGGATAGCTTTCTTTAAAGGTTGTCTTAAACCTATCATCAATAAGAGTCGAATTGGACTGGTGCAAGGTGTCCCTATAACTAGGAACAGCATATGCCAGGCCAACTTCTCACATTGGTGTGCAGCGGTTGGATTCAAGCTTGCCATTGTTTTACCAGATAACAAATTGAATTTCTAAAGTGAAAGCCACTTGGTACCAAAGGTACATATAAATTCAAGCTAGAATACAATAAGTTCTACTGAACTTAGAGTTGTGTGTAGAGGGTTTAGCACACCTTGACTACATCTCAAGAGAGGGTTCAGTAGGCCACACTTAGTGTAGGTAGATACATCACTACACTAAACATGTCTTCAGGTAGAGGTGCCACTAAGGCTATGGAAGGACCCCAGAGGGTCCCAGTTGATAAGTATGATCATCTCTCCTTTGCTGAGCTCAGGGAGATGTGCACCTTTAGAAAACTGAAGACAAACAAAGGTGCCAACACCCAACGTCTCAGGGAAATCCTGCTCATAGCAGACTTTATGGAGTCCATAGGGTCCAGAGGAACAGACAGAGTGGGTGGGCATCCATCAGAAGAGGACACTCCCAGAGTGGACTCTGATGAGGACCAGGAAGAGGATGAAAGTCCTGACCTGGAAGAAACAAACCACTCACAACAGGGAGGTGAAGGCCCAAGAGGCACTCCCTCCATCCCTAGTGGGAGAGTGGTGGGTCCAAGAAGGAAAAGATCCCCCTCAGTGGGATCCAACCATTCTCAGAGATCCAAAGGGTCCTCTGCCTCTTCTCAGAGAAGAGAATCCTCCCATGAGAGGAAATGCAGACTGATCAAATTTGAGCAGGCTAAGCTTCAGCTTAAAAGAGAACAGTTAGCATTGGACAGGGAAGCCCTGGAGCTTCAGAAAGCTTCAAAGAAGTGGGGTCTAGAGACCCCTGGTGGCAGTGATGAAACCCCTAGAGTTAGAGAGAAAGTCCCTGACAATAGGAACCTCCACAAGATTGTGCCCCCCTATCAGAATGGGGATGACATCCACAAATGGATATCTGCTCTTGAGAGGGCCTGTAGAGTACAAAGGGTCCCAGTAGAGCAGTGGGCAGCAATCCTGTGGCTCTCCTTTTCAGATAAAGGTAGAGACAAGCTCCTCTCTGTAAGAGAAGAGGATGCTGATGATTATTATATCTTGAAAGCTGCTTTAATAGATGGGTTTGGCTTAACCACTGATCAATACAGACTTAAGTTCAGAGACACCCAGAAAGCACAGAATCAAGATTGGGTAGACTTTGTGGATTGTGCAACCAAGGCACTGGAAGGTTGGTTAAATGGCAGTAAAGTTAATGATTATCAAGGATTGTATAATCTCATAATGAGGGAGCAGGTTCTTAATAATTGTCAAAAACAACTTTTACACCAGCACCTGGTGGACTCTGATCTGACCTCTCCCCAAGAATTGGGAAAGAAGGCAGACAAATGGGTCAGAACCAGGATTAGGCCTAAGAACCAAGTTGATGACCAGAAGAAGGATTCCACTAAGCCCAAAGAGAAAGGTGGGGATGATAAACAAGAAAAGTCCTCTGAAGGGCCCCAAAAACCCAGTGCTGGGGGTGGGTCCCAAAATACTTCCTCTAATAACAAGAAACCATATTGCCATGTGTGTAAGCAACCTGGCCACTGGAACACTGACTCCAGCTGTCCAAAGAATGGCAATAAAGAGAATGTTCCTCCAAAACCAGCTCCAACACCTCCTGTTACTACTAGTAGTAATCCCCCAGGCGGTGGGAGTGCACCCAAAAATTTAGTTGGGATTTCTTGGGGAACTCAGGGGGACTCTGGCCTATCCAGGTCCCCTACTCAAGCAACTATGGTCTGTGATTGTGGCATGGGGTTTGCCAACTTTACCATGAGCCCCAGTATTTTGGGCAGGTACAGACAAGAACCAATAATCAATGGTCAGAAGGCTGTGGCCTATAAGGACACAGGGGCCAGTGTCACCATGGTGACCAAGAGGCTAGTGCCCCTAGATCAGCTTTTACCTGGGTTTAGCTACCAGGTGACCAATATAGATGGAATCAGGACAGATCATCCCATGGCAGTGATAAATCTCAGTTGGGGAGGGGTCACTGGCCCCAAGAGAGTGGCATTGTCCCCAAACTTGCCTGTAGATTGTCTACTGGGGAATGATCTAGAAATCTCAGCCTGGGCTGAGGTTGACCACAAGGCCCATTTGAAAATGGTAGGAATCCCTGAGAGAGTGGATGAGACCCTGAGGGCCTCACCTCCACCCCAGGAGAAAATAGAAAGAGTGAAGCCTGAAACTATGGATCACTCTACCCAAACAGAGAGCATAGGGGAAGAGGAACAGTCCTCCCCCCACCAGACTACAGGTAAGGGTCAAGTTTCTCAGGGAACTGATCCTGCCCCTTGTGAAGTAACTGCCCCAGAAGTGGACAGGCTTGGCCGGCCCACCTCTCTGATGGCAGGGGACCCTTCCAAGGTGGTACCCAGTCTGGAGCAGGTATCCTGCCCCTCTCTACCCTGCCTCAGTCAGCCCAGGGCTGCAGAGGTCAGGGAGGTCAGTGGACCCTTATTGGGCCCCTGCCCAGAGGACCCCCTCATCAACAGATTAGGGACACCCAGCAGAGTAGTTTCAGCCAGGTGAATATTCCTCTACAAACTGAGGGATCCCCCTTACCCTTAGGTATAGGCACCCCTCAAATGGATGATGTTGAGCACAGGGAAACCTGGGGCATAGTTGCCCCAAACCTTCCAGTGCCCTCCACTATTCCAGCCAAAGGGATCCAACCCCCAGCTGTAGGCAGCCAGAGGTTGACCCTTAGGGCCAGATATGACACAGTCCTGGGCAGAAAGGCTTCCATAGTGGCCAGTGATCTGAGGAGGTTGAGACCAACCCAAGTAGGGTCTCACTTCCAGACTCAGACACCCCACCAGCCCACCTCTGACCCAAAAACCAATACAGGTATTTTTCCTAGACTCTAGAACCCCTTGGGGTAGGATTTCCCAAGTGGACCATGACACAGGGAGCAACCATGTTAGTACAGGTTCTTCCTTATATGGCCACTCAGGAAATAAAGGCTTATCTGGACAAGGTTAGCCTTATCTCCTTTCGTTTGGGGGGGGGGGTTATGTAGGAGAGTGGAATCTGACTAATGGTTGCCCCCAACTTTTTGCCTGGTATTTAAGTGGTTTTTGACTAGTCTGGCTGGGATCCTGCTATCCAGGACCCCAGCCTATCTGCTTTCTCCCTAAAACTGTTGTGAGTACTCTAGGTACAAACATAATTGGATGCTGGGCATGCCCTACCAGTCCCTTGTAGATGGTACCCTAGGTACCCAGGGCATGGGTCCCCCAGTAGGCCTACCAGGGCTGCAGCACTTATTGTGCCACCCTGGGACAGCCACCCAAACTGACACCACCAGACCACTACTGTAGTCTGGGTAAGGTGGTGCTAGCACCCCTTACAGGGATGTAGGTACCCTATGTCCCATACCATTACAACACATATACTCTCATAGGTCACCCCTATGGCAGGCCCTGATAATCCTACAGGGCTGGGTGCTGAGGTATGTGTGAGGGGGGACCCCTACATGAGTAGGACCTCTCTGCAACCTTCGTAAAACCGTTACTGGGTTGTTTGTAGTGTAGCCATACCATATACTCTTAACCGCATTATAAGTGAATCGCGTCATCGCGATAACTTGAGAATGGCTACACAGAACCATATCGTGTTTGGTGTCAAACATGAAGGAATCGTACCCCCAGTCCAGCCATGGGCATGGGGGCACGATTCCCCCTTGCTAGGAGGGTGATATGGGAAAAGCGGTAGAATTTAGACACCAATTTAAAAGTGCACATGTACCACAAAATGGCTACTGTCCGCCACCTACACGACTCTGGCTGGCTGTTGCTGGGGAAAACCCCAGCCTCGCCATCTGGACAATAGGGCTCCTGTGGCAGGGAGGTGCCAGCACCTCCCCAGACAGGATAATGTGGATTGGAACAGGGTGGGTGCACCAAATGTCCTTTCAGAGTTGCACGTAGGCAGCTGCAGAGCCCCAATTCTGCATACACCGCCTGGAACCGGTTCAGGGGCATCCTGCCCCTCGCCCAGGCGGGAAACACACAAAGGGGAGTGGGTGTAGCCACCCTTTCCCGCCTCTACTCTGATTGGTAGGCTCTATTTTGGACCATCCCCTAATCTTGGGGATATATGGGAATAACTTTGCCCTAGAGCCTTAGATTCGTCCAGAACTTCACAGAACTGACCTTCGACGAGCTGCTGCCCAGCTGACTGAAGAAATCTCCCTTGGGATAAAGGAGTTATCCCCCTGCTTGGCAGGCACCTAAAAGACTGCAAGATACCCGGTTGGAACTTCGCTGCTCTCACGAACTTCGACGCCTTCCATCAACCTTGAGGTGGGTCTCCAGTGCATCCCAGAGTCCTGTGAGCGTGCCCAGCAAGCCTGAGCACCGTGGACCACGTGGGTGCCGAGATCCCTGCATACCCCGAGACCCCGGCCACCTCTTGCATAGCACCCGACCCCGACCAGTGAGGAAGTGGTGCTTTGGCCCATTTCTGAGCCAACCTTCAAGCAGCATCCGTGCCAAAGCTCAGCTCCTTAGTCCGCTCCGGTGGCCCGTGGGAGCCCTTTTACGCACTCCATTTTGCTGCCCTCCGCGGTCCCTTGTCTCTCGACTTGTGGGCCCTGACGGAGGAAAACCTATCTTTCCAAGAGTTCCCCTGGTTGCTCCAGGCCTGCTCTGCGCTCCCTGCAAAGGTGAGCACCCTCAGACCTCGTGGGTCTGCACCAGCAGCTGCTTTGTTCATCTTGTGTGGGTTGCGGTTGCCAATGCTTAGTGGATCCAATCGGGACACTAACACCGCAGCGACCCTCAGCTGATGTGGGACAGTCGCCCTCCAGAAGCTGGCCTTCCTTGAAGCCTCCCGGAGCCCGTGACTGCAGAGCCCAGCTGTACATTCGACACCTGAAGCACCCGACATCCACGAGCTCCTTCCTGTGAGCTCCCTGGTCACTTTGCTGTAACCCAGACTCTGTCCCCTCTGCTTTCAGGTTCATCTTTACCTTCTCTTCTTCTTCAATCTTCACGACTTCAATGACGCTTCCAGCTAGCAGCAGTTTGGACTACTTTTCTATAGAAAATCAGCCCGCGACCCGACACCAGAATCGACCTATGCACCCGGCTTCCCTGGGGCAGGTAACAGTGGTACTTCGGTACTCCAGTGGTGGTGGGCTCTCCAAAGCCTTAAGTCTCAAGCCTTAACTTTGTACTGTTGCTAGAAGTGTCCTTAAACTTTAAATATTCAACCGCTACATTCTCCATAGGCTAACATTGCGATCCCGATAGCAGCTCTTTGCACTGCACGCGTCTCCCGTGGGTCCCCTTCCTCTTAACTGTGGGTGGATTCTGAAGGGGCAAGCGATCCTGAATGCCCTAGGCATTGCCTGTAGAATTGTCGTGGTTCTTATACCACTATTTTAGTATATGGTTTGGTCCCCCCCTGGGGCCCATTGATTTCTGTGCTATTTATTGTGTTTATAAATGCTTGTTTGAATTGTAACTTTGCCACTAGCCACATAAAGTGACTTTGGGATTCTGTCTAGAATAAATACATATATTTTATATATATACCTGTGTGGGCTACTCTTTCATTTGGTTATTCAAGAGGTTATGATGGTAAAACAATAAGCTTAACACTCCTTCAAGACTTAGCCTGAAGGCTGCTCTCCACAGCTACCACTAGGATAGCTTTCTTTAAAGGTTGTCTTAAACCTATCATCAATAAGAGTCGAATTGGACTGGTGCAAGGTGTCCCTATAACTAGGAACAGCATATGCCAGGCCAACTTCTCACAACGCCGCTCACTATTTCCTTTGCCCTGTGTTCTTGGGCTTGCTGCTGCGGACCTGTGCCTGCTGCCATTCCGACATCTCGCCGCACCCGCTTCGCGGGTGCCGCTTCGCGGGTGCCGCTTCGTGCAGCTGGTGGTGATGCTGCGAGGCGGCTGGCCGATTCAAACAGGGGAGGAGCATCGCGCTGCAGAGACTCATTCTCCCAGGAGTCCCTGCACGGCCCCTGACACCTGGCCTGCGCACCCTGTGAGCCCCGCCCCCAGACCGCCATATCCTATATTTATTTGGACCTACTCCATGCTTCGCGGGACGCGCCGGGAGAAGCCTGGGACAAGGGCGGGACCGTCTGTGGCCGTCAGGGACCGGAGGAGGCCGGGCCGGGCCATCCCCCTAAGTCGCCCAGGCTAGGAACAGGGACGTGGCCCTTCCTATCAGGTGTCTCTTGCTCGCCCCTGTGAGACGCACTTAGGTTACCCCTTTACCCCCCCAGGTAGCGCGTTGATGTAATTTCGGGCCAGTTGACCATCCCTAAATGCCGATGGCAACTCGCTCGAATAAATTGCGAAGAGGGGGGGGTGACTCTGTGAGCGGCACCATGGATCAATTTATAACGCGTGCCTTTTCTATTGTAGAGAAGGAGATTGTCCGAACGGAGCGTAAACTCTCTCGGGAATCTCTTACCAACAAACGCTCATCCCTGGGAAACCTGGCACTAGTTCCATCTCCCGTCCATGTTCCCGTTTCCCTGATTGTTGATCCTTCACCTCATGATGAGCAGCGAGTTAATAGAATTAGGGCAAGCCTGGATCGCCTGTCTCTAATTGATCAGGGTGGTGTTAATTTAACTGAACCAGATAGCCCTCCAACACTTCAGCTACCCTGTCCCGTAGTTACAACTTCTCCTGTGTCTCAGGCCCCTAATATTCCCTCCCCTCAGCCTGATTGCCAAGTACAGGTAGAGGGGGGAGCTGCCCCAGTCAAAAGAAAACGTGTTGCCAGCCCTCGTAGGGGGAATTTGATCAAACCCCACAATAAGCTAAGGAGGAAAAATCTTCACACGGGGGTTGTATTGGGGAAGAGTTCAGGGGTGGGGTTAGATCCCTTAAAAAACCAGCAGGCAGTAGCAGGGGCGGATAATCTCCCTCAACAGTCGATTATAGATTTAAATCTGGCCTCATACTTAGGTGCGCCCTCGGAGAGCCTCTTGCTCCCTAAGTTTGAGTGTTTAGTGAAATCACTGATACTTCCAGTTATAGAGAAGTTAAAGAAATTGTCAGAGCGGGAGGATGCCTTTGAACAGACTGTCCTCGACAACTTTTTTTCGGTAAAATCTTTGATTAAATTCAACTCCAAAATTAGAGAGGATGGGCAATCATCTCACTTGTTACCTGGGCCCCCTGCAAGGAGTCCGGGCCCAACACCAGTCATAGCGGGGAAAACGCAGGTTGTAACCAGGGAAAGCATGCTGTGTAAACCCACTTTGCACCCGGGGGGGGGGGAGGAGGTACCAGGGACCCCAACTATGGTTAATAAAACACAGCCCAAAACCATTGGTAACCTAAAAAAAACCACTAAATCTGCTATGAAGATCACAGATCATTCAAAAATGGGTGCAGTAGCCTTGGCCAAGGACACCAATACTTCTTGTAGTGTTACTGTTGGCGGGCCCTGTCTAGCACCCTCAATCTCTTCTACTACCCCAGTATCAAAAGTGCAGGAAACAGGGAAGAAGGGGACTTTAACTGCACCATATCCTAGCCTTCCCCCTGGTTGTCAACCATTTGTGGTGGTCCTTACTGGGGTCCCCCCATTAAATCCAGGTAGTCAAGAGTCGTATACTGAGCTAAAAAATAAAACAGTGTTCTGGCTCAGAGAAAATAGACCTCTACCTGGTGACATTGATGGTCGGGTTATTCATGTGAGACGGGTTGGTTGGGTGGGCAACAGGCCAAAGAACCAAAATGGAGATTGCATCCTAGTTAACTTTAGGGATCCGAGAGCAGCTAGGGTTATTTGTAGCCAGGAGTCTGACCTGCGCCGTATCTGCCATTAGTACTTGCGATCTTGGCTACTTCTATCGGCCGCCACCATCGTACTGGCGGGGTAGGCAGATAACCAGGGAGGGTAGGGGCAGTTGGTACCCCCGTTATGATACTCTCGATCCCAGTCTCATGTCTCGGAACGTCGGCTCTTGCCCATATTTATCGTGGCAGGACTGCTGACGTGATGATCATGGTGCGGCCAACCCGGGTTCTCCGGGGGCCGCTGGGGCTTCATACAGTGACTTGAGCGTATCAGTATGCATTGAGCCTCTTTGTGTTAGTGACCCTTCCTCACCTCCCTCCTTGGCCCCTTCGCATAGTTGCCAGAATGGGATCGCTCCTATTGGAGCCAGCACTGATGCAAACGGAATTGAGTCGGCAACAATTGATGTTGGAAGCAACCTCATTTCCCCTAGGCCGACCCATAACTCCCTCCTACTTCATGTAGTGCAAGCCCCCAGCATTGAGAACCTTAAGGTGATCAGCTGGAACGTGGCGGGCATAAGCCGTAATTTAGAGCTGACTGATTGGAACTCTTTCATTGAGTCCTTTGATATTTGTGCATTCCAGGAGACTTGGTCTGTAGAACCCCGGCACAAAGTGGGCTATATGACCTTTTGTGTTGCCGCAAGCATATCCACTGCGGGAAGGGGGCGCCCGTCAGGTGGGCTACTCATCTGGGTGAGACTTTTCTCGGGTTTGCACGTGAGGCAGCTCAAGACTAATTCCCCTGATTTAATGAGACTGTCTGTGAGGGGCTCTCGCAGTGGCAGCCCTCTGGAGATCTTTAACATCTACACTAGAGGCCTAAAAGGAGGTTTGCCTTCCCCGACCCTAGTGGCCTTGGAGGACGTGCTCAGGGAGCGCAACCCGAACTCATACACTCTAGTCATGGGAGATTTTAACTGCACGTACGAGCCACTTGCAGGGGACGATATCCTAGACACCCTAGGCGAGGACACCCGAAGAGGTATTCTGCCCCTCAATATAAGCCCAATTAAGAGATGGTGTCAACGTGCAATACAACTGAATGCACTTACACTGGAGTTTGGCCTAAGGGCGACCAATGGGAGATCCATTTCTGATCAGAAAGGGGCACATACATACAATAGGGTTGGACATACATCTAGGATAGATTACATCCTCTTAGATTTTCGTCTTTGGTCCCATTTGGTAGACATGGAAGTTGTTGCATCTACGGATAGCGACCACAACCCGCTTTCTTTGAGCCTAACCCCCTTATGGTGCAAGAACATCAGCCGTGTAACCCCTCCTGTCATAAGGTTGACTGGAGAAGTCTGCCCTTCGAATTGCGGGAGGCGGTTAAAATGGGACAAGTTTGTCCTCGATGAGGTGAAGGTCACAGGCATAAAGGTAATCATGTCAAACATCATACCAAGGCTATCAGCCGCTACACTGAATGCTGATGAGGTTTCCTCCCTATTTAGTAGTATCACTAGATCAGGGTTACTCATAGTACGGCCCGCGGGCCGCCAGCGGCCCGGCAAGCCTTCCTTGGCGGCCCGCGGACCTTTCAGACATCGTACCCGTGTACGAGCGAGGAAGAATGGAGTTCTGCAGGCAAGAGCCCTATTATGCACTCGAAGACGGAGGGCTGCTCTGGTTGGCTGAAGCTCCCGCCCCACGTTCGAAAATAGCCCGCGGTGTGCAACGATTGGCTACTCAACCGGAGGCTGCAGGCTGTCTCTCCAATGAGCTGTGGAGAAAAGGGAACCCTCCGGTTGGATGATGTACGTTGGAACCGAAGCCCGCGCTTCGGTCAGCCTTTGTCTCCGTGTCCATCCATTCAATTGTGTAGTCACACGGCTTCAGCAGCAGCTAAGTCTCACCCTTGTTTCTTTACAGGGGAGGTAAGAGTGAGCCCCCTTGAGAAAATACTTTACCCTTTCCTCAAGTACACCCCCCCTCCCCCCACCACCACCACCAATCCCCGCCTCATCGCAGGTCTGTGAATGCATGTACTTCTTCCTTTGAGCAGGTGGCGAATGTCTGCGGTAAAGCACCATGAAATCGTGAATTGTTTGGTTTTACAACCAGAAAATACAGTCCCGTGTGGTAATTACCCATCCGTGGGGTTCTACTCCTAATTGCATGCTACTAGTGTGAAATCACTAAAGCGTATCTGTAAGGTTACCTGCGGGTTTACTGATATCCCAGTACCATGCAACTTCTGATCAGGGCCAGGGTGGGGAGTCCAGCAAGATTCCTATGTTTGATAGCTCACTATAGCCCTCCTCCTTCGGTCAGCCTTTGTCTCCGTGTCCATCCATTCAATTGTAGTCACACGGACCGCTCGCCCCCAGTCAACTGGGCGAGGAGCCCAGGATGTTATGAGTGTACCGCCCTTGGTCACCCTGGAACACGCCGCCGTTAACTGCGCTCGATTTCACATTCACATCGTCTGCTTTATGCAGACACCATTTCCAGTCTTTGTCCCTGTTTTGCGAGGGGTGTGCAGGGTGCCGCTGGATTTAGAAGCAAGGCAGGCTTGTAGAAACACAGCATATTCCTCCTAACACTGCTCGAGATAGCTGTCAGTCAGTGCCAGATGCTGCTGTTGCTACTCTGGTTGCGGTGCATGTGTCATGTCACTGAAACCCCAGATGATTATGACTGATTATACAGTTCACTATGGTCCTTAATCATATCACTTACATGTCTGCAGAGCACTACTGACAGGGGTTTGAAAGGAAAAGATGACAGCTGTCTAATAAAAATAAAATCAGATAAGAGAGTCTGTGTTTGCGGACACGAGATTGGGAGAGGGAGGGAGGGAGGAAGATGGAGGGAGGGAGGGAGGGAGATAGAGGGAGAGAGACGGGAGGGAGACGGAGGGAGAGGGAGATAGAGGGAGGAAAACGGAGACAGGGAGGGAGAGGGAGGGAGAGAGACAGGGAGGGAGACGGAAGGGAGATAGAGGGAGGGAGACAGGGAGGGAGACGGAGACAGGGAGGGAGACGGAGACAGGGAGGGAGACAGAGACAGGTGGAGAGAGACGGAGGGAGAGAGACAGGGAGGGAGACAGAGGAAGGAGGCGACAGAGGGAGGGCGACAGAGGGGGACAAAGAGGGAGGAGGGAGACAGAGGGAGGAGGAGACAGAGAGGGAGGAGGGAGACAGAGGGAGGAGGGCAACGGAGGGTGGGCGACGGAGGGAGGGAGACAGGGGGAGAGAGAAAGGGGGAGGGAGACAGGGGGAGAGAGGGAGGGGGAGGGAGAGAGAAGGGGAGAGAGGGAGAGGGAGGCGGAGAGAGGGAGGGAGGGGAAGGAAGAGGGGAGGGGAAGGGAGAGGGTAGGGAGAGAGAGAGAGATGTGGGTATGCCGGGTCTGGTGGCACAGTGGACGGAGGTGTCTGCTGCAGGGACCTGTGTTCAACCTCATGGCCACAATTTTTTTTTGCTTTAGCCCCGCCCCTCCCCCTCTGACCCCGCCTCCACCGGTGCGGCCCTCAGCCACAAACCACACTGTAAATTTGGCCCCCGAGAGAAAGTTTGTGAATACCCCTGCACTAGATCAATAGGGGATCTTTTTGCTGTCCCCATGCGAGCTGACGGCGATCGGAGGGTGCTGCGCCCAAAGGGTAATCCTGGCTGGTACTCCGCCCCCTGCCGGAAAGCAAAGCGAGAATTAATTATGGCAGTGAAGAAAGGGGACTCGCTCATCACTTGTAACATTCCTGAGGAGTCCTGGTTTGAGCACTTTTCTTCCCTCTACACTGTAAACATGGAGGATGAACTAGACCCTTTTTTTCCACCCATTTCTGGTTGTCACGATCCAGGGGTGGATGTCCTTTTTACAGCTAGGGAGGTTGAACACTCTATCAAATCCCTTGTCCCGTTGAAAGCTGCAGGGCCGGATGGTTTGCCTGGGGACCTGTTCCGCCTTAATCCGGGAGAGTGGGGGGCTCTTATTGCTTCCTTGCTTAATGTATCTAGGCAAGGAGCTCCACTCCCAGAGTCGTAGATGGGTGCAGAGGTCGTCCCGATCTTTAAGAAAGGGTCTCGGGATGACCCATCTAACTATCGCCCCATAAGCTTGATAGACTCGTCCCAAAAAGTGGCAGGGAAAGTAATTCTGAGTAGGGTTCTCCAATGGGCAGTAGAGAATAAAATACTGTCTGACTACCAAGCAGGCTTCAGGGCTGGTACAGGGACCATCGAACAGTCATTTCGACTGTTGATAATTTACTGGAAGGTGGTAGTGATAGGCAAAGGCAGTCTGTATTTGGCATTTATTGACCTACGGACTGCCTTTGACCTAGTACCCCGGGAGCGCCTGTGGCGGGTCTTGGCAAAACTAGGCATGCCCTCGTACCTACTGTGTCTAATAATAAAACTCCATGAGAACAACTTTGCGCAGGTGAGGTGGGGAACCCAGGGACAAAGGACTGCTCGCATTAAAGTTAACAGAGGTGTGCGCCAGGGGTGTGTCCTCGCTTCCACCCTCTTTTCACTTTATATAAATGGAGTCGTGGATCATCTCCTTAAAATCCCAGCTGATACACCATCTTTGGCAGGGAGGAAGATCCCAACCCTACTATTTGCCGATGTTACCCTGCTAATTTCCAAGACCCCGGTTGGCTTGCAGAGTCTCTTGGATAGTTTTGATCAATTCTGTGAGTTAACAGGTTTAAAGATCAATACTGACAAAACCAAGTTCCTTGTTTTGAACCCTCCCAAAAAACTTGGATGGCCCCCAGTGCTTAACTTGGCTCCTTTGGAAAGGGTCAAGGAATTTGATTACCTGGGCATACGCCTCCTTGATACCATGAAGTGGGACAGTCACCTCCACAAAATGACCTTAAGCCACAAAAGGGTGGTGGGGGCTCTTCTGAAAGAGCAGAAGGCATCCTCTATGAAACCTATCGCCCCGGTGCTCGACATTTATGCTGCTAGAGCTGGTAGTGCGGCACTCTATGGAGCAGAGCTATGGGGCGCTCAGAATAAAAGCCAGTTGGTGTGCTCAGAGAATAACTTTCTGAGGGACTTGATGTCCCTTCCTAAGAGTACTCCCACTCTCCCCCTTTTGTTGGACATGGGGTGTCGTCCCATCCAGGACCAGGCTAGTCTGCGTCCTCTTTTGCTGTGGGCTCGCCTGTGGAGGGTCCCGGAACTGGCCAGTTATGCCGAGGGGCTAAAGGAGATTTTAGGCTTGCCTGGATGGGCAAAAATAAGGTGGTTAAGGGACGTGGAAAGCTTGCTGACTGATCTTGGTCTTGAGGGGGCTTGGCATTCTCGGTCTGCCCCTCCCAAATCAGTCTTGAAGAACTTATACTGGTCTTGGGTAACAAGTAAAAGAAATACCGATCTTAGCCTGTGCCATGCCTCCAGGGATTTTTTGCTTGTAAAGGATGTGGCAGTTCGGGAACTTTACTTGGACCTCATTACAATTCCCAGGGACAGAGCTCTGTTTTTTAAGTTCAGAATTGGTGTGTTGCCGGTGAGATCATTGACCGCCCGGTGGAAACCTCCGGCCCAAACTATACCCCATTGTCCCTTTTGCCCACTGAAGATAGAATTGATCCCCCATTTTCTGTTTGTATGCCCTGCCTACAAAGCGCCCCGCTCCAGGTGGCTAAAGCCACTGTGCAGGGGGTTGGGTACTCGACAATGCAGCGTGGCCCTGCGAATTTTGAGTTCAGATACTCGGCCGCTGTATGTTTGTGGCTTAGCCAAATACTTAAGCTGGGCGTGGCTTATTAGGACAAAATGGCTTTTATTAATTGTTTAATTATGGTCTTTGTGATTTGACCTTTTTTAGCCACTTATTGTTCATGCTTTTATAGATTTTAATTAACTCTGCTGTGTTTTTATTTCTGTAATACTTTTAAAGATATTTTTTATATCGAAATAAAGCCACTTTGACTTTGACTTAAATAGACCAGTGTTTTAGGAATGACCCATCCACCTCCTAAGTGCCTGCGCTGAAGTTGTGCCACCTTCTTTGAAAACCTTTAAGTAAACATTCAACGGGTGCAGTCCAATTCCAGCCTCAATGTTGCGCTTGTTCAAAAAATTCAAAACAGAATGGCTTTTTTATTGTGAGTCCACGTTCTTTAGACTGTCTGAGAAGAATCATTTTGTTATAGAATGTGAACAGTTTCTTGGTGGCAGAACATTAAGGTATGTTTTCATGTAGAATCGGGTTTGCGGTCCAAATGAATCACAGACCCTTAACATGCTGTTGCCTTCCGGTAGAATAACAATGACCGCATGTATAGCAAGATTGGAAGGCAAGTTACAGCCAAGTTGTTAGTCCACAGAGTTTCTGCCAGGTAAGGTAATAAGTCATGCAGACTGGCTATCAAGATAAACTTTAAAGTTTAATGAGGGAAATTCTCGAGGAGAACAAAAAGAATGTTAGTTGGCCTTTAATTTTGAAGTAGTGCTGGAGGGTGTTTAACGGAAGTCTGTCCGCTGGAAGTTGGAAGAGATTTTGAATATAGAAATGAGCTAGGTTGAGTGTTGCTGTGCAGGTCAGAGGAGAAAATTTATCTAGAAGGTGATTTCCAGCCTACAGGCAAAATACAGGAAGAATAGATGAATGATAAAAATATGATTGTTAACGGTGATAAGATTGACCAACTCTCTCCCCCCAATTTGGGTTAAGGAAAAGGATAACAACACTGTGTCACGATTGACCTTGGAGTATGTGTAGCATAAAAGGGAAGGCATGAGTGTTTCTGATGGTGGGGATTGATACTTTGGTTGACATGTATTTTTAAGAGTGTTTTGTAAGTAATAAAAGAGGCAAATTCAAAATAGAATGTCCCCATTCCCTTTGACATGGCTCGCTATAGATCTGTCATTCTGTTTCTCATAGATAATTTCTACCATTAATAGGTGACAACTACTGGCATCCTCTATTCCCCTTTTTAGGTATCGGCTAGCGAAGGCTGCGCTCGCGAGATTTTATGTTTTTTAGTACGGGACTTGAACCCGCCCCTCTTCTCCATTGGCTGGCTTCCTAAATAGAGGCCAGCCATTGGAGGAGAGGGACGTCTGTCCGTTTAAGCCCCGTCTTTTTCGGATTCGGGGGCGTGTTTTTTACTTTCTTTGTCTCCTCTGGAATGTAAACATTCCAGCCAATGGGAAGAGGAGAGAAAGAAAAACACGCCCCCCAATCCGAAAACGCCGCTGCGTTTCTCCGAGGCATTTCTGCTTGCCCTCGGAGAAAGGCGGTGATGTTCATGGCGAACAACAACCTTAAACGCCGCTTAAATGAAACCGGGCCATGCTGCTCTAGGCGTTCCTTTAATAATAAGAGCTCAGCTGTTGTATCTATTGACATGACATCGTTACCTGGCAAATAAATTGAAATTGTCCGGAGGCTCTCGACCCTCTCGTAATGCGGAAATGCTTCTGCTTGAGCCCCCGTCTTCAAAAGGGAAAGATCGATGGCGCAATCCTTCTCAGGCAATGCGGTGAGAATAAGGAATTCACTTCCCCCATTGCTCCGTGCCACCTCTTCTACCCGGATCTTCAAAGGGGAACTCAAAACTCTTCTCTTCCAAAGACACTTTCAGAACTAATACTTTCATACTCCGGCCCCTCTTGGAAATTCGCTCTTCTTTGTAAATTTGTATTTTTTCCTGTACATTCCTCACCCCGGTGTGCTGTGTTGGATTTTGTGTTTGTGTACCCTTTATTCTCTGGCCCCTCTTAGAAGTTCGCTCTTCGTTGTAAATTTTTATTTTTTCCTGTACATTCCTCACCCCTGTGTGCTGTGTTGGATTTTGTGTTTGTGTACCCTTCATTTTTAGTCTGTGTAATGTTATATTCTGTACCACTTTTCTCTTGTAACGTAACTAGCTCTATTGTACAGCGCTCTGACACCTTTGGGTAATGTCCGTGCGTGCTTTATAAAAATGCACTAAATAAATGAAAGAAGGAAGGACATTAGGGGTGGAGGAGATGTCATCCGGCGGCTGCGCTGCCGAATTTGGTACAGGAAACCAGGGTTCGAGCCTCGAGGCCGCGTCCACATCCTGTGATTCTGGGCAAATCACTTAATCTCCCTGTGCCTGAATATGTAATGTGAATACGGTGCTCATGTACAGCACTCCAAACCTTCGGGTCGAATTCGCGCTATATAAAAGATACAACAAGCATTTACAATGCAATGGTCTCGGCATTGGTAAAGTTAGAGCGATTGGCATTGCTCATGACATTATTTTTGTTTATGTTTTTGTTTTTAAAACATTTAAAGAAACGGCCTTGTTATTTACAATGTCAATAGGTTAAGCACTCTCAAATGCGAGACCTATTGCATTTGCACCCACACACAGAGCCACCTACACACACACTGATTAAGCTATTGACATTGTAAATAACAATGCCGTTTCTTTACATGTTTTAAAAACAAAAACATAAAAAAAATAATGTCATGAGCAATGCCAATAGCTCTAACTTTAACAATGCTGAGACCGTTGCATTGTAAGTGCTTGTTAATTACTAGCAGGTCTGCGACCTGGACAGACGTGGCCCACTTATAGCCAGAGCCTTAATTTATAGTGGTGGTCAATGTTTTGGATTCGACTATGTGTAGTTAGAATCTTTTGCCCAGAAAAAAAGAGTAAAATGATTGTTGTGCTACATTGTTGTCGTTGGCAAAATCTTTGTGCAATAAGTAAAACAGGCTAGCACAATCCATTGTATGGACGTCACCATGCAGACAAACTTTTCAACACCGTGTTGTCCCAGGGTAAAATAGCCCAAAAGGATGTAATGATACTTTGTATACGAGCAACAAAATACATGTTTTACTGAGTTTGTAAGCCGTTGAGACCTCGCAGTGCAGAAGTATAAAGTGCGCACGCATCAAAAATGCCGCGGCCAGTGTTTTGGCTGCATTTGTACTTCCGCCTCGGTAATCGCTGTGACGGCGGACCCCTTCCGCCGCCCTCCTGTATGGATGTCTGACATACACAGGGTTTCCACACCTCTGCTGCTGGCGTTTGTAGCCTGGCTGCTCTTCGCCACCCGCCCTCCCTCGATTTAACACACTCGCTAACTCCCCTGCCCATTAACACAGGCAAGAACTGTATAGTGTATGTGAAATAACCGAGTCCCCACTAGGTGTTATATCCTCTGCAGGTCAGAAACAACTGGTGAAGCGATAAGATATGAAGAAAGACTTCAAGTTGCGAAACATACTTTAGTGCAATCCCGGTGTTTATCGCGCTTCTGCACATTTAATAAAACATGTCCAAGATATTCAACATAGTGCTTGTGTATGAGAGATTAAAATGAGAATAGGCGATACTCGATCAATGTTTCTAGGAAAGCATTACATACATGGCTAAGGCACCTACGTTGATTTTGTATAATGATGTCAATGATTTCAAAGTATTTCTATAGATGTGCAGTGTTTTATTAAATAAGCACAAAAAAGAAGCGTTAGAAAAACTATGAAGTATGATGCACCAATATTGACCATCAGGCCTGGAATCCCTGCCTCACTTCGTAAAACACTAAAACTTCAGCACGAAAAGCTTCAAATATGAGTCGGTAACCCAATGTCACACGCCACGATGGCACCCTAACATAACAAAACAATTCAAAACAAAGTCCGAAAACAAAACACTGTACAACTCAAAACAGACACCTGACGTTTTTCTAAGCTAGAACAGTGAATACAACTCAGTAAATGTTAGTTAGATGAAACCGGACCCCCTCCCCCCCAGTTTGAGGGTGTAATTTATGTAGAGATGTGTAAAATAAGTTGAAAGAATCTCAAGTCGTAATCAAAAATGAAACTGACGTCTGTGATTAAGGAAGCCTAACGGGTAATTGTGGAAGTGAAGGATCGTATGTTTAAAGGCGCTCAGGGTGTGTGCAATATCGGGATCTGCGCTGGTAGTCCAGACAATGCAGCCAGTGTTCTAGGAGGGAAACCTTCTGAATGCATGCGTGCACACTGGAACGAGAGACGGCCAGTGATTAAAGAAATAAGCGTGCATTTGAACCGGCATTCAACGCCAGCGAATATCAAAAGAAAGCAAAGTAGTTGACTAGCACATGGCAATGAACAAAATAGCTCACTGTAGGCTGGGTTTTCTATATATGCATCTACTTCTCCCAGTAGGTTTCCATGTAACCCTCTATTGGCCCTGCAAAGCCTGGGGTCCAGGGAAGGAGGTCTGGCATAGCTAACAGTGGCAGCACTCACAGTCTCGTGATCCCAGCGAACGTTACAACTCCTCGTCAGGAGCCAGGTTACGGTCCCTGCCCATCAACTCGTTGAGTAGCTGAGCGGCTGACAACATAATTCAGCCCGCGTACTCCAGCTCAAGCTGTTCGTGTACCTGATGCCTCTGTGACTGAAACACAAGAAAATGGTGGCACGAGTGGCGTCGACGCCGACAGAGGACTAATAAAATGTGCAAATAAAGGGGCCATTTTGAAGTTGCAAATACACTAATTATTTGACGGAGATTCAGTTAATAGGGGCGAGCGCTTAGTACGATTTCCGTTCGGAGGTGGCTCATTTCTTCTCCCAGAATACAACTGTATTTTGAAGTCCGTTGCTAGTAAACACAAGTTTTTACTGAATCAGGGGGCGTTACCGAGTTTGACGTGACTAAGGATTAACACCATTTTAGTCACAGCAGGAATTGAAGCATGTGCAGCAGGAGCTGCGAGTCCGTGTACAAACAGAACCAGAACTCGATCATGGCAACAGCAAAGGTGGTTAAAAGGAGAGAGGCAGCTAGCAAGCTGTTTGCGAAATCAACAACATTATAGAAAACGGATTTAGTGACACAGTCCAATCAGAATGAAGAGTTGGAAAAAAGAAAAGGATACTCTGTGGAAGACTTTAAAACACGACGAGAGCACCGGAAGACACCACCGCCTTTCTCCGAGGCAGAGAAGATATGCCTCGGAGAAACGCAGCCTCGTTTTCGGATTCGGGGGCGTGTTTTGCTGTTGTCTCCTCCCTGAGACTTCTCGCAAAAAACACGCCCCCCGATCCGAAAAGGACGGGGCTTCAACGGAGTGACTGGACCTCTTCTCCAGTGGCTGGCCAGCATTTAAGAGGCCAGCCAATGGAGAACAGGAGAGAAGAGGGGAGGGTGCAAGCCCCTCTTCTCAAAGTCACTCCAACTCATTAAATCTCGGAGCGAGACTGCGCAAGCGCAGCTTTTCGCAGCCGAGACCTAAAAAACTACTGAAAAGATGCCTTCTTCAGGTTGCCTCATTGCTAATATAATATTTAAAGAGCAGCAAACTGGAAGTTACTCGGCAAAAACTGATCTGAGCAGATAACGGCATATTCTAGTGCATCATAAAAGTTTCGTACTCAGATCATTATTTCTGTTATATTAAAAACACAATATATCCTTGATGGAAGATCAGTTACAAACACAAATGTGTATATGTATTTTGTAACATACTGTAAATTGTGATGAATCTATTAGAAGCGTTGGAAATCTAAACTTTCTATCTCAGTAATACATATTATAAGACTTTTCAGTAGATGCAGCACTAGTTTAAGATGGCCGCCGCTATGCCTCACCGCATAAGGGAGACCTCGCCAGTCGAGGGCTGCTTCAGACCACAGCTGAGCAGTGCCGGAAGTTCCGCTGGTGGTTGTTGTCCCTGCAGCCGAGGCCCGAGGCTTGTCATGTGATGTTCCCCGCCTGCTAGGGGCGCTGTAGAAGGACCTGAATTGTGGTGCTGTAGGAGCTTGTGAGCGGCCCCGGCCTAGGGAGACAGGCTGCCCCGCCATGGGGTGTTGCTACAGTAATGAGAACGAGGGAAACGCGCAGGTAAGGCTGGGCGACCAGGGGAACCAGGCTCTTAAATGAGGTTTAGGTGGCAGCTACAAACATGGCATAAAGTGGATACGAGTGTTGCCTGAAGTGTTTTAGATGATGCTAGGAGGAAGTGGACAAGGTGGGACACAACGTGGTTGGCATGAGAGGAGAATTGTAAATAAGGTGGAGATGCCAGCAGGGTACAGCGCGCAGGAGCATGTATTTTTTCCCATGTATTTATTACTTCTATTAATTGCCTCTGGCAGTTCCAGGTGTTGATTGTGGAGAATAGGTCTCGCATTTGAGAGTGATTAAGCTATTGACATTGTAAATAACAATGCCGTTTTTTTAAATGTTTTAAAAACAAAAATAATGTCATGAGCAATGCCAATAGCTCTACCTTTAACAATGCCGAGACCATTGCATTGTAATTGCTTGTTTATTTGTTTTGTTCCAGTTACAAATGAGGGATGGAAATTGTGTATGCACTTGTTGTCCTGTAATGATGCTCCTGTATGCGATCTGTCTGGTACTTTCCCATAAACATTTATACATTAATGCTGTATACTCTGTGCATAATTTATTTGAAAATTCAATAAAAAGATTTAAATCCAGAAAGTGAGAAAGAGCATGTCACAACTTAGCAAGAGAAGTAGAGTTATCTTTTGGGCCCTCGGAAGAAATTGCTATTGATTTTCAGTGGCGCCTCAGATTTAATAATTTCCCTAAAGGTATCTGAGATCAGGATGGTAGGCTTCCTGATAATGCATGTGGTTTTAGGATTTTTAGAAGATGGCTTTAGTAGAGAGAGATTGTTGCAAAAGATCTTTCACAAAGGAGTAAAATTTACGTCTGAAAACCCCCCCAATAATTTTTAAGTAAGAATGGGATCAGGCGCACAAGAAATGCTTTATAAAACCTAGAAGTAAATGGTTCAGCTGGGAGGTTTAATAGCGGTAAAAGAATCTATACAACTGTCCGTTCAATTGACGTTGAGTATATATTGGAAGAAATCTCTCCAGGCTACGTTTTTGTCCGATATTCCAGTCCTGTGACAGTCCTTAACCACACCATTGGAGTGGTTAAGGGGCCACAAGCTGCAAACCAGGACAATTGCCTGAAAGTTGATAAAAAAATATAAGAAGGGAGAAGTGACAGTTGAGGAAATGAGTGAAAATGGGGAAATACCAGTGAAATATCTAGAGCTGCGTTGATTGAAGAAAAATAACAAGGTAATATAGGCAGGCAGACATTTAAAGTAGGGCAATGAGTCCGGATAAAAGAACAATTACCAGTTGCAAGGGTGCAGCACATTGGTGAGGCCACAAAGAGATCCACACATAATGAATACACTTGTAATTTAGGAGTAGATTGTCTCCTGCCATTTTTTGGATTAAAGATTACAAAAACATGGCTTGGTTAATTTGTTTTTTGACTGTTACAGCAACAGTTATGATCTGATGCGACTTCACGGAGGCATTGCTGCTGTTGGCAGTTTGGGCACAATCCGATGACCTTAGTCATCCTACATTTATTTCTGTTATTAGGAATGCATAGAATAGTGAATAAGAAAAATAACAGAATTAATATGAATTTAGAAGCCCCAAACCACATTACCGTTACAGAGTGATATTTTGTTCTGACAACACCCACCATGGAAATATAATCCCATTGAGTCTGGAAAGTTGTATCTTCATTTCAATAACTATTGGGTATAGTTTAATTCTATTATACAAAGCATTCATCTGATAAATTTGTAAAATTCACACACTCTGGACCACTGAACCTATAGAATCGGGTATTTGTCTCTCCTAAAATATATAACTTATGTGGTGTATCCTTTAATAGACCAGCTTTGACTTTCCAAACGTGGGGAAAGAAGAAGTCGGAGATTGATGTATACAAACAGCAATATTCATAAAGTACCTATTGGTAGGTCAAGACAAATGCATTCAATACTTGATAATGGCTACGTGGTGCAATAATAAGCACAAGATGGATGTATTGTTGAGCATTAAGGAAAATTAAAACCAGCAACGCAAAAGGCAACAGGTCTCGCCTGTCGAACCTATTGGATTTGCCATTGTTGTTTGCCGCTGTTGTGCAGCATTGTCCAAAATAAAATATAAATAAAAAAGGCACAATGCTGCATCATTTCACAGACGTGTGCATGCATCACCGTGCATGTGTGTGCCTATGAAATGACATGGGCCCCATTTCTTTTATTTCCCCAAGAGCTATTGGCTTTGCCAATGGCTTTTAGCCATGTTGTGCAGCAGCACAGAAGCTGTGCGGGATGGCTAAAAGTTAGAGGGAAAAAAAACGCTATTACACGTTCAGCGCTGGACAAACGGAGGGTGGGAGGAAAGAAGCATCACAGAAGAAGTAAGACGGACACAGTGTTTGCGACGGGGGAAGCAGCAAAGTAGTTCCTCAATCATCGCGCCAGCAGCGGAAAGACACCAATAAAAATGAAGCAATCAATAATTGAGACCCCCATGTTTGCCTAGCGATTTCCCAGATGTGCATTTGATGGACAAACAAGCAGAAATCGTTGACTGTGTGGCACAGGCAACTGGAGTGATAATGGATAGGGCAGTGTTTTCCACTCCCCCAGTTTATCATCTCTCAGTCATATATAGCCACACCACAAAACACTTTTACTTTAACCCCATATCATTACAGCATCTCAAAACTGTCCTCAGGCTCACAAGATTTCATCTAGTGTTGTCTTGTCCTTTATCTTGGCCCTACCTCACTGTTACATATGATGTGTTTAAGGGAGATTGCTAAGTGATTGGAAGTAAATCTGGTATGATACAGTCCTTAACAAGCATTTGCAATGCAATAGGACTCACAGTTACAAGAGTTTCAGCTATTGGCATTGTAAATAATAATGCCTTTTATGTATGTTTTTAAAAAAAAAGGCATTATTATTTGCAATGTCAATAGCTCAAACTCGCGTAAATGCGAGACCTATTGCATTGCAAATGCTTGTTCAACTCTGTGACAAGTTTGGTAAGGGTGGGGTGAAAGGCTGATTGGGGTGCACCAATGGGCTCTGTAGGGCTTAAGCCTGCAGTGCCCAGGCCTACCTTTAGCTGCGAAGTCTAGCACGCCATAAATGGGGGAGGCACAGAGGTGTGCCAGAGCCCCACTGCCAGGGATGGAATTTCACCAACCCTGGTAACCTTTCTCTAAAGGCTGGTGCAGGCACCTTTGAGTGTGTGCCCCAACCATCAGTTAGACTATTGCTGGACCGAAGGAGGTCTGCATTTTTATTATACCAAGAGTGAATAATAGATTACTTTTCATTCTTGGTATAATAAAAAGGAACGGGACAAAAAACATGGGGGTGTGGCCTCTCAGTCCATTAAGAGGAGCCATTACTGATAAAGTTGGAGGAAGAGGATGACAAATTTGCATTCACTATGCGTGCACTGGAAGAGAATTTATAAGGCAAAGGTGGATGTTACGGTTGAGCGGCACAAGTTCTGATACTATGCGTGCGAGAGCCGTACACGTGCACATCGCCTGTCCAGGCACGCACATGTCCTGTCCCCCTTCGGCCAAGAAACCGACAACAATAGATCTCGCCAAGGCGAGCAGTGCGCATGTGCTGCGCCGCTAAGTGAGACCTGAAAATGGCATGAGACAGGTGTTGGTTGGACTCTTGTCCCATGTGACAGTCTGATTTAAGAAGTCTTTACTTTTTAGCCACTGACACTTTGCATTCTGAGTTGAATTTCAGTATTATAAGAATACAACTTGCAAGAGTGTCTAAAGTATCACATGAAAAAGTTAGCTTGGAGGCTACGGAATATTCTGCATGCATGCAAACAATTTAAAAGTATAATCAACAACTGAGCACAAAGAGGCCATCCGTCATGAGTTCGAATTCCCGAAATAGCTAACTGCCACTACATTTTCCAAAGTCAATAAAATGCACACCCTTAAGTTAGATAAAAAATAAGCCAATTTGCCTGAAGGCACTGACGTGTGAGGTGTGGGTAAAACAAGTGCTTGCTTGTACAACAACTTAAACCAGGATTGCTAGCAAACTTGTAGCAATTAAAGGGACCATCTCTTTTTAACTACACCACGTGATTCTCGTTTGATAGGTTGATGCTGCTGTGGCATGCCCCTCCAACCCGTGCTTTATTAATCACACATTTTCACCAACTATAAGCAATATCCGCTCGCCAGTTTTTAACGCAAGACTTCTTTTCACAGTGAAAAATAGAAAGACGCAAACTCGCTCAGCAGATAGACGCAGTGAATTAATTATGAATTAGCAGATGTTTCCCTGGAAAGTCTGACCTTGCCACAAAACAGTTTCTCAGGAAAGAAACCAGAGCCCCTTCAACTCCCTATATAAGACACAATTTCTGGAATCCACTACATTGGTGGTTTGAAAATTGTCACTTTTGCGTGTGGACTGAGTTTCTCCCTACTCTTCTTGTGGTCCTGATCATAGACCTCAGCAGAGGGAATTGAAGGGGCTCCTTGAACCCAACCTCCGCACAGGGATTGTGATCGGATCTGGAGATTGGTATTTCTTTGAATTGGAGGGGGCGAAGGGCTGTCTGTATGATGGTGTGGTTCTTATCTGTTCAGCTTCAGCGGATGTCTCCCTTAAGGGTGTGGAAACAGGTGGAAGTGACCGTGTTGACTTGATTGGTCATGGAGACTCATTTGTAGATCACAATGCCCAGGTTCCTGGCAGCATTGAACGGGCCTAGTTCAGTGGGCAACCAGCCCAGGGAAATGGACCACTTTGCTGAAAGAGACCTCTTCTTTTTTGTCATTGTTGTGTTTGAGGCAGTTCTTTTTCATCCAGCCTGTTACACAAGACATGCAGCCAATGAGATGCAGCCAACGAAGTTTGCCTGGGTAGTGGAAGTATTTTGTGATAAGTAGAGAATCAGCTGATTGTCGTCTGCATAGGAGATGATGCAGAATCCATGGGAACAAATGATGCTGGCAAGCGTGGTCATGTAGGTGTTGGAACGTGTAGGGTTCCGTGAGAAGCTTTCTTGGACGCCATGGATCTGGTGGGATGCGTCGGACAAGTAGAGGGCTAGGCTTACCCTTTGGGTGCACCCTGAGACGAAGGAGCTGATCCATTGCAGTGCCGCAACATGAATTTAGGCCTTGTGGCATTGGATGGGGTGTGAAATGGTGTTGAATGCTAGAGAGAGTTCTGGTGGGGGTGAGTGCCACTGTGTCGCCTTTGGCCTAGATTAGGCTAATGTTATTACTGGCAGCGATGAGGGTCGTCTTAATGCTGTGATTAGGTCTGGGTTTTAATTAGGATGGGTCAAGAAGGTGGTTATCTTTGAGGTAGTTGGCCAAGCAGGCGTTGATGAGCTTCTCCAGCACTTTGGCTTTGATGGGGAGGAGGGAGGTTGGCCTGTAGTTGGCTGTTGTCTGACAAATGTTTCTTGAGGAGCAGCAGTATGGTGACGTGTTTCCAGGAGTCTGGATAAGTGGCAGTGAAGAGTGATAAGTTGACAAATGGTGTATGGGCTATGCAGGCTGGGTCAAGCTCTCTGGTGAAGATTTATGTTGTGCAGACAAGGATCCGATGGGGCTCCTAAGTGGATGGAGCACATTGTGTCAGTGGTTTCCATTGTAGTGATGTTTGGCCAACAGATCATTACAGTTTCCAGGGTGTTGCTGCCGTCGAAGTGGAGGACTTTGAAGATCGGGCGAGCCAGTTCGGGGTGAAGTTGTAGAGGGTGTTGATTTTGTTCACACTGAAGAGTTGAATACAGAGTTCCTGGGATGGAGTAACGTTTTTTGAGCTGACGGATGGGGGATATGAATACCTTCCCAGTGGCGAGGATTTCTTAGGTGTTGGAGCAGTTTTGTATCTGTTTTGTGGTGTCTAGGCTTTTGATGGTTTTGAGGCACTGATGCTAAATCCAGAGGGCTCATTTGTAGGAGTCTTGTTCCGTTTTCCCCATAGGAGTGGTGCCACCACCGTTGTCCAGCAGCTTGCAGTGATGCTTCATGAGCTGGAGGTCCGCTGTAAGCTAGCTGGCTTGCTGCCTGGATTGAGTTGTGCCGGTGGTTCTCAGAGAAGTCAGGGAGTCTGCATAGGAGATGATCCACATGTTGAGATTCTTGATGGAGCACTCTAGGTTATTGTGGTGGGATGCAGCTTTGCGACCGGAACTCTGTGATCAGATGTCCTCAGAGAATTTGTTCCATTGGCAATGGCTAGTTTAGGTGTAGGTGGTTTTGTGCTTGTTGGACAAGTGCAAGTCAAAGCGAAAGACAGAGTGTTCCATCCAGGTGAGTGAGGCTGTTTCTCTACTGTGATGTTGGGAAATTTGGTAACTGTGTGGTCCAGGAGGTGTCTGGGCACGTGGTTAGGGTCGTGGGTGAGTCATAAGATGCTGAGGTCTTCCAGGAGAGTGGTGGAGTTGAGAGTTGGTGTAGGCCTTTAGAGTGAAGTTGACGTTTCCAAGCAGAATGAAGGAACTGGATGCAAGAGCCAGAGTGGTGATGAGGTCTGCGAGAGTGAAGCTGAAATTGGATTTGAGTCCAGGAGGATAGCAGGCCGTACAGTAGAGTTCCTCCAAGGGTTTTGGTGCTTGAGGTGCTAATTTTGAAGGCCATGCCAAGTATGGAAATGAGGCCTGAGTTCATCCGAGGCAAGAAAACCCAAAGGCCATGCAAAATGATTACGAGTTAATAATAAACATGGCAGCTTTTTTAATCTGTTATTCAATAGTTACAAAAAAGCAAAGGGGGTTGGTTCGTTGTGCCCTCCCAGGTGAAACCGGTACCCTGGTGGCTTCCTATTTCACGGTTCATTGTTGCTTGTTCTTATAGGAGGGAAGTCCTCTGTAGTCAAGGAGTTGTTAAAATAAAAATCGATATGGTTTCTCTTTATAGACACTTGTCCGGGAGAGCACATCTAATTTATTAAGATTGTGGCGGGGGAAAGTATAATCTAGATTAATCTAAGTAATCCAGGCATTCTTATTGCAGCAGGAGCATCTCGTATGCACATATAATTCAAACAGTACTCTTATTAGTTTTTTTCTACACCACAACAGATTCTCACTATTATGCTATTTCCAATGTAAGATACAGGGAGATGATTATATTTTCCAAAATTGCTTGATTTTTATTCATTTGCCAAATTGTGGTCTACGTCCAGGTTTCAAGTGGTGGGGCATTATATGATGCGGTGGTCCATGATTGAAGGGTTGGAAATTGGATGTTGAGGGAAGTCCATAATTGAAGTGAGCGTGGTTAGTGAGCAGGATAGTAATACGTGACTAGGCAGGGATAGTGAACCATTACTGAAGTGGTCACTAATTCATTATTGGAAAGGTAGCCTGGGCCATTAATGATAGGGGATGACAATCTTCCTGTATACTGGGGGGAAATGTTTTTTTTCTGGCATACAACAAAATCTGAATGAACTGTGCAAGTATTTCAGACTATTTCAGAATAAGGAATGCACAAATGAAGCACATTTTTTCTTAATTCTGCAATGTGTTGGGAAAAAATACTTTAATATGAACAAAACAAATCAGTTCACTAGGCGATGCCATTTCCACATGTGACCGTTTGGGCACTGTATAGTTTTATTAGAAAAACTGTATCTCTGTGCAAATGTAATGGTCATTACAATTGAAAATGTGTTGTCTGTAATGGCAGTGTGCAACCACACCATGACTACTCTACTCAACTCCACTGCACTCTACTCTGCACCACTACACTTTAAACTACTCCACGCTACTCCACTCTGCACCACTCCACACCACTCACTCTATGCCTCTCTATTCTTCTCTCCACCACTTTGCTCTATGCCAATGCACTCTACGCCACTCTACTCAACACCACTGCACTCTTCGCCACTGCACTCTACACCACTTCAATCTGGGCCACTCCAATCAACTCTGCACAGCTCCACGTCACTTTACAACACTGCACTCTACGCCACTGGACTCTATGCCAATGCTCTTTACTCTGTAGCATTCAACTCTACACCACCTCAGTCTACCCTAAAACAATCTACTCTATGCTACTGCACTCTAAGCTACTGCATTTTACGCTCCTACACGCCACTCAATGCCACTGCACTTACGCCACTCTCCCCTAAACCAATGCACTTTATGCCCAATGCACGCTACACAACTGCACTGTACGCCACTGCACTCTACTCTGCACCACTGTGCTTTACGCCATTCTACACCACTGCACTCTACAACAGACTACTCTGCAACACTGCAGTCTCCACCATTGAACTCTACTCTGCATTACTGCACTCTATGCCACTCTGTTCTGCATCATTTCACTCTACACCACTGAACTATGCATCACTGCACTCTACACCACTGCACTCTCTGCCACTGTAACCTCTGCCAATCTACTCTCGCCACTCTATGCCACTGCACTTTACGCCACTTTACTCTGCACAACTGCACTCTAGTATGCAGCACTCTAATCTGCCACTGCATTCTACAACATTGCAATGTATGCCACTGAATTCTATGCCTCTGCGTCTCAGCACTCGACCCTGCACCACTCCATCTATGCCACTTCACTCTGCACCACTTCACTCTACTCTGAAGCAATCTACTCAAAGCCACTGTACTCTATGCCACTCTACTCTGCTCCACTCCATAATATGCCACTTTACGGTACGTCTCTCTTTGCCACTGCATTCTGTGCCAATGCACTCTACACAACTCTGCGCCAATGCACTCTGACACCGTACTCTGCAACACTGCACTCTCCACCACCGAACTCCCTGCCAATCTAATCTGCACTAATGCACTCTATGCCACTCCACTCTGCACCACTCCACTCTGCATCACTGCATTCTACTATACACCACTCTAATCTAGCCACTGCATTCGATGACGCTGCATTGTATGCCGCTTAATTGTATGCTATTGCACTCTGTCACTCTATTCTAGTTTTGATAATGTGAGTTCATCTAAACGCCAAGAACACAGTTTTGTTCTATGTACAGCTTATCAAGTTTGGGACCCTTTTTCTGGCACTAAAAGGTTCTGTGTAGACGAACCTGGAGTTCCTTGCATTAGATGTGTGCGTGTGCCAAACTTATAACATAAAGCAGAAATAACCCTGAGACCCGCAAACACTCAGTCAGTCTCGATCTTTCTCTCTCTTTCTCTCTCTTTCTCTCTCTTTCTCTCTCTTTCTCTCTCTTTCTCTCTCTTTCTCTCTCTTTCTCTCTCTTTCTCTCTCTTTCTCTCTCTTTCTCTCTCTTTCTCTCTCTTTCTCTCTCTTTCTCTCTCTTTCTCTCTCTTTCTCTCTCTTTCTCTCTCTTTCTCTCTCTCTCTCTCTCTCTCCCCGTGTGCAGTGTTCAACAAGCTCCTATAGTGGCATTGGGAACCTGTGATATGCAGGAATTCCACGGGCCAGTGCAGCTGTCTCCTGATCCTTTCAACTGGGATTGGAGCTTTTAACCTGCAGGCGACATAGTTTCTGTTGCATGTGCCTAACCCCCTAACTAGTAGGCTTCTTAAGGTATTTTTATTTATTAGAAAGAAACTTCATTGATTGGATAGACTTCAAGGGCTTCAGTAATATTTACATTCACTAATATTATCCACTCTCCCGTTGCACTCCTAAGACAACCCTTTAACCTGTCTGAGACCGCTCTACAGACAATGAATCTGCACACTCTCATTGCACCATTTTTTAGGTCGAGCCTTGGCAGCGCATGCGCTGCACTGCGAGGAATGCTGTATTTGAGTATAGACTTGAAGCTCCGCCCACTATCCGCTCATATTTTCCATTAGATTGTGTCATTGTCGTTCGTAAATGCTGGCTTCTGATTCGTTAATAGGCTTGTTAGTCCCTCCTTAGTACAGCCTTGTCTTCATTTGTAACCTCCCATGGAGACTGGCCCTTTTACTTCTGTTGTTACACGGTATGTCTTATTAGTCTGTAAGCACTATTTTCTTTAATGAGTTTCTCCTACTGCAATCACGACAAGCTTTCCTGCAGCAATCAGGCGGCCATGCGCACTTTCACTTTCCAGGCAGCCCTGGACAATGACGGCCGCTTCTTCGAAATTAAATAGGTCTCGCATTTACAAGAGTTTGAGCTATTGGAAGTGTAAATGACAATGCTTTTTATTTATGTGTTAATTATCAAAACAGATCCTATTGCATCGCAAATGCTTGTTTAGTTGGGTGCATAAGTGATTGCTGGATAGAAGCAGACTTGCACGCCTACATTTTACTGATTAAGCTTGGCAGACCCACTATTTTGGTGGCGGTATTGGTAGGGCATGCTGATCATTATTGTATTGAGGCCTAGTCCATTCTTGGTAGAGAAGGTAGGTCCAGTATTGGTAAAGTGACTGGTCCTTAATGGTACTTTTTAGCTGATCCGTTCCTGGTGGTCAATTCCTGATAGAAGTCTCTTATATAATTCACAGGACAGGCTGGCCCTTTACTGATGATGTGGTAGTATTTTACTAGTAGTACAGAGGATAGTCCGTTATTTATCGCAGTTTGGTGTCCAAGTACGTTAGTGGCTGAGGAGGT
The DNA here is from genome assembly GCF_964204655.1 of Triturus cristatus. Lineage (NCBI taxonomy): Eukaryota > Metazoa > Chordata > Amphibia > Caudata > Salamandridae > Triturus > Triturus cristatus. The sequence continues at coordinate 725,319,003 of NC_140592.1, read as the reverse complement.
TGTACATTATTCGTTTTAGTCACAAAGGATGCCATTTTGTTCAGCAATCTCTTAAGATGTTTGGACAGCACACACCTGCCTTGGATGTGCAGAGGTAGAGCACATTTCCAAAATGGGGAGACAGTGATCAACTGCAATTCATTGTTATAGGTAGTTAAACAAAAAGGAGCCAAATTCTAACCATGCTGCGTACAATAGATGTTCTTTTTTCAGCACATATCTATTCTAAAAGTAAATTGTGCAGCATACAGATTTTTAAAGATGCTGATTACCAGCATTAGGAGCCATGAAATTGGTGTATGTCCGCTGTGATGCTAAAAGCTTTCCAATTATACTAACGGATTTGCATCACATTTTGCTAAATGTAACAATTTCCAACTGTTTTTCTGTCAGGTCATTGATAACATACTTGACAGAGCCCTTTAACAGTGTTCTCTTTATCTCCCTTTAGGAAGACCCATGACCGAGTTACCCTCTACGGTGTCTCCTGATGTACCATAACCATGAGCAGCGAGCTGGATGTCTTTGTGGGGAACACCACGCTAATCGACGAGGAGGTCTATAAGCTGTGGCTGGATGGGTATTCAGGTACCTAGGCGGCTTGCACTTTAGAAAACATATGTCCCATGACCCACGGTTAACAATACTGAGGCTAAAGTCTCAGGGGGTACAGTTAGTTTCAAAGCAAACATGGAAAGTTTTCGTTGAGCAGTTGCTATAATTCATCAACGAGTGGTACCCTGGAGTTAAAAGGCCAGTCCACAAACACAGGGATTTGGGTTCTAGTTCACATCTAAAGGAGGACTTTTCAAATTACAATAAGTAATCCAAATTTATATAGTACTTAGATCTGGGGGTAAGCTTTTTCCAAGTTCTCTCTGTTTTTGTTAATAAGGGAGCCAAAAAGCGCAATTTACAATGCCATGAGAAAAAAACAAATTGTCACTAGACTGGTCAAGTATCATATGAAGTTACTACTCCACTCATCCTTGTTTAGAATTAGAAGTAAATATACATTTTATGTGCTCTTTATTTAATTTGTCAAAATAATTGCATACTTAATTTTCATCATGTGATGATGTAGAGCTGGGGCAAAGTTGGTCAGATGTATGCAGGTGCTTGGGGCGGGACTATACACGTTCAGATGACATATGATATATGACTAATTCTTTCTCAGTTGACGTTTCCAAGATGACCTAATGAGACGGTCAGCTTGCCAATGATGACCTGAGAGCTACTGTGCTCCAAGACTGTCCATCCTCCGTAGATGATTCCGACAGGTGGCTGTCATGCTCTCATATTGCCCAGTGCCACACAATAGCATCAAATAGTCTACCTTTTTAGCTAGCAGCATTCTACCTCCTAGGGCATGTAATTTTATTTTTTTTCATTAGAAGTGAGGGCTTCCAAGTCTCTGCATGTGAAGGGCCATTGGCTAATACGTCTGCACTGTCTGCAGGTATCTTAATTTGACATGAGGCCCGTTGGCAGATATGTGACTGTGTGACTCCCAGCCCTATGAAACTTTGGGTAGGTTAGGGAGAGGTAGTCATACATGAAACAAAATGCAAAATATTTTATTAGCTTTACTTGTCGGACGAGTGTTGCCTTAGGAGATGCCTGGATTATTAAAATGATATACCTATGAACATTTTAATCATTTGATTTCCTGGATTTTCATACATGGACTGATTTAATTCCTAATCAGCATGATAGCGGCAAGGTTGCCATTGCTGGGGACCTTACTTACTGTAACCCCAGTTCTCTATCACGGCTATCTGAAGGCTTATTTGTGTGCCTACTTTTTTTCTAAACAGTAAACAGCATTTTTTTTAAATAAACAGAAGATGAGCATGACTTGTTAATTGAATAACGGGTAGGGGACGATATTTTCATCTAATTTCTTAAAAGGAACTGCAAAACATGGGGCATATAAGCACCTAGGCAACCCATTCCATAACGAGAAAAGAACTGGACTTTAAATTAAGCCAACTCCGGACCTTACAGACCCAGAATGCAGCACAGGGACTACTGGAGACCAGGTCTTTTGAACATGTAGACTTGTGTGGAGCTTTTTAATCTCACAACTCCGTTTCCATCATTGTGACTTTTATCCCCATAGAGGTAGACCATTTGTTTAGGAAAAGAGGTAAGTAACTTTCATTCTCTTTCACCCGATCTTGTTTTATATTCATGAACACTGAATAGATCAGTGTTTATATTACTTGCTGGAATACAATAGTTGTATTAATAAAAGTATATTTATTTAAGGCTGTTAGAAAGCCGGGCAACCGGGTCAGCAGTCACCCGGTCCTTCCAAGCATAAGGGGTAGCTTGGCTCGAGCGGTCGGGGGTCAGGCAGCGCGTTAAGCGTACGTCACACCCACACAATAACCATGCGTTCATCCGTTCCAAAAACGACTCTACACCGTAAAAATTTATGAAAGAATCTCTTTGTGTTTATCTTATTTTTCTCTTAGTTGCAGGGTTATGTCACAAATACAATACAAAAGGATTTTCTTGAAAATAGCAGGTCAATTAAATAATAACACTTTACAGGTGCAATAAATAGGATTAGTGAGAATTTGCACTAATCCAAATGAGTAGTGTCCCTCTAAGCACAGCCAAAGGGCAACGAAGTTGCAGGGTAAGTCGCAAAGTAGTGCAGAGTTTCAAAGAAAGTTCCAATATGCAATTTTATTAACAAATGTCTGATCAATGTTCAATTCCTCGTTACATTCACGGGATTGTAGATTAGACACAAAGGTTCAACACAGGACTTTTTTAACATGCGCTCAATGCATTTCGGGTCACGCACGACCCTTCATCAGGAGAAGTCCTAAAAGAATCCAAAAGGAGAGTTTTAACGACCTGCTCGAATGTATGGATAACAGTAAGTGAAAAAAAGTCCACCAGTTTAAAAAAAGATCCGAAATGGAGTGACGGTGAAAGTGAAGAAAACGTAGTTGGCGGTAGAGAGAACGGAGACCCACAGAGGAATCCCAAAAGTGATTTGTTAAAAGAAAAAACAACCAAGAAATGATTAGTTGATCCTATAATAAGAGTGTGTGTAAAGCGATGTTTAGAATCGATAAGAACTTCGGGTCAACCCGTTATGGAGAACCGCTTGTGAAAAGGAAAAAAATTACGTGATACGCTATAAGAAGCCCAATAACATGTGTTTGAAAACAAAGCATACCTGAAAGTTGAGTAATCAAAAGTTTCAAACGTCCGAAAGACGAACAGCATATACGCGTGTAGTCTAACACCAACAGCTGTAGTGGATAGTAAAGAGAAAAAAGGAACACGCTAATAACCGTTGCGTGAGAAAAGAAAGCGAAAAGGGGTTAAATGATAAATAATCCTAGCGGCAGCCATATTGAAATGGAGTCCTAACATAATGATGTTAATACAATGATAATATAATGGTAACAAGAGGAAGGTAAAGGGGCTAAGAGAAGTTTTGAAAACATTAAAAGTAAGACAGAAAAAGGTGAGAGGGCTGGAGGGGTTTTGAAACAATAAAAAGACGAAGAAATATACGAAGACAAAAACAAAAGTTTACTGATGGTGTAAACAAATTGGAAGAAAACAAGTAAATAAAGTTATTTAAATTGAGACAAAAAAACGCGAATGAAAAACAAATTGATGGTCAGGAGTGTGAAGAAAAATGAAAAGATCAAGCAGGTAAATGGAACATAGAGAGTTCATGGGAACTGACAAAAAATGAAATGAAACTCAATACAGATAATACAAATAATATTGTGTTGACATAAATAGGAAAACAACAAGTATGTGATATTCCAAGGGACTAGGTTGTACAGAGCAATGATTATAAGAAACAACTGAGTTCGACGCGGTCATTGAGTCCATGTGGGACCAGGGCATTCATTTTATAGATCCAAACCGTTTCTCTCTGGAGAAGAAACTTGCGATTGTCTCTGTGATCTTTAATGGGTACCACCTCGCATACCAAAAATCTCAATTGGCTGATGTTGTGGCTCTTGGCAAGAAAGTGCATCGCTATTGTGGATTTGGTGTTCTTGTTGCGGATGTTGCTTTTGTGTTCCGTTAATCGTACCTTAATTTTTCTCTCAGTCTTGCCAATGTATATTAGGCCACACGGGCACTTGAGCATGTAAACAAGGTTTTTGGAGTCACATGTTGCCGTGACATGTAACTTGATGTTATAACCCTGTGTAGGGTGCTGAGTTGAGTTGCCTTGGATAATGTTATTACAATGGCCACAGTTATGGCAGGGAATTGTACCCTTATGAGAACCAACTGAATCATTAGACGATTGAAATTGTAAAAGTTCCATCAAATTCTTGCCCCTTTCGTATGCAAAAATTGGTCTTTCCAAAAATGTGTCTTTGAAGTCAGGTTCAATTTGTAACATTGGCCAATGTTTCAAAATGGTTTTTTTGATGTTGAAGCTCATGGTGGAAAATTTAGTGACCATAACTGATCTTGTCGTGGATTTTTTGATGTTACTGACTTTTAGCAGTTGTGCTCTAGATTTGTATTTCACCCTTTCCAGAGAGGTTGATACGATTTCTTTGGGGTACCCACGATCAAAGAAGCGTTTTTCCAGGTTCTGGTTTTCTTGTGACAAGAGTGTCGGTTCAGAAATAATTCTTTTCACCCTGAGAAACTGAGAATATGGTAGATGATTTTTTAGTGAAGGTTGGTGGAAGCTGGAAAAATGTAGCAAGTTATTTCTGTCAGTACTCTTTCTATAAAGAGTAGTCTCAATTCGGTCATCTTTGATGTATAGTAGTACATCCAAGTAGTTGATGGTATCATTACGGATATTGTAGGTAAATTTCAAACGATCATTTATCCCATTGAGCGTGTTGATGGCTTCTCTCAAAAGTTGCTCGGGACCTCTCCAAATCAAAAAAATATCGTCAATGTACCGTAGAAAAAGTGACATGTATGGTTTCCATTGTGAGTTATTTAGAATATGATCAAGTTCAAACTTGTGCATGAACAGTTGTGCATAGCAAGGAGCTGCACAATTGCCCATGGATGTACCGTTCAACTGCAGGTAAAATCTGTTATTGTAACAAAAATAGCTGTGGTAAAGTGTAAAATGAAGTAACTCAAGTAGAAATACTTTAAGATCTTCAGAAATAGAGGATTGCAAAAGAAAAAATTCAATGGCTTCCATACCAAGATTGTGAGGGATAGAAGTGTACAAAGAAGTTACATCTATGGTACAAAAAAGTGTATTCGTATCCCACTTGATGTCACTTTGTTGGATAATATTCAAAAAATGAGTAGTGTCTCGTACATAGGTTGACATTTGTTGCACAAAAGGTTGGAGATGTCGATCAAGGTATTTGCCTATGGGTTCATGCAATGAACCACATGTAGAGACGATCGGTCTCATTGGTGGATCAGTGAGACTCTTATGAATCTTGGGTAGCATTCTCAAAGATGGACGTGTCGGGAAATTCTGGGTAAAGAATCTACGTTCTTTCTCTCCAATGGTTCCACAATGGACTGCTTTGTCCACGATCTCATGTAAGGTGCGTTGTATGTCAGTTGTTGGGTCCTTGTCCAGTTCAGAATAAGTGGTGAAATCTCGTACATGCTCATCCAGTTTAAGTTTATAGTGGGAGGAATCCATTATGACTAGAGCACCCCCTTTATCTGCATTGAGGAATGTAAGATCTGGATTATCTGCCAATTTTTGAAGAAGAGCTCTGTCTTTCACTGTCAGATTGCGATGAATCGTTTTGTGTGGTTTATACATCCTTGATAGATCACGTTTAACAAGGGTTTCGAAAGTATCAAGTACCTTGTGGCTAACAGGTGCCGTGTATGTACTCTTGGTTTTTAAACCGACCAAAGTGTCGGTGGATTGTGGCTGAGAATCAATCACGACGTTATCAAAGAAGTTCCTGAGTCTTAGTGAACGCATGAAATGGTGAAAACTGACCTCAGTCTCAACTTGGTTGGAGCAATAAGTAGGGACAAAAGATGAGCCTTTTTGGAGCAATTGTGTCTGGAATTGATCTAAAGACATTGAAGAAATGTTAATCACCAAGTTGTCACGCTCATTTATCGTTGGCTCCTTGTGACTCTCTTGTCTAAGGGTAGTGTCGTTGGTCTTCCGTTTTTTGCCCCGCCTGGGTCTGCGTTGTCTGGTAGGCCTGTCCCTAAAAAAGGAACCGCAGTAGATGAAGATGTAGAAGCAGTTGCTAATGTCAGTTCAGTTGTGGATTGTATACCTGTTGAGGATTTGTCTACACGACTACTCGGTTTGGGTCTATTCCTGATGTTGTCAGAATCACTGGAAGCTGGAGAAGTATCAGTATCAGAAGTTTTTCCAAAGGGTCTGCTCTGTCGTCTGCGAGCATAAACTTCCGCCCAATTATAGACCTCACCCAGTTTATAGTCTATAGTATCCCTTCGAAACTTACGAAGTTTTCTTTCATTGACCTCCTGTGTGTGCTTTTTAAGTTGTTCATTAATATCTTCTAGCGTTTGCGCAAGTTCCTCAGAAGTCATTTTGGTAGACAATTCTTGTTTAAGTTGACTGATTTCTCTGTTAAGCTCCTCGAGAATGTTGGAAAGTTCCTCAATGATTAGGAGGATGAGATCTAGTGAGCATTTATTCAAAATGCCATACCATCTTTCTATGAATTTTGGATCATTCTTACACAGTGATGGCTTTAGTGAGATTCTTAATCCCCTCGGGATGCGTTGTGCACGGTGATATTGTATGAGGGTGCTGGCATGAAGTCTTTGATTAATTTCACGTTTGGTTAAATATAAAAGTTGTTTGATATTGCTCTGTGCGGTACCAGTCCCGGAAGTGGTCGGTTCAGTCTCTCCAATTAGTGAATATATTCTTTGTGCTTCCTCTTCGCCGAAGGCGAACGTGTCCGCTCTTTTATCGGTTAAGTTTGTGATGTCTTGGTAAGCCATGGTAAGGTGGGTGCTGTGGTGGTGGTTTAGCGAGCTATAAATGAACAATGTGGAAAGACCACGCACACCAATTGTTGAATTGAATTTATACCAGTTAGGGCGTGCTGTAGAGGAAAGCGTCTCCTAAACCAGGACGCAAGAATGAATGAGAATTTGCACTAATCCAAATGAGTAGTGTCCCTCTAAGCACAGCCAAAGGGCAACGAAGTTGCAGGGTAAGTCGCAAAGTAGTGCAGAGTTTCAAAGAAAGTTCCAATATGCAATTTTATTAACAAATGTCTGATCAATGTTCAATTCCTCGTTACATTCACGGGATTGTAGATTAGACACAAAGGTTCAACACAGGACTTTTTTAACATGCGCTCAATGCATTTCGGGTCACGCACGACCCTTCATCAGGAGAAGTCCTAAAAGAATCCAAAAGGAGAGTTTTAACGACCTGCTCGAATGTATGGATAACAGTAAGTGAAAAAAAGTCCACCAGTTTAAAAAAAGATCCGAAATGGAGTGACGGTGAAAGTGAAGAAAACGTAGTTGGCGGTAGAGAGAACGGAGACCCACAGAGGAATCCCAAAAGTGATTTGTTAAAAGAAAAAACAACCAAGAAATGATTAGTTGATCCTATAATAAGAGTGTGTGTAAAGCGATGTTTAGAATCGATAAGAACTTCGGGTCAACCCGTTATGGAGAACCGCTTGTGAAAAGGAAAAAAAATTACGTGATACGCTATAAGAAGCCCAATAACATGTGTTTGAAAACAAAGCATACCTGAAAGTTGAGTAATCAAAAGTTTCAAACGTCCGAAAGACGAACAGCATATACGCGTGTAGTCTAACACCAACAGCTGTAGTGGATAGTAAAGAGAAAAAAGGAACACGCTAATAACCGTTGCGTGAGAAGAGAAAGCGAAAAGGGGTTAAATGATAAATAATCCTAGCGGCAGCCATATTGAAATGGAGTCCTAACATAATGATGTTAATACAATGATAATATAATGGTAACAAGAGAAAGGTAAAGGGGCTAAGAGAAGTTTTGAAAACATTAAAAGTAAGACAGAAAAAGGTGAGAGGGCTGGAGGGGTTTTGAAACAATAAAAAGACGAAGAAATATACGAAGACAAAAACAAAAGTTTACTGATAGTGTAAACAAATTGGAAGAAAACAAGTAAATAAAGTTATTTAAATTGAGACAAAAAAACGCGAATGAAAAACAAATTGATGGTCAGGAGTGTGAAGAAAAATGAAAAGATCAAGCAGGTAAATGGAACATAGAGAGTTCATGGGAACTGACAAAAAATGAAATGAAACTCAATACAGATAATACAAATAATATTGTGTTGACATAAATAGGAAAACAACAAGTATGTGATATTCCAAGGGACTAGGTTGTACAGAGCAATGATTATAAGAAACAACTGAGTTCGACGCGGACATTGTTCATTTATAGCTCGCTAAACCACCACCACAGCACCCACCTTACCATGGCTTACCAAGACATCACAAACTTAACCGATAAAAGAGCTGACACGTTCGCCTTCGGCGAAGAGGAAGCACAAAGAATATATTCACTAATTGGAGAGACTGAACCGACCACTTCCGGGACTGGTACCGCACAGAGCAATATCAAACAACTTTTATATTTAACCAAACGTGAAATTAATCAAAGACTTCATGCCAGCACCCTCATACAATATCACCGTGCACAACGCATCCCGAGGGGATTAAGAATCTCACTAAAGCCATCACTGTGTAAGAATGATCCAAAATTCATAGAAAGATGGTATGGCATTTTGAATAAATGCTCACTAGATCTCATCCTCCTAATCATTGAGGAACTTTCCAACATTCTCGAGGAGCTTAACAGAGAAATCAGTCAACTTAAACAAGAATTGTCTACCAAAATGACTTCTGAGGAACTTGCGCAAACACTAGAAGATATTAATGAACAACTTAAAAAGCACACACAGGAGGTCAATGAAAGAAAACTTCGTAAGTTTCGAAGGGATACTATAGACTATAAACTGGGTGAGGTCTATAATTGGGCGGAAGTTTATGCTCGCAGACGACAGAGCAGACCCTTTGGAAAAACTTCTGATACTGATACTTCTCCAGCTTCCAGTGATTCTGACAACATCAGGAATAGACCCAAACCGAGTAGTCGTGTAGACAAATCCTCAACAGGTATACAATCCACAACTGAACTGACATTAGCAACTGCTTCTACATCTTCATCTACTGCGGTTCCTTTTTTAGGGACAGGCCTACCAGACAACGCAGACCCAGGCGGGGCAAAAAACGGAAGACCAACGACACTACCCTTAGACAAGAGAGTCACAAGGAGCCAACGATAAATGAGCGTGACAACTTGGTGATTAACATTTCTTCAATGTCTTTAGATCAATTCCAGACACAATTGCTCCAAAAAGGCTCATCTTTTGTCCCCACTTATTGCTCCAACCAAGTTGAGACTGAGGTCAGTTTTCACCGTTTCATGCGTTCACTAAGACTCAGGAACTTCTTTGATAACGTCGTGATTGATTCTCAGCCACAATCCACCGACACTTTGGTCGGTTTAAAAACCAAGAGTACATACACGGCACCTGTTAGCCACAAGGTACTTGATACTTTCGAAACCCTTGTTAAACGTGATCTATCAAGGATGTATAAACCACACAAAACGATTCATCGCAATCTGACAGTGAAAGACAGAGCTCTTCTTCAAAAATTGGCAGATAATCCAGATCTTACATTCCTCAATGCAGATAAAGGGGGTGCTCTAGTCATAATGGATTCCTCCCACTATAAACTTAAACTGGATGAGCATGTACGAGATTTCACCACTTATTCTGAACTGGACAAGGACCCAACAACTGACATACAACGCACCTTACATGAGATCGTGGACAAAGCAGTCCATTGTGGAACCATTGGAGAGAAAGAACGTAGATTCTTTACCCAGAATTTCCCGACACGTCCATCTTTGAGAATGCTACCCAAGATTCATAAGAGTCTCACTGATCCACCAATGAGACCGATCGTCTCTACATGTGGTTCATTGCATGAACCCATAGGCAAATACCTTGATCGACATCTCCAACCTTTTGTGCAACAAATGTCAACCTATGTACGAGACACTACTCATTTTTTGAATATTATCCAACAAAGTGACATCAAGTGGGATACGAATACACTTTTTTGTACCATAGATGTAACTTCTTTGTACACTTCTATCCCTCACAATCTTGGTATGGAAGCCATTGAATTTTTTCTTTTGCAATCCTCTATTTCTGAAGATCTTAAAGTATTTCTACTTGAGTTACTTCATTTTACACTTTACCACAGCTATTTTTGTTACAATAACAGATTTTACCTGCAGTTGAACGGTACATCCATGGGCAATTGTGCAGCTCCTTGCTATGCACAACTGTTCATGCACAAGTTCGAACTTGATCATATTCTAAATAACTCACAATGGAAACCATACATGTCACTTTTTCTACGGTACATTGACGATATTTTTTTGATTTGGAGAGGTCCCGAGCAACTTTTGAGAGAAGCCATCAACACGCTCAATGGGATAAATGATCGTTTGAAATTTACCTACAATATCCGTAATGATACCATCAACTACTTGGATGTACTACTATACATCAAAGATGACCGAATTGAGACTACTCTTTATAGAAAGAGTACTGACAGAAATAACTTGCTACATTTTTCCAGCTTCCACCAACCTTCACTAAAAAATCATCTACCATATTCTCAGTTTCTCAGGGTGAAAAGAATTATTTCTGAACCGACACTCTTGTCACAAGAAAACCAGAACCTGGAAAAACGCTTCTTTGATCGTGGGTACCCCAAAGAAATCGTATCAACCTCTCTGGAAAGGGTGAAATACAAATCTAGAGCACAACTGCTAAAAGTCAGTAACATCAAAAAATCCACGACAAGATCAGTTATGGTCACTAAATTTTCCACCATGAGCTTCAACATCAAAAAAACCATTTTGAAACATTGGCCAATGTTACAAATTGAACCTGACTTCAAAGACACATTTTTGGAAAGACCAATTTTTGCATACGAAAGGGGCAAGAATTTGATGGAACTTTTACAATTTCAATCGTCTAATGATTCAGTTGGTTCTCATAAGGGTACAATTCCCTGCCATAACTGTGGTCATTGTAATAACATTATCCAAGGCAACTCAACTCAGCACCCTACACAGGGTTATAACATCAAGTTACATGTCACGGCAACATGTGACTCCAAAAACCTTGTTTACATGCTCAAGTGCCCGTGTGGCCTAATATACATTGGAAAGACTGAGAGAAAAATTAAGGTACGATTAACGGAACACAAAAGCAACATCCGCAACAAGAACACCAAATCCACAATAGCGATGCACTTTCTTGCCAAGAGCCACAACATCAGCCAATTGAGATTTTTGGTATGCGAGGTGGTACCCATTAAAGATCACAGAGACAATCGCAAGTTTCTTCTCCAGAGAGAAACGGTTTGGATCTATAAAATGAATGCCCTGGTCCCACATGGACTCAATGACCGCGTCGAACTCAGTTGTTTCTTATAATCATTGCTCTGTACAACCTAGTCCCTTGGAATATCACATACTTGTTGTTTTCCTATTTATGTCAACACAATATTATTTGTATTATCTGTATTGAGTTTCATTTCATTTTTTGTCAGTTCCCATGAACTCTCTATGTTCCATTTACCTGCTTGATCTTTTCATTTTTCTTCACACTCCTGACCATCAATTTGTTTTTCATTCGCGTTTTTTTGTCTCAATTTAAATAACTTTATTTACTTGTTTTCTTCCAATTTGTTTACACTATCAGTAAACTTTTGTTTTTGTCTTCGTATATTTCTTCGTCTTTTTATTGTTTCAAAACCCCTCCAGCCCTCTCACCTTTTTCTGTCTTACTTTTAATGTTTTCAAAACTTCTCTTAGCCCCTTTACCTTCCTCTTGTTACCATTATATTATCATTGTATTAACATCATTATGTTAGGACTCCATTTCAATATGGCTGCCGCTAGGATTATTTATCATTTAACCCCTTTTCGCTTTCTCTTCTCACGCAACGGTTATTAGCGTGTTCCTTTTTTCTCTTTACTATCCACTACAGCTGTTGGTGTTAGACTACACGCGTATATGCTGTTCGTCTTTCGGACGTTTGAAACTTTTGATTACTCAACTTTCAGGTATGCTTTGTTTTCAAACACATGTTATTGGGCTTCTTATAGCGTATCACGTAATTTTTTTCCTTTTCACAAGCGGTTCTCCATAACGGGTTGACCCGAAGTTCTTATCGATTCTAAACATCGCTTTACACACACTCTTATTATAGGATCAACTAATCATTTCTTGGTTGTTTTTTCTTTTAACAAATCACTTTTGGGATTCCTCTGTGGGTCTCCGTTCTCTCTACCGCCAACTACGTTTTCTTCACTTTCATCGTCACTCCATTTCGGATGTTTTTTTAAACTGGTGGACTTTTTTTCACTTACTGTTATCCATACATTCGAGCAGGTCGTTAAAACTCTCCTTTTGGATTCTTTTAGGACTTCTCCTGATGAAGGGTCGTGCGTGACCCGAAATGCATTGAGCGCATGTTAAAAAAGTCCTGTGTTGAACCTTTGTGTCTAATCTACAATCCCGTGAATGTAACGAGGAATTGAACATTGATCAGACATTTAATAAAATTGCATATTTGAACTTTCTTTGAAACTCTGCACTACTTTGCGACTTACCCTGCAACTTCGTTGCCCTTTGGCTGTGCTTAGAGGGACACTACTCATTTGGATTAGTGCAAATTCTCATTCATTCTTGCGTCCTGGTTTAGGAGACTCTTTCCTCTACAGCACGCCCTAACTGGTATGAATTCAATTCAACAATTGGTGTGCGTGGTCTTTCCACATTATAAATAGGATTAGGTCATAAATACACAAGGAATAAATAGAGGTGCGATAAATACATAGGGCAAATAAATACTGTCAGACAATAAATACCAGGCAGGAATAAATACAGTCAGACAATAAATAACACTCCTTCAATAAATAATATAAGCAGTCAAACAATTGCAAACCAGATCACATTTATGAGGTAGATTGATTTTACCATGCCCAAGTACAGCTTGTGGTCACTGGGGTGGCCTGGGGATGTCCCACCTAGTGTGGTCAAGGCTGGGGCCTAAGATGAGGTAAAATGAGGGTAACCTAAGGTTCTGGCTCTCCAACTACACAGTCCCTCACACAGGTCCCTGCACCAGTCTCCGTTCACCCCCCCTAGCACTCTCAGGTTGGTCCTAACACCCCTCTAGCCCCTAGAATGGTCTTCTATGGCTCCACAGGGCCTCAGATGCCCTTTCTACCACTTACTGCCCCTTTCTCGGTGTTCGGCTCCGCTCGGCGCCGGGTCGACGTCGATGGGCGGCTCCGGTTCGATGACGAGTCGATTTGGTTCCACTCGACGCCGTGTCGATGCCGTCGGCCGGTTCCGGTTCGATGTCGCTGGGCGGCCTCGGTTCGATGTCGGGTCGATCCGCTTTACCGGACGCCGGGTCGATGCCGTGAGGCGGCTCCGGATCGATGACGCTGGGCGGCCTCGGCTCGATGTTGGGTTCCGGCGTCACAGGGTCACGGTCTCCCCGCTTCCGGGCGACTCCGGAGTGCGACCTCCACTCCCGACCTCCGTCGGCTCCACTTCGGGTTCCGGCGACTCCGGAGTGCGATCTCCACTCCCGACCTCCGTCGGCTCCACTTCGGGTTCCGGCGACTCCGGAGTGCGATCTCCACTCCCGACCTCCTGCGCGCTTTACTTCAGCTTCCGGCGACTCCGGAGGGCGGACTTCACTCCCCCGTCAACGCCTCACCTCGACCTCAGGTGACTTCTACTTGACCTCCGGTGTCTCTCCACGACCTCCGTCGGCGCCCTCACTCAACCTCTAGCGGCTCCGGGTACGACGTCTGCCTTCTGTCAGCGCCGCTTCTCCACCTCGGGCTCCAGGTCTCCAGGCTTCTCGACTTCGGGTCTCCAGGAGGATTCCACCAAACAGGTCAGGAACTTGCTGTTCTTCTACTTTAAGGCCTGTTCCGGCTGTTCAGGTCCTTAAGATGATTTTCTGGTCTTTATCCCACACAGGGTTTTAGGCTGGGCTCGGTCAGTAGGGACTAGTATCAAGGATGGGTTTCTGGTCCCCAATCCAGGCACAAGTTTCCACCCCTGCTGCCTTACTCCTTCCTCCTTCTGTTTCTCTGTCCTCTCTCTTCACTGGTCAGGTGCCAACTGCTGCCTTCCGACTGCCAACTGCCAACTGCCAACTCTGAGCTGGATTCCCAACATTCCAAACCTGCCTCACACTGTCACAGGGTTCTAGAATGTTCTGGAAGGTACTAGTAGGTTCCAGTGATGTCACAGGTGACAATGGGTGGCCACCATTTTGTGTCTCAGGCCCTCAGACAGAAGTTCCAGGGGTAGGGAAAATGGCTCCCTGACCCTGCATCAACACTAAAAAGTCTGGTGGTTCCCAAAAAGGAAAAATTCTAACAGGGTTTGAGGCAAAAGTGGGACAAAATAAATAATGATGAGGAGGGACCACCCAAAGGGCTGACAGGTCTAACAAAGGCCATAGTCAAACAAAAACACAAAATTCATAAACGCTCATTTGATAAAAAAACATTGTGAAACTTCTAGATTTTTTTTATTTACAGCCATTAAAAATCTTCTCACTGTACAAAGCACATCTTAAAATTGCATAGCAAATAAAAATCTTACTGCATCCGCACACGCGTTTATCCCATATTTGAGCAGCACTGGCTTTTAAAAACAAAGCCTCGAGGATAAAAATGTAAACAATTTAACAATAAATGTAAATTTGTGCACCGTTCCCTCAGTCCTCAACAGCAAACGCCCTTGGCGTCTAATGAAAATTCTAAATCTTCCTAGCAAGCATATAATGCACTTAAGCCTATTCTGAATTGTAATATTTCATTACGCATTGCTGTGTTCCGTAAATCTGTAAGCTTTGGATATGCTGTGGGATCCTACAATAAGTCTCACAAGCAAAGCATTGCCCACTTCATTCAGAGGCAAATAAATAAGGTCTCTTGATTCCATGACACCCATTCAGATAATTCCTTCTTTGATAAAAATGAATGGGATTTCTATTATAAAATTGCGAAGCTTAAAATATCTGGCAATTGAGCTCTTGGCCATGTAAAAGATTTATATTGATGAACAAAGACCAGGAGTTTTGTTTTTTCCATAATAACTACCTTTTTTGCATCACAATATCTAATAAATACGGTTAATTTTCTTTGAAGCCAAATTTGTGTCATATCCTTTATTGCTAGTCATCTGCATGAAGTAGACATGTAAGTTGATGGGCCCCCATCCTTGAATAGAAAAAATGAGTTTTTAATAGGCATGAGGTGAGATCAACAAGATAATGTGGAAAAAAGTAGGGGCTTATATGCACCCCTGGAATTAGCCATTCTCTTTTGGGGTTTTACAGGATCATAAGCCACGTGTATCTAACTCCAACGTCACTCACTTATCCCTGTGTGGTTCTTTTAACACCAATATTAGCCCTCTGGAAAGTTAACTTTTTTTTTTTACTTTTTGCCACAGAATATCCTAGTTGACTAGATTGAAGGCTGCTAAAAGATCTATAAAACAGCTAAACAGTTTGCCACTTTCAAATGCCTCTGGGCCATTGTCAAAAGACAAACCATGATCAAGGGTTGAATTTCTCTCTTTAAATACTTCTTGCTCAATCAGGATATGGTTGTGTCGATCAATCCACTACTTCATATATTGTAAGACTGCTTTTACATAAACTTTGCCCCGACATCTATGAAACTAATTAAGTGATACTTTTTGGGATCTAGTGGAGCCTTTTTTGAGAAAATTGGCTTGACAATGCACCTTTCCTACTTAAAGGTACTGTCCGCATTTAGTAATATATTGAAGACCAATGCAAAGATCTTCAACCACTAATTTACTTTTGCTTTAATTATTATTGCAGGCATATCATCTGGACCAACAGCTCTTGACAAATTGAGTGGGGATTATTTTTTGGATAATTTACAGAAAAAAGAGAGGAATTCCTCATCACATATATACAGTTCGATCTGATCATTGTGGCATAAAACTCTTTCAGATACTCCATCCAGATTTCTTCAGGTACAATACTCCTGGGTACACTTATCTCTTCGCCAGAACCATTCTGAACTAATGTCCAAACTTTCGACACATCCATTGGCAAAATTATTTTTATTATTTGCTCCCAATTGGAATTATAAAATTGAGTCATTCCTTTTTATTATGGTGCAGAAACCCGCTTTGGTTTCACAATGCTCTTTATTCAATCTCTCATCCCAATTTAGGCCCTTTTTAGGTGGAGCCTAGCGCAGCGCGCATGCGCTGCTCAAGGAGAGGGCCTCTTGGAATCACTCCAGACTTTTCAGTAAACTTGTGCGTGTGGCTTTGTGTGACTCTAGATTTTCCACACATTGTATTGGCCTTTGCGTGTGGCTTTCAAAAATGAAAGCATGCAATTGGCCAAAGGCGGGTGCATGCCCCACTTTTTTCAGTGAATGTTTACTCCCACGGCCTCCAGCTTGCGGGAGCGAGCAGCTGCGCGCAGGGTGCCAGCTGCAATCCTTTGTGGATCGTTAAACACAGCGCGGTCACGCACAGCTGGAACCGTACAACTTGTTTTATTTATCAGCGAGTACCCCATCTGCATTCCCGCCCTCCTCCCACTCGTTGTGTTTTTATTACTTTTATTTGCCACAGTCTGCCTGGCAACTCGCTCCCGTTCCTTCTCCTCTCTCGAAGGTCCTCCCTTGTAGTGCCTGATCTGGTGTGCCCGCCATGTGATCTTGAGCTTTTCCTCTTGCCTTCCCGGACCGAGTTTTCTCCTCCATAATCGCACACCGTTATTATTCCTTTAAATCTACAGGGCACAAGACAATGCTGTGTTCCTTTCTCTGGGTTTAGCGCGCGCGTAAGTGCTTTCTTTAAATCTAAGCAATTAAAGAGAGCTTCCGTGCTCGCATTGCTTTGTTGTGCACGCGCCATTGTCCTTAGCCCAGGGATGGATCCATTATGAGAGCGCGCGTGCTCTCCCCCATTTCTGTCAGAAGGTTTATAATTGACACCTTCAGCGTGTATCTGCTATGGCGTTTGAAAGCCTTATTTCAGCATTGCCTTATCGATGATTTTACGGCTCTGAAGAATTGTAGATGTTGGACGTGTGCTGCCGAAATCCAGACCCTGTGGACAGACGTAATCCTTTACGGCGACCTTCACTCCCACTGTTACTCGTCTTAAATCAATGCACACAACTTGAAGAGCTCATCCAGTTTCCTCCCAGCGCAGAGTAAATCCAGAGCTCGTTTTCAAAATCCAGTAATTATTTGGGGATAACCTGGGGCTTGGTGCTGATGTGAGGTCAGACTGCGATGCTATTGTAAGAACTAAAACCCTATGGCACGGTCTGCATAACATCATTTTTTCCACCATTGCCATGCAGTTGCCAGTGCTTAATTAAAAAATAAAATAAAGATAAGTGCCAGAGCCTTCGTCAGGAGAACATTGCAGCATGCACCATTTATTGCCCCGCCAGCGCCGCCAATAACAGTACCAACTTTACTAACCATCACACTCTTACAAGTGTGACAATTCATGGTACTCCAGGCCCCATAAGCAATAAGAATGCCCTGAGAAGAAGATTATTAGTCATTGTTAATATATATTGAAGTAATAAACATCTGTTATGCTCAAACCTAAATTATGCAGACTGCGCCACCTTGTGGCAGACTGTCATAAGGACTGGTGCCGACAATTAAGTGATGTTAACGAACCACCGGCTCATATGCACTGCTTCCAACCCTAAATGGAGTTTGGTTTGACAGCCTGAAAGTTCACTAGAGGTACACTTTTGTTTCCTTTTCGGCATAACATTAAGCCCTGCTGGCCAAAGAGCCAGCCAGAGGTCACCATCACCCATGTTCTACCTGCAGTTTTTCCCATGAAGGATATGACCAAGCCTCTGGAGCAAATGTTGCTCTAGAAACCTACCCTGTAAAAACAAACAAAAAAAAAAGCAAATCTGCTTGGAGTGGAGCAGCCACCTGTGTTTGTGGGCGTAAAGCTAGGCCCAGATAACTGTAACCTTGTCTGTAGGTCATCTTAAAAAAGTGTGCCTCACAAGAAGCATGTAGCCCAGGTAGCCATATGTAACTCCAGACTTGTGGGGTATCGATGGTCTCCGGCCATGTCGAGAACATTCCAGGACTGCGATGTTGTGAGCTTGTATTGTCTTTCACCTGCTCTCTGTTACCACTGATTTTGTGGTAGCTGGAGAAGCTTTTCCTTCTCATAATAATGTGATTATAAAACAGTAGGAAAAGTCAGTAGCTATTGCAGTTCCAAAGACAAAGCAGAGATTATTGGTGTTAGGGACTGATCTTAACTGAGACCACCATGTTGCTCTCACATTGCAGGGGCATAACTTGCAACACATGCTTTTGATTATTTTCGAGTGCACCACAAGCTCTTTACATGCTCCAGGCTTTTTCCGGAAGGTGGTTAACTATCATCAGACCATTTTCATTTATTACTTTAGGTTTTGTGCTGCATGGCTCAATACTTATAAGGTCCCAAAGGCGAGACCTATTGGCTATGCCAATGCTTGTTTAGGTTGAAGCCTACCAGACAGTGCAGCTGTCTGGTCTGCCAATGACATCTTGGGGACATTCGGAAAGCTTCCCTGGAAATGCATTCCGCCCATTGCTTACCATTGGCATTGCGGTTTGTAACTCGCATTTGCTTGCTTTCTATTTACTGGCTCTATTTGTTTTAGGCTGTCTAGCGTGAGTTCATCCCTTCCGTTGTCCAAACCCTAGTTACTGTATTCTTGTACCAGTGCTCGATTTCGATAAACAAGCCTTTAAATCTTCTTCTTATCTTGTCACATTTAAGGTCAAATGTCTGGCTCTGTCTTCCTTGGAGCTTGTTGTTTACTTTTCTGTTTCTGACTTCAAAGTGAAAAGATTTAAGTGACAGTCATGCTGGCTATTGGGGGTGTGCTTGAGGAAGGCTGTACAATGTCAGTTTTGTTTTCTAGCATACAAAAAAATGTAAATGTCTGTAAATGAACTGTGCAGACATTTCAGAATATATCAGATTTAGAAAAGCACAAATGAAGCAAATGTTTTGGCAATTCTGGTGTGTGGTGGAAACAGATATTTTAATTCTATCAAAACAAATCAGTACACTAGGTGATGACATTAACACACATTTTCGTTTGTGCGCTGTATACTTTTATCAGTAAAACTATGGCTGCAAATGTAATGGTCGTTTCAATTGAAAATTTGTTGTCTG
Organism: Triturus cristatus; assembly: GCF_964204655.1. NCBI lineage: Eukaryota > Metazoa > Chordata > Amphibia > Caudata > Salamandridae > Triturus > Triturus cristatus. The sequence goes on along the minus strand of NC_140592.1, from coordinate 725,299,655 downwards.
AAATGGCAGTATGCTACCACACCATGCATACTACACTTTACCCTACGTCACTCAACACCACTGCAGTCTACTATGCCCCACTCCAGACTATGCCACACTACCCCACACCACTCCAAACTGCACTCTACTCTGCTCCACATCACTTCACTCTATGGCTCTTTACTCTACGCCAATGCACTCTTTGCCACACTACTCTACTATGCCCCATTGCACTCTTTGCCACTGTACTCTACACCACTCCACTGTGCGTCACTCCACTCTTTGCCACGCTACTCTGCAACACTGCACTTTTTCATTGCACTTCACACCAGTGCACTCTACTCTGTACCACTCCACTTTTCACCAGTGCACTCTATCCCAATCCACTCAACACCACTCTAATCTATGCCTCTGTACTCTACCATCCACCACTCCACTCTGCTCGGAAACGATCTACTCTGCGCCACTGCACTCTGTGTCACTCCAGCTGGAGTTCATCCTTTCTTTGCCAAACACTATTTACTATATTCTTGCACCAGTGCTTGATTTCTGTAAACAAGCATTTAAATCTTGTTCTTATCTTGTCACATTTGAGGGCAAATGTTCGGCTCTGGCTTCCAGAGAACTTTTGTGTTTTTCTTTTTCTGACTTCAAAATGAAAGGATTTAATTGACAATCATGCTGGCTACTGGGGGTGTGCTTGAGGAAGGCTGTACAATGTTATTTGTTTTTTTCTCAATGCCAATGTACTCTACCCCACACTAGTCTACTATGCAGCACTGCACTCTTTGCCACAACACTCTACACCACTCCACTGTGTGCCACTCAACTCTATTCCACTCCACACTGCACTCTGTCACTGCAGTCTACATCAATACACTGATATTCTGTACCGCTCCACTTTACACCAGTGCATTCCATGCCAAACCACTCTACACCACTCTAATCTATGCCACTGTACTCTACCATATACCACTTCACTCTACTCTGAAACAATCTACTCTGCCGCATCGCACTTTACAATACTTTACTCAAACCCCACTGCACTCTATGCCACTGCATTCTACTCTGCACCACTCTAACTGCAACACTGCACTCTCCGCCACTGAACTCTACACCACTCTTCTCTGCACCACTAAACTCTATACCACTGCACTCTACTCTGCAACACTTAACACCACTGTATTACAATCCACTCTACGTCAGTACACTGTACACCACTCTACTTTTCATTGCATCACTGTACACCAATCCAATCTAAGCCACTCTAATCTGCTCTGCACCAGTACACTCTACGAGACTGCACTCTATGCCACTGCACACTACTCTGAAACAATCTACTCTATTCTGCGCCATTCCACTCTATGCCACTCCACGCCACTGAAATCTACCCTGTGCCACTCCACACCACTCTATTCCATGCTGCTGCACTGTACACCACTTTACTAAAAATGATACACTCTACACCACTGCACTCTACGCCAATCTACTCTGCAGCACTGCACGCTACTATACTCTAATCTGCAAACACTCTACTCTGTGCCACTGCACAGTTGCATGACGGAACCACGCATGCGATCATATTGCATGCCTTAACAGCGTGGTCTTTACTACGACCGTGTCTTTATCAAGCATGACTTTTTACAACGAATTTCGTTATAAGGCATGACTGGTAAAGGCATATGAGTAGTAAAGATTACACCCCAGACCCCCACTCTGAGCTCTAAAACACAGCCCACAGCCCTGCAAAAAACCCCACCCACAGCCCTAAAGACTATCGACCCCCCCCCCACCCTGAGCGCTAAAACCCGGTCCCCAGCTCTAAAATCTACCTCGACCCCCCATGCCCCCCCCCCCTCCCCGAGTCCTAAATCAGGCCCCAGCCCTAAAAACTGCCTGAACGACCCCCCCCCCCCCCGTGAGCCTTAAAACCCGTTCCTGAGCCCTAAAAACTACCCCGAACCAAGCCCCCACACTAAAACCGTCCCCCAGCCCTAAAACCCAGCCCTACTTACCAAGATGCATCCTGATCCTTCCTGTATCCCCTTCCATTCTACCTGCCCATCCGCTCTGAATTTAAAGCGACTGCCTATACCACGCATATGCATGGTAAAGGCTAGTGTGCCAACGCTTGCGGGACAGTGGAATGCATGGCTTTGCCTATGTTGTAAATGCCGTTTCCCCACTGCACTCTACTCAGCTCTACTTTACACCATTGCACTCATGTCACTTTACTCTACACCACTCTACTCTACAGCACTCTATGCCACTCTAGTCTACACCAATGCACTCTACGCCTCTCTACACCAGTGCACCCTACAACATTCTACTCTGCAACACTGCCCTCTCTGCCACTGCACTCTACTCTGCACCTGTCTACTCTACACCACTCTAATCTACTGTGCACCACAGCACACCACTCCAGTCTAGGACAATCCTCTCTGCACCACTCTTTGCCACTCTATTCTGCAACACTGCATTCTGAGCCATTACTCTATGCCACTGAACTCTACCCTGCACCACTTCACTATATCCTGCACCACTCCATGCCACTACACTACTCTGCACCACTGCATTCTATGCCACTGCACACTACACAATTATACTCTATGCCACTCTACTCAAAATCAATGCAGTCTACTCCACTGCACTCTCCACCAACTTCTCTGCACCACTGCAATCTATGCCACTGTATTCTACTCTGTAGCACTGCACTCAATGCCAATTATTTTGCACCACTGCACTCTAAGCCACTATAATATACTCTGCAACACTCTATGCCACTGCACTCTACACCACTCTATTCTGCTCTGTAGCACTGTACTCTATGCCACTGTTCTCTGCGCTACTCAACTCTGCACCACACTATGCCACGTAACTCTATGCCACTACACTGTATGACATTCTACACCTGCAAGACTGCACTTTCCCCCACTGAACTCAGACATATTATGCACCACTCCAAGCTATGCCACTCTATTTTCTTCTGCACCACAGCACTCTATGCCACTGCACTCTATAGAATTATATTATATGCCACTGCACTCTACTCTGCACCACTACACTCTACATCACTCTACTCTATCCTGCACCAGTGCACTCCACATCACTCTACCTTGCACCACTCCCCTCTACGCCACTTCACTCTATCTTGAAACAATCTACTCCATGCCACGGCACTCTACACCACTGCATTCTATGTCGCTGAAATCTACGTCATGTCACGTCACGTCACTGCACTCTACGCCACTCTATTCTGTCAATGCACTTTGCGCCAATGATCTTTACACCACTTTACTCAAACCCAATGCAGTTAATGCCACTGCACTTTACACCAATCTGCTGTGCACGACTGTACTTTATGCCACTTCACTCTAGACCACTCTGACACTCCACTATACGATACTCCACTCTATGACCCTCTAGTTTTTTTAATTGTACTCTACTCTATACCACTCTACAACACACTACTCCAACCTGCTACTCTACATGACTACTTCACTCTGACGCTATACACAAGTCCCTCTATGCCACTTCATTTTACGACACACTACTCCACTCTATGCCACTCCCCTCTGTCACTCTATGCCACTCTACGACACTCAACTCTACTACACTCTCATCCAATCTATGCCATTCCGCTCGCCTTCACTACTCCACTCTGTGCCACTCCACAACAATCTACTCCACTGTACGCCACTTTACTCTGCAACACTCCACTCTACGCAACACCCTCTGCGCCACTCCACTATACCCTATGCCACACCACTCTGACACTCAACTCCCTTCACACCATTCTACACTCATCCACATCACTCTACTCTACTCAACTCTACTTAACTCTACTCTACCCTACTCTACCCCATTCCACTCAACTCTACCCCATTCTACGCCACTCCGCTCTTCTTTACCTCACTAACCTTTAGCCATGATGAACATTAGCCACGCTGGTGTGCAGCATGACTAAAACATATTGGCAAAGCTAATAACTCTATATAGGCAAGACCTATTGGCTTTGCCAATGCTTGCTGATTTTACTTCCTCATTTTTCTATTTTTAAATCTTTGCATTGACATGTAAACCATACAGTTTTCTTTTTCACTGTTCTGGGCCCGTTCGTCATATTATTAATCTTTGTATTCAGATTGACTTTCAAACAATCAACGACCTTCTTTACAACTTTATTATACCAATCGGTAACATTAATTTTATTTACCTCCAAATCCAAAGCACCCTGAGCCTGTCTGAGTAATACTAGATGGTTATTATCTCTTATCACTTGTTAGCCACCTTGTGAAATAAACTTCCAATGGAATAACTTGTTCTTCATTGGTCATCTTCTAATCTAGTGGGACAGCCTCTGAGGTAAATGATCACTTACATCTAAATTATCTACCTTGAAATCGATAATCAATTCAAAATGTCAAACTTGTATAAAAAAATATCATCGATTGGACACCTTTAGTTACCCTGAATGAATGTTTGTGATCCAAGAATATCTATTTTAAACCTACCATTCAAGCATATAAAACCCCAGTCCACCAGACCATTTTGATTTATCACGTGCTGCCCTAGATCTAACACAGTTTGGAAAAAACGGTGTAGATATATGACAATAAGTCAGCCTGAAATCTGTCCTGCTTTGAGCTCAAGTGTACATTAAAATCCCTCCGTACAACAGTATATTAGGAAACATGAAACCTATATTACTTAAATCAACATTAAAGAGTTTATGCGGATTCTTATTTTTTAGCTGACGGCAGAGTTATCAGACTAAAAGTACCAGAGTCATCAACAAGATAAATTTATCCTAATCTTATGCCTTTATTTTTTTTTTTAGCTCTTTCCTACTATCAACGTGAGAGTAGATAGTTCAGCAGCTGAGATATTGAGGATAAAAATGAAGGTAACATCAAATCGCTTAGGCAAATAGGATGTATTGATTCTCCTGGCAGATCTTTCCTTCACTATGGGAGAAAGCTTCTGAGTCACAATGGTGGCAAAATGTGTTTGGAGTGGTGCACCCAGTCTCCTACCTTATGTCTCTGACATGCCGATAGCTAGAGATTGTGTCTTAGCCTGGTAGAGAGTGCCTTGACCCCAGATGGAGGTTGGGCACCCTGCTGAGTGTGGAAATGAGCGATGAATTTGGTTCGATGAAGGTAACAATGCACTGCTTGTGTACAGCCTCCTATCAACCTTTTTTTCAAAATGTTTTTTCCACTTCTGAATAAGCAGTTAATTTTATTTTCCAGTGACTATAAATAAGGATTCCGGCTTTTGGATTCAACCAATTTTAAATGGTAATAAGCCACCAGACTGCAATCTTATCATTTGAAACCGAAATTCACAATTTCCCTATTATATGACAGCATTGCTTAATCCTTCAAGCATTTCCCGTGTCAGCGCAGGTAGCACGGGTACTTTGGCAGGTGGAAGAGTGGGGAGGTCACATCAGAGTCAGTGTCACATCATCAGCAGAGAAGAGCAAAAGATTACCAAGAGGGCAAGTTTAGGCAACATCTGTTTGAAGGTCGGACTAGTTGGGATGGGACTCTGATGTATGGCATATTGAAGAGCAGCCTCATCCCTGTTACTGTGCTGTCTTTATGAATTTAAATACACTGGTTGCATGCAAGCCAACATTTGTGACTCCCAAGAACATAATTATGAGATATGAAGTTGAAAGTTTTAATGATAACCATTTTAAGGAGGTGTATTCGTTTTCGGGGGATGCAAAAAAAATATAAACAGTAATGGTGGAAAAAAAACTCAGTTTGACCTATGAATTATGGAGAGTCGACATGAATGATTTTTATGCAGTGCTCCAGTTGAATTGAAAAGGGGGTTAAATAGTTCCCCTTTTTCGCTTATCATGAATTACTTTTTAATTACTGGCCCTTTGAGTCAGAGTATGTTTGGAGAAGAAAGGGCTAGTCTTAAAGAGAGGAAAGATAGGATAGATAAAACCCCCAGAATCCATCTGTGTTCTATTGTCTGCACAAAACTGTTAACCTTGATCAGGAACTCTCCTGAGCTCCTGGTGTGCCGTACATGGAAGAGACATATGCAGTAGTCCACCAGGATTTCCAGGATGGGTCTTTACCTTCCTGTTCTGAGTTTGTATATACCTCTGTTTTAAATCAGACACTGTGTTAGAGCACTCAGTTTCCATCGCTGTGGCTTTCTATGTTGCTACTTTTGGCTGTGACAGCAAGGGGGACTTTTCGGTGGAAGAACAGGTTTTCGGTTCCAGTCTCATGTGTTGTAAACACCTCTCTTCCTGCCAATGATTGTCTTGGCCCTGATGTGTTTTCCTCCTGTTTCTTTTTTGCTGTAATTTGTGAAGAATTGTTCTAACCTGTTGGGCTCACTAAGTGCTGTTGGTCAGGGTGTCTCTCTTCCTTGACACTGAGGCGCTGCACTTGGCTGGGCTTCAAGTCTGCCAATGTTATTGTCTAAAAATTACTGACATGGAGAAGGGCTTCCTGAGTTTGAATCAAGTCACGCCCATTGCACAGAATCCCTGGACTTGGCGTTTGTTAGTGGGAGGATTCTAATGTTTTTGTTGTTGTCGGGTAATGTAAGTAGGTGGTTGTGGCATTGCTGTTGTGATGATGTCATCGCTATGATTACCATGCTATTCTGGAAAACTTTATCATGTACCTGTTAGCAGGAGTAGAATGGAAAGTCGGCATGGGGTTTTGTCCTTCATGCCCTTAGCACTCTACAGTGTGATGAGCTGCACAGAGGAACCTCTGCTGGGCCTTCCGTTGTTTCCATGCTAACTGGGAAGAATGAATGGTAAAACAAGTAGTGTGCTACTAAATGAAGCCCTACAAACACTGGTGCATTTAGAAATGCTAAACCGATTGTAAGGAGGAACATGAACAGCCAAGTGACCCTGAACTGGTTTACATTTATTAGGTCGAGCCTTGGGCAGCGCGCATGCACAACTCGCTCTGCGAGACATGCTGTATTAGGGTATGCAGTGGAAGCCCCACCCACTCTCCGCCCATATTTGTCATTTGCTTGTGTCGGTGTCCTTCCTAAATGCTGGCTTCTGATTCGAAAATAGGCTTGTCAGTCCTGGCTTGTCTCCATTTGTTACCACCCATAAGGACTGGACCTTTTACTTGGTTTGTTACAGGGTCTGCATTATAAGGGGGTGAGCACTATTTTGTTTATTGAAGATAATGGGGACAATGGCAGCCTATTTTCTAATCCAGCGCTATGCTCTCTATATTGTATGCGGAGCACAGCATCCGCTTTAGGAACACCGCACTCAGTTTACATTTTTTTTTTTAAACTTTGATGAGCGCGGCGCCCGCTTCCGGGACACCGCGCTCTGTTTATTTCTTATTTTGTAAAACTTTAATACTGAGTGTGGCGCCCGCTTCAGGGACACCGCGCTCAGTTTATTTATTTTTTGCCTCCTGGAAGCAGGCATTTGCAGTGCAATTGGTCTCGCATTTACGCGAGTTTAAGCTATTGGCATTGTAAATGACTGCCTTTTATTTATGTTTTAAAAATCAAAACATAAATAAAGGGCATTGTCATTTACAATTCCCATAGCTCAACCTCGCGTAAATGCGATACCTATTGCATTGCAAATGCTTGTTCGTTTTCCTGTGAAGACTATGTAGCATGTACAGTCTCTGCCTGAGCCGGATGTGACATAATCTTCAGCTTGCAGTACGGCTGAGAACCCACTCCCTTCATCCCCTCAGTCTAACTCCATCGACAATGTAACATCCTTTACCACATTCACAGTCATAAACTACTCCTGATTATTCCCTTCCTAAACCTTCATACGTGTTATCCAATTCCTGCACTCCGTACCTAAGTGCTTCTTACGTACACATTGGGAATTCTTTGTAATTATCCGTATATCCATAATTGCCACATCTAAAATATACATCTTTGAGTGCAACTTTGGTAATATAACTTTTCCAGGACAACCCGTTTCCATTGTTCTCATCTCTACTTTCACTGTTCCCGATTGTTCCAATCACTCCTATTAACCAGTTTCACTTCTAATGCTTCTTTTCATACCCCATCCTAACACTCATAACACGGCTATCTCTTGCGCAATTTCAAAATAAGATTTCTCGCCATTCATCTACTCTCTCTCATCTTGGCCTTCCATGTCTTCATTATCCACTATAAATTCCCAATTTAATCTCCAAGCCTCCAACACAACTACATATTTGTTTTACAGCCTTTGTTTCTCTTTGTAACGGCAGGGTACATAGGGTCTATATGTGTATGGTAATCGGAACTATCCGGAAAATATTTTAGGGTAGTCAGATCCCATATTCGTGAACAGACAACTGGAAGAACGGCAGCCAGTTGCAAAAATGTTAGAGTGGCGGCCGCCACAAGATTAGAAAGATGTTAAACCCCAGTGGTGCAACCTCAAATATAAATAAATAAGGAAAAAAATCACAGGCCAGTTTAATTTATACCCCTCTGCCTGCCATTCTCTTCTTTTCTCAGGACAACTATTTTCCTTTCATTTTCATCTTTTTTAAAGTAATCTAGGCTTTTCTTTTAAATCAGTTTGTTAATGTGGTCCATGACTTGTACTACCAGTGCATCGTATCCACCTGCCTATCTTTTTGCTTCCCCCCCTCCCAAAATTCATTCTTTTTCTTCCCAAATTATTCACTGTGCCCTTTTCCAGGTAGGATGAAGTCGTTTTCTTATCTAAAGTATTGTGGAATTGTCCGACAGACAGTTTTTAGACACAACAAACATCTGTGCTGTTAGGTCTACAAGGTCGCCAGAGAAAGGTCGGCCGCACCTTTAACTTCCTCATTAAGACATTTGTGTGCTTCCTCTCGAGGATCTCAGTAGGGATTAATTTTAAGCAGGCTAAGATGTGGAAAAAGTTGTCCCATATTTTGATTTTGAGTTATTGGAAATTGGTCCTTTTTTAAAGAAGGAGCTCGTCTTTTTTAAAAAAAAAATTGTTATCATCTGCTTCATTTCCTGTTGTCTAACTCCACCTTTGCAGTCAGTGATGCTGTCACCATCAGGACCAAGAGTGGGATCCTGGAGCAGACTGGGGCCACGGTGGACGTGCTGCAGAGCGACACCATGGATCACTACCGCACCTTCCAAATGCTGGAGCGGCTCCTTCACTCGCCCCCCAAGCTCATCAATCAGCTGCTCTACCAGATCCCTCCATACCGACAGGTCATGCTTATTGAGAGGTGAGTGGGGAATGGATCCCAGTGAAATGGTCATACTCTTGATCCTATGAAGCATAGACTAGAAACCAATATTTTCTCAGCAGAGAGAATCTGTAGCAGAAATAGTCAAGAACTCCACTAAGAGAAGAGTGGTGTCTGTATGCCCAGTCGCCTATTATTCCCTGAGTTTTCAAATAATCATATTTTCCAGACGGGTAGTATTCCCCTCTTGGCATACTAGTTACGGAGGACTTGGGTGGTTTAAACACTCACCTTGGCTGAGTAATTCGCTGCTCATAGCTGTGTTCCTGTTGGTGATTTTTCCTAACCTGTGAAATCTGCAGTAGTCGAAACCTAAGGATTTACTCCAAGTTCCCTTGACAAAAGAAAGGGAGTCGAGCAGAGGCAGACATAACCTGCTTTCTATGCCAGGTTTCCATTACAGAGAAGGGGAGATTCCTGCATCATTGAGCAGTAGCTAGACCACCTTTCCCAACAATGTCCAAGTCTTCAGTTTGTTTCTAATTTTATATGGAACTATAGAAGGTCCTTTATGCAACCTTTTCCTTGTGGTTTATCCATTCTGTTTGCAGTGACATAAGAAAACTTTTGCTTTGTTCCGATATATGTAAAACGGCGATATTTTATACCATATCAGTTAGAGCACCAGAACCACCGAATAGCACCTCTTAATATGTCACTGAAATTACCTATTTCTCTGGTGTTTGCAGTTGCATGCCCTGTTAAGATCCTCACTCCATTGAAAGTGCCTTCCTTTGAGAAGTGTATTCTACTGTTCTGGGTCCTAAAGTCTGTCATAAATAAAGTCCTCAGCAGAATCTTGGCCATCGCCGGTGCGTCCTTCAACCAAGGAGTTTTCCATTGTCACTGAACACAGGCCAGACCTTTACCGTTCCTCATTAACCCATTAGTTGACCCGTAAATTACTGCCTCCTCAGATGCCACCCCGAATCCTTGGGAAGATCCCCAAAGAGGCAGTAGCCATGCAGCTGTTGGCTCACATTGAAAAACAAGACATCCTTCAGACCTTCCAGTCGGACTTTAAGCCTTTCTGCCTCATCGAGATGGCCCCTGATCTTATTGCTCCATATCCCCATGTAATATTAGATGCTCTGTGACCTTTGAAACCAATGACCTTCTGGTCTCCATCTGCGTCCTCTCTCTCTCCTGCATGGGTATAAAAACACAGTCCGAGAATACTCCTTTTCTGGGCCTAATACGTTTTCCAACGTAGACGTTGTATAACCCCACTGCTGATAAAACCTGTTGATGATACCAACGTTGTATAACCCCACTGCTGATAATCCCTGTTGATGATACCTATGATTCTGAGTTGTAGTCTTTCATGGAATTCTTGGCAGGCGTTCGGGGGGGGTCTTCTTGCTTACACAGAATCCATGTTCACGAACATGCTGCTGATAACATCCACTGCCTCTCGTTGATACCTCGCTGTCGTCCATTCTTGGATGTCTAGCTCATACCAAAACCTGTGAAAACAGAATTTGCGCTCCTCAAATAATCCTCCCTGTGTGTCCTCCACCTCACATGTGCAACCATATATCTCACCTGTAGACCTCTACGCTTTCACTCCACAGTTGACACGCTGTGCCAGTTGCTGACTCTTATGTCGAATGTCACCTGTCCTTCATGGTGCAGACCAGACAAATACACAGACCACTTTGTTCCTGCCATGAAAGGTAAAGATCTACGTCGCAGAAATGACCTTCTGATCTACTGACCCTGCCCCGACCTTGTCAAACCTGCATAGTGGCAAGATCCATCTTTAGTATCCATCTCTTCTCTTCCCCATCAAATTGACCAGTTGTGTTGCAGCACGGCTTCTCAAAGCGCAATGCACGTTTCATTGCACCACCACAAGGCTCGGACTTGCCATCATTGTCCATAATTTCAGGAAAGAGTTGAAGACTCCCCTATTTAGGAAGCACCTGTACCAACAAAGCGATGCAAATCTCAAGTATTTATTGTTAGCACGGATAACTAAATATTTCAGCAAGAAATGTCATACACGAAGAACACTTGGCAGTATGTGTTAAACATTTCTGTCCTATTTAGTATTTATAGTAATGGAATAATGGAGTCTTTTCATATACTCCGAGCACGTCATGTTTTAGTCACATACTCCCCACACTCTAATTTCATTACAACTTTTGGACAACTGTGGGATTTGTTTCTGAACTCTCGGTTAATTGGGGGTAATAGGGTTCAGATTGAATCATTCAGAGGGTTTAGCACTTGTTTCCTGGGTCTTAACCTTGCTGTTGAATCCAAAACAAAGTACAAAGTATACCCTTTAAGCACTTGACCCTCAGGGTAGCGAAGTCCATACGTCCAAAGCTTACTCTGGGAGTTGGTGTGTGGTTACAGGCTCCGAACTTAATAGAATATCCAACAGCAATTAATACATCACTCTCCAGCCAGCACTTGAGTTTATAGAAAGTAAAGTACTTTATTATTAACGCATAAGTGATCACTGTACATACTCCTTGAGGACCATTCATAAGGGGTACTAATGGGAAACCGCATCCAGATAATCTGGGGGACAGTCTTAGCAGTAATATGCATTGGCTCATGGCCCTTCGAGCAGAGCCTCTGGGGGTATCAGAGGGTGAGGGGAGTAAAGCTCCTGTGGGTTGAGCTCTCAAGCTGTGTCACAAAAACTACCTCTGACGCATAAGCTTGTAGTGTGCGTGAGGCAGGGATAAAAACACTAGTTTGTTTTGGTGAATTCGAGGCAGGGTTTTGCATGCTCTTTCAAGCTAGGCAGAAGGTCTTTCTCCATCCCAACACCAACAATATAATAATTAACAATATTACCACCCATACCGACTTTCTTTTTCATTTATTGTAAACCCTACTCATCTACCTGAGTTAGACACGTAAGGGCCTGTCTAATATTGTACAAGTTATAACAAAATGGATTAAGTGATTCTTTATTAAATATATCAGTACCTTAAACCCTGGAGGGTTTTTAAACTGCTCTCTTGTTTGTACTTTTTATGTGAGGTTGAGTGAAACCTTTTCATGATTAGGGAAGAGGTGTGGCGCCGCGGCCAGGGCGACTGACTCCGGAATCTGGGGATCACGGTTCGATCGCCGGCGGCAGATTAGCCCAGCACCATGTGGCTCTGGGCAATAGCTTGCTTAATCTTCCCGACGGCCCCAAGCGCCTTGAGACCCTTACGGGTGATTGTTCGCGCTTTACAAATGTGGATTATTATTATTATGATTGCTGACCAGTGGCTGTGTAGAGAGCATCCTCTAAATCTGTAATTGAAGTTTTATATGGCTTTAGTTAAACTAGCCAAAAGGGCTCTTTTTGGCTTCAGTTAACGGTGGCCAGGTCCTTTTGTTATCGAACAAAATACCAAGCGATTTATATGTGTCCAATTGTAGTGTAGTGTCCTGACACTGACATTAATTATCTTTTTGCTTTTCTGGGGATGACAAGCAAATAACATTATTTAGTCTTGTTACCATGCATTCTAAGCAATGTGATGAGTCTTTCTTTGGAGCCCTATAGGTGTCAGATCACACAGTTAAAGATTGTACTGAAATACTCAATGTATAGATGTAATTTTTTATCAAATGTAATATTGCAAGTTTTATGTTACTTCATCAGTGTTCTTTTTAGTTTGGTCTATGCTTTATCATAAACTCAATAAAATATTTTGAACACAAAAACAAAGTTAAAGCTTGTCAGCCTACTACAGTGCCCCACTGTTAACTTGGCCTGAGATTGTGGAAAAGATAGCACCATATGTAAGCAGTGATAAAATCCTATTACATGTATTGTAGCGCAAACCCCACTTCTGGCCTCCACCATAATCAGGGCCACTGGAATTATGCAGCAGGGAAGACCAAAAATATGTCGCGGAGAGGACTAAATTATGCTTCAAAGAATGACAAATTATGACCATATAGAAAAATCGCACCATATGCAAGCGGTCATTCAAACCGCTCAATGCATTGTAGTGTGATTTCTGCTTCTGCCCTGACTCTACCATAACCAGGGCCACTGGAATTATGCAGCAGGCCATGACCCTATTATGCGACTGGTGGACTAAATTATTCTTCAAGAAAAGGCAAATTATGCAGCGTAATGCTGCACAATTTATGGTAGTATTTTTTTACTATGTTGACATTTTTACTCATGTCAACCTTGTATGGGCAAATGTTTCACATATGTAGTATCAGATTAACAACTAAAAACAGCAGTCAACAACAGAAACACGACCTGCCGCTGACGGCAAAGGGCTTGCTACTCGGTGGCAACATGTGTAGCAGATTATTTTGTAACTTTTGATCGGTTTAAGATGGAAACAATTTGTTTTGTAAAAACCTGCATATTATGCAGTAGATGGTGGTTTATGTTGCCAGTAGGACAAATCAACAATATTGCAGAAAACGCAGCCTCAGCAGCAGAATCGCATAATTCCAGTAATTCCATATTCCTATCATATTGTTATAATATTTTGAATAGAGGTAGGCGAGTTAAGCAAATATTTTGAATAGAGGTAGGCGAGTTAAGCAAAGTTGGAGCCTGGCTTGATCCAAAAGTCTGCCCTTTGCTCTTGTTCCATGGGGACTGGTGTCCCCAAAAAGAGCTGAGTCAAGAATCCTAGACACTGGCTTTCTCTCCCCTAGAATGCAGTTTCCATACTACAAAAACTGCAAAAACACAAGAGAGCTAAGCGTAGTCGTAAGGTTTACGTGTGCTTTTCTGTTTGGAATATGAAAATGAAGATCAAACAGTGAGATAGCATGCCCGTCTGAAGCCGTGCTGCACTGCGCATGCGCCTCTTACCCGGAGGAGCAATCTGCGCGGACTCCAAGACCTCTTCGTGTTTGTTAATTATCTCATTGCCATTTGTGAGTTTAGTCAGGCGAGCACGTTAGCATAGCACGCGTTGGTAATGCCAGTCGGCCTCGCCTATTTTTGCATACCATTCGCTATATTATTTAGATGCTGAATCCTGTGATGGCTCAGTCCGGTTCTCTTTGCACTTGCTGGCTTGCCGACCTTTAATTTCAGTGACTAGGATATCGCTTTTAGGTGCACCTTACACACTGGGAGACAGGTATAATGTTGACTTTGTCACATTTTGGCGCACATTGCCCTTAAAATAAGTGTTATGCTGAACGCGAAAACAGAGCGTAAATGCACCTTCGCCTGGGCTGGAAGCTGTCACAGTAAGGTAATGGCGTGGAGCAACTCTGGTAGAGGAAATGAGAGGGGTCGTTGAGTTTGTTTTCACAGACATCTGTTTGTTCTGAAGAAAAGGGGAGGGCAGCAGAGCCCACAAGCGAGTAACTGCGTTAGTACAGCACGTCCACGACAAGCGGCGCTGTGACAGGAATAGCACTGCGTGTTCCGCACAGAGCGGCAAACTCCGTGGCAGAGCAAGGCAGCAGAACAGCAACAGTACGCCGCGTGCGGCACTGAGAGGGGGCGTCATAAAGAAAACAACTCGCACGTCCTAAGGGCTGTGACTGAACCCGGTGATATAGTTTCCGGCGTAACGGCCAGAGCCGCCGACCTAAATAAGGTTCGAGTCTCGGCGTCGCCTCGACGTCCTGTGATTCCGGGCAAATCGCTTAATCGCCCCGCGTCTACCAAAAAGGAAGATGTCCTTATGTAATGTAACTGGTGCTCATGTAAAGCGCTCTAAAACCTTCGGGTCGAGTTCGCGCTATATAGAACTGCAACAAAAACAACAACCCAGCAGCACTGTATGAGGCATTCCTTCCCCGTGCACGGATACTTTACCTAAATCGTGCCCAGCAATTTAGTGACCCTCATTCAGCGCACTTACACATGCTTGAGGAAGACAGGAGTACAATGGAAGCAGACTGAGGTATTGTAACTGCGCAACTAGGGTTGGGGTTTTGAGTCTTACCTGAGGAAGAGGATAGAAATGTTGTGGCCCTCTCATTCCCACTTTACAGGGTTGCTTTATATTAACACCTTAATTTGTTTACTTTGTGCCGAAATGTGTGGCCTGTGTGTCCGTTCATGTCTGTTACTTCTGGCACTACTAGGGCAACCCCATCGTAGGCTGGCCATCAGTCAGTTATACAAAATGCAGCAGGTGTGTGCACCCAGGGCTTTTGATATTGCAGACTGCGCCACAGACGCTTTCGGGGCTCCTTCTGTAATAATGATCACACCGGCGCTATATTTGCACGTGGCTATCCCAAGTGTGCATGCAATCATTTGCATGGCGGCATAGTACCAGGCAATGAGGGAATACTTCGCCCTTGCGCCCGCATCATATTCCAAACATGGATACAGAAGCAAAGAGGCCTTTTAGAGGCACCCTGACTGGGCCACATTTTAGGTGACGCACTGTCACTGCTGCCCATGAGAGTGCAGCTTGGGAGGGGTAAACCTCCAAAGGCACCCCCATGCAGCTGGGTACAGTCACTAAGTGTAACCACATTGACGAGAATCTCTGCCCCTTCCGCCCTGTGAAACTCCTGCTAGGTTGCGGACTCAGGTGAAGTGCACACCAGCAGTTTCAAACAGCTGATCAACCTTCCACTAATGCACTGTTTCCAGTGCAGGTTTGCAACTGCACGCTATAAAGCATTACATGTGATGTGGCTCACTATTCCAGTCTGCTCCTGCACACCCGGTTATGGGTGCACCACGGTGCAGAGTAAGACGGAGAACCCTATCCATAATGCAGCTCGTTGTCTTCCTTTTAATTCAGGTTTACCTCAAAATATTTAATTTCAGTTTCTGTAAATGCATTCGTATTTGTTTAACTATTCACATTCATTGCATTTTAATTCGATAAGTTAGTTTTGTGCATAGGTCTTTTGTCAGGAACACAATAAGTTATTTCTGCAAAAAACTCCTAATTTGAGGGGAATGTAGTTTGTACAAATCATTTTGTTCCCTTTTAGTAAATAACGTGGTGTTCTCCTGCTGAAGTGCATAAGCACGAAATGCATTTAGCGTAGTTGCATTTTGTGAATGTGTGTGGATTAAAAAATTAATTTAGTCAAAGATGCCAAAATTAAGTGTTTTGCAATTAAAATAAATTGAAGGAAAACCTGGTGGTCTGTTAGTTTGTGAGGGGTGGATCATTATCAGGTCACGTCGAGCAGCTATGGAGAGGAAAGACTTCTCCTTCCTTAGAGTCTCCGCAGTACTGCAGAGCATGCATTAGAATACCACATTGCAGACTGGCCTATGAGAAATGTTAATTGCATTTGTGAAATTTGCAACAAAGTTAGTGTCGCATTATGTAGTTCTATTCCATTATTTGGTCACAGCAGACTGGTTCGAAATGACCTTGTTTAGTCAAGAGATATTTCTGCTCAAACCAGTCTTCTGTGAGTATCCGTTTATAGTAGGTGTGCACTCTTGTGAACATTTCATGCAAGAAACTGACAAACCACATTTCGAGCTTTTCATATTGACATTTTGCAGATTTCGAAACAAAAAAATGAATTTTGGTTTGTGCCTGTGCTGCTAATCTGGTGCTTTCTGCTTCTCATATGCTCCTTCTGGACTGATTAGGTATTACACCTTTGATGAAGCATTCGTGCGGGAGGTCCTGGGGAAGAAACTCTCCAAAGGGACGAAGAAGGACCTTGACGACGTGAGTGCCAAAACCAACATCACTTTGAAGAGCTGCCGGAGACAGGTGAGACACCTCCAAGAGCACAAGCCCCTGCGCACAGGTTCAATGCATGTGCAGAACAAACACCCCCTGACCTGCACCTATATTAAAAAATTATACAAAGAACCAAAGCACTCTCCGATAAGTATAATGTCCAGACAGTATGGACTTTCTTTAAGTAAACACAATTGTTATGTTAATTTTAGCATATGTATTATATAATACAGTTGCACAGTCCAAAAAATTATAATACATAGTTTGTAACATAAAACACAGCCTTGGTTAATGTGGGGGATCTCCAGAAGAAGCACAGCCAGCAGGTGTTTAGTCACCGCGTGACTTTCTCAAGGCTCGTGATTGGTAGTGAGGCTAATACAGTCCTACGGCTTGTCCACAACAAGTTGCAATGAATGGTCACGTTGCCACAAATTTGTAGTAAAAGCAACGAGAGGCTTCAGGTACTTACGTTTACAAGGAAGAATGTCCGCTTCAAAGAAGGGCATTAGCACCAACAGTGTGCCCCGAGCAGAAAAATACGGTTTCCGTAAGGTTGGACATCTAGAGCCCACTATAGTACGTGGGTACCAGACCGTGGATACCGGTCTAATGCACCATGTCTGGAATTTGCCGCTGGGTCACATTGTGATACGTTGACTTTGTCAGTGTTTATTTGCACCTTTGGTAGTAGGGCGCCTCAACCATTACAGCACCTCTATATTTGTTTCTGTGCCGGAATTAACTACTTTTCCCACAAAATTGTCTTGATGTAATATTAACTAGGTGCAGTAATTCTGACCACTACTACCCCGTTGTTTTTTAATTATATCGAATAACATGCAGTTCCTTCCAGCCACACACAAAAAAATTCTTATGTGCAGATACAAAGATTAAATACTGCTACATATGCCTATACAAATACCAAACCTGTGAAGGTAAATACCCCTTTAACAGCTAAAGCACTGCCACATACAGACATTCACCCGATGTCATCAACTCGTACAGTCTGCTGCGATGTCATTAATCCTTTCTAGTCTGCATTTCATAAATCAGTACCTGATGACGTGAAGTAATTATTTATTTGCATAATCATTGGAGAGACTATTTGTTGATGCATTTGCTGCACACCGGTTTATGCATGAGCTGTAATATATATTGTGCCATGCTGAAAGGACTTGGTCTTGATTGGTGATTGTATAGTCTGAGGGGATTTTAGTTCCTGGGTAGCACAAGATGGTGTTAATCATAGTGAAGACTTTTGAAAGAAAGTACGTTTTGTCACAGTCAGAACAGAAATAAAACCGTAAATCACTGAACAGAATAGCTTCAAAGCTGAGAAAGAGGAATTACCTTAGTACGGTTTGCATTGGGGACTTGAATCACACAAATGTCATTTTGAAAGAGGCTTCTAACCACAGATCCCTCACCTTTTAAATATTCCTTACGTCCGACTGGAATTGAAAACGTTTGAGCGGTACCTCTGTTCGCTGTTAGGTGGCCCCGAGTGGCTCCACACTGATGCCATTCCACTGCAGAAAGGACTTGTAGGGCCCATAAAGTTACCACGAGGTGACGTCAGTTTCACACTTGCCGATCCACTTGACATGGCTCCAGAGCTACCTTTCGTTTCTCAGAGATCCATTTAGCACATAACAATAGGAAAATCCATTGTGCAAGGGAAATGTCCCCTCCCAAAACAAAAGGTTTAAACCCTGTAAGGAATGTCTGGAAAACTTGTCTGTGACCGATCCTCCTCAGGGTTGCCTGAGGTGCCTGGGATCAAGCAGTGATTCTAAGGCCTGCAGTGACTGTGTATCGATAAACCCGAAACCTATACCAGACCGCAAGGCAAAATTCTGTTGCCAAGCACCAGAAGACTCTGGGACAAGGCCGGGCCAAGTCAAAGGATTGGTCCTGGTCCCAGTCCAGAAGTTGTTCCCAAGGTCGTTGTCATCGCACTTCTTGTCTTTGGGTAAGTCAAAGACCAGCTGACAAAATTCAAGCGGGACTCGACCCCTTCGCGCACACTTTAGAAAATGTGAAGACTAAACCAAGACATTTGATCGTGTTCCCGAAGTCGATCGACGTCGGTGCCTATCACTCAACTTGTCCCGGCACAGACAGAGTTTCCAGGGCCATCTGCAACTCGAGGCTGATTGAGGAGTTCTGCCAGGTAATTTCAGACTCTTTGAATCCTTACCGACTCCCTCTGACGCACCTTTGGGCCCCAAGGAGCCAAGAGGCCCTCCTTCTGGGGTACTGCTGGTGGGCTAGCCCTCGGCTTCCATTCCGATTCATGAAGCATCGGCGTTAATACCGACTCCATTGACACCAGAGAACGAGGTATTCATTGTGCTCTCTGACTCCAAGTCAGCTCCATTATGGCCTCGACCGAGGCCATCGAGGCGCCACTCGGTTTCCATCGAGGCGCCACTTGCACAATTAGACTTACTATCCCCAAAAGAAAGGGCACATACATTGCATACTTGTTTGGCACAGATTCAGCCTCTCTTGTAGCTTCCCTGCACAATGCTCTTGCAAACTAATTGGGGGCAGCCATTGGGCCTGTGGCAGAGGAGAGCTAGTGGGCCGTTTTTTTTGCCTGGGATAAAGCAGCACCAAATACCTGGGCTGATTGTTCTAACCAATAGATTGCTGCATGTGAGAGGTGGTCTGAGCAGACCATATAATAAGCCCATCAATTGTTATTTGCAAAATGACAATTGTATGGCCGGAGGACGTATGTCATGTGGTGCATTTCCTTCCATCTCGGGCCTCAGTAGGTGTGAGCCTTTGTGGAAGGTGCCTCTTTTGAGCATCACAATTAATAGGTCTTTGTTGTGGGAAGGAGGCTTTTTTCCTCCACAGCAGGTTACAACGAGCTGACCAGACAAGCTGCATGTGCCTGCTGCCAGTTTTCTCTGACTGTGATTGGGAGTTTCATTCAAATACTGTGCAATGGAATGCGAGAGAAACACCATGAACCAAACAAGTTTCAAATAACTTTGCAAGTTAAAAAAATATGATTAGAAACAGATTAAAGGAAAATACTTTTTCTTGCAGTTTTACTATTAAAAAAGCATTCATCCTCCATCCTGGGATGAAAGGGGAGAAAAAAAGGAAACCGAAATTTAGAGAGAGAGAGAGAGACCAAGGGAAACTAGAGACGGGGAGAGGGGCGGAGAGACGAACAGAGGAAGGGTGAGGAAAGATTGAGTGGCGAGAAGTGTTGAATGATAGATTGATATATCAAGTGAAGGAACAGAACCAAAAGTGGAGAGACTGGAGATGGCAAACGGAGAAAAAGAGTATACAGTGAATAATGAAACAACGCGTTGGAGAAGAAGATGTCAGACGTTTCCTAGTGAGTGATAATAAGGAACAGGTGGATTAGTGCCTCATACGCACTCCTTTGTTTCCGACTGTCCAGTAGTCTTTGGCTAGAAGTTCCTAGAAGAAGTGCTGAATCCACAGTAGAACCCACCAATGGAGTTTCCTTCAAAAAACAGATAGTATGGTAAATAAAACACCACCAGTCCATTCTCCTCTGGTTTTGACACTTCCTCCAGAAATAGGTGGCCTTTTCACTACCACCCAACACAAAACCAGGCTTTTGGTCTATTCACTACCATTGCCAGCAAAATAATTCTCCACTTCCCTGAATCACATTTGGAAGACTCCAAAAATCAAAGTACTCACAAAGACTGAAATACATTGAATTTCTATGGGGAATGGTGGACTGCTGAAAATGTTAAGGTTTGCTAAAGCAGGTAGCTACTGACGGCAGGAGTCATTGGTGCAATCGGGCACCTTTAAGACCGGACAGTGAGCAAGGCTTTGGGTAACTAAGGGTGTACATGAACCCTTGGAAGCTGAGAGTGAGCTGCAGCCTCAGAGACCTAAATGAAGCAATACCTTCCAAACAAATATACCACCCCTCCTCCCAATGAAAGTAAACAGGAGCTTTAGAGATCTGGTGGTGACTACGTGCCAAGCAGCAAGGGGACTATTCAGAAATATAAGCTTTGCAAAATCTCATGGTGAACATGTTTTTCCGAGAACCGAGGGTATCCTGAAGCTTTTAGGTATGAGTGAGCAAACGCTACTGAGCCCAATGGTAAACAGGGAAATCGGATGGCCAGAAGATAAGCGGGACCAAAGGATCCTGAGTGAGCTGGAGCCTCAGTGATCTGGGCCCGAGCAGGCTCCTCAGAGAGCCAAAGAGTGGAAATGAGCTTAAGGGTCCTGTTGGCAAATGGGTAGGTTAGGGACCAACTTATAGGGAGTACGAGCATCATGTCCTTAGGATTTGCAGAACCCATGGGTCCATGAGGTGAGCAGAAGCCTACAGACTTGAGGATTACTGTACATCTTGGGCCATTTTGATTAGAATTGACTGTAAATTCATAAGGATGATCAGGAGGTTTATGTCCTGACAGGGGATTCAGAGATCAGAGGGTGAGCCAGGGCTTGGGAATCCTGCAAAGAGCAATGCGTTCAGGGGCCTGGCGGTGAGGCTTTATAGACCTGAAGGTATATGTCATGAGACGTGAGTGATCTGTAATGGAATATCAGTGTTTCCAGTCTTGGATGATGCTACTGGCCTTTGAAACTTTAAAAAACATAATTTTTCACAAACGTCTTACCAAAATAAGCCCCTAGTGCCAACCACACAATGATTCTTTAAAGGTTGCGATCCATAAATGTGAGCCACTTTTTTTTGGTGCTGGGACAATTTTTTGTCCGAGCCTGGGGACAGCCTGTTGGTTCTGCCGGCTATCTAGGGTCACACATCCCCCAAGTGGTAGGCCTGCATTGCATGCTGCTGCTCAACAGATGTTTCCCGTCAAAGATTTCTGACTACAATTCTTACACCAGTGATAATGCTAGAACCTTAAATTGTTTGGCTTTAGGGGCGCAACACAGGCCCCTGCGGTGGTGAGGTGGAGTGGCATCCTTCAAGGACACCCTACTCTTCAAGGGGCCCCAAGCAATCTAAAGCTTATGAATATCTGAGTAATGGACGCCTTACAACATTCTTATGGGGACTCCACCATCCTGCATTACGCCACTTTTTTCTCCTTCTCTGGACTGTGATGAATTCTACATTTTCTCCTTTTAATATTGTGTAATGAAGTTCCCAGTTCTGACCCGAATATATATTTTTTCCCTCATAATGGCGTGCCACGAAAAATCTCTTTTATAATGCATACCATAAAAATTCTCTATCTCTGTTGACCCCAAACTGTCTGTTGCTGGCACTGCCACCTAGTGGTTAATATAACGCACTGTTACTGTAGCCCGTTGAAGCAGTGCAATCATGTGACAGTATGATCTCTGGAAGTTGTTTAACTTGTTTGTAGCTTCATTCTAGCATGCAGTTGGTATTTCCATAAAGTTTCTTTAAGTGCAGCCCTTAAGTAACACTTTTGTTTCTCTCTTCCCCCTCCTTGTACTTCCAGTTTGATAACTTTAAGCGTGTGTTTAAGGTTGTGGAAGAGATGAAAGGCTCTCTTGTTGAGAACATCCAGCATAACTTCCTGCTTTCCGACCGACTGTCCAGGTAAAAAAAAAGAAATTGCGTCTCCAGCCACTTGGTTGAAAGGAAGCTCTGTACAAATGCTTGCATGTTTTATCTCGAGTGAGCACATCACAAAACATTCGAGTAATCGACTCTGCAAAAAAATCTCCTTAGTAACCCTATCACTAAAATCTTTTTTTATATAGTATAGTGCTTCATATCAGACTACTGCCATTCCTGGGTGTTCTAAATAGGTGTCACAGTTACACAATTTTATGTTGTGCCAGGCTGGCAGGCTGAGGCAGCTTCCCCGAGATTCAAATCCTCTACCAAAGGATTACAGCGGATATCAGCAGCAGGTACTGGATTTCATTATCTTGCAGTTTTATCAGCACAATCTAGGCTGGGCAATATTCGGGGACTGGGTAACGCATCAACAGCAGTCTTAGTTAGATTACCCCTACAAGCATATCCATTTTTAAGTGAGAGGGGCAGCAAAATGACGCTTTGCTTGATGCGGCAAAAATTATTGCATTGACCCTGGCCGTTTGTCCCTCCCTTTAGAAGTAATTCCTGTTACATGAACCTTGCTCTGATAGGATTTTGACGTATTTCCAGCCAGGCTATCCTTCTAGAAGTAATTCCCTTGAGAACCTTCCTTTGATGCATACATATCTTCAAGACACCAGCTTGTCCCCATATTAAAGTAATTACTTTTATACCAACAGGGCCTCTTCTAAAACATTATGCTGCAGCCCAATTGGCGTCCCTTTAGAAGTAAATCCTATCTGAGGCTTTTCTGGATATAAATATCCCAAACCCCAACATCTTTGTCTGCCTGTCTCTGTTTAGGCACCCCTAGATTGTTCAGCAAATAAAATCTGCTTCTTTCTCACGCGTATCATTTCAAGACCCTGTCGAAGCCCTTCCACTCTAGTCTTCATTACTTCAGCTCATTGGTCATAGATCCACGTCCATCCCTTCAACTCCAAAGTAGAGCTGGGAAACCGGAGGCAGGCAAAAGGCAATGACTTGAAAGTGTGTCTGAGCTCTTTACATGAAAACAGTTACTTCTGCATACTGTAGGTTGCATAAGAACAGTTACATAGGTACCATTACAAAAGCAAAATTTCAGTTGCATTAGAAAAAAAGTCTTACACAAGATCATATTGCCATAGAAAATTATTACATTGTATGTCCTGAATTAAGAGATGGCAAAACAAAAGTTAAAGAGACAGAGACACAGCTTTATTTCTTCTAACATGGTTGCCAATAGAGTATAAGAATAGATAGAGATGGCTACAGATGGTTGACAGTCTAGTTGTTATTAGGAGTATCAGGGCAGCACTTTGTCTTCTTGATAAATTGGTGCAGGAGAAACATAATGTCATCTTAATCTCTGCTCGATGGTCTTACCAATGTAGGCACAGATAGCCCTAGGGACCACCTATGGGAAAACGTTGGCACCAATGCCTTTGTACAGGCCCACCACTCCATACCAAATTCATCCCAGCTGCAGGAGTGGTCCCAGACTCCTCACCAGTAGTGACCTCGTGCCTCAGGCCACCACACTACTGCCATTAGGCTTGCCCCCTCCCCCAGGTGGCCCACCTGCTGGAAGTCAGGAGTCTAGCCTTAACATCGGTGTCCTTGTGCTCAAGCTACACCTGACTGAAGAGCCCAAATAAGGGAGAAACTGGTCTTGGGTTGCTTGCGTTCCGGTTCAGAGAGCAACTGGCTTGGCAATTTGGGCTGGACTGTCCCTTTTGAAGCAGGGTCAAGACTGATTTGTATATGGCTGGGTCTAGTCAGAGGTGGCATGGTGGGCAAAAGAACGATTGGTTGGAATGCCACCCCAAGCGATTGCCAGTGGTTAGACTCATTTCAAACATCATTTTGTGTGTTTCATTATCAAGGTTGTACCATCTTTGTCATAAACATATACATAGGCAGATAGTGGTGGTCGAAACAAGCTCTTAGGTTTAGTATCTGCTGCAACTTCATCAAGGACAGTAGCTAGGCCTAGCTCTGACTTTGTCTGTGCCTAACGCTATTTGCAGGGACTATGCTGCCATTGTATTCTTCGCAAACTGTCGCTTTGAAACTGGTAAGAAGAAGCTTCAGTCCTTGACCTTTGAAGACTTTGCCTTCTGTGCTGAGCAACTGATCAAGAACTGGACGCTGGGGGCAGTCGGTGAGTGGGAACTCCAGCCTTCTGTTGACTCTCTTGCTCCCTTCACTGTTTTGGTGCTCATCTCTTCCCTTTTTCTTGTATTCCTTTCTCCCTCCACTGTCTGGAATAGTGCTTATCTTTTTGTTGGTTCGTTGGCTACCTCTTCTGTATCATCACCTGCAATACCTGTCCTACGATATTGTGTAGAAACCACCATGTGGTGTGTGGATTTCTATTGGTGACACCACATTTTACCCTGTTATTTTCAAACTCTACCTGAGCACAGACTTCCTATAATCCTTCTCCGGTTCCTTCAATAGATAACCTTGCGAATGACATGGACGTGGATTTGGACAAAGAATTTCTGCAGGATTTGAAGGACCTGAAAATACTGATCACAGACAAGGACCTGCTTGATCAACACAAAAGGTAGGAATAGCCGACAGAGGACACGAGCACTAAAATGCTGAAGGTAGGTAGAGCGTGGTGCTCAATAACATAAAGAGCGCAGTTCCCTTTGTCCCAGTTGTGCATTTGCAGTTACTGAGCTGGGTCATGGACCAATCTCTTAGTCGCTTCCAAGGAAAGGATGGTGGCTGGTGCCTCTGTAACAGATTCTATAGACATTCAGCTGCGGTAAGGTGTTTTAAATGCTGCAACTACAGGCATTTATATTCAGGTGTCTAGGCTCATTACATTTATTTATTTTTAGCTGTAGCATTTAATCAGCAAATGTTGTATGGTAGTATGATGTTAGTTGAGTCTAAATTCCTTTAGTCATCGGCTATCTAATTTTTGTTTTTCTTATGCAAACCAAGGACGAGAAATCCTTTTTGTAATTTCAAGCTTAAAATTTTATCAGATTGTTAAACAAAACACATGGGAATTTTGCAGTAATTTAAACCTTTCGGCAAAAGCTTCCTCATGGAAATCTTGTATGGAGTGCTTCTTGCTGAAAAACTCTCACTGCATGGTTAGAATTTATGTTGACAAAAACCTTCTTTCACCAAACAAAACATTTTTGGGCAAAATAAAATCCCTTCTTTTGGTGAAAGTTTTTGAATTCATAATGAAGAAACAAAACATAAGTGCCTTTTGTTTAAGCCTAATTGTTACCAAGCTGTGCTTATGGAGGTGAAATTACTTGTACAAGTGTGTTATCAATGAACTACTCCCTATCAGCTATGAGTTCCTGATGGCAACATCATTGCTTTCTGGTACACTAAGTCCAGCTGTCTGAAAAGCAGTTAATCGAAGTCTTTAAATTGTTAAAAATTAGAGCACGCATTACAGACTAATCTCAGCATTTAAATCCCATATAAAGTCAAATGATTGCAGCAAAGGTGACATGAAAACCATAGCGTCTCATTGGTTACAACGCTTTGGAGCGGTCCAGGACTGAATGGTGAAATGTGGCCCAAGTACTTCAGATAACACCAGTCATGATCATTGGTAGCAGTGGTGAGTTATGAAGTAATATAGTTTAGCTACCACAGATGGGGTGCATGCCTCCAACTAATGAAGGAAGTAAAGATCTTGGAGGTCATGTTAGATTTGGGACTTCCCCAGCCACAGGTGGCAGTAGTCGCGTGTGCTTGTTTTGCCTAACAAAGTGTTTTTTTTTTTTTTCTTTTAGAATTTTACCTTTTCGGAAATCTATGACTGACTGAAATCTTCATAGAGTTCTACATGTATTTTTATATTGCCCCTACCCCTCCCATTCTCCCAAATAAGCTTTTGTGACGTCTGCCTGCCTGTTTACACTGCAGCCATAAAATCTTCCTGAATGTAGCTAGGTTTAGGAAGAAGCAGAAAGGTGGATGTGTGTTCTCTTGAGCCTTTTGGTTTGGACCAGCTTTTTACTTGCCATCTCTAACACACTGACACTGAAACTCTAAACATGTCTCTACCTTGAGCTTTTCCAGGTTTTAAGGATTTTGTAAAAAAGCGGAATTTCGCTTTGTGTATGATTTAACGTAATAGTCCTTTACTCGTATTGCTTCCATTCTCTCCCTCCGCATCAAGAGATGCATACACGGTGTATGCATGCATAAACATTGTTAGGGACTAGACTCTGTTTCTATGCTCTTTCATTCTTGGTACAACCAAGAGACCTCGAAGGCTCCATGCACGCATTACATTCAGTAAATAAAGAGGCACAAGTTACTAAATTCTAAACAAATGTGCCTTCGAGGAAAGATAAGATTTTACATGGGCACAAATAGACAAGACAATTCTCCTAACCAGCGGGTGCATGCATGGTGGTTCAACACTAGGCATGATCCGTTGCGCAATAGACAACCTTTTGTTGAACATTCGAATGAAAAAGTAAGTTGGAAACTATAAAGTCTGCCGGCTTGATAGGGTGGTGGAGGATATATACATTTGGATTGGCTATGTGTTGTCGGTTTAGTGTGGACATGGTGTGCACTGGGTCTGCTCCCTGGTAGCTTGGTGGAGAAAGTAAATGACACTGAAGTGCATTTCGTACTCATTGTTACCATTCTCCAGATACAATGCTACAAATTACGCCTTACTCTTTTATCATACCTTTCTCTTCCCAGCCTTGTTTGCACATCCCTACGAGGGAAAATCAGCATCTTCCACGAAATGGAGACTAACTTCAAGGTAGGTGTGGTGTGTGGTAGGACGACTTGCTGAGAATCTTCATCAGATTTCTGTGTAGTGTGCATTTTACTCTATTACCATCACCATATGGATATGTCATTCTAAAAATTACAGTATGTCTATGAACATTAAAAGTGTCCAGTGCAGGCATAGTTCTAGAAATCATAGGAGAAGGGCAATGAGGCTTAAAGGATAAATGACTATGTCACTGGGTTCCTTTCAATCCTCCGCTTTTCTCCTTTCCAAACCTTTATGATAGGAAAATTATGTCTTCATACTTTCCGATCGAAATATTTTATTGTATGAAAATACTATATATAGTAGTAGTTTATTCGATCAATATATGATCATTTACATAAAACATATCCTCTCATAAAAACTCATATAAATCATAATGGAAATACAATTGCAACATCATCAAAAAAAGTAAAACTGCAATGCAACATAAAATGACATCCCTAGGGGTTTTTCCATAGCTACATAGTGGCTGTGAGGTGAAAAATACTAATTAGTAGCCAACATTTTGTTCCCAATACAGTAGGCAAAAAGCAGGTACCTTGATACAGAAAACATGAGCCTTTCTGTATTATCTGATCTTAAAATTCGCATAGCATCTACAGGTCAAGAAATAGACCTCAACTGACATGCCAGGACTATGCATCTTTTTCTGGTCTTCAAGTATGCAGGGCAAAAATCATAAACTGTTCTGCAGCTTCAGGAAAAAGGCTTCACACTGAGAAAATTGAAGATAGAGTAGACTGCTTCCCTTTACTTTTACTTAGATTCAAGGGCAAATTTCCATACCTGAATTGTAATTAAAGTGCTTGTGCAAACAACGTTTCTATCTGATCCATAAGTGATTCCAGTATAAAAGTACGTTCAACATCCAAGAACTGCTCAATTAAAGTGCTAAAGTGTTAAAAAGAGTGCCCTGGATGTAGTCCCAAAACCTCACCTTTAACAAAAATACCATATCTTAAGTCATGGTCCCTGGTTCCTCCACAATTCCCTCAGATCTAGTTTATATAACCATTGTTTGATCTTCTTTAACCAGAGGATACACGTAGCCGCCTTGTCTAATGTCTGTACCTTAGCAACAGTTTCTTTAACAGGAATCTGTGTCTTCCCTGTCCTAAACCTTACCCAAAACACTAAAGCTCTTAAGACAGCAATGTGGGTTATACTTCTCAATCCAAGGTCAAGGCGTACAGGGACCAGTGGTGTGCATAGTGGTAAATTTAATATAGATCTTATACATTTATTTCAACCAAGTCCAATTTCTCCATCTGTTCCAGACCCCACAATTTGGCCCCATATTGGGCTTCACCCTGTCCTCCACCTCAATAGATTTCAAGTGCAGGAGAAATGGGGCTGAATACAGATCAATTACATTATTTATTTGTGTGTATATAATCTATATGTATCAAACAAAGCTTCCCCAGTTTGAAGACGCACTTGAAGAGCAGATGAATTTAAAGGAAACTGGCATTTTCATTCAGATGCATTTATTTGCCTTGCGCGTTTCAAAGCACTCAGCTTCTTGATCACAGTGAAAATTCCAGTCTCAATGTAACGTTGTAAACTAAAAAAAACACTGACATTCAACAGTTCTAGTTATCTCTAGTAATTATAACTCATTGCCCTTAGTTAACTATAACTCGCATCCCCGCATGCACAGTGTTGTCATCAATGTTGACATTTCACATGTTGCAGTGATGTTATCAATGATGTCATAGAACATGTCATGCGTGATGTAATATGTAGGGAAATTAGCAGTGCATTGGGGCTGCAAGGGAGCACCAGGGTCTACGCATGCTGTGGGAGCCGGCATGGCGCCCGCCCGCCAGGCGCAGCTGTTTACACTTGCTCCCGCTGGAGCAGTGTGTGTCCCCCTGCCCGCAGGAGTGGACAGGGAAACAAAAGCCTTCTGCCACCTGGTGGGAGCATTTTTAAAGCTCCCGCCGGGTGAGACTAGTTATGCCATACCTGCTCGTGCGCCTGCAGGCAGTGAAGGCATATGAAACAAAAGTCTGCTCCCACCCTGTGGGAGCAGTTTTAAAGCCCTGGCAGGCAGAGAAGGCATGTCTGCTTCCACCCGGCAGGAGATTTAAAAATACTCCCGCCAAGTGAGAGCAGACATATGTTTTGCTTTCTGCGCTAATGCAGGCAGGCAAACTACTGTGTCCCTGGGGTGGGCCTCCCGGAAACAGTGACTGAGCTGCTGCAGGGAGATGAGGATGCAAGAGTCTCTTGAACCAAACTGTCCAGATGTACACAGTTTTTTTCATTTAATAGCGCAAAAACTACTGAACTACTGAAAAGAATTACTCCAAATCACAAAAAGCAAGCTTTCTGGACCAAAATCTAGCTTCCTGTCAAATTTGTTATAATTCTGTTCAGAAATTTTTGCTGTAGCACTGCTAAAAAAAAGTCAATGGAAAATGCATGGGGATTTTGCATTTTGGATTCCCCGTGTTTTTCTGCCCCTGCTTGATGGATCACCCTGAACTTTCCATGCACAAACTAGACAAGGAGTGGCACCTTTTTGAGAAAATAAATCAATTAAATAAAAAAAATATATATATAATATTATATTTTATTATTATATAAGTTCCAGCATGCTTTGGGAGAACAAACTCACTGGAGAGGCCCACCGGAGGGCAATTAATTAATTAGCATGCAGAGGAGAGTGAAGTGCCAGACTCATTCATGCCTGTGAACAAGAACCAGGAGGTCGGAAATGCGTCAGGCGAGGAACTTTTCCTAATGTAAATGCTGTTTGCTTTAAATAAAGGACTCTGAAGAGTTCATCTGCTTCGAGAGTGCGCCTTAGTTAAGGGCAACCTTGTGATATATATATGTATATGTGTGTATATATGTATATATGTGTGTGTGTATGTATATATATATATATATCTACTGGCAGTCGCCAGTAGTTAGTTATAGTTAGGACCGTGTTTCCATAGGAAATCCGCAACATTCTATTTGGAATAACTTTGGCGCTGATTGACGAATCCTCGCGAAATTTTCAAAATAGGTGGGGCGCTCCGCTCCTTCCCTGAAAGTCTCGGGGGGGATTCGTCAAGCGGGGGCTGAGACAAAGGGGGGGTCCCAAAACGCGTTTTCCCCATGCATTTTTCCATAGGACCTTTAGTCCAAGCTACAGCCCGAACGGCTGAACAGAAGTTCTTGAAATTTGGCAGAGAGGTAGTCCTCAGGTCAGGGATGTGCCTTTTGCAGGTCTGGTGTAAATCTGTTTGGTATTTCCTGAGAAAATAGCATTTAAAAGCATATATATATCTATAGGCGCGCTCCGTGCGCGTACGGTAAAACTTACCGTACGCGCATGCTGCCGTGCGCGAGCGCGATTCTGATTGGTTGTTAGATCTTAGTAAACATTCGAACCGGTCGAAACCAGGAAGTGTCGGCCGCCATTTTGTCTCTCGCAGTGTGAGGGGATAAAAAACAAAGGTGGAGAACGTGAAAAGGGGGCAGGGTGGACAGTTCCTGACCCCCTAACCTTTGTCAGGGGGTCCCAGAAGGACCCCTAAGGGCCAAAATGTATTTACATTTTTTTACGAAAAATCACGCAGTACGCGTAGCGTGCGCGTATGGTATAAACGGAAAAATTCCGCGAATTGCGTAACGTGGGCGCTCGGTGCGGGAAGCACGGTGAAAAACCTTACAAAAAATAAATAAATACATAACTTAGCATTTAAAAAACCGTACAAATTCACTGAAAAAACCATAGGTTTCACACACGTTATAGTTGGGAATTAGCATTTAAAAAACCTTGCAAATTCACTTAAAAAACCATAGGTTTCACACATGTTATAGTTAGCTGGACATTTCACTCGTGAAAAACCATTGAAATTCCCCCGTTATAGTTAGTGCAGGCAACTATAACTCACGCGACCGCAATCCTCTGCTGATGACGTCAGATATTACATCACTGATGACATATGTGTCTTTCTGGAAAAAAAATATTTGTAATATATGTATAGCTAAAAATTAATGGAAGAAGACGTGGGTAAATAAGTGTCTAAATACAGTGATGTAATATCTGACGTCATCAGCAGAGGATTGCGGTCGCGTGAGTTATAGTTGCCTGCACTAACTATAACGGGGGAATTTCAATGGTTTTTCACGAGTGAAATGTCCAGCTAACTATAACATGTGTGAAACCTATGGTTTTTTCAGTGAATATATATATATATATTCACTGAAAAAACCATAGGTTTCACACATGTTATAGTTAGCTGGACATTTTACTGATAAAAAACCAATGAAATTCCCCCGTTATAGTTACTGTAGGCAACTATAACTCACGCGACCGTAATCCTCTGCTGATGCTAATACTGTATTTAGACACTTATTTGCCCATGTCTTCTTCCATTAAATTTTAGCTATACATATATTACAACTATTTTTTTTCCATAAAGACACATATGTCATCAGCAGAGGATTACGGTCGCGTGAGTTATAGTTGCCTACAGTAACTATAACGGGGGAATTTCATTGGTTTTTTATCAGTAAAATGTCCAGCTAACTATAACATGTGTGAAACCTATGGTTTTTTCAGTGAATTTGCAAGGTTTTTTAAATGCTAATTCCTAACTATAACGTGTGTGAAACCTATGGTTTTTTCAGTGAATTTGTACGGTTTTTTAAATGCTAAGTTACTTTACGCCATTTGTGGCGTACGCGCCCACTTAACGCAGTTCGTTCAGTGCGCGCACCGTGTGCACATGGAGGACATATGATGAGCATCGTTGTGACAGGTAAAATATATGTTTTGATTAAGCTCACATAAGACATGCACAAAAGGCACACGGGGTGGGGAGAATGTGGATATTTTTTTAATTTTTTTATTATTTCTTACCGTAAGCGTAATCGGCGAAATTTTCGAAAAAATAAAAATAGCCTTTTTTCACTTGGGGGGTCGTTGGGGACTCCCTCGACATGGCTAGGTGCTTGGGAGCTGTGTAAACAGCCCCTTTACATGTTTTTGCACTTGTTTTTTCATCCCCCTGTCAAAGTGCGAGAGAGAAAATGGCGGCCGCCGCTTCCTGGTTTCGACCGATTCGAATGTTTACTAAGATCTAAGGGCCAATCAGAATCGCGCTCGCGCACGCCACCGTACGCGTACGGTAAGCGCACCGTAAGCGCACCGTAAGCTGGCTCAGATATATATATTGATTTAAAGGCTATTTTCTCAGAATCTACTGAACAGAGTTACACCAAACCTACAAAAGGCACTTCCTTGACCTGAGGACTACCTCTCTGCCAAATTTCAAGTAATTCTGTTCAGTCGTTTGGGCTGTAGCTGTGTCTAAAGGTCCTATGGAAAAATGCATGGGAAAAACGCGTTTTGGGACCCCCCTTTTATCTCAGCCCCCGCTTGACGAATCCCCCCGAGACTTTCAGGGTAGGAGCGGAGTGTAGCGCCCCACCTATTTTGAAAAATTCGCGAGGATTCGTCAACCGGCGCCAAAGTTATTCAAAATAGAATGTTGCGGATTTCCTATGGAAACGTGGTCCTAACTATAACTACCTACTGGCGACCGCCAGTAGGTAATATATATATATATATATATATATATATATATATATATATATATATATATATATGCGCACAATAGCCTTTCAGGACTAAATTATGCAAAAAAGGAAGCAATGACCTCTGGGTAGTTCCCAAGTTTGGGTGGAAAGCAGCTCTAATATAGAGCACCCTACAAAACCAGCGACACTTTAAATCTGCTCACCTGAAGTGTCTGTTTTTCTAGCAATTTTTAAGCAAAGGATTAGTGCAGGGCTGTTGCTACTAATATTAACGTGTTACCTTCTCTCACTTCAGTGCTAATACCTGTCATGCAAGCAATGTTGTAAAATCCATATGTGGGTAACTCTTACGGAGTTCACAGTAGGACCTCCTTAGCATACTAATTCCAGTGGCAAATTATGGCAGTTCAGGGTTATCCCTGGTAATGAAAGTGAACTGGCACAAGAACTTGTCAGTGTGTCTGTTTCTTTTGCTGGACCTTTTGTTTCTCTGTATTAGGTCCAAATAAAAACATTTTTATTACAAGGTCATAAAAGATTTTTTGCAAGTGTTAAGTTAATGTTGGGGTGCATTGGTGGGGTTGGGTTGCATGTTAAAGGGAGGAATGTTGAGCTCATTGGATGATAAGCTCTGTCAGCGAACAACAAATAATTTGTCAAAATAATTTGAAAGAAATTGGAAGGGCTTCAGAATGTTCATACTACCGTTTCTGTTCTGCAGACGCTCTCCCGAGGTTTAGTGAATATCGCAGCAAATCTGACGCACACCAAAGATGTGAGGGACTTCTTCATAGATCTTATGGAAAAGGTATGTTTATATTTGTAATGCCTCAATTGTCTCCATGGAAATTCTTCTTTGCCACATCTCTCATCCGCATTTTCAGTCTCACCGATTTCTTCTCATTTCTCATAGCAGTTTCAATCTCCCTGTGTCTCTGGTCTGAACCTCAACATTTCCCTCACATTTGTCCACTTCATTTTTTCCTCCACAATTGTCTCCTCATTCCACTGCTTCCAGTTCAATCTCCTCATCCAGAAAGTCTTTCAGTCTACTACCCATCTTCAGTGCAGTCCGTCTTCCTAGTCTATCTTGTCTCCTCAGCAATCCAACTCCTCTCCTCAGTAGTTCTTGCCTTCTCAGCCCTTTAGTGCCCAGTCCACCCACCCTCTCTTTTTAGCAGTTCCTTTCTCCCCAGAGTCCACTATGTCTTCTCACCTATCCCTGTCTCATCACACCTTAGCAACTATTATATTCCCGCCCATGTTCAACACTAGATGGCAGGGCGGGACACAATTTACAGTCGCCATTTTTAAAAAGCAATCCTAACAACAACCATACCCTAATGATTGCTTTATCCAAATATCGCCTATCATAACTGTCATCAACAAAATGGGATAGATACTAATCCTCTCATTCCTTTCCCCGTGCCAAAGACCCATACCAAGTTCATGCCCATGTATGACAGTACACACACATTCTGTAATTGGATGGTCCATACTCCGATAGAGTCACTGATATTATAACATTTCATTTGATAATTCAAATCATGATGCTTGATATCAAGTCAAAGGTGGTGTTTGTGCCCCATTTCTGGATGTCATAAAATTGCACCAAATTAATACATTCTTAGTCACCCACTGTAGGAAACTGACTCTCTACAAAGTGTACCAAAATTAAGTGCAATGTGCAGAGAATCCAGGTATCCCTTATTAGTGTGCAGAGGCTTTATTTAACAATCCCAATGTGCTCTGTTTGTGGTAGTGTGACCGAGCAGCCTTTGGCTTATCAGAGGGGAGTGTTAGGCAATTGTTGCACACAGAGTCAATAAATGAGATACACATTCAATAAGGAAATCCAACACCAATTTAGAAAAATTACATAGATGTATATTTTAATTTAAACACTGAGATCTTCGAGATTAGGTAATTACTTTTCAAGTTAGCTGTATTTTCAGAAACAGAAAATATAGCTGTCAGATTTGAGGCATGAGCCTCAAACGTTGCAAAGTTATTCCATGGGAAAAACATACTCTGCATAGTGATACTTGCAATCCAGTTACAGGGTTGCTCTTTTGGAGTTAAGATAAGCAGGGACCAAGGTCCTTAGAACCACCACCAGCAGTTTCGGTTTACCTGCCCTGGTGTGTCCGGGTGCAGAGGTGCTGGTCGCAAGGGCTGCCTTGAACTCTACAACTGAAGTCTATGGCAAAACCTGTAACAAGAAAAAGGCTGCATGTGGGGACTGGGGGACCAGTCCGGCAGAACCCAAAGGGGGATTCAGCTCTTGAGGGTCTGTTTCGCAAGGGTGCACCATCGATAGGCCCATACTTGGGCTGTGAGGCTTGGGTGCAGAGGTGTTTTGTTCGGCAGGTCGATTGCGTTGGAGGCTCTCCCTTTTTAGGTCGACCTGGAGATGGGGACATACCAGGACAGCAGGGCCAATCTCTGTGCGTACCTCGGTGATGCTGACGTCCCAAGTCCTTGGCGGTGTTGGTGTCCAGGTTCGACACTAAACAAGTCTTGGTTGCTGAAGGGTATCCTGTACCCCCGAGTATTGATGCAGGAGGGCTCCTGGGGGCCCTGTTGTCTCCAAACTTGGTAGGGAGACGGTGCTGACCTTCTGGAGAATGAAGACCTCATCCTGGGATGCTGCTTCCTCTGTGGACCCGGGGTCCATGCGATCGTTGGCTGCAGGGAAGTGGCTCCTCCACTTCATGAGGAGGTGCTGGCTCGTTGGCGAAGTGCTGGCAGTTCTCTGAGGCTTTTGGAGGATGCACAGCCGCAGGACGAGTCCGGTTATTGGAATTGTCAAGACAGGAGAGGGCAGGCAGTTTTTGGCGCCAAGTCCACAGCTAGTCCACAGTTTTTGCTTTCTTCGGCTGTTCTTTGTCCTCCTTCTTTAGTCCGGTGAACGGAGTTCCTGGTGTTAGGCGGCCACCTAAATACTGAATTTAGGGGTGTTAAGGGGAGTGAAGGGTAGTGGCCAATGTGCTAACTTACCCCTGGGTCACTACACCCCCTATATGACGAAATAATGGAATGATTCTTTTGTGGAGCACATCATGTAGCCCAACTTAGAGGTCGGTGTGACTAGCCTCGTGGTGCAGCACACCTACTGCATAGCTAATGTCCTGCCTACCCTGGTGCTACGTGGGCAGGGGGTGATATTTCACAGGTCTGGGGGAAACTTTGGTCGCATATCAAAAGTGTCAGGGTCTTTGAAGCCCCTGGCCTTGATATGCTAAATAACTAGCCATTCTGCTGCAGGCGCTGTGAACACCTTTCTCCAGAGCAGGTATTGGTTCTGGCCTCAGAGGGCATGGGCTCTCACCTGTAGGGGGTCAGAAAGTTGTCTGTGGTGGCAGGCTGGTCGATACCAGTCAGCCAACCAGCACACTAAATAGTAGTAGGTTATTCAGGGGGCACCTCTAAGTTGCCCTTTGGGTCATGTCATAATAAACCTTGTACTGGCAACAGTACAGATTTATTAAGACAAGGTGTTTGATAGCAAACACCATAGGTTTCAGTAAAGCCTTCATGTAGCTGAGGAACTGGTAATGACCAGTGCCTAGTACATATACTTAAGATGGCTTCCCTGTTCACTTCTACCTTATAGTAATTGAACTACACAGCACAGGGGCATATCTGCTCATGCATATATGCCCCCACATGTGATATAATGCACCCTGCCATTGGGCTACAAGGCCTGATATAGGGGTGACTTACATCTATTACGTGCAGGGACTTTGGCATGGGACACAGTGAGTGTGTCATGTTTTCACTCATGGTTTACACCATGACACACAGTCTGCAATGGCAGGCTGCATGCAATTTGTATGGGGGTCCTTTAGGGTGGCATAATACATGCTGCAGCCCTTAAGAAGCCTCTTTGGTACTCATGCCTTGGGTACCATGGGTACCACTTACTAGGGACTTGCAGAGGTGCGACAGTGTGTGCCAATTGTGTTTTTATTTATTTATTTTCTGTGTCCTCATATAAGACGAGGCACGAAGTACTTTGTGACCTTTCGACGTTGCCTGTCCAGCTAAGGGCCCCTTTCTTCTGGTCAGGCCTCGATTCAACATTTCATGGGAGTTTCCCCAAACCATCTCTGTACTCCTCCCAAGTTGATTTCGGTCTTTAATCCTTGGACTTCTAGGCTATTTCTTAAATCATACTGGCTCCCATATCTTAACCTGTTTATCTGTCCCGTTTATACAATCTAACATAGCAATTCGCTGTGCTGATCTGAACCATTCAGTGCATGTCGTTGGAACACTGGACACCCATTTCATACAGATTACTCTCCATGTGATTAATATTAGTATTAATAATGATTGTGTATGTAGCTTCCCAAGATTTCTTTTAGAACCTTCACCTTCTAAGGTACCAAAGATTATCAGTGCAAGGCTTACCTAGATTTCATTTCTCATCGTCTCTGTTATTACCTTACCCACTTCCTGCCAGAAGAGCTTGCTTTTCGGACACTTCCAAAATAAATGTACATCGCCTGCTTTTTCCAATCCACATTTTGGCAAACACCTCACCTTCTGCTCTCCCAGCTTCAACAACATTTTCAGAGACCAGTGCGCCTGAAGTAATGTAAACAAATGGTTTCTCTTCAAAGGTGCAGGATTTACAGCCTAATGTATAAACACTGATACTTGCCATAGGTCTGATAACTCCAACAATGGTAGGTCTGCTCCCCAAATATCGTCTGGCAGAGAAAGTGGTCAATCTTTGCTTTGCAGAAGCATCCAATATCATTTGGATATCTCCTTCTGAGGGTAGGTGGTTTGTAATTTCTCCTCCCATTATTTTCTGTCTTTCCCTCCGGTGCCCTGTTCCCGTGCCTAACTCATCAATCGGTAAAACTTGAATTTTGAGAGCCTGTAATTCAGAGACTAAGTAGTGTTTCCTATGGCCCCAAGGCACCCACCTCCATCAATTGACTGCATCTTGTTATGCCAGCATCCATTTAGGGCCTTGCCTGTCCATCCTGCAGACAAACCGGCGTTCCTGATGATTACCATATCAGAGCAATGTAACTGTAATAGGAGATTCCTAAAGTCTGCCTAACCTGAAACCAAACCATGCTTTCTGCCTGCAAAACAACAAATGCCTCCTTCTCCTGGGAATTTTTTCATTAGGGCTTGATAGAGAGGGGAAAACTGCTGGAAAGCTCTGGGTGGTGAAATTCTTACGTTTTGCAATGGAAACGCCCAGCTGTGTCGTTGAAAATCTGGGAATGCTATCCCTCCCTCAAGTTTACACTCCAGCAACTTCCTCCAGGCAATTCTCGCTCCTTTGTGACTCCAGATAAAGCTACTCAAGTCCCCCTGTAATTTGCTAAACCATTCTGCCCTAAAGCTCAAAGGTAACACATTAACAAGCATTGGCATAGCCAGTAGGTCTCGCCTTTGGGACCTTATAAGTGTTTAGCCGTGCAACAGTTGATGTTGTTGCACCAAGGACATTGTGCTGCATAACTAAATACTTATAAGGTCCCAAAAGCGAGACCTTTTGGCTATGCCAATGCTTGTTTACTAGTTCTCTGCGCATATTAGTCCAGAGCTACCACAGCCTGTGGATCTAGTGTGAGACCGAATGCAGTCCCTGTCAGTTGTATTGGATCCAGTGTGTGAGTGAACGCAGTTTCGTGTCAGCAAGAGGTGCCGTGGACCTAATGGTACTATCCGGGTTTAACCCCACACCAACAATAAAAAAAATGGTAGGACAGGACAATCCGTAGTCAAAAAAACATGAGATTCCTGAACCTTGGCCAATCAAGTCTCCTGACGTTTTTGTGGATAGAACACGTGAGTTTGCATCCTACATGTTCAGCGGATGACAGGCCACAGAATGGACGACATGCCCTGCAGGAACATTAAATTAGTGTTCATGTTTTGAAAAACAGCCGCTAACCAGATTTTATAAAGAGTTTTCACGATTTCTGTTAATACGTGGGCTGGCGATGCCGACATTTGTAACAATTTCACCAATATTCTGCACATATATATTCCACATGGAATATGCATCTCCTATAAGGTACTAGCCCTGTACAAGGACTTCCAGGGATGAGTAGAAATTTAATTCTAAATTAAAGTAAAGCTCAAGCAATTTTTTGATAAAATATATTTATGCTTGTCCACGAGCATTGCAGGTTAGCCAGGAGCACTTTGCATGCTGGGCCTTGTAGTTTCTATTTATACACAGTAACCAGGAACTGTAGGCGAGAGTGCTTGCTGTGTGCAACAGGTGTCTTGAAACACCCGGCTGGGTACAATAGTAGCACTCTGGGAAACAAGAGGAGAAGCAGTGGTTTTCTGGTGTTACTACATCAAAAACACGTGTCTCGTGATTTTATTATCTTACTGGACCATGAAAACACCTGTTGAATATGAGTACCGTGAAAACAGTACAGGTAGTCTGCGGAACATACTTTAACATTACATCATTAGCAGGTTATGTTTCTCTTGTGATTAAAAGTCTTTTATTCTATGCAGGACTGGCTTTCTTTTGTTTTTAGATGGTCGACTGACAATAGTGAAATATTTACTAAGACGTATCGAAAAACAAGTATCTTTGGGATATTTCCCAGGGTTCAGCGTGCCTGTCCACAGAAAGCGCCTGTGTCTTTGTCCCTTTCGTCTCGGGCACCTCGGAGGCAGCCGGCACACAACAAAAAAACATACTAGACATTTTTGGGCGGGCTAATCTCTCACCTTATCCTAGGTTTTCAAGTACCTCTGGGCAGCCTGCTGCGTGAAGTCCCCCACAGTGAGCTGGCCATCCTTGCAGGGCACCACGATAAGCGTCCTCCCGAAGGCGACTGTCACCTTCATGGCTCCGTCAGGAGGAGAGCAGCCCGGGGACCATCAGGGAAGTCTCGGAGGGTCTATAATAGTGACTGGAGAGAGGGGCTGGAGGTGACAGTGGCGAGAAAGTGCACCGGGATGAAGAGGCTGAGTACCGTGCGGGGGAGGGGTGGACGCTACAGGTGAAAATGAGCAGGGGCATAGAGTGCTCAATTTCCTGTGTAGTGCAGTGCAGTGGAAAGCGGCTCAGTGCAGTAAAAGTGCAGCCAGGGGCAAAGGGCTAAGTCATGGGTACTCACAAACTTTCTCTCGGGGGCCACATTTACAGTGTGGCTTGTGGCAGGGGGCCGCACCGGTGGGGGCGGGGTCAGAGGGGGAGGGGCAGGGCTAAAGCAAAAAAAATTGTGACCTTGAGGTTGAACACAGGTCCCTGCAGCAGACTCCTTCGTCCACTGAGCCACCAGACCTGGCATACATACATCTCTCTCTCTCTCCCTCTCCCCCTCCCTCTCTCTCCCCCTCCCTCTCTCTCTCCCCCTCCCTCTCTCTCTCCCCCTCCCTCTCTCTCTCCCCCTCCCTCTCTCTCTCCCCCTCCCTCTCTCTCTCCCCCGGGTCTCTCTCTCTCCCCCGGGTCTCTCTCTCTCCCCCCGGTCTCTCCCTCCCCCCCCCCGAATCCCCCCCCCCCCCCGGTCTCTCTCTCTCTCTCTCCCCCCCCCCCCCGGTCTCTCTCTCTCTCTCCCCCCCGGTCTCTCTCTCTCTCCCCCCCCCCCGGTCTCTCTCTCTCTCTCTCTCTCCCCCGGTCTCTCTCTCTCTCTCTCTCTCTCTCTCTCTCTCTCCCCGGTCTCTCTCGCTCTCTCTCCCCCCGGTCTCTCTCTCTCTCTCTCTCTCTCTCCCCCCCCCCCCCCCGGTCTCTCTCTCTCTCTGTCGCCCTCCCTCCCTCCCTCTGTCGCCCTCCCTCCCTCCCTCTGTCGCCCTCCCTCTGTCGCCCTCCCTCCCTCCCTCTGTCGCCCTCCCTCCCTCCCTCTGTCGCCCTCCCTCCCTCCCTCTGTCGCCCTCCCTCCCTCCCTCTGTCGCCCTCCCTCCCTCCCTCTGTCGCCCTCCCTCCCTCTGTCGCCCT
The DNA here is from genome assembly GCF_964204655.1 of Triturus cristatus. Lineage (NCBI taxonomy): Eukaryota > Metazoa > Chordata > Amphibia > Caudata > Salamandridae > Triturus > Triturus cristatus. Next base: position 725,258,989 of record NC_140592.1, on the reverse strand, counting down.
CCCTCCCTCTGTCGCCCTCCCTCCCTCTGTCGCCCTCCCTCCCTCGCCCTCTCGCCCTCCCTCTGTCGCCCTCTCGCCCTCCCTCTGTCGCCCTCTCGCCCTCCCTCTGTCGCCCTCTCGCCCTCCCTCTGTCGCCCTCTCGCCCTCCCTCTGTCGCCCTCTCGCCCTCCCTCTGTCGCCCTCTCGCCCTCCCTCTGTCGCCCTCTCGCCCTCCCTCTGTCGCCCTCTCGCCCTCCCTCTGTCGCCCTCTCGCCCTCCCTCTGTCGCCCTCTCGCCCTCCCTCTGTCGCCCTCTCGCCCTCCCTCTGTCGCCCTCTCGCCCTCCCTCTGTCGCCCTCTCGCCCTCCCTCTGTCGCCCTCTCGCCCTCCCTCTGTCGCCCTCTCGCCCTCCCTCTGTCGCCCTCCCGCCCTCCCTCTGTCGCCCTCCCTCCCTCCCTCTGTCGCCCTCCCTCCCTCCCTCTGTCGCCCTCCCTCCCTCCCTCTCTCGCCCTCCCTCCCTCCCTCTCTCGCCCTCCCTCCCTCCCTCTCTCGCCCTCCCTCCCTCTCTCGCCCTCCCTCCCTCCCTCTCTCGCCCTCCCTCCCTCCCTCCCTCTCTCGCCCTCCCTCCCTCCCTCTCTCGCCCTCCCTCCCTCCCTCCCTCTCTCGCCCTCCCTCCCTCCCTCCCTCTCTCGCCCTCCCTCCCTCTCTCGCCCTCCCTCCCTCCCTCCCTCTGTCGCCCTCCCTCTCCCTCTCCCTCCCTCCCTCTCCCTCTCTCCCTCTCCCTCTGTTGCCCTCCCTTCCTCCCTCTCTCCCTCTCCCTCTGTTGCCCTCCCTTCCTCCCTCCCTCCCTCTCCCTCTGTTGCCCTCCCTTCCTCCCTCCCTCCCTCTCCCTCTGTTGCCCTCCCTTCCTCCCTCTGTCGCCCTCTGTCGCCCTCCCTGCCTCCCTCTGTCGCCCTCCCTCCCTCCCTCTCTCTGTCGCTCTCTGTCTCTCTCTCTGCCTCCCTCTCTCTGTCGCCCCCTCTCTCTCTGTCTCCCCCTCTCTCTCTGTCTCCCCCTCTCTCTCTGTCTCCCCCTCTCTCTCTGTCTCCCCCTCTCTCTCTGTCTCCCCCTCTCTCTCTGTCTCCCCCTCTCTCTCTGTCTCCCCCTCTCTCTCTGTCTCCCCCTCTCTCTCTCTGTCTCCCCCTCTCTCTCTCTCCCTCTGTCTCCCCCTCTCTCTCTGTCTCCCCCTCTCTCTCTGTCTCCCCCTCTCTCTCTGTCTCCCCCTCTCTCTCTGTCTCCCCCTCTCTCTCTGTCTCCCCCTCTCTCTCTGTCTCCCCCTCTCTCTCTCTGTCTCCCCCTCTCTCTCTCTGTCTCCCCCTCTCTCTCTCTGTCTCCCCCTCTCTCTCTCTGTCTCCCCCTCTCTCTCTCTGTCTCCCCCTCTCTCTCTCTGTCTCCCCCTCTCTCTCTCTGTCTCCCCCTCTCTCTCTCTTCTCCCCCCTCTCTCTCTGTCTCCTCCCCCTCTCTCTCTGTCTCCTCCCCCCTCTCTCTCTGTCTCCTCCCCCCTCTCTCTCTGTCTCCCCCCCCCTCTCTCTCTGTCTCCCCCCCTCTCTCTCTGTCTCCCCCCCTCTCTCTCTGTATCCCCCCCTCTCTCTCTGTCTCCCCCCCCCTCTCTCTCTGTCTCCCCCCCTCTCTCTCTGTCTCCCCCCCCCCTCTCTCTGTCTCCCCCCCTCTCTCTGTCTCCCCCCCTCTCTCTCTGTCTCCCCCCCTCTCTCTCTGTCTCCCCCCTCTCTCTCTGTCTCCCCCCTCTCTCTCTGTCTCCCCCCCTCTCTCTCTGTCTCCCCCCCTCTCTCTCTGTCTCCCCCCCTCTCTCTCTGTCGGTCTGTCTCCCTCTCTCTGCCTCCCCCAGACTGCGCCTCTGTCACCCTCTGTCTCCCCCAGACTGCGCCTCTCTGTCTCCCTCTCTCCGTCACCCTCTGTCATCTCACCCCGTGTGTGTGTCAGCCCTCAGCCTGGGCTGAGACGGCTTCCCAGGGCGCACACACAGCCGCACTGAGAGTTTCCCAGCGCGCACACACTACTTCCAGGTCTTTAAAAGACCATTTACATGTTAATAAAGCTTTGTTGTATTTCACCTCTTAGGCTCCTGCATCTCCACTTTGACAATCACTGAAATCCCCGGCCCCCACAGAGCAGAGTCCGGGCTGCTGCACCCGGCAGTGTTTGCAATGTTTTTTTTTTTAAAACACAGGTTGGATGTCTTGCAAGGTCCGCGGGCCGCCAAGGAAGGCTTGCCGGGCCGCTGGCGGCCAGCGGGCCGTACTATGAGTAACCGTGGGCTAAGTGATAGGGGAGGCGCACACAGGACAGCTGCCTCTGAAGTGTATGGGGCACTGGACAGTGAGGGAGGAGCTGAGTGCTGTGGGAGGCACGCACAGCTTCCTGTAAAGTGAATGGGACACTGCTCAGAAAGGGCGGGCTATGCGCCTTGCTTTGAGGGGAGCAGTCCTGAGCCGTGAGAACTAACCCGGTGCTTGAGGGATGGGGCACGGTGGGGGCTGGGAGCCTTGTTCCCCCGCCAGGTATTTTAATGAGCCCTTAACTGTCTCTTATTTTCAGTTTCTACTTCCCTTATAGTAGTATCCTAATGTGTCCAGGCTGACCGATCAGATCGCTTGTTGTTGCCTGGTCGCTCTTTCTGCAGAATCTGCTCAGCTCGGGAATGTGAAGGAGAGAAGGGGAGAAGCTACTCGAGATTAGGAAGAATATGATGCAATGCGGTTTCAGAAGGAAGGAGGGGAGCTACCGTAGGAGAGAGCGCCAGGGCGCGTGTAGAGTCATTAGGGCGTATGGTTTGGGGAAGACCATGTCCGTCTGTCTTTTCACTTGCCCCTGTTTTGATAGGGTGTCGACTCAACACAGAGGGAGGCGAGGATTCCCGTGTTCCAGTGCAGGATTAGTTAGCAGTCTTGTCAGAAAGTGATGTAATTATCATGAATGATACTTTGTGTAAATGTTGCCTTTAATTATCCATGGTGTCTCATAGTCTGTGTTTTCTATGTTGGTGGGCACTGCAGATTAAGTCGTTTTGTTCCCAAGAGTTGATGAAAGTTTTAGCCATACTTCTATGTTTGTGGAATGTCTTGGTTTTAAGTTTTTAAAATCTGGTCACCCTAGATGGGAGAAGGTTAGAGGTGCTGCAGAACGAGGACCATGCAAAGAACAAGCAAATGGTGCACGCGAACGTGAAAGTAATCACGAGCAAGACGTGCGGCCGCGACCGGGAGTGGTGTGCGCGAGCGCGCATAAAGGAAATGTAAAAAAAAAACGCAGGCAAACCGGGAGTGGTGTGCGCGCACCATGACGAGTGAGGAAAGCCAGATGGCGCCTCTGCTCGTCATTGTGCGCGTAACCGCACGCTCTAGGCCACAGTGGTAGCATTTTCTGAAGCCCTTACTAAAAGTCTCGCCAGAGCAGCGCATGCGCTGGCTCAGGCGAGACCTAAAAATGAAAGTGAACTTCAGAAGAATCATCATTTTGTTTACATTGGTTCTACCCAATATTGAGAGCAGGATAAAGCCCATCAATGCAGGAGTTTCTTAGTTTATAACAAAAGCTTATTCGGCCCAATTTGTCCAAGTCCTTCACTACTTGGATCCCTGAGTACCTGATTTCTTTCTTCTCCATGGGGTTGTGGTGTGGCTCACTGGTTAGAGGCAGCAGACCCGGAAGCAGAGGACGGCCCGGGACCAGGGTTCAATTCCCGACGCGGCAGGGTCATGGACCAGGGCCAGCGGACTCGATAATTCTCACTTCGGTGCCTACTCTAACCAGGGATCACACTCGGCAACTCTGGGCATTAGCTTGCCTCATCTCCACAACGGCCCCCCACATTCGCCGGGGATGCCTGGTTTCACCTTGGAGATACCCTGGAGGGACCATCTCACAGGGATAACCAGGACGGGTTCCCCAGCGGTCTACAGCGCCACGACGCCTCAGGGCAGCAGTGCGCTTTACAAGACACATACATTTGTCAAGTGAGTCATTCCTTGTCGTCAGTTTTCTTTTGGTTTGCTAGATAACCAGAGATCCCTTTCAAAGTCAATGAAAGCATTTAGAATAGCGGGAAAAGAGTTCAGAAAATCATGTGTATATTAGCAAGCCATCCATATAAAGCATCTCTTTTATTCACCCAATCATGATATTAAAATGGGATCTCCTGTTTTTTCCTAATCCAACTTGCTAAGGGCTCGATAGAAAGGTTAAAAAGTAGGGGGGAACGAAGGGCAACCCTTGTCAAGTTCCTCTTCCTAGCTGAAATTGCTTCGTTAGATTTCTGGTGTCTAATATCCTTGCCATCGGTGCTTTATAGATGGACCTGATTTCTCAAAGAAAGTTTTCTCCTAGACAATATTGTTTAATAACTTTATATAAAAAGGGCCAGCTCACCCGATCAAAGGCCTTAGCAGCATCGGAAGCCATAACAGTAAGAGGGAGGTTTGTGTCCAGTGCCACATCTATTGCACTCACTAGATCGTGGGTTAGCTCATATAGTTGTCTACCTTTCATGAAGCCCTTTTGGTCTTCATGCACAAGTTCTTCAATCACTTTCTCCAGCCTTTTTGCCAAAATCTGAGTGTAAATCATAATCATTTTTCAGTAATGATATTGGCCTGTACGATTTACACATTTTGGGTCTTCGTTTGGTTTAAAAATTATAGCGATTGTCGCCTCATCCCATGACCTTGGCTGGGGATGACTTTCCAAGTATATTTCATTTAATATTCTAGTCAAGAACGGAGTAGGTTCCTCTTTTAAAGCACTATACACCTCATATGGTAAACAGTAAGGGCCCAATGCCTTCCCTTTTTTAAACCTCTAAGCCTTCTTTCCACTTCCTATGTGCTTATTTCCCTCGTCTCTGGGGGAACATGGCGGCTAGCTGAAACGCTGGGCAATAGCTCCCGGTTTGTCCGGTGCTGCGGCCAGGAAAACATTACAGTAGTCTAGCATGATTACTTCAGAAGAACTTAGAAGAACTGTTAGTGCTGTTCTGAAATTCTCTAGCCTCTCAGCACTTGAGCGGACTGGAACGAAGTGCTGTTGCGGAGCAGTTCCTACGAGGTCACGGAGGGGGCAGCAGGTGGCATCTGGGGGCCTGTGGTTTCGGGTGGCTTTGCAAGGATCGTCGCATGACGGCTCAGGTGGACTTCCGGGGTCTCGCTGGCAGTGTCAGCAGCTGCTGGTGACTGCAAGCATTTCCAGCTGCTGGAAGATCAGATGCCCGGAGTGAGAGAAAACACAGCCCTATACAACCTACACGAAGGGCAACGACGGACGCCAAAACAAAGCCCTTGGAAGCGTCCACTTTTCTGGCTCCAGTGAGATCAGTTCCCATCAAGAAGGCAGCTCACCAGGGGCATCAGGTCAAGCGGAGATTGAAGCAGATCTAAGAGAATGCCAAGGTAAAAAGAGTAGATTCACTCTAAGAAACAAACAGATTGGCTTAGAATTGTCTCAGATTCATGGGAAAGACAGCACTCATAGCTTGCAGAATAGATTAACAGTTTTACCTTTCACTGATATTATTGTTCCTCATCTTGGGGGGGGGGGGGGGGGGGGGAAAGAGACAAAGGGACCCAGCTAAATTGGGGGAGGGAAGACAAAATTACACCCTCATTGAGCTACTTCTTTAAGGTACAGGCTAAGAGAGACTGAGAAGTAGGAGGGTGAACACCCCAGTCCCAATCAACTAGAAATGACTTTGCTAGCAACTAATATGGAAACTGAACAACAAGCCTGGACGAGAGTACACGGTTAGTGCTACAAATAGGTTTTAAGCCCTCAACCAAAATCTTCAAGCGAAAGATGGAGAACTACAAGAATCACAAGGTTCCCCTCAGGAGGAGGGAGACCTAATGCAGGATAATGCAGGGCAGCCTGATACAGCATTTCTGTTAATGACTTTGACGAAGGAGATTAAATATAAGTTTGCAATTTCAGAGAAAAATCAAGCTAAAATTGAAGGTGACTCTGACAGTCTAGAAATTAAGATGACAGACCTCACGGAGAGGCTCTGCTATATGTAAGCTTCTTTGGAGGCGTTAAATAAGGAGGTAGATGTCAGTCGTATAGAGATTTTGATGGGGACAAAACAGTTCGCGGCATGTGGGCTGCTGAATTCATATCTGTGCATAGATCGCCGCCTAGTGTTGGGTCCGGATGTTTGCACGTTGTTGTCCTGGAAGAGTCTTCGGAGTATCACAAGATAGGTGACTCCTCCCCTGGACCACAGTGCGCATGGGCATCCTCTCCATCCTTAGATTGTTTTTTTCCGCCATTGGGTTCGGATGTGCTTATCTTAGCTCAAGTTAGGAAATTTCAGTTTAAGGCCAAAAGGCCTTTAGTTATCGTCGGTACTGTTCCCGTTCGGTATCAAATAGTTTCTTTAGTGCTTTAGCACCTTCTTCCAGCTTTTCGGATCCGCTTGGTCCGAACATCGAACTTCGCTCGACGATGGAATCGAGGACTCCGTTCAAAAGGTGTCCTCTATGCCACGCGAAATCCCACACATCGACGTCCACCCGGTATGCAACAAATGTCTCTCACCGGATCACGATGAGACCAAATGTATGGCCTGTGCCCGATTCCGCTCGAAGAAGACTCTCCGGAATCGACGGGCAGCGAGATTGGAGGCACTGCAATCTGCGCCTGCCCCGGCCAACATCTTTAGCACCGAAGACGAGGGCGCCGATAGCGTGTAAGAAGTAGACTCCAGCCCCGCTTCCGAACACGATTCCCGATCGGAAGACGACGATGAGGTGATCTGTCAGAGAGAAGAAGTCATCGACGAGGTAGGAGACTACGATGAGGCCTTTGGGGCCGAGGAAGATAGCTCCAGCGAGGAGCTAGGCCAACCCGTCGATACGGAGACCGACAAAATACATCGTCATGAGGCTCAGGTCGAGGGATCGCCTTCAGGCCTTACCCGAGATCAATCTCACGGTTCTTCGGCCCCGCCTTCAGGCCCGGCCTCGAACGTTTCGCAAGAGCCATTATTGTCGAAGACGACTGGATTCCATTCAGCGAAACCGAAACCATCCATCGTACCAGTTCCGTCGAAAACGAAAGTGAAACTGGTTGTGATCGGCTCGAAGGCCTCGAAACCCTCCACTTCTTCGACGCCGGCAAAGGTCATCGGCTCCGACCGCGCAAAAAGGGATTTCGGTGCCGAGCTCACCGCAGCGGATACGGTTGCCGAGCAGAAGAAGAAGGCCCTCGGACCCCACAAGGCGCCTCGGCCTATGGCACCGAAGACATCGGCCCCAACCACCAAAGTCAAGGTGGTCACCCCGTCTATGTCGACATCTAAGACGGCGGCGCCGGTCAAGTCATCGACTCTAACAAGCGTTGATACCCCCCTTCGGATCGATGACCCCATGACTGCAGAGAAGTCGGGGGCCGCTTCGACGCCTACCTCCAAGGTGCCGACCGGTTCCAAAGAGCCATCTGTGTTCACCGTGCAACAGGTATTGGCATCGTTGCAACGCATCAGAGAACGGGCAGCCCTCCACTCTACGTCGGGTCCCGACACGCACAAGGCTTCCAAAGCACCCTCGGCGCCAACCAACGTCACGTTTGGGTTGCCGCCGCCCACGGCGCCGAAACTGTTCGAGATTCGGACACGTGTCCGCCAGACACAGTCCCCATCCACTGGACAAACAGATCTCGAGCCTTCACAGCCACAATTCATCGACGCCAACACTGGCAGGTTGATGCTTCGCAAGCGGAAAATCACGCCAGAGAGGGGATTGGACTCCTATAAAATTCCTCTCAAACACAAACTGCCGGCAGGGTCAGAGCCAGTGCTTCATGAACACTTTCAACCCTTCCATCAAGATCCACCGTCCTTTTCTCCGACGCCTTCAGAGGCGGACGCAGTAGAGGACTATGTAGGGGATGATACCACCTACCCTGGGGATATCGATCCTGATGATCACCTGCAAGACCCAGATCAGGCATGGGATGACCCCACAGACCAGGGTACCGCACCAGATACCCATGACACGCAGCTTTATAACGTAAAGACATCTCCCACAGAGGACACTGCTGCCTTTAATGCCCTCATAGAACAGGCTGCTGCCAATCATGGAGTAGAACTCCATTCTGACACTGTCGAAGAAGACTTCTTGGTGGACACTTTCGCCTCTTCCGAAAGAAATGTCAAGACTCTGTCCATGTTGAAAGGGGTTCTCAAACCTGCCAAAGACATTTTTAAGGAAACAACCAGGGCACGGGTGCTAAACCCCAGGATTGAAAAAAAGTACAAGCCTGCACCCGGAGACCCTATGTACATTAGGGGTCAGTTACCTTTGGACTCCATGGTGGTTGCTAATGCTCGCAAGAGAGCACACTCACAAACAACTGGTGATGCTCCTCCCCCGGACAAGGAGTCCAAAGTGCTGGAAACATCTGGCAAACGGATTGCAGCGCAAGCAGCGAACATCTGGCGCATTGCCAACACACAGGCACTCCTGGCCCATTATGATAGGTCCCATTACGACACACTCGAATCACTACTCCAACATTTGCCAAATGAATGTAAAGAGGCAGCGGAGATCCTCATTAGAGAGGGACAACTCCTCACCAATGCATCCATTAAGTGCGCACTGGATGCAGCCGACACAGCGGCGAGGGCAATCGACACAAGCGTCATGTTGAGACGGCATGCATGGTTGAGAATCTCAGGCTTCAAGCCAGAGATTCAGAACAATATCCTGAATCAACCGGTCAACCCAGACTATTTATTTCGCCCTGAAGTTGACACTACCCTCGAGAAAATTAAAAAAGACACTGACACTGCGAAATCAATGGGGGCTCTGCAGACGCAGCAGTTTCATAGTGGCTCCTTTCGTCGCCCCGGGAATAGAGGAGCAGCTAGAGGTCAGGGGTCACAGCAGCAGTACACTAAAGGTGGCACACAAAGTACCTATGATAAAACCAACAGAGGTGGATATCGTGGCTCCAGCACCAAGGGCAGAGGACGCGGTTACGGCAACACCAGGTCCTCCCCCAAAAACAAACAGTGACGCCCTCTCCCTGCCCCCCGACCACATAACACCTGTCGGGGGGGAGACTCCAACGGTTCCTGTCAGCGTGGAAACCATCACCACAGACAGGTGGGTCAGGGACATTATCCAACACGGTTACTGTCTCGAATTAACGTCCACTCCACCCAACATACCGCCAAAGCACCGTCCTATGTCCGTAGAGCACTTGGCATTATTGCAGCAGGAAGTGCTAAGTATGCTGCAAAAAGGTGCAATAGAGGTCGTGCCCGTCAACCAGCAGGGGACAGGGGTGTACTCTCTGTACTTCTTAATCCCAAAAAAGGACGGGTCGCTCAGACCTATACTAGACCTGAGACCCCTCAACCAATACATTCTCTCAGAGCATTTCCATATGCTCACCCTACAGCAGGTTCTCCCGCTACTCAGTCAGGGAGACTTCCTAGCCACACTGGACCTAAAAGATGCATATTTCCACATACCCATATACCCTTCACACAGGAAATATCTCAGGTTCACTATTTAAGGCCATCACTATCAGTTCAAAGTTCTCCCCTTCGGAGTAACAACAGCACCCAGGGTCTTTACCAAGTGCCTAGCAACTGTGGCGGCACATCTACGGAGACAACACATTCACGTCTTCCCTTACCTCGACGACTGGCTTGTTCAGGCAAAGTCAGCCCAGCAATGTGCCAGCCACATGTCCCTCACCATTCACCTTCTTCACAGTCTGGGATTCTCACTAAATTACCCAAAATCACATCTCCAACCCGCACACGTACGACAGTACCTGGGCGCGACCATAGACACACTGGCAGCCACAGCTCAGCCAAATTTAGTGAGGATCAACAGCATGCAACTGCTGATGGCAAAGTTCAAACCTCAACACTCCCTTCCAGCGCGAGTGTTCATGCAGCTGATAGGCATGATGGCCTCCTGCATTTTCATAGTCCCGCACGCGAGACTCCATATGCGCCCGCTTCAGGAGTGCTTGGCACGTCAATGGAATCAGGCTCACGGGCAATTAAAAGACCTAGTGTTGGTGAGCGGTCGGGCATACAACTCTCTGCATTGGTGGAATCCACAAAACCTTTGCAAGGGCCGACCGTTCCAAGAGCCTGCTCCACAAATAATACTGACAGCGGACGCCTCTCTCCAGGGTTGGGGAGCTCATGTACTCACTTACACAGTGCAGGGACTATGGACAACGCAACAAAAGAAGATGCACATCAACGTTCTGGAACTGATGGCAATCTTCCTAGCCATGAAGGCATTCAAAGTACACTTGTTCAACAAAGTCGTGTTGATCCGGACGGACAACATGACTGCCATGTACTACATACAGAAGCAGGGAGGAACACACTCGCCACAGTTGTCTCATCTGGCTCAGAGCATGTGGAAGTGGGCCATTCAGAGGAACATATTCCTCATGGCGGAACACCTCCCCGGCAAGGACAACCAGATGGCGGATCTGCTCAGCAGACACAGCCACCAGATGCACGAGTGGGAGCTACATCCGTCAGTTCTCCAACCGTACTTCCAACAGTGGGGTCATCCAGAGATAGACCTATTCGCCACAAACGAAAACGCAAAATGCCAAAGCTTTGCCGCCAGGTTCCCACATCCACAGTCGCAGGGCAATGCGATATGGATGAACTGGTCCGGCAGATTTGCGTACGCTTTTCTCCCAGCGCCACTAATACCTCTAGTGGCACGCAAACTGCGACAACACTCACTGACACTCATCCTAGTTGCTCCCACATGGGCGCGCCAACCATGGTACACCACCTTTCTAGAACTTTCCGTGGTGCCGCATCAAAGGCTGCGGATCAAACCCGCATTTTTAACGCAGAACCATGGCGAGATTCAGCACCCAGATCCGCAACAGCTGAACCTGGCAATCTGGCTCCTGAAGTCTTAGAGTTTGGCTACCTAAACCTGCCACCTAACTGTATGGAGATCATTAAGGAGGCCAGGAGACCCACTACCAGAGCTTGCTATGCAGCTAAATGGAAGAGGTTTGTCATTTATTGCAACAACAATGACATTAACCCGCTGGACGCATCCATTCAAAACATCATCTGTTACCTCCTACACCTATACCGATGCAATCTGGCATACAACTCAATACGCATCCATTTAACCGCGATAGCAGCCTATCTCCAAAACAGGCAGCACCTCTCTTTATTCAAAGTGCCTGCCATCAAAGCCTTCTTGGAGGGACTCAAACGAGTAATTCCCCAAGACACCCACCGGCACCGGTGTGGAACCTCAATTTGGTCCTCACCAGATTAATGGGTCCACCCTTTGAACCTCTCCATTCATGTGAGATTCAATTCCTCACCTGGAAAGTAGCTTTCTTCGTGGCAATCACTTCATTAAGAAGAGTTAGTGAACTCCAGGCACTAACCATTCAAGAGCCATTCATACAGGTTCACGCAAACTGGGTGGTACTACGTACCAACCCCAAATTCATGCCCAAAGTGATATCACAGTTCCACATGAATCAAACTATTGAACTGCCTGTTTTCTTTCAAAATCCTCAAAATGTCGCAGAGAGAATGCTCCATACACTAGATGTGAAGAGGGCCCTCATGTACTATATAGACAGAACTAAGGACTTTAGGAAAACAAAACAACTTTTTGTTGCCTTTTCTCCACAATACAAGGGCAACGCCATTTCCAAAGCAGGGATAGCCAGATGGATCGTTAAATGTATTCAAATTTGCTATCAAAAAGCTAAACGCACATTAACGATTCCCCCACGAGCCCACTCAACACGAAAGTTAGGGGCGTCCATGGCTTTCCTAGGAAACATTCCTTTACAGGAAATATGTAGAGCAGCCACATGGTCCACTATACATACATTTACCAAACACTACTGTGTAGATGTACACTCAAAACAGCAGGCAGCTGTAGGACCGGCTGTTCTCAAAACTCTTTTTCAGACTGCTGCAGCCGGCACGGGTAGCCGCCGCTAATGGAGGAACTGCTATGTATTCTATGCACAGATATGAATTCAGCAGCCCACATGCCTAGAACTGAATATGCTACTTACCAGTATGCATCTGTTCTTGGCATGTAGGGCTGCTGACATTCATATCACCCACCCTCCTCCCCGGCGCCTGTAGCGGCTGCAGCTCTCAGAATTACTGTATAGCATGGTCATCACTTTCTGTATCTACTCCATCACTGCTACAATGGCGAAAAACAATCTAAGGATGGAGAGGATGCCCATGTGCACTGTGGTCCAGGGGAGGAGTCACCTATCTCGTGATACTCCGAAGACTCTTCCAGGACAACAACGTGCAAACATCCGGACCCAACACTAGGCGGCGATCTATGCACAGATATGAATGTCAGCAGCCCTACATGCCAAGAACAGATGCATACTGGTAAGTAGCATATTCAATTCCATGAGACACTAGAATTACTAGGAAAATAACTCTAAAAGAGATCATTGAGAAGTGTTAAACATCTCATAAGGAGCAGAAGGGGGAACCTGAAAGTGTTTGTGATAAACCTGATTAGGGAGTGTATCTTTTGGTTGATCTAAAGGATCTTGAGTCTGATATACAGAGAATCCGTTGGGACCCCTTCAGAAGAAACCCCAAAAGGGTGAAAACAAGAGTACTAGTTAACTTTAAAACCTATTCACTAAAGGAAAACCAGTTACTTACCTTCGGTAAAGATATATCTGTAAGAAACCTAGGTTAGTTAAAGCTTCCTTACTTTAGAATTACCCCCAGAAATTAGACTGGATCCGGAATGTTTTTCATCAGCAGTACCTCTGCGTGTCGAAAGGTGGCGTCGGTCGGCTCTGCGTTGGTCGTTGTCGTCGCCGGGATGACGTCGCGATAGCTACTTAGACGCCGCCCTCGCGCGCTGACGTCAGTTCTGTACATGACTTTCCGCGCCAGAAACGCAGTCATGCAAGACACTGACCACTGGTGCACAAAACTAGGGCCCTGAAAGGATGTCCTTAACCCTAGAAATCAGTTCGCAGAACATGGGAGGATGGGTGGGGCGGTAAGGAATCTATAACTAACCTATGTTTCTTACAGATGTATCCTTACCAAAAGTAAGTAACTTGTTCATCTGAAAGAAACAGTTAGTTTTAGTTTCCTTATCTTAGAATAGATACCCCAGCAATACCAACCCCGGAGGTGGGTCTGCGAATCAAGATCACACCAGAAAGTCCTGGAGAACAGAACGGCCAAAGAAGCCGTCTCTCCGGACTTGACTGTCCACGCAGTAGTGTTTGGTGAACCTGTGCAGCGATGCCCACGTAGCTGCCTGACCGATTTCATTTAGAGGAACTCCTTGTCCCAAAGCATTAGTGGCTGCCGTCGCCCTGGTGGAATGGGCACGTAGCCCCACTGCAGGCACCTTTTTAGCCAGATAATAGCAGGCTTTGATACACAAAACGACCCATCTGGAGATGGTCCGCTTGTGTACGGCCCGACCTTTCTTGGCGCCCACGTAGCCAACAAAGAGTTGTTCATCCACCTGGAACTGTTTTTTGGGGTCCAGATAGAAGGAAAGCGCACATTTTGGTTCCAGACGGTGGAGCGTCTCTTCCTCTTTAGAAGGAGGCGGAGGCGGAAAGGAGGTGGCAAAGTGATGGTCTGCCCCATGTGAAAAGAAGTGACCACCTTGGGAAGAAAGGATGGACGAGTTCGTAGGACAACTTTGTCCGGATGTACGGCCAGAAGAGGAGGCTTGGATGACAGGGCCTGGAACTCACTCACTCTTCTGGCAGATGTGATGGCTACCAGGAAAGCAGTTTTAAGAGTTAGAAGTCTTCAAGGACAGTTGTGAAGTGGCTCAAAGGGCGCGCACATCAAATAGGTTAAGACCAGATTCAAGTCCCACTGAGGCATAACAAAGGAAATAGGAGGAAGATGAGTTATGCCTTTTAAGAAACGATTTACAACCGGAGACTTGAAGAGAGAAGGCTTATCAGGAAGCCTTAGAAAGGCAGAAATGGGCGAAAGATAGCCCTTGATAGTGCCCAGAGCAGAGCCTTGCTGGGCCAAAGAAAGGAGGAACAATAGAACCTCACTAAGAGGGGCAGCATGAGGATACACAGCCTTTGCTGTGCACCATGCCACAAATTTGTTCCATTGGCAGGCGTATACCGTCTTAGTGGAGGGACACCTGGCTGCCAAGATTACATCACAGACTTCGGGAGGCAAGTCGAAAGACGTCAACTGCTGCCGCTCAATCTCCACGCAAGGAGGTGGAGGCTGGACAGGTTCAGGGGGAGGACCGTCCCTTGCTGCTGCGACAGAAGATCCTCCCGAAGAGGCAGTCTGGTCAAGGGATTGATGGCCATGTTGAGCAGCTCGGGATACCAGACTCTTCGTGCCCAATCCGGAGCCACAAGAATGACTTGGGCCCGGTCGTTCTTGATCTTCTTAAGCACTCTGGGCAGAAGTGGTATAAGCGGAAAAGCCTACAATAGATCGCAACTCCACTCACGACGAAGGGCGTTACCTAGCAAGTGCCGCCTTGGAAATTCCAACGCGCAGAATTGCTGACATTGAGCGTTCTTTTCGGTGGCAAATAGATCTAACCAAGGTTCTCCCCACTGCTGAAAGAGACCTTGCACCACCTCCAAGTGAAGACGCCATTCGTGATCCACCATGCACCGGCGGCTGAGTTTGTCCGCCCTGGTGTTCACTGAACCTGCCAGGTGTTGAACCACCAGGGATATGCCCTGATGTTCCAGCCATGTCCAGAGGCGGAGGGCCTCCTGACATGGGGTCCACGACCCCACCCCGCCTTGTTTGTTGCAGTACCACATGGCAGTGGTGTTGTCCGTGAACACCTGCACTACATTCCCCGGACCGAGGGAAGGAATGCCTTTAGTGCAAGACGGATTGCCCAAAGCTCCAGAAGGTTTATGTGGAGTCCGGACTCCGCCGGAGACCAGAGGCCACTGATCCCCGCTTCTCCCATGTGGCTGCCCCATCCCAGAAGGGATGTGTCTGTCAAAACTGTGTGGTCTGGGTGGGGAAGGGAGAGGGATCTGCCGTTAACCCAATCCTAGTTTGTGAGCCACCATTGCAATTGTCGTGCAGTGCCCTCTGAGATCTGGATGCAATCGGACAGATTCCCCTGATGGTGGATCCTGCCGCCCACTGGCGTTTGATGGGCCTGAAATGTCAGACTAGGAAGGTTTGGAGGCTGCTGCAGAGGGGTGGTTGGTGGACTGGCCCGCCTGCCCCCTGAACCACGATGGTGGTTCCCATGTCCCCAGCCGCGCGAAGATTGCGCCAGCCTGTGGCTCTGGGTGGGATGTAGTGGGGCACCCCTTCCGTAGCCATGAAAGCGGCGAAAAGAAGACCGCGCAGGGCTGCTGGTGAGGCCCAAGGACATGTCCGTAGCCTGTGAGTCCTTGAAACGTTCTAGAGGGTCGTCCGCTTGTCACCAAAAAGGCGACTGCCATCAAAAGGCATGTCCATGACGGTATTCTGGACATCCCCAGAAAAGCCAGCCGATCTCATTAAGGCGTAGCGTCGAAGGCCTACTGACGCGGACATCGTCCTGCCTAGAGAATTGGCGGTATCCAGTCCACAACGGATGGTAAACTTTGCTGCATTCCTCCCGGTGGCAATAGCACTGTCCGGGCCTCCTCCAGACACTGACGCAGCACCTGCGCAAACATGTCCCACACAGAGTAGGAATAATGGCCCAATAGACATGCGGTGTTTACTGACCGCAGTCCCAAACTGGCGGAAGAGAAAATCTTCTTTTCAAGATGATCCAGCTTCTTGGATTCCCTTTCCGGTGGGGCGGTAGGGAATGCACTCTTGGAAGTGGAGGCTTTAGACCACCAAGCTCTCAGGGGTGGGGTGTTGGGAGAGGAAAGTGGGGTCGCCCGGAGCCGGGCAGTGGCGTTGGGCAATCATCCAATCCACGGGAGCCCCCGTGTTGGGCCTGGATCGGGTGTCCAAAAGGACGTCGGTAAGGGCCTCATTAAATGGTAGCAGGGGCTCCGAAGAGCTCGCAGCCGGCTGAAGCACCTCTGTCAGGAGGTTAGTCCTGACCGCCACCGTAGGAAGCTTGACATTGAGAGCCTTGGCCACCCTACGCAACACCACTGCATATGACTCTCCCTCCTCCGTAGTCACGGTAGGAGGAGACAACATGCCAAGGTCAGGGGAGGTGTCTAGACCACTGGCATCCCCCAGTTCCTCTCTCCTGCCCTGCTCAGATTCTAGCTGATTGGTCAGAGGGTCACCTGACCCCTCCCAGTCCTCCTCCTCATCCTCTGGTTGCCAATCTGGCCGAGAAGGGACCCCAGCAGTGAACAGGGGCACAAAAACCCCGCTCGGTGCCAGATCCGGCGACGCCGGTCCGGGTCTGTGTCCACATCAGGATGGAGGCCGGGGTCGAGGCCGACTGGGGGCACGACCGGCGTCTGCCGCGGTAGTGGTGCAGGAGGAAGCGGCGCCGGTGTAATAAGGTCAACCGGCACGATCTGGATCCAGGCCTGGATCCAAGGGGGGCCTGCGGCGGCGGGGCTGGAGCCGTCGGCGGAGAAGGCCTAGGCCCCCCAACCGAGTCCCTGGGCCCGAAGGTGCGCCGGAGGGTTCGGGCTGCCCAAAGATGGCATGCATCACCTTGTAAAATTTATAAAGCTGGGCATGAGTCGTTCCGGGTCCCGGGAAAGGAGGGAAACCCGGAGTGGACTCACCACTGCAGGGGCACCGCCCGCACTTCTCGTCACGTCAGCTGATCAACGGGGAGAAGTTGAAGAGCGACGATGCTTGTCGACTTCTTCTTGTGCTTTGACTTACCTGACCCGAGTGCGAAGACTTAGAAGACTTGGAAGAGTGATGATAGTCTCCACGACCGGTCCCTCGACCTCCCTTGCAACCGGGACCTCGAATGGCGCGGAGCTGACTGCCGGTGCTCAAGAAGCTTTCAGGACCGCTCCTGCAAAGCCTTCGGAGCCATGGACCGGCAGTCGGAGCACAACTTGGGGTCGTGGTCGTGCTCCAGGCAAAAGAGGCACACGCAGTGCGGATCCGTAAACTAAATCAGTTGGGTACAGGAATCGCAAGCCTTGAAGCTGGGCATCCCCACGTGCACCAGGAGTCGTAGACTCGACGTCGACAAAAGTCGCTCACAAAGTTCAGTCAAAAAGTGTTTGTAGGAACTGACGTCAGCGCGCGAGGGCGGCGTATAAGTGGCTACCGCGACGTCATCCCGACGACCACCACGCCAATGACGAACGCGGGGCTGACGGACGCAACTGTACCCACAGCACTGGCACCCAGCTAGAGGGGTGAATGAGATATGCCAGGGCAGTGTGTGTTGTGGGCATGTCACACGGGGCTGTGTGCCATGTCGACTGTTTTGTTCTGCACCCAGACACTCTGCCTGCAAAGGCAATGTGTGTCAGGGTACAGGGCCTCTAAGGGTGGCACAATAAGTGCTGCAGCCCTTAGGGGCCTTCTCTGGTCACAAGGCCCTGGGAACCTAGTGTACCATTTACCAGGGGCTGACATGTGGCCAGAGATGCCAATTGGGTTCAGGCTGTCATGCAGTTTTAGGGAAGGAACCCAGGCCCTGGGTACCGGATTGGCAGGAGCCCATGGCACACTCAGTCAAAGTACATCAGCAATTCAGCAAAAAGTGGGGGCATACCATGCAAGAAAGATGGCACTTTCTCACACAACCCCCCCCCTCCCCCATCAAACGAAAGGTGACATGACTAACCTTGCCCTATGGAGTCTTCATTGTCTAAGTGGAAGAACCTGGAAAGTTCATCTGCATTGGCATGGGCAGTCTCTGGCCGGTGTTCCACTTCAAAGTCCATTCCCTGTAGGGAGATTGGCCACCTTAGTAGTTTGGGATTTTCCCCTTTCATTTGCATTAGCCATCTCAGAGGTCTGTGGTCAGTTTGAACCAGGAAGTGAATACCAAACAGGTATGGCCTTAACTTCTTCAGGGACCAAACCACAGCAGAGGCCAAGGCCTCCCTCTCAATGGCACTCCAATGCTGCTCTCTGGGGAGAAGCCTCCTGCTTATAAAAGCAACAGGTTGGTCATGGCCTTCATCATTGATCTGGGATAGGACCGCTCCTATCCCTAGCTCAGAGGCATCAGTCTGCACTATGAACTGCTTGGCATAATCTGGAGCTTTTAGAATTGGCGCTGAGCACATTGCTTCTTTCAGGGTTTCAAAAGCCTTTTGGCAACTAACTGTCCAGTTAACCTTCTTGGGCATCTTTTTGGAGGTAAGTTCTGTGAGGGGGATCACAATGGACCCATACCCCTTCACAAACCTCCTGTAGTACCCAGTCAAGCCAAGGAATGCCCTGACTTGAGTCTGGGTTGTTGGAGCTGCCCAGTCCAGGATGGCCTGGATCTCGGGCTGTAAGGGTTGTACCTGGCCTCCATCAACAAGGTGGCCCAAGTACACCACAGTGCCCTGCTCCAGCTGGCATTTGGATGCCTTGATAGTGAGGCCTGCCTTTTGCAGAGCCTCTAGAGCCTTCCCACGGTGGATCAGGTGATCCTGCCAGGTGGAGCTAAAGACAGCAATATCATAAAGATATGCTGCACTAAAGGGCTCCAACCCAGCCAGGACTTGGTTCACCAACCTCTGGAAGGTGGCAGGGGCATTCTTTAATCCAAAAGGCATCACAGTGAACTGATAATGCCCATCAGGTGTCGCGAATGCTGTTTTCTCTTTTGCTCCTGGGGCCATGCCAATCTGTCAGTACCCTGCAGTTAAGTCAAAGGTACTGAGAAATGTGGCTGCCCCTAGTTTGTCTATCAGTTCATCTGCTCTTGGGATAGGGTGAGCATCTGTCTTGGTAACAGAGTTGAGCCCTCTTTAGTCCACACAAAACCTAATTTCTCTCTTTCCACCCTGTGGATGAGGTTTGGGGACTAGAACCACTGGGCTAGCCCAGGGGCTCTCCGAGGGTTCAATTACCCCTAACTCCAGCATCTTGCTGACTTCAGCTTTGATGCTTTCCTTGATTTGGGCTGACTGACGATAGATCTTGTTTTTGACAGGTGCACTGTCACCAGTGTCAGCATCATGGGTACAAGTTTGCCAGACCAGGGGTCAGGGAAAAGAGGCTAGCATACTGCTGCAAGACTTGCTTGCAGTCAGCCTGCTGTTGGGGCAGAGAGGGTGTCTGAAAAGGCAACTCCATCTACTGACCCATCTATTGGGCTGCAGGAGAGAAAATCAGGGAGAGGTTCACTCTCTGCTTTCTGTTCCTCATCAGTCACCATCAACATGGTGATATCAGCCCTGTCATTGTAGGGCTTATGCGGTTCACATGGATAACCCTTTTGGGTGTCCTGCTAGTGCCCAGGTCAACTAAGTAGGTGACCTCACTCTTTCTTTCTAGGATAGGGTAAGGGCCACTCCAGCTATCTTGGAGTGCCCTTGGTGCCACTGGCTCCAAAACCCACACCTGTTGCCCAGGTTGAAATTCAACCAGTGCAGCTTTTTGGTCATACCAGTGCTTCTGAAGCTCCTGGCTGGCCACAAGATTCTTGGATGCCTTTTCCATGTGCTCAGCCATTCTGGACCTTAGGCCAAGCACATAGTCCACTATGACTTGTTTGGGCTCTTGAAGAGGCCTCTCCCAGCCCTCCTTTACAAGACAAAGTGGTCCCCTCACAGGATGACCAAACAGAAGTTCAAAGGGTGAGAAACCTACTCCCTTCTGTGGCACCTCTCTGTAAGCGAAAAGCAGGCATGGCAACAGGACATCCCATCTCCTCTTGAGCTTTTCAGGGAGTCCCATGATCATGCCTTTCAATTTCTTGTGAAATCTTTCAACACGGCTATTGGTTTGTGGATGGTAGGGTGTAGTAAACTTGTACAGCACTCCACACTCCTTCCACATGTGTTTTAGATAAGCGGACATGAAGTTGGAACCTCTGTCTGAAACCACCTCCTTAGGAAACCCTACCCTGGTGAAGACACCCAGGAGGGCCTTGGCTACTGCAGGAGCTGTAGTAGTCCTAAGTGCTATTGCTTCAGGGTACCTAGTAGTACGATCCACTACTTATAGAATGAATGTGTTCCCTGATGCTGTGGGAGGTTCAAGTGGACCCACAATGTCCACACCTACCCTTTCAAAGGGCACCCCCACCACTGGCAGTGGAATTAGGGGGGCCTTTGGGTGGCCACCTTTCTTGCCACTGGCTTGACGGGTAACATAGGAGCTGACAAACTCCTTCACCTTTTGGTGCATCTGGGGCCAGTAAAAGTGACTAACTAGCCTTTCCCAAGTTTTGGTTTGCCCCAGATGTCCAGCTAGGGGGATGTCATGAGCCAAAGTAAGGAGGAACGCCCTGTACTTCTGTGGCACTACCACCCTCCTGGTGGTTCCAGGAGTGGGGTTTATTGCCTCAGCATACAGTAATCCCTCTTCCCAATAAGCTCTGTGGGAACCACTGACATCTCCCTTTGCTTCTGAAACAGCTTGCTGCCTCAGGCTTTCAAGAGTGGGACAGTCTTGCTGACCCTGGCACAGCTCTTCCCTAGTGTGTCCCCCCGGGCCCAAGTGTTCAACCTGGTAAGGGTCTAACTCCATGGGCTCAGTTCCCTCTGGGGTATCCAAGTCCTCTCCCTGTGGAGAGGGGTCCTGAGTGGTTTGCTGTACAGAAGCTGGTCTCCCAGTCTTCTTGCCTTTTCTCTTGGTTGGTTGGGCCATACTTTCAAGGCTCCAAACCTACTTTTTCACCCCTCCTCTTGCTCTGTGCTCTGGTTTGCATACACACCAATCCAGAGATGCCCAGCATGGCTGCATGGGTTTTCAACTCAACCTCGGCCCAGGCTGAGGTTTCCAGATCATTTCCCAGCAGACATGCAGCTAGTAACTAACTGTTTCAGGACAGTACTCCCCCCCCCCCCCCCCCTCCCCCCCCACCACCTAATGTCACCATAGCCATTGGATGATTAGTGGTAACACTGTCAGCATTGGTGACTGGGTAGGTTTTCCCAAACAAGTATTGCTCAGGGGAAACCAGTGTCTCTCTCACCATAGTGATACTGGCACCTGTATCCCTGAGATCTTCTATCCTAGTTCCATTCACCCAGGGGTATTGCAAATATTTCATTCAGTTGGGTAGCCACACAGCTACAGTGGCAAACTCATCTTCCCCTTCTGAAACTAGAACTGCTTCAGTGTGCATCCTGATTTGCTCTGGGCACACTTTTGATCCCATCTGTAGACTTGCCACTCCAGGTGTAGCTGTACTGGTTGCCTTAGGGGCCTTGTTGTGAGGGCAAGATTTATCTACAGTTAAGTGTCCCAACTTCTTACAGTTGTTACACCAGGCCTTTGAGGGATCAAAGTTCTTCCCCCTATAAGGTAAAGGCACATAGGGAGTAGTTTACAGTGTACAGGTTTTTGGGGCCCTTTAGAAGACTCAGACTTGTTATCTTGGGGATTCTCACCACCTTTCCCCTGGGGAGGTTTTGTAACCACCTTCTTCTGGTCACCCCCAGTGGTTGTCCTTGTCACCCTAGTCTTAACCCAGTGGTCTGCCATCTTTCCCAATTCTTGGGGAGAAATTAGACCTAGGTCTACCAAATGCTGATGCAACTTTTCATTTGTGCAATTACTTAATATATGTTCCTTCAAAAACAAATTGTAAAGTCCAGTAAAATAATAATAATGCACATTATGTCCAGCTAACCAACCATCCAGTGTCTTTACAGAGTAGTCTACAAAGTCAATCCAGGACTGGGTCTAGGTTTTGTGAGCCCCCCTGAATCTAATTCTATACTCCTCAGTGGTGAGCCCAAATCCCTCAATCAGATTCTTCTTCATGAGGTCATAGGACTCTGCATCTGGCCCAGAAAGGGTCAGAAGCCTGTCTCTGCAGTTACCAGAGAACAGTTCCCACAGGAGTGCCCCCAAGAGAGGTTTCTTTACTCTTCTCATTTCACAAGCCCTCTCAAAGGCTGTGAACCACTTGCTGATGTCATCACCTTCCTCAAATTTAGGGACAATCCCTTTGGGGATTTTAGGATCAGACGTGTCCTCCCTATCCTTAGTTTTAGTATTGCTGCCACCATTGATGGGTGCTAAACCCATCTCCTTTCTTTCTTTCTCTAGAGCCAAGAGTCTGGACTCTAAATGCAATCTTTTGGACAGCTTTGCTAGAAAGCTGTCCTCTTCACTGGAGGGTCCCCCAGTGAGTTCCCTGGTACCTGGTCCACCTAAGTGGTCTCTAGGTTCCCAGAGGTTGATTCTTGGAGTCAAGGGTATGGTAGCCCTCTCCTCCCTAGGGATTACTGGAGGGGGGTCATTATTCTTCTCATCCTCCTCCCTCTCCTCATCTGACTGGTCATCACCATGTTCAGATGGGTGGTCCTTGGCATACTCAGCCAAGAGCTCCTGGAGCCCCAGTTTGGTTGGATGCAAGCCCATTGGTTAATTTTTAAGTTTGCATAGGGACCTCAATTCCTTGAAAGACAAGTGTAAGTAAGGTGTGAGGTCGAGCTCCTCCACCAGGTCCTGCATGGTATTATTTTCACTAATAGCTGGGTTTCTTTGAGACATTCTAACCTGACAGTTCTTACCCTCTACCCTTGACTACAGTGACTTATTTTTCTAAAATTCTAATGGGACTTAAGCAAGGCCCTGACAAGACTTTAAGTATTTTGGAAAGACCAATGAGAATTCTAAAGGCAATTTTAAGAGTTCTGTCGTGTGATCAGATGGTAACCTAGTAGTCCAACAAATGCAAGTTTGTATCCCACCGCTGATACACCAATGTAAGAAAGTGGCTCTGTATATACTATTCCCAAATAGGTACAGTGTGTACAGAGTCCACAGAGGTTTGGCAGAGGCTAAAGTTAGGTATAACCTTACTCTCTAAAGTGGTAGCTTGGTCGAGCAGTAAGGCAGTATCAGAGGACAGTGTAAAGCATTTGTTGTACACACTCAGTCAGCAAATGGTCTCACACACTCAAGAACTGAACTCTAGGCCAATGGTTTTGTATCAAAATATATAGTTGTTTTATTTTAGAACCAACAATAGGTATCAAAATATACTTTCTCAGAATGAGTTGCTTTAGATAAATACTTTCAATAGGCAATAGACTCTACCTGGTTGTAGGAATGTAGCCCTTTTTGTCATGGTCGCCCCCATTTTTTGCCACTGATACTGATGTTTTTTGGCTGATGTGCACTGGGTCCAGCTAACCAGGCCTCTTGCCAGTGCTCTTTGCCTAAAACAAGATAAATTGGTCTAATTGTAAAACAATTGGCACACACTTTCTCTGGGCTTTTTTCCCGATTTAAACACCATTTAAGGTCTGTCTGCAATGCAGGGAGAGTATTTATCTGCTCTTCTGTAGCCTTAGAGTCCTTTGTATGCAGAGCCTGAAAGAATTTAACAAAGGCCAACTCTGTCATATTCTTCCAGGTAGGATGCCAATTCTTCACTCATGATTATCCTTCGGGCTCTGTTTGCATTGAGATGATGAATCTAGCTTCTAATCTCCTCAGGGCCTGAACTCTGTTGCCCCCTCTTATATTTTTCTCAATCTGATTGATTACAAAATAGCTTAAATCATTCACATAGCTGTTATGCTGCATCTGGAAATGTTGAGCTAATGGATAAGTTACATCACCATTATTGATTGCTTGCATGTGCTCCAATATTCCTTTGTATGCTGGGATGGTGGTACTTCCCACGTATCTTTTACGGCATGGGAATTCTTTTACTTTGTAGGTGTTTTTTGTGGTTGGTAAATCCCCCTCTGTACAGCTGGCACTGGCCTCACAAGGTGTTTGTGGCTTTAATTCCACCCATTCCAACTGTTTTATATGTATATACATGTGTGCGTGTATGTGTATATGTATATATATATATATATATATATATATATATGTGTGTGTGTGTGTGTATAGAAAGTTTTGGGGTGATCCGTCAAGCAGGGTCCGAGAAAGTGGGGTCCCAAAACACGTTTTCCCCATGTTAAGTCTATGGGAATTTTTCGAACACAGCTACATCCCGAACTACTGAACGGAAGGACACCAAATTTGGCAGAAACCTAGATGTTGGTCCAGAAAGCGTGCTTTTTGTGATTCGGTGTAAATGCGATCAGTAGTTCTTGAGAAATCTAACTAAAAAAAATATAGATATCTGGGCGAGCGAGTCCTTGCAGTGAACTCTCAGATCCTACTAAAATTTGATAGGCTGCCAACACTTCATCCAGGAAGTGTTGGCTGCCAACTTGGGACTCTTCTTGAAGCTGAGTCCCAGAAAAAAAGTTCAAAATAAAGAAAAGGGGGCAGGGTACCCCCATATATGGTGTGGGGGGATCCCTCAGGGACTCTGCGGGGGTAAAAACATATATGTTCGAGGCATATGAGCTGCAGATTGTACACTTAGCATAGGTCGCCATCTGGTGTTGGGCCCGGATGTTTGCAGTTTGTTTTTCTTCTTGGACAGTCTTTGGAAGTCACGAGTTTGGTGACTCCTCCTTCGGTCCGTACTGCGCATGGGCTTCGGCTCCATCCTCAGATTGTTTTTTTCCGCCATCGGGCTCGGATGTGATACTTCGTGCTCCGGCTTCGAACTTCTACGGTTCCAGCCTCGACGGAAAATCCTCGATTCTTCGAGTTCCTTCATCATCTTCATCTCTCGAAGCGGCACTTTTCTCCATCCCGTACATCGACACCGGCCTTCGGGCCCTCCGCGACTCCGGTCCCGGCCGATGGAAAGAACTCCGTTCAAAAAGTGCCCAAAATGTGGGTCTAAATTTCCCCACACCGACCTCCATCAGGTGTGTAACCTTTGCCTCTCTCCGGAACACGAGGCTAGAGACTGCCCCGCCTGCAAGTCTTTTCGATCGAAGAAGACCATCCGAGATCGAAGAGCTCGACGCACCATGGCGCACTCATCCTCGGCAGCTCCACCGGACATCTTCGGAGACGACGCCGAAGCTTCGGGGCAAACACACACCGAGCAGGAGGAAGACGTCGTCAGCGCTTCCGAGGCCGACGACTCCGACGTGGAGGACGTTACACCAGCGCAGCGGGCCGTGAGTACTATGCCCCCTCCCACCCCCGCGCCGAAAACCAAAGAGACTCAGGTTACTCCCTCGCCTGCCGGCCTGGGCAAAACCAAAACCAAAACTTCGATCACCCCACCTTCGGGCCCGGTGTCGAAGCACCCAAAGTCTCATGGCAGCTCGGGATCGAGCCAGCCGACACCCGGTGCCGAAAAACAGCATCCGGCACCGAAGACTGCAAAATCCAGCTCGACTCCGAAACCACCGGTGCCGAAGCCTGGACACTCGGTGCCGACCAAACACAAACACAAATCTGTCGGCACCGACGCTCCGGCGCCGAAACATCCTTCGACGCCGAAACACCCGGAGACCTCAAAAAAGCATGGCGCACACAGACCATCGAAACCCCCGGTTCCGAAATCACCGGTGCCGACAGACGACTCGACACCGTTGGCTCTGTTTACACCAGACCCTTTACAAAAGACTTTGTCCAAAGATCCAAAGACTGGGCTTTTGACTTTAACTACCAAGAAAAGACGCCCTGATGCTCCGGCTCCTCCTCCTCCACCCAAAAGGAAGGACTCTGCTACTTCTCCCCTCAGAGTACCCTCCCCACCACCGCCTCCCCTACCCACTCCACCTCCTCCACCGCCTCCACCTCACAGGTCTCCGCCACCTTTACCTCACTACGATCCGGCCCCATCCCCAGATCCGGATGATGGGGATCCGGACAATTACCCGGCGGACGCCCCAATGGATCCCACTCCACCAGGGACCCCAGATCCATGGGAGGATTACAATAACCCTGATATACCCAATGTACCTCAGGACGACCTATACCCATCAAGGCCGTCTCCTCCAGAGGACTCCTTAGGGTTTCATCATTTAGTGCAGAGAGCAGCACACTACCATGGGGTGGACATGCACAGTGAACCAGTAGAGGAAGACTTCCTACTGGATACATTTGATATACAAGACAAATCTACTTCCATTTTACCCATGCTTAAGGGTGTCACCAAGCACGCTACAGAGGTGTTCAAAGACCCTGTCAGAGCCAGAGTACTGAACCCTAGAATAGAGAAGAAGTACAAGGCGGCACCCACAGACCCTGCTTACATCAAGGGCCCTGCTCCCCTAGATTCCCTAGTTGTCTCCACAGCTAGAAAGCGGGCTAACTCCCAATCCTCAGGAGATGCCCCACCGCCAGACAAAGAATCTAAACTTCTGGACGCGTCTGGTAAACGCACCGCCTCCCAAGCTGCAAACATGTGGCGCATTGCAAACACACAAGCACTGCTTGCGCGATATGATAGAGCACACTATGACGAACTAGAGGCTCTTATGCAGCACCTTCCAGAAAAATACAAGCACAAGGCTCATGACCTTATACAGGAGGGTAAACTAATCACAAACACCTCCATTAAGTGTGCCCTCGATGCAGCCGACACTGCTTCTAGGGCCATAAATACCAGTGTCCTGCTTCGCCGCCACGCCTGGCTCAGGATCTCAGGGTTCAAACCTGAAGTCCAGGCATCCATACTCAATCACCCCTTTGACCAGGAAACACTCTTTGGGCCAAAGGTAGACGAAGCGCTCGAAAAGATGAAGAAAGACACAGACACAGCAAAGTCTATGGGGGCACTCCAAACACAAGCCTCCAAACGTTCCTTTCGACGCTCGTCCTTTCGTGGCACAGGTAGAGGCTCCTCCACCGATAACGCCTCTACCTCCTACAAGTCCCCTCCTCAAAATAACTTTTCAAAGGGCAATCAGAGAGGTGGTTACAGGGGTAACAACAATAAGGGCAGGGGCAAAACCAACAACACCCGTTCTGCCACCCCCCCCGCACAATGACTCCCCTCCGCTCCCCCCAGACCATTCCACTCCGGTCGGGGGCAGACTACAAAACTTTATCCACGTATGGGAGTCCATAACATCGGACAAATGGGTGACCCAAATCATTCGGTCAGGGTACTGTCTAGAGCTAACATCTACCCCACCCAATATCCCACCAAGGCACCGTCCAATGTCTCAAGAACATTCCACACTGCTCAAACAAGAGGTACTTTCACTCCTGCAAAAACATGCTATAGAGCAGGTCCCCGTCAACCAACGAAATCTAGGGGTCTACTCTCTATATTTCTTAATACCAAAGAGAGACGAGACCCTCAGACCCATTCTGGACCTCCGGCCTCTAAATGCCTACATACACTCAGACCATTTTCACATGGTCACTCTACAACAAGTCCTCCCACTCCTCTGCCAGGGAGACTTTCTCACAACCTTGGATCTGAAAGACGCATACTTTCACATTCCAATACACCCCTCTCACAGGAAATACCTCAGGTTCGTGGTGGACGGGCAACATTACCAATTCATGGTTCTCCCCTTCGGGGTCACCACCGCACCACGGGTGTTTACCAAATGCCTAGCAGTAGTAGCAGCACACCTCAGACGTCAACATATTCACGTCTTCCCTTACCTAGACGACTGGCTGATAAAAGCCGCGTCCTACGACCAATGTGTGCAGCATACAAACAGCACCATCCAACTGCTCCACCAGCTAGGCTTCACGGTGAACTACCAAAAGTCCCACCTCATACCATCTCACACAAAGCAATACCTCGGGGCCACTATAGACACCTCCAAGGGTATTGCCTATCCAAACTCAGCCAGAATCACAAGCATTCAAGCCTTACGCAAAACATTCCTTCCTCAGCACTCTCTTCCAGCAAGAGTGTTTATGAAGCTCATAGGAATGATGGCGTCTTGCATTTTCATAGTGCCCCATGCAAGACTCCACATGCGTCCACTTCAAGAGTGCCTAGCACAACAGTGGAACCAGGCCCAGGGTCAGCTGACGGATCTGGTGTTGGTGGACGGCCGCACACATCACTCTCTGCAGTGGTGGAACACCACAAACCTTTCCAAAGGGCGGCCGTTCCTGGACCCGGTTCCTCAACTGACTCTAACAGCGGACGCATCGCTCTCCGGCTGGGGAGCGCACCTTCTACACCTCACCATGCAAGGTCTATGGACGCCACAGCAAAAATCGCTCCACATCAACCATCTGGAGCTCTTGGCGATCTTTCTAGCCCTAAAATCTTTCCAAAAACAGATTTCGGGCAAAGCAGTCCTCATTCGCACAGACAATATGACTGCAATGTATTATATCCAAAAACAGGGGGGGACACACTCTCCCCAGCTCTCCCGCTTAGCCCAGAGCATATGGAGATGGGCAATTCCTCAAAACATCTTTCTCCTGGCACAGCACGTTCCAGGCGTACAAAACACCATGGCAGATCTGCTCAGCAGACAAACGCAACAAATACACGAATGGGAACTGCATCCACAAGTTCTTCACCCATTCTTCCAACAGTGGGGGCATCCTCAGATAGACCTCTTCGCCACCCACGAAAACAAAAAATGCCCAAGCTTCGCCGCCAGATACCCACACCCATTGTCCAAGGGCAATGCGATATGGATGAACTGGTCAGGCAGATTTGCATACGCCTTTCCACCTCTCCCACTAATTCCATTAGTGGTCAGGAAGCTACAACAGCACTCCCTCACACTCATTCTGGTAGCTCCGACGTGGGCCAGGCAGCCGTGGTACACCACGCTACTACAACTGTCAGTGGTACCACATCAAAAACTGCATCTATCCCCATGCCTCCTAACCCAGAACCATGGAGAAATCAGGCACCCGGACCCAGCTCAGCTCAACCTGGCGATCTGGCTCCTGAAATCCTAGAATTCGGATACCTTAACCTTCCCCCTGATTGTATGAACATCATCATGGAAGCCAGACGTCCTACCACTAGAGCATGCTATGCCGCAAAGTGGAAAAGATTTGTAATTTACTGCCGCAACAATACAATCAACCCTCTAGATGCATCCATACAGCACATCATATGCTATCTGCTCCATCTTCACAGGTGTAACCTGGCATATTCATCCATACGCCTACACCTAGCAGCGATCGCTGCTTATCTACAAAACAGGCAGCATTTATCACTCTTCAGAGTGCCCGCTATTAAAGCCTTCATGGAAGGCCTTAAACGAGTAATTCCTCCCAGGGCACCACCTTCCCCTGTATGGAATCTAAATTTAGTTCTTACACGACTAATGGGTCCGCCCTTCGAACCAATGCACAAATGTGAGCTACAGTTTCTCACCTGGAAAACAGCTTTCCTTGTAGCTATCACTTCCCTTAGAAGGGTTGGTGAAATACAAGCGTTCACCATACAGGAACCCTACATACAAATGCATCACAGCAAGGTCATACTTCGCACCAATCCGAAGTTTCTGCCCAAAGTCATTTCCCCCTTCCACCTCAATCAATCAGTGGAATTACCTGTCTTCTTCTCGCAACCCCAATCTGTTGCAGAAAGGGCCTTACACACACTTGATGTAAAAAGGGCGTTACTATACTACATACAAAGAACGCAACCCTTCAGGAAGACTAAACAATTGTTCGTTTCCTTCTCTCCACCACATAAAGGCAACCCCATTTCAAAATCAGGGATAGCTAGGTGGATTGTAAAATGCATACAAATTTGCTATCAAAAGGCAAAGAGAACATTATCTGTTCCCCCTAAAGCCCACTCTACAAGAAAGTTAGGGGCTTCTATGGCTTTTCTAGGGAATATACCCTTAGATGACATCTGCAAGGCAGCCACATGGTCTACACCGCACACCTTCTCAAAACACTACTGTGTAGATGTGCATTCCAAGCAGCAAGCTAGGGTGGGCCAGGCTGTACTAAAGACACTTTTTCAAACAGCTGCAACGGATACCGGTGGTCGCCGCTAAGGTTGGGTACTGCTATATAATCTATGCTAAGTGTACAATCTGCAGCTCATATGCCTCGAACGGAATATGCTACTTACCAGTATGCATCTGTTCTTGGCATGTAGAGCTGCAGAGTTGTACACGCCCACCCGCCTCCCCGGCTACCTGTATCCGTTCCAGTACATCTTATTTAGATACAACACATGGGTTTCTCACTGTTATTACTACGCTCCATCATTTCCCTGTTGGCGAAAAACAATCTGAGGATGGAGCCGAAGCCCATGCGCAGTACGGACCGAAGGAGGAGTCACCAAACTCGTGACTTCCAAAGACTGTCCAAGAAGAAAAACAAACTGCAAACATCCGGGCCCAACACCAGATGGCGACCTATGCTAAGTGTACAACTCTGCAGCTCTACATGCCAAGAACAGATGCATACTGGTAAGTAGCATATTCCTTATTTGTAGTTTTGACGCAGGGCCTCCCTCCTAGGGCTTAACAAAGCCCCGGGGACTGCCACCTACCTGGGGCATTTTTAATTATGAATGCCGGTGGGCCTATTGGGCCTGCCGCAGTCCGGGGGACTGCTACCTGCCCGGGACCATTTTCAATTATGTGTGGGGGCTCGTGGACCCCCCCGCCCCAGGGACCGCCACTTCCCCGGGGCTAATTAAAATGATATGGAGTGGCCTCACAGACCCCCACCCCGGGGATCACCACCTCCCCGGGGCTTTACATGTTTTGGTTGGGGGCCTCACAGACAACCCCCCCCCCCCCCTTTCCTGCCCAGGCCCCAGGGACCAACACCTCCCCGGGCCAACCTCTAAAATAGGAGGGGGGCGACGTGGCCCCCCTCCCGGGTTGTTTTCGGCCCGGGGACTGCCACCTCCCAGGGGCAGGCCCTTAGTCAAGGAAGGAAGGGGGGCTGCGCAGCCCCCTTTCTGGAGCCCTAAGACCCTGGGGACTGCCACCCCCAGGGCTGGCTTCAGCAGTGTCTCGGGGTGTCCACCCCCGGGACATTGCAGTTTGCTATTCAGGAACTCTGTTTTCAGCAAGCGAAAGCAGAAAATGCTCTTGTTTGCTGAAAGCAGCATGTCTGTTTGGTTCTATGATTAAACCATTACTTCCTAAGCAACGAATTCCTAAACCACGAATGCTGAACCACGAACAACGCTAAACCACTACATTTTTAACTATGACTTCCTGAACCACGAAAAATATACTAATAACTAATTACCCGATTATACCACTTAGTGCTTTCCTGTACTATTTACAAAACACACCTGTCCCTTCACTCGGCACAACAACACGGAGACGTGCTTTAGTGAGTCTACTTCGCCAACTGTAAAGAAATGTCTCCAGTGCAACCTGGCATGCGTAAGCGAAGTCCATTCAGCAGTGCAAGCAAATAGGAAAAGTATCTAATCTGAGGTGGGTGTCGTTGTAAATAAAAGTACATTAAATCCGCTCGACTCGAAACCGTGATAGAGAAACTTCTCCTGTAAGATGATATCGGAGTTCTTTTTGTTACAAGCTATTACAGGCTACTAGTGAAGTCATTGAGCTCTTACAATTGCAGAAGTGCGTGAGACATGGTGAGAGAGCTTACACCGTGTGCCAAGTCCCTCTCGCCCGCTGCTACTATTTTGAACATAGGTCTTTACAAAATCAGAGTAATGTGTTTAACATGAAATTGTGAAACATAGTGCCAACCTCATAAGTTAATCAAAGTAAGAGGAACGTACTGGGAGCATCCTTTTGATTTTACTGGAAGCCAGATAAATGAAAGTACCACGGCCTGGTTTTCCACATAATCCTAGCAGGCGCACACTATAAGCACACGTAATACCGCATAATATTCTAAGTCCACGGTTTGGAACTAGAAATAAACAAGGAGCGCAAAAGATCACTGCGTAACTCAAGTTTCCAGAGCCTGATTTCAGGAGAGCTGATTATGTGTAGATGAGGGGTTGGGGGCGGAGAGGAGTGACGTGCCACAAATTGTGCCAGGGGGCAAACAAAACACAATGTCAAGACAAAGCAGTCCTTGTTGCCCGCCAGCCAGATGGTGGTACTGCCGTTTCCAAGGGTCGAAGAGGGGTGGGGGGCGCAGAAGAGTGACGTGCCACCACGTATCATGCCAGGGCCAGTGAATAAATGTTCAAGGGTCATTGAAGGGTGGGGGGCTGAAATATACCACTGCACTGCCGTTTCCAAGGGTCGAAGAGGAGTGGGGGGCGGAGAGGAGTGACGTGCCACGCATTGTGCCAGGGCCAGAGAATGTATGATCTGAAAGAAACATTTTAGTTAGATTCTTCACCTTAGAATAACCCCAGGCGTCAGGCTGGATTCGGAAAGATTTTTCGTCAGCAATACCCTTGCGCGTCGCTAGGCGTCATCTGTGGCTCCGCGTCCGTCGTCGGCGTCGTGATCGCCGGGATGACGTCGTCGGAGTACTTAGACGCCGCCCTCGCGCGCTGACGTCAGTTCTTCTTTTTTTCGCGCCAGTAAGCGCCGATCCGGGAAGAGCATACCCTTTAGTCACTTTTTGACTAAACTTTTTTGAACTCTTTTGGTTCCATTCTTCATCGACCTCGACTCTGGTGCCGATAGGGATGCCTGGCTTTAAAGCTTGTGACTCCTGTCACCGACTAATGTCGGTCACGGACCACCACCGCCGGTGCCTCTATTGCCTTGGGGCCGACCACGATGCCGAGTCGTGCCTTGACTGCCGGGCCTTGACTTCGAAGGCTAGGCGGGAGTGGTCCCACAAGCTGCTCGAGTTCTGGCAATCGGCTCCGCGCCGTTCAAGGTCCCGGTCGAGGAGGAGGTCGAAGGACCGGTCGCGAAGCCGCAGCCATCACCGCTCGTCGGGGTCCAAGTCTTCGCTATCCGGTAAATCGAAGCACAGCAAGAAGTCGAAGAGGCGACATCGCTCTTCTGGCTCCCCTCGCCGGTCGCGCGACTCGGCTGAGGGTTCGGGTGGCACCACCCACGAGGCTCCGTCGGAGCCGCAGGAGTCTCGTCCGTCCCCATACCCTCCGGTCCCTGGGTCTGACGCGACTCCGGCGGAGGTCAGTGCCTTCCTCATGGCCATGAGGAATCTGGCTCCACCGTCGACACCTGCCGGCGCGCCTTTGGGCCCCGCAGGCTCAACGGGGAGGCCTAGCGAGCCGGAAGGCTCCGGTCCTGGCGCCGTTGTCGACTTCGGTCCCGATGCCGCAGGTTCCGAGGGATCCAGGCCTGGATCCCAGTTGGCGCCGGTCGACCTCACGACCCCTCCGCCGGCGCCGAGTCCTCCGGTGCCGCCCCCGGCACCGCCTTCGGACGACGCCGTTCCCCCGGCGTCAGAGCGGCGCCGTCTGGTGCCGCACCCAACGCCGATAGGTGGCGAATTTCATCTTCCGCCCGGCTCTGATCATTCCACCTGCATACCAGGAATCGGATGACGGTGACGACTGGGAGGGGTCTGAGGACCCTCTGGTCCGGCAGGGCCAGTTGTCTCAGGACTGGGCAGACGAACTGGGGGATGCCTGTGGTCTTGACACCTCCCCTGCCACTGGCTTCATCTCTCCTCCGACCGTGGCTTTGGAGGAAGGTGCTACGTTTTTTGTGGTGCTGCGCAAGGCGGCCGAAGCCCTTGGGCTGGAGCTGCCTGCTGTGGCCGTGAGGACTAATCTCCTCACTGAAGTGCTCCAACCGTCAGCAAGCTCCTCGGAGCCTCTGCTGCAGTTTAATGAAGCACTGGTTGACGTTCTGAAGGGCACCTGGTCCAAGCCCTCCACAGTTCCCCCTAGGGACCGGAACGTGGCCCGGCGCCACCGCCCTGCACCGGGCGACCCCAGTTCTTTCCATGCACCCCACGCCCGAGAGCCTGGTTATCTAGGCCTCTACCTCCCAGACCACCTTCCCGTCCGCTCCCCCGGATCGGGGAATCCAAAAGGCTAGAACAGTTTGGGAAGAAACTGTTCTCCTCTCTTAGTTTGGGGTTGCGGTCTATCAACACCGCGTGCCTTTTTGACCGTTACTCTCACTCCCTGTGGGATACGGTGGAGGACGTGCTGCCCAAGTGTCCGGAGGAGGCCCGGACACGGCTCGGCCAGGCTCTTGCCGAGGGGTGGGATGCGGCACGGCATGCCATCCGATGTGGACTGGACACCACGGACTCGCTGGGCAGGGCAATGTCGACCACGGTGGCGCTTCGTCGTCACGCCTGGCTGCGGTCCACGAGTTTTTCCAGGGATGTCCAGAGCACCCTCATGAACATGCCCTTCGATGGCAGTCGCCTTTTTGGCGACAAAGCGGATAGTGCGCTGGAGCGCTTTAAGGACTCCAGGGCTACGGCCAAGTCCTTGGACCTCTCGGCCGCGCGCCCGCAAACTTCCGCTTTTCGCCGCTTTCGTGGCCAAGGAAGGGGCGCCCCCTCACTTCCGCCTAGCCACAGACCGCAGATCCAACCTCCATGCGGTTGCGGATTCCGCCGAGGCGGTACAGGGGGACAACATGCCTGTCCATCCACATCTACCCCGGCAGCATCCGCCTCAAAGCCCTCCTAGTTCGAGCTTTCAGGCCCATTCCACGCCAGTGGGAGGCAGAGTTCGCCATCACCTGCTCCACTGGCGGTCCATCACATCGGACAGGTGGGTGCTGCAAATCGTCCGAAGGGGCTACTCCCTCCCCTTCGAGGTGACCGCTCCAGCCATGCCACCGCAGTGCCACCGAATTTCGGGGGATCACTTGCAACTTCTGCAGGAGGAAGTTACGGCCCTCTTGGCCAAGGGGGCCATCGAGCGCGTTCCTGGTTCAGAAGTAGGTCGTGGTTGTTATTCCCACTACTTTCTGGTTCCCAAGAAGGGCAAAGGGGGCCTACGCCCTATCTTGGACCTCAGGAGCATCAACACCTTCTTCTGGAAGGAGAAGTTCAAGATGCTCACCTTAGCTCTGGTTCTGGCTGCCCTAGACCCTGGAGACTGGATGGTAGCGTTGGACTTGCAGGACGCTTATTTCCACATCCCCGTCCTGCCAGCCCACCGACGTTACCTGCGGTTCACGGTGGGCCAAGACCACTTTCAGTTTACCGTGCTCCCCTTCGGCCTCACCAGTGCCCCTCGGGTGTTCACGAAAGTGATGGCGGTGGTCGCAGCTTATTTGCGCAGAATGGGGGTTCCAGTCTTCCCCCTATCTCGACGGCTGGTTGTTGAAGGCGGGCTCGCCCCAGGCAGTCGTCGCCCACCTCCAGACTACGGCCGACCTCTTGCATTCGCTGGGGTTCTCCATCAATGTGCCGAAGTCGCATCTGAGTCCCTCCCATCCCTCTTCATCGGAGCGGTTCTGGACTCGGCGCAGTTCCGGGCCTATCCTCCGGAACAGCGGGTCCGGGATATTCAGGCTCTGATTCCCATCTTTCGGCCTCTATCTCGGGTTTCGGTCAGGTTGGTGCTGCGGCTTCTGGGTCTGATGGCCTCCTGCATCCTGTTGGTGCATCACGCCAGATGGCGAATGCGGGCTCTGCAGTGGGACCTGATGTTTCAGTGGGCCCAGCATCGAGGCAACCTGCCCGACCATGTCTTGATCTTGGAGGGCACTACAAGACAGTTGCAGTGGTGGCTCACAGACAGCGATTGGGTCAGTGGCAAATCCCTCTCCCTTCCCCAACCGGAGCACGTAGTAGTGACGGATGCGTCCCTCCTGGGATGTTGGGCCACATGGGAGAGGCGGACTGCAGAGGCCTCTGGTCTCCGGCGGAGTCTCGGCTCCATATCAACCTTCTGGAGCTGAGGGCGATCCGACTTGCACTGACAGCATTCCTTCCCTCTGTCCGGGGAAGTGTAGTGCAGGTGTTCACGGACAACACCACCGCAATGTGGTATTGCAACAAACAGGGCGGGTGGGGTCGTGGACCCTTTGTCAGGAGAATCTGCGTCTCTGGACATGGCTGGAACATCGGGGCATCACCCTGGTGGTTCAACACCTGGCGGGCTCTCTGAATGCCAGAGCAGACTAACTCAGCCGCCGGAGCATAATGGATCACGAGTGGCGTCTCAACTCGGACGTGGCGCAAGGCCTTTTTCGGCAGTGGGGAGAGCCTTGGTTAGATCTATTCGCCACCGAGGAGAACGCGCAATGTCAGCAGTTCTGCGCGTTGGAGTTTCCAAGGCGGCACTCGCTCGGGGACGCATTTCGTCGCGAGTGGAGTTGCGGTCTCTTGTATGCCTTTCGCCTATTCCTTTCCTGCCCAGAGTGCTGAAGAAAATCAGGCACGACCGGGCCCAAGTCATCTTGGTCGCTCCGGACTGGGCACGAAGATACTGAGCTACTCAGTCTATCGGTCGATCCCCCGATACGCCTGCCTCTTCAGGAGGACCTTCTGTCGCAGCAGCAGGGGACGGTCCTCCACCCGAACCTGTCCAGCCTCCACCTCCATGCGTGGAGATTGAGCGGCGGCAGTTGATGCCATTTGACTTGCCTCCTGAAGTCTGTAATGTTATTCTGGCAGTCAGGCGTCCCTCCACAAAATCGGTATACGCGTGCAGGTGGAACACATTTGTGGCATGGTGCACAGCAAAGGCTGTGGATCCCCTTTCCGCCCCTCTTTCTGAGGTTCTCCTCTTTCTTCTTTCCATGGCCCAGCAGGGCTCTGCTCTGGGCACCCTTAAAGGTTATCTTTATGCTATTTCTGCTTTCTTACGGCTTCCTGATCAGAGTTCTCTTTTCAAATCCCCTGTTGTTTCTCGCTTCTTTAAGGGCATTACTCACATGTTTCCTCCTGATCCTTTCGTAATGCCTCAGTGGGATTTGAATCTGGTATTGACGTTTCTGATGTGCGCTCCCTTTGAGCAACTTCATAATTGTCCCCTTCGTCTGTTGACGCTTAAGACTGCTTTCCTGGTGGCCATCACCTCTGCTAGAAGGGTGAGTGAGCTCCAGGCTCTCTCTTCTAAGCCTCCTTTCCTTTCTGTTTATCCGGACAAAGTTGTTCTCAGGACTCGTCCTTCCTTTCTTCCTAAGGTGGTGACTGCCTTTCACATTGGGCAGTCTGATTCGCTGCCCACCTTCTTTCCGCCTCCACATCCCTCGAAAGAGGAAGAGAGGCTCCACCGTCTGGACCCAAAACGGGCGCTGTCCTTCTATCTGGACCGCACCAAACAGTTCTGGGTGGACAACCAACTCTAAGAAGGGAAGGGCAGTGCACAAACGAACCATCTCTCGGTGGGTCGTTTTGTGTTTCAAGGCGTGTTACTCCTTAGCTAAGAAGAAACCTGCTGTAGGGCTGAGGGCCCATTCCACTCGGGCCACAGCGGCTACCACTGCCTTGGGCCGGGGAGTCCCCTTGCAGGACATTTGTCAGGCAGCAACGTGGGCCTCGCTGCACACGTTTGCCAAACACTATTGCCTGGACAGCCAAGTCCGGAGAGACGGCTTCTTTGGCCGTTCTGTTCTCCAGGACTTTCTGGTGTGATCTTGGTTCGCAGACCCACCACCGGAGTTGGTATTGCTGGGGTATCTATTCTAAGGTGAGGAATCGAACTAACGTGTTTCTTTCAGATGAACAAGTTACTTACCTTTGGTAACGATATATCTGTAAGAAACATTAGGTTCGAGGCATATGAGCTGCAGATTGTACACTTAGCATAGATCGCCATCTGGTGTTGGGCCCGGATGTTTGCAGTTTGTTTTTGTTCTTTGGACAGTCTTTGGAAGTCACGAGTTCGGTGGCTCCTCCTTCGGTCCGTACTGCGCATGGGCTTCGGCTCCATCCTCAGATTGTTTTTTTCCGCCATCGGGCTCGGATGTGATACTTCGTGCTCCGGCTTCGAACTTCTACGGTTCCAGCCTCGACGGAAAATCCTCGTTTCTTCGAGTTTCTTCATCATCATCTTCATCTCTCGAAGCGGCACTTTTCTCCATCCCGTACATCGGCACCGGCCTTCGGGCCCTCCTCGACTCCGGTCCCAGCCGATGGAAAGGACTCCGTTCAAAAAGTGCCCAAAATGTGGGTCTAAATTTCCCCACACCGACCTCCATCAGGTGTGTAACCTTTGCCTCTCTCCAGAACACGAGGCTAGAGACTGCCCCGCCTGTAAGTCTTTTCGATCAAAAAAGACCATCCGGGATCGAAGAGCTCGACGCACCATGGCGCACTCATCGTCCGCAGCTCCACCGGACATCTTCGGAGACGACGCCGAAGCTTCGGGGCAACTACACACCGAGCAGGAGGACGACATCGTCAGCGCTTCCGAGGCCGACGACTCCGACGTGGAGGACATCACACCGGCGCAGCGGGTCGTGAGTACTGTACCCCCTCCCACCCCCGCGCCCAAAACCAAAGAGACTCCGGTTACACCCTCGCCTGCAGGCCTGGGCAAAACCAAGCACACAGCTTCTATCACCCCACCTTCGGGCCCGGTGTCGAAGCCTCAGAAGTCTCACGGCAGCTCGGGCTCGAGCCAGCCAACGCCCGGTGCCGAAAAACACCCTCCGGCACCGAAAAAAGTGATACCCAGCTCGACTCCGAAGCCTGGACTCTCGGTGCCGACAAAACACAAACACAAATCTGTCGGCACCGACGCTCCGGCGCCGAAAACTCCTTCGACGCCGTAAAAACCGGAGGTTCCGAAAAAGCATGGCGCACAGAAACCATCGAAACCCTCGGCTCCGAAAACATCGGCGCCAGCGGACGATTCGGCGCCACTGGATCTCTGTACACCAGACCCTTTGCAAAAGACTCTATTTAAAGATCCAAAGACTGGGCTATTGACTTTAGTTGTCAAGAAAAGACGTCTTGACACACCGGCTCCTCCTCCACCGCCCAAGCGGAAGGACTCTGCTACTTCTCCTCTCAGAGTGCCCTCCCCACTACCTCCTCCTCCGCCTCCTCCACCTCCTCCACCTCCCAGGTCTCCGCCACCCTTACCTCATCACTCCCCGACCCCGTCCCCAGATCCGGATGACGGGGATCCAGATTATGACCCGGCGGACGCCCCAATGGACCCCACTCCACCGGGGACCCCAGACCCATGGGAAGACTACCACAACCCTGACATACCGGATATGCCTCAGGACGACCTATACCCATCCAGGCCGTCTCCTCCAGAGGACTCCTTAGGGTTTCATCACTTAGTGCAGAGAGCAGCACACTACCATGGGGTGGACATGCATAGCGAACCAGTGGAAGACAACTTTCTACTGGACACATTTGACATTCAGGACAAATCCACCTCTATCTTACCCATGCTTAAGGGTGTCACCAAGCATGCCGCAGAGGTGTTCAAAGACCCTGTCAGGGCCAGGGTACTAAACCCTAGAATAGAGAAAAAGTATAAGGCGGCACCCACAGACCCTGCATACATTAAGGGCCCTGCTCCCTTAGATTCCCTAGTTGTGTCCACGAAAAACACAAACGCAAGGCTCATGACCTCATACAGGAGGGTAAACTAATTACAAACACCTCCATTAAGTGTGCCCTCGATGCAGCCGACACTGCTTCTAGAGCCATAAATACCAGTGTCCTGCTTCGTCGTCATGCCTGGCTCAGGATCTCAGGTTTCAAGCCTGAAGTCCAGGCGTCCATACTAAATCACCCCTTTGACCAACAAACTCTCTTTGGCCCAAAGGTGGACGAAGCATTAGAAAAGATGAACAAGCATTTACAATGCAATGGTCTCGGCATTATTAAAGTTAGAGCTATTGGCATTGCTCATGACATTATTTTTGTTTGTTTTTGTTTTTAAAACATTTAAAGAAACGGCATTGTTATTTACAATGTCAATAGCTTAATCACTCTCAAATGCGAGACCTATTGCATTTTCACCCACACACAGAGCCACACACACAAAGCCACCCACACACACAGCCACCCACACAGAGCAACCCACACCCAAATAGAGCCACCCACAGAGCCACCTACACACACACACAGTTACCCACACACAGACAGAGCCACCACGCTTAGAGCCACCCACACACACACACAGAGGCACCCATGTTAAGCAAATATTCATTTTGGAATTCTGAACATATGTTATATGTTTGCATGAAGTTTATTTCACGATTTATGTGTCAAACATTTTCTTGATTCAACTCCACGCCAGACCCTTGGCTGAGCTCTGGTGCGACTCTCCCTGTTAACTGGTTGCCTCGTCCGCCTCTACTACACACACACACACACACACACCCCCCATGGCAGATTATTGCGGTACACATGTCTAGTGACTGTGTGCTGCTACACACATGACAATACAC
This sequence comes from Triturus cristatus, assembly GCF_964204655.1. Classification (NCBI taxonomy): domain Eukaryota; kingdom Metazoa; phylum Chordata; class Amphibia; order Caudata; family Salamandridae; genus Triturus; species Triturus cristatus. The sequence continues at coordinate 725,218,910 of NC_140592.1, read as the reverse complement.
TTACTCCCTATACTGGAGTTGACAACGCGTAGGTTACACTACGCAGACACACACGGTGGGCGCGCGCGCGCACACGATGCTGCCATAAGAGTTCTGCGCAGGGCTACAAGCGGATATTAACTACAGTCCCCCGGAAACTCCAGCACCGGATGGAAACAAAGTAAAGACGCCAGAAGAGTGCGAGTCCGGGGAGGCAGCAGGCAAGGGCAGTCCTGCTGTGCGCCAGCGTGCCCAGGGATGCCAGTGGTGGCTCCGAAGGAGTGAGCTTAGATAGTTGTAGGACAGTTTTTTGTTGTTTCTGTTTTATATAGCACTAACTCGACATCGGAGCGCATTACAGACGTACACATTCATGTTTTTCAGGCAAGTTCAGATTACGTGATTTGCCCAGAATCACAGGATGCTTGAGCCTCCACCAGACTCGAACCTGGTTTCCCAGGGTCAAAGTCGGCCGCTCTAGCTGTTAAGTCACACCCTAAGTGTGGTGAGTGGAGGTGTACGGTAACCGGTGGCTACATGGCAGTAAGGAGAATAAGTACTGTGTGTCAGTGAGGATATTGATGATTGCGTGGCTGTGAGGTGAATGCTCTGCCGGGAGTAGTGGGGTGAATGATAGCCGTGTGTCAGTTAAGTGAGTGGCGGCTGTGTGTCAGATAGGTGAGTGGCGACTGTATGACAGGGAGGTGAGTGACGGCTGTGTGTCAGATAGGTGAGAGGCGGCTGTGTGACAGTGAGGTGAGTGGCGGCCGGGCAGTGCTCATCTGTGTACTGAGCTCCGCATATGCTTTGCTGGGGCTGCTGGGCCTTGGCAATCCGCATCTAGGGGTACACAGTGCCGTGCGAACACTGCGTGCCAGGGTCAGAGGCATAGCCTGAGGCTGTGGAGTGGGAGGCCGCGAGCCAAGTGTCAGCTTATAGCGTTCCTGCCCCCTCTGACGCAGGCTGCCCCCAGAGGCACTCCCCTGCAGATGGGCTGTGTCTGCGCGTACAGACAGGCTGGGGGTCTCTGCCGGAAGCAATCCAGCTCGTCTCCACGAGTTCCATAGCCATTCTGAAAGTAAACCCCCAGGCTCTCGATCATGCCCTCCGTGGCCAGCGCCCCGGGGTGATCTTGTAGGTACAGTTAAGAACTAAGCAAAAGTTATGCTCAGCACGTATAACACATAAATGTAGGTTTAAACAAAACCTAGGGTGCGCCTCACCTCTCAGTGCCAGCTGCTCTAAAGTCTATCACTCTCTTTTCCCGGCTTGCTTCTCCAGACTGCCCCAGCTCTCGCTCTGCGCCCAGAATTCTGTCCCGGAAGTTCCTCTGCAGTGAGCACAACCAGTCCGACAGGAAACAGCGACACAGTCATTTCAGTTCCGGTCTTGAACAAAGGTTCCGTCCTGCGATAGAGTGACCTTCTTATGTTGCCCCTCAAATGGAATATCGATAAACCCTCGATTCGGTTGTGCTCAATTTTATTAATTCTATATGCCTCAGTGCTGACGAGGTTCACCACACCGGCAAAATGGGCATAAAAAAACAGCATAAGCATTAGTCCCCCCCTCCTCCGAGTGCCGACATCAGACAGCCCGCAAGGTTTCTAGCCCCATGCCTCTGAACCTAGTCCTGGCAATGTTTCACATAGCATTCTGGGATTTATAGTCTCGTATATGCCAATGTAAAATAAGGAGCACACATCCTACCATACAAAACAACAAGGCAGAGCAAAAGGCACACCACCGCCTTTCTCCGAGGCAAAACAGAAATGCCTCGGAGAAACGCAGCGTCGTTTTCGGATTCGGGGGCGTGTTTTGCTGTTGCCTCCTCCCTGAGACTTCTCGCAAAAAACACGCCCCCCGATCCGAAAAGAACGGGGCCTAATGTGAATGACTGACCTCTTCTCCAATGGCTGGCCAGCATTCAAGAGGCCAGCCAATGGAGAACAGGGGAGAAGTGGGGCGGGTTCAAGCCCCTCTTCTCCAAGTCATTAAATCTCGGAGCGAGACTGCGCAAGCGCAGCCTTCGCAGCCGAGACCTAAAAAGGACACAGACACAGCAAAGTCTATGGGGGCACTACAACCACAGGCCCCTAAACGCTCCTTTCGACGCTCATCCTTTCGTAGCACAGGCAGAGGCTACTCCACCGATAGCGCCTCTACCTCCTACAAGTCCCCTCCTCAAAATACCTTTTCAAAGGGCAACCAATGGGGTGGTTACAGAGGCAACAACAATAAGGGCAGGGGCAAAACTAACACCACCCGTTCTGCAACCCCGCCCGCACAATGACTCCCCTTTCCCTCCCCCCAGACCATGCCACCCCGGTCGGGGGCAGACTGCAAAACTTTATCCACGCATGGGAGTCCATAACATCGGACAAATGGGTGACCCAAATTATTCAGTCAGGGTACTGTCTCGAGCTAACATCTACCCCACCCAATATCCCACTAAGGCACCGTCCAATGTCTCAAGAACATTCCACACTGCTCAAACAGGAGGTACTCTCCCTCCTCCAAAAACACGCTATAGAGCAGGTCCCCGTCAATCAGCAAAATCTAGGGGTCTACTCTCTATATTTCTTAATACCAAAGAAAGACGGGACCCTGAGGCCCATTCTGGACCTCCGGCCTCTAAATGCCTACATACATTCAGACCATTTCCACATGGTCACCCTACAACAAGTCCTCCCGCTCCTCTGTCAGGGAGACTTTCTCACTACCTTGGACCTGAAAGACACATACTTTCACATTCCAATACACCCTTCTCACAGGAAGTACCTCAGGTTCGTGGTGGACGGTCAGCATTACCAATTCACGGTTCTCCCCTTCGGGGTCACCACCGCACCACGGGTGTTTACCAAATGCCTAGCGGTAGTAGCAGCACACCTCAGACGTCAACATATTCACGACTTCCCTTACTTAGACGACTGGCTGATAAAAGCCGCGTCCTACGACCAATGTGTGCAACATACAAACAACACCATCCAACTGCTCCACCAGCTAGGCTTCACGGTGAACTACCAAAAGTCCCACCTCATACCATCTCACACAAAGCAATATCTCGGGGCCACTATAGACACCTCCAAGGGTATTGCCTATCCAAACTCAGCCAGAATCGCAAGCATTCAAGCCTTACGCAAAACATTCCTTCCTCAACACTCTCTTCCAGCAAGAGTGTTTGTGAAGCTCATAGGAAATGATGGCGTCTTGCATTTTCATAGTGCCCCATGCAAGACTCCACATGCGTCCACTTCAAGAGTGCCTAGCACAACAGTGGAACCAGGCCCAGGGTCAGCTGACGGATCTGGTGTTGGTGGACGGCCGCACCCATCACTCTCTGCAGTGGTGGAACACCACAAACCTTTCCAAAGTGCGGCCGTTCCTGGACCCTGTTCCTCAGGTGATTCTAACAGCGGACGCATCGCTCTCCGGCGGGGGAGCGCACCTCTTACACCTCACAATGCAAGGTCTATGGACGCCACAGCAAAAGTCGCTCCACATCAACCATCTGGAGCTCTTGGCGATCTTTCTAGCCCTAAAATCTTTTCAAAAACAGATTTCGGGCAAAGCAGTTCTCATTCGCACAGACAACATGACTGCAATGTATTGTATCCAAAAACGGGGGGGACACACTCTCCCCAGCTCTCCCGCTTAGCCCAGAGCATATGGAGATGGGCAATTCCCCAAAACATCTTTCTCCTGACACAGCACGTTCCAGGCGTACAAAACACCATGGCAGATCTGCTCAGCAGACAAACGCAACAACTACACCAATGGGAACTGCATCCACAAGTTCTAAACCCATTCTTCCAAAAGTGGGGGCATCCTCAGATAGACCTCTTCGCCACCCACGAAAACAAAAAATGCCCAAGCTTCGCCGCCAGATACCCACACCCATTGTCCAAAGGCAATGCGATATGGATGAACTGGTCAGGCAGATTTGCATACGCCTTTCCACCTCTCCCACTAATTCCGTTAGTGGTGAGGAAGCTACAACAGCACTCCCTCACACTCATTCTGGTAGCCCCAACATGGGCCAGGCAGCCGTGGTACACCACACTACTACAGCTATCGGTGGTGCCACATCAAAAACTGCGCCTGTCCCCATGCCTCCTAACCCAGAACCATGGAGAAATCAGGCACCCGGACCCAGCTCAGCTCAACCTTGCGATCTGGCTCCTGAAATCTTAGAATTTGGATACCTTAACCTTCCCCCTGATTGCATGAACATTATCATGGAAGCCAGACGCCCTACCACTAGAGCATGCTATGCCGCAAAGTGGAAGAGATTTGTAATTTACTGCCGTAACAATACAATCAACCCTTTAGATGCATCCATACAGCACATCATATGCTATCTGCTCCATCTTCACAGGTGTAACCTGGCATATTCATCCATACGCCTACACCTAGCAGCGATTGCTGCTTATCTACAAAACAGACAGCATTTATCACTCTTTAGAGTGCCCGCTATTAAGGCCTTTATGGAAGGCCTTAAACGAGTAATTCCTCCCAGGGCACCACCTTCCCCTGTATGGAATCTAAATGTAGTTCTTACACGGCTAATGGGTCCACCCTTTGAACCAATGCATAAATGTGAGCTACAGTTCCTCACCTGGAAAACAGCTTTCCTCGTAGCTATCACTTCCCTTAGAAGGGTTGGTGAAATACAAGCGTTCACTATACAGGAACCCTTCCTACAAATACACCACAGCAAGGTCATACTTCGTACAAATCCGAAGTTTCTGCCCAAGGTCATTTCCCCCTTCCATCTCAATCAATCGGTGGAATTACCTGTCTTTTTCTCGCAACCTCAATCTGTTGCAGAGAGGGCCTTACACACACTCGATGTTAAAAGGGCTTTGCTGTACTACATACAAAGAACGCAACCCTTCAGGAAGACTAAACAATTGTTTGTTTCCTTCTCTCCACCACATAAAGGCAACCCCATCTCTAAATCAGGGATAGCTAGGTGGATTGTAAAGTGTATACAAATTTGCTATCAAAAGGCAAAAAGAACATTATCTGTTCCACCTAAAGCCCACTCTACTAGAAAGTTAGGGGCTTCTATGGCTTTTCTAGGGAATATACCCTTAGATGACATCTGCAAAGCAGCCACATGGTCAACACCGCACACCTTCACAAAACATTACTGTGTAGATGTGCATTCCAAGCAGCAAGCTAGTGTGGGCCAGGCTGTACTAAAGACACTTTTTCAAACCACTGCAACGGATACCGGTGGTCGCCGCTAAGGTTGGGTACTGCTATATAATCTATGCTAAGTGTACAATCTGCAGCTCATATGCCTCGAACGGAATATGCTACTTACCAGTATGCATCTGTTCTTGGCATGTAGAGCTGCAGAGTTGTACACGCCCACCCGCCTCCCCGGCTACCTGTATCCGTTCCAGTCCATCTTATTTAGATACAACAACACATGGGTTTCTCACTGTTATTACTACGCTCCATCATTTCCCTGTTGGCGAAAAACAATCTGAGGATGGAGCCGAAGCCCATGCGCAGTACGGACCGAAGGAGGAGTCACCGAACTCGTGACTTCCAAAGACTGTCCAAAGAACAAAAACAAACTGCAAACATCCGGGCCCAACACCAGATGGCGATCTATGCTAAGTGTACAACTCTGCAGCTCTACATGCCAAGAACAGATGCATACTGGTAAGTAGCATATTCCTTAGTTAGATTCCTTACCGACTCACCCATCCTCCCCGTTCTGCGAACCGATATCTAGGGTTGAGATCATCCCTTTCAGGGCCCTAGCATTTTTTGGCACCAGTGTCGGTCTCTTGCATGGCTCTGCGTTCTTGACGCGGAAAGCTATGTACAAGAACTGACATCAGCGCGCGAGGGCGGCGTCTAAGTACTCCGGCGATCACTACGCCGGACGCGGAGCCGCAGACGACGCCTAGCGACGCGCAAGGGTATTGCTGATGAAAAATCTTTCCAGATCCAGCCTGACGCCTGGGGTTATTCTAAGGTGAGGAATCTAACTAACTAATGTTTCTTACAGATATATCCTTACCGAAGGTAAGTAACTTGTTCTTCTAGGGGCGGAGAGATGCCACGCATAGTTTAGCTGTCCTCATTCTACCGATGAGGGGTGGGGGGCGGATAGGAGTAACGTAATGTCAGGCCTTAGCAGTCCCACTTTGCTGGTGCACTGCTTTGCAGTTCGGAGGGGTGGGGGGCGGAGAGGAGTGACATAATGTCAGGCCTTAGCACGTCACTCCGATCCTCCCCCCCTTTTGTAGTCTGGGCTACGTTCAGAAAAAAGTTGTGGTTTAAGACTTCGTTGTTCGGGATTCATCGTTGTTTGGACTTCGTTGTTCAGGTAAGTCGTAATTTCAACTTCGTTTAATAGGATGTCTCCCTGTTTGTTTCACTGTCAAGCAAGAAAGGAAACCGACATTTCTTTGAGATCCAGGGAGCTACATGTTAGCTGCTCCCTGGGTCTCAAAGCAATGCCTGCTCCCGCAGGAGGTGGAGAGCAAACGGGGACCACTGGGGCCCTGAGGCTCCACCCGTGGTCCCAAACATGGAGGCCAGGCTCTGGGAACGGGGGGCCCCAGGCCCAAAGTTGGCCCAGGGAGTGGATCGCACAGCCCCCACCCCCTTTAAAAAAAAAAAAAAGTATATTCAGGCCTGGGCTCAGGGGATGGGTGGGGAGCCGTGGGACCCCATTCTCTTTTGAAAAAAATTATATAAAGGCCTGGCCCCGGGGGATGGGGTCCCCCGGGCCAAAATCAGCCTCGGAAGGGGGGGCCACGAGGTCCCCCCTCCCTTTCAATTATAAAAAATAATAAAGGCTGTGCCCTGGGGGTTGGGGTCTGAGGGGTCAAACTCTGCCGAGGAGAGGGGCCATGTGCCCCCCCTGTTTTTTTATTAAACAAAATTTAAGCATCAGGCCCCAAGTGATGGGGTCCCCAGGGCCCAGATGCTCCAGGGAAGGCGGGGGCCACGCAACCCCCCTTCCTAAAAAAGAAAAAAATCCAGCAACTCACCAGAGACCCTACCCTCTTTCACCACTACTCTGCAAACCCGCGTCCTGGCGTTCTCCTGGTTGGGGAGGAAGACCCCTTGGTTGCTGAGGGTCATTAGGGGCCATCAAGAGCTCTTGTTACCTCCAGTAAGCCCCACACAGTGGGTTTGCTAAGAGGTGATCGGAGGCCAAGCCTCCTTTCTCCACCACTCTGAAAACGCGCCTCTCAACGCATTGCTGGTGGGGGGGATGAGGGGCCCTTGCCTCCTGAGGGCCTCAGGGCAAAAGTGGAGTTCTTCCCCCAACGAGTAGTGCACCAGGATGCGCGTTTTCAGAGTGGTTGAGAAAGGGGGCGTGGCCTCTGCCGACTTCTCAGCAATCTACCTGTGTGGGTCATACTGGAGGTAACAGGAGGGCTAGTTGGCCCCCAAAGGACCCTCAAGAGCCAAGGGGACATCATCCCCCAACTAGTAGTGCGCCAGGTGGTGCGTTTGCATGGTGGTGGAGAAAGAGGGTGTTGCCACCGAAAACCACTTTGCAAACCCGCTGTGTGGGATTTGCTGGAGGTAAAAGGAGGGGTAGTTGGTCCCCAAGGTCCCTCAAAAGCCAAGGCGACTTTATCCCCCTACTCGTAGTGCACCAGGAGGTGCATTTGCAGAGTGGTGGAGAAAGGGGGCATGGCCTCCTATCGGGTATCAGCAATCCTGCTGTGTGGGTCTTGCTGGAGGTAATAGGAGGGGTAGATGGCTTCCAAGGACATCGTCGGTGGCCAACTACCCATCCTGTTATCTCCAATAAGTGCCATGCAGCGGGATTGCTAATAGGTCTTCGGAGGCCACACCCCCTTTCTCCACCCCTCTGCAAACGCGGCTCGTGGTGCATTACTGATTGGGAAATGAAGTCCACTTTACTCTTGGGGGACCTTGGAGTCAAAAAGCCTTCCTGGTACCTCCTGTAAGTCCTACATTGCAGGATTCCTGAGATCTGGTCAGAGACCTAGCTCTCTTTCTCCACCACTCTGCAAACGTGACTACTAGTTAAAAAACGATAGAAATACACTTAAAAAATAAAGGGTACATGGACGTTCTAGTAAGGAAATGGAATAAAAAAAAACTTAGAAATTCACTGGAAAAAACAAAGGTTACAGAGACGTTCTAGTTAGGCTCAGGTTTCACTCGTACAAAACCAGGGAAATTCAGCAGTTCTAGTTAACTGAGCTAGCTATAACTCGCGCCCCGCAGTGCATTGCTTCTGACCCCACATAATGCATCACTCATGACATGGTCAGTGATATCACTGATGATATCTCAAATGACATCACTGATGACCTCATTCACAGATCATCTGACGCACCCACTCACACCCCAATATAACCTTTCATACACCCACTCCAACCTCCACGCTTACATTCTCAAAACCATTGACACACCAATACCAGTACTTACACACCCACTCACTGATTCATAGGTTTACACACATATCCACTCAGTTACCTATACAGCCATTCATACACCAACTCACTCACTTGCCCACTGAAATATCCACCTATACACCCATACTTCTACTCACACACTGTTAGTCACCCATAGAGCTACTCACTCACCCATAGTCAATCAAAGCCACTTACTCACCTATACAGTTATACACACACCCACTCACTTATTCATACAGATACTCACCTATGCAGTCACTGACACAAGCACACACTCACCCGTACAGCCACTCTCAGTCACTCATGTACTCCAACACCCACCTATACTGCCTTTTAAAAATGCAGTTACTCACCCATATACCGCTCACACGTCCATTTACTAAGCTGAGACAGCCATACACACACTCAGCAACTCATACAGCCTCTCACAGACGCATTCACTAACCCATACAGCCACTAACTCACCTACTCACTCATCCATGCAGGCAGTCACACACAAGCTTACACAGACACTCATACACCCATACGGATACTCAAACAACCAATCGATCACCCATACAGCCACGTACCCACTCACCAACTCATACAGCCACTTAGACACCAACTGACAGACTGATAGACATTCACACAACCTAGTCACTCACCCATACATTCACTGAGCTACCTAATCACTCACTTACACAGTCAGTTACGCACCCACTGAATCATCCATGCAGGCACTCATACAACCACGGATTCACCAATACACCTTGGTTTATATATTTAACTCATCAACTTTTTTAAAACACACAGTCACTGGATGATGTCATGAGTGATGTAATTTGAGATGTCGATGTCATCAGTGATATCATGAGTGATATCACTGACCATGTCATGAGTGATGTAATATGTCAGGTCATAAGCAGTGCATTGCGGGGATGCGAGTTCTAGTTAGCTCAGCTAACTATAACTGCTGAATTTTGCTGGTTTTGTACGAGTGAAACCTATCCATCAAGACCAGTCTGACTCCCCACATTGAGACTGAGGCTTCGCTGCAGACGTCTCATGTCCGCTGTTACATCACTCGAAATTACATCCCCCACCGTACCAGAAAGAGCGAACCACACCGGAGCACTCTGCTTTAGGTAATATTTTATTGTAGGCAAGAGGATGTGATGCAGTCTGACCTAAATAGGTCTTGTTCACACAACATTTTGTTTCTAATGAATTGCTTACATAGGTTACCAACACCTATTGTAACCAATTGCTTTTGGGTGAAGAATTCCCCTTAAAAATACATAATAAAGTTAATAGTGCAACGTGAAACAATTGGCTCTCTTATTTGACTGCTTTAATCAATTCATCTATTTGGATCAATAAGTATAGTACTAGTGGTCATTTATGCCGCATGATAGTTAAGTCCTTATTGGTTTCGAACAATGATTAAGTTCATGATAAAGTGTCACTCCTTGTATCACATATAAAACCAGGAAATAAACAGACTGAAAACTTGGCAGCCTGATTCATCCTTGTTCTCAGAGGTCTCCGATTCTTGAGTCCCCATTTCCTCCAGTCCTGCTCTCTCCTGTCTGTACACTCTTCCCCCTTCTGTCCTAAGTGGTTTCAGTCAATCCTACCCTCAGGGTCCTCTACACAACACTGTTCTGGTTTTTGACCTTTGATTCTCTGTATTGTCTCCTTACATTCTGCAGTTCATTGAGCCATGCAAATCGTATAATTGGACATCGAACGACGTGCAGCTCTTTCTGACGCAGTACACCGCCTCTGTCCGCGCCATTGATGCTTTCAAGTAAGTAAATGCCACAACCTCAAGGGAGGGCATACATGGGCAGGAGTAGGGTATGTGGGGCTTGTGCGGTGAGTAAACGCTGAATAGGTGGGTCTAGCAGCAAGACCCACAACAGAGCTCTCACTTTGCCGTTGTTAACCCCTTCCCCGCTCATGACGGAACCGTTCCGTCATGAGCCACGGGTGCCGTGTGCTCATGACGGAACGGTTCCGTCATGACAATCCTGTTGGCGGCCGCTCCGCCTGCGCGGCGCTGTTTCCCCGCCTGTGCGAGGGGACAACGCAAATGGGCGGAGTCATGACGGAACCGTTCCGTCATGAGCACAGCTCAACTGTGGCTCATGACGGAGCGGCTCCGTCATGAGCACACGCCCACCGCGCTGCCCCCCTGCCCCCCCCAGCGCTGCAGCGGAATGTCCGCAGCAGCGAAGCGGTTAAGTATGGTTTTCCTAATCCATCCTCGCCTTTGCTTTGCATTCTGAAACTTGTAGCTCTGTAATTGAAATTGGGGGGAAGATGGGGAGGTCTTGGGCTTCTCCAACAAGTAGCTCATGAGCTACTGGTAGCTCTCCAGCTACCTGTAAGTAGCTCTCCAGTGTGCAACCCAGCTTACTAAATGAGAAGCTTTTGCTTGGTTAGATTAATATTTATTTTACCAAAGTTCAAATGCGTGTATTTAACATGAGAATGATTGTATTTTTAGAACTCATAGGCTGAATGTTGGAGCAAAATGTTTGAATTTCCAGTTGAATGTTCAGTTCAATGTTCAGTTCAGCCATTCCAACCAATGAGTTGGATAACAATACACATGTTATATCTGCGCTAATGTAACCTTTAGGTTGCACATGCGCTTTACAGATCCACATGTTATGTTGTATTTAAAGTTAATATTTGAGTGATATATTATGCAGCTTTGGGGAGGCTTATTATTACTTTTGTCCCCAGGGCAATACGCTATGGCTGTTATTTATCACTCATGTACAGACCAATCTGGTTTCATTACGGAACGATCAACCTCTCACAACCATTTTCGCGATGATGCATATCACACTCGTGGAGGCATTGCAAAATGATAAGGCCTTTTTAGGTCTCGCCTGACCCAGCGCATGCGCTGGTCTGGCGAGACTTTTTGAGAGGGCTCCAAAAAGTGCTACCAGGCCAGCCTAGAGCTACAGTGCATGTGCGCGGGCGCCGCGCTTCACTGCGATTACTTTCACGGCCGCTTAGATGTTTGATCGCGATCACTTTCACGGCCGCACGGCGCTTGGCATAGCCACTAGGTCTCACTTTTGGGACCTTATAAGTAATTAGTTATGCAACTGTTGACTCAAACCCTCACCCTCAGTCCCCTGCACAGGTTATCTTTGTTTTTTTCTCCCTGCAGGCACCAGACGTTGTGGGAGCGATACATGGGAACCATCCGGAGCTGTCTGTTGAAGATGTACCACGACTGACCCTGCTGGAAGAAACTTGAGTGCAAATACTGACAAAGCATTGGAAATCACCGTGGCTAAGCACAGGCTTTTCCCACATTACTGGACAAAATGATGTGGCAATCCTTGCACGGGGGTTGCTTGTTTGGATCTAGTACCTTTCTCCTTCCTTCTCAGCACCCGAAACATATTATTTATCGAAAACTAACCTGCCTCTCTAAAAAAACCTCGGCATTTACTTAATTGCAGGGTTTTTTCCGGTGGCCATTTCAAAGAGCACTGAAGGAAGTCTACCTGTGTACTTGTACATCTATTGAAAGAGGATACCCCTTTGACATGACTTGTCTTTAATTATACCAGATTTTGAAGTTTAAATTTTATATATTGCAAATCGGGAACTATGAAGTCTACTGCATTTTAGGAGACTCGTTGGTGCTCTGTATTTAATATACAAAGCTCTCCTGCCTAGGAAACTGGGGTGTTCATAGTGGGTGACCCATTGAACATTGTGACCAGTAGGTGTATACTTTTAAACCCCGCAAATAAAATGATTGGAAAGCAAATGGATTAAATAAAAGGCCAGAAGACAGCGCTAACCCTTCGCAATGGGTACATTGGAAGCAGTTATTCCACTTGTTAAATCCCTGCCACAACAAAAAGAAACATGAAGTCGAAGCATTTTTGTGTGTGTTGTTAAAAAATATGGTGTAATTTGTGTTGTTCTTGCAGTAATCTCTCATATAAAGCTTTCTTGTCCAGAATCCATAGTTGAACCGCTGAAGAGACCAGGAGGATGGAAGTGTCACCCACATTTCTCACTAACGGCCCTGCATATCAGTGGGGAGATTCGTTTTTTTTGTGTGTGCTTAAAAATGCCTAAATGTCCTCTTCCTGAAAGCTGTGTGGAGCCCAGAAAACTCCTTCTGGAGTCAAAATGAGGAATTTCAAAAGTCCATGGGATGCGTTAAGGGTACTGAGAAAATCGTTTTAATTGGGTGAGAAAGCAAGCAAGGTAACAGCGATACAAAGAACTACTGCGCTGTATCTGACCTATGGCAGTTGGAAGTTGAAATTTGAGCCATCTATTGGCATATGCTGCAAGAGAACTATAAAACACTGTTTCTGTTTAGATATAAGAAAAGGCTGCTGCTAGGTTACTAGTTTTATATATGGTTCGGCTGCCACCAAGGTGGCTTTGTGGCACTAAGGACATGCTTTTGAATAACAGATAATACCACAGGCTTCTTAAATAATAGCCAAATTATTATTATTTTATTATGGTTATTATTTAGGGGAGAGGATGTGGCGTTAGGCCTGAGCTGCTGACTTTGGAATTGGGGAACCAAATTCGAGTCCCAGTGTCAGCTCGACATCCTGTGATACTAGGCACATCACTTAATCTCCTGATGCCTTAAATATGTTTTTAAACTAATCTTACCTTGTGTAATGTAACCGGTGCTCATGTAAAGTGCTCCAATGCCCTTGGAGTGTGCGCTATATACAACTGCAATCAACAACTGCATAAAAATAAATAATTCATGAAGGCCCAAAGGATGTCCAGATTGAGTCTACTTCTGAATCACGGAATTGAGATTGGCTGTTTGCGTTCATACATTTAAGATTTGAAGTGCCTCTATTGCAGTTCCTAGGAGCTCCAACCTGAAAATTAGATAAACAGTCTTAAACTCAGTGTTTTGTGGGTTTTCACCAAGTTTTAACAGGTACTTTCGTACCGCGGTAACGTTCACAGATTTGCACCTGTGAAAGACAGGAGTATGAATTGCCAGGTTGGCAACATAGTTGAAATATCTATGAATTAATGGGGGTATAAGAAACCTGAAGTTTCCCCATGAAGGAAAAAAAAGTTGAATGTTGGTATGTACGTGCACTATAGTTCAACAAGTGGTAACTTGTAATTCTACATGCATAAATGTTGAGCATGTGAGTACTTGAAAGGTAGGACTATAATAATAATGTCTGATAGATGAGCTGCTTTCATCAACATATTTTGTGTAGTGAGCCACTTCCCAAAAGGCTGAGCTCCTAAAAAAGGGTTCTTGATTTTCTGCTCCATTTATTTGTTCATGTAATAAAAAATGAGAGTTGCGCTAGTCATCCCAACACTGAGCACACAAACACACAGCTGAGACATTCTACATCACAGGTGCAACCAAGTTGAAAACCGCATCAACTATAAATGTAAATAAACCATCAAAGCCTCCAGCATAACACCCCACACATCAAAGACATTTCAGAGACACCACCATGTAGTTGAACCTCACTGAGCTTACAACAGCACTCTTCATAAACAATGAACTATTCCATGGCAACACATATGTCACAATAAACTAAACACCCACCCAACTCTCCACTAATAGTCCTCTGTACAGGGATCCTAAAAATGCAATATTTTTGTTCTACCTGAGTTACATTCTTCATGTCAAGAAATGCACACACCAATCTCTTTAGATGCAAGGTACCTGAGCTGGTAAAAACCCCCAACTACAAATAAACTAACCATTACAACAAACATACTACCAAAGATACAGATGAAAGCACCCCGCCACTGACAACCAACTCAAATAGTAGAACGCAGACACTAGTTTGTGACGGAATCCATAATTCTGGGACTTGAGGGTACAGAACTCCAGCAGTGCTGCAAAGGTCATGCTAACGTCAGTAAACTGCTTTAGAAATCTCGAAGCATAACATCATAAATGTTGAAACATTTTTTATTTTTTTTTGCATTTAAAAACTCGTTTTCCTTCAAATGGAATGTTTTTCCTATGCAAGTATCCAGGATTGATAGATTATTATAAAAAAATATATATTTTTAGATGACTTCAGAAAGTTGATCTGGAGCCCTATTAAACGTAAGAGAGTGATAAAAAGTTGAAGACTGCGTGGCTTTTGGAACAAAACGATCCTTCATCAGTTGTACAAATAGGCCTAGATAAAAAATCCCCCGTTGTTCGTCCACCACTGTCCTGCACTTGGGAAATGCGCATGGGGCTGACTGGAGATCACACAGGAGGACTTGTACAGGTAGGAAGGATATCTGCTGCCTACAAAGCTCCGGTATTGTCTGTGCCTTCTCGCTATTTACTCTTTTCTGTTGCAAATGAAGCATGCCGAAGACCCATTTTACACATGCAATGTCCCATTTATCATTGTGGTTTTATTGGTGCAAACTCAACATCCAGAATTCATTCCCTATCAGTTTGTTTGCTGAATGGGTCTAAATTCTCGTTTGCACCTTTCTTCTGAATTAGAAAGTACCTGGTGCAGATTATTTAGCACTTTTGGGAGGAAGGAGGGTGTTCTATGGCCTCTTTCTGCACAGAAAAGATCCAGCTTGAAGTGGGTGCATTCTGTTAAGGAATTTCCGGATACCTAGATTTCGAATGCATAACCATATTGCACATAGCGAGTACCCGTTTAGTGATGTTTTGCCATTCGAGATGAAATGTGGTATTTTCGTCCTGGCCCAAAAACTGGAGCAGCGCCCAGTTGAAGTGATAGGAATGTTCTTGTTCTTTTCAGGTGGAGCTTCCCTGCAGAGGCAGAAGGCTGCGCACCCACTCCTGACGGGTTTTTCTGATGATAAAATTGTTGCTATGGGTATTTAAATCCCATTTAGGCATTTAACCCCTCACTTATATGCAGGGCCACCTGAATTGCACAATTCTGCGGCCGTGGCATTTTCTGCATAAGTGGATTTTCCAGAAATCATCGGCCGTATAGGCTACAGATCTAAACAAAAACAATTGCGCCTGGCTCAGATTGATAGTCACTGCAACACGTGTTGCCGCGTATTGGGAAGCCGTTGGCAGAGGTTGACTGGTTACCTTTCAGTGGCTTATTGCGGCACTTGGATGCTTAACTTGTACTATTGAAGTAAAATCTTTCCACAGATAGTGTTAACGTGTAAAAAATTCTAATTAAGGAAGTTTCTAAATAATGAACTAATACTTTCAAAAAAATGGGCTGCATTAAGCCACAAAATTTGTTTTTTCTTGCCGCATAATTTAACCAGCCCGTCGCACAATTTAACCAGCCCCACCGCACAATTTAACCACCTCTGCCACATAATTTAACCATCCATGCCACATAATTTGGTGTCTCCTGCCGCATAATTCTGGTGGCCCTGGTTATATGTGTTGAAAATTCTGGAGTACACCACACCAAGTTGCAGTATGTGGAATACGGTAAGGCAGAGTCTATGCAAACAGTCTGTATTCTCTTTAGCAATAGACAAGAAACAAAGGTAGAGGGACAGGAGGGTTACAGGTGGAAGCTGAAGGGGTGCTCCCAGTGTCACCTTTCACCTCTGATAGTTTTCCAGCCATAAGTGATGCGTAGGGTGCAGCGTCTATAGGTTGCTACGCCGCATGTCCGTTCAGTTAGGCCCCGTTCGAAAGCGTGTAGGAGATAGGAAATCTGAATCTGCATGATGCACAGTAGATGTAATCGGGGGGAACAACCTTTACAACGCAACTTTTACAACGCACTACACTTACAACGCATTTTTTACAATGCACAATCCATTACAACGCATGACATTACAACGCATGACACTACAACGCATTTTTAAAAACTACCTTTACGACGCATTCCATTACAACGCATACTACCATTACAACGCATACCATTACAACGCATAATATAGTAATTTTTACCCCTATACTATCCAACACTTACCCTACTGTTGCACCCCCTGGAGTTAGAATAGTAATTTTTACCCCTATACTATCCAACACTTACCCTACTGTTGCACCCCCTGGAGTTAGAATAGTAATTTTTACCCCTATACTATCCAACACTTACCCTACTGTTGCACCCCCTGGAGTTAGAATAGTAATTTTTACCCCTATACTATCTAATACTTACCTTAAATGCAATTTAATATTATGCGTTGTAATGGTATGCGTTGTAATGGTAGTATGCGTTGTAATGGAATGCGTTGTAAAGGTAGTTTTTAAAAATGCGTTGTAGTGTCATGCGTTGTAATGTCATGCGTTGTAATGGATTGTGCGTTGTAAAAAATGCGTTGTAAGTGCATGCGTTGTAAAAGTGTGCGTTGTAACGACATACATCCGTAATCGGGGGCCAGATAGGGTGACCAACTGGCATAGGTGCAAATTCAGGACAGTGAGTGTAAAAATTCAGGACAAAGGGTAATGATTTGGGACTAAAATACAGGATAGAAGGACAGAAGGTCAAAATTCAGGACAGAAATTTGGGATAAAAGGTACGGTTTCAGACACATCGGAGGATGTTGTACAATACTGTATAAGTAAGTAAGTAGACAACTAACATAAGTACACGTCAAAATAAGTTTATGTTAAGTTGAGACAATCGTGCACCTCACCGTTTTAGTATGTGCACAGCTTTGAGCAACTGTGCAGGTCTTTTTTGTGGTATTTCATATGATATTTTGTTTACAGTTTGTGGTTCCTTTGAAGTGTTTTTTTCTTCTTTTTCTAAACAGAGAGTTTTATATAGCGCGAACTTGACCCGAATCGGGTATCGGAGCGCTTTACATAGCACCAGTTGTATTACATGAGGACACATTCTTTTTTTGTTAGGCACGGGCAGATTAAGTGATTTGCCCAGAATCGCAGGATGTTCAGCGTCATTGCCGAGACTCAAACCCAGGTCCCCAGATTCGAGGTCGACCGCCCTAGCCGTTAAGCAAACTCCTGTGTTGGGCCACCCGCACTGCAGGGGATGCAGAGGCCCTCAGACTTCATTACACGCCTTCACCAATGACGTTCCTCTGCACAGATTCCAACACTATCGACCTCCCATGGTGCCCTTCATCTCTATATAGACCCTCGCTCATGTGTATATGCTGCTCAGGCCAATGTAGGGTGTTGAGCGCTTTAGCTCACACACTTATTGTTCAGAGACAATGACTCATATAAGTATATGTAAATCAATGTATAGGAAATGTTACTTAAGACAAGGAGGGCTACAAGGTGTAATCACATGGCATCCATACTGGTAGGTACTATATCTGCAGGGCCACTGGAATTAGGCAGCTAGGAGGGCCAATTTATTTGGGATGGAATGGTAAATTTATGCAACGTAATGCTGCAAATTTTGTCTTAGTATTACCATATTATTTTCTCAGTTTTGCACATTTTAACACTTTCTGGTCATAGATTGCACCTCTTAGTATCCGTATAACACCCAAATATAGTAATATGCAAAGGAAGGTGACCAGTCAACCTTTACAAAGGACCTTTGCAACACGTCGCTGCCTTTTTAGTGATTTTTTTTAACCATTTGAGGTAGAAACTGTTTTTAAATTAGAATCTTTTGATATATTCAGCGAATTATGGATTATGTGGCACATACGGCAAATCCATAATCATGCGACAACTGTTGAAGCTGCACAATCGCATAATTCCAGTAACCCCAAAATACAAACTGAGGATATAACACATAACCTAGTGGTTGGGATTGTCTTTACAATTATTATACAAATTAATACTTTGCATGTTACACTTTGTGTCTAACTTTACTACTTTTCAGTATTCACAAAGCCCCATACAGAGATTGTGAAGCTGCTTATGTTCATGTTGAAGCAAACACAAGGAAATGATGGATGCAGTGCTGAAAGTTTTCAGTCACTCACCCCCAGTCACAGTTCTGGGTTAAATCCATCATCGTTCTTTAGCTCACTTTGCCACCCCAGTTCAGACCCAGCTATATGCAAATCAGATTTGACCCAGTGCCTCATGGGAACAGTCCAGCACGAACTGCTAAGCCAGGTCTTCCCTTGATTGAAAACAAGCATCCTGGGACCGGTTTTGGGGTAGCATACCCTCATCAACCAGGCTAGCTTGAATCCAGTGGCAAAGTGAGCAAGAGACCCACGTCTGGACATACCCTGCCAACTTAGGGTGAACAAAGAAAACACAAGGAGATGATAGACGGTGTGCTGAAACTTTTCAATCACTCACACCCAGTCACAGATCTGGGTTGAATCCATCATCGTTCTTTAGCTCACTTCGCCCCCCCAGTTCAGACCCAGCTATATGCAAATCAGTCTTGACCCTGTGCCTCATGGCACCCCATGGTGCTTCATGTCAAAACAGAGGTTGCATTTGATTACAGGAATGCTCGAGTCCCCACAGAGATGGTATGTTTTTATAGTAATGTTCAAGTCTCCACAAAGATAGTGTTTTATTATAGTTTCTTTCAAGCCCCCACAAAGCTAATGTGTTATTATAGCGATGTTTAAGTCCCCACAGAGATAGTGCATGAAGATAATTGTGTTTAAGTTCTAATTAAAATAGGGCCCAGTTAACAAAGGTAAACTTAGACCAAAAAATCTAACTTTTTTACTTTTCAGTTTCACAACTGTAAGCTTAGACCAAAAGTCTAACTTTACTACTTTTCAGTATTCACAAAGCCCCATCCAAAGAATTCGAAGCTGATGATGCTCAAGCCAGAACAGAGCTTGCGCGTAATTACAGAAATGCTCAAGTCCCCACAGAGATGGTGTGTAACTATAGTATTACCATGGTCGCCAAAGAGAATGAGTGTGATTATAGACATGCCCAGGTCCCCACAGAGACAGTGTGTGATTATAGAGATGTCGAGGTCCCCACAGATATAGTGTGTGATTTTAGAGATGTTGAAGGCCCTACAGAGATGGTGTGTGACTGTAATATTGCCACGGCTGCCAAAGAGAATCTGTGAGATCATAGACATCCCCATGTCCCCTCAAAAACCTTCAACCACCTAAACCCCCAAAAATTCACGTGCCACCCGAAAACCCCTACCCACCATAAAAAATCCCTTGTGACCCAAATACCCATACAAACATTAAACCTTAAATGATTCATTACCACCTAAAACACCCATACCAGCCCTAACCCCTTAAAGTTCCCTTGCCACCCAAAACCCATGCCCACCCTAAATCCTAAAAAATCCCTTTCCACCCAAATACCCACACCCACCCTAAACCTTAAAAAACCCTTGCGACCCAAAAACCCATACACACTGTAAAATCTACAATATCCCTTGCCACCAAAAATCTCACACCCACCCTAAACACTAAAAATTCCCTTGCCACCCATAAATCCCATTCCCACCCTAAAAAATCTCTTACCGCTCAAAAACCTACACCCACCCTAAACCCTAAAAATTCACTCTCCTCCCAAAAACCCATACACACCCTGAAAAATCCCTTGCCACCTAAAAACCCATACAAACACTAAACCTAAACGATTCATTACCACCCAAAGACCCATACCCAGCCTAAACCCTAAACAATTTCTTACCGCCCAAAAATCCATATCCACCCGAAACCATAACATTTCCCTTGCCCCCAAAATCCTACACCCACCCTAAACCCCCCAAAAAATCCCTTCCCACCCTAAGCTCTACACATTCCCTTACCACCCAAAAAACAAAACTCACGCTAAACCCTAAAAATTCCTTGTGACCCTACCCCTAAAAATCCCTTACCACCCAAAAACCCATACCTACCCAAAACCATAAGTTTCCCTTGCCCCCCAAAAATCCGCACCCACTCTAAACCTTAAAAATTCCTTTGCCACTTAAAAACCCACACCCATCCCAAATGCTGAAAAATCCCTTACCACTCAAAAACCTACACCCACGCTAAGTTATGATAGTGATGCCTTAGTCCCCACAGAGATAGTGTGTGAATATAACTATGTTCAAGTTCCCTTAGAGATAGTGTGAGGTTACAGTCATGATCAAGTGTCCTTAGAGATCATGTGCAATGCAAGTCCTGTATATGTCCCACAGAGATAGCATCCGATGATAGTGAGGCCGGGTCCCCACAGAGATAGTGTGTGAGCATAGTTACCCCGGATCCCCACAGAGATAGGGTTTTTAGGATAGGGACGCTGGGTCCCCACAAAGATAGTGTGTGATGATAGTGAGGCCGGGTCCCCACTAAGAAAGTGTGCGATGATAGTGATGCCTAAATATCCACAGAGATATTGTGTGATTATAGTCGTATCCATGTCGTGCAGAGATAGTGTGATGATAATCATGTTGAACTCGCTAAAGATAGTGTGTGATGTGATGCACTGGTCCTCGCAGAGATATTGTTTAATGGTAGGCATCCTTAAGTCTCTCCAGTGATAACGTGGGATTATAGTTGTCGGGAGAGCATTATTATTTGAGGTGGATGTTAGTCCACCACAAGTAATAATGTCACTAATCATGTTGGGTCTAATAAAGGTTTAAGTACTTTAAACCTGAGCTCAACCCCTGGAAGCTATGGCAGATAGCAACCAAGCTTAACATAAGAAAATCTCTGCGTTCTACAGAGATAATGTGAGATTAGAGAGATGCCCCCCCCCCCGAGATAGTGTGTGAATACAGCTATACTCATGTCCCCATAGAAATGGAATGTGATGATAGTGATGCCCAGGATCCCAGTGAGATAGTGTGCGATAATAGTCATTTATAAGTCCCCAAAGAGCTAGAGTGTGATGATAATTATGTTGAAGTCACTAGAGGTAGTGTGTGATGATAGTGATGCCCAGAGATGGTGTGTGAATATTCATGTTCAAGTGTCCATAGAGATAGTCTGTGATTAGAACCATGCTCAAGACTCTGTAGAGATCATGTGTGATGGAAGTGATGTCCATGCCCCAGTGAGATAGTGTATTATTGTTGCCATGTCCCTACAGAGATAGTGTGTGATTATAATAATGTTCAAGTCACTAGAGATAGTCTGAAATTGTACTGATGCCTGGATCCCCACAAAGATCCTGTGTGATAAGTCATTTTCAAAGCTCTCAGAGATTGTGAGTGATGTGAGTCATGTCCATGTCCCACAGAGATAGTGTCTGATGACAGTGATACCCAGCTACCCAAAAGACAGTGAGTGATTGTGAGAAAGTGCCATCTTTCTTTCATGGTATGCCCCCACTTTTTGCTGAATTGCTGATGTACTTTGACTGAGTGTGCCCTGGGCTCCTGCCAATCAGGTACCCAGGGCCTGTGTTCCTTCCCTAAAAACTGCATGAAGCCTAAACCCAATTGGCATCTCTGGCCACAAGTCCGCCCCTGGTAAATGGTACCCTAAGTACCCAGGGCCTTGTGACCAGAGAAGGCTCCTAAGGGTTGCAGCACTTATTGTGCCACCCTTAGGGGCCCTGTACCCTGACACACACACTGCCTTTGCAGGCTGAGTGTCTTGGTGCAGAACAAAACAGAGTCGACATGGCACACATCCCTGTGTGCCATGCCCACAAACACACTGACCTGTTATACCTCAGTCACCCCTCTAGCTGGGTGCACTATGCCAGTGGTGTGGGTACAAGGGTATGAGCCCTGTACCCCTACAGTACCCAGGTCCATTCCTGAGCACTGTAAGTGCAGTGCTGCCATTAAGAGTATATGGTGCTGGGAGGTCGTCAACACGAACTCCACAGCACCATGATGGCAACACTGAGGACTGAGAAGTTTGGTATCAAACTTCTCAGCACATTAAACCCACACTGATGCCAGTGTGGGATTTAATGTAAGATGCACGACAGAGGGCAACTTAGAGTTGCCCCCTGAACCTTACCTACAATCCACGTCCTGTCTGAGGGGCTGCCTAGGCTGCCACACAGCAGACATGTTGCTGGACCCCTGGGTAGAGAGCCATCCGCTCTCCTGGGCCTGCAACAATGCACATCCTGGGGGAGGTGCTAGGTCTCCTCCCCCAGGATGGGCAGGGGAAGCAAGAAGAATGTGTCATACAGTGGAGTGGTGTCTCATATAGTACAGGGCTTTGGAGTGTATTACACTGTAGTGGCATAGTGTACAGTAGAGTAAAGTGTTAGAGAGGAGTGACGCCTCATACATTTGGGTGGTCAGGGGCATAGCTTGGTCAGGTAACATTGAGGGGGTAACCTTCATATTTCCCAACGTCAAGCTGTGTATCTTGTGAAAATACATTCTATGAGAAGCAGGGAATGAGGGGGCTTAAGGAGCAGTGACTTGGTAGTAAGTAAAACATAATATTTTCAAACTAACCAACATTTTGTAAGAACTTCAAAACAGACATGATTGAGTGTGCATGTGTTTTTGTCTGTGTGTGTGTGTATGTGAAAATCCCAGGTGAAACACAACAGACACCTCACTCTCTCCAATCAATTGAAAGCACTTGTACCCAACCATTTACTATAGAATGTACCCATTTACTACAGAATGGATATTTTAAGGGGGTGTAACACCCCAAACCCTCCCATGAAGCTTCGCCCCTGGGAGTGGTATGGCCTTTTGTAGAGTGTGTGAAACTGTCAAAGAGTGGTGTGCAGTGTAATGACACAGAGAGGAGTACAGTGCTGTACAGTTGAGTGAGATAGAGTAGAAAAGGGCGAGGTACAGTGTGCTACAGTGGAGTGGTATTTAGTGTTGTTAAAAGCAGTGCCATAGAGTGTGTTGAGTGAAGCGGTATAGAGTGGAGTGGCATAGAGAGGAATAGTGTAGAGTTGAATAGCGTAGAGTGGCGTCCAGTGAAATAACATACAGTTGATTGACATACAGTGGAATGGTGTGGACTGGAGTGGCATAGAGTGAATCAACATATAGTGGAGTGTCATTCACTGTAATGGCGTACTATGGAGTGGGTTAGAGTGGAATTATAAACCGAGGAGTGGGGTAGAGCGGAGTAGCCTACAATGGAATGCCATAAAGTGGAATAGTGTATAGTGGAGTGACATAGACTGGAGTGCCACATAGTGGAATAGCATACATTTGAATGCTGAACAGTGCACCACCGAAGAGTTGAAAAGCATACAGTGGAGTAGGGTATAGTCAAGTGGCTTAGACTGTGGTGAATACATTGGAGTGACATACAGTAGAGTAGGGAAGAGTGACCTAGCATAGCGCAAAGTGGAGTTGCATACAGTGGAATAGCGTAGCGTAGATTAGATTGCTGTATAGTA
Source organism: Triturus cristatus (assembly GCF_964204655.1). Taxonomy (NCBI): domain Eukaryota; kingdom Metazoa; phylum Chordata; class Amphibia; order Caudata; family Salamandridae; genus Triturus; species Triturus cristatus. The sequence goes on along the minus strand of NC_140592.1, from coordinate 725,195,342 downwards.
GATAAGCATACACTAGATTGGCATACAGTGGAATAGCATGAAGCAGAGTGGAGTGGCATAGAGTGGATGGTGGTAGAGGTGAGCGGCATACAATGAAGTGGTAAATAGAAGAGTTGCTTAGAGTGGGGTGTCATACTGTGTAATAATGTACAATACACTACTATACACTGAAATAGCATACAGTGGATTAGTGTACAGTGGAGGGGCACACAGTGGAGTGGCATAGATTGAAATAGCATATAGTGCAGTGGCATACAGTTCAGTGGTGTGGAGGGGCATAGAGTAGAATGCAGTACAGTGCAGTAATGTACAGTGGAATACAGTGGAGTGGAGTGACATACAGTTGAAAAGAGTGTGTCATATAGAGATTCTGCCCCAAATGGTTTGAGGAGGCTCACAATCCCTGTGGGAGTCACGTGGAGTAGCAGGGACTGTTGAAACTCTCCGGTTGAAGCCTGAAGAGGTTTTAATGTTGCCCTCTCCCAGACATGCTCGGCCTCATTTTGGATTTCTGGTTTGGGCATTCAGCCCCCCGCCCCCGACACGTGACCTTGATGGAGGCAACAGTGTCTGCAGCTTGGCCCTGCTGTTTTGAGGCCTTTTGATACACTTGCTTTTAGCAAACTTCTTTTTTGCTCCCAGGAAAAAGAGGTAGGTGCTTAAGAGAATGGTCAGGACTGCTTGAAAGTAGTTTCATAGGCTCAGTTTGTCCCTTTTCCCTATCCACAATTTCTTGCTTCAGGATGTCCCTGGGCTTAACATCAAGCAAGAAATAGAAGTAAGATAGAAGGAATAATGCAAGGTAAAGGTTCCATGAAAGATGTGGGTTGGTGGAGTACATGAGCTGTGGGAACAACTGCTCTTGGTGAGGAAATATTTTGGGTCAGTTGATTGGCAGAGTGTGCTGGTCAGAAATCTGTGCAGATGGATTTGGTGCTCAGATCATAGGAAGGAGTGAACAGCTGTGAAGCAGCACCAGTACAATTATCTTTAGTAGTTTGTTGTAATCCTCACCCAACACATCACTGAACAATACATGGCCAATAATATCCTCCTTGTATGACCCTCTTAAATAGAGTTCACAGCTATGCAATTAAATGGATGCTTATCACATGGTTTTCCAGTCGCATCCAGCCCTTGTCAGCTCAGTCCGCCATTCCCTGCATCTCAGTCATGCTGTGCACTGCGCACAACTATGACCTGCTTTTCACCTGCTTTGTGATAAGGCATACAAGTCATGTATCTTCTTCGTATACATTGTAGTGAATGCATTTGTTCACATGCACTGAATGTCCTGCAGGAGAGGAATGGTGGAAGAGCTAACAGGTTTGCTTTCTGGGCTAGGTACCACATTGAGCTCTAAACACTGTCAGATGCTGAGCCTACCAAAGAGACCCACTTATATCTATCAGCTCGCCAATCTCGCGTGGAGCGAAATGCAGAGTATCAAATGACATACAGGCAGGGCGAGGGATGAGACAGTGATCAAGAATCCCAGGTGGTAAGGGAAGTTAATGAAACAGAATGGATGATAAAAAGTAGTTTAAATTGGACCGACAAGTTATGGGGCATGAAAAGTGGGGACAAACAGGATGCAGGTAAGAGAGACATTGGATAATGATTGTGAACTTTGGGAGAAAGTGTGCGCAGAAAATAGTTTGTCATAACGCTTAGTGAACATATCGTTAATTTTACATTTGACTAATGACAAACATCTTTTGGTATGAACCAATGAGTGCAAGATGTAGGATGAATGCTGCCCATCGAGAAATAACAAGGACATCCCTATACTCCATTGCTTCCTCTCCAGCCACCTTTATCTCCAGGGCCTGTCTTTGTTGAATACACAGAGACTCATGCATGACTAGACACCTGGAGATTGTACATGGCATGTGGCATGCAAGCACCAACTGACACAGTGCATTCTGAGAGGAGAGTAATGTGTGTCATTACCACATAGCATTCTGTCTTAACACTAAAGATGGTTTAAGGTAAAAACTGTAAAAAAAAAAAAAAGCACCTTCATCAACTAATGGTGCTGCCCCACTGCCAAGAATTGGATACGTAAACTGGGGCTCCATTCCATCCCCGGGAAGAGTACGTATGTGAACAAATGTCCTTGAACACTGCTGTGGTGTTCCGAAATGTGGATCTGAGTCCTAGCCACTGTTCCCAATAACCTGGGCGCGCGCACACCTCTGTTACAAGAAGCGCGCACACCTCTGTTACAAGAAGCGCGCAGTGCTGTGTGTGGAGCGCGCACGCACACACAGCACAATAAAGAAAAACATTCGCGCCGCTGCTTTTAAAAAGCGAGCGGCGCGAAAACTGGGTATTTCTTTCATGTAGAGCCCGGCTGCGGTGCATACTGTGTGCTTTTGTTTAAGTATTCATGTTAATTGCAGTGTCGTCACGAGCTGCAATTAACATGAATACTTTAACAAAAGCACACAATCTGCCCATCGCCCTGCAGCTGCGCTCTATTATGAAAAGAAATTCAGCAAGTCTACAAACAGGGCGTGAAAAGCACACGTCGGGTTTGTAGACTTGCTGAATTTATCCTCTTAACAGAGCTGGGCTGCGGGGTGATGGTGTGACTTTGTAAAAGATTTCAGGTTAATTGCAGCTCCAGACGGGCGCTGTGATTAACCTGAAATCTTTAACAAAGGCCCACAATCACCCCAGAGCCCAGCTCTGTTACGAAAAGAAATGCAGCAACTCTACAAACAGGGCGTGAAAAGCACACGTCGTGTTGGTAGACTTGCTGAATTTCTCTTAATAGAGCGCAGCTGTGGGGTGATTTACACTTTTCTGTGCTTGGCATAGTGTGCCACCCTACTTGTTTCTGTCATTGCATCCAGCTATATGATACAACAAGTAACAGCATGGCTGAGGGTGCACTGAAAGTAATGAAGGTGCACTTAACGCAGGGATGAGGTACTGGAGCTTTTGATGGTGCACTGGAGCTAATAATGATGCATTCCGACTAATAATGGTGCATTTAAGATAGTGAAGATTGACTGGAGCAACCACTGGTGCGCTGGATCTAATGAAGGTGTATTTATTGTAGTGATGCTGTATAGGAGCTAATGATGGCGCACTTGACATAGTGATTGTATCGGATGTTACTTGCATTTATATAGTGCTTCATAAAGCTGATGAGGCTCCGAAGCGCATTAATGGATGGGTGGCAGCCTCCACCTTATGGAACGGATTGGAAGAGTGTTGAGCTGTAGGATGGGAAGGTCATGGGAAGGATTTTGGTGTCATCTATGACTGAGCAAAGTGATGCTCTGACCCTAACATCGATGGCTGCACCGTAGCAAGTAGTGCAGTGAATAACAGTGAGGGACAGAAGGCATGTGCTTTACAGAAATGTATTGTGGTTGGAAAGGAGTGGTGTATGAGACTGGCATCTGTGGGAAGTGTTCTGGCGTCCTGCACAATGAGTAGGGAACCGTGTACTTGTGTTTATGCCTGGAGTGGAAGGAATTAGATTGACATATAATTGTGATTGGGTCATACCTGCTGTCTTGCCAGTGAGGAGGTTCGTGTCTTGGATGGGTTGCACGGCATAGGAGAAACCCACATGCATGCACAGATTACAGGCTACCAAAGAGAATGCTGTAGGGAGTCCATCAAACAGCAGTGGAGGGGCCACCTCTAGAAATGCACTGTTTACAGGCAGCCATGGGAAATGCTCTACAGGGTCAACCTAGGAGTGACCTTGGAGCAGCCCACATATATGTTGTGGCTGGAGGCAATGAGAACCGTAAGGGCACAAACAGGCATGCAGGCAGCAAAGGAAAGCTAGACAGCCTGCAAAGGAAAGAGAGAATGAATGCAGCAAATAGCACATAGAAGAGGTTGTGGCCTAATCCCCCTGTCCTGCAAGTTATATTCAGATAGTTATCCCTAAAACTAGTTGAAAAGCATACAGTGGAGTAGGGTATAGTCAAGTGGCTTAGACTGTGGTGAATACATTGGAGTGACATACAGTAGAGTAGGGAAGAGTGACCTAGCATAGCGCAAAGTGGAGTTGCATGCAGTGGAATAGCGTAGCGTAGATTAGATTGCTGTATAGTAGATAAGCATACACTAGATTGGCATACAGTGGAATAGCATGAAGCAGAGTGGAGTGGCATAGAGTGGATGGTGGTAGAGGTGAGCGGCATACAATGAAGTGGTAAATAGAAGAGTTGCTTAGAGTGGGGTGTCATACTGTGTAATAATGTACAATACACTACTATACACTGAAATAGCATACAGTGGATTAGTGTACAGTGGAGGGGCACACAGTGGAGTGGCATAAACTAGAGTGGCATAGATTGAAATAGCATATAGTGCAGTGGCATACAGTTCAGTGGTGTGGAGGGGCATAGAGTAGAATGCAAGTTTCAAGTTTATTTTATTATGATAAGGAACTCTTTATGAGGTCCACATAAAACAACATATACATACAAAACCAAAAAATACATAATATAATAATCCATCACAATTACTCAAGCTTAATACAGGTCCAAAAAACATTTTAAAAAGTTGTACAGTTTAAAAACAAACATTTCATTAGGTGGATTAATCAAGGCTGCCTTAAATGAAGAGGCAGATAATATGTTGAGTTGTAAGCAAATTGGTCTCAACCATCTACGCCTGCAAGACATCAGTGCAGGACAAACAAACATGACATGATCTAAGTCCTGATCATACAATTGACAAAGATCACAGCATGCCGAATGACCATACCAGCTGGCATGTAGAGCTTTCAGGGGAAGCAAATTATGTCTTACTAAGTACACAAGGCGTCTTACGCCATGAGAGATGTTCCAAGACATATACAATTGAGCTTTTCGCAGGGTATAAGAATCAATAACAGGTGAACCACCTTTTTTCGCTAAACAGAAGTCTCTATCCTGACGAAACCCCAATTCCCAAGAGGCTGATTTCAGAACAGTTTTTAATTGATGAGATGATAATAAAAATAAAGTCCCCTCATCCAATTTTAATTGCAGCACGGCAAATCTGAAGTTTTTTACAATCAGGGAGAAATCATTAAAAGATCCTAATAATTCATTTTTTATAAGATCTCTTAGGGTATTAGGTTCACCTTTAGATAAAGCTACTACCCAACGTATTATACTTGCCAGACCTTGAACCCAACTGCTACGTAAACCCAATTCCTGTCTCAAGGAAGCAGTCGAATTTGCTGTACCTACAGACATTAAACTGCGTAAAATTTTCCCTTCCGCAGAGTTTAAAAAATTCCACTTTTTTACATCAATTGACTCAATTCCGTACAACAGGGAGGCCGGAACTTTCGCTCTGAAAACATCTAAAAGAATAGAAAAATGCCTTCTACCTGTGGCTTTATACAGGGAAATTAAACTCTTTCCCTGAGAAATAGCCTTCCGGGAGTTATTATCAATGTGTAATTTGTCACTTAAATTAGAAGTGACAATTTTACCTAGGAAGGTGTAAAATTTCACACATTCCAGTTTTTTCCCCCCCACAACCCATGGATAATTAAGGCATTTAGACTTCTTTCTACCGGAAAAGCAAATCACCTTGCTTTTTGCCGTATTTATTGATAAGAAATGACTTTCCGCAAATTCAAAGAGTGCTTGCAGCCGATTGTTCAGGCCCCTTGGGGTGAGATCCAAAATCAAGATGTCGTCTGCATACATAAGGCATGCAATTGGAACACCACCCAAGGAAGGGGCAATACCGGCGCAAGCAGAAAGTGTGACGGGTAAATCAACTGTATATAAAGAAAATAACAATGGAGCCAAAAGGCAACCTTGCTTCAACCCGTTGGAAGTGGGAATTAATTTAGATACACCACGTTCACCTCCAAGTAGAACTCTGCACCAGGTGTCAGAGTAAAGGGCACGAATTAACTTGATCAGGGATGGGGGCATACCTAAGTTAAATAACTTTCTCCACAGCAAAATTCTATCTACTTTATCAAAAGCGGTGGAGAAGTCAATAAAGGCGCCATATACCTGACCACCACGGATTTTCACATATTTTTCAGTAATAACTTGCAATGCAGTCAGGTTATCTAAAGTTCCATGATTTTGTCTGAAACCTGTTTGCTCCATGGGAAGAATTTCATGTTCAGATACCCATTGATTCATTAGGATAAGCACACATTTTGCGAAAACCTTACCAATGGCATCAAGCAAGGCGATTTGACGGTAATTTTGTGGTAGATCTCTTGGCCCTTTCTTATATAAAGGGACAATAATACTTCCTTTCCAGGAGGGGGGGACTTTTCCACTAGAAAAACAAAATTTAAACACTGGAAAGAGTATTTTACTCCAAAGTTCACTCTGGTGTTTTAATACTGAAATAGGGATTTTATCAGGACCCATCGCACCAGAGGAACGCATATTCTTAATTGCATACTCAATTTCCCTTTCCGTTGGACAGTCAAGTATATGTGAGACATTTTCCGATTCAGCATTAAAAACTTGAGAATTATTGTTACTGTACAACTTCTCGATATAATGAGCCCACACCTGTTCCTCAATGGCAATAGGCGTAGGACTGGCTCTGGTACCACAACCTTTGCCAATTAAGGACCAGAAAGTCTTGGGTTGGCCATTATACGAAGCTTCCCTCAGTTGAATCCAGAGGGCATCTTCCTTAAAACGTTTTAAACGGGCCTTAAGTCTAACTCTTCTTCTCTTTAAGATAAACAATTTAGACTTAGCTTCTTGGGTAAAGGATAAAAATTGTCCCCTTACCACTTTGTTTATTTCTCTATTTATAGCACGTAGAGGATGAGGGACTGCGAAGAATTGTTTCACACCTGGTTTCTTTTTTGCACTAGCAGTTACAGAATCTAAAAAATTAATAAAACTCAACAACTCTCTCCCTTCCCAGTGGGGTAAATTCTCAATAGCAAAATACAAAGGAGGCACCACATTTTCAACAGTACAAGTGTTCCAAAAACATTTCCCAGAACTGGAATCAAAATTCACAAAATCTGTATCCAGACTCCACGGATCCACTTTCTGAAGATTAACGGAGACAGAAAGCATCAATGCATTATGGTCACTAAGAATAGACTCAATGACCTTCATATCCTTTAGTAGGTGAAAACCGGCATAGTCTACCATGATAAAATCAATAATAGATTTTCCCTTATTAGATTTATGAGTATAAGCTGCCGGGGTGTCAGAAGGAAGCCTCCCGTTTACTATTAAGCATCCAACTTTAAGTAATCCATCCAAAATAAGTTTACCTCTTTTGTTAGTTTTGATTTTAGAGGGAAACTGGGCAGGTGGTATATTCAAAGACTCTTCCAATTGAATATTTCTAAACAACTCCGACCCACAGTTAGATATATTACAATTTAAGTCCCCAAACATTAACACATGCGGAGTTGGGGAGAGATCCAACACTTTAGTTAAAAAGGTGAACAAAGTTTTTAAACCAGCATTAAAACTACAATTGGGGGGAATATAAATATTAACCACAATCAACAATCTATTAGGGCAATCCTCAAAAACCTCTTTTAGGGTTATTGCTTGAAACAGTTTCCCTGGATCTAGATAGTGTGAATAGTTCCATTGCAATCTATTAGATAACAAGCATGCTAACCCTCCCTTAGCATGGCCTCTTCTAGTGCTGGTTGCGCTGTATTCCAAAACAAAATAGTCTTTTTCCAAAGCTAATCTTCCTTCGACCCAGGTTTCTTGCAAACAGATTATGTCTGCCTTTTGAGAATGCAAGAAACCCAATTTTTCCTTATAATCCTTGAATCCTGCAGTGTTCCATGAGATAAATTTCAGCTCTCTGTTAAAAATTGGAAGGCTGTTTAGAACAGGGAGCGGATTTACTCGCTAGAACTCCAGGTAACCAACTCCATTTAGATTGGTCATCCTTCCCTGTCTGCCTAAGGGGAGCGTTTTTGTATGAGACTAGCCTTTCATTCCTAGCCACACAAATTTTTAGGTCCTCTGATCTGAGGTTAGACCAATCCGACAACAGCACACCCGTATTAGAGGGAAGTGATAGTGAGGAATTGGCAAGAAACCCTTGAGTACACTTTTCCCCAAAGTGTGGCATAACATCTATCCCTCTAACTTGGAATTCCTCTGCCCACTGAAGAACAAGATTTAATACAACTTTCGAATAGAATTTCACCCTTGTTGATCTTATTGGTTTCCCCACGAAGGAGTTAAGGAGAGATACAATATCTAAATCGGACGTTTGAATTAATTTCAAACCTTCGATCTCTTTAAAACAGATCAATAGGGCAGATCTATTTAAAATTAAATCTGGTTCAAATAAGGGAGAAAAATCGAGATATAAAGTATCCACACTTATTTTTTCTTTTGGGAGAATAATTGACGTTGAAGATGGGACCTGAAAGGTTCTTGCTGAGGGGTTTAAGGAAGAAGAGGACGGGATGACCGATGAAGTATTAACCTTAGAAGTATTAACCTTAGAACTAACATTACAATAAACTGAGAAAGGATTAGCGGAGGGCTGGGAAACCTTAGGGAAGAGAGGATTGGTTGAGCTTATAGAACCTAGACCAGAGGCAAGGGCGACTTCTTTAGGCGAGACAACTCTAACTTCAACATGAGGGGTAGGAGACTGCTCCACCTGCGGGGAATCTTCTGCACTTAATTCAGCATTCTTATCAAAAAGAAGTTTCCTCTGTCTTTTTTTAGCGAATCTTCGAATGGGTCTCCTCTTCTTCATTCTAATCTTTTTGTGTTTCAGGAGACTCACTTTTCCCATCAATCCCGTATTTACTTTAGAGATCTCCTCTTCTTTAATTGGTGGCAAGGAGAATATCGGAAAAAGAGATGGAGTTTCAGATTTAGGAATGAGAGGAGATGTTGCTATTACCTCTATCTTGTCAGTCATTGGGGCTATACAATTAGCGCCAGCCGAAACCACTTTGGCAGGATTGGGGACAGCTGGAAGAACTGCATGTTTCTTTTCCCTTTGACCTTCTGTCAAAGGAGGAGATTGAGCTGAATCCAAAACTGCCGAAGCGGAAGGAGCGCTTATTTTTGGGGGCATCAACAGAGAGACCGATGGAATGGGAAGATCTAACGCTAACTCATTTTTACTTAGCAGAAGTACTTGCAAAATTTGCGTTACAGTGTCAAAAATACAATCCGAACCTCCCACAAATTTTTCGAGTAAACTCAAAATCGAAGAAAGAATTGATTCCAGAGAGGACAAAGAATTAGAAATTAGCCTCCCATTAATGTTTGGAGACCCCCTCAGTTAAATTGTTCAACACTGGACCTGAACATGATGTAAAATTCAATTGAGAAAGGGAAAAATCAAGTTTATTAGAAGGTGTGCTTCTTAGAGGACCGGTATTCGAAATAGTTATTGCTTCCTCTAAAGGCACACCATTAGGGTTCCCATGTAACGTTCCCACCCGCGCCCTATGTGCTGTTAAATCAATGTCAGGCAGTGTAAAATCGTTCCCTACTACAGGGGATTTAACTAACGCGGTAGACAAAAGATCAGTATTCACTGATACTTTAGGAACATTCATTGTTGCAACTTGGGAGGGGACAATTTTATCCGATTTTAAGGACATATTACCCGAAGGTTCAGGGGGAGTATTCTGTTTCAGAGATACATTATTTAACGCCGAAGGCAAGTCCCTTAGTACTTTGGGGCTAACTAAAATAGGCAAAGATTGACTAGCAACCAAGCTCAAACTAGAGGAAACATCGATGACCCCATTAACAGGCACCAAATCGTTAGACCCAGGGATTTCAATCGGGGACTGCAGACCAATAGATTTATCTTTCCCTTTGTCCCAAAAATTGAAAAGCTGACATTGACCTTTCAATTGCATAGAAGTTGCAATTTTGTTCCGAAGGGGGTTAGATTTGGTTTTAGACCCAGATCTCCCTACAAGCACTCGCCCAGAGCGCAGTTTTTTAGCCGTCATGAGACTGTATTTGACGGGAAGTAAAAATCAATTAATAACAATTGTAGAATAAAATAAAACTAATAAACCTACAATACAATAAAATCTATAAAACAGTGTCACACGAATTTAATACCGGAGAACCAAGGGAGGGGGCCCAGCCCAGCCTTCTTCAGCCTCTGACGGCCTCAGACGGTCCCGCCCTTGTCCCGGGCTTCTCCCGGCGCGCTCCCGCACGCTCCCGCGTTGCGGTGTCACAAGGGAGGTTTATAGCCGCGCTGAGGCGGGGGAGGAGCCAGCAGGGAGAGCGGGTCAGCTGCTGGTGATGCCGAGGGTCAGGCGCTCCTGGGACTTGAAGTCCTCGCTTGACCACGCTCGCAGCCCTGCACACACCACCGCCACAGAGGCTCAATCAGGAGTAACAGTTCACAGTCACAGCGCACTTCCAGCAGCGCTAATTAAAGAACCAGATGCGAAGCGGGACCCGCGAAGCGGGTTCCGCGAGGAGTAGATGAAAGGAAGAGCCGCTCCAGCGTGCTCGCAGTCCAAAGCTCCCTCTTCAGTCTACACAGAAGGTAAGGAAACCAACAGAGAAACTGACGCGTTGATTTTAGCCGCGCTGAGGCGGGGGAGGAGCAAGCAGGGAGAGCGGGTCAGCTGCTGGTGATGCCGAGGGTCAGGCGCTCCTGGGACTTGAAGTCCTCGCTTGACCACGCTCGCAGCCCTGCACACACCACCGCCACGGAGGCTCAATCAGGAGTAACAGTTCACAGTCACAGCGCACTTCCAGCAGCGCTAATTAAAGAACCAGATGCGAAGCGGGACCCGCGAAGCGGGTTCCGCGAGGAGTAGATGAAAGGAAGAGCCGCTCCAGCGTGCTCGCAGTCCAAAGCTCCCTCTTCAGTCTACACAGAAGGTAAGGAAACCGAATGCAGTACAGTGCAGTAATGTACAGTGGAATACAGTGGAGTGGAGTGACATACAGTTGAAAAGAGTGTGTCATATAGAGATTCTGCCCCAAATGGTTTGAGGAGGCTCACAATCCCTGTGGGAGTCACGTGGAGTAGCAGGGACTGTTGAAACTCTCCGGTTGAAGCCTGAAGAGGTTTTAATGTTGCCCTCTCCCAGACCTGCTCGGCCTCATTTTGGATTTCTGGTTTGGGCATTCAGCCCCCCGCCCCCGACACGTGACCTTGATGGAGGCAACAGTGTCTGCAGCTTGGCCCTGCTGTTTTGAGGCATTTTGATACACTTGCTTTTAGCAAACTTCTTTTTTGCTCCCAGGAAAAAGAGGTAGGTGCTTAAGAGAATGGTCAGGACTGCTTGAAAGTAGTTACATAGGCTCAGTTTGTCCCTTTTCCCTATCCACAATTTCTTGCTTCAGGATGTCCCTGGGCTTAAAATCAAGCAAGAAATAGAAGTAAGATAGAAGGAATAAAGCAAGGGAAAGGTTTCATGAAAGATGTGGGTTGGTGGAGTACATGAGCTGTGGGAAAAACTGCTCTTGGTGAGGAAATATTTTGGGTCAGTTGATTGGCAGAGTGTGCTGGTCAGAAATCTGTGCAGATGGATTTGGTGCTCAGATCATAGGAAGGAGTGGACAGCTGTGAAGCAGCACCAGTCCAATTATCTTTAGTAGTTTGTTGTAATCCTCACCCAACACATCACTGAACAATACATGGCCAATAATATCCTCCTTGTATGACCCTCTTAACTAGAGTTCACAGCTATGCAATATAAATGGATGCTCATCACATGGCTTTCCAGTCGCATCCAGCCCTTGTCAGCTCAGTCCGCCATTCCCTGCATCTCAGTCATGCTGTGCACTGCGCACAGCTATGACCTGCTTTTCACCTGCTTTGTGATAAGGCATAGAAGTCTTGTATCTTCTTCGTATACATTGTAGTGAATGCATTTGTTCACATGCACTGAATGTCCTGCAGGAGAGGAATGGTGGAAGAGCTAACAGGTTTGCTTTCTGGGCTAGGTACCACATTGAGCTCTAAACACTGTCCGATGCTGAGCCTACCAAAGAGACCCACTTATATCTATCAGCTTGCCAATCTCGCGTGGAGCGAAATGCAGAGTATCAAATGACATACAGGCAGGGCGAGGGATGAGACAGTGATCAAGAATCCCAGGTGGTAAGGGAAGTTAATGAAACAGAATGGATGATAAAAAGTAGTTTAAATTGGACCGACAAGTTATGGGGCATGAAAAGTGGGGACAAACAGGATGCAGGTAAGAGAGACATTGGATAATGATTGTGAACTTTGGGAGAAAGTGTGCGCAGAAAATAGTTTGTCATAACGCATAGTGAACATATCATTAATTTTACATTTGACTAATGACAAACATCTTTTGGTATGAACCAATGAGTGCAAGATGTAGGATGAATGCTGCCCATCGAGAAATAACAAGGACATCCCTATACTCCGTTGCTTCCTCTCCAGCCACCTTTATCTCCAGGGCCTGTCTTTGTTGAATACACAGAGACTCCTGCATGACTAGACACCTGGAGATTGTACATGGCATGTGGCATGCAAGCACCAACTGACACAGTGCATTTTGAGAGGATAGTAATGTGTGTCATTACCACATAGCACTCTTTCTTAACACTAAAGATGGTTTAAGGTAAAAACTGTAAAAAAAAAAAGCACCTTCATCATCTAATGGTGCTGCCCCACTGCCAAGAATTGGATACGTAAGCTGGGGCTCCATTCCATCCCCGGGGAAGAGTACGCATGTGAACAAATGTCCTTGAACACTGCTGTGGTGTTCCGAAATGTGGATCTGAGTCCTAGCCACTGTTCCCAATAACGTGCGCGCGCGCACCTCTGTTACAAGAAGCGCGTAGTGCTGTGTGTGGAGCGCGCACACACACACAGCACATCAAAGAAGAACATTCTCGCCGCTGCTTTTAAAAAGCGAGCGGCGTGAAAACTGGGTGTTTCTTTCATGTAGAGCCCGGCTACGGGGCATACTGTGTGCTTTTGTTTAAGTATTCATGTTCATTGCAGTGCCGTCACAAGCTGCAATTAACATGAATACTTTAACAAAAGCACACAAACTGCCCATCACCCTGCAGCTGCGCTCTATTATGAAAAGAAATTCAGCAAGTCTACAAACAGGGCGTGAAAAGCACACGTCGTGTTTGTAGACTTGCTGAATTTATCCTCTTAACAGAGCTGGGCTGCGGGGTAATTGTGTGACTTTGTAAAAGATTTCATGTTAATTGCAGCTCCAGACGGGCGCTGTGATTAACCTGAAATCTTTAACAAAGGCCCACAATCAGCCACCAGCCCAGCTCTGTTACGAAAAGAAATGCAGCAACTCTACAAACACGGCGTGAAAAGCACACGTCGTGTTGGTAGACTTGCTGAATTTCTCTTAATAGAGCGCAGCTGTGGGGTGATTTACACTTTTCTGTGCTTGGCATAGTGTGCCACCCTACTTGTATTTTCCTGTTTCTGTCATTGCATCCAGCTATATGATACAACAAGTAACATCATGGCTGAGGGTGCACTGAAAGTAATGAAGGTGCACTTAACGCAGGGATGAGGTACTGGAGCTTTTGATGGTGCACTGGAGCTAATAATGATGCATTCCGACTAATAATGGTGCATTTAAGATAGTGAAGATTGACTGGAACAACCACGCTGGATCTAATGATGGTGTATTTAATGTAGTGATGCTGTATAGGAGCTAATGATGGCGCACTTGACATAGTGATTGTATCGGATGTTACTTGCATTTATATAGTGCTTCATAAAGCTGATGAGGCTCCGAAGCGCATTAATGGATGGGTGGCAGCCTCCACCTTATGGAACGGATTGGAAGAGTGTTGAGCTGTAGGATGGGAAGGACATGGGAAGGATTTTGGTGTCATCTATGACTGAGCAAAGTGATGCTCTGACCCTAACATCGATGGCTGCACCGTAGCAAGTAGTGTAGTGAATAACAGTGAGGAACAGAAGGCATGTGCTTTACAGAAATGTATTGTGGTTGGAAAGGAGTGGTGTATGAGACTGGCCTCTGTGGGAAGTGTTCTGGTGTCCTGCACAATGAGTAGGGAACCGTGTACTTGTGTTTATGCCTGGAGTGGAAGGAATTAGATTGACATATAATTGTGATTGGGTCATACCTGCTGTCTTGGCAGTGAGGAGGTCCGTGTCTTGGATGGGTTGCACGGCATAGGAGAAACCCACAGGCATGCACAGATTACAGGCTACCAAAGAGAATGCTGTAGGGAGTCCATCAAACAGCAGTGGAGGGGCCACCTCTAGGAATGCACTGTTTACAGGCAGCCATGGGAAATGCTCTACAGGGTCAACCTAGGAGTGACCTTGGAGCAGCCCACATATATGTTGTGGCTGGAGGCAATGAGAACCGTAAGGTCACAAACAGGCATGCAGGCAGCAAAGGAAAGCTAGACAGCCTGCAAAGGAAAGAGAGAATGAATGCAGCAAATAGCACATAGAAGAGGTTGTGGCCTAATCCCCCTGTCCTGCAAGTCATATTCAGATAGTTATCCCTAAAACTAGCAGTACCAGAGAGATGTAAGTATTTTTCTCTGCGGCCAATGCTTCATAGGGTCGACCAGGAAGGAGCAGGACAGCCACCCATGCCAGCACTGGTAAACGCTCAGTGGAGTTCACCCAGCAGTTCCAGCGGATTACCTCACTGGAATGCACTGGACACAGGCATCCTTTGTAAATGCTTCATGTCAAGTAATCCAGAGAGCCCACCCAGGCGCCATGGAGCGCGCACTGCATAGAGACCGTGATGTCAGAAGCTCATTGGGAAACACTCTATAGAGCCCATCCATAGCAGGGGTTTGATTGTGGAAACCCATGAAACACAGTGGATAGAGTACACCTCTGGCAGGGGTTCGATTGTGGAAACCCATGAAACAAAGCGGATAGAGTCCACCCATGGCAGGGGTTTGATTGTGGAAACCCATGAAACAAAGTGGATAGAGTCCACCCATGGCAGGGGTTTGATTGTGGAAACCCATGAAACAAAGCGGATAGAGTCAACAAATGGCAGGAGTTCGATTGTGGAAATCCATGAAAGAAAGCGGGTAGAGTCCACCCATGGCAGGGTTTCAATTGTGGAAACCCATGAAACACAGTGGATAGAGTACACCTGTGGGAGGGGTTCGATTGTGGAAACCCATGAAACAAAGTGGATAGAATCCACCCATGGCAGGGGTTCGATTGTGGAAACCCATGAAACAAAGCGGATAGAGTCCACCCATGGCAGGGGTTTGATTGTGGAAACCCATGAAACAAAGCGGATATAGTCCACAAATGGCAGGAGTTCGATTGTGGAAATCCATGAAAGAAAGTGGATAGAGTACACCCATGGCAGGGGTTCGATTGTGGAAACACATGAAACAAAGCGGATAGAGTCCACCCATGGCAGAGGTTCGATTGTGGAAACCCATGAAACAAAGCGGATAGAGTCCACCCATGGCAGGGGTTCGATTGTGGAAACCCATGAAACAAAGCGGATAGAGTCCACCCATGGCAGGGGTTTGATTGTGGAAACCCATTAAACAAAGTGGATAGAGTCCAACCCATGGCAGGGGTTCGACTGTGGAAACCCATGAAACACAGTGCATAGAGTACACCTCTGGCAGAGGTTCGAATGTGGAAACCAATGAAACAAAGCGGATAGAGTCCACCCATGGCAGGGGTTAGATTGTGGAAACCCATGAAACAAAGCGGATAGAGTCCACCCATGGCAGGGGTTCGATTGTGGAAACCCATGAAACAAAGCGGATAGAGTCCACAAATGGCAGGAGTTCGATTGTGGAAATCCATGAAACAAAGTGGATAGAGTCCACCCATGGCAGGGGTTCGATTGTGGAAACCCATGAAACACAGTGGATAGAGTACACCCATGGCAGGGGTTCGATTGTGGAAACACATGAAACAAAGCGGGTAGAGTCCACCCATGGCAGGAGTTCGATTGTGGAAACCCATGAAACAGAACAGGTACCGGGCACGCCTCGGGGTAAGAGAGTTTGCTGTAATCTGGAAGAATGTAATTAGGAGGTTGGATGAACTTATGGAGAGGAGAGGTTTAGGGGGGATGGATGTGGGGGAAAGGTCAAGGAGCAGGCGACCAGGCTTATGGCTCTCTCTGGCCCAGACAGGGAAGATGCCACTGGAAGTTTATATTAACCTTTCTGTCCTTTGTCTCAACACCCTAGGAGACAGGGGTAAGTGACGTTTGTTGCACTGGAGCTAGCAATGTTTTACTGGATCAAACAATGCACGGATACTTGTGAAAGCACCAAGGTTTGGGTGCACTCAATGCGGTCTGTTTTGTAAATAATCGATAGAAAACTGACTAGTCTTTGACTGCAAGTTGATGAGTAAGAAACGTCTTTATTCTAAGCTCGTGATTGTTCTTAATTGACATTGATTAAAAAAGGACATAAAAGACATCAAGGACTCAACCAATGCATTGCGTAGCACGCATAGAACTTCATCAAGGCTCAAATAAAACAAGTTAAAAGAAAAAGCCATATAAACCATAAAACATTAAAAACTAAGCTGATACAAAAGAGAGCACATCAATCACATACAGCAGAAACTATGACAGTGCCTGATGTTAAATCGCATAGAATCATAGATGTAATACAAAGATACCAGAAAGTATGCAACAAAAGGTATAAGGAAGGCTTATTTCTCAGTAGTCATAGATCTAAGTTTAAATTGTATAATACAACTAAGAAAAAGTGTGATATAAAAGCACATAACATTTCATATTCATATATATGATATTATCCTGTAAGTATCATCTGTATATCAAGTATAGGCATATAGTAGAGTCAAAAAGGACATCGGGCCAAACAAGCAGCTACTTCTGGGGTACAAATCATCTATTAAGTCGGAGTATATAATAGGTCACAAGAGCAACCTTCACCTCCGAGGTACAGATTATTAGGTACATAAGTTGTCTTAAAAAGCAAAGTATATGTGATTAATATTGAATGAATCATTGGTACCATATGTGTATTCTGCATGCTTTAAATTTCAAATATTCACATATATTTTACAAGGAATATATACATTTTTTTGTTAAAAATTTGTTTATTGGGATTTAGTATTTCATGTTGCATGCATGTTAACACTTAATATATAGTATATTGACATGCGGTTGCAGATAGATAAAAAATGACTGTACAGGATAGAATGTGATAATACTCGTCAGCCTGCCCAGCAGCACAGTATGAAGCGCAGAGATACCCCTTTGGGGGTGATTCAGGCACTATATAAAAAACATAAATAAATCATACCCAGGGCTTTAAGTGGGATGAAAAAATAGAGGGGTCTCGCAAAGGGGCATGGCAGTGTAATTAAGGCCCTGGCTTAAGACATAAGCTAAAAATCTGTACCGCCCGACTTGTATTTTGCTGTTTCTGTCATTTCATCCAGATATATGATCCAACAAGTAACATCATACCTACAAGTCAGGACTATTGGCTTTGTCAATGGTTGTTAGTTGTATGTAATATTGAAAAGGCTTCAACTTAAAGCCCTGGTGACACCACAACAATATTGCTGTTCCTGAGTTTCAAAAAGAGAAGGGAAATCCAGAGAGAAAATTACTCTCTGTAAAGGATTTTCCCATCCGCTACAAGTAGGGTGACTAGAGCGTGCGACCCAAAAACCGGGACTTTTCGCAAAAATAGAGGAAGGACCACAAATTTACATCAATAAAGTGGCAAATAATGATAGTCCTCATCCTCATAGAAACACAGAACAGGCTCTAAGAAAATAAATAAAATGTATTGTGTGTTACTCCTCTCAGCTTTTTGCTATCACTGTGATGACCACAACGTTTTCCTATTATCTAAACTACTGTTACCAAGAATTAACTTCTCTCTATCACAAATCAGATTATATTACATTGTGTGTTACAAATTAATTTGGGTTTATCAAGTGCAATGATCACTAGATGCCATGACGTGTTACAAGATTGTTTGCCTTGATACATCACATTAAGGACCACATCATGCTGTCCGTTAGTAATATGAGACAGTATCTATTTATCACAGAGGAAAATTTCATCCAGGTTTTTCAAGTTGTGCATGCTTTAACCATCATCGGGAGGTCAAGATCATGCAGTGCACTAAAACTGGATGTTGGATTATCTCTTCATTTGTAATTCATTGCAGATAATTTGTGATGTGCTGGCATACCATCATAAGGCTGCCTTAGGATACTTAATAGAAACTGACCTGTTCCTTATTACAGCTGTATTCCTGTGAGAGACGGTTCCCCTCTGGTGTCAGTAAATATGAATTCCTTATGAATTTTAGTCCATCAAACTCATTACAGCATCACACTGCATGTTTTAACCCTGTGTGCTATTACACTGCACTCTGAAAAAAAAGCACTGGCATGTTTTTATCCATCAGAATGAGGACTACATCGTGGTAGGCAATTCATGTGACCATGTGTATAGCATGTGACCTTTTATGTATTGCAAAAAAGGGCCCATAATGGCACATGTTACAGAATTGTGTTGAGATTTTTAACATATAATAGACCCTGCCACAACATTATTTGTGTATCAGGCATATGAACTTCTGTTTAGGACCCTGTAAACAACTTTATACTGTGTGTCACAACATTGTGCTCATTTATGCTTTACAATTGCTCCTATATAAATGTGGCTTATGCTCCTATGTGCACTTTATAGATTAAATTGAGGACCATATTAAATTGTGTGAGACAGGTTTGTGCGCCTTTATCTGCCAGAGGAAATATGCTGCCTATTGCTGAGGTTGGTGTTTTTATCCATCACAATGAGGACCATATCAAGATGTGTGTCACAATTGTGTGTTTTTATCCAACGCAATGAGGACCACATTTTCGGGCATTTTAGACATGTGTGCGTCTTCTATCACAGAGTAATATCATGTTGTACTGACAAAGTTCATGTTATTTTAGGCATCATTAAAAGTACCAAATTAGGAGGAGCTTAGCGCGTGATCAAGATGGCCGCATGAGCCTAGAGCTCCCGAGACCCTCGCTCCCTCCGGCAGCTATCCTGTCTACTATCCTGCTTTTGATGCCCGGAATATTGGAGGGGAGCTGTTGCTGAGGCGAGAGCCGCTGTCCGGATCGAAATCGCCCACCGGAGACCGAAGTTGTACTGCCTGGAAGTTTGTGGCCTACTCCCCGCACGGTGCCCGGGACTTGCGTTGGCACAGTGCCCGTGCACTAATTGAATAACAGCGGCCGGGCTGGGGAAGAGTCGGCGGAGGGAAGGTGTTTTCACTTTCACTTTCACTTTCGCCTTCCAGTCTCCACAGCGCCCGGGACGGGGCGTGCGTAGTGCCAGCCACTGGTTGCATGGTTGTTTACTCTGTATGGGCAAGGAGATTGTCTACACGGCAGATTGCGATGTCGACCAAATCGGACGCCGAAAAACAGAAGCCCAAGAGTACCAGGCGGGGCAGCTACACCCAGACTAACAACATGGACCGGTATGCCCATCAGAAGGGGTCTCCGGGCGGATCGGGCCCGATACTGGAGGCCGCGAAAGACGCGACACCTCCCTCCGCAGAACTAACCCTGCAAGATATCATGGGGGCCATCGAAGGGGTGAAGTCCTCGATTGGGCAACAATTTGAGACCCTGGCACATAAAGTGGATGCCATATCGATTGATGTCAATCTGGTTCGGGCAGACCTGGGGAAAACTAATGAGCGGGTTCAGTCCTTGGACCTCAAGACTGCCGGCCTCCTGGGCGACGTCTCCGGCCTTCAGCAGGAAGTCCGTACCCTGCGGACGGCAAATGATCACTTTGCCCGACGGTTGGAAGAGTTCGAAGGCCGTGCAAGGCGCAATAACGTGCGCATCATTGGGGTCCCGGAAAATTCGGAGGAGCAGTCGGTGGACCTGTTCGTGGAGGACCTGGTGGTGAACCATCTGGCACCCAAAGGCCTCAGTAAGTTCTTTACTGTCGAGCGGGCCCATAGAGTTCCTGGCGGGAGGCCCAAGGTGGGGGCCCCTCCGAGGCCGATTGTCGCCAGGATTTTTAACTTCAGGGACCGAGATGCCATTCTGCAAGCATCGCGGGTGGCCGGCCCGCTGCCATTCCAGAACACTACTGTAAGTTTCTACCCGGACTTTACCCAGATGGTGCAGAAGCAACGGCAAGGCTTCCTGGCGGTCAAGAGAAGACTACGTGAGATGGGACTAAAATATGCCATGCTCTTCCCGGCCAGGTTGCGGGTGGTGTTCGAAGAGCGGACTTTCTTCTTTGAGTCGCCTGACATGGTCGGAGACTGGCTGGACACATTGCCCCAAGGACGGACTGGCGTGGAACGCTCCGGTGGCGCAGACGGTGGTGGGGATGAACACTGAGCCAGGACTTAAATACTAGGACTCCGGTTCCTCCGGGAGGTGGATATTCCGGGGGGTAGCGGGGGCAGTATGGGAGCTTTTTCCTCCTCTGGGGTTCTTTTCGTAGATTAGTCGTTATAAGGGGCGACAGGCACACTGCAAGTTGGGGGGCACTTTAGAGCTTACGCAGGGGTGCAGGGTGGGGGGTGGATGGGGGTTGTTGTTGGGGTTGTTGTTGTTTTTGGTTATGCAAGGCGTAAAGATGCAAGCTTCTGTGACTCGGGTCTGGTTCCACGCGGGGGGTGGTGGTCTCCTTACATGTTGGGATGGGGGGTAGGGGCCTAAAAATACTCAGTTGGAATGTAAATGGCTTGGGGGATCGTATTAAGCGTGGGATTGTCCTGCAATTTCTGAAGAGATGTACCCCTGATATTGTCTTATTGCAAGAGACGCACTTGATTGGTAACACGTGCTATGCACTCAATCGTAAAGGCTATAAATTTGTTGCACATTCCGGGTTTTCCTCGGGTTCTAGAGGGGCGGGAATACTAGTCAGGTCCTCTCTGCCATTCGAGGTTGACTCCACTATTCTTGACGATAGGGGACGCTATGCGGCAGTAGCGGGGCGGTGGGAGGGCAGGACCCTGGTCCTGGTGTCGGTTTATGTCCCCCCTGCACTGCAGCCCTCTACACTAGCGGACTTAGAGAGGACATTGTTGGATCTCCCAGAGGGAATGTTGGTGGTGGGTGGCGACTTCAATGCGGTTGGTTCTGGCCTGCTCGACAGACACCCGCAGAGGAGTTCGGGGGGGGCTCAGAAGTGGCTCCCTGATTTTATAGATACCCTTGGGCTGGTTGATTGTTGGAGACTGTTGCATCCCACACAACGACAATATACTTTCCACTCAGGGGCGCATGGCAGTCTCTCCAGAATTGATTATGTCCTTACCCTAGCTGCGCACGCCTCCTTTGTCTCTGAGGCCAGGCACATGGCACGACCATTCTCCGGTGCGGATCTGTATGGATGTTGGCAGAGGAGTGGGTGGTAGGGTGGCCCCAATTAACCCGTGGTATTTCAGGGACCCTGCGACTCGTAGTGCGGTACTGAAGGCGGTCGACCGTTACTTTCAAGAAAACCTCGGCTCGGTCACGTCGGCGGTGTCCCTGTGGGAAGCGTTCAAATCAGTGATTAGGGGTGAGGCCCTCTCCTTGATAACAGCGGCCAAGCGTCGGAGAGACGCGGAGGTCGCTCAGCTTGAGGCGGAGATCGCGGATCTAGAGTTGGCTCTGGAGGGGGAGGTCACGGCGGAGGCGCTGCACAAGTTGAGCCTTAAACAATCGGAGTACAGGGCCCTCATGACGGATGCGGCCAAAGCCCTGAGTAGGGAACAGCGGGGCCGTCTGTACGACGTCGGGGACAAGGCCGGGAAGTTGATCGCGTGGCTGGATAAAAAGGAGCGGGTCAATCGTGTTGTGCCGGACCTTGTGACGGAGGATGGCGTCATGGTCACGGAGCCGGATGGCATAGTCCAGTGCTTTGCGGATTACTTCCACACGGTCTATACCTCCGTGTCGGACAAGCCAGTGGAGGATTCATGTGAGCTCCTGCGCGATCTTGCCCTGCCTTGCCTCTCCGACATAGACAGAGACGATCTTGATGGCGACATCACAGTCGACGAGATTGCGGGGGCTATCCGCTCTTTGCGTCCGGGCAAGGCCTCGGGTCCGAATGGCCTGCCAATTGAGCTTTACAAACTCCGACCGGACAAGATTGCTCCGCATTTGCGGGCTATGTTTGTGGAGGCGCGGGAGACGGGCTGCCTCCCGGTTGACCAGCGCCTGGCAACGATCGTGGTCATCCATAAAGATGGCAAGCCCAGGAACCGGTGCAGCTCATACAGGCCGATCTCGCTCCTTAATGCTGAGCCGGAGATCCTTGCCAAAATCCTCGCGAACCGGCTGGTCAGGGTGGTCGGTGATCTGATCCACCCTGACCAATCTGGCTTCATCCCGCATCGTAATACCGCGTCGAATCTTAGGCGCATCCACGGAGTGATCGCAAGGGTGGGGACGATGCGGGAGCCGGCCATGGTGGCTGTGCTCGACGCAACGATGGCATTCGACACGGTAGAGTGGGCATACCTGTGGGCTACGCTTGCGAAATTCGGCTTCGGGCCCGGATTTGTGGGCTGGGTACGGCTATTATACGAAGGACCTCTCGCCAAAGTCGCAGTTAATGGTAGAGCGTCCTGTCCCTTCGACCTGGGGAGGGGTACCAGGCAGGGTTGTCCTCTATCGCCGCTGTTGTTCGCTCTCGCCCTTGAGCTGCTGGCGGCCTGGATACGATGGCACCCAGATGTGAGGGGGATTCGATGGTCCCCTGATCACGAAGACCGCATTTCCCTCTATGCCGACGATATTCTGCTCTATCTCACTTCACCCCGGAAGTCCCTTATAGTTGTCTGCGACATATTGACTTCCTTCGGGAGGAATTCGGGGCTAACCATTAACTGGGGTAAGTCATATCTGTATGCCCTGTGTGGAGATGTCCCGGTTCCCCCGCGGAATTGCCCGATCCAGATCGCCCGGGAGGGTTTCCTGTATCTTGGGATCTATATCTCTGCCGACCCAACGGTACGGTATGAGAGGAACCTGCTCCCTCCGTTGGCGCGCCTGCGGCGGGACGTGGCGGGTTGGCGGCGGCTGCCGCTTTCCCTCCTTGGCCGTGCGGTGCTATTCAAAATGATGTCTCTTCCCCGTTTTCTCTATGCCCTGCAGAACACCCAGGAGCTGGTTCCGGCCAGCTACTTTCGGGAGGTTGAGAGTCTACAGCGTTCGCTGCTGTGGGACGGCCGCCCGCGTATAGCGATAGCAAAATTAACTCTCCCTTGGTACGACGGGGGTATCGCGCTTCCCGACATCCGAAGATACTATTGGGCCTCCCAACTGAGCGCGATCAATCACGGAGTCTACGGTCCGGCGCTTAGCCCTGGCTTTGCTATGGACCGGTGGTTGCTGCGGGGTGGTGGCTACTATAGAGCACTTTATTCGAGGCCACCGGCTGGGTCCCTCTCAGGGCCGACCGGGGTGGCGGTGCACGTGTGGAAGACAGTCACGAACTCCCTGGGATGGAAGGATAGGCTCACCCTCGCCACTCCGTTGTATGACTCGGACATGCTGGGGAAACTCTGGCACTCTAAGGGATTCGACAAATGGGATCTGATTGGCATCTCCAGGGTGGGGGACATGCTGACCAAGGGGCGGATTAAGTCGTTTGATGAGCTGCGGACGGAATATGCGCTCGAGGGCACGGAGTACTTCCGGTATGCGCAGGTGCGCCATGCGCTGCAGTCGGTCCTCGTTGAGGGGGAAAAGGTGCCTGAGTCCTCTCCATTGGAGGACCGGATCCTGGACGGCCATATGCCGGAGAGCACAATCTCCCTAATCTACAAAAAGCTTGTGAACGTTCGGACCGATCTCCTCCTGGGGGTGCGGGACCAGTGGACTAGAGATGGCCTCGAGCTGGACGATGAGGATTGGCAGTACGCGGTCTCCTCTCCTAAGGAGGTCGCAATCCCCGCCAGGTTGCGGCTGGTCCAGCTTAAGATACTCCACAGAGTCTATGCCACTGGGCCCCGATTGGTCCATATGGGTTTCTCCGAGGACGGGCTGTGTAAGAGGGGCTGCGGGACGGTGGGCACCTTTCTGCACATTATATGGGAGTGCGGTGTGATTGCAGAACTATGGAAGCGGATTCACGATGTGATGCAGGAGGTCACGGGTATTGTATTGCACCCAGAGGCGCGGCGCTGTCTTTTGAATGTGTGGGGTCCTACAGACTACGACGCTGCGCAGACTCAATGGGTGACCCTAGGTAATATGGTGGCTAAGCGAGATATTGCAAGATTGTGGGGATCCCCTAGCCCGCCCACCCTGGATGCGTGGAAGGACAACATGGACTGGTGCATGTTCCGGGAGAAAACGGTCTATAGTGCGCGGGGGAGGCCCAAGAAATGGCATAAGGTATAGGGAGGTTGGAACCAGTAGAGGGGGTACATATGTTTGCCTCCTGCCACTGAACCACTAGAGGAGCAACTTTCCCCCTAGCCTCACTTCCGACCTGGGTCTTTCTGACGCACCTCCGTTAGAATGTTAGCGCCTCTGCTTCTCCCTCCTCCTCTCAATCGGTGGCTTGATCTGATGTTGGAAATGGGGCCGCCCCCTCGTTGGGAACTGACGCGAACTTATGATGTATATTGCCTTGCTAGTTGTGTTCATTTTCAAAAATGGAACCTTTGTTTTTATCCTGCATGAGAGCTATAGATGACTGCACGTGTCGATTGACGAGCTGCCGAACCTCCGGGTTGTCGGCTGAATAGCTGTGTATCTGAATTATACGAATAAAGGTTTTTAAAAAAAAAAAAAAAAAAAATACCAAATTAATGTGATTTCGTATTATCACTTATTCTTTTACCAGAAAGCTCCTATAACATTATGCTGTATATTAGCAATGTGAATGATCGTGTGGAACTAAATAAAATTACATTGTATTGTATCTTGGAAATGTGAACACTTATCCATCACAGTGACGGCTAAATATAGGCCTGGTCCATAGTAAAGCATTTATCTCCAGTACAGAATAGCGCAAGGGCAAATCTGCACAAGTATACATGTACACTTTGAAAAAGATGACTATTGTATGTGAGTATATATTTTTGTGTGTGTTGAGGGTGATCTTCACAGGGCTTTGTTGCTCTGCAAAGTATTTGTGTGCCTGATAATGTGTTACTTTGTAACTGTCCACAAACATTTCTTCATCCCATACCCACCCAAGGAACAATCTGAGATTCACTTCTAACAAGTGCCGGATTAAATCTGTTTCCTGGATGGGAAATGTAAGGAATCAGACTAAAAATTGGAGATGGCATGGATGAAGGAATTACTCAACAGGGGGAAATGTTTTTCAAATGTTATTACTTCTACTTGCTTCAGAATATTTCCAAAAATGTATGCTAACAGTCCCCAAGACAACATTTGTGAATTAAAAAGCAGCTTGCTCATGTAATCCAAACACATAATAATAAATGCAGCACTCGGTGTTGTGAACTCAGCCAATGATGAAGGGGTATAAAGGTGTTTGTCCATATGAATCACAGAAGGGTCATAATCACAATCTTTCTAGCGGTTTGCTCATACCCTACACAATGAACATAGCTTTGAATGTTACAGGTGTTTAGGTGTGTTATATATGTGAGCTACTATCATACTTTGAATCAAGTCATGGTGCGCATCACAATTGTTTGTTTTTATCCATCACAACGAGGACCATATGATATTGTGTGTTAGACATCTGAGCTTTTTTGCTAACACAGTGATGACCACACCACTAGGTCTGTTGCAAAGTTTTCCTATTATCCAAACTACTGTTACCAAGAACTAACTTCTTTCCATCACATGTAGGATTATATTACATTGTATGTTACAAATTAATTTGGTTTTATCAAGTGCAGTGATCACTAGATGCCTTGAAGTGTTACAAGATTGTTTGTCTTGATACATCACATTAAGGAGCACATCCTGCTGTCTGTTATGAATATGAAACAGTATCTATTTATCGCAGAGGACAATTTTATACAGTGTTTTACAAAGATGTGCATGCTTTAACCATCACCAGGAGGGCAATATCATGCAGTGCACTAAAACTGCATGATGGTTTATCTCTTCATTTGAAATTCATTGCAGAGAATTTGTGATGTGCTGGCCTACGCTGCCTGAAGATACTTCATAGAAACAGACCTGTTCCTCATTAAGACTGCATTCCGGTGAGAGACTGGTCCCCTCTGGTGTCAGTAAATATGAATTGTTTATGAATTTTAGTCCATCAAACTCATTACAGAATCACACTGCATGTTTTAACTCTGTGTGCTATTAAACTGCACTCTGAAAAAAAATAATCACCGGCGTGTTTTTATCCATCAGATTGAGGACATCAAGGTAGGCAATTCATGTGACCATGTGTATAGCATGTATGCTTCTATGCATTGCCAAAAAGAGCACATCATGGCACATTTACAAAATTGTGTTGAGATTCCTAACATATAATAGACACTGCCACAACTTTATGTGTGTATCAAGCATATGAATGTATGTTCTGGACTCTGTAAACAACTTCATATTGTGTGTCACAACATTGTGCTCTTTTATGGTTTACAATACCTCCTATGTAAATGTGGCTTATGCTCCTATGTGCACTTTATAGGTCAAAGTGAGCACCATGTTCAATTGTGTGAGCAGGTTTGTGTGCCTTTAACAGCCACAAGAAATATTATGGTGCCTATTACAGAGGTTGGTGTTTTTATCTGTCACAATGAAGACTGTAGCAAGATATGTGTCCCAATTGTGTGTTTTTATCCAACACAATGAGGGCCACTTTTTGGTGCATTTTAGACATCTTCTATCACAGAGTCACATCATGTTGCATTGAACAAGTTCATGTTATTGTAGCTATCATTAAAAGTACCATATTAAGGTGATCGCATCTCTGGCCACAGAATCCCTGACCCTGCAAGAGCCCCGCTGAGGCACAGGAGACTCTCCACCACACGCTCCAGTGCCGGCCGGGCTTGGCGGCTCCTCCCCCTGAGCGGGTCCGGGACCACAAGGACCAGCAGCCCCGCAGCAACGCCCCCGCCAGCGACTTCACAGCGCGCCAGGAGGCGCTATAAAACAACGACTGGGGCCGAGTCCCCGTGGTGATCGTATCTCTGGCCACAGAATCCCTGACCCTGCAAGAGCCCCGCTGAGGCACAGGAGACTCTCCACCACACGCTCCAGTGCCGGCCGGGCTTGGCGGCTCCTCCCCCTGAACGGGTCCGGGACCACAAGGACAAGCAGCCCCGCAGCAACGCCCCCGCCAGCGACTTCACAGCGCGCCAGGGGGCGCTATAAAACAACGACTGGTCTCTCCTCCCGCGAGGTCGCGCGCGGGTCGAGCCGGGAGAAGCCCGGGGCAAGGGCGGGACCGTCTGAGGCCGTTGTGGTCTGGTGTAGGCTGGGCTGGGCCACGTCCCTGACTCTCGCCACTCTGTTCCTG
Source organism: Triturus cristatus (assembly GCF_964204655.1). Lineage (NCBI taxonomy): Eukaryota > Metazoa > Chordata > Amphibia > Caudata > Salamandridae > Triturus > Triturus cristatus. The sequence continues at coordinate 725,167,960 of NC_140592.1, read as the reverse complement.
TGTGGAGCCACGATCAAAGCCACTTCACGCACTGCTCACTCAGACCACACAGGCAGCACCTCCGTGAGTACCCTTTGGCCTTTTGTCCTGCTTGTATTAATAGGTCTGGTTACTACATTCCATTAGTAAAATCTTGACATTGATTCACACTCACGCAAAAACTATGGAGAAGCGTATCTGCTCCGCGGGGACTTTGGATGCATACCTTCTGCGGGCTGACTCAATTATAAGTAACGAAATCGACCTCATAGAACGTAGACTGTCCATCGAACCGTCACACCCACTCCCGCCCAGCCACTCCTCTCACAGCACAGTTCCTTCCCCTCCTAAAATACCTCACTCTAGTACCCCATCCATACCTTTTTCCCCAACCACCCAAATCCCATCAGCCAATAACGATACTAACTCTCATCCCAGTATTCCCTCCTCTAAGGGCCCACAAACGCGAGGAAAATCGAAACATCTCCAAGTCGCGTTAACAGGGAAATCCCAGAAAAAGCCTAGGGCAATTAAACAACGTACCAACTCCATTAAACCAAAAACGCTAACTCAGGGTACTCAAACTGATCCAGGGGAATCCTCTGACATTATTCAGTCCTACTGCAAAGAAACTCTACCTGGCCCAAACCCACTACCAACCGTCCATATTCAACTTGAAGACTTGGGAAACGTTCTCGCTCAAAAATTGGACGATATGGCCTCTAGTCTCTTTGCTAAATTGAAGGAATCACTCAGTTCCTTTGAGATCAAGCGGACTCAATTCCTAGTCTCTAAAGAACCACACAGTCCACAACCCTCACCTTCTCACCCTCCTTCTATTTCCTCCACTGATGCTACAACTAAGGCCATTCATCAAAAAGATTCATTTTGCCAACCCGGAAAAACAACCCGCTTAATGGCATCCCGCATCCACCTCTTAGGTTAGCAACTAGCAGGAGTCTGGCAGATAATAACCTACCCACAACACAACTTCCACAACAAAAATCCTTGCACACCTACTTACCCCAATAACCCCATCAATAGGTCTTATTCAAATCCAGCTCGTCCAAACTTGCCGCCCGCCACTTGTCCATACATAGTGGTTTTAACTGGAGTCCCTCCCCTAGACCCAGGAGCGACAGAATCCTGGCCTTCCCTGAGAAATAAAGTGGTGGATTGGCTTGTTAAACATAGACATTACAATGTCCATAACACAAATCAAATTATCATGGCACGAAGAACAGATTGGATTGGCCCCTCAGAAAAAACGATTCAGGGTGACTGCATCATTGTGAACTTTAGATCTCCCAGACTCGCCCGTTCCATTTTAGTGCAAAAAGAGGATCCCTTGCTCAATTTAACCGCAATCTCTTCCCTTCCTCTTGGTTTTTCTACCGCCCATCCATTTATCTATCTAATCCTCCGAATGGCTCAATATTAACGGAAAATAGGTTTTAATTCTCTATCGCAAATTGAGGAAGTTGATTGACTACTCCTGGCTACAAAGTCCCCTCACACTCTTAAATCTGTCCAACTCCCCAGCAAAAAACCCCCTCAACCAAACTCTTATTCAGATGCAGTACTCCCCCCAACAAGTAACTCATCATCTCTATTTCCTTCTCACTCTTTAATACTTCCCACTTTCCCCCAAACACCCCACCCGCTCTCTTAACTTCTACAGACATTCAAGTTAACCCACAAAGTACTTCTTACATAGACCCCAATCTAATCCCAACCCCCGAGGACCCTCTTGCTACTCAAATAACTCCACAACCCACCTCATTAAATATTCCTGCAAAACTTTTTTCTCGTCATCCACTTAGCTTCATGTTTTGGAACATTGCAGGCCTTCTCTCTAAAATTCATAACGAGGGCTGGCTAGATTTCGTTAGGCGCCACGACATTATCTGCATGCAGGAAACCTGGGCTCTTTTTTCTACTCACTTAAATGGTTATAAAACCTTTTTTTCCCCTGCGCTTCCCTCACCCTCAGGGCGGGCAAAGGGAGGCTTAGTGATCTATATCTCTAATCTCATTCCAGGTCAATTCACCAACGTACTAAATTCTGAATCCAACTACCAGATTATATCCATTATAATAAATAAACACACCCACGTTCTGATTGTTAACTTTTATAATAACCTGCAAGACCCAAAATTGACAGGTTTGCTGCAAGAAATTCGATCTTTTCTCATGGAATACCTTCAACAGCCCCAAGTTAACAATCCCTTCTTGATCTGGGGGGGGAGATTTCAATTTACCACTATGCGACAAAAACAAGATCACCTGTGGTTTTATGGATTCAAACGAATCCCCCGCTACTCATTTTTCCCATTCCATCAAAGGCTCATTGATTAATCAAATTATGTCCTCTTTGCAAATTACTTTCTCCAATGAACTGTCAACTCCACCCATTAAGCTGACCCCAACATATCACGGTAGAGGCGCTATGACTTGCATAGATTTTATACTTCTGTCTTTCAGTGCAGTCAACTTGATTACAAATTTTACCACTCATGATTGCATTTACAGCGATCACTTCCCCATCTCCATCACTCTGGACTTACCTGGTTCTTCCACTCATGCAATAAACTCACTACACCAGAATAACCTCACAATGAACCGACCAAATGGCTATGCCCTAAAATGGTCCCGTATCAACCCTGAAACAATTCTGAAAGAGCTCATCACAGGGAACAGAGCAGCCTTTACATCTTGCCTGGCGGCCTCCTCCTTTCCCCTTGAGGTATTAACACATTTCCAGATCATTGTAATAGAGATCAATAAGGCCCTAACCATTTCCCCCAAACCTAAAAAGAACCCCACATTTAGCTGGTTCAATTCCACCTGTTCTAAGGCTCACAAAGCGCTCAAACTGGCGTTAAAGAAAGTCCCGAGAATCAAATCCGAGGTCGCCCAAACCAGAAAATTCTACCGCGAGTCCTTAAAGAAACGTAAAACAGAATTGAAAGAAGAACTTTGGTCTGCCCTTCACAAAAGCTCTAAAGTGAAGGATTCCTCAGCTTTTTGGGAGGTAATTAACTCATCCTTCCTTTCAGGCCCAAAAAATCGCAACACCCTAGAGGTGGCCATACCGGAGCAAGAATGGATCAATCACTTTTCCCATATATTCAGCTTAACTCACCCCTCTCCATCATCTTCAAATTTCTCCGCGCAGGATATCCCAGCCTCTACTTATGAGCCGCACTCCACCCCCCTTGAATTCACCCTGGATGACATCACTTTAGCCCTGAAAGCCAGCAAGGGGGGAAAGGCTCCAGGGCCGGACGGGGTTCCCGTAGACTTATATAAGTCCAACACTGATCTGTGGGTTCCCCTTTTATCTAGAGTACTGAATGCATCCAACGAGACAGGACCAATGGACTCATGGTCTGAGTCCATACTGGTTCCAATATTTAAAAAGGGGCACCGCAACAGCCCGACTTGCTACCGTCCCATCTCGTTGCTTGATTCCCTCGGTAAAGTGGTGGGTCGTGTTCTACTTGACCGGCTACAACGCTGGACAGACCACAATAGTATCATCTCCGATCTACAATACGGCTTCAGAGAGGGTTTGGGAACAATCGACCAGGTCCTGAACTTAGTATTGCTAAGAGGAAAGTATGTGAACGCAAAGGGAGGCAATTTCCATATGGCCTATGTCGACCTTTCCGCAGCGTTCGACTGCGTTTCACACGCAAAACTATGGTCAATTATGTTGGACATAGGGGTGGATAAGACCATAGTCAATTACATCCGTGAACTTTACTCTGGCGCCACCGCCAGAGTGAGGTTCGGTACAGGGGGCCAACTCTCTTCATCTTTCAAGGTAGAACGGGGAGTAAGACAGGGCTGCGTCCTGGCCCCCTTCCTTTTCACCATCTATACAAAAAGCTTGGAGGCAGCCATGCTGGAAGGGAGCCAGGACCTACCCCTGATCAAAAACCGCCCAATCCCCGCATTATTATATGCCGATGGCGCGGTAATTCTCGCCCGCACCCCACTAGAACTCCAACGCTCCCTGACCCGTTATTACAACTTCATGTCCACTCTTGAACTAAAAATCAATCCACACAAAACTTTCATCATGTCCTCTGGCAAAACATCACTAAAAGGCCCAGGCATCTTTATCACCACCACCAAGATAGAAAACACAACAACCTATCCCTATTTAGGAGTGGTAATAGACAACAGGGAGACCTGGAAAAGAGCAATTGAGTCGAGAAACCATCAGTTTTTAAAGGCCACAATGGCTCTAGTGTCCTTTACCCAGAGACTCGGAAAGAGATCCCCGAAAGAAATCCTGGAGATTTACCGCCCAAAATGTATTACAACTGCTATCTATGGTGCGGGTATCTGGGGTCATGCCCGAGTAGATTCTATCCAAAAAACAGAAAACTCCTTTATAAGATATTTACTATCACTCCCCCATTCCTCACCTACCTACGCCTGCCACCAAGAACTTGGAATGCCATTTATCACCAACCTCATCCGACTACAACCAATTCTCCTGTGGCACCGCATCTGGACCTCAGACAAGACGTCTTTAACCAAAGAAATCATTACTGATTGTCAAAAGTTGGACCATTCTGAAAAAATTCCCTGGCTAAATTACGTCCGCAACTTCCTCAATGACTTGGGTTACCCTAATTTCTATTCAGCACCACATGACATGCTAAGACTTTCACGCAAATCACTCAAGGTGGAATGTCTAAAACATCTTGATAATCTCCGGTTAACAACAGAAGCAAATAAACCTTCTGTCCAGCATTCCATATTAATCCAAACTTCATTTAAAATTGAGCCTTATTTGTCCTCTTGTTTTCCAATTTACGATGTTTTCTTACTCACCAGATTCAGATTTAACAACTTCCACCGACTAATTACCTTTCCCAACCCAAATGACTGGTCAAGGGTTCTTCCCACATGTCCCTGTGATGATCTTTCTCTACAGTCCCTTTTGCACGTTACTTTTTTTTTGTAAATATTTTACTGAACCTAGAAAACGGTGGCTGAAACCTGTTTTGAATCAATTGTCAACACGTGAATGCCTCCTGCAATTTGTTTTAATATTGCTATGTTCTTAAAACTTTGTATAAGGCACAGATCAAATCTTTAAGCACTAAACATCCAGTCGTTCTGACCGCTAGTTATATGTCAACAAATCTTATAAAACACAAAAATCAATGTTTCATAACTACCTTTCATATTTTATCTACAAATTTTGCTGACAATCAAGTTCCCACTGACTTCTGACCTGCTCAGCTTTCTCTGTGATCAATTATTTTTATTCCGAAAGGGACTGGCTCGTTAGATTTGTGTACGCAATGTCATTACATGAACTTCATTAACTTGCTGTATTTGTTGTATTTGTACCTTGCTTTTATGGATGTGCCTTGCTTCCGAATAAAGCTTTTATTGAATTGAATAATGTGATTTAGTGTTATCGCATATTCCTTTAACAGTATGCTCCTTTAACATTATGCTGTTTATTAGTAAAGTGTTTTTATCTATCACAATGAGGACTGTATCAAGATGTGTGTCACAACTGTGTGTTTTTATCCAACACAATGAGGACACATTTTGGTGCATTTTAGACAAGTGTGCTTCGTCTATCACACAGTCACATCATGTTGTATTGAACAAGTGCATCTTAATTTAGCCATTATTAAAAGTGCCACATTAATTATTACTGTTATCACATATTCCTTTAACAGAAAGCTCCTATGACATTATTCTGTGTATTAGTAATGTGTATGATCTTAAGTAGCTAAAAAAACTATATTGTATTGTACCTTGGAAATGTGTGCACTTATCCATCACAATGACGGCTCTATACAGCCTGGTGCATAGGACATGCATCATCCATCCAACGATCCATCACAAAAAAAGCACAGAGGCTAATGTGAACAAGTATATATGTACACCTGGAAAAAGATGACTATTGAACATGAGTACATATTTCTGTGTGTGTGGATAGTGACCTTCACAGAGCTTTGTTGCTCTGCAAAGTATTTGTGTGCCTGCAAATGTGTTACGTTGTAACTGGCCACAAACATTTCCTCAGCCCATTCCCACCCAGAGAACAATCTGAGATTCACTTCTAACAAGTGCCGGATTAAATCTGTTTCCAGGGTGGGAAGTGGAAGGAATCAGACTAAAAATAGGAGACGGCATGGATGAAGGGAATTATTCAATAGGGGAAAATGTTTCTCACATGTTATTACTACTACTTGTTTTAGAATATTTCCAAAAATCTAAGCATTTAAACTTGTTCAAGGGAAAATGGAATTCTCATAAGAAAATGAAGACTACTCCTTGAAATACATCCTCTGTAGCTGTATGCTAACAGTCCACAAGACAACCTTTGTGAATTAAAAAGCAGCTTGCTCTGTAATCCAAACATATGATAATAAACGCAGCAATTGGTGTTGTGAATTGAACCAATGATGAAGGGGTATAAAGGGGTTTGTCTATATGAATCACAGCAGGGTCACAATCACAATCTTTCCAGGGGTTTGCTCATACCCTGCACAATGAACATAACTTTGAATGTTACAGGTCTTTTGGGGTGCTATATATGTGAGCTACTATTATACTTTGAATCAAGTCATGGTGTGCATCATAATTGTTTGTTTTCATCCATCACAACGAGGACCGTATGATATTGTGTGTTACACATCTGAGCTTTTTTGCCAACACTGTGATGACCACATCACTAGGTCTGTTGCAAAGTTTTCCTATTACCCACACTACTGTTACCAAGAATTAACTTCTTTCTATCACATATGGGATTATATTATATTGTATGTTACAAATTAATTTGGTTTTATTAAGTGCAGTGATCACTAGGAGCCTTAAAGTGTAACACGATTGTTTGCCTTGATACATCACATAAGGAGCACATCCTGCTGTATGTTATTAATATGAGACAGTGTCTATTTATCACCTAGGACAATTTCATACAGTGTTTTTCAAGGAATTTAGGGCCAGATGTTGGTAACTTCAATTTAGCGAGTCCTTAATAGCGATTTTTAGCGAATCGCTATTAAGGACTCGCTAAATGGAATGTAGGTAGGAATCGCTAAAATATTAGCGATTCCTTAACATTCCTTAATAACGAATCAGTAATTGAGATTCGTTAATAAGGATTACCTACCCATTCATTCCTATGGGCTAGGAGGCCCATAGGAATGAATGGGAAGATATTCACTATTAGCGATTCGGTATTACGGAATCGCTAATAGCGGGAGCTATTTCAAGAGTGCCAGGGTGTCCAAAGGACACCCTGTTGCACCCCTGAAATGTGCACATGTGGCGCACATATATGCCCTAAGGGCATGGATGTGTGCCACATGGCACATTTAAAAAAGCAAAAAAGTGCTTTTTCAAAGGAAATCGCTACTTACCACCAACTTGAAGTTGGTGGTAATTAGAGATTCCTTAAGGCTGAAGTGCACTATTTTTAGAGCTACGTACATTGCATTTAAGGAATCGGTATTTCCGATTCCTTAAATGCAAGAGCAAAGTAAGGAATCGCTATTTTGCCATTCCTTATTTTGCAAGAAGGTTTCAACTCACCTACATTGCACTCAGCCAAATACCGGTCGGTAACACAGAAATTCTGTGAATTTCTGTGTTACCGCTTGGTATTTGGCCACCTACATCTGGCCCTTAATACTTTAACCATCACTAGGAGGGCAATATCCTGCAGTGCACTAAAACTGCATGATGGTGTATCTCTGCATTCGTAATTCATTGCAGAGAATTTGTCATGTGCTGGCATGCCATCTGTTAGAAATGGGCGTCTCTAGTTGGCAGAGGCAGGTACCTTTGTCCAAATAGGGACCCTTGCTTCTAGTCAGGGCAAGGGGGAAACACACTCTAGATAACCCCTGCTCACCCCCTTGGTAGATTGGCACAAGCAGACAGGCTTATCCCAAAGGCAATGTGTAAAGTATTGGTACCAACACTCACATTAACACAGTAAAAACACCACAAATGGATGCCACACCAGTTTAGAAATTAAAGAATCTTTATCTAAACTAAACAAGACCAAAACAACAAAAATCCAACATACAGCAACTTAGAAAATTGTCTTTAAAAAGGATATTGCAAAAATAAGCTTGTAGAAATCAAATAGCACCAACTGGGGCTATCACAATGCCAGGACAGTACGAAATCCAAAGTATGGCGCCACCCGTGAGGGTCGGGCGTGGAGTCACACAGACCCCCAAACAAACAGTACCTTGAAAACTATGTCGGTGACGGTTCACGGCATCGAAGACGGACGATGTCGGCTCGGGTGATGATGCAACGTCGGCAAGTTTCTCGAGTCACTCTCGGCGGTTATCAGCCGCGCGATAACAAGATGCAGGCACTGGCGAAGCCTGAGTCGATGCAAGGGCTGGCCTCGGGTGCGGGCAATCACTGCCGGCGTCGTACGGCGTCGGCAGGCGTCGTACGGCGACGTTGCGCCGTTCACTTCACAAGCGGCTCCCGGGCCTCGGTGCAGGTCGTGGCGTCACTGCCAGGGCGTCGATGGCGTTGGAACCAGATATTCTTACTTCTCTTGGATTTCTTCCAGCTCCCAACAGCAGAAAAAACCTCCAGAGGCCCAACACAGTTACAGGCACCTCCTGGCAGGTCAGAACTCCCAGCAAGGGAGTTCAGGGGAGCTGGGGGGAGAAGTATTTTTGTCCTTGAGGCAACAACAGGAGTTAAGCTCTTCTTCAAGCCCTTGGAGACTTCTTCAATAACAGCAAAGTCCTTCTTTCTTTGGCAGAAACAGCAACTGCAGGCCAACCCCAGACATACAGCAAGAGCAGTACTTCTCCTCAGTTTCTTCAGCTCCTCTGCTCAGCAAAGGTTCCTCTTGATTTCAAAAGTAGTCTAAATTTCAGTGGTTTTAGGTCTAATACTTATACCCCAAAATGCCTTTGATCCCTTTGTGCAAGGGGTTCTGAGCCCAGTCCAAATCAGTTCTGCCTTCACTGGTGCAACTTGACCACAGGAGGTGGAGACAGCATTGTGCAAGAGAGACAGGCCCCATTCAGGTGCAGGGTAAATCTCCTCACACCACTCTATATGCAACCAGGGTATATTCAGCTCTGGGCTGGGTCACCCAGGAAGTTATAAAAGAGTTGAAAAACATTATCTGCAAAGGTTGGCCGAGTACCATTAAAGATCTCCCTGAGAATCTCAAGTCCTACTGGTTGGTGAGAGATGAAGTATCTATAATTGGGGATCAAATCTACAGGGGCAATAGAATTGTTCCACCGACCAGCATGCTAGAACGCATCATTGAAGTAGCACATTAGGGACATCCGGAAAGGAGTATGACCAAAAGTAAAATTAGAATAAGTTATTGGTTCCCCAACATGGACTGCATGGTGGAAAGAAAAGTAAAAGATTGCCTAGCCTGTGGATTGTGTGACAAATCCAAAGTCACTCGCAAAGCGCCCCTCATTCCTGTGTCTGTCCCTTCCAAACCTTGGGACAAACTGGGTTTAGACATTATCGGTCCTGTAAACTTACTAAATGTTTCTCAACGATTCATGTTTGTACCCATTGATTATCATTCACATTGGATCTCTACAAAAATGGTTTCCTCCATCACCACATCATACCTAATTGAATTTTTGAAAGACATATTCTCTAAAGAAGGAATACCCAGTACCCTGGTCACCGACAATGGTGTTCAATTCAAGTGAGACGAAATGAGACTATTCTTATCCAATTTAGCTATCTCACATATGAAAACTCCTTTGTATTGTCCAAAGGCTAATGGGCTGGTGGAAAGGGCCAATAGAATGATACAGAACACTATTCAGTTGGCGCTCACATCGCATGAACCCATAGAAGAAGCCCTGAGACGGATGCTATGGTCATATCATTCAACTCCCAATGCCATTTCAGGGGTTTCACCATTTGTGCCTCTTAAAGGGAGGAATCCAGGTACTAAACTCACTCCAAATTGGCTAAATGGCGGAAGACCCGTCTGGGTAGATAGGGAAGCTGTCATGGAGAAAGTGGGCCAGCATCAAGATAATTACAAAGCCAAATACGACACAAAGTGGGGAACCATCAGGAAGGATTGGGATGTTGGCCAATGGGTAATTGTCAAAAGACCCCAGGTAGGCCATTCCAAAGTATCTGCATTCTCCAAACCTCTAAGAATCCAACATGTAAACAACAATTCAGTAGTTTTGGAAGATGGTAGCAGTTGGAGCATGGACAATATAGCTCACTGCCCCAAAGTGTGTATTCAAAGGCCCAATAGGGAAAAATGTCAGGATGACTCATTCTCCAACATGCAACAGCCCAAGGAAGTCAGGACACGTCAACCACCACGATGGCAAGTGGACTACGAAATGTGATACTTTTCCCTCTTCTGTTAATTGAGGGTTCATCTTTACAAGCTTTTATAATGCATTGTTCGCTTCCCTATTCAAAGGGAGGTGTGTTGTAATCTATGCCTGTATTTTACATGTTGTGCTAACTGATATATAGTTGGTATCTCCAGTCCCTTCCACCCCTCCTTTCCCTCTACCTTGGTATGTCCCCTCTTTAGAATGTTGAGAGTGAAGCTCACCGTGGAATGTTGGTGAGCGTCACTTGTCAGCTGGTGCCTGAGGATCTGGTTCATTAAACAGCTTCTCTTCTCACATGAGTCTGCTGCTTCTTTCCAACAGAAAGGCCAAGTAATAGAAAGCTGGCCAGGTGATCAATGCAACAGTGCAGTACAGTGAGAAAACCACAGTCCAATAAATTGTATCTAATATAACCAAAGGAACACATGTTTTTTCTGACTGGATTTGTAAATGAAAAGCATGTTTACAACTATACATTTTGGTTTTCGCCTGTGTGAGAACCACAAAAAGTGCCTGCTATGCTAAGGATAAAAGATGTGATGTCACAGCAATACCTAAAAGAATATGAATTAAAAGTAATGTTTTTATGACATTTTATATATTTGATGGCAACAAAAATATTGTTTAAAAAAGCACGTTTAGTGAGGGAAATGTGAATCAGCTGTGCTATCATTTGTGAAAGATAAAAGTGTGTTTTCACTGAAAACACTAACCTTTGTTTACTATCCTTTAGCCTAAAAGTGAAGAATTGAAGCTCACATCTGTTTGTAAATTTGTATATGGGTGCACTGAAGAACAGCCTCCATTTTGTGTGAACTGAGACTTTATGCAGTCAGAGGCAGTCCAAGATGGCCACCATGCTGAGGGAAATCTCACTAAGGCCACTCTCTTTCTCTCACAGAGAACCAGCATAGCAAATAAATGAGCAAGGCAAATGAATGCAACAAGGGGGTGTGGATAGTAAACCATTTAGGAATGAATAGAAAAGGGAACAACATAAAGCTTAATAGAAGGATGGGCAGTAAACAGGTGAGATTATCAAAAGGAGAGGATGAGAGAATTGGTAAATATGTAAGCAAATGGGCAACAACTGAGTCAGTGTGATGCAATAAGAAACTTGGCAATTAAGAGAAATATTTCCAGACACCAAACTGAGCAACAAAGGCCATGGGATAGTAGCAGTGCCTGACACAACACTTTTAAATGTACTGCATATGAAGAACATTGCACGACTATGTGCAGTGCAGACCTTAACGGGTAAATAACTACAACTGAGACAAAGAAAGGGCATGAACAAAACAATAAAATGTGTGCAAAATGGTACAACGGAAAACATTCAAAATTGGCACAAAGTGAAGAGATTACCATGGGGATGTCCCGTCTAAACCTGAAACAAGAACGACAACAAAATGCACAGTTTCTGTAAGTCTTAATGCCAGGGAACACTGTAGAGACCAGACTTTTAGGATTTAAGACACCAACTTTGCTTTTAACTACCACAGTTACATAAGGAAAACACTTCTAAGAAAGGGAACACATGTGACAGTGGCATTCCCAACTCACCAAAATTAACACGAGCACAGACACCAATGACCACGACGTAAAAAGGATTATTAATCTGGTTAACAACAGATTGTTTAGCAACAATGTTGTATCACTGACAACTTTGTTTTGGAAAGCTGTTGTAAGGCAATGGCCTTAGCCTGTCTTGCATCTACACTGACCTGCAGCCACAACATTCCCTTAACCAAACTACTTATTACAATATCCAGGGAAAAACCTTTTGGGGTTGTAAGCGTGCAAGGGGCACTCGCATACAAGTCGACTGGTATTTTACATTTCTCATTATGAGTGGTTAAGTTGGTGCTGATGGTATGCCTGCTTATGCCTGAAGCTTATGCTGAATAGACATGATCTGTCTTGCACAAAGTTGGGAATGTACAGGGACACTTGGAGTTAATTTACCAAAAAGTAGAGCTTATCTGTATGATAGAGACAGTAATCAATATTTGCCTATTGTCTATGTATTGATAATCATTACAGAAAAGTGCATAACAGGGGCCTAGGTAGACCCTCTTGTATGACCTGTAACAGGATGCTTTGCTAGGTCACGATATTGGCTTCAATGTACTGCTTTTACATCTACTTCTGCAGCAACTATGATTGAAGGAGAACTAGACTGAGGCCAGCTTGTAGAGGCCAACCAGTTGTGACTACTTCACGTATAGTCAGCGGCAAACTGAGTTCTAAAGTTGTATTTGGGTGTCTGGCTCTGTATGGTTATACAAATTGCCTCAGTAGCTCTGTCTCCTGAGTCACTGTGATTTTAGACCAGCCCATTGTAAGCATGAGCACGATGCTCATGGGTCGGATCAAGCCGAGGAATCACACGCATTAGTGTAGCAGTATCACAAAGTGGACGAGCGCCATCTCAACCCGATTGCAAAGCTTGTAGGAGGATGTCTGAAGCAGGGCCCCTAGCTCAGAAGGGGAAATCCTCACAGATCCACGGGGTGGGAGGGGATAATGTGTAATGCTGCTTACAAAAAACATGGGCAGCAGAAGTCACCAATTGATTCATTAAGGAGCAAATGCCTGAAGCTGCTAGTTCTGCTAGGTCCTAGCCAGAAAACAGCCTGTGTTTTTATTGGGTATTGTCCATTGGATTGACCCAGCCAGAGTGGGTGGCAGCTTAGCCAGAAACCACTTTTCCCTAGGACAGAAGTGCAAATCTGGCAGGCCTTGTCCTAATCTGGAGATTGTGTGCTGAAGGGAGGATCACAGAAATGCACAACAGCTTGAGCACCCCTGATGTGAATGAGGAAGTTCCCATGGAGGGTCCCACAAACTTTGAGGGAAGCCTAAAGGCGAATGTGGTCTTGACAGTCAGCCTGTTAATGTTACAGTAAAGGAGGCTCAACTAACTCACCTACACAACAGAATAGGATGCACTGTATCATAACTTTGAGCAGGGATAAGATGTGAAATAGTCAAACATACCACATGAGATATACTAAAGTAATGTGTGAGAAGGGTAGCTCAGTTGGTAAGGACACATCTTATGATTTACCATCAAAACACCAACAAATAGGCAAAGTTGTTGATTTGACTTAATTGAAACAGTATTTTAATGCGAGCTATTGCCGCAAATCATTGACACTATAGATAACTAAAAACAAATTTGGCTTGAGCAGTCTATCATTTAGCGTGTCCTAAAGTCTGTTTCAAGCAAAAGGGCTGGGAAGCACCAAGAATAGTGCTTTCATGCCACCAACGCCTGCAGGCGGGAGGTTAGGTGTAGCCCTACTCCCCAGAAAACGTAGTGAAGGTAATGGTCATCAACCAGAGACACTCAAGCTACAGAACGAGGGAAAACACAGCTGCACTTTGATTACAAAAGATATGCTTTGGTAAAGAAATAAAAATGCAAACGCAATAAATATAATAATAAATCCAAAGAGCTGACTTGCTTTCTTTAGCAGAGATTTTGCACTCCAAATTAAATCAAGACTGGAAAGTAGTTCTAAGGAACAAAGTCTGAGTTGTATTCATCACACTGCGAGATAATATCATTAGAAAAATACTCTTGGCATATTCAAAACACATTGGAAAATGTTACTGACAAATCAGAGAACCCAAAACTCTAGCAAATCTGAGAAATTAGAGATGGAAACTCATCAACATTTCCAAAACATGCAACTCAGATGCCTAAGGTGAAATTTCTCTCTAATAGTATGTATCTTTATATATATACCTATATATATCATGTTCCCTGGTAATCTTTCCCTCTCTCTTTCTCTCTCTCTCTCCTTATTCTCTCTCACTCTCATTCCCATTCTCTCTCCATCTCTCTCACCTAGACCCCTCAGGGTAGCCTACCAACCCTGACAATGATGGACAGGTCATTTATATTGTATAGGGAAACTTTGCTTAGGCTGGGGTGGGACTACGTCCCTTAGCAACCAACCCAGGAAGAGCTCAGGATCATACATTCTTAAGCCCACTGCAAACCAGAAGAGACTGGGCCTGTCTTACTTCGTCATAGTCTGAAAGAAGATGTGCTAAGCCATTTCCTTGGCTCCACCTTTACAGAGGAACCCTGTTGCAGGGATTCTGCTCATGCACAGAACTATGCGCAGGAAACCAGGACCTCAGTGAATTGTGGTGTACCAAAAAACTAACCTCAGTACCCAGAACCCCTATCCGACCAGCATCAGTGTCCCATTCGTTATCCGTATTATCTTGGAGGTCCCAATGTATAGACAACCCAGAACAAGCGACTTAGAGTATTCTCAGGAATGGTGGGAATCAGAAATACCTATTCGCTATTATTCTCATATCAATCCACAACAAAAGTAATCAGAGACACGGTAAAGTTTAAAAGGTTTATTTTATAAACTACGTGTCCTAAGATGCAGTACTTTAGCTAACATAAGCAGACAAATGATTATAATTAAAACCATCAGCATTGTTACAATACCATAGAAAATGAAAGGAGAAATCATAGTATAAATGACAGTGGAATGCAGCCACCTTCCTTTCGCTAGTAAACTAATATTATTAGGCTAATAGAAGGTCTCTAGGCTTGAATGGGGAACCCCATACCATAAAGATCAGCTTTAGGTGAATCACATCACAGGATCAGCTTTGCTCTGCGCCTGGAAATGTTCTTCTCCAGAATGTGTTTCTAACGCATGCAAACTGTAATATTAAAGGCTCTCGACATTCAGGTATTTGCAGCTGTGTGCATATTATGACTAGAGAGTGGGCCGATCAACCTGGACTCAAAAACATACCTTGTCTGGCGGCTCAGAGTGTTTTGCACACATTGTTCAGACCAAGGTCGCAGTGCACGTCTAGGGATGTGAACAACAGACAGTTCTCATGTGAAGAAAAGGCAAGCAAGCAGTTCTCAAATAATAACATGTCTCAGCAGTGTCGTGTGCAAAAGCAGCAAAAGTGGCAAGATGGCTTTCTAAAAGCTAACGCGCTTATGCTAACATAGCAATGTATGCATCTAAATCTCTACCTTCACTACACCCCCCCTTGATCGGACCACGAACAAATAGGGATACAAAAAGGAACGCAGAGTTCAAGTTCGACAGAGCAGAACCAAGTGCATGTATTGGAAATCCAAATGAAGAGCAGTGAAAGTTCGAAAAAAACGTAAAACAAACAAAATGGAGGAAAAAAAAATGGGAAGTCAATACATCATGCAAAAGCTCAACGAGCCCAGATGTAGGAACACACAAAAAAAATGTGTGGTTTGTGCAAGGGAAGCTGGAAAATAATGAAATTAATCCATAAACGTGTAAGCACAGTACGTAGCAACAGCTTCCAAAAGGAAGTCATTGGAATGAGTTGCAAAAGTGTCCGCCATCCAGTCTAACAAGGTAAACGAACATACATGTTCTTCGACCACTGGAGCCTCTAGCACGTTCAGAGGACAACTAGCGTGTTCTTCTAAAAACCTTCGTGCCAAGAAGTCATACGCTGCCATTCCGATGTCCCAATTCCCAAGGACTCCATGTGCCGCTCCACAGGCCATAATCCTAACACCAGAACAGTCCAACTCATGAGCCACTAATGGACTCATTAGTCGATCATAATCCGGGGCAGGAGACACCGAGTTTGACAAGCACAAATCCAGAGCCCATTCGAAAGGACAATCTAGGCAATGAAAAACAGGTTGTATGCATGTAAAGTAGGCAAAAAGGAAGGATAATCCATAGGCTATGCTCAGGGTTGCCAGTGGTAAAGTTCCATAGTATTCAAGCATCCGGTTACGAAGACGGAGCAGCCGGGACAGGCTGTTGTGTGACACACAGTGTGCATCCATTGCGTAGTACGCAGACCAACAGCAGCATGCCAGCCGCGAGGGCGAGAATCAATGGAAGCCCTCCAAAGACGCTGGAAAAAATAGAATGAAAAAAGGCCGGTATCACACCAAAAATAGTTTGGAAGGAGGTCACGAGGCCGGAGCCCACAATTTTGAAAAAATACACCAAGCCAGTTGTTGACGAGGCGTTAAATATAGTTTGAATCTGGGTACCAAAATGAAGTGGGAGATCAGTATTTAAAAGTGCCTGCACCTCGGTACGGGTGTTAGCTACGTGAAGGACAAATGTTTCACGGGACGAAGTCAGAGCGACCTCTTTTTGAGACAATAGAACCCTTATTCTGCTCATCTTGTTGAACTCTGCTTTCAAGGTTGAAAAGGAAGGCCAGATGGATACATCCAGCCGCCCATGCGGGGGTGGGAAAAGGACATTTTTACAGCAGACTACTCTCTGTGATACAGTCACAATGTAGGGAATTCCCACTAGCATTCCGCAGCAAGCCTCGTTATTCAATAGCAAATAACTATCGTTAGCTAGCAACATAAAAGAAGGTGTAATAGCTGGCACTGGAATCCCTTTCAGGACGCATGCTAAATTAGGCGCTTGCACATTGCACGCGCCATGCAATTGGATGTGGCTACAGACTACAGAATGAGCAGGTGTGGAAGAACATTCCTCACCCTTCAAATAAACTTCTTTACCTTCTCTCATGCACCTGTATGTAAATGGGAGTGACCACACTTCATGCAGGAAAGCAGTACCCAATGGTTCATATCTGCCTAGGGCATAATGTTTCATGCACAAACTGAATTTAAACAATGGAAATGGCAATGTGATTAACCCGTGGATAAGCCACATAGCTGAGTTCAATTCGGCCACTGAGAAAGGCAAAGGTTCTAACTTTTCAATATGCAGTAATGAGTATGTTCCATCTTTCATGGAAATGAATTGTTGTTTCGCAGTTAGATTTAAAGGAAGGGATAATGATGAAGTATTCCTGTAGTCCCAGGGGACTTTCCTAGCTTTTAACGTTTGCAATGTCCATGCAAACTGCATTATAGAACGCAATTGATTCTGCCCATGATATAAAACAGACACATCATCCTGCATGATATCAACAACAGAAGAAACAATATTATCTAATGTGTAAATTCTGGAAGAAAGGGTGTTAATGCTATTATCTATAACAGCTAGCACTTTTTCCATATTGGCTTGATCAATAGCTCTCAATCTGGAAGCAGCTTCAATTTGTGATAACTTCCAAACCTCGTAATAAATGGCATACTCCCATCTTTTGGACCTGCCACCTACAGGACCTTTAACAAAATCATTCAAATCTATTTTGTCATGTAATTTAGATAAATGAACTTTAACAGATGCCAAGGTGGAGTGTTGCAGCCAAGACTGGCATAACTTCCCAACGGAGTAGGTAGTAACAGAATGAGAAGATTCAAAGCGAGGGTCCACACGATCCTGTGTATACCCAGGCTTCAGACCCAAAAAACGATGTTGACAGGAATCTGAACTCATCTGCCAAGCCAACCATCCCTCAGAGTGGAACTTAGAAATATTGAAGGATGTATTAGTAATGTACGACTGCAACGCATCAAGGGACAGATCAGTAGGATCATCCCAATTTGGATAAGCACCCAGAGGGGGAATTGAGTTTTTTAGAGGTAGCCAATCCAAAACAGGTGGTCTGAAAAATAGTCGAATTCAAAAATAACATGTGGTTCAGGATGAGGCAGGCACGATGCAAAGCTTCTGTTCCTTGTACCTGCCATGGTTTAGAACCCCAGACAGATTTATGATCAATAGTATCTTTCCACAGATCATAACCCCTAACCGCTAATTCATCCATAAAGGATTTAGAATATAATAATTTAGTGTGTGTCAGCCTAACCTTCGAGGCAGACTCCGCTGCCATTTTAAAATAAAAGGCGGCAGGTTTTGAAATACTGAAATCAGTAAAATAGGCAAATTTGTTCACCAATGTGCTGGAGCTGCCTAACATTGGCGTTGGATAATGTTCCCATTGTGTATAATTTACAAAATTACGAAACGTATTGGCTTTATGTAGGAAAGGATTGCCATAATGTTGATAGCAAAACAACTCTCCGTAATTAGCAGTGTCTAAATACAAATCTTCAGCATCAAAAGCGGCATAATATTTCAAATCAGAAAATAGTGCTTCTATGGCCTGAACGTCCTAATCATCAGATCGGATGTTTTGTTTAACCACATCACCCATAGAAACACGAAATACATTTGGTACATTGATAACCTCAGTCAGACCATGAATCTGAAATTTAACAGCATCCCACGCAATCCCATCCAACACAGGCCAGGCAGTAATATTCACAAAAGTCTGGTCTCTTTTCATGATGTGTGATGAGGAGTGAGGGGCCAAAGTTCCATCAATTAGACTAATCGTAGATCTTTCTTTTAGGTAGTGTCCACCACAAATCCGATGGACATAAATAAAAAAATACATATGAGCATCAGCCAAATGTAAGTCCAAGGGGGAATCAAAAAGTGTCTTTTGAACCAAACAGCAAAAATAGAAACTTTTGACGGGGCCCTGGAAGTCATAGAGTTAGTATCAAAGGAGAAGCGTGACTGTGTAGCTGCGGTTGATTGTAAAACAGGTAATGTTACATCTGCAGGATAAGCATACTCAGTATCTTCAGGTAGACCACCAGCCGGTGGTAGCAACAAAGGATCAGTAACTGTATGCGTCTCGATGGCAACATCAGGCATGGTGGTAGGAGCCGGAGCCAAAACAGAATTTCTCAGCATCGCAGGGCAAGAGACCGCTGGAGTCATACTAAGAAGAATCGGCCACTCGCTGTAGTTTGTCATTGTCAATGGAGATGTACCTGTTATCCTTGCAACCAGGAAGTGGAGGTAAAATGACTGTTCTTGTACCCTGCACGCCAAGCACTGGAACCGGGGCATGATAAGAGGGGCCAAACTCCTTCTTGTTCTCTACCTTCTCACAGACCAGGTCACCAACTCGAGGTAGCCAACTGACTACCGGAATCTGAGGCACAGCATCAGATGTGGAGGGCAAGTGTTCCTTCGCGAGACTATCTCTTGTCTCTTGTAGACTCTGTAACACAGCACAATGTTCATCTACATCAAAGGGTGCGGCAGACGCCGCCATGTCTAGACCATCAAGGTCCGGAACAAACATTTTTATGCCAAAGAGCATCATGAATGGGGTCCGCCCACCTAGAGACCTTCTAGGGAGATTATTAAGTGCATGTTGGACGTTATACAGATGAGCTAACCAGTTCCAGCCAGTGCCTAAAACCCTAGCTGTCAAGGATTGCTTTAAGTCACGGTTCATCCGCTCCACTACACTATTACCCTCAGGTCGGTATGGAGACGAAAATTTGACTTGGACCTCCACATTTTTCATGGCCTCTTTGTACGCCTTAGAGGCGAACGCGGGGCCCTGATCAGAATGAAAGGAACCACACGCAAAACTTCCCACAAAGACACGCAAATCCCTGATGACAGTACGGGCATCAGCACTCCTTTGTGGCCATACCCACAGAAAACGTGCGCACGAATCCACTGCAACTAAGATATACTTGTACGCAGTATCAGAGGAGAATGGACCGCAGTGATCCAGATAAACACACCCAAGTGGTTTATTGGATATGTACAACTGAGTTTGTGGTGGACGCGCAGCAGTTGAAGGTTTAATCTGCTGGCAAATGTCACAATCAAGAACATACGTGCAAGCTTGTTTACATAACCCACGCCACCAGTAACGTTGTTGTAACAGGGAAACAGTTGCTGCAACGCCGGCATGGGCAGACGCCATACCCTCGTGAGCCGCTGATATCAGCGATGGTCTGCAGTCCTCTTTGGGAATCAATCTGTCACCAACGTCGTTAATTCTCACTAATGGGACTTTATCAAGACTTAAGTGATAATGGTAATGAGAAGGGAAACCCCTCGTTTAGTTACTTCCCTTCTCTGTAGCAGCAATAGCTGCCAAGATGTCATCATCGATCTTACTTTTGGATCTTGTAACTGCTGCTACTAAATATGTCGCCACTGCTGTTTTCGCTGCTTCGTCAGCTAAGCTGTTACCGACAGCGTGGACACCAACTCGCTGGTGCCCAAGAGTGTGAATTACATTCACGAGAGGCAGATGTTCTTTAAGTTCTGCCACTCGAACCCAAAGCATTTTATGCTTAATTGTGCTACCTTTGGAATCACGATATTCATTTTGAGACCAAAAGAATAGATTGTCGTTGAAGGACTGAACACAGTAAAACGAGTCACTTACTATAAGTGTAGTGACTCAAGGATCAGCAAACTCCAGTGCAAGCACCAGAGTACGGAGCTCCGCTAACTGTGCGGTACAATCACCCAATGACTGCGTATGCACGACATCAGATTGGAATTCACCATTTACGAAAGTACCTGCCACATTTGCGCAAGCTGCTGAATAGGCGTGCTTCGATTCCGTCGCCGGTTGCGCCGAACCGTCCGTATAAATGGCACAATGGTAATCTTCGAGCGGGCGCAAAGACAGAGGAGCCGGATGAACGAATTCATATTGCAAGTACTCCTGCGTCTGTAATGAGGCATCAAAGATATAAGTGACATCTGGCGATGTCAGAGAAGTGGCCCATTGTATCCAACGTGGATGCAAAGCTTTTGAATTGGGTACACTGGCTTTCGTCACTGCCTCTAGGGCAGGATATGGTGTGACCACCAACATGCGTTTTCCTTTCGACAGCGCTCGTTCTTTAAGAATCGCCATCTGCACCGCAGTCAAAACGTTTTCGACAGAGGAAAAGGGCAGTTCAGCCGAAGTGTACAGGTGTGATTTGTATGCAATGGGGATGGTGTCGCCCTCATTGAACGTTAAGTACGTGAAACCCACTGCGCCTGGCACAATTCTTATTACCAGGTTTGTGTGGTTATCACGTGTCAGTAAGTATTTTGAAGCAAGAAGATCAGCCTGCAATGACTGCAAAATAGCTGAATATTCTGGCAGCCAGCTCGATTTTGAAAAAGTAGGTTGTACCAAGGCATATAGCGGCTTGATACACTGGGCATAATTGGGAATGTATGTACGACCGAAATTCAGAAAGCCCAGTAAAGATGGTCATTTTTTCAGTGTTGTCGGAGCACGCAAACATGCGCACTTTTCGAGAAAGTGAGGAGCTAAGCCTCGACCCTCATTGTTGAGCTCGTAGCCCAAAAACAACACTATATACTCTGCAATGTGTAACTTCGCAAAATAGAATTTGTAACCGAAGTCTGCAAACATAACAATAATGCGATCAACGCGACACAGATGCGGCCACAACTCGTCGTCCGTGAGATAGATATCATCAACATACGAGTACGCATCTGGGTCAATGCTCTCTAACAGAGAGACTACACGTGCGGGAAAGACGCCAGGGCTGTTTTTATAGCCCATGGCCAGTCTTTTAAATTGTTTTTGCTTGCCGCCAGAAGTAAACGCTGTCCACTGACTACTAATAGAGGACAGGTTATGGCTGTAAAAGCCATTGGATATGTCAAGTGTGGTTTTAAACCTTTTACACACAAGATTATCAACTAGGGCAGAACTGTGGGTATTCTGTACCGCGCACGTCCGGCAATGAGAGTTTAGGTGCCGGTAATCCAAAACTAGGCGGTACGACCCATCAGGCTTCGTTACAGTGAATAAAGGATTATTCATTGGTGACACACATAACACCCTGATATTCCAATTGCTCAAGGATTTCCGCGAATTGAGATCTAGCTTCGCGGCGCATGGGATATTCGGGTTGTGGTTGAGGCATAGACCGTAAGGGAATCTCATGGTTGGGGGACAATTTATCCCAGCCCACCTGAGTACGATTCAAAGCCGGTGCAAGCACCTGAGCCCATTCTTCGGCAAACCTTTCAGCATGCTCCTTTGGCACTGTATGCGCAAAGGACGGGAGGATTACCTCCTCCCCTCTGGGAGCATCTAAAATGAAATTCGGGGCCAGTCTGCCTCTGCCAAGAGATTGTCATAGGAAGAGGTCAGATTATCCCAAAAAATCCCTTGTATTGTGCGTTGTATGTCACCTTCAATTAAGAGTACTATGTCATATAGTCTGTCAGGGAGAGCCACTCTAGTGTCCGCAGTTTCTACAGTAATGAACGTGTCAGTTTCTGTCGCCTCCAGAAATGGACGTAGTGCTTGCCGCACTACTGTAACCTCCACTGCGCTGTCGAGCAGCGTTAGTGCCCATGTCAGGTTCCAAAGATGCGTCCGCACTATCTGTGGCATACCTCGCTGTTAGCGCAGCAACCTTCTTCTTCTGAAACGGGGGACGTTGACGTGCAAACTCGTCTTGCTTTCCTTTACGTCAGCCTGACGGGGTTGCTCAGGTGCTTGTTGGGCACCCCGACCTTTGCCACGTTCTCTACCACCGGACTGCGAGGCCGATGTTTCCTGTGAAGAACAAGGAGAACGTTCAGTAACCTGAAATCTATCAGGTGACTTAATACTAGTGCGATCGCGCAAATCGTGTGTGCGTTCACTAGTTGGCTGTATGGGAGACACAGGTCGAGATCCCTGTTTCTGTTGCTGCTTTCCCTGTTTCTTTTGTCGCCAATTTTGCTTTGGAAAAGTTGGACGATCGTCTTTAACAGACGAGCTCACCTTAGTTTGTTGTATCAAGTCAGGAATGACTATAGTTGGTTTAACCCCTAAACTACTGCTGCCAATTGTTCTATACGCTTCTGCAATAATTTTAGGCAACTCTTTGGGCTTATCGAGCTCATCGACGTGGGCTAAGCCATTAGCCACTTGGAATTGTACCGCATCTCCCTTGAGATTACCAAGGACGAGAGAGGCAACTACGTCGAATACTCCGACAAGTCGCATTCCCAACTCAACAGCCGCCTCCGGACCGTGGTTATCTTGAACACGTTTAATGACGGAGGGAAGCACAGCCATAGACGGAGTGCCAAAGCACTTCGAGTAGACCGCGGCAAAAACCTTACCCCAGTTGTCACAATCGGACACTTCTGGGACTAAGTCTTTCGGCAAACTAATGGTGAGGATTATGTATTTCTCCACTGTTGTAGAGTGTGGAAACACTGCTTCCAGTTGGTCAAATTTCTCGGCAAGCCAATAAGGCAAATCGTCCTTATTCTGGGTGCGCTTGCCCATCACTGAATTAACTATGACTGGGCTAATAACAACCGCAGGGTGACCAGCTGGTAGACCCGCAACAGCAGATGTCCCCACCTGCACATTGCGCGAAACGTATTGCACCAAAGCCCTATATACTGTAATGAGGGCTGTATGGAGTGTACGCAATTCATCCACCGCAATAGTCAAATAGCTCCTGGAATCGACAAAGGGCCGAGTCTAGCCGGTGCAACCACATGCGGAAGGGCGCCATTAAACCAAATGCTATGCTGCCAGGCTGAAAGGGGAATCTCCAGCGTCCTGTATGGCATATAATTTGCTGGGACCCGTGTGTGAGTATACGAGTGAAACGTCTTATCATTCGCATTCACTTCCGGCAGCGTTACCCAAGAGTAAAACAACTCGTAAGGGTGAGACGCGTCCGCACTCACCACAAAAATTACGGCCATCCCATCGTCCGGTACCCCATACTGCGTTAAATGACGCCGCAAAGGCGTACGACTATGTGCTGCAATTTCGACCGCCATAAGGACACAGAGAAGAACAACAATGGATTTTACAGTAGCACAAGGGTTCAGAAATATAAAACACCTTTTTAATTAACAAGCTTGAATGAACCTATTAGGTTACTAACAGGTAGGTGAAATCCGTCACTCCTGTTATCCGGAAACAAGAGTGGGGGTGTTGTGGACTATTCTAAGCACTACTAAGGCGTTTCAAATCAAAAGACCAAACGTTAGGTGCGCCATGTTGCAGGGATTCTGCGCATGCACAGAACTATGCGCAGGAAACCAGGACATCAGTGAATTGTGGTGTACCAAAAAACTCACCTCAGTACCCAGAACCCCTATCCGACCAGCATCAGTGTCCCATTTGTTATCCATATTATCTCTGAGGTCCCAATGTATAGACAACCCAGAACAAGCGACTTAGAGTATTCTCAGGAATGGTGGGAATCAGAAATACCTATTCGGTATTATTCTCATATCAATCCACAACAAAAGTAATCAGAGACACGGTAAAGTTTAAAAGGTTTATTTTATAAACTACGTGTCCTAAGATGCAGTACTTTAGCTAACATAAGCAGACAAATGATTATAATTAAAACCATCAGCATTGTTACAATACCATAGAAAATGAAAGGAGAAATCATAGTATAAATGACAGTGGAATGCAGCCACCTTCCTTTCGCTAGTAAACTAATATTATTAGGCTAATAGAAGGTCTCTAGGCTTGAATGGGGAACCCCATACCATAAAGATCAGCTTTAGGTGAATCACATCACAGGATCAGCTTTGCTCTGCGCCTGGAAATGTTCTTCTCCAGAATGTGTTTCTAACGCATGCAAACTGTAATATTAAAGGCTCTCGACATTCAGGTATTTGCAGCTGTGTGCATATTATGACATACCTTGTCTGGCGGCTCAGAGTGTTTTGCACACAATGTTCAGACCAAGGTTGCAGTGCACGTCTAGGCATGTGAACAACAGACAGTTCTCATGTGAAGAAAGGGCAAGCAAGCAGTTCTCAAATAATAACGTCTCAGCAGTGTCGTGTGCAAAAGCAGCAAAAGTGGCAAGATGGCTTTCTAAAAGCTAACGCGCTTATGCTAACATAGCAATGTATGCATCTAAATCTCTACCTTCACTACACCCAACCTAACTGAACCACATTCCTGCTAGAGACCTGAGTAGTATATATAATGGGGAGTAAAAGCCAGCAGAGGGGGCCCTGTCTCACACCCTTACCACTTCCCTGAAATTTCTTTCTATAGATCGTATGCTCGAAATGGCGATAGGGATTGTGAGCACCGAGATCACCCTCTCAGAAAGGAGGATGTTGTTAAATCTAGGCTCTCCTGCTCTGGCCTCACAACGCCTACAACCATTCCAGCCTCTCAACAGAGGCTCATACAGGTCTTGACCTACCTGCCACCCCATCCCAGGGCCTATTTCTCAGTCTCACATTGAAACCACAATCCCTGGCAGGAGCCACCAGTGTGGAGAATGACAACCATTCCCCTGACCATGCCACTTCCTTGCCCCCGCCAAATCCAAAAGGGTGACAAGCCCAAAACAAACAAGCAAGGGAGCTAAGGCCACAAACCCTGCTTCCTATAACAAATCAAGTTGCTTACCAGATAAAGCTTTGCAGCGTGACCTCTACCTTTAGTCACTCCTGACCCCGAAAAAAAAGAGGGTCCTCAAGAACCCACATTCCAGTACATGTCCATGCTAATAGTAAGCTGTACAAAAAGATTAAGAGATTATTCTAAGGGCAGAGCTTGTTCCCCTTGTAGCAAGCCTTGATGCTCTGGACATCAAAATAGAGGCCTCCAGGAGTCCTCCTCCCCCAGCAGTAGGAATTAAATCTTCCCCACTATTGTGCTGTTACATCACGCTGAGCAGATAAGGTCCAAGCCTTTCCCTCTATTGCAAATGCCCTGCCTGCTTGAATCTACAACTTGACAGGGCGCAGCAGGCTTAGTGGGTAATCCAGAGGGACGAGCCCGGGCTAACAAAGATGCAGTGGATGGAAAGAAAAGGCATGTCCAGCACAAATGGCCATTTAGGAAGAGTAAAAAGAACAGATGAGCGGCGGAATGCTTAACAATGTAAACACTCACTCCCAGTCACAGGTCTGGGTTCAATCCATTGTTTTTTTGCTCACTATGCCACCCCAGTCTGTATCCAGCCATGGTGAATGTTTGACAATGTTCACATTCCGTCCATCATCTTTCTGTGTTGCTATAGTTACCTAAGTGGGAAGGGAATGTCCAGGAGTGGGTCATGGGCTCACTGTGCCACTGGATCAATCTAGGCTGGCTGATGTGGGGTGATACCACTGAACTGGTCCCAGGATGCTCGTTTCTGGTCCAGAGAGGGCGTGGCCTGACAATTTGGGCTGGACTATTCTATGGGAGGCAGGTTTAGGACTGATTTGCATATGGCTGGGTACCAAATGGTGTGGCATGGTGAGCAAAAACAAACTATGGATTAAACCCTGATCTGTGACCGGGGGCAAATGTTTGAACCCCCCAATTGTCCCCAGAGTGCACGCCCTACCTGATTTTCCTACAGAATCTTTCTGAGATACCCCCTGGTGCAAGCGAAGATTCCCTGCCCCTGAAAAACAAAGCTGCTCACTGGATAAAAACAAATGTGAGGTGGTCCCAGGAATTAGCCCAAGAGGTCAAATGTGTAAGAAGGGCCACTTGGTTAGACAAACATCCCAATGACTGTTGTGGGGACAAAGTATTAGTTACCTTCAAGCCTCCATTATTGGTAGAATTGCTTCTACTGTGATTAAGCTCAATAACTTCTCCTCTAGGCCAAATTAAAGTGCTCCCACTAGGGTATTTCTAAAGACCAGCTGCTGCACTCACCTCTAATTGGGATACATCCATCAGAGACCATGGGCAAATAATTGTCAATATAGTCACAAAAAACACTTTTGAACCCCTTTCCCTTTTGAATGCCCAAGATTGACGATGTGTGAAAATGTTACTTAGGAGCATCAGCACATCCCCTAGAGGGGGGAACTACCAGGATTACTTTGGATTCGCCAGTACATTAGATCTAGTAGCGTCAAAAGGGGCTCATTGCCACGCAGTGGATTCCCCTTCCTCCATGAATTGCGCTATAGATGCATCTAGAGCACCATCAAAAACAGGATGCCAACTGAGTGTTCCTGATTCTGACATTGTTAATGCCATAACAGCTACTGCCAATTTGACACCAAAAAAGGGGACACACAACAATTTTGCACCTCTGTCCTCTGCAATAAGTGCATCCCATAGACAGGCATCTCTGATCTCTGATTCTCCTCACCCTAGCCAAAGCTCCAACTCAGCAGGGACAATCAGAATTCTCTTGTGGAACATTGCTGGTATTAAGTCCAAAGAGCTGCACCAGACTGGACAGAATATATAGACCAATTCGACGTATGTAAGCTCCAAGAGACATGGGCAATTGAACCTCGGTTTAAATCTGGCTACACCACATATTATGTCAAAGCACTGCCATCTGTTCGAGGCAGGGCATCAGGGGGCCTTTTGACTTTGGTCAAATAGATTCAAACCTACGAATCAAAACATTGACTCGTCAGATATTTTGGGGCTAAAAACACATTCCCCAGAGAATACTTGCATGTATTTGTTTATTGTCTACTGTAGACCCAGAAGCAGAAGTGTGAAACTGTCTACTGTAAACATCTTGCAACATTGTTAGACAGATCAACTCCAAGGATATGGTCATTATAAGTGGAGATTTTAATATAGACTTTTAAACCATATACGGCTATTATTTAATGGCGGAGGAAGAGGACGAGAGCTGGGGTATCCCCTCCCTTCCCTCAGCTCAAGATCCTATATCTCGAGCTTAGTGGTTGCCATGCAGGTTGTCCACTTCATGACATTAAATGGGCTGAGGGCATGTAATGGAGATCTGTATCTGACAAGCTGGGGCACTCACATTTAAGAAAGGTTCTATAAGATCAAAAATTGATTACATCATGACCAGGGTTGTCATGTGGGAAAGACTGGTGGACTCTGAAGGGGATAAAAGAGGAGAAAGTGACCACTACCCCTTACACCTTAACGTCCTGGGTTATAGCTCCAACTACCCGCCCCTGCAGCACCACAAATAATGCCAATAATGGGAAACAACCATAGGTCCACCAAATTGCTCTCAATTGTGGGGAATGCAGAGAACATGACAGAGATCTATGACGTATTTGCGAGGGTCTGGTCTTGGCTAAATAGCCTGGAAAATCCTGGGATTTGTATCACTGATCCACACAAAGCTGGTAGCATCTTTAATACTGATCTTGACGCAACCACCAAAAAAGAAGCTCCCTACCAGGGCGCATAATGTAGATAGTAATCTATGGTACTCAAAGGACTATAGATTGGCAAAACAAGTACTGCGGAATGCTCTAAAAAATAAAAATGTACCTGAGGTTCGCATAGCCAGAGACTTATACAAGAAGACACTAAGAAGTGCAAGGGCCAAGTGGGAGGATGCCAGCTGTAGCGATCTGGTAATGGCTACAACGTCCAGCGTCAATTCTCATTTTGGAAAATAGTTGCCCATGGGAGCAGGAGTTCCAACTTACAAGTAGACTGACACCTGAATCCTGAGGCTTAGGTAGACCATTTCACTAAGTTATACGATCACGCCGCAATCGACCTTTTCGCACTAACTTGCCTTCCGCCGCTTCCCAAACTTCAGTCATTTAGACCTTCACTTCACACGAGAAGAAACCATGATAGCTATCACTACAATTAAATTGGACAAGACCCCAGGAGCAGACAAAATCCCACGTTAGTCTATCCCCCATATTTTAACTGCCTGCAATAGCTGCAGGGGCTCCAATCCCAGATACATGGAAGGGGGCGAAGATTATCCCTATTTACAAAAAGGGGGGTCGGGCAGTCCTGCTAATTATAGGACAATAAGCCTTTTCAACATTCTCCAAAAGTTTTATGCGAGGCAGTTCCTAAACAAATTAAATGACTGATTGAGGGTGCAGATATCCTAACCCCCGTAACAAGCTGGATTCAGACCTAAAGTCAGCATTACAGACCAAGTACTGATTCTGCTCCTTATAATTTGGAAGTATACAAGTCTCAAGGAAGGACATTTGTACATAGCCTTTGTTGACCTCAAAGCAGCCTTTGCTAAGTCCCTCTGGAGCTCCTATGGGCGTCACTGAAAACCCTAGAGGTATATGGATGCCCTGCTTGGCCAACTAGTAAAACTTCATCAAGATAATTATGCCCAAGTGCAATGGGGTACTCTGGGTTAACTAACAGACCGGATCCCAATACGCAGATGGGTTAGACAAGGGTGTGTGCTGTCCTCCACCCTTTTTTCATCAATGATGATTTTGAGGTCCTCGAAAAAGGAGATCTAGACACCCCCAAATTTGAAGGGGATAGCATGCCTGCTTTACTATTGGCCGACGACACTCTCCTAATCTCACACACACCTATGGGATTACAGCAATTTTTGGACAATTTTAATTCTTCCTGTGTGGCTAGGGGTCTTGAGATTAACATTTCAAAAAAACAAATTTATGGTAGTCAGACCCAACAGATCATTTAAAAACACCATAGCCTTAGGTAATGAGAAACTGGAACAGGTTTTTAGATTCAAATATTTGAGCATTATGCTGGATATTAGGGTTTCATGTTCCCCTCACACCCAGAAGAGAAGGGCGGTGCTCCAACATCAGGCATCAATTATCTTAAAAATAAAACATCACGGGACAATCTCAAGGGCACTACTCCCGGCAATGGAGTTATACAGACTAAAAGTCTATTCAGTTGCCTTAAATTCCTGCCAATGCTTCATTATTTCCCCAAGAATAATCCCTTAATACCTATGTTTCGTGACGTGGCTCCAAACAGGTGGGAGATATTTCCAGCTAAGGCCCCTTATGTACTGTGTAAGGATCAGGACTACAGAGGAGCTTAAGCTATAACGTAACACATTAAAGGAACAGTTGTCAGTCGATACAGGTCTAACTTTCTCATGGTTTAGGCATGTTCAATCCTGGTATGAAAAACTGAGCCTTGGATCTTTTTGGTCGGACCCTACATCGATGACTCATTCCTCAAAGAAACAGCCAAAAGTCTGCTATTGGCCAATACCCAAGCTAATCTCTTCCTTCCCTCCAGCCAAGGGAAATTGTTAAATCAGATTCTCCTTCTTAAAGACACTCCCTCATATTAGGCATTCTTAGATATTCCCCAACAGCAGCTCGCAAAAGCTTTATATTTGAAGTTCCATTATGGCACAGTTGAGATAGGGTCCTTTACATTCACGTGGAATGCTGGCAGGAGCACTGACCTTAATGACCTCTTTATAATGTGCCCCTTGACAGCAAAATAAAGTGCAAGTCATGTCTTGTTTTCTGCTCTACAAACAAAAAGCCGAAAAACATGGATTCGCCCACTTGGTAGCCATCTAGCCATTAGGAGGCACATTGAGCCCTTAAGGGTGATAAAGGATGACACATCCATTTGCACAGTTGCTACCCTAAGTAAATACCTATTTTTTATTAGGGTTGATGAGGAACAAAAAAGGCCAAATATTTTAGGCCTGTTGAGCAGGCTGATTGGTAAAGCATGCTGGGCTATATCAAGCATATCCATTTCCCTCTCCAATTGATTGATCAATTAAGAAAAGGATGAAATGTAAAGTTATTCAGAAAATGTGCTAGGGACTGATGCACTTTCTCCATTTCCCAATATTTATTGGGTTTTTGTGTCCAGTCTTTCATAATCATCTACAACCATCTACAATTCTCCAGGGCATATTATCAAGCCCATTATCGCAGCTTGGTACCCCAGCACCTTCACTTCCCTCACACTGCACAGGAACAGCTGGAGACCAAGCAAGGCTTCTACGCCACGGGAACAAAGCAAATGAGAGTGATGCTGAGGCTAACCAATGGTAAGCTATGAGTGGGCTGTAAGCCCACTGATTGTAAAGAACATGTTTTAAAGAGACACCACCTACACCTTCTAGCTGAGAGCTAAAAACACAGAAGGCAGACAGTTTTTATTGCTTGTTCGACCCAAACAAGTATAACAATTTGATTCTTTTAGGCATGGGCAGATTAAGTGATTTGCGCAGTATTCAAGGAGGTTAAGCCGACGCTACACTCAAACTTGGTTTCCCAGTTTATAAGTTGGCAGCTCTGGCCATTAGGCCACATCTTCTATCAGAAAGTTAAAAATAGTGTGTGAACTTACTACACAGAAGTAGAAGCTGATTGATGTGCATTATGTTTTTTTAATTATTCATTGCGTGTTTGAAACACAAAAGCATTTCTGTTCTCCTCTAGACCTGCACCCGATGCCTGAAACACTGTCTGAATTTCTTGAGAGTTCAGATGATAGTTGTTAGGCTATTTAAATTTGGGCTTAATACCATTGCTCTAGATGGGAATCGGGCCAGTTGCTCAAACGAAATGCATACCATTAATGTGAGTTTACTTTCACAAAGCAGGGTATGACACAAATCTTATTTCTAATTAAACGTTAGCGCCACAAATAAATACTGTAGGGGCATATTATCAAGAACGGCGTTAAAAATTATCGCCGGTTTAGCGGCAGAAAACTGCCGCTAAAGCGGCGATAATGGGCTTGATAATATGCCCTTGAGAATTCCAATTGAAGTCAATGTTCTGGTGTGAACATGGGCTTTTCTATTGGAATTCTCCAGGGCATATTATCAAGCCCATTATCTCCGCTTTAGCGGCAGTTTTCTGCCGCTAAACCGGTGATAATTTTAACGCCGTCCTTGATAATATGCCCGTAATTCGTCCAGCATCGCTCATAAAGAGCCGTCATGTGTACAATTCTCTAGTAAGAGTTTGGTGGCAGCTGTTTGTTTATTTTTTGGTTGGACCCATTAATCTGATGGGACTTGGGCGGTTTACATGTTTTTTAATTATGTATAGGGACAGCTGTAATGCGCAGTTCTAATTCCTAAAAAACACAATATGAAAGATGCACAACAGAATGTATTCAAACATGGCCGTTCATCTTATGTAGATGCATGCACGCTTGCGGATGGCCATTCTCAAATCGTTTTGGGCAACATTGATTCATGAAACATACATGCATATATCAAGAAATGCAAGCAGACTGGGTGCAGCATGTGGGGAGCTGCCAGGTCCTCATCAAACAAAATAATAATACTAAGGAAATGTGAAAAGAATTCCAGCGAACCTTGCCAAGTGAACTATTTTCTTTGCGGATAATGATATTCTGCTCTACCAAAATGCTTGCTGTCACTCACACAGAAAAGGATGAATGGCTGAAGAGAGGTGACCAGTTGTCAGATGCTGCATGCCATGGTGAGCAGAAGCAAAATGTGAATGAAGCTACAACAGACCAATGGATGAAGAGGGCTTACTGAAAGCCTCTCTGTATCTATATAGAAGTATGTATATTTTATAGAGCTTAGAAAAAAAAGATCTTGGCTAACGCCGGCTCTATTTAAAAACAGTGCTTAAAACAAGGCTCTTCATAAGGCCTCAAGATTTAGTTTGATTGACCAATGAAATTGCACTTGCTGAGGAACCCACAATAGTAAATCAATATGGTGGATGAGAATCAGTAGGATAGGACAGTTGGGTCTGTTAATGAGAAAAGGTCATGAACATCCGCTAAAATTACCCAAAGAAACTCAGAAGAGTTATTTTCCTAATTTGTTGTGTTCCCTGGGTAATTCAGTGAAGGATAATCTTAGAATAGTGGACTCTCGATATCCCACACTTCCTTTTGAAGTAGTGTTGTATTTATTTCTAAATGTTTTATCGCATGCCAAAATATACTAGATCCACAAAACTCTTCAATACATGCATCTTATTATGTTATGTAGATTCTTATGGTGCAGGCTATTACCTGTTAGGGTATTCAGGTGCTGAAGTAGAAATGCAGGTCCAGCGGTGCCCCTAATTGAACTGCCAGGTCTTCAGCTTCTTGCGGAAGTTGAGGAGTGGAGTGGCAGTCCTGATGTGCAGAGGGAATTCGTTCCAGATTTTGGTGGCGATAAACTCACTTGTCGAACATGCAAATATTTTTTTTAATTCACCATGCAGGGGCAGAACCAATGCGCAGGAAAAGTAAGTCCTGTCTGGCCGATCTGGTAGAGACATCAATTTGATAGTTTTGAGGAATGAAGAGGTACACACAGAAAAAAGCTTCAAGGATTTCCGTGGATTTCATATGGTATAATCCAGATTGCTTCATTTAAAACTTCCAGTAGAATGGTTCTGTGCCATTGGAGCAGACAAATATAATAAAAACACATATGAGACTGCATGAGAAACATCAGCCTAAAGTGAAGAGGATACATCTAAAACCATAAATATAGAAGAGAAGGATATTTCTAAGAGGACATTTGTCAGACGTGGGCTGTTTGGACAAAATATGAAGTCCAAAATATCGTGTGGACAAAATATCTTGTCAAGAATATCGAGGTCAAGAATATTGTGAAGGTACGTTTTCTATGGGTATGCGAAGTTTTACTATACTTAATTCCACATTTATGTACCTTGTTGATATAAATATATATATATATATATCTTCAAGGTGCGTAGATGTGGAGTTAAGAATAGTAAATCTATGCTTACCTATTTGCACTTACCTTCTCAAAAATGTTATATTCGATATTTTTGACACAATATTCCGTCCGCACAATATTTTTGCCCTCCGTATTCTGTCAGCGATCCAGAGGTGGTTCATTGTGGTTTACTCTTCTGTAGATATACATTTAGTTTGTTCCAAAGTGATCTATTGCTCTTCATCTGTTCTTTAAAGTTAGATGTTCATTGTTGCTTCTATATTATAGCCAGGCCCACCAATCAAACAAAAAAGTGACCTCCATTCTTCCACTTAGTATGGTTCGGACTGGAGTCCATGTTGAAAAATAAAACAAAAAGAAAGCATCTCTCTAATCCAATTCAAATGAGCCCTGAATAGCTGAGTCCTGAATAGCATGCACCCCGAAGAACTATGAACTATGGCGATTCAGATTACTTCTTTTATAAATTTAGATATTTTGGTTGAATTGTTTTAGACTTGAATGCTACGTGCTGTAGGCCAGTGTTGTCCTCCTGGCAGTGCTAGCAAGACTCTCAGGAAGATGCAGGGAGCAGCCGTCAATAGGATATTCTTGATCATGGTGAAAAGACCTGTGAGCAGTCATGATCAAATTTGGGCAAGAAAAAGGGATACTTTAGTGATAGGTGGTTAGTTCCTTATGCGCTTCCAGTGTTCCTGGGTTTTATTTGTTGGCTAGCAGACCTTAAGGTGTCCTTCATCTATTTACATTTTTTGATTGAGTTGGGATTTTAAAAGTGTGCATAGTTTACATATAGGCTCTCCTGTTTTAGGTTTAAACCTATAGTAACTGATAAAACCACACTGACAGGAAAACAAGCCTCAAAGGGTAAACACATAAACACTGATAAATACCTGAACTTTATTTCTCCCTGAAAGGGTCAACACAACGCAACTTTGTCAAATAAGGTAGCACCAAGAAAGTTCAGTCTAAAATTATTCTGCTTGTGTTTTGTTGTTTAGGGATGTCACTAAAATATTGTTTCTTCTTCCCTTTGTTTCTGTCAGTTTTGTATTAAAGGTGCAGGGTTTAGAAGCATATTTTAGGTCTGATATAATTAGTTGATAGACTGTAGAGAATCTGGGAATATTTAAATAATATTTGATCTTTGGCTAGTGTTTAATCTTTCTCTGATTGGTGAAAAAACTGGTGCATAAGTATCTTGGCCAATATGCACTATCACATTTACCCACGGACATAGAATGATTAAAATCTTTCGATACATTAGCTGCCTTTTCTAACAAGTCAATATTGATAGCATGCCAATTGCTAAACACCACAGGCTTTAAACATTCAATGCAGAATGTAGTGACAAGTACCCGTGAAAGCAGTGCTGTTACTATGCACATGTGTTAGTGGTAAAAACATCACACAAGACTTTCCACACACCAACAAAATTCATAGCTGCAAGGAATGCCACTGTTGTGCGTGTGATAACTTAAGGTAATCCTGGCTTTTTACCCAACTGCGTTGTACTGCTGGCACTTTGAAGCCATAGTTACAATGTTTACAGCAAAATTTCAAATCCCAGAATACAATGTGATGTCTGTTGAAAGGTCATAACTGACTGAAAGTGAGACATATGCTGCATGGACACTTGGCACTATGAATGTTCACACAACAGCAGCACCACTTTAATGTAGTAAAGCAAAGAGTCCTGAAAATCAGAGGCAAGCATGCCTAAGGCATTATGTGTCAGGTGTCTTATAATGCAGAGATACAAATTAATCTGGTGTCATTCAAAACGTTAAAGGTTTCAGCATGGTCATATGGGGCTGGCAGCGATGACCACCCCTTCAATGTTATAATATTTAGTAAGGAGTAGGGGATCCCCAGCTGTGTTTATGAATATGTTAATTAAAACATTTGAATATAGCACTCTTACATTTTTTATCCACTAAAAATCACCAGACAGGGGTGCAGCAAAATGTGTGGCAGAGGTAATGAGATGTGAGAGAGGATAATGAGATGTGAGAGAGGATAATGAGATGTGAGAGAGGATAATGAGATGTGAGCTAGAGTCCAATGCACAGACTTTATATGCTTAAAAGTGTCTAACATAAGTCCATTGGATACACTGCCAATGGGAAGACATTAAATACCCTGCATTAATTCTCCTTTATATTAATTACTTTCTTTATTACAATCAGTGCAAAAAACAACAAGTCTTGTAAAACTGCACAAACATAGATTTTGTCTATTGTGGGGGGTTGGGCAGCTGAATAAACACTGATAAGCACTGGTTTCAAAAGGTTTGGAAAACAGCACTGAAATCCATAAAAATAAACAACGAAAAAAGCACAGTCTATTGATATACTTTAGAAACCATGTGGCCTTAGGTAGCTAATGTTTGCAAATCCTTCTGCCCTAGAAGATGGCCCAGTTGCATCATAGAAGCTTTTCATTTCAAATATGTATAAAAATCCAAGATTTTTTTAAATCAAAGTGTGGTTGTGAGGTCCTAAAACTAGCTCGAGGGAGGAGCATATTTGTGGAATTTATTGCAAAACAGGGTTCACATCAGTAGTTATCATTTTGATATCACACAGACCTCATGGAAAGCAAAGACATTTTATTGGTTAGTAGTAATGCCTGGGTAGTTACAAATGAATATCTTCTAATTTTGTTTTTCTTGATAGTGGATACCATATGATTCAGAACGAGTAAGGATTCTGCATTATTTTGCTATTTGAAAGGTGTTTCTGTCTTTACAGAGGTCCTCGTCATATCAGATAGTTTAATGTCAGAAAACGTTTGCCAACTTAATACCTTGTAGACATTTCCCAAGTCTCAGTTTATGTAGCAATATTCTGGGCTTCTTGTTTTTCCAAAACAACTTGGAAATCAATAAATCAGTGTAATTGAAGAAATCCTTCGATAAGCATATAGAGAACAAACAAGGGAGGTAGCTGACCATAGGAATGACCCTTATTTGTTCTCTTCATCAACCCTTATCCGAGGGGCATATTTATGAAGGTTTTGTATCGCCCTTGCCCCACACAAGGGGCTGCAAGGGTGATGCAAAAATGAAGTCAGATTTATTAAACCACGGAAGGCCAACTAGCCCGGGGCTTGATAAATCCAGAGTAACGCAACACAGCGCAAATCGCTGTGTTGCATTACTCTACCCCAGGGTGCCGTTCCATGGATGGATGCACCTGCAGCACACATAGAAAGAGGGAAATGCTTCAAAGGATTGTTTTTGTGCAGAAAAGTGTCACTTCCTGCACGAAAACAAGCACTGCCCGTGTCTAGTGTGCCTATGCCTCGTCGGGCTTCCTTCAGAAGTATTCTCCCTTCGCAGCGTGCCCATTTTTCTAGCTCTCTTCTCCATGTCCCAACTCTCAGCCCTACGTAGACTTCCAGTTCATGGGGATTTTTCCGTTTGGCCAGGACTTATGCCAGATCTTGGCATTTCCCTGTCACTTTGGTTTTAGCTGTATGTGGGAACCATCCCAATAGGCAATGGCTTGGGGTGTGAGGGATCTCCTTGTCTGTGATAGTTTCCACTATATGTAGTACCTCTTCCCAGAAAGCACTCAGAGGGTGCACTCCCAGAACATGTGTAGATTATGCGCTTCTCTTTCCCCACATCGGGGGCAAGCTGCTGCCTCCACTTGAAAAAATCATCTAATTCACACCGGGATAAGGTATGTACTATGTGAGATACTAATTTGAACCGCTCATTCCCAAGACTTTCGGGGTCCTCTCTGCTATGGTCTCCCAATCTGCCTCAGGGATCGGGGTCCCCAAGTCCTCCTTCCATTACAGTCGCAACTGTTCCATGGGCTGCTGGATATCATGACAGATCTCCCTATAAAGGCATGACACAGTTTTTATCCTGCCTGCTGATAAAGCCACTAGGTTACACTGGGCGGTAAGGGGCAATGAAAACTGGAAAATGACACCCATGTCATGGAAGAATACTCCTATGGCTTGGAGATCATTGCTTTTATTTATTTTTAAAAAAACAAATTCCTGCTCTGGGCTGCCATGACGGCTGTTCCTGGAAATGCAAGCGATGTCCACTGGGTCTTTCTAAATTTGGGGGGCGGAGAACCCTTGCCATGGCAGGAGTATCAGTCAAACTCTAAATCATACCCATAGCCTGGCTTCCTTTAGACAGACTCTGTGGTTCTCCTCTCGTTTGTAAAAAAAAAAGGGCCAAATGGTGCATTTAACAGTCCAATTTTCAGATAAAATGCCTACTATTGAAAAGGTTCTTGAGCAGAACTTATGTATTATTTCAGTACTTGGGTGTCCTCCCAGGCAACGCTAATCCACCCTATAAGCACAAATGCTCACCCTATCAAAGAAAACTTTTAAACATGGCAGAAACTGTGGGTTTTTTCAGCACAATGTCTCTACAAAGTGGCTAAACAGCAATATACATCAAAAGCACCTACAAAATGATGTCACTTTCAAAAGTCAATTGCTCCCGTGGTAATGTATGGCTTGCTCATGCAGTTGTCTCTGGGGCGCAGAGCTCTGCGACGTATTTGCAATCTGACAAATAAAATATGTTTTTTAAAAAAAAAAGCACCTACAAAATCTTATTATGCCATGTCTCACTGCCTAGTATTTTTCAAACTTCTCATAGCATTTTGTTTCAAATCAGTCACTAAAATACTTTATTTTGGTCAAAGGAAAATACAAACACCGAGAATAATATATTTATGCAAATCTATATCGGTTCATATCAGCCGTCCATTTACAAAATATGTTTGTTCTTACATATTAAAAGATCTCATGATTTATAATCAACAAAAAAACACCTTCACCTAAAACAAATAATCAAACCACCAGCAGTATTTATTAACTTAAGCCAGTCCTTACTTTAAGAGCTGCTCTAATAACTCTTGGTACACTGAAACTGGTTAGATGAAAATTATCATTAGGAGTTCATAAAATTCAGTATACAATTAAATTATTCCCTGAAATTAGTAAAGGTCTTATAGAATTATTGGGACTCACAAAGGCGACAAAAGAAATAAAATAGATATAGGTTAGAAGCGGACGTAACTCTTGTAATTTACTGTGGCGTAGTTAGGCAAAATTACAGCATAATAACGCAAGACTATGCAAGGATCCTAACCCAGCATTTAGCACTATTTTCTTAGTGCCAAATGCATCTTTGCATCCAACAGGGACTCGAGGATACATTTTGGGGCCGATTACGATCCTGGAAAAACCCGGTACAAACCGTGGGTCGGAGCTTTTTCTCCGTCCGACTCGTACCGGGTTGTAAAACTTTACAAACTTGCAATTACGATTCGTACGGAAACACCATTCCCGTACGATTCGGAAAAAAGACCAACCGACAGAAAAATACATACAAATGTGATCCGGGACACCGCGGACGTGACGTCCGGACGGAGTTAGGCATGTTTTTACGTACTAGCAATTACGATTCGCACCGACTGCAGTCCGGATGGTAAAATTTTTACGGCACCTAAAAAGTGCCGGAAAAACTAAGTACGCAGCGATGCGAGCTGATTAGAGGGCCCGGTACGCGCCGTACCCCCCCCCGCCCCCCGTATGTACGGAGCGTACCCCCCAGCCCCCCGTATGTACGGAGCGTACCCCCGTACCCCCCAGCCCCCCGTATGTACGGAGCGTACCCCCATACCCCCCAGCCCCCCGTATGTACGGAGCTTACCCCCACCCCCGTATGTACGGTGCGGACCCCCAGCGCTACGCGCTGGGGGTCCGCACCGTACATATGGGGGTGAGGATACGCTCCGTACATACGGGGGGCTGGGGGTACGGGGGTACGCTCCGTACATACGGGGGGCTGGGGGGTACACTCCGTACATACGGGGGGCTTGGGGGTACGCTCCGTACATACGGGGGGCTGGGGGTACGGCGCCCCCATCCGCGGGGGTCTGGGGTTACGGCGCGAACATACGGGGGCGGGGGGGGGGTACGGCGCGTACCAGGCACTTGTTTGGACATCTCCATGGTTGCTATGGGAGTTCGCTCCGGACGGTCTTTTTTCCATACAGTTGTACAATCGGACGGATGGGACGGATCGTAATTGCGCATTGGGACTTCAGTTTTCCCATTTGTACGTAAAAATGTCCGGGGACGTGTCGGAGACTTTTCCCGACCCGAGGACGTGTGGGGGGATTTTCCCAATGCGATTTGTATGGACTTTTTCCCATACGAATCGTACTTGGCAGTTTGTACGGCGCTTTTACCATTTGTACGGAAAAAAGTCCAGATTCAATTCGGTTGGGGAAATTTTTTCCAGGATCCTAATCGGCACCAAATTTGTGCTAAGAAAATAGCGCTAAATGCAACAGAACACAGACAGCAGCCGTCGAAACGTGCTTGCACTCGCTAAATTTGCTGTTCTTGTGCTCCTGCGGTAGAATTTTTGTGCCAAATTACTCATAATTACGTGAACTGGTGTATCCATGAAATATTTGGTAATTTCCTGTCAAAAGAGTAACACAAAATTACCAAAAGGACACTAATTACTCTGGCATAATTAAAATTCCACCCAGGCGAACACTGGTTGGATTTGATTTGCTATCATAACGAAAAGGTCAATAGTTTTTCTCTGGAAATCTATCCTTGGAAAATCTCAGTAGTTCAGCTAGCATTTTGAATCTAAATTGTAGCAAAATGTTTCTCACTACCAGGTTATAAGTACAAACTTAACAAGAGCTGCACCAAAACAGCAGCCTTGATAACCACATGAGACATAACAGAAAGATTTTGTAACTTGGTCCTTTCATGAGTCAGAGAAGGGCCTGAATTGAAACATGCCATTATCCTGTTTTTGGGACTATGGCAAACCTCAATCAGCTTCATTATGATCTTATCTGCAGTTTATTTTCCTCACTGATTACTAAATGTATGACAACCACGGATTGCACTTGAATTTCCGTTTCTAGAAAGCCCACCAAGATGTTTTAGGAACCTTTGAAAGTGGATTGCACCACAAACGCCCACAGTAAAGGTGAACAACCTAATCTCTTAGGGGCATTTTATCAAGCCGAATTCCGTCGCTTTAGCGACCGTTTTCGGCCGAAAAGTAGCGAATTTCTTTACGCTCAATTATCAAGGACACGCTAACGCGTGTTTCCTTGAGTAAGCAGCCCTTTTTACTCCACTTTGGATGTCAGCAATGAATATCGCTAATGACATGCAAAGTAGGCGTTCCCTTCCATTACTCCATGTAAATCCGCGCTGACACGGCATCGCAATATTAGCAAGCCTCGATCAAACCCGCGATGCGATAAAATAAACCACGCTAACCGCGGTCATCGTAGGTTTGAAACGCTTGATTTGAAACAGACTTAGCCATACTTATAACGGCAGGTGGATTGTACGGCAGAGGCAACATCTTCCTATCACCAAGGATGAGCTTATTGCTGCCGTTTTTATGCTGGATTTCCAGCGATGTGCGCGGAATTCGCCGCTATCACAGGATTTATTATCGCCGTGGAGATATGCGTTGATAATAACATGGGGGCATATCAACAACAACCGGCGATAATTATCGCAAAGCGCACTTAGCGCTTGGATAATTATCGCCGGCTAGCGTGAATTTTTATTGCTGAGATAGCGTGCTATTAGCGACGCTTATCTCAATAGCGATAAAAATCTACACGCTAACAGGCTAACGTGAGATTATCGCTGGAAACCCAGCGATAATCACACGTTACCTTGTTGATAGGGACAGGCAAACTTAGCCATGATATCCTCCTTCCATAGGATATCATGGCCAAGTCTGAAAATTAGCAGACGTAAAAAAGCAGCGTCAACCGCGGTTAGCGCTGCTTTTTTTGTCTCTAACAGGGTTAACGACATTCTTGATAATAGGAGAAATGTCGCTTAGCGACATTTCTCCTATTATTTTACTCTGGAACGCCCCCTTTGCATCTCATTAGAGATGCAAGGGGAAGCGTAGAGTAAAAGGGTACTAACATGCAAATTTGCGTGTTAGCACCCTGTTGTTGATAGGGCGCTAGTTTTAGCTCTGCTTTTTTGGCTTTTAAAGCCAAAAAAGCAGAGATAAAGCCCTTGTTGATATGCTCCATGATCTCTCAGTGATTAAATCCTGCGATACGCGGCGTTGAGCAAAATCGCGCAAAGCGGGAAATGCGATATTTATCGCGTTTCCTTGATAGTATGCCCCTTAATTTCTCAAAAACATGCAAATCAATGTGTTGTTGGAGAGAGAAAGTTCACAGTCTGATATAATTTCAGTAGAACAGCCTGTGTGCATACTAGCAGGCATACTTAGAAAAGGTACAGAAACCTGTTTTAAGTGTAATGCCCATTACAGGAAATTAGGATACTTATCAGCGCAAAGCACAAGGTACACCTGGCTTTCAATTACTGTAACCTGAAAATATTGTTTAAACACCCAAGGGTGGCTTGGTAAATAAATTAAAAAGAGAAAGAACTCAAATCAAAAAGCATTGCCAAAGTGAAGTGTTGGTGTACAGGCCCTGGCACTGAAGTTCACTTCTTTGTAGGCAGATGGCTGAAGTGGCTGACCTGTTGCCCCATGCTGTATGATGTCATGGGTAGAAGTGAAATGGGAAAGATGACTCTAAAAACCAATAGATCGTGTGGGCTGACCCAAGCCTCACTACATATCTTTTTTGTGTGATTTTTTTTGTATTACATGAGGCTTGTGGACAGCTAAAGGTGTCTCTAGTCCTGACCTAAAACAGGTGGCTGCAGCGAGGGCAAGAGTTGTGAGGTAAGGGGAGGTCACGTGTGACTTATTTTCACAACATGATACAGGCTTGTCTGGTCCCGTTTCTTTGGGGTTCCCGAAGCCTGGCGCCGGAATTGAAGTTATTACAGCTGGGGCCTGGGGCTTAGGAAACTTTAACGAGGTCTGAGATCGGTTTACAGGCCGCCTTCAGGGGACAGCTGCTGTGGAGCCCACCTCTGAGCTGGCACCTTCTGTCTGACCACCCCACCCCACCCCACCCCCTACACTTACAAAACACAGCCCCTTCTGCCAAATGGAGAAAACAGTATTCCTTGATTCAAGAGATACCATCGCTCGAGTCTGTCCACTGAAATGACAATCTTCCAGTTATGACTCGAGGAATGTTTTCATTCATATGTATGTATGTATATATATATATATATATATATATATATATATATATATATATATATATATATATATATATATATATATATATATATATATATATATATATATATACCTTTATATTGACTGCAGTTAGATAAGGCCTCAAGTACTTCAAAAGGAGGAAAAGTCGTGTAA
The DNA here is from genome assembly GCF_964204655.1 of Triturus cristatus. NCBI lineage: Eukaryota > Metazoa > Chordata > Amphibia > Caudata > Salamandridae > Triturus > Triturus cristatus. The sequence continues at coordinate 725,125,197 of NC_140592.1, read as the reverse complement.
ATAATGATCATTCAAAGGTCCGTTTGTAAGTAAGGACGACAAGGCCCACCCCCTCCGCCATTTTTCTACTGGCGTAACGAAAAGTGACCTCTCTGCACGGTAAGTAGAGGGGCCCCCTCCGGGCTCAATCAGGAGCTCTCCGGCCAGAGTGCACTGCCGAGGGCGCCACTTGGAGCTTGCCCCCCTCCCCCCACCGCGGGGGCTGGGGGACCTGTGATACGCCCCTGGAGGGGGTCTGTCCCACATTCAGACTGTACACTGTCTTGTGGTATTTACAGCCTGGCCCGTCATATCTCCAAAGTTCTTTGAATATAAGGATTACCAGGCCCACACAGCCTTGTCCCTATAAAGACAGAGGCCCGTTAGGCCAAATTCATGGTCAAATAATATTCTTACTTTTTTTGTCTCTAAAAATCTACCTCTTGGGTCACTACAAATGTTGGCATGTATGTGTCACACCGCACTCACAACACCGTGGGTCCGTGGGCCTGTGCCAGTATTTTAACAGACACACACACTCGGCCCCTCCCCCCGCCCGTGTGAATTTAATTCACTGTAAATAAACATCAACAAAATAGGTGGCAAATGACCTCCCATCCTGCGCGCCAACGCGGGGCCCTTCCCAGTTGGCAGCGGCCACCCACGCCGACCAAACTCTCTCACAGAGGAACAGAAGGGGTGAAGGTCAGGAAAACATGTTCACCCCATTCTCCCACGGAATTATTCGATTTCGTTTATAAGGGAATAAGCTTGCGGTTTATTTTGGACAGACTTTTGCGGCGGGTGCAAGTCCGTACATATGAGTTAGTATAGACAGAAAAATAAAGTAGAAATCACGTGAGGTGAAAGTTTTGCATGTGTTTGTTGATTTTGTATTAATTTAAATTTTATTTCAGCATTTTTGGGCGCCCTACGAATGGGTCGATTCCACTATATTTTTCCTCAGACACGGAGGGTGAACTGGGCGAGCATTAATCAGAAACTGGTAGCATTTACCTTTCATGGGCGTGCCGTTGTCGGAATTACAGTGCCTCAGAAAATGCACTGCTCACATGCACTGGGCCATGCCTATCATACTGTTACAGAGGCACTGAAAATATAGCGTCACTATTACCCTTCGCTATTTAATTTTTGGGCCAACCCTAACCGCTGCAACTTATATTAAAATGTAACTTCGAGCAAATCTGCAACTACTACCTTCTTATGGGAATTCAGATTTTTTCTGTTAGTATCTTTCCTCGAGTGAATCTGGAAGAATATAGCAAGTTACAACGTGTGCTTTTTCAACGCGGTACTTTACAACGCGGATGTTACAACGACCACGTTGTTACCACGCGTGTCATTACAACGCAAGTCGTTTCAACAACTTGCTCTAGGGTGCGTGCTGGACTTAGGGATAGCATTATTTACTATTCCTACTCCAGTTTGCGCTACAGCAGGGAAGGTGTTGGATTTAAAATCCAACATATTCCCTGGTATTGCACGCCCCCTAGAGCAAGTCGTTGAAACGACTTGCGCTGTAATGACACGCATGGTAAGAACGCGGTCGTCGTAACGACCGCGTTGTAAAGTACTGCATAGTAAAAGTTGCGTGGTAAACGTTGTTTCCCATCTGAAACTTGTATATATGTAACTCGAACCACTAGTATCTGATGTAGACTTTTGTACTTACAAACAGAAAAACTCAAAATTCACATAAGAATGGTAGTATCTTTTATGTTACTCATGTACTCTAAAGTCCTTATGCAATGTAACTGGTCCTTTTGTAAATGCTCTGACACCTTCGGGTAAAGTTTGCACTATAAAATCAAATCAAATAAAACTTTATTCGGATACAAATTTTGTGTCCATAAAAGTATACAAAGGTTAAAAACAAGTCTTTAAAATCTTAAGAATTAATATAGATCATAAAAAGGTTCTTATGTATAGAATGTAAATACAACAAGTATGTAACACATTATTTCTTTCAGTTTAAATCACAGTTACAATCTGGCGAATTATGATAGGTCATAGTTTGCACGATATTTAACACATGCATTTAAAAAACAGGCTGTTGGAAAAATGCTGTACTCAGTGTCCAAACATTGTAAGGCAAGAAGGGCCGGGCGACACTGACGTAAGCCTATGAATTTTAATAAAGGTAAAATCCACTTTTGGCGTGGGAATTCATAGTGACTACAAAAAAAGACTACGTGCAATAGCGATTGTTCTGATTGCCCATCACAAGGACAAGGAGTTAGTTTACTATACCAATCTTTTGTCTTCGGGAAAGTTATCAACCGATGGAAAGTGTTAAACCGGAATCGTGTTAAAAGATATTTTTCATAATGATTAGCACTGGATAGTAAATACGGCTGGATCCCAAAAGAGACTTGTACCGCGGCAAGATGGAGATTTGTAGGCTTTAAAATCTCAGTTGTTAGACGGAGCTCACGTAAGTGAGATAAGCACGCGGTTTTCAACTTTTTGCGTGGAATATCAGCTGTAGTCTCAGGGAGCATGAAAAGAGATTCCAGGTTTACATCTCTCAGGAATTTATGGACATATAACAGCCACGGGATATTTTTCCAACCTTCCAGAGTAAGACAGTCAGAAATAAGCAGACGAGTCATTTTACATTCTATAGTAACCCAGAGTCGATGCCATAGAAGAATTGGTTGGATTGCAATAAGATCAGAGATATAATCCTCCCCCAACTCCATATGGCAACCGTAAGTTGGCGAACTATTGGGAGCGGCCAAAAGGTACCGAAAGAAAGCATTTTCTGCTTTTTGGATACTTTCCGTGTTGACATAGCCCCAGACCCCAGCCCCATACATTGCCACTGGACGGCACTTAGCCCTATAGATCTGAATCAACTCCCGGGAGGGGCGCTGGCCTAGTTTTTGCGCAAATGTGACCAAAGCTGTTGTAGTTCTAAGGAGCCCCATCTTTCTGGCCAAGAGGGTAGGACCCCCAACTAGAGGTATTGTCTATCAGAATACCTAAGTAGGGGTATGAAGTTGCGGTCTCCAGAATGGTATTATTTATCTGGATACCGCCGGAATGTTTAAGGCGTTTCCCCAGGTGCATGGCAAACGTTTTCTTTATGTTTACTTTTAGATCTAGGCCTGCCATGAACTCACAGTATCTATCAAGGAGAAGTTGGAGTTGTCGTGGGGTCCTGGCCATGATCACCGCGTCGTCCGCGTAGAGCAACGCGGGTATTGGACGACGATCAATCATGGGCAGGTCCTGGCTTCCTATCAACATCGCAGCCTCTAAACCATTCGTGTATAGATTAAAAAGAAAGGGTGCCAGTACACATCCCTGTCTGACACCCTTAAGTAATGGGAATGATGTTGTAACTTCCCCCCCCAGACCATACCGTACTTTCGCTGAGGCACCTGTATAAAGATTCCGAATAAAGCTCACCAAGGGGGGATTGACCCCCATAGCCAGAAGGAGTTTCCATAGTTTACTATGGGAAACACAATCAAAGGCCGCCGAAAGATCGACGTAGGCTAAATGCAACCTCCCCTTTTTCGCCCGTACGTATTTACCTATCAATAAAGAAAGGTTTAATGCCTGCTCCACCGTCCCAAGTCCCTCTCGAAAGCCATACTGGAGGTCAGAAATCACCTGATTGCTTTCAGCCCAATCCTGGAGTCTCTTAAGAAGTAGTCGACCCATCACCTTGCCAGTAGAGTCCAAGAGGGAGATGGGACGGTAACAGGCAGGGCTATTACGGTCGCCCTTCTTAAAGATAGGAAGAAGAATGGAAGTTGTCCAGGACTCTGGTGGGCCGATTTTGGTGGCTGCTTCGAAGACCTTAGTAAGAATAGGTGACCATAATTCTAAGTTGTTTTTTAATAGGTCCACGGGAACCCCATCAGGGCTTGGAGCTTTACCACATTTAGAAGCCTGCAATGCCATAAGTACCTCGTCATGGTCAAAATAAAGGTTAAAATTAGGGGAGAGGGATGGTCTACTATGGTTTTGGGTAGTCAACATCCCTAAACTGTCTGAGGGGGGCTCTGACAAAGAATCCTCCGAAATACCAAAAATCCTAGAGAAATGACCAACCCAAGCTGCCTCACCCACCGCTACCTCGATCCTTGGGATCTCTTGTTGGTCGGTTAGAAAAGGTGTTCTTACTATTTTCCAGAAGGTGGCCGAATCCTTAAAAGAACAACTCTGATGTAACTTGGCCCATAGTTCCTTCTTAATATCCACCTTACAAGATTTAAGTGCTTGCTTATAGCATTTTCTTAATCTTGTCACTTCCACTTTATCCCTTACGGTATTAGTCAAAGCTTTCTTTAATGTGAGATAGGCGCGCCTTGTTGCGGGATTAAACCATCCCTTTTTTGTTTGGTTAACGCCCGTGGTTTTACGGAACAGCTCGCTCTTTATTTCAGATGTAATAACAGAAAAGCTAGCCAGTACCTGATCAGGGAGAGATTGTGAGTTTAAGCACGTTTCGATATGTGGGAGTATACGACTCAGCACTGCTGAGGTAATCTTTTCAGCATCAACTTTATTCCATTTAACTGCATACCCGTTCAGTTTATTTACCCCTAAGGTTTCTTGTGTTAAAAGAGTTTGCTTGCCGGACGATTCTGGCATATCCAGAATAGTGATCACGAGAGTATTAGGAAAGTGATCGCTACTAGGATCGATAACTGTTCGAAAGCTACGTAGCTGGTCTTTGGAAATTTGTGAAACCAAAACATAGTCAATCAGACTAGATAATCCCCTGCCATTAAACGTGGGAGTGAAAGAAACTGGGGGAGAAACAAGATCGTTAGCAAAACCGAGATCTAAATTAAATATTATCTCGGTCAGAAAATTCCCAAGTTTGGTATGAGGGAAATGCATTACGTTATAGCCCAGGTTGTCCACAATACCACAGATGTTTAATACACCTCCCTTACAGAGATTGAGATTGAAGTCTCCACCCCAGACTATGGTAATACTAGTATTAGAATGTTTTAATCGTTCCTCTGATAAGAGTCGGTAGATAATTTCCAGGACTGGGAGTATATCCTTTGGAGTCAAATTGTTATAAAAGTTAACTATATAGAACAGCTGTGTTTTACTAGATGTTATCTTAAGGATATGGGAGTAGGGGTTGCTATTAATGATTTTGGAATCTATGTTTAAGAGTTCATTTGAGAGATAAATTGCCAGGCCACCTTTCGCTCTCCCACATGATGAAGGTTGGGCAAATGAGTTAAAGGTTTTATATCCTTGCAGATGAATGGGAGCTGTTAACCACGTTTCTTGCAAACAAATTATGTTATGCTCCCTAATAATAGAGAGCCATGATAGATGTCCTGCCTTAGAGCGCAAACCTGCGACGTTCCAGAATATAAATTTGAGAGAAAGGTCACGATTAACCGAACCCCCCCCAGATAGTGTATCGTCACCTAGAAGTTTGGTTTTGGGGGAAAGGGCAGGATTAACCGAACGCCCCCTGAATAAAGTATCGCTGCCTGAAGATTTAGTCATATCCCTTGGAGAGCCTAGATCTAATTGGATGTTCAATAAACCCTGTGGTGTAGGTTGATGGTCCTCCATAGGCCTACTGAAAGGAGAAAGTTGGGGTACTTGGTTTTCCTTTTCGGGAAGTGGACAGGTCGGACAAAGTGAGGACTGTGAACATTGGACCAGTCAGTCGTTTGTGTCCAGACCTGATGAATAGTCGAATCTATAGGGAACTTGGAAAGGTTTAGGGCCATAGAATGGATTATAGCCGTTAAAGAGATTGCTGTTAAACAAACAGTTTTTACGGCGAGACATGGAACGCTCATTAGGGTAACTAATTGAAGGTCCCAGATTAGGTGTGAATTCTACTGCGGATCTCGGGTAGAAAAATAGCAAATCACGTGTCATGATACCCCCTGACCCAATTTCCTGAAATTCATCTAGGATGTGTCTTGCAGTTCTACGGTCTGAGAAATTGATAATAATAATGTCTCCGGATAGGTTTTTCGTTCGACAGCCCAGCCAAGGCAATCGCCTGACATGTATGATTTCACCATTCAAATAGAGAGGAAGCGGCCGATTTTGACAGAGCCAAAAAAGGACTTTGTTTTTTAGTTGGTAAAAATCTTCCATCTTGCCTTCCTCTAAGGGAGGAACACCTGTCAGAATGACTACATACGGGGCCGCTTCCGGGGGGAGGTCAACTAACCTAGTCCTAGACTCTCTCCTTACATCAAGTTTTGAATAATTACCTTGAACAAGGGCCGGTCTTAAGTTTATAGAATTCCCGCCCACCTGTGTGTTGTTTACCCTGGATTCAAAAGGGGGACGTGATATACAAGACACATTTAGCTGGGAAGATTTTGGGTTAGAAGGTTTGGTGTTTTTTACCTCTCCCTTTTGTGGAGGGAGGAATCGATTATTATTTGTGACACAGCTTTTTTCCACGGAGGGAACGGGAAGCTTTGATGGAACAGATGTCAGAGATGGTAATGACCCTTTCTTCAAGATGACAGGTGGAGGGGTCGGTATTGCCGTTACCAGGGGTATAGATGATGGAACACTGTTAAGTTGGGCCTTATTTGCTACTATGTTCTCCCTAACTAGTTCTTCTAGGGACCCTAATTGGAGAGTGATAGTATTCAATCTCTCTATTACTGGGAGAATAAAAGATCGTACTATTTGCTCAATAGACCCAGTGATGTTAGTAATGGGGATGTCCTTAGAAGAAATGGTTTGAGGGATAAGCGAGGGAGATGTCGTGTGCAATTGCGGGATAGATAATACGGGAATGTTAACAGGGTCGGGGTTTTGGTTTGTGATTTGCATAAGCCTACTTGATTTACCCCTTGGGATTCTACCTCCCAACTTTTTCCTTCTTTTTGTTGGTGGGGGACCTTGGGGAGGATCAGGGTTATGCTTCCGGGTATGTTTCGTTTTTTGGGGAATCTCTACCACAGGTGACGAGGTGGACGCCCGGGACTTAACGGGCGAAACGAGGTCACGGGGAGAGGTAGAAATAATGTCACTTAATTCGTTAATAGAGTCAGCAATATGATCAGTAATGGAATCTATCAGATTGGAGCCGTCCCGGAGAAGCAATGGAGTACTTTCGCTGCTAGACAGTTCACAAGCAGTTGGAATTATATGTGACCCATCATGGACCGACGTGCTTGGTTGTGGAGACATACGCATGTTTTTAATATGCTCAATCGAGCGGCGTCTGTCAGCTCGCCGCACAGCAAGAGAGTCCTCCCAATCTGGGTCCGGGATTGTCCTGATAACAAAATGATCCAAAGTTCCATTGATGGTCTTTTTTACCATGGGGGTTTTACCCGTTGCAGGCATAAATCGTGGTGTTTAGGAAAATGACTAACAGACCGGGATGGGAAATGTAAAAAGTGACTCAAAATGCCTTAGAGGAGATATAACAGGATAAAACAATAGAACTGGGACAAAACATTATGTGGGAACAGACACGGTACTTTCAGGGTCACTTACTTGAGGTAACCGTATCGGGGATGTAAGAGAGGGGGCCCAGCCCGGCCTTTACCGGCCTTGGACGGCCGATGACGGCCCGCCCTTTGCCCGGGCTTCGCCCGCGCGCGGTCCCGCGAGGCGGTGTCTCCCTTTGGTCTTAAGCGCCTCCAGGCGCGAGAGTACAGGAGGCGGGTCCCAGATCCGCTTCCCGTCCGCTGCTGGGAATTCTGGGTAAGGTAGTCCCCCTCCTACACAGCGGCCGCGTTGGGAAGGCGGCGGCGGGAGGGAGACAGACGGTGGACACGGGACAGCCCCCAGGAGATTAGGCAGGTAAAATGAATTGAAGCCTCCTCTTCACAAACAGACAGTCGCCCGCTCTGCCAGTGGCTCCCTTTGGTCTTAAGCGCCTCCAGGCGCGAGAGTACAGGAGGCGGGTCCCAGATCCGCTTCACGTCCGCTGCTGGGAATTCTGGGTAAGGTAGTTCCCCTCCTACACAGCGGGCGCGTTGGGAAGGCGGCGGCGGGAGGGAGACAGACGGTGGACACGGGACAGCCCCCAGGAGATTAGGCAGGTAAAATGAATTGAAGCCTCCTCTTCACAAACAGACAGTCGCCCCCTATATATAAAACCACATAAAATAAATAAATAAATACATATTTCGCGCCCAAGTTCTTGCATTCATGAGGTGAGCCCCCAACAAGAGGCAGATAACACTATATTCTATAATTGGGTAGACTTTTGTTTTATTTTCCCACAGTGGTTCGCCTTTCTTCTCATTATATCCACCCCAAGGCTGTTGGACAGAATGGGTTGAGCACAGGTTCCACTAACACCCTCCACCCATTGTTAAAGTGGGTGGTATCTGGAAGCAAGGATTCTAACAGCTGCCGTCTGACATAAACATTATTGTACATATCATCCACAGAAATATTATGCGAGGGTACGGTGGGCTGCAGTTGCTGAACAACTGACATTAATTGTTTTGTGGTAAAGACCGTTGGAGCAGAGAGATCATAAAAAAGTTGGTTAGGTTTAAAAAAGAGGACAAGGGGATCCAAGTTCCTTCCCAAACATTAACAAATCCAGACCTTCTAGCTTGACAAATTCTCGGGCCCGGGATTCGTCAACCCGGTTTACAGTGACTTCCAAAAGGTATGGCTGTTGTGATGATACCCAGAGACTGCACACACCAGTAGGTGAGCTGGACTGGGAGGATGAGTTCATGGGATTAGCCGTCCAGGTCTCGTAGTAGGGAGCTGAAGGAGGGGGGAAGTGAAAAGAATAAGTAATTTGTTCTAGAAACGAAGGGGACCCGGCTGTAGAGGGCCCATGGGTGCAAGATCACCATCTTACAACGATAGCATCTTGCGAAGAGAACTCTGGAAAGAAGAGCAAACGGAGGGTAAGGGTGGAATTTAGACCAATCCTGGCGTCTGTCACCCATGTCTCTGGACGCCAACTCACAAATGTGGGAAGTTGACAATTCAGGTGTGAAGCAAAGAGGTCCGTGTTCAATGGACCCCAGAAATGGAACAGATAAAAAAAAATTGGATATAACATTCAGTTGCTGGAGATCTTGAGAACTGCAGTAGAGCTGGAAAGACCTGGAATGTGTTCTGCAATCACCTAGAGTTTGTTATGAAGGCAGCAATCCTATAGTTCCCTGGAGAGATCCGTCAAGGGCTTGGATTTTGCTCCACATAGCCTATTGACATATCTCACTGCTGACACGTTGCCCATGTGGAGGAGAATGGAGCAGTGAGACTTATACTGGATAAGACTCTTTAAGGCATAGATACCTGCAAGGAGCTCCAAAGCGTTGATGGGAAGGTGTTTTTCAAATGGATACCAGAGACACGCAGTTGCTAATGTACCGTAGCTGGTGCCCCAAAGTAGTCTGCTTGTGTCTGAATAGATCACCAGACCAGAGAAAGAACCAAAAATAGCTCTGCTATTCCAGGTTTCCATGTTGAGGAGCCATCAACGAAGATCCGAACAAGTTTCATCATCCAGGGATATAAGGGCTGAGTGGAAAAGGTCTAGAAGGAGAAAGGCAGTTTTTCAATGTTAAAAGGCTTGATAACATAGTGAGGTGGGTAAACATGCCTAGATTGAGGTCCAAGGAGGCCGATGAGTCTGGCGAGGGATCTAAAGGGTAGGGAGGCTGCAGCTAAGGTGGAGTTTATTTTATTTCTGATGAGGGTGAGTTTTTACACCGAAGACAGAGAGTGCAAGAAACTGTGCCTACAGAAAACTCAAGGAAATATGTTATTTTCTGGGGGGTGAAAGAAGATTTCTCGAAATTTACCAGAAAACCTACACTGTGAAGGAGGGTGACTGACAAATTCAGGTGTTGGGAGAGAATGCCTGGGGATTTGTGCATGAGGAGAAGATCATCAAGGTATATGATGATGCGAGTTCCTGTGGCTCTTAGGTGAGCCACCACCATGCTAAGAACCTTGGTGGAGCACCAAAGGGCAGAGGAAAATCCAAAAGGAAGTAATTGGAATTGCTTCCATTGAAATTATAGGAACAGTCGGGGTTCTTGGCAGATAGGAATCGAGCAAAAGGCATCTTTAACATTGAGTCTGATTAGCTCATCTCTGGGGCTAAGCATGTCTCAGAGGCGGTGGATGTCCTCCATTTTTAAATGATTGTACGAGACCCAGTGATTGAGATTTCGAAGGCTTTTGCAGGTGAGGAATATTGAGCTCACAAATCCACCTTTGGCTGAGGCAGGGAGGATAGTGCCCTTTTTTTTTATCGTGTCCACAACCTCCTAGTCTACAAGTCTGGATTCAGCTAATGAGAAGGGGATCGGTGGAGGTCTGAAGGTTTAGGACAGAATAGCCCAGAAATCTGTATGGTAGCCAGAGACAGTCTGAAAGATCCAGGGGTTGGAAGTAATGACAAGCCGTGCTGTGAGGAAGAGGGCGATTTGTCCTCTACCCAGGGCAACGGGACGATAGGAGGGGTAGAAGAGAGGGGATTGCTACCTTGGTTAAGATGTGATGGTAGTTTAAATCCACAGGTTATGCTTCTGGTTGAACGGGGGACTCTTGAATAGAAGATCTAGTAGGAGCTGAAGATTGATTGATCTGGGCGTCCTCAAGAGGGAAGAGACCTCCTGAGTGGCCAGACGAATGCCCATAGTGATCACCGTCGGTACAAAAAGGTGAGATTTCTGGAAAACATGTTTTATGTTGGCCTGAGCCTTAGCTAGACTAGTAGATGTTGAGACAAACTTTGACAAGGAATTAATACATTTCTAGGGAGGAGATCTTTGGTGGGATCCAGGATAGGCTAAACAGATAAGTCAGTAAATTAAGCATCATTGCTCTGGATTGAACTGCTTTCTACTGTGATGGAGGCATGGCCATCTCCCAGGAAGACTAGGGTGCGTTGGACCCAGTCAGGTCAGGCATACAATTCAACTTAATTTGGCATGGCTGCAGTCGTCCCAAAGCTTCAACAAGGTGAATGAGCGGGCGTTTACTGTGGAAGACATGATCCTGGCAGTGCTTTAGAGCTTGAACTATAGTCTTACAGGGGTCGAGTCCTTGATGAAGTGAGGAAGGTTAGAAGATAAAGAGTCAAGCTTGAGGATGACACTGATCTGACCTGATCTGTGATGGGCAGTCGAGGACACTCGAAGGATGCCCCTGACATTATTTTCTAATGGGGAGGCGAACCAGGGACATATGAATTCTGTAACATGATGGTACGGCCGCCATTCTCAAGAGTTAGGTTGCCTAAACTCTGATTGGTCAAATGTGGGCTCACCCAACAAATCCAAATGGAGGATTTTGAGGTGGTAAGGATAGCATTAAGGATGAGTAGAGGAAAAGCGCCAGCAGCTGGCACAGTATCTTCTTTGCTTGAGAGTGAAATATCCGAGGGCTTGTCCTCCAATAAACCTGAAGTATCCTCTTCTACCGTCTTGAATTCGGCTTTGCGGCCGGCGGCCTCATGGTTCTTTCTCAATGGCATGCAGCAATCTCATTTTTATTTAATGTGATTTTATATAGTGTAAACTTTACCCGAAGGGGTCAGAGCGCTTTACAAAAGGACCAGTTACATTGCATAAGGACGTTAGAGCACATGAGTAGTATAAAAGATACAAACGGAAAAACTCAAATTTGGTAGTAAGTACAAAAGTCTATGTCAGATACTAGTGGTTAGAGTTACATATAAACAAGTTTGAGATGGGAAACAACGTTTACTACACAACTTTTACAACGCGATACTTTACAACGCGGTCGCCACGACGACCGCGCCGTTACCACGCGTGTCACCACAACGCAAGTCGCCTCAACAACTTGCCCTAGGGGGCGTGCAATACCAGGGAATATGTTTGATTTTAAATCCAACACCTTCCCTGCTGTAGCGCAAACTGGAGTAGGAATAGTAATTAATACTATCCCTAAGTCCAGCACGCCCCCTAGAGCAAGTTGCCGAAACGACCCCTGTTGCAATGACATATATATATATATATATATATATATATACACATATATATACAAATTTGCGCAGCATACGGGGCAAAGGGGTAATGGTGACGCTATATTTTCAGTGCCTCAGTAACAGTATATTAGGCATGGCACAGTGCATATGAGCAGTGCATTTTCTGAGGCACTGTAATTCCGACAACGCCACACCCATCAAAGGTAAATGCTACCAGTTTCTGATTAATGTTCGCCCAGTTCACCCTCCGTGTCTGAGGTAAAATATAGTGAAATCGACCCATTCATTGGGCGCCCAAAAATGCTGAAATAAAATTTTAATTAATACCAAAATCAACAAACACATGTAAAACTTTTGTGAAGGGAGACAGCGGGTGATACCCCCTTTAGCCCAGGGAAGGCATTGTACAGGTGTTTGCATTTTCACAAGGCCTTGTGGTGAGTCTCAGGGAGATGTGAGATTGGAGTAGCTTGGAAAGTCTTAGGGAAAGAGGTATACAACACAGAACTCAATTTCTCTAGTGTGTTGTCGAGGGTGGGTTGGATCTTGGTGCTCAATAGGTTATTGGCTTTCTGAAGGTGGTGCTGAGAGGGTTCTGGGGAAGAGGGATCATCATGCTCAACTCCTTCAGAGGCTGGCATTATGGTAATACCTCGCAGGGCTGAAGATGCTGCAAAGTGCCATCTTTTTAGGTAAGTAAATAATTTTGTTAGTAAGCAATATCTCCTGTGAAGTAGAAGGCTATATAAGCGGAAATGATAAAGGTGGTATTATTTATAAGGCCTTCTCCCTTTTTGATTTTTAGGTAGGATGGAAGAGGATTAATTATGAACAAATTCCTCTGTTTATTTTTAGTAAGGAGCTGGGGATACCTTGGAAAGAGAGAGCGGGTGATAAGTCAGGTTAGGGAGAAGTTAATGGTGAGTTTAATCGAAAGCTTAGGAGTGAAATACCTGATGGAGTGTCCTCGCCACATTGCAAGGGAGGCGATTGGGTTTTTAAAACTGCTTTTATGGTCATAGTTTTGATGGTAAATAGTTGTTGCTGGTCATGGCGTCGGCCGGCATGTAACTGATACTTGATTCGTTTCTAGGTAACGCGGTTGAAAGGCGGGGCTTAATGCTGCGTCATGGCCACGTGACATGGTACAGTGGCCTAGAAGGAGATGGCCTGGGTGGAACAGGAGAGTCGAAGAGCACGAGTGCAAGAGGATGGGAAGCAAAAAGATGGAGCCGCGTAGTAAGAAAGCACATGCAGGCCTGCCAACTCATATGGTGCCACTGTTGCACAGGATTTTGGCTCCCTTGACATGGTCATCAGGTGAGAAGCCGAAATCACACAGCGGCAGGAAAGACAGCTGGAAAGCAATGTACCGAGCGGCTTTCTATCAATCAATCAATCAATCACTGCATTTGTAAAGTGCGCTACGGGGGGGGGGGGTGCTAATGATCGATGAGCCAGGTCTTGAGGAGTCTTCTGAAGGCCAGCAGGTCCTGGGTCTGTCGTAGGATGGTGGGGAGAGTGTTCCAGGTCTTGGCGGCGAGGTAGGAGAAGCATCTGCCGCCGGCGAGGGCAAGGTTGGCTGAGCGGAGGCTTCGGGTGGGGGTGTGGAAGCTGAGTCGGTTGTTGAGGTAAGTGGGTCCGGTGTTGTGTAGTGCTGTGTGTGCGTGGATGAGGAGTTTGAAGGTGATCCTTTTGTTGAGGGGGAGCCAGTGCAGGCCTCTTAGGTGGGGGGGACGTCGAGGATGAGTCGGGCCGAGGCGTTCTGTATGCGTTGTAGTCGTCTCAGGAGCTTGTTTGTTGTTCCTGAGTAGAGGGCGTTCCCGTAGTCGAGTCTGTTGGTGATGAGGGCCTGGGTGACGGTTTTTCTTGTGTCGAAGGGGATCCATTTGAAGGTCCTGTGGAGCATACGGAGGGTGTTGAAGCAGGACGCGGAGATGACGTTGACTTGCCTGGTCATGGAGAGAGTGGCGTCGAGGATGACCCCCAGGTTGCGTGCGTGGTCCGTGGGTTCCGGGGCCGTGCCTAGCGATGTGGGCCACCAAGAGTCGTCCCAGGCTGATGGGGTGGGTCCGAGAATGAGGACCTCCGTTTTGTCTGAGTTCAGCTTCAGTCTGCTGTCCTTCATCCAGTCGGCTACGGCCCTCATTCCTCTGTGGAGGTTGGCTTTGGCGGTGTGGGGGTCTTCGGTGAGGGATATGATCAGCTGGGTGTCGTCGGCGTAGGAGATGATGTTGAGGTTGTGTTGTCGTGCGACGTGGGCGAGAGGTGCCATGTAGATAATGAACAGCGTCGGTTCTGAGGGAGGATCCCTGTGGGACGCCGCAGATGATCTCGGTGGTTTTGGAGCGGAAGGGTGGGAGGCGGACGCTCTGGGTTCTGCCGGAGAGGAAGGATGTGGTCCAGGCAAGGGCCTTCTCTTGGATACCGGCGTCATGGAGGCGTGCTGATAGGGTGCGGTGGCAGACCGTGTCAAAGGCTGCTGATAGGTCCAGGAGGGTGAGGACGGCTGTTTCTCCTTTGTCCATCAGGGTCCTGATGTCGTCAGTGGCGGCGATGAGGGCGGTCTCGGTGCTGTGGTTGCTGCAAAAACCGGATTGGGAAGGGTCCAGGATGATGTTGTCTTCGAGGTAGCGGGTCAGCTGTTTGTTGACAATCTTCTCAGTCACTTTTGCCGGGAATGGGAGCAGGGAGATGGGCCGGAAGTTCTTGCGGTCCTTGGGGTCCGCCTTGGGCTTCTTTAGAAGGGCGTTGATCTCGGCGTGCTTCCAGCTTTCTGGGAAGGTTGCTGTCTCGAAGGAACAGTTGATTGTTTTCCGGAGGTGGGGCGCGATGGTTGTGCTGGCTTTGTTGAAGACGTGGTGAGGGCAGGGGTCCAATGGGGATCCGGAGTGGATGGAATTCATGGTTTTGATGGTGTTTTCGTTGCTGACGCTGGACCAGACGGTCAGGCGACTAGTGCGGGTGGTAGTCGCAGGGGTGGTGGATTCGCTGGTGGGTGCGGGGGTGTGTGAGTTGAAGCTGTCGTGGATGTTGGTGATCTTGCGGTGGAAGAAGGTGGCCAGGGAGTCGCACAGGTCTTGAGATGGCGGGATGTCGTTGGTGTTGGAGCTGGGGTTGGAGAGTTCTTTCACAATGCTGAAGAGCTCTTTGGTGTTGTGTGCGTTGTTGTCTAGGCGGTCCTTGAAGGCGGTCTTCTTGGCGATCCTGATGAGTTGGTGGTGTCTGCGGGTGACGCTCTTGAGGGCTGTGTGGTTGTCTGGTGTTCGGGCATGGAGCCATTTCTTCTCCAGCTACCGACAGGTGTGCTTGGAGATCTGGAGGTCCTCGGTGAACCAGGCGGCTTTCTTGTTGGTGTGGTTGGTAGTGGAGGTCTTGAGAGGGGCGAGGGTGTTGGCGCAGTCGTTGATCCACTGTGTGAGGTTGGTCGCGGCGGTGTCTGGGTCGGTGGGGTCGGTGGGGAGTCTCAGGGCGAGGGCGGTAGTCAGTTGGTCCTCGGTGACCTTGCCCCAGCAGCGGTGTGGTAGTTGTTGGGTGCAGTGGTGTGTGGTGGGTTTCCTGAAGGTGAAGTGGACGCATCTGTGGTCGGTCAAGTGGGGTTCGATGGTGTGGTTGAAGGAGACGTGGGGGCTTGCGGAGAAGATGGGGTCGAGCGTGTGTCCAGCGGCGTGAGTAGGTGTCCTAACGAGCTGTCTGAGTCCGAGGTTGGCGAGGTTGTCGATCAGGGCGGTGGAGTTGGCGTCGTTGTTGTTCTCGAGGTGGAAGTTCAGGTCCCCGAGGAGGATGTAGTCCGTGGAAGCGAGGGCGTGGGTGCTGATGAGGTCGGCGATGGTGTCGCTGAACTGTGGGCGGGGTCCGGGAGGTCTGTAGATGAATGTTCCTCTGAGGGTGGTGTTGGGGTCGGTGTGGATCTGGAAGTGCATGTGCTCGGCGGTGGTGAGGGTGTTGTCGGTGTTCGTTGAGATTTTGACGGAGTCTTTGTGGATGATGGCGATTCCTCCTCCCACTCCGTTGGTGCGGTCTCTGCGGGAGATCTTGTAGCCCTGTGGGATGGCTATGGCGATATCTGGTGCTGAGGTGGCGTTCAGCCAGGTCTCCGTCAGGAAGGCGACGTCAGGGGCGGTGGAGTCTAGGAGGTCCCAGAGTTCGATGGCGTGCTTGCGAGCGGAGCGGGTGTTGAGGAGGATGCAGCGGAGGTGGTTGGGTTCTCTGGCTGGTGGTGTGGAGGGTTAGATGCTGGTGAGTCTGCAGTTCCGGCAGGTGAAGGGCCCCTGGGTGCAGTTCGGGGTGGCCCGGTAGCAGGGGTGGTCTCGTCTGGTGTTGAGTGCGTGGAGGGCGCTTGCGTCGTAGTGCAGTCAGGCGTTGCGGGGGGTGCGGGGTCCAGGGGTTCTGGCACTGGGTGCGGTCCAGGCGCGGACGGGCACAGACGGGCTTGCCTTAGGCGCGCCTTAGGCACGCCAGCGGCGCGCCTGCTGTGCGCGTCCGCTTCGCAGCCTCCATATGAGGGGCAGAGGGAGGGAGGAGCAGCTGGGAGGTGGGAGCGGGGCGGCCAATGGGAGTGAAGGGGGCGGGGCCGCAGGGGCTCAGCGGCAGGGGAAAAATGCCGGGAAAGACGGCGAGGGTCCCGGAGGGAGGGGGGGAAGCAGAGCACAGGGGTACAGAAATGAAGCACAGGGGCACAAAATAACGAGCGCAGGGTTACAGAAATGAAGCACAGGGGCACAAAATAACGAGCGCAGGGGTACAGAAATGAAGCACAGGGGCAAAGAAATAGCAAGCGCAGGGGTACAGAAATGGAAGGGAAGGAATCACTGTCAAGTGGCAAGAGGCGGCAATGGAGGATTAATCACCCGGGGGCTGCGTGGCGAATGGGGGGAGCGACCTGCCTGGTGACAGGGTCAAAGGTCGCTAGCATTTCCTTAGAGGCTGTGTAGGAGAGTAGGGTCTGCTATCCTATGGTCACCCCAGGTTTTTGCTTTTTGCTTCACTGGTTTTTGACATATTGAGGCTGTGGGCCTGCCAATCAGACCCCCAGCCTGCTGTTCTCTCTACTAAATTAAAACTATGCACCCTAGGTGCATAACCAATTGGAAGTGGATCACCCTGTCAGCCCCTGTACCAGTGTACACTAGGTACCCAGGGCATTGGTGTACCCAAGGCCTGCCAGGGGCTGAAGCATGTATTATGCCACCCCAGGCTTGGCCTACCAATCTGACACAACTGGCTGATCACTCAGCTGGGGTAAGTTGGTGTAATCACCTCTTACTTAGGTGTAGTATACCTATACCTAACCTTAAATGGGACACCTGGTAACCTATAAGTCACTCCTATGGCAGGCCTTAACAATCCTGAAGGCAGAGTGCTTGGTTCCATGTGAGATGGTGCTCTGGCATGAGCTGAGCCTGTCTGCAGTGGTCGGAACAACTTCCTTCTACTGTTTCCAGATATCGTCATACCATATACACTTAAGTGCATTATGAACCTCGCGGTTAAATGCTAACTTTGGTTTGGCTTTATCAAAACATGTCGAGTAAGGTGTCATACGAATTGGAATACTAACCCCTCGCCAATTCTGGTGACGGGGTTAGCATTCCACCCTTCTAGAGGGACACGACATGTACAGTACCTGAAACCCGGGTAAAATCAGACATAGCCTCAGCTCCACAAAATGGATGCTGCCACCACAGACACAAGTCTGCCCTCCTGCTGCTGGGAGTCCTTCCAGCTTGGGAGGTGTGGACAAAGGGTTTCCTGCCAGGGGAGGTGCATGCACCACTCCAGACAGGATTTTGTGTATTGGTCAGGTAGGGCTTGAAAGAAACCAGACATGCCTGAGGCTCACAAGGAGCCTCGGTGCATATGCCAGTTCAAACCGGTCCTGGGGCACACCAGTCCCGGGCCTGGGGCGAGCTGGACAAAGGATTGGGGGTGTAACCACCCCCCTTCCTGGTCCCACCCTTAGGGAGGGACCTAGCAGGTAGTCCGGCCCCTAGAATCCGCTTAAAGGTAGGAGCTGTGTCCTAAGACTTCAGACATCCTGGAATCAACTTGAAACTAAGAAGAAGACGGGAACTTCGACGCTCTGCTGCACAGAGGACTGAAGCCAATCTCCCCTGTGGTCAGGGAGTGACCACCTTGCTAACGCAAGCACCATCCAGCGAATCAACGTCTGCTTTGCCGCCGCCTCCCGCCGGAGCCCGAGCCCAGAGACTGACAAGACCTGGACCTCCAGACCTCTCACCGCCCGATCCACAGTCCCTGAGAAGAGGAGACCCGTGGAGGCACCGAGACACGTGGAGCCAGCCATCTTGAAAAGACCACGACAAGCTGCAAGCGCAACAACCGAGGCTCCCTCCGAGTTGTGCTTTGGGATCTGAGAAGCCCAACACCAGAGCAGCATCTGCACCAAAGGTGAGCCCTCCAGCATCTCCACGATCTGCGTGGGGCCCTTCTGCATTTTGCCACTCGACGCGCCTAACCGGTTGCTGGCCCGCTGGCTAGTGGCCATCTTGGCGACGAACTTCACAAAATACACCGCTGGTCTGGTTGCTCCAGACTGGCCCTTGCTCCCCTCCAAAGGAGCAATCCCTCTGACCTTGCTGGTCAGAACCATCAGCTTATTTCATCTCCTACAACAATTGCTTTTGCCAAGGCTTGTTTGCTTCGATCAAGTCGCCGACACTGCCGACAGCGAGAGCCTGCGTGGGACAGCTCGTGACTTGACTCCTAGACGTCGTCGACCTTCAGGGACCACGTGGCTGCAGAGACAAGCTACACCTTTCTTCCTGTTTGCACCCGACATCGCTTGGTACCCACCTGGTGCCACGCTGGTCACTGGCTAGTGACTGTGAACACTGTCCCCTCTGCTTACAGGTCTTCAACATCTCCGATCCACTCTTGGATCCACTGCATCCCTTCCGGACCGGTCGCCTGCAGCATCTTTGCCCCCAGGCTCCATTGAACAGATAGAAGAAACCCGACGCACTTCGACGCCTATGCACCCGCTTCCTGTGAGTGAGGTAAAGCTGGCACTCCGGTGCCCAAGTGTAGAGAATCATCTCTAGTGTCTGTGTTTCCAATCTTAAGTTCCTAGTCCATCCGGAAGATCCTCTTTGCAGTAACTTTGTACTTTTTACGCACCCATTGAAAACCTATGGGAACTCGCGTGTGACTATTTGCTCTGCACACGCAACCCGTGGACCTCCTGGTCACTAACTGAAGTTAGCTCCTTGTAGGCCCAGCGATTCTAGAGGCCCTAGGCCTTTTCCCTTTTCTGTTCGTGGTACTTATACCACTATTTTAGTATATGGTTTGAGCGGCCACCAGGGCCTATCCATATAAAGTGCAACTTCTGTGTATTCTACTGTAATCTTGTTTGACGATTTGTGCTCCTGTGCTCATAAAGAGACTAGGGGTTACTTTGAGAAATAAATACATATATATTTTGAATATATATCTGTGTGGTGTCCTTTCATTGGTATAAAAGGGGGTTGCATTTGGTAAAACAGCTAGCTTAACACGCTTCACGAGTTTAGCCTCAAAGACTGCTTAGCCTACGCTACCACTAGGGCAGCTAGTCCGAAAAGGTTGACTTACAACCACACCATAAGGGTTGCTTGGCATGGTACAAGGTGGTCACTTTAACTAGTGAACATCATATACCAGGCCAACTTCTCACAGGCTGTAAGCATCCGATGCCCATTAACGGGCATGAAAACCCCCCAGGACATTGGTGACCTTAACGACCCTTTGTTGTTTTGGGTGAGGAGGGGTCGTGGGGGGTTTGTGGAGGGCACAGTGCTTCTGAGGTAGCTCTAGGCAGAGGCCATGCCCGCTCCAAAGCTCTGCCCCGCCTTACTCAGTGAACATTTTTTGTAGGTAGGCAGGTCTGTGCTTAGTAAAAGGGGGCATTGATGAACTCGCCCTTTTTTTTTTTTATTATTCTTTTTTTTTTTTTTTTTTATATTTTTATTGATTTTAAATAAAGACCAAACAGTGCTGCAATAGTATAGAAAGATGGATAGTGTACATTACATCCCAAGGCAAACAATGCATCTTATACAAACGTACAGGGTATTGATACTAACAAACATCCCTCAGCAATCAGTGGTATATAGGCAGAGTACGGGAAAAGGAAGAATCAGTTCAATTATCCAGTAGACGCATCCGATACACTCGGGTCCAAGGTCAGAAGATATGCTTGGAGAGGCGCCCAGATGTCTTGCCTGGAGGTAGGAGGCTGTAAAGAGGCATAGAGTTCACTGGTCATATCGCAGTACAGCATATCTTTCAACCAATCATCAGTAGTGAGTGGTGCACTACTACCCCATAATAGGGCGTTACGTCATTTAGCTAAGAGCAGGGCCAGAGCAGTGAATCCCCTACATCTAGGGCTCAAGGGCTTAACATAATCCAGGGGTGCCATAAGAGAATTGGGATCGATAGCGAGTTCTATCATAGTAGAAATTAGAGCAAACATGGCGATCCAATTGATCTGAATGATAGTGCAGTTCCAGGTGAGATGCACAAAATCGACATGGTCAGCCACGCATCAGGGGCAGTGATGAGATCGCGTAGGGTCATATCACGCGAGTGCCTTGGGAGTAGTGTGTGTCCTGTGCAAGTATTTGTAATGTAGGAGTTTGTGTCTACTATTGGGAGATACTTGCTTTGTTTGTCTACAGCAGTAGGACCATATGTTTTCTGGGATAGGACAACCCAGGTCACGCTCCCATGCCACACGTGACGCGAGTGTCCGGGCCGGTTTGGGTGCGAGGCAGGAGTGGTAAAGACGGGACACCAACTTTGAGCTATCTGCAGATGATATCACCAAGGTGAGAGAGGGGAACTCAGCAGGTTCCTCCGGGTAAGTGGATAGTACCTTTCGCAAGGTGCTATGGAGGCGGAGGCAAACTTATCAATAGAGGAAGAGGCACCTGTAGGTCCAAGAGAGAGTCCCGAAGGTCAACCTTACCATTTGTAAAGAGATCACCTATGGTGTGGAGCGATGGGCCGAGACTGTACGCTGTACCAGTGCATCCTGAGTCAGGGGAAGCCATGGACTGTTGCTGGGGGGAATGTGTGGGGAATATAGGCGGTTAGCCCCCAGTAGTCTATGAAGTTTTGGATCATTCCCAACAGGTCTGGGAAAGAGTGTGCATGTCAGAAGGGTCTCTAGACAATCCATGGGGTAGAACCGACGACAATGGTATCTGTGCTGCCTGGTCATATTCTGGTTTAAGGTAGAGGTGTCACGGGTCATGGTGATACCAATAAAAGGAGAAATGATACTGGGCTACCAAGTAATATAATTGGAAGTCCCGTCTGCCAAAGACCTCCATGACCATGGGCATATGGGAGGGTCAATATTTCCCATTTAATTCTGGGGCATCAGCCAACCCAGATCTGGCGAGTCTAGACACTGCGCAGGGTAGCAAAGAAGGAGTTGGTCAATGCAATTTGGAGATTCATAAATAAGTACAGAAAGTGTGAAAGAACAACCATCTTGATGATGGCTATCGGCCCGGCGACGGAGAGCGCGAGACACATCCAATGGATAGTGTACATTACATCATTACATTACATAACATTACACTATCCATTTGGGTGGTGAGTTTATCTACCACATGGCTATAGTTGAGGCAGATCACTTCTTCCTTCTGCCTGTGTAGTAGGATCCCAAGGTATTTGGGTGAATTTATGCACCAGCGAAGAGGGTATTCCAGCGTAAAAGGGGCAGTGATGTCAGTTAGCAGAAAGAGTTTGGATTTGCTCCAATTAATGGAGAGACCTGATAGAATCCCAAAAACATTTTATTTCCCGAATAATGGGGGGAAGATGTGTGGGGGGCCTCGCACGAAGATGAGAATGTCATCTGCATAATGTCATCTGCATAAACAGAGGCCAGGAGAGGCCCTTTGTGGAATGGAACCTAAGCCCTCTCTACCGATGGTGGATCAAACGGTGATAATAAAGAGCAGCGGGGAGAGAGGGCATACCTAGCGAGTGCCCATTGTAATAGAAAAAGCGTCAGTAAACTGGTCATTTACCCTCAATCGCACCATGGTAGAGGCATACAGAAGCATGATGAGGTCGCTGAAGTTTTGAGGTAAGCCTAATTTCTTAAGAGTCGCTTTCAGTAAGGACCATTCCAGGAAATCAAATGCTTTTTCAGCATCCAGAAGGGCCACTGCAGCTGGTAGAGTGGGAGAAATTCAGTTGAGGACTGGAAATAT
Source organism: Triturus cristatus (assembly GCF_964204655.1). Lineage (NCBI taxonomy): Eukaryota > Metazoa > Chordata > Amphibia > Caudata > Salamandridae > Triturus > Triturus cristatus. Next base: position 725,103,048 of record NC_140592.1, on the reverse strand, counting down.
GGTGCAGAGATTGATGGTAGTAGAGCGATGTGACACAAATCCCGTCTGTAATGGTGAAATAATTTGCTCTACAAGTAGAGCCAGACACGTGGCCACGACTTTATCAAGAATTTTATTGTCGTAGTTAAGGAGAGAAAGGGGTCGATACAATGTACATTGATGGGCAGGTTTCCCAAGTTTAAGCAGGAGCGTGATGACCGCATCACGTAACGTCGGTGGGAGAACGCCATCATCAAGGGCCTTAGCATAAACGTCAGAGAGGCGGGGGACCAGTGCCTGTTTAAAAGCTTTATAGAAATTGCCAGTAAGGCCATCGAGACCAGGAGCCTTAGATCCACCCAGATCATCTATTTCCGTGCAATCGCTTTGCAAGTAATAGGGGAAGCTAACAACTGTTGTTGTCTGTCTGTCATCTGCACCATGACTATTTTGGATCAAAAGGAGTGAACCTTATCGGTGTCATCTGCCAGTCGTATGGTGTAGGGCTGTTGATAGCAGGAACAAAATGTCTGGACTATGGTGGCGTTATCTGTGGTGCCCTCCTCGCTGATGACATTTGTGTCCCAGCCTCTGACCCTCGCTGTAGTGGCGGGCCTGCGCATATTTACTTAAAAAAGCCAATTCACAATTGGCAAGTTCTCGGGGCTCCTGCAGTAGTACTGAGCCCCTATGTGATAGCGGTCCTTGTGCAGAGCCAGATTCATCAGAATCAATGGCAATGTTCGAGCTTGGCCAGATCCCCACTAAAGCACTGGAGTACCCCAGCATTTTTAGATATGCAAATGCCCCTGATGTAGACCTTAAAGGCCTCCCAGAGTGTTGCATGCTTAGATACAGAGCTGGCGTGTTATGTATGGTCGTACTCCGATATGATGAAAGAAGTAAGGTTTATTGTACCAGTTGGCATCCAATTCCTCTCACGACAACTCTCCAACTGCCCCCAAGAACAACATGGCACGGACCCAAGACTCTAGAACATCAATAGAATCTGACATGGGTCCGTGCCAACAGCATATTTACATAGTTACCAACACAACACATCTTCCCCCCTTAAACGAGAGAAAAAAACAACAACAACAAAAAAATTATGAATACAACTTATTCTGGATCCGAGTTACAAAGTCCGAAAACCATACAGGTGTCCTGCGTAAACATTTAGTTTCAGGAATACTTTCAAGTTCTTGAATAACATCAGAATTAATAGAAGTGAAAGGTAAAGCAACAATAGCCATGTTAGGACGTTTAACCTCTTCAGTGCCCATGACGAGATAGTCTCGTCATGGAGCACGGTTGCGCTGTGCCCATGACGAGACTATCTCGTCATGAACCCCACCCACTAGTGCAACGCCCGGCACAGGAGGGGGAAAGGGCGTGGCACTGAAGGGGTTAACAGTGATATCACAGTCATTGCTATTGTTGCTAACATCAACGGTACTCTTCTTTGAAATATCCTCAAAATCACAATTCTGTTTAGTGGTAACCGGTGCTTCTTTATACAATTTTCTGTTACCTTTAAGCACAGCGATCTTGTTTAAATTCCAAACTTTATCATTAGAAAGTCTGACAGCATTCTTCAAAACTTCTTTCACAACAAAGGGACCCATGAATTGACTTTCACCTTTAGGTACTTTCCATGGTTTCTTAACTTTTACAAACATACCCACTTGCACAATGGGATCTTATTTAGAACCCCTTCTTAAATCAAAATTGTGTTTGTTTACAATATGGGTTCTCTCAATTTTTTTATTTACCTTATCAAAATCCACATGACATTTGGTAGAAGAAATTAGCCAAGACGGATTAATTTTCATCCTTGGTAATCTGCCTCTCATAATCTCGAAAGGAGCACAATCAGTCATATCATTTGGATTAGTTCTATACTTCCACACGGTCTTCATCACCTGAATCTCCCAATTCCCGTCATCAACACCTGACATTTGTATGGCGCCTTTCAGTACTCTAGTGAATCTCTTAATAATCCCATTTCCACTAGGGTTATATAGAGATGTGGTATAATGTATAACACCAGTCTTCTGAAAATATTCCTTCGCTTTATTAGATAAAAATTTTACACCATTATCAGTAATCAAACGTATAGGCAAACCTTCCTCAGTGAAAACTTCATCTAAAAACAGCAAGACAGCGTCAGTATTGACCTTATCCACAACTTTTATGACAGGCCATTTAGAGAATAAGTCAATGGCTGCAACAATGTATTTGCTCAAAGGACCAATCGGGCCCATGATGTCCATAGCAATAGTTTCCCAAGGACCATTCGGAACACAATGTCCTTCCATATTAGGTTTTAAAGTCTTCAAGGACTTGTCTGAATTGGCACAATAAACACAGTCTCTAACAATGCGTTCAACAAAAATATCTAAACCTGGCCACCAGAATTTTTTTTTGACTGACTGCTTAGTCCTGATAATGCCATTGTGACTCTCATGACCATGTTTGACAATAATATCTCTCATACCGGAAAGAGGAACAGCTTTATCGCCTCTCCAAATAGTACCATCAGAAAAAGATAATTCATTTCTCACTTCCCAAAAATTTCTCAATTCAAAGAAGTAAGATTTTTCTTTGTGGGCCAACCTTTAATTATATATTTCTGAAATTCTTGTAAAACTCCATCTTTTAAATACTCAGCACTCCAATCCTCACTTTTAATGGGCAATGCACCATCATCATGTACTAAAGCAATATGAAATTCATCCCAAGAATTCTGAGCACATTCTTTAAGGGGTAAAGGAAGTCTAGATAGGAAATCCGCTGTGACAGGAACATAAACTATCTTATAGATGAAATCTTGTAATCTCGTAGACATATGTGCAATCCTAGCTGAAGCTTTAATCATACCATCAGTAGTAAGTAAACGTACCAAAGGTTAGTGGTCACATCTGATTTCACATTCCTTTCCCCAGACAAACACCCAAAAGTGTTCCAGGGCCCACACAACGGCTAAGGTTTCCCTTTCAATTGTGGAATATTTCTCCTCCGTTGGAGATAAAGCCCTTGAAGCGTAAGCGATTATAGCTACACCTCCATTTTCCATTTTTTGAGCCAAAACAGCTCCCAATCCTTTCGAACTAGCAACGGTAGTGACGATGCAAGGGAGCTGAGGATCAAAGCTTTTAAGAGCAGCAGCATTTCCAATGGCTGATTTCACATCAACAAATTCTCTTTCACATTCAGCATCCCATGTAAATTTACACCTGTTTTTCAATAACTGTCTAATGTTAAACACTCTACAAGAAAAGTTGCGTATGTATTTGGAATAAAACTCTGTTAAATCCAAAAATGACCTGATATCATCTTTAGAATTAGGGGAAGGTGCAAGTTGAATGGCCTCCACCAGATCAGGTTTGGGTTTAATACCATCTTCACAAAGTACATGACCGAGATACGTAACAGAGTTAACACCAAAGTTACATTTAGCATGTTTAACCGTAAGTCCATTAGCAGACAGCCTATTGAGGACTATTTATAGTGCCTGATCATGGATACATTTGTTGGCACCAAAAACAAGTATATCATCTTGGAAACACACTGCATTTTTACAGTCACCAAAAATATTGTGCATGATGTGCTGAAACACAGCAGCCGCTGAGGCAAGCCCAAAAGGCATTCTATTAAATTGGAAACATCCGAATGGTGTAACAAAAGCAGTGTATTTCTTACAGCTTACATCTAAAACAATTTGGTGGTATGCTGATGATAAGTCAATACAAGAAAAAACTTTAGCTATGACACTGCTAGATTTGCTGTTCTCGTCTACTTTAACCTCTTTTGCACTTCTGCAAGACATTTCAGCTTTTCTAACAATGGCTAAAATATCTTCCAAATTTGGAATCCCCATTCACCCACAATCTGTCTTGAATAGAAGTGTCTTTTACGTGCATGACAACCTGATCTCTGATTAAATCTTCTTGCAACCCCCCAAATTGGCAATCCAGAGAGAGTGTTCTTAAAGCAGACACGTAGTTATTCACTGACTCATCCATGTTTTGTTTTCTCTGGAAAAATTTGTATCGGAGAATGCCGATACATACTTTGGGAGAGAAGTAACAATCAAAGTCGTTAATAGCGGCAGAAAAAACATTCTGTTCACTGCCACCGCCAACCTTAGTCATTTGATTGTAAGCTTTGAGGCCTTCAGGCCCAACAGAATGTAAGGAAATTCCTTTCTTTTCAGCCGGAGACATTTTACCTTTGACATCCAAAATCTCAATGAAATATGCCTTCCATTCTGGCCAGAAACACTGAGGAGGAGATAAACTGTAGTTCTGTGTGGTTGACATGTTGAAGAAAGTCAATTAATAAAAAGAGTACTTAAAAAAAAAGTTTAGCCACAAAACGCCTTGAACAAGAAAAGTAAGCTCACTCACCGGTAACAAAGATTTGCTCTGGAGTAGAAAACGAGGCAAATAAGCAAATCAGCGTGAAACACTCCAAGGATAGATGCGGTGGTTGCTAAGCGACGTGGAGGCTTTTTGGCAGAATCAAATATGGCAGCACGTCGCATACAAAATAGCGTAAGGCGCTACCTCATCAAGTTCAGAGTGCCCGTAACCATAGAAAAGAACGTGGAGGCAGAAGAGTCCTTATTCGATACGCACTGGGTCAAAGGAACGTAGAATACTGCTCCGAGCCTCGCAGAAAAGTAAATATCCAAGATGCGTAGGAGTTCGGAGGATGATGTCAGTCCGAACTCGTGGAATGCTGGCGTAGAGCGGAATCCAGGGGAAAGACAAAAATCCAAGCAGTTGCGGTGAGCTTTTTTTTTTTTAAAAAAAAGGATGGAATTTGTCAAAAATAAATAAAACCAGATTGAAGCAAAGTAGAAAATCCGGACAAAACGGATGACCAGCTACATTTCTTGGTACATCTTCGTGAAATATGATTAGGCGAGGAAATACCAGAAAACAGAAAAAAAATGTTATGAAAACGCACACGCAGGTCCGTGCAGTATGGTGGTGCTGTAGTAAAATCCCAGATCGTCGCCAAGCTTGTTATGTATGGTCGTACTCCAATATGATGAAAGAAGTAAGGTTTTTTTTAAACTTTATTTTGAAAGAAAGATGGATTTGAGCAAACATGCATCAAGAGACAAGGGAGCATCAATGGGTACATAGTCCATTCACAAGCAATACAGTAGAGGCAGGAAATTATAAACACATCAGACATGGACATTGCGATTCTGCCATCAAAGCAGAGCTGTACATCAGGCCGAAGGTTTGCCTATGCCCGCCCACTCCCCGGGGGGGGGGGGGGTCCCCCAGCCAGTTCCCATGTGTCTCGGCACTAGGCATCTAGTGAATATGGTGTGCGGGACCCAAGTCTCCCAGTGTGTAGTACTCGCAGAGCCCCACCCCAGGGGCAGCACCTCCCCTCAACAAACCCCCAACATCCCATGCGCGATTGCCCAGCAAGAGGCTAAGTGGGGGTCCTATGTCCTGTAGCATCCTCTCCCCCCAACAGGTAGCAGCGCAGTGGAGCCCAGATATCTGTTGGTCGTGATGTTGGTGGCATGATTTCAGAGTAAGTATTGATCTGTTCCTGGCAGTAAGTAAGATCCCGCATCCAGTCTTTAAATTTGGGGGCCCTACCCCATTTACACGCGACTCGTCTTTTAGCCAACAAGAAGGCAAGCGCAATGAATTTGCGATGCGCAGCCTGTATGGGTTCCACGTATCCCAAGAGGGCAAGGATAGGGGAGGGTTCAATCTCCGAATTAACCATTTTAGAAAGTGCTGTAAATATCTGGCACCAATAGCGGTGCACCACTTCACACGACCACGCCAGGTGGAGAAAACCCGCCCCCGGGGCATGACACCTGTCACATCTGTCATCTTCACGGAGTCAGTATCTGCAAAGCAGAGCAGGAGTATAATATAGTCTGTGAATGTATTTATAATGTATGATTCGAAATCTACTACTAGACGATATACGTTCCGTTTGTTGCAGGCAGAACTCCCACTGCTTATCCGTTAGTGTGACTTGCAGTTCCAGGTCCCATTGAGCCCTAGCCGTCAGAGGCGGGGCGACTATGAGCGAGTGGACCATTTTATATATTTGGGAGACTAACTTTGCAGGGGACTCACCCAGGAGGATACGGTGCAGTGGTGCCACAGCGGGGGGCTCATGCGGAAAGTCGGGTGTCAGTGCCCTAACCCCTCGCCGGAGCCTGAGATACAGAAAAACGTCAAGGGGAGTTGGCTGGATGCCTGCAAATAGGTGGTCCATAGAACGGAACACGCCATTGTGGTACAGGTCCCCCCACGTCGTGACGTGAATACTATGAATTAATTTCCGAAACCCCGTCTCCTGCAACAGGGGCATACTTGGATGGTAAACCAGGGGCAAGAGCGGTGCATACAACAAGGTATTCCCCAATTTAGCTGTGATTCGGTTCCACGCCATGACTGTACTCACCACTGACGTGGGTGACGTATTCTTCCCTTGCACAGGGATATACAAGGCACCCTCTATGGGGACCGGGTGTGCCAGCCAGTGTTCGGCCGCTAGTTGGGGCATGTATCGAGGCTGCTGTATCCAAAAATATGCATAATGTGCCTGCGCCGCTTGAAAGTAAAGCTCAAAATCAGGGACGCCAAACCCGCCCTGGTTATATGGCTTGATAAGGACCTCCCACTTGAGCCGGGGTGACTTCCCTCCCCAAACCAATCTAAGAAGCTCCGAACGTAGGTGCCGGAAGAAGAAACTGCCCGGGTAAAAAGGGATATTCAAGAAAAGATACAACAGCTGAGGCAATATTACCATTTTAATCAACGATACTCTTCCTGCCATGGAAATAGGGAGCGTGATCCATCTAGTAATGTAGTCTTCAATACGTGTCATTGTCGTGCCATAGTTTGCCCTCATTAGCTCACTTTTGTCTTTTTCTATGTGTATCCCTAAATACTTAAAGTCACCTTCACACCACGCTATAGGGTACTCCAGCACAAACTGCTTCATAGCAGCCGTGAGGGGGAAAACCCGCGACTTGCTCCAGTTGATCTGGAATCCCGAAAGCATGCCAAACCGGATAAATTCCCTAAGAATCGGATTGAGGTTATCACTAGGGTCCCTTATGTACAGAGTAATGTCGTCTGCGTACATAGATATTAATATCTGCCTCTGAAAGCACCGCAACGCCTTTTCCTTATGATGTTGCCGTAACTTCGCTGCGAGTGGCTCCATGGCTATAGCAAACAGCAGGGGCGACAGGGGGCAGCCCTGTCTAGTCCCTCTGGTGATGGGAAAAGCCGAGGAAAGTGTGCCGTTGATCAGCACCGTGGCCTTAGGAGACGTATATAACAGTCTAATCCAGGAGATGAAAATGAGTGGAAACCCCATTCGCTCCAGTACTTGGAACACATAATCCCATTCTAATGAGTCAAAAGTCTTCGAGGCGTCGAGTAAGATGGCGGCCATCGGCAGGTCTTCATGTACCGAGTTTAGGATCGAAAAAAAGGTACGCAGGTTATGGGATGTCGCCCTCCCGGGCACAAATCCTGCCTGATCAGGTAGTATCAAGTTTGGGAGTAACAAGTTAATACGGGTAGCAATTAGTTTCGCAAGGATTTTCACATCGCAATTGAGCAATGAAAGGGGCCGATAGGAGTCACACCTGTTTGCCGTTTTCCCAGGTTTAAGGAGGGACGTAATGAGGGCCATGCGCATAGAAGGGGGCAGATGGCCCACCTCGAGAGCATCTTCATACACCTCCCGCAAGACCGGTGCCATGAAATCAATGTAGGTCTTATAGAACTCTATAGGTATTCCATCTAGGCCCGTGGCCTTGCCCGAGCGCATGTGCATAATGGCCTCACGCACCTCATCTAACTCAAAGGGAGTGCTCAGGAATGCTCTGTGTGTATCGCTGAGCCACCCGAGGGACACATCCTCCAGGTAGTCCTGCAAGTTTAAATCCCCCACCCTAGTCGACGTGTACAAGTGTTGATAGTGCTCCACAAACGCGTTAAGGATTTGTGCGGTGTCTCTATATACCGCACCTTCCATACTTTCAATTTCTAATATAGTAGTAGGGCCCCTTGTCAATCTGATCGTCGCCGCCAAGGCCTTCCCAGGCCTCTCGCCTTCGCCATAGCGACGGGCAACCCAATGTTTGCCTCTAAATTTCGCCTCCCTATTGGCTTCATCTGTATATTCCGACACCTTTTCGCGGATACGCGCCAGCGTAGCATCATCAGGGCCGCCAGCCAACGACGCCTCAAGCGCAGCAAGGTCTCCCTCCAGCGCTCTTAGACGTGTTAGTATACTCTTTAATACACCGGACCCCTTAGCTATGCACATGCCCCTCAAGGTCACCTTAAATGCATCCCATATAGTTTCAACAGCATCCACAGAGTCTTTGTTGCGCCTAAAAAAATCCAAACATTCTTCCCGTAACTCCTCCTGAAACACCGTATCAAGGAGCATTGTGGGTTGCAAGCGCCACGCAGTCAACGGGGGGCCAATGTCCGCAGCCCGTAGCGTAACGCGGACCGGCGAGTGATCAGAGAAAGTTCTTGGAAGATGGCGTGCCCGCGCAAGCGCCGTATAAAAATGGGGCGACAGGAAAACATAGTCCAGCCGTGCCCACGACCGGGCCTGCGCCGTAAAATGTGTGCCTTCCCGCTTGTCCGCAGAGAGATAGCGCCATGTGTCAATCAGATTGTGTTCAGTTATCGCGTCTACCAGCGTCACACGAGCTTTCGTATAATGGTGTGGGGCCGGGTGGGACCTGTCCTTAGACGGATCAACCGTAGTGTTAAAATCCCCTCCCCAAATGAGGTGCCGCGGGCCCACGCCCATTATGGCCGCATTGAGGTCTGTAAAGAAGCGCGGGTCATCTGTGTTCGGGCCGTAGCAACAAACCAGGGTAACTGCCACATGCCCCAGCCTCCCCCACATCAGACAATACCGTCCCTGGACATCGCTCCTAGCGCCTGTCATATTGAAAGGCGTTCCTTTTTTGACCAGTATCGCCGTCCCTCTGGCATAAACATTAAGGAGAAGCACCATCTTGCCGGCCAATGAGCCTTTCACTAGTTGAACTTGCCCTTTAGTGGCAGTGAGCAGGGTTGTAGGGTAATTGGAGTATGCAACGGGTGTAAGGCGAGAGAGTGTATGCTAAAAGCAGAGTAATGTTGGACTTGTACTTTGGTGGCAAAGAGTTATTGAGGAAGGAACTATAAATAAGGAGAATGTATGCTGAGGCAAGAAATTATAGAGAAATCGGAAAAGGAAAGTATGTGAAGGCATGAATAAGAAGTAGGAAGGATATAAAGAGGATAGTGGAATGTAGAAATGTAGAAAATGGAAGGTATTTGTTGCAGAGAATGGAAGTAGAGGGGGGCTCTTATCTTAGGCTGGGCTAAGCAATAAAAGAGGGTGTTGGCTCCTTCTAAGCCTCTTGTATACTACATATGACATCATTTGCTTTGTTGAGTCACCTCTTGTTGCTACTAGGAGTCAGTCATAAAGAGATTCATGCATATTGTACTACCTAATTTTCTTGTGATAAAATTTACAGCCAATCGGACAATATGTTTTTTCGAAGATAAGGACAAGCTATTTGTGACACATTATTTCTATATGGGTATTCTGACATACAATGCGCTCAACTATTGTGAAAGACTGATGCAAGGGGGAGTACCAGTTCCCACCTCTTGCACTTAGGCACAGCATGAGGACAGTTGCACATGTCACCGGGATTACACATATCACTCAGTGCATATACAATATTTCTCTCCTGCCCTTGGGCAAGATGGTGGGGAATTTGCTAATAAGATTCTGGGCCAACAATCCTTCCTTCCCTATTCTACAAGACCAAAAAGGGTTTTCTTTATTTACACCCTAGTGTGAGAAGAAAACGGTGTATTTGTTAGCCTCTGGCTGCTGGCCAGGCCAAGATGGCAAGGGGCAAAAGCTGAGGAATAATCTGCATATGCGGTGGGCTCAAGGGTCGCCCACCTATATATTGTGCAGCATTGAATGAATGAATGAAAAGATTTTATAAAGCGCAAAATTACCATAAGGTGTCTCAGTGCTATGGGCTGAACAGCAGAACCAGTCAGATGCTGAAACACAGTAGATTATAACAGTGAGTTAATCAACAGGTTTGGTAAACAGCCAAGTCTTCATCTGCTTCATAAATTGCATCAGAGAAGGTTGACAACGCAGCATAAGAGGTGATGAGCTCCAACATTTTCCAGCATTGGCTCTTCCCCTACGTATGTTTTCCTATATACTGAGGTATCAACCATAACTGCAGAGGTGCACCTGAATCCTATGGGATGATGAATTAACAAACAACCTGGTCAGTCACAATTCAACAGAATGAACGCCTGGTCATCCACTCGGGCTGGGAATTAAAAGGTTCGATTCCTGTTGTGACAAAGGTTTTTTCCTACTGTGAAAACTCATACACTGGACTAGGGTTCCTTCAGAGGGGTTTTTGCAGATGCTTTCAGTGCTTTCAAGTATATGTAAACGAAGGAAAGAGCGAGGATATTATAAAGCCTGAGCCATCACGTCCCCCTATTGAAGTACACAAAGATCTAACCAGGCTGTAAGGCTCTTACGTGCAAAGAAACACTCTTCGTTACTTGGAATAGTTCCTTAGTCTCATTAAAACAATACATTCAATAAAAATAACGCAGATCCCTTACCTACGCTACATGGCAAACTTCATCATAGAGATGTTGACCGTTCACTAGAGACGACTGAGCGGTCTTAATAAAACAGCTCATCAGATTCTATTTTAAGTTGTTAACCTTAAATAAGATAGGATGCAGATCAAATTAAATTACAGCATTTGTCCTACTCTTAATACAGTGTTAAGCTGACTGCCAACACTTGCTCATAAAAAGTGCTCTGGTTAACAACCCCCCCAATGCACCAACTGGTGCCGACGAAGGATGATGAGCCACGAGGAACCATGTCCCTAGCCTAGTGAGGATAAGGGATCCGTGTCCTTATAAGTTCTTCTCTGGACAGTGCATGCACCGTCTCTTGGAGGCCTTTGTTTTCTAACAGTGGGTTTAGGGACTGCAATTTGATACCATTTGTTGGCTTTTTTTTCAATCTCATTTGCTTGCTTCTTATAGGTCAGCTGCTTCCTTCCTCTTCGTGCATTTGTTCCTCACCTGGAACATGGACTTGTGTCCTTCCACTGTTTCTTTTAGTAGGTTCTACTTTTCTCTTTGGGTTTAAGAACTCTATCAGAGTGCATCTTTTCCAGCTTGCTCCCTTATGTACCCCCTCTGTGTTCCTTCCCTGTCCATCTGCTTGGCTCCACCTCCCCTCCATCAATCCAATGCCTGGGTTGCTTGCAGCCACCAACCCTCGCTCACTCTTTCCGTTCGTTATCCATCCCCTACATTCTTCCATTCATTCTCTGTGTTGGTTTGCCCCAACCCGCACCCCTCCTCTGTTGTCTGTGTTGGCTTGCCCCCACTGGACCACACTCTCTACCTTCGTTGTCCATGTTGACTTGCCCCCATCCACTCTCCCTCCTTCGGTTCATTATCTATGTTGGTTTGTCTCCACTCACCCTCCCTCCGTCCGTTCGTGTCTGTGTTGGCTTGCCTACACCCTCCCATCCTCCTTCCCTTCATTGTCGGTGATGCCCCCCTCCCTACCAGCCCTCCCTCCCTCCATTGTTCGTGTTGGACCCCCAACACCCATCTTCCCTCGGTTGTCCATTTTGGTGACCCAAACCTGTCCTACCTCCCACTGCTGTCTGTGTTGGTTTGCCCCCAGACACTCTCCCTTCCTCTGTTGTTTGTGTTACATATAACAGAAAAAACGCTATAATGCAAACAATGCTGGTCATGTTGTATCGCTTTTTTTCATGCACCCCAACCTCCAGTCAGCAATAAAAGCCATAACATTTTTTCTTTCTAACTTTCAGCCACTTTGGTAAACAAACGTCTAAAAAACATTGACAAAGCAATTGCCTCACGCAAGCGAGACCTATTGTCTTTGGCAATGCTTGTTATAAAATGTATTTGTCTATGCAGAATAAAGAACAATTCCAAATAAAGTGAAGAGTATTTCTTTACAAATAAGCCCCTTTCGGCCTACTTAGGTCTTTTTGCTTTTAAGTATCCCATGTGGCTGTGCGAGTCAGAAATAGATATTTTTTGACAAAATGCTATTGAGGTGGAAAATGAGAATTTGAAAGAACAAAAGCACAAAGCTGCTGTTTCCCTAGTGTTTCTGAGTTTTGGAAACTGATTAATTGCTAAAGCTGTGCATAAAAACAAGAGCCTGGTGTTAATGTGTGGAAAAGGATTTTTAACCACAAGAGGCTCCAAAGTAAAAATGAATATCGAGTTCCTGAAAATTAAAATGTACTGCTTGATTACTTGCATCTTTGAGTCCTCATATAAAAGCTTCTCAAGTGGTACAATTCAAGCCTCTGACTGCCAAAACTGCTTCACTTTAATAACTATATGAAACCCTGACGGCAGTACGAGGCTCGACTCAAGTATACTACATATCTCACGGTGTTAGTGTTTTCAGATTATACTCTGCCAGTCCAGAGGCAAAGAAAGTCCTTTGAGGCAGATAAGCAGAAAATACGCAGAATAGACCCCAAATATATGCTCTTGTACCAAGTGAATTGTAAGGGGATTTTTCAGTCTAAGTCTTGCGTTTTTGAGACTCCTGAGGTGGCACAGGAATAGGTGGAAGACAGACGATGTATGAAAAAGACCAGTAGCGGCTGCTGTGAAAAAAAAGTGGCAGGGGCGCGTGGGGGAGAAAACTAACAATAAAAATTAAAAAGCACTTAACCGCTGGCCGCCGCCTCGGTCCTCTTCTGCATCTCTCGACTCCCGCCAGGCTCCCTTATTTCCTACACCAATCTAGATGCTGCTCTCATTCTGCTAATATCCAGCACCGGGATTTTTTTTCTTGTGGAGTTTTATATAGCGCGAACTAGACCCGAAGGTATCAGAGCGCTTTACACGAGTACCAGTTACGTTACAGACGCACACATTCATTTTTGTTAGGCACGAGGAGATTAAGTGATTTGCCCAGAATCACAGAATGTTGAGCGTCCCTGCTGAAACTCGAACCCGGTTCCCCAGCTCCGAGGTCGACCGCACTAGCCGTTAGGCCACATCCTCTTCCCCTACTGGATTGGTCTGAGAGGCCTGGTTTGCCACTCAGTCAGGGCCTGTGAGCCTGTGCCTGTCTCCACCCGGCTGTGCAACACAGCTCGGGTGGAGAGATCTAAATGCGCATGTCAGTTTGGCCGTCCTAAGACGGCCGGCCAAACCGATATGCGCTTTTGCAGCAGTGCCACCACTCCTCATCCCTGCTGCAGTCAACGAGGATGGCCCCACCGTGGACTTGACTCAACTAGGAAAAATAAAATGATAATAACCTGTTTTATTTTAATTTTTCCTTTTTTCACTGCTGAGAGCAGTGGGGCAACGCTCCTCCGCCTTATTGGAGGAGCCGCCGCTGGATATTATACTGACAGGGTTTGAAGCCACTCTGGTCTACACTGGGCACAAGATGCATTAAAGTAGCCGGTCTGAAAGGCTTTAGCAAGGATTATTTCTTCTATGTTAATTAAGGATATGGGCCTCTGCAGGTCTGCCGGATTTCAAAAGAGATACGATTTCCTCTCTCAAATGTAGGGGTAGGATGTGGCATTGAACGGCACTAGAGAAAACCGTACATAGAAATGTGGCCACCTTTGAAGAGAAGTGTCTAAATATTTCTATGGGCAAGCCAGTGGATCCCAGAGTTTTATCTGTGGCTAATTGCAACATTGCCTTGTCAACTTCATCTACTGAGAATAGCAGGTCCAATTGATCAGAATCCTCCCCAGATAATAAAGACTTAAGGATGTTGCCCACAAATGAGTTCAAGTTGGTACAATTTGGGGTAGTTCACTGACTGAAGAGTTGAGAGTAAAAGGAGGCAAACGTTTCAGCAACAGAGCAATGGACAAAGAAGAGAGCTCTAATGTCGGATTTTCTTGATGACATCACTTATACCAAAGTTACTCATTTTGTCCCCAGTCGGAGATAAGGCTGTGGCTGGCAAATCAGACGCTTGACCTCTTCAGTTAGATGCTGCATCAATGAGATTTAGGCCCGATTAAGGGCAGTCAGTGTTTTGGAATCTTGTGAGCATTTGTACTGCCATTCATGCTCAAGAAGTTGTGGTTCCAGAAGCGCTATTGACTCCCTCTCATCTAGTGCTTAATTTGATTTCCCAGTACTGGGCGCTGGCACTTTATTCTCAACACCAATCTAATAACAGTCTTCCACATGGTGGCGCTATCCATTTTTTCGACGAGCAAACAGTTTTTAGTAATGAAACATTTCCAGCTATGGCAGAGTAAAGTTTTAATTCTATTAAGGACCTGGAGGTTTATGCTGTATTTTCTTCACTTTTATTTTGCAGCAGCCATATCAAAACATATAAACAAGACTTAATTTCCCATGACACATTGGAAAAAGGCAAGCAAAACAGTTCATCCAGTCCATGGCCAGGAACCCTCTTTATAGTCCCTTGTTGTCCTTGCTGCCTCCTCTTTCTTCCTGCGACAGAAGCCGGCTAGTGTCATCCATCAGTCTTGTTTAAATGTATCTGAACGTAAAGAAACAGTTGAATTATCTAGTAAATCAACTATACAATGCCAAGTCAGTGGACATAGAATTCTCAATCAACTTATATGAACACAGGGGTATCTGCATTATACATCAACAACTTTTGAGCCGTGCTAGTACACCCACCCATACCAAGGAAAATACTGTCCTGGGCGAGAAAAACACTTGCGAAAGCACTGGGTGGGTTAATACTCTGCTCCGTGTCCTTAATAGAATTGACACTTTCCATTATGATTACTAGGACATTTTTCATTCTAGGTCAGGATTGGAGGCGAGGAATATGCTGGTTTAAAGCTTACCCACCACCAGTGACCCAATGCTGGGGACTGGTTGAAAGTAAAAAATGTTAAAGGTATAATCTGAAGACCAGTCCGCCGCATTGAGAATATCTTCCAGGCAAGCTTCAAGAGCAAATGCTTTCAAGGCCATAGCCCCCCTTATCGAATGAGCACCAAACACATTTGTATCAATGCCAGCCTCCTGCAAGGCCCATCTAACCCATCAGGCAATAGTGGGAGATGAGACTGCCTTATGTGGCTTCTTAAGGGCAATCTGAGTTGCCTCTCTCCATGGGGACAGATGTCTGGCTTCATTGCCTTGTACACTTTAATACACCAGACTATGCATAGCTTGGAGGAATCTGCAAAGGAAGGGAGGGAAACAATATGTAAATTACATTTTGTCCTTCTTGAAATATGGAAAGTAACCCCTTTCCAGGGTGAATACTCTACCAGTTTGATCCAGACATCTAACATCTGAAACCCGTCTACAAGATAATAGGCATTGTAGTTTAGCCAGGTTGGCCAATAGCCGAGAGAGAAAAAGGTTCAGGACCTTGTTGACGTCCTACAGGGTCCCTGTGTTCTGAAGGGAGTGATAGTCAAATGCCCTGAAGAAGTTTGTGGACAAGAGGGTGCTCCCCTACCGGGTGATCAACAATGTGGGAATGACCTGTCGAAATTGCCGATATGAAGTTCATGAATGATCTATAAGCCATACCCTCTGAGGAAGTTCAATATATGGACAAGATCTTTCCACAGGATCCAAGCCTCTGGTGATACCAGCCTATCCATCGTGACAAAGCCGATCTATAGTGTTTAATTGTGCTGTCGGCCTATGCTTTGGAGAATAGGGACGCAGCTTGTCGCGAATGCCCTGAGACTTTCCAGCGTGCCGTGTAATCCTGAACGCCATAAGTTTAGGGAGCCGTCCAGGACCAGATGATGATGATTTCCCTCTGGATCTCGGAGGCGATCCGAACACAGGTGTAGGCGGATTGGAGAATCCCAATAAAGTTCCATCAGAACTGGATACCATCTTTGTGATCCCCAAATTGAGGATACTACCACCAAATCTACTTGCTGCCACCGTACCAGGGCAGAGAGCTGCATGATAAATGCGAATGGGGGAAAAGCGTACCACTTCTCTGGCTGCCAGATCTGGAGAAAAGTATTGGTCATTGCCGTGTTGGGGTCTGGCCTTTAACTGAAGTATCCGTGGAGCGGATGGTCCAGGCGAGATGCAGAAAGGTGTAGCAAGAATGTACCCTACTTGGCTTTTAGTGCCCGGAAGACTGGCAGGTGCAATTTCTAAATGCTCATTGCCTGCAGATGTGGGAAGTGTCAGTCTGCTACTGGTTGGATTTCCCAGGGGGGGTGGGGGGGCGGGGGGGTGGGGCTGATCCACTATTACTGAAATATGGTTCTTAATACAGTAGTCCCAGAAGTTTCTGGCCAAATCCGAAACAGGTTTTTACCTCGTGCAAGTGATTGATGTACCGTATCGCTGGTAAATTGTACATTTTTAGCAGGACTCAGCATTGCACCATATCCTTGCTCCAGCCCTTGACCGTGAATGAGCCCACCATCAACTCTACACAATTTGTGGAGGGATATTTCAAGAGATTACCATTTTCTGCCTGTGGAGAATAATTCCCCGCACCTTGCGCCCCATCCCGTGCCACTGGCATCCAATTTTATTACCACATCCAGAAGGGAGCCAAATATTGCCCTCCCATTCCATGCCTTCATATGGGCGAGCTACCACTGTATCTCCTCTAGAGATTCCTCTGACAACTGAACTATCTGAGTATATGAGTCCCCACCGAAGGTGGAAGTTCTTTAGCCGCTGCAGGGCCAATAGCGGAGAGGTCCCGGAAATATGGCCTGATTGAGGAATTACAGGCTTAAACACTTCCCTTAGAGTGACCTGGAATTTAACTGATCCAGGTAGGTGGAGAACGCTTCATCGTTTACCAGGAAATATGAAGCCTCCACAGACTACCCAAATCATGGCCTAGGGATGGCATCACTTGGGAGTGGCCTGAAATGCCACAGGGGAGAATATCAACCTTGGTGATGAGATAAGTCTCTGCCACAAACAAAAAACAATTGCCCACTGTTGTGTACCCGAGAAGAAGATATAGGCGTTGGAGGTAGGATACAGTGAGAGCCCGCCATCCATGAGTCCCAAGGAGCTAGAACAGATACTAGGGGGTGGGGCATCCGGTTCGGGCTAAAGTCCTAGGGTAGTGATTGTCTGGTTCCAAATCAATAACTCCGTTGAAGTCCCCTGCCAGTAGAAGAATTCCTGAGAAGGCATGGAGCAGTGCCTGGATAAGAGTTGTGAGGAAGGAAACAGAGAGTAGTGGTGGAGTGTGAAAATAAAGGCACAATGGAATGCCCTTCTAAGGTGCCAGAGACTATAAGGTAATGTCCTTGGGTCTAGTGTTTGATACCCTGTACATGGAACAGGGAGATTTCTGCAGAGTAAAAATGCTACACTCCAGGAACCTCTGGAAACGTTGAGAGGATAGCAATGATGAATCCATACCTCTCAAGCTAAGGAACATGAGAAGCAGCCAGGTTGGTCTATTGGAGGATTAAGATCTCTGGGGGGTAGTGCTTGGCTATCTTGAGGACTTTCTCTCTGGTTTTATTGTTGAGGCCATTGACATTACAGAATGAGACCCAGAGGTGTGGTAATTCCACTACACTGGGTACAGATGCCAATTGTGTGATAATAGTGTTTTACGGTAGGGCTGCACAAAGGCTCAGAACAAAGTAAGCAAACTAAGAAAATTGACATGCATGCTTCTTAATAGAAAAAATGGAATTGTGATGAGGAACTACACCTTCATGAACATGAAACCTATTACCATCCTATACTTTTAACCTTGCCCTCCCTCGTCAATTGACAGGGCCTCTGGCGTTATTACTCATAGACTTTGAAAAGGCATTTGACTCAGTGTGCTGGGAATATTTCTGGTTGTATTGAGGAAAATGACTTTGGTTTTCCCTCTTCCGTTTTCATCCAATGTCTGCTACATTTATGTATGACCAACCACCAGGATATATTTTTAATGGGGTTGTGGCCTTTCTTGTATCCATCAAGTGGGGCATAATGCAGGAATGCCCAGTCTTGTTGCGCTTGCTCTGACTTTTAGACACTGACTTGATTGCATGGGTCAGCAGTTTGTCATGGGTCAAAGGGTGTATGTATTAATGTATGTGATATATCTATAGTGTGAACCTAGGCAAAAGGCATTGGAGCACTGTATATGGTCAAATACAAGCATAAAGACAATGAGTGATAGGAGAGGTAGCTGGATTGTGGGCAGTTAAAGCCTTGCAATATAGCTTTCTTTAAAGAGGTGAGTTTTCAACTCTTTCTGAAAGTGGAACAGCGTTGGGCCCATCCTGATGAATTACGGAACGGTGTTTCAGACCCTAGGGGCATAGATGGAAAAGGCCTGCTGGTTAGTTTTTTCTTTTTTTATACATCTTAGTCTGTAGTCTAAAGGTGTCCTGGCTGCTGGTGTGCCAAGAGTTAGTAGGAAGTTATAATTGTTGCACCTATATAGACTCACAGAACACATCATTCTAAGTTAAAATTATCCTTCCGAGTGCCTCAAAAATATACATATTTACGAGGACATCCCAGCCTTTTCATATATTCATCTTTCAAAAAGCATAGGTTTGTTCATAACTTGTATTCATGCACACAAGGAGATGGGACTAGCAGATTTTCAAGGTTAAGCCATGTTACAATGAAGTATTACCAAGCTCATCTGTAGCAGTGCTTTCATATGTAATCGAAGACATGGAGAAGTTTGTAGTAGGCCAAGCCGATACTTTTGTTAATTGAGAGGCACCCCCAGGTGGTGTGTAGAAAGTATCTGTGCAATGTGGCACTTAAGACATAATGAGAAGGAATCCCACCACCATCTTGTAGAGTTAAGTTAATGTATAATAAACTCTGTGGAGGTCAGCTGAATTGATATCCAACAGATATTTGTACCTTCTACTTCAACGTAAGGTCATTTCACAAGTTCATTTTTGGCACGTCATCCATCCTTTTTGCAGTGCAGAGAATGAGGTAGGGGCGTTAATGACAAAGGATTTATAAACATCAGAGATTTTCTTGTCCTACAAAGCTCCCATTTTAAGCTTGCCTTCAAGTGAGTTGTAGTCTGCAATGACCTCAGTATAACTTAGGTAAGGAGTAATGGCATGTCACAGCTAAAGCAGCAAAAAAGTATGATTTGTAAAGAGAACATTCATTTTGTAGGTCAGTGAAGGCATGATTTGCGAATCACATCCTTCAGCTAAGAGGTGCCACTGAGGTTGCATTTAGACAATCCCTAAAAGGAATCCACCTGGGTCAGCTGTGTCCCCGCCCATAGAGAAGTCTTCCAGGTCAGTTTTCCATCTTATAGAATTGCATGGATTAAGTCTTTCCACAGGTCAAAAACTAGTTTGGTGGCCATCTTTCTGTCTTGTAGCCCGGATTCACCAAAGTGTAGAAGAGGCAGTCATTGAAACTAAGAGGCATGAAGCACGATATTTGGAGACTATATCGAACATCTCAAGTACCCTGTTCTAAAGAGACCTGAACACATAGGATGATTTCCGCAAGCCGTCATCTGCTCTGCCGCTTGCTGCTCTTGCACTTGGCAGTTGTTTATCGTGAACCATTTTCAGGCCTGTTGTATCTCTATACAACGTGGTGCATCTGAGGCTTTTCAACTCTCTTACGGGCCGTTCTCGGCCAGTTGTTACTCCTGCGGATGGCGGGAAGGTGCCATGGGCTGCTACGGGCCCGTCAGATTCTTGGCACTAATTTCTTATCTAGGACATTATTTAACTACGTATCTCATGCCTTGTTCCTGTTACTCTCTGTGGTCTTGTATTGACTATTTCTTAAAGAAGTCAGGCATACTCATATTTAGGCAGTTTTTCAGGCATAACTTGTTGCGTCCTGATGATGATCCCCCTATCCTGTTAGGGATCGAAACGTTGTCAACTTAAGTACCTTGGCTTGACTTCTTCACGCGCTATTTTTAATATGAGCAAAGGTACTATGTTATTGTAGCTTACTCATTGTTTGTACTTTAGCCACATGCTGTTCAATTCTTGACTTCTGACAGTCTAAATGACTTCTCCTTTTGTTATATATTGTCCCACTTCTATGTTTCTTTTATTTTTTCAGATTCAATAAATTACAATTACATTATTACATTATGAATTTACAACATAGAGATCATTGTATTTCTGTGCAGTATTACTTTATATGCCTTTTTGTAAGGGACCACTGTTCCTGCAGAAAGTAAAGAGACTTATAGCAGTTATCCATGTAAATCTTAGGGTGCCATCTTTCCAAAAGGATAGAAACACATGGCCCCATAAAGATAAGAAAGTGCTTTGCGACAGCACCAAAGCAGGCGTCCCAGTCAGATCGGAGGCAAAAGGGCGTCCACCAAAAAGCCTAATTTCCAATGGCAGGTCACCGTTTAGCATAAACGGTGACGCCAGCCAATGGAAATGAGGGGCGGACTTAAAGCCCTTTTCTGAAATCCCTCTCTCACAAAATTTCTCACCAGCGAGCAGCGAATGTGCTGCAACGTAGGCGAGACCTAAACATGGCGTTGTCGTATTGCGGGCCATATGGGAATAAAACACCTCCATATCGAGCCAAGGCTCATTCCAATTCTCCAGTGAAGTACAAACCTGTAAGGATGCGAAAGAATGAGTTCATGATGGGACGGTTGGGGAGCATGGGGGGGCTACAGTACAGGCTGAACTGCTGGAAAATTAACATGCAAACAGGGCCTAATTTAAACATGAAAAAAATCTTACTGCAGGTTTAGGTCCGATCCAATACTGCCGAATGGTGATTAAACCTGTGGAGAAGGGATTACATGTCTATGAGATTAAATGTCAGAAAAAACAGGCCTGTTGACATTTTAAAGTAAGAACCGCATGAACAACAACATATTTACAGACATTCATCCTCCTAAAGGTCGGTAAATGGAGTACCAGGAAGAGGTAACACTAACATCTGTTATTCACAGCACTTAAAAACTGTAGAAGTGCGTATGAAGAGCTATATAAAACAAGATATTATCATTTGAATTACTGTTCTTACAGGGTGGTATAAATGGTTTATCATTCCTAATCCCACATTCTGGGGTCGATTCCGATTCGGGTCAGACAGCTCTCCGAGAGCTGTTCGTAGCCTTACCTTGCGACCGACACATACCCGTAGCTGGTCCGTCCTGTTGATGAAGTACGATGCGCATAACTGCCAAAAACCCAACCGACACGTGGGCTGTGATTCAAGCTCCATTCTCTGTCTGAGCCGTAACTCCTAATGCCGAACCGAGTCGCCCGGAAGCAGTATCCATAGCAGTTTCCGCCCTGACAAGTACGATGCGTACTTCCTACGCACCGGACGGGTCGCCATGTACGGCACGTCACAGCATCCGGAAAAGAAGCATATCAGCTACGATTCGCGCCACAACTCAATCCACGGCTACGAGACGTACCAGCTTGCAACGGGTAGGAGACGGAGCAACAAGCAGCGTGTACGAGACGAACACATCATGAATCCCATCGCGCAGGTCATACCAGTACTCTACATCTATGACCGGATCAGGAACAGACGTGGACGGCACAGATGGTAAGTCAGACACCTACCACACAAACAAATGACACGTACCCGCAAAATGGCACACACACACAGGGGATCCCCATCCTGGCCACTAACAACAGGCCACCATAGGGGTTGTATGGCCAGCACCACTACCACCCCCACCCATAGGGCTTATGTTGCCCATCACCCCTGCCACCTCCACCCATAGGGGACCTGTTGCCCATCACCCCTGCCCTCCCCACCCATAGGGGACCTGTTGCCCATCACCCCTGCCACCCCCACTCATAGAGCCCATCACCCCTGTCACCCCCACTCATAGGGGACCTGTTGCCCAGCACTACTGCCACCCCCACTCATAGGGCTTATGTTGCCCATCACCCCTGTCACCCCCACTCATAGGGCTTATGTTGCCCATCACCCCTGCTAACCCCACTCATAGGGGACCTGTTGCCCAGCACTACTGCCACCCCACCCATAGGGGACCTGTTGCCCATCACCCCTGCCATCCCCACCCATAGGGGACCTGTTGTCCATCACCCCTGCCACCCCCACTCATAGGGGACCTGTTTCCCAGCACTAATGCCACCCCCACTCCTAGGGCTTATTTTGCCCATCACCCCTGCCACCCCCACTCATAGGGCTTATGTTGCCCATCACCCCTGCCACCCCCACTCATAGGGGACCTGTTGCCCAGCACTACTGCCACCCCCACCCATAGGGGACCTGTTGCCCATCACCCCTGACATCCCCACCCATAGGAGGGGACCTGTTGCCCATCATCCCTGCCACCCCCACTCATAGGGGACCTGTTGCCCAGCACTACTGCCACCCCCACTCATAGGGCTTATGTTGCCCATCACCCCTGCCACTCCCACTCATAGGGCTTATGTTGCCCATCACCCCTGCCACCCCCACTCACAGGGGACCTGTTGCCCAGCACTACTGCCACCCCCACCCATAGGAGACCTGTTGCCCATCACCCCTGCCACCCCACCCATAGGAGACCTGTTGCCCATCACCCCTGCCATCCCCACCCAAAGGGGACCTGTTGCCCATCACCCCTGCCACCCCCACTCATAGGGAACATGTTGCCCAGCACTACTGCCACCCCCACTCATAGGGCTTATGTTGCCCATCACCCCTGCCACCCCCACTCACAGGGGACCTGTAGCCCAGCACTACTGCCACCCCCACCCATAGGGGACCTGTTGCCCATCACCCCTGCCATCCCCACCCATAGGGGACCTGTTGCCCATCACCCCTGCCACCCCCACTCATAGGGGACCTGTTGCCCAGCACTACTGCCACCCCCACCCATAGGGGACCTGTTGCCCATCACCCCTGCCATCCCCACCCATAGGGGACCTGTTGCCCATCACCCCTGCCACCCCCACTAAAAGGGGACCTGTTGCCCATCACTACTGCCACCCCCACCCTTAGGATGGGTGATGCGCCACACATCCATCATACTTCAACATTAGGTATGTCAGCAAAATACATCCCCCCTAACATCATGACAACATTGTGTAGTCTGTGACAAATGCCCACAACAGTGATTATGACCTCGAACATACAATGTAACTACCAGCACATGTGTGACCAAAAAATGAGTGTGGCCTACACAAGGCAAGCATCACAATAGCACTGTGTCAATGTAAATAATAACACCCCCTCACTGAGTAGAACAAAAGTTAAGTGTGGGGTTCCAAACTGCAG
This sequence comes from Triturus cristatus, assembly GCF_964204655.1. Lineage (NCBI taxonomy): Eukaryota > Metazoa > Chordata > Amphibia > Caudata > Salamandridae > Triturus > Triturus cristatus. The sequence continues at coordinate 725,079,754 of NC_140592.1, read as the reverse complement.
CAAATGTTGAGCATTGTGGTGATGGGGTCTAAACCCCCCCTCATCACAGTGACCAAAAGGTAAGTGTCATCATGGTCAAAGCTGCAAATGCCAAACAGCATGTATGATTCCCGGTCCCAACACATGAAACACGTCTGGGGCAAACTAGTGGTTGTGTCGCATACCCACAGAGATGTGGTGAGGCTAACAGTGCTGTGAAAACATATCATACTCTCGGCCATGTGCAGACAAGCACCACACATGGGGGCTGACAATGCATACAGTGTACAATGACACAAAAGCAGAAGTGACCATCACAAAGCATACACACATCTCGAAAATAGACACACTAATCAAAACAACCTGTGTAGACTGTAGGTGTCAGGTCACAAACTCCCATTCCATGTCAGCAATGGCACCTAACAACCAGGATGAATGTGCAGAATGATGTGATATGACTCACAGGGACAGCAGGGTAAATCACAAAAACAGCATCCAGTCAATGGCCCACAACATCAATACCAATGAACTGGTGCAGATGCACAAACACAAACAGCCAACCTCACACTGCACATCTGACACAACTGTGTGTGTGTGTCTCAGTATCCCCAGGCAACTACACAACACACGAGGGGGGCTGAACCACAGTGACACAGATGTGGACACAGTGCCATACAAAAGTAAACCATCATTGGGACCCCCTTAGTGGGCAATCAGGCATTGTGAGATGAGAGGGAGCACAAAAGACACATGTGACACAAGCTGGAATGAACACAAACTAACACAGCAAGAGACTGACACACAACAGCACTACCCCCAGGGACCAGACATTGGGGTGACACAAGCATGCATGACACCTCCACTGTGATGACAAAGGTAGATGTCGTACAAACTGTGAAAACCAGACATGTGTCCTGTGCAACAAACGTACATCACATCTACAAAAACACAAATCACTCAGCATGGCCCGTCATCCATGGAATAACGGGAGCTAGGGGCCCATCCATGCAAATATTTACACCAGTCCACCCTCAACACCACACACCCTGAACTGCAACAATGTGCATCTGTGAAGCCCACATGGACAGGTGACATTGCACATGCACCCATGACAAACACAGGAATTTTGGGAGGAACTAGGGTGCACAGACTCATCACACAAGGACAGTTTACAACCCTGGTGAATGACAGACATACTGCACAGTATGCGGTACCTGGCCATGATGTCAAAGCTCACGTAGCCTTCTGAATACCTGCAACAGTCCCAAGACAATCCAGAAGCCAAGGCGAACCACAAGGCACACATGCTGACACCTGCAAACATTGCAACCCTGAACCGGACAAGTGGGAGCAGTCACATACACATGTCTCAATCACTGAAAGGTATCACCTAGGGACAACTACATGATATTGCAAACAAACAAGTGCCTTGGGGACCCCTGACTGTGTGCCATCTGCGTCTGACAACATCATCACCACTCAGAACTGACAAATCCCAATGATGAAACACCAATTAACAGTAGTGTGTCATGCACCCACACATCTGGTAGCCCATGGCAAAGTTGTGGGATGAACACAGTACCACTCAGCAAGCATAAACAACAGAAACATATCAAGGGAACACTGCCTGTGTATGAAAAGGGATGTGGACACACACACACACATGCTCACACAACACACACCATGGGCACAGGCTAAGTCACGGAACAACACACTTACTTGAGGGGACCCAACTCCTGTGGAAGCCCAGCTGTAGCAAACATAGTCACAGCACGTCTCACTCATGTCAGCAGAACACTTGGTCAGTCAGCCATCAGTTACCACACAATGAAGGCTCTGGTCACAACAGCCTGGGGACGTGAGTCTCCCCTAAGTCATGTGCGCATACTCAACACATATGTACAGCAAGTTGCACAGAGGACCCAGTTGCTCCTATACCAATGATGCCCACACCTGTAGGTCCAGTGGTGATGCGCCAAAGGTCATGGAAATAGACAAATTGGACAATGGGAAGCACATCATATGTGCATGGGTGCAAGCCACAGATGTGACCATGCAAATGAAATGTTCACAGAGATGTCCACAAATTGTTGATCATGACACACCCAGTTAGCTGCAAAGGATGACATGGATACCGACCAGAATAGGATACATATCTCATGGACCACATGGAGTACCTCACATCAACACCTCAGTATTCAACATTAGAAACCAAGCATTACAGGTGCAAGGGCATGCTGAACATCACCAACCTAATGTACAGCTAAATCAAGTTCACAAGGATAAAGAAAAAAGCTTTATTCAGCATATGAAAATTTAAATGTCCGTTCAAACATAAAGGCCAATGGCAGTCCATTGTCAAATGACAAGGAGTGAACTTGAGTGACAACTGTCACACGTTGATTGCCTGCACTGGTAAGGACAGGGGACATCCCCTCGGAGGGGCATACATGGTGGCAGGCCAGTGCCCAAGTCAGACGGGGTGGTCGTGGACTCCACTGCAGTGCCTAAATCCATGTGAGCGGAATGGGGTGCAGGTGAGGTCGGCAGGACAGAGGGGGGGACACGGTCCCCACATCAGTGGCACTAACCGTCTGACTGGGTGTGGAGGAGCAAGTGGTAGGGGGGGAGGGCCTCAGCATTTTGGGGATGGTGTATCTGTGGGTGGGGGAACCCGGGGCAGGGTGTGACGGGAGAACCTCTGGAGTGGTGGCCTGGGGGATGGAGGACGGAGACTTCGTCTTGGAGCTGCGTGGCGGGGGTGTGGTCTTGCTCTTCCAGCTCCGGGGGGACTTGCGGGTGGGGGCCTCAGTCTGACTGCACCTGGGGGAGGGTGTCCGGGTGTGAGGGGCACTCCCCTCTGTGTGTGGGGACTTCCTCTTCCCCTTGTAATCTGGATCTGCTGGGTCGGTGGGGAAGAGGCCACGGTCACTGAGGAAGAGCTTCTGTGGAGATGGGGTTGCAGGTGAGGCAAGGGAAGGGGGCTGGGAAGGAGAGGATTCGGAGGACTGCGGAGTGGTTGTGGATGACTGTGTGTGTGTCTGCAAACCATCCCCTGTGAGTGTGGTATCAGTCCCCTGCGCTTGCTTGTGTGCACGTCTAGACCTTGGTTTGGGTGTTTGTGTGCTGCCAGTGTGTGTGGCTTTGTGAGAATGTGCAGGTGTGTATGTGCTTGGGACAGGTAGGCTGCTGGGAATCGTGGGTGGTGCAGGGGTAGGAGGGGTGCAGGACTGTTGGAGGAGGAACACTGCTGCCGTCAGGGAGGAGGCCACGGACTGATTGGTCCTCTGTAGGGCAGACATGCCTGATGAAATGCCCTCCATGAACGACACCAGTTGCGTCAACAGACTGGTGTGTGCATGGAGGACACTCAGCATTGATGTCTGCCCTACATGGATCTGTCTAAGTAAGTCCACAGACTCCTCACTCAGGGCAGCAGGGGACACAGGGGCAGGGGGTGCGGTGCCTGGCACAAAGGAGACATGCTCCCGAACACGGGAGCCTCCACGGACCTCTGGGATGGGAGCCGATGGGAGGGTGGTGATGGTGGTGGTGGGGGCGGTGGCGGGGACAGCCTCACTAGCTGGGGTTAGGTGGCTGCTGACACCCGCCTCCACAAGGGTGTCATCTTCCGAGCTGCTGTGGCCCTCAGCTTGGGTTGATGGTGCTGAGGACTCCTCGGTGTGGCTCCACTTGCCCTCCATGCCACTGGGTCCCCCCGACTCCTCTCCTTCTGTCCCTGTCAGGCTCTGTGGCTCCTCCTGGTCCGTGGAGCTGTCCCCTCCTGTGGCCGTGGATGTATCTGGATAAAAATAGGAAGAAAGAGAACAACATCAGTCACCTGCACTGACTGCACACACCACAGTGAGTACATCGCATCACAGGGCAAGCCCTGGCATCATCAGCTGAACACTGCTCAAAGTGCCAACACTGTTTACAATAAGCCAATTGTCATTCTCACCATCAACCATGGCACACATATCCCTCCTTGACTTGCACCCATATGTCTGGTGCATGTTGGATGCTAATACCCCAATGTGCCGACATGCACCACCCACACATGTGTTGGACATGCAAGTGAACTTGTAGGAGTATGTCACTATACACACAGCACATCTCTTGCCACTGACTCAGTACAGGTGTCCGGATAAAGTGATGGGCAGAGACTCATTTCACATGCTTGTGATGCATGCCAGCAACACACACTATGATGTTCTCATGTCCTGATAGTCAATGCCACACTGGGGTGCATGGTGCACACTTGAACACAATGCAGGATCACTCATAGCAAGTTAAATGCCATGGCACTGGCATGCCTGGAAAGTCAGTCAACACTGTCTCCTGTCACAGGGGCAGGGCATCCAGACAACAACAGTATGCACTGTGTCACAATCATAGCTCAGGGGTAAAGCAAACTCTGCAGATGACAAGTGCACTTGCCTATCCCCTGCAAACAACATATCAAGGACCCAGAAGACTCCACATCATGCAAATCAGACATATGAGTCTCTGCGAACACAACCCCCTGTACATTAGCACATCACAGTCTGCTGTGCATGTAACCCAGCTGCCTGAAGTACACAGTTGCATACACCATTGTGCGCTGTCAGATGATCACACACCTATATGCCACACAGGTCTTGTCTCTCACAGTCACATCTCAGATGTCCTGCTGACCCTCAAAATCATGGACACCCCAGTTGTACGTAACAGGAAGCCACACCATAATGACACAGAGGCAGACACCTGAAAGCACATGTCACTAAACACAACCTGTAAGTTGATACGCAGGAGTGGGATAACAGAGTGTTTCTGAATGCCCTTGAGGAGGCATGACTGCCCAGGTCTATGTGAAACAGTGTTTGGCCCTGGACAGTAGTCAGGTAGCTAAGCAAGTGTGACATACTTTATATACATACTCCTGAGGCCCACAAATTGGAGTCCCCTGCTGCATGGTTTTGTTTGAAATACTCCAGCCACATGTGGCGAGTCAGACCAGCAATTGGAACACATATCAAGGGCACACACAGATCACATGTCAGATCCCAGGCATTGGGTAAACAATTGAACCACCCCTGAAACACGCAACAGAGTCACGGGAACAGATGCTGTCCGGAAGCTGAAGCATAGCTGACTGCAGGGACACAGTGCCACAGGGGCCACACCTGTGGAACAGATGAGGAGGGTGCATCACACAATTGAGGGACCTGAGTAGTGGACTACAAGACCTACGCAATGTGGAAGTGTGACCAGGCCAAAAGACTGCAATTAGCATGTCAGACATAGTAAACAGATTAGGCATGGACTTACCCCCTCCTTGCTGCTGTCTGGCCTTCAGCTGCCTAACCTGGTCCGGGAAGACCACTGCCTGTATCTGGAGCATGTGGGGGGTCAGGGTCTGGTGTTCGCCCCTCCTGCGAGGAGGTGACAGCTTCAGCTGGACTCTTGCGATCCTTCGGTCCAGCCCGAAGGTCCTGCCACCTCTTCTGGCAGTTGCCGATCCGGCGCTTGTAGACTCCCACTGAACGAACTGCCCGGGCGATGGTCAGCCATATCTCCTGCTTCTGGTGGGCATCAACCTCTGAGGATGACAAAGTTAAAACTACATTAACACACATGCCCCATATTTGTGCTGCACACATTTGGATATACATGTTATCATCACAAAGGGAAATGAGTTACACAGGTAGTGCAACCACGGAAAAGGACGAATAACCTGCATGTCTGACATGTTAACAATGCCTGGGAAGTTTAAGCAAGCCCAAATGCACTTTAGCAGCAGAACACTTGTTCATTACATGTACCTACACACTTTGGGGGATGAAAGTACTCAGTGAGAATGCTTGCCACTGGTGTACACACTGCTAGTACTGCTAGTCAGACAACATGCATAATTAGGAAGGCAGTGGACTGCACACTCACCTGACCCCTGGTTTCCCATACAGCTTGCTGTACTGTGGAAGGAGCCCGTCCAGCAGGGCCTGGTTCTCCGCAGTGAAGGCTTGGGCCCTCTCCAGAGTACGTGCCATAGCAGGAGCCAGAGGATGCAGAGACAGCAGCAGTGGTAGCAGGGATGTGGTCCAGTAGCATGTAGTGCAGGCAAGTGAGCTCCCTGGGGGCCAGCCAGCCTTATATCTGTGCTGCAGAGGCAGACTCTATGCCATGTGTCCCCAGTGATAGGTCCAACACGGTTGCATTCTATGAATCTGGCCAATCCATGGAAATGTACGACTCGTACACGTCTTCCGCATCGTTCAAATCTTCACCTTCATAAAACCCTAGGAATTGCAACATTGTTGTAGGCATCCAACTGAATTTCCAGCGCACAGCTACCACAAGTTTTGAATCCGCATCTGTCTCCATGACAGTCCAGAGCCAATGGGTGCGCCTGGCTCGGTCAACTGACTGTACAACGCGTAGTTTGAAAATACACATACACCCGTCTCCGTACGATTCAATGGCCAAGGCGTACGCCTGTCTCGGCCCATGCCTGCCCGATGCACATGCATGATAGTCACCCGCGTCGGACCTCATTGCAGTCAATGACAAAGCGTATGCCCGGCTCGGTCAGGAACCGTGCAATGAGTACGCATTGTCACCCGTGTCGGACCTAATCGCAGTCAACGGCAAAGCGTACGCCCGGCTCGGTCATGAATCGTGCAATGCGTACGCATTGTCACCCGCGTCGGACCTCATTGCAGTTAATGGCAAAGTGTACGCCCGGCTCGGTCATGAACCGTGCAATGCGTACGCATTGTCACCCGCATCGGACCTCATTGCAGTCAATGGCAAAGCGTACGCACGGCTCGGTCATGAACCGTGCAATGCGTACGCATTGTCACCCGCTTTGGACTTCATTGCAGTCAATGGCAAAGCGTACGCACGGCTCGGTCATGAACCGTGCAATGCGTATGCATTGTCACCCGCGTCGGACTTCATTGCAGTCAATGGCAAAGCGTACGCATGGCTCGGTCATGATCCGTGCAATGCGTACGCATTGTCACCCGTGTCGGACCTCATTGGTGTGACTATTTGACGTCTTCAACACACAATTACTTGCCAGGGACACATGTGCACACCTACCACACTACAGCATTGGCCACACAGTGTCCCATGGCATGTAAGGCTGCATTCCCTGTGTGTTGGGGGGGGCTACATTTGGTTTGTTGTGTGGCACTTTTGTTCAGCCACTCCCAGGTTGTGCACGTGTTCATGAGGCATAATCCTTTGTGTGTTGTGCACATTACCACTGTGATGTGCAACTGTACAGTAATGGGCATGAGTCACGGACACAGTTGCAGGTTGGATATGTTTAGGACATGTCACATACACCCTCCCTGAGTCCTGGGGGTGATGGCATGTACCTGTGGGACTCACGCTTGCCTTGTGGCATGTACGTGATACGCCATGTCCATGCCAGTGTCGATGTGGCAATACAGGGACCCTGGGTATCTGCATGGCAAAGATCTGTGATGCCTGGGAGACATCAGGCCTCACTTGTCACTGTGGTGTGTGTTTGTAACGTCACAGCAGTACATAGGTTGGGTGACACAGCCCAATGATTGGCCATTGCACTACATGGGACTTATGTGGAATTGAGATGTGAGGTGATGGTCATGTAGGTGATATATGTGTCCATGCCCAACAGCACACATCTCAGTACATTGTGTAATGTCATGATGTATCATGTGATATTGAGCCTGGTCATGGCCACATGGGTGGATGAACCGACAATCTTCCTTTGTTCATCTCTGTTCTGCAGGGCACCAGCTGTCCATCGACCGTTCCCAGACCTTGAAACCATGCAGGGACGCGACTGCATCCGACGGTACCACTTCACCAGGCCACTGATTGAGGAGTTGGCGGAGCAGTTGGCGCCACATCTGCTACCTGGCCGGACATACCCTACAGCACTGACCCCAGAGGTGAAGGTGATGGCAGCCCTGCACTTCTTTGCTACTGGTACCTTCCAGTACACTGTGGCTACAGCAGGTGGGATGTCGCAAACTATGTTTAGTCGTGTGCTACGCGATGTCTTGGAGGGGATGTTGCATTTCCTTGACCTGTACATCAAGTTCCCTAGCCCAGCTGAACTCCCTGAAATAAAGGATGCCTTTTATACACTGGAGAGGATGCTGAACGTCATCGGATCTATTGATGGGACACATGTGGCCCTGATACCACCACAGGCACATGAGCAGGCATACCGGAACAGGAAACATTTCCACTCGATCAATGCTCTGGTGGTATATCTTGCAGACATGTGTATCACACATGTGTGTGCACTGTTCTCTGGTTCTGCGCACGATGCCTACATAATGAGGAGTAGTCGCATTGCAACGCTGATGTCACAGATGCCAGATCAGCGTGCCTGGCTTGTCGGTGTGTACTGACTGTTTACCATTGTGTGTGTTTGGCAATGTTGTATTCCCCACTCCTACAAAACTCAGCTACTTGTTCATTTTTTTATGTGTAGGTGACTACGGATACCCCAACATGCCATGGTTGCTGACACCCCTCAGGAACCCTGTGACACCAGCCGAGATGCGCTACAATGAGGCACATGGTCGGAGCAGGTGGGTGATTGAGCGTACATTTGGCCTCCTGAAAAGCCGCTTTCGCTGTCTGGACAAGACTGGAGGGGCCCTCCCATATGAGCCTGCAAAGGTGTGCAAAATTATCCTTGTATGCTGCATGCTACACAACATGGCAGTGCGGAAGAAGGTGCCTCTCATCCAGGATGATGAGGAACAACCTCCGCCACCTGTGGAGGATCCCGGCCTGGGCCACGATGCCAGTGATGATGAGGGTGACGTCTGCTCACAGCTCATCAACAACTTCTTCACCTGAATGTGAGTTTCCAGGGTTGTTATGTCAATGTATGGAGTTAGCCTGGAATGTGTTGTGGCTGCTCTGTTGCTGTCTGATGTGTCTGTGTGCCACTTGACTGGATGTGTGCAGTGATGTTCCATTCAGGTGGTCTGTACTCCACAATAGGGTAGTACTGCTAACTTGTTTCCGTGTAGGTTTCTTGTGACATGTTTTGTGCATGTGTATTGCATTTCTCTCCTGTTCTGCTGTGCTTTTGTCTTGTGTCTGTCCTTCCCAGGGTAATTTGCCTGTTGTTTGGTCAACACTGACCCCCAACACCCAGAATCCAACACCAGTGTAGGAGTAGTCAATTGCCATCAAGTGATGTGCCACACACCCCTGTACTTCAATTCTCAGATACTCTGTGACCGGGTGACCACCTTAACGTACAATTGCCTTGCAACTATTTTAGAATAAACATGTTGCTGATGTGTAATGAACCTGTGCCATGCTTTGTTAGGTGCGTTGTCTGTCTTCCCACATCTGAGTGACATTTGCTTACATCACCTGTGGACTTGTTACCACTGACTGTGGATAGGTGTTGTGTCTGTGCATACCTATGTGTTTCAGTCAACATCGTGTTGATCCCTTCCTCTCCTGTTGATTTTGATGGATGAGTAACATGGCCATGGAGAGTATGTGTTGTGTTGCCATAGTGGTGGGTCTCCCTCACATGTGTCACATCACCATGACTCACCTAACGTTGGTCACATTGTTGTAGTATTTGTCATGCACTGTTTTGTTTAGCAGATCGACATCTCCATGACACATGACAAGTTGGAATCACAACAGAGGCAAGTATGGTGTACTGGTGAGTTTATTTTCGAACATGTGTGAGGAAAGTGCACAGGATGGTGGGTGCTGTACATTGGGTTTTGAATCCAAAGTTCACATTAGAGTTGGAAGTGCTGGTAGATGAAATGTCCAGAGTAAAGTCCACAGTCATCTGCTACATTGGACCAACATGAACCCTCCATGTCATGTGGGCGAGTCGTGTGCGATTGAACAAGGTGAACGGGTTGCACACAAAGAACATTGTCCAGAACAGGTTTAGAGGCCCTGGGGGATGTGCTGGGACATCTGCCTTTCACATGTCCTTCTTCGGACGACCCCTCTTCTTCTTGGGGGGGATCCTCAGGTGCAGGCCTTTGCGGTGCAGGGGACTCTCCGCCAGAGTCCTCCTCCCTCCCTGTGGCACTGGCTTATGGTGTTGCAACAGATGTTGTGGCCACACAGGGAGGTGTGAACAGGTTTATGCTGATCTGGAGGAGGCATTGGAGTGTGTCCCGATGCACCGCAGTAAGGGCATCCCACTTTGCCTCCATGCGGGCATGGTGGGCAGCCTGCTCCTGTTGTATGTCCTTGAGGATCCCCACTACCTGGCCAAATCCTCCAGTGCTATCCTGGTACGCATCTATGATGCGTGCCAGTTGGGGGTCATCATGCAGTCCAGACCCCACTACAAGGCGCGCCCTCTGCCTCCCACCCCTCCCTGCACCCCTATCCACATGGGCAAGACCAGCGGCGTGTCGCACAGGTGACACTGGGACCCCTTGGGTGGTGTTGCTGGTGGTGTTTGCTGTAGCTTCCGGGGGGTCCTGTGTCCCTGTGCTGTGGGTGTTCAGTGGCCTTAGTCTGTCCGTGTTGGCGGGGGTGCCCTGTTGGTTTCCAGATGCTGGAGGCATGGGTACAGGGGCTACAGATGTTGATGCTGCTAGTGCTGCATGATGATTCACACCGGAGGGGCCAGGTTGGTCGTCGTCATCCGAAGAGGACAGAGACAGAGTCAAACCAGAGAGCTTAGTGTCCACCAGAGTCTGGGACTGGGAATCCTCTTTATTTGGTGCTGGGTCCCCAGCACCACCTGTGTTTGGAAGAGACACACAATGTAAGTTATGTTTCTACAGGCATCAATGGTTCACAAACATGACATATTCTACTGTACGAACGGATGCCTGCCTGTACACTGCTTTTTTCCGGCTTGTCATGGACAGAGTTTGATATTGTTATTGCACATTGCCCAGCCATGAAGAAACATTTCAATGTGCATGTCGAAGTGTGTGCATGCCCAGCTCATGGATAGATTTGTCTGTACATGACCATTGCTACTCAAGGGCCATCACGTTTCTGACACAGGTGTGTCATTCCTGTACACATGTGAGCTTTAACAAGGACATACGTGCTATTCCACTGGGGATATGTTGTACTATTGGGGCATGTGTGGTAACAGAGTTTGCTAGTCTTTGTGTGCCACATTGGTGTATTGGTGCAACATGGTCACAGTCCGGTATGCCTGTGATCTCTTTGGAGGAAGTGTTTTCTTCCAGTGTTCCTAGTTCTCATCTCATTTCATAAAAGTGATGATGTCACCATCGTTAATGAGTCTGGTGCTGAGTTTTGTACGTGCATATGTGATTTGACTTGTCAATGTTCCACATGTTGACATGGATTGGGCAAGGTAGCACTCTGGCTTTTCAATGTTCATGACAGTGAGGGCCGGTGGTGTGTGTGTTGCAGTTTGGCTGCTGTGAGTAGCATGTCTCATCTAATGCTTTCCATGTTTGACTTTGTGTCTACAGTGTCTATATCAGTGAGTGGTGTGTTGTGTGAAGGATGCCTATATTTCAGCACGATGTAGGGGTGGAATGCAGCTCACAACAGCACCGAGTGTAATTGTGACCATGCTATGGTGTCAGCTATATTGGTGTGTCCATTCCATTCACTGTCAGATGTCCCCTGTCAATGATGTATATGTGAGTTCCTGTGTGTTTACCATATATATGGCTCTCCACATTTGTCATCTGCAAGACACACCTCCCCTGCCCGGCCAGGGGGCATCCTTGGACACTGCATCCCCAGACAATGATTTTGATCATATGGTTGCAATGGCTGTGTGTGCGACCGGGTTTTGTTTGGTCAATGCATATGTGTGATTGTCAGCCACATCATTTCTCAGGCCCAGTGTCAGACATCTTGACAGTCCCTTCCCACTCCCTGTGGGGTGAGAATGTGTCAGTCTGAGCTTGCTGGGCCATGTGGGTGGGTGTGGATTGTCTGTGACTGCAACTCCCATCATGCTCTTGGCTACACCCCCCTTCTCAGCATGCCCATACTTCCTCCCTCTTGACTGTGCTTTCCTGTGAGGGGGAGTGACAGCAATGGCAAGATGGCTGACTGTGAAGTCCTGGTGTTTGTTGTTGCCCAGTTCCCAGCATGGCATTGTGCTCCCCACAACAGAGCCCAGTGTCAGACATCTTGACCGTCCCTTCCCACTCCCTGTGGGGCGAGCATGTTTCAGTGTGAGCTTGCTGGGCCATGTGGGTGGGTGTGGATTGTCTGTGACTGCAACTCCAATCATGCTCTTGGCTACACCCCCCTTCCCAGCATGCCCATACTTACTTCCTCTTGACTCTGCTTCCCTGTGAGGGAGTGTGACAGCAATGGCAAGATGGCTGACTGTGAAATCCTGGTGTTTGTTTGGCTACAAGTCCAAAGAGAGCCCCTGTGCTTCACACAGCAGCACCCAGTACGGGGTATCTTTTGCTGATATTTCACTGAGGTGTGGGTCAATGCATTCTACCCGGTGAGTTGTGTGGAGTTTGTGTTGAGGGGGGTGTCTGCACATGCTGGTAAGTATGGTCAGAGCTGTCAGTCCTCCTTCCCACCCGGCCAGACATCCCACCATGAAACGTGCTTCCATTGGAGGGCATGCAAGTTGTCTTTCAGGATGTCAGTCAGTGGTGTCCTGCTTCTGATTTGCACACAACCCCTACCAGGGCCTTGTGCTCCCACAGCAGGGCCCAGTGTCAGCCATCTTGTCAGTCATTTTCCACTCCCTGTGATGTGGGCATGGTTCAGAGAGGTCTTGATGGGCCAATTTGGATGGGGAACATTATCTGTGACTACAAACCCCATCATGCTTTTGTATACACTCACTTCACCTGCATCCCCACTATTCCTTCCTGTCAGTCAGCTGCACTGTGAGGTAGTGTGTTTGTGGTGGCAAACTGTCTGGCAGTGTTTATTTAGCTTTGTGCCATGGACTTGCTCTATTTGTTTGTAGGTTGGTGCATGTCATGACACAGTTCCAAGTCACTATGAGATGGCAGGTATTGTGTTTGTCTGACTAGCATACACACCTTGGGATGATTATCTATTGGTTACTGTGACTTTGCTTGCGGTGCATGGTTTCACTGTCCCCTTGCCACACAATATTGGGTATGTTGTTTGTGTACTAACCAGGCTCCGGTATGTCTGTTAGACCATGGACGCTCTCTGGTGGTAGGATGTCCCGCACCTTCTCCTCCCAGGTCCTGAAGTAGACTGGTTTGGCAGGAGGGCCACCGCCGGTGCACTGACTCAAGGTGTGATCTTTCTCAATGAGTTTCTTGACCCTCCTGCGCACGTCATACCACCTGTTCTGGATATCGTCCTTTGTGTGCCTTGCTGGTGCTTTGCGTTCACCTTATCAACAATCCTCGCCCACATTTTGGTTTTCTGTGACTTGGGGGTCCTTTGGACCAATGTACCAAATAAATGTGGCTGTACTCTGATGATCTCGTCTACCAACACTTCTAACTCATTATTTGTGAACTTTGGATTCTTCTTGGGGGGCATGGTGATGGGTGGTGGTGGTGAGTGATGTGTGTGTGAGGGTGCAAGTGAGGGTGGGTTAGTGTTGGTTTAGCTAGCTGTATTTGTGAGTGCTTTTGGTGAGGTGCTGATGGTGTGTGAGTTGTGTGATGGGTGAGTTGTGAGTGTGTCTGTGGTTGCTGTGTGATGGTGTTTGCTGCTGGCTGTGTCTCCTATTTGAAAGGGATCATGGGAGTGATTGGTGTCCTTTATATAGGTGGAGTTGTGGGTGTGTCTTTGTCCCAGGTTTTTTTTTGTGCTATTTATTGGCTTTGTCATTGCTTGTTTGGTCCTTTTTTGTCTTTTTTCCTTTGGGTTTTCTAGGCATGAAGGAGACGTTCTTCTGACCGAGACAGATGATGATGTTGGCTCGTGCGGGCTTCTCCGCCTCGTTCACGCTGACTATCTTCTGTGTTTCATACGCGTCGGTCGTGGAGATCTCTATTACTTGTGGGCCCGGTTTTCTGTGCGTGTCGGTCATGCGGCTTGGTCTCCGTGCGAGTCGGTCTGGTTTTACACGCATTGCATCGTACTGCGCGGGTCGGACATCGTGTGTACGTGTCGGTCGGGTTCATTCCGGGTTCGTGTCGGTCGGTGAAACTCGCGTCGGTTTTCCGGCCGGATAAACTATTTTCCCGAAGGCTCGGTCGTACGGCTTATATTCCGTACGTGTCGGTTGTAATTCACACTCGTTGCATCGTACTGCAAGGGTCGTACGGCGCTGGTCCGTGTCGGTCGGTCTCCGGTCCGGGTCCGTGTCGGTCGGTACGTTTTGCGACCGGAATCGGAATAAGCCCCTCTGAAGTATTATTTTTGTGTATTGCAACCATTTTCGCCTAAGTTTTTCAAACATGCAAGGACACTTGGTGACCTCCAATCAGTTGGACAGTTGATTGGCGCAGGCCTACATCATATTCCTTCGGATGATACACTGAAGAACATGGCAATAGTAATTCCTGAAGTTGAATCTGTGTTTTTTTAAACACAATGGGGCAGATTTACAAGACCCTTGCGTCACACGCACATCACTTTTCCCATGTTAAAAATTATGCAAAAGTGGCGCAAGGGGCTTGTAAATAAGCCCCAATGTTTATTGTTTTATGGGCCCATTACATGAAAAAAACGCTGCGATGATTCATACTACATGTATGACATCTAGATACATTATAACAACAAATCTCCCTTTGAGTAAGGCATTGGTTGAAAGCTAGAATTCAAACTTACTCTTGAAGAGTTTACGTGAAATTGACCATCATTTACACATTTTTGTCTGTTGTCAGTCTACCAGTGACTCCAGTCACATCTTGTAGGAAAACATCTCGGTCACTTTGGTGCATCTCCAACATTTAACCTATGCCCTCCCTTTTACTCATCCCAAACCCCCTCCTACTGCTATGAACTAAAAAATAAGATTCTAGACCCTTCCCTCTTCTATCCCTCCTTCCATCCCTCCACTATTCCTTTTCAATCTAAAAAAACTGAATAACATGTCCACTACTCAAATGAATTTCATTTTTCCCTATACTAACTCCCCTCCCCCTCCCCATTACTCACCCCAAACCCCCTCATACGGCTATAAACTCCTCCCACAAAAAGGATAATCATTTCTAGACCCTTCGCTCTTCCTTCTCAATCCAAATAACTGACTAACATATCCACCACTCAAATTACTTTCATATTTCACTACACTAATTCACCACTAATCCTTTATGAGTTCATGAGTAGCGCACTACTCGCCGAAAAAGCTTCAACACCTTATCAGGGGTAGCAAGCTCCATATAAATGCAAACATTTTTCCCTCTTCTATCCCTCCACGATCCTTCTCAATCCAAATAACTGACTAACATATCCACCACTCAAATTACTTTCATATTTGACTTCACTAATTCACCACTAATCCTTTATGGGTTCCGGAGTAGCCCACTACTCGCTAAAAAAGCGCTTCAATGCCTCATCAGGGGTAGTAAGCGCTATATAAATGCAATTACAATATGCAATCAATAGCTGCCAATTCAGAAAAATATTCTTTTCTGTATATTCCAAGAACAACACAAAGTACATTATGTTTGCCAGATGCAGCAAGATTGCTAAGAGGTGTGTGGTAGGCAAGTATGCACAGATAATGACCGTATTGTAAAAGTTCCATCCCTAGGAAGATAACCATGGGATGTGTATATTATACGCAAGCTGCTGGAGTAATGCGATCCTGATATAGCGTTATTTTGTTTTTGCAGACTTACGGATTGGATGCGTTTGTCACATAACCCACCATTTACTGCATAATTTGAAGACTTCAACACAAAAATTGCTTTTAGTTCAATTGGATCAAAAGTTACTTAATAAGAGTAGTACACTTAGGGGCTTATTTACAAGGAACTGGCAGAGCGCTGTGTTCCGCTAAAATTGGTAACACCGCGCTCTGTCAGTTTCAAAACGCAGGGATGCGCCGTATTTACAAAAATGCGGCGCACCCCTGCACTTCGCCTAGCGCTTGTGGTAAAGAAGCTGCCTAGCACCAGCACAGGCACCGTTGTGAAATGTTGCAAGGGTGCCTGTGCTGCAGGGGCGATTGTTTATGTGCAGGAATGGACAACTTCCTACACATAAACAATCTTTACAGGCGATTTGCTGTTTCTATGTGCACTGCAGAATGCAGAACACATTGTAAGAGCAAAATCCGAGGAGAAATTAATAATTTCTCCTCGTATCACCTGCTTAAAACCATGTATTCCCTGGTGATATTTGTGGCGCTGCCCCATACCTTTTAAATATAGGGCAGCGTCAAAAAGCAATGGGTGTTGTGGCAGAACGCCCACTGCAACACCCATTGCACGCTCCTTTCATGCTTAGTATTGCATGAATAGGGGCATTATTTACAAGGAGGCGTTAGGCCATGCTAAGTAGCTTAATGCTGCCTTGTAAATAAGGCGAAGGAGTTAACACCACCAGAACATCAGGAAAAAGGACGTTCTGGTGGCATCAGTGGGGTAACACAGGCCCCCGCAGCCCCTGCAGTGCAGGAGGGGGCCTGAGCTGCAGGGAGCCCCATCAGAACAGTACTCTGGCCTGAGAGCTCCGGATTAAATCCAAAGCAGGGGGCCCCTCCATGCACCCCTCAAGTTTCATTACGCCACTGGGTGGCGTTAACGCCTTGTAAATATGCCCAATAATGTCGCACAGCAAAACCCCATCACAAGACGTAACTGACCACCTTACAGTTTCTGGTTGTTGTATTCGGTGCTCTACTGGTACTAACAAGGTGAACATTTTGCCCAGACATTCTTAATCTCAATTAAAACTAAAAAAGTAGAGATTAATGCGGCTAAAGAATGTGCCACTCCCACATTATGCAGAATAATGTGTGCCTACCCTGCTGCATAGCTTGGCCTGCCATTGCAGTAAAAGTCCAGGAGCCCTGAGTGGCAAAGAATGATGTGCCACTCCCACATTATGCAGCATAATGTGTGCCTACCCTGCTGCAAAGCTTGGCCTGCCATTTCAGTAAAAGTCCAGGAGCCCTGAGTGGCAAAGAATGATGTGCCACTCCCACATTATGCAGCATAATGTGTGCCTACCCTGCTGCAAAGCTTGGCCTGCCATTGCAGTAAAAGTCCAGTAGCCCTGAGTGGCAAAGAATGATGTGCCACTCCCACATTATGCATATGCAGCATAATGTGTGCCTACCCTGCTGCATAGCTTGGCCTGCCATTGCAGTAAAAGTCCAGTAGCCCTGAGCGGCAAAGAATGATGTGCCACTCCCGCATTATGCAGCATAATGTGTGCCTACCCTGCTGCATAGCTTGGCCTGCCATTGCAGTAAAAGTCCAGTAGCCCTGAGTGGCAAAGAATGATGTGCCACTCCCACATTATGCAGCATAATGTGTGCCTACCCTGCTGCATAGCTTGGCCTGCCATTGCAGTAAAAGTCCAGTAGCCCTGAGTGGCAAAGAATGATGTGCCACTCCCACATTATGCAGCATAATGTGTGCCTACCCTGCTGCATAGCTTGGCCTGCCATTGCAGTAAAAGTCCAGTAGCCCTGAGTGGCAAAGAATGATGTGCCAATCCCACATTATGCAGCATAATGTGTGCCTACCCTGCTGCATAGCTTGGCCTGCCATTGCAGTAAAAGTCTAGTAGCCCTGAGTAGCAAAGAATGATGTGCCACTCCCACATTATGCAGCATAATGTGTGCCTACCCTGCTGCATAGCTTGGCCTGCCATTGCAGTAAAAGTCCAGCAGCCCTGACTGGCAAAGAATGATGTGCCACTTCCACATTATGCAGCATAATGTGTGCCTACCCTGCTGCAAAGCTTCGCCTGCCATTGCAGTAAAAGTCCAGTAGCCCTGAGTGGCAAAGAATGATGTGCCACTCCCACATTATGCAGCATAATGTGTGCCTACCCTGCTGCAGAGCTTGGCCTGCCATTGCAGTAAAAGTCCAGTAGCCCTGAGTGGCAAAGAATGATGTGCCACTCCCACATTATGCAGCATAATGTGTGCCTACCCTGCTGCATAGCTTGGCCTGCCATTGCAGTAAAAGTCCAGTAGCCCTGAGTGGCAAAGAATGATGTGCCACTCCCACATTATGCAGCATAATGTGTGCCTACCCTGCTGCATAGCTTGGCCTGCCATTGCAGTAAAAGTCCAGTAGCCCTGAGTGGCAAAGAATGATGTGCCACTCCCACATTATGCAGCATAATGTGTGCCTACCCTGCTGCAGAGCTTGGCCTGCCATTGCAGTAAAAGTCCAGTAGCCCTGAGTATGCTACTTGCTTGCTAATGACTGCTTCAAAGCTGTGTCTTAAAAGATCCCGGCTGGCCAACCACTAAAGGACTGGATTCCAGTTCCTGGGTCTGGGCGTGGATCTGGGAGTTTACAGGTCTGCGTCAGTCCGACTTATGTTGAATTAAACTATACAAAACTAACATGGGCAAAATAACATTTGTGCCGGGTGTTTGGTGTGTTTTTGCACCGAATTAACGCCTGTGCATTAAATAATTGGGAATAACGTGGGGAAACGTTACTTGTGTCAGTTTGTTTACACACTATTGCGCCAAGGCAATTACGAAAAGAGGGATCTGACGACAGGTGTCAGTGCAACGATGCACAAGAGCGCAAAGTTTTGCATTGAGCTAAAGGGTGCAAATATGGGTCTAAATAACACAGTGGTAGTCCTATGACCAGGGCCACTGCAATTATGCGGCGGCTGTGTTTTGTGTTTTCCGAATAAGTATGGATTTGCCGCAGTTGCCACACAATTTATTATCTTCTGCATAATTTGCAGATTTTAACAAAAAATTACTTCTAGAGCAAATGGCTCAAAAGTTACTAAAACGCTACCATATGTGTTGCTGCACAGTGGCAGGCCTTTTGTCACACAGAGCGTTGGCTGATGACGGCTGATAGCCAGAAACCGGTCCTAGGATGCTTGATTCCGGTCCAGGGAAGACATGGCTTGGCAGTTCGGGCTGGACTGTTCCCATGAGGCACAGGGTCAAGACTGATTTGCATATGGCCATGTCTAAACTGGGGTGGTGTAGTGGGCAAAAGAACGATGGATTTAACCCAGATCTCTTGACTGGGGGAGAATGTCTGCATTGTCAGCATTCCGTCCATCAATTGTTTGTTGTATCGCTTTTCGCCCTAAGTGGGATGGGTATTCCCAGACATGGGACCCGTGCTCACTACGCCACTGGAGTCAAGCTATCCTGGCTGATGACGGCTGATAGCCAGAAACCGGTCCTAGGATGCTTGATTCCGGTCCAGGGAAGACATGGCTTGGCAGTTCGGGCTGGACTGTTCCCATGAGGCACAGGGTCAAGACTGATTTGCATATGGCCATGTCTAAACTGGGGTGGTGTAGTGGGCAAAAGAACGATGGATTTAACCCAGATCTCTTGACTGGGGGAGAATGTCTGCATTGTCAGCATTCCGTCCATCATTTGTTTGTTGTATCGCTTTTCGCCCTAAGTGGGATGGGTATTCCCAGACGTGGGACCCGTGCTCACTACGCCACTGGAGTCAAGCTATCCTGGCTGATGACGGCTGATAGCAAGAAACCGGTCCTAGGATGCTTGATTCCGGTCCAGGGAAGACATGGCTTGGCAGTTCGGGCTGGACTGTTCCCATGAGGCACAGGGTCAAGACTGATTTGCATATGGCCATGTCTAAACTGGGGTGGTGTAGTGGGCAAAAGAACGATGGATTTAACCCAGATCTCTTGACTGGGGGAGAATGTCTGCATTGTCAGCATTCCGTCCATCATTTGTTTGTTGTATCGCTTTTCGCCCTAAGTGGGATGGGTATTCCCAGACGTGGGACCCGTGCTCACTACGCCACTGGAGTCAAGCTATCCTGGCTGATGACGGCTGATAGCCAGAAACCGGTCCTAGGATGCTTGATTCCGGTCCAGGGAAGACATGGCTTGGCAGTTCGGGCTGGACTGTTCCCATGAGGCACAGGGTCAAGACTGATTTGCATATGGCCATGTCTAAACTGGGGTGGTGTAGTGGGCAAAAGAACGATGGATTTAACCCAGATCTCTTGACTGGGGGAGAATGTCTGCATTGTCAGCATTCCGTCCATCAATTGTTTGTTGTATCGCTTTTGTCACACAGAGGCAGATCACCTTTCCGTCGTTCATCGTTGTATTTAGGTGTTAGATTTAAAGTGAAACCTTTGCCCATAAAGTCTCAACATGTATAACAAGCATTGGTAATGCATCGGTTTTGCTTATGTTATTAAAAAAGAGCTGTTTTCATCAATCATTGTCCGGGAGAAGGAAAGAGCTCCCTGACAGAGAACACAGGAGTTGAGAGGATGTGGTGCAGTGGTCAGAGCTGCTGACTCAATAGCTGGGGATCCCAGTCTGAGTCTGGGCACCTCAACATCCTGTGATTATATGCAGATCACTTAATCTCTGGGTGATAAATTGTTATATAAATATGCTGCAGGAGTAAGAGGCAAAACCATAAGGAAATATAGATCCACCTAAGCGGATGTTAACAGTATTTCAGCGGCAGGAAACTGATAAGAGAAGCAGATGAGGAACAAGCATTGGTACATGCAGTAAAATATGCAACAGCCAATAGAAATGGTGGAAAGATAAGTGGCACGCTCAGGAACCAATAAGAAGCCAGGAAAGAGAGGAGGTGGCATGTAAGTCCCTTTTAAGTTTATATAAAAAAAAATAGATTTCCCAAGTGCTGTGCAGGCAAAACCTAAAAATTAGTAACACTGCTTCAAAGTGTGCCGCATAATTTACCTTGTCTTGCCTCATAATTCAGTAAATCCTGCCAGATAATTTGGTGCTCTGTTGCAGCATAATTTCAGTGGTCCTGCCAATGACGCACACCAAGGGATTACTGGGTCTTGCAGTCGGGATGCGGAAATACGGGTCTATAAAAAAGGTTATTAAAGGCTTGCAAGAAAATGTACAACTACATCCCACAACAGCAGGCAGGCAGGACTGCCACGCCGCGACGACTGGTATTTTTAGCTCACGCAGGCAGCCAAGAATTAGGTTTTTAGGCCTGCAGTTATCCCCCAAAGGACTGCCATTTTCAAATACCAGGCTATAATTTGAAGATTACAAACGGGCAAGGCCTCGTCCACCTCTGAGTTCTGCTTCAGAATCGTACTGGCTCTCTTTAGTTGTATTTTTTTATCCACGCACCAGCAGCAGAGCTTTTCTAGCAGAAAAAAAATACATATTAATAGAAAATTCTTTATTCTTGGCAACCCAAGCACCTCCTTTTGACCTAGTCAGTTTCACAGTTCGGTAACAGCACTGGGTTAATGTGTTACCGCGTCTTGTGTTTTACCTCGGGGTGCTTTCACTGCCCCATTCTGAGTTTGGCTGTTTGAACTTTTACCACTTGTAAAATTCTCACATTTTCCACGTGATTGATCTGTTTTTCCTGCAAGGAAAAGTTGAGTCATTTTGTACCGCTTGGAATCCAAAATCGGTTGTAACTGACTTCAGGTTTCTCATGGTACCCACTATAGGGGCCATATATATTATGCCCTCTGCTAGTGACTTTACCTCTGTGTACAATACTCTCAGGGCACCTATTCCGTCCTCTTTCAGACAAGCCCTTTGTGCCACTGGAGGAATGTATGACGTTACAACGCATACATTTACATCGCGGTACATTACATCGCGGTTTTGACAACGCAAGTCGTTACAATGACTTGCGTTGGAGGGCGCTGGACTTAGGAGTAGTATAATTTACTATTCCAACTCCAGTCTACGTACAGTAGGGAGGGTGTTGGATAGTAAATTATACTATTCCTTGTCCTAGAGCGCCATCTAGCGCAAGTCGTTGTAACGACTTGCGTTGTAAAAACCGCAATGTAATGGCATCGCGATGTAATCCCCGCATTGTAAACGATGTTTCCCCACTGGAGTCGCAGCCATCCCCTTCCCAGTATCAGGACCTATAGAATCCCATCACCACCAGGACGACCACACTCTCATAGCTATACCATCAAAGGACACAAGGCCTCTTTGTAATGGCCTTAACTCGACCAGAAAATAAATCCAGATGTTCGTTATTTCACCCATGGTGAATTAACACTTTTTAAGACCTCAAAGTGGTCAAGAGAGCAATTTCCATACACTTTTACTCATACTGAAAAGTCTTGTGTTTTTACTTATTGAAAACATACAAATGACTCTAAACACACATATTTTATTTCCAATAGGTTGGTTGTTTCACCTGAAGTAGGTTAACACTTTCTATGGACACAAGGTAACTAAATAGGCCATTTTCACTAACTTTTTCTCATACTCAAAGACTTGGGTTGTGGCCTATTGAGAGCATGAAAATGACTCTAAACACACTTATTTTATCTCCAACAGGTTGGTTATTTCACCTGAAGTGAGTTAACTCTTTCTAAAACCACAAAGTCACTAATTTTTTCTCATACTCAAAGTCTTGGATTTTGGCCTATTGCGAGCATGAAAATGACGCAAAACACACTTATTTTTTATCTCGAACAGTGATGATTTGCACCCACAAGTCGTACATAGTCAAAAGATGCAACATTTGAAAAAGAGCGTTCTTTTTATCTTTCAGGGATGTCTATCCCTCTCTATACACCATTTACTGAAAGGATTGCTATTTTTTTCTGAAACTCATCAATTGCTAATGTGAAGTCGTACATTCCATGCCATGCTACAACTTAAAATCAGTCATTTGAATTCTCTGTATGGTTATGTTAAGCAGGCTGCTCTGTTCCATACCAATTCAACACTGCTGTATACAGTGATTGAAATCTACTGACCTTAACAATAGTTCTCTTGTTTTGGCATCTTCAAAGACGCACATGTTTGGTTGAACAATCCCTCACGTCCGCTGAGGATCCTGAAAAACATTATGAATTAGTAACAACTTTAAACAGTCTCATCTCATCTTTTGGCACTAAATACCCAACTGTCCCAGAAGCCATTTATTTATTTTATCTTTGTTTTATCTAGTTCATGAAATATTGTTATGTGGCAATTATATTGTGCACAATCAGCCACAATTATTGCATCGCAATCAGTTTTCGGGGATGGCTGTCTGACTGGTTTTGAGATTATCACCGTGTGATGGTATTTCCTTTCAATGTGAAATTCTCATAATGACACTCTTACCCTATGTCAAGCTATAAGCACTCCACAAAACATCAGGGCAGGCCTTGTATTCAATAAGCATCATGTTTTACTTACAGAGTGTAGCTAACTAACATAATATCAAATTAGGCATACATGGTCAGGGAGCACTGTACAAAAATTGACAAACAGAGGAACAACATGAATAATTTGTTTAGGAAAAAGTTGAGGAAAAATATATGAACATGGCAAAATGCAGAAGCAGTATGGGGATTACAATAAGGATGGCCATATAGTAAGGTACTAGTTTATATTTGGTGTATGTATATTTGGGTAGAGAGAAAAAAGATGGTGGAAAGAAAAACGGGGCTATCAAGAGGAAAGAGCTTCACGCCAATACTCGCACCCGAGAGCGATGGCTGCCTAGACTGCCGGCTCCGTACTCCATCCACTCACTTCATCCACTCAAATCAACCAAATTGACAAGGAAGTGACCAAGCCACAAGCAAGACAAGGGTCGCATACCGGTGGTGCTACTGAAGGTAGCACCACCTGATCGTTTTGAAAATCTATCTTTACCTCCCAGAGCCTCCGACGGCGCTGCCGCCCAAGATGGCGTCCGCCACCTCTGCGAACATTTCTCTACGACTCCCTCACCCCATGCCGGCTTCATGACCAGCAACCGAACGCACTGACCAGCCTACAGCCTCCACATCCAAGCAACACTCCAACGGCGGGGTCAATCAGGGGCGGCTCCCCCACGTAGGCGGAGGAGCGTCGCCCCACTGTTTTCTCGCAGTGCTAGAAGCAGAAACATAAAATGGTATTTTAAATACCATTTTATGTTTCTGCTTCTCGCACTGCGAGAAAGCAGAAAGCAGGGTTTGGTTGGGGGCGGGCGGGTGGGCGTTCCTCCTCTAGGCAAAGAAGGAGTGGCTTGCCCACTGTTGTGGGCGCTGACTGTTTGGTCGACCCCATGGCCGACCAAACCAGTCCTGCACACTCTGCCTTTTCTCTATGTAGGCTGCATGCAGCCTACATAGAGAAAATGGCCTCCCTAATCACAACGCAGCCAATGCAGCGATGTGAATGGCTTAGGGGAGAAGAGGGAGGCTGCCTGCTTCCTGTAGAAGCAGAGAAAGGAGACGGAGGCCAAGGTAAGTGGCAATGCCATAGCCCTTTACTGTTTTCCATCCTATCGACTCACCATGAATGCCATATTCCTTGCACACCTTCTAATACCGCTCTCTCTTTCTTCCTTTCCACCCTCAGTTACCAGTCTGTCCTCTTCCCATCTCATACCACGCCTAACCCTAGGAAGGGCCTTCTCTACCTCCTGGAGCAGGATGACAAGCCTTCCTTCTCCACTTCAACTCCCATTTCTTCTGTCCCTCTTGCTCTTTAGCCCCATCAATACCCTTATCATTACTCTACTCCACTCTTATAGCTCTCCCCAGCTGAGCTTTTCCTTATCAATTAAGAAAAGCCTCTTAAATATCTGTAGATTTCTGTACGACTTGATCTCGGACACTAAGCAAGATCTCTTTCATTACTGAAACCTGACTAAGGGGCATATCAACAAGGGCTGACGATATAATTATCGCCGCTTTAGCGTCCGTTTTTGGGCGAAAAGCGGCGATAATTATATCGCATTATTTACAAGGACACGCTATCGCGTGTTTCCTTGATTTAGCTCCCATTTTGTTCACGCATCGCTTTGCATCTCTAAGGAGATGCAAAGTAGGCGTTCCCTGCAAAAACGAATGGTAAATGGTCGCTAACTGTCCTTCTCCGTATTTACAATACGGCCCAGGACACCCATAGCGATATTAAAAACAGCACCAACCGCTGTTATTGCCGGCTTTGTACGTCTGCTTTTTTTATGACTAGCTTATCATTGACATGGGAGGTGGATTCAGTGGCTGAACCCACATCTCCCTATCATCAAGATTTCCCCTAACGCTGCGGGATCTCCGCTTTTGATAGATTATTTATTGCCCTGGAGAACCATGTTGTTGATAACACGTTATCCGGGTGATAAATTCCAGCGATAGGCGGCGATAAATATTAAAGCGCTAAGCCCGCTTTGCGATATTTATCACCGTCTGTTGCGGATATGCCCCTCAGTGAGGACATATCCCAAAGCTCCATGAGCCTATCTCACCTGGACAGATAATCTTCACTCACAACCTCCCAAAGAAGACCAAAGGAGGCTTAGCAGTTATTTTTAAGAACACCTTACAGATCACAAGCGTCCAAGAATGTGAATTACTTCTTCTCTGTTGCTGTGCCTCACCTTCCTACTGATATTCATTGTTTTTTTTACACAGACCTCTTCTGAGCAACAAAGCATTCACAGCTGCTTTCCTAAATTCTGCCCTGGAAACTACAGTGAAGTACAACATTCTATACTTCCTGTGAGATCTGAAAGCCTGGTTCAACTCCCCCAAACTCGCACAGCTGATTGTCAGGGTTGCACTAACCTGGCAAACCGGAACAAACAAGCATGATGCTAATATCCACACTTCCTTGAACCCACTGATGACCATGTAAAAAGTATCTATGCAGTAGATTGAGAGAAAGCAGAGCGGGGAAGAGAGAGAGAAACCGAGACACTGGGGGGCTTATTTATGAGCACTTGCGTCACTTTTGCGCCGCCAGTGCGTCAATTTTTGTGACGCACCATGAGCGTAAAAATGCGCCATGTTGCGTTATATTTACAAAGTGACGCATCTAGGTAGATGCGTCACTTTGTAAATCCCTGCGCCACATTATACCTGCGCCAGGTATAATGTATGCAGGGTGGGCGTTCTGACGTAAGTAAGCCTCGTAGAAGTGACGCAGTGAAATCTATGAGATTTCACTGCGTCACTTCTAGGACGCAAATGCGTCAATATCTTACGCCTGCCTCACAGCAGGCGTAAGACTGACGCAGGCACATTGAAATGGGACTTGCCCATGTTAAATGACTCATTGCTGAAGTCGCGTCACTTTTGTGACACACTCCAGCAATGCGCCATTTTTGTGCCTACTGATACGTCAGAAATACTGACGTATCTGTAACTCCTTGCGACATGATGTTTCATAATATAAATATGACGCATCCAGCATGTCGCAAGGAGGGCGCAATGAAAAGTGACGCATCTCTGTTTTCACGCAGCGATGCGTCACTTTTCATAAATGAGGCCCTGGATATCTTCACCTTACCTGCACTTACTGCTGGACTTAAACTGTGCTGCCGCGGAGTGGATCTCTAGAACAAGAAATAATTCTTTTAGTTTTGGGTCAATTATTTTATAGCTCACTCTTTCTACTATGTCAACTTATATACCGTATAGCAGTCTCTGTATATCTGACTCTGTGGTGGCTGACAGCTCTATGACTTCCTAGAAATGAAAAAGATAATAAAACGTTGTAATGAATGCACAGTCTCACATGCAGAACTAGCTACAAGTGTGTGATTTGCATGGTTCGTACCACACAACGGGGCAGATTTTCAAACATTTTGCGCTGGGTTAGCGTCACAAAAGTGACGCTAAACAGCACAAAATGTTTTTTACCAATTTACTTTCCAGCGCAGAACTTGTTTTGCGTTGGTAAGTACCATACAAGTAACACAAAGCAGCGCAAAGCATTGCTTTGCATTACTAGGCTCAAGGGGGCGAAAAAAGGGTGGTACATGGGCGTTCCCCTGCAACCACCCATGCCTTTTGACGCAAAACTCTATCCACAAACAATTGTAGACAGGTTTAGCGCCAAAAGTTAATGCTATCATAAAGGAGCGTTAAGAGTAGAAATGTTTTTATTTCTCCTTTTTTCCTGCTTTGCATGCGTGCTACACTGTGCAGCACACATACCAAGTGGGGAAAGTGTTTGAACTTGTCTAGGCAAAGTATTTTGTACAGGAAGGGCACCCTTCCTGTACAAAACCTTTGCTAGACTCAGACACACAGCTTAGCACAAAATTGCGCTAGGTTGTGTGCCTGGCACACGGCAGCTGAATTCAGCGCCGGCGCTAGGGTGAGGGGAGAACCATATCTCTGTAGATACGGCGCTCTCCTGCTTCCTCCCTGTCACGCAACGCAGCGCAGCATTTTTGGCTGCTGCGCTGCGTGACTTATTTGAAAATCGTGCCCATAGTCCATCATCTGTAACATAAGGAATACTCCTTAGAATTAGGCTTTCACTCCTGATAATATCACTGGCAATATCTTAATACCATATGGGATTTAAGGTATAATTCATGGGCATTCTCAGAGTTACATAATCCTAAAAAGGAACTTGTCCTTCGGTCTTGTTCCTCTATATGGTCTTGGAACTTCTCTGTGACTTGTGATATCCTTGTAATGTACAGCAAGGGATACTTTATCCCATATATAAGCAAAGTCTGTACAGACAGAGTATTCACTAGATCATTTTGCGAATAGGTGCAAAAGGGCCTGCAATCCTAGAAGGAGGACTCCTGGTTTACATATCGTAATCCTTGGCAGTATGAGTCTAAATTCTTGGTCTCTAATGTTTATACAGAATACTTCTCTCAAACCAATGTCCTTGATAACTCTTGATGAATGAGCAATACATTCCAAACTCCTTGTTACAAGGTTTCTGCTGCAGCAACTAAGTACAACGATGGCCTAGCAAGGAAGGCCCTGAAGCACAAGGAACCTCTACTCAAGTGATCAAAGATGCTCACCACAATGGCAAATCTCAAGAGTCTTGTGGCGATTTGGAAATTTAGTTTATCTTGAGGATTTTCCACCCATCTTTAAATATATCATGATAGTGGATACATATTGCCATTGGATACATAAAAGTTCACAAAGATACCAATTCGTCCTTAAGGATTTATCTTATTTGAAAAACTTACTGATAAAATAAAAAAATAAAAGGCCATACCAAAGCTTTAGTAAAAACTTAGTGCTGTCAATGAATTTCGAAAACCAGCTGATAATGAAGTGTGTGACGGCGGAAAATGAAACTAGACAGAGGGGAGTAATGCATAAGGGTTGTGAAGTAATTGACCACGCAGTAGGTAAGATGAACGTCCTTTATTTGTAAGTCAAGAACCTCTATACCTTCAGCTTGCCAGTCAAAAGCTCAATACAACAGAAGCACTGCCTGTCAACATTCCAAGGCAGCCTTCACTTGAGAGTTCCAAGATGTAACCAATAGGTAAAGTAGGGAGGGGGAAGAGAGGAATGTACCACCGAGGTAAGTTATAACACATCTCCCTTCCTAAGAGAAGAAAGGACAATGGGTAAGGGGAGAGGAGGATGAAAAGGAGAGCAGAGGCGGAAGGAAAAACAAAGAGAGAAAGAAGGGTGGAGCAGAAGGGAGAGAGAGAGAGCAACAGAAATGAAGAAGACACAATATGAGAAACCAACAATCAGTGGTCTTGCGCAGAAGACCCCATAACAAGATACAAACATTTGATGCGAAATAATTACAACATTCTATAATCTTTGTGCCAGTAAGGGGCGTTCTTGGGTCTTACCCTTCTTCTCACCTGAACCTCTTCCGACAGGGTACTATTAGTGTGTGGATCTTTACCCTCACTGTGACCAGCCCTGTCCGGACACATGGCTATCCGATCCATGCTCCACATTTTGCCATTTTCAAGAATAACAAAATTTTGGAGCATAGAATTTGTCACCCTTGCAACTAACCCCAAAGGGTTACCTGATGTAAACTCTTTGCCCTTGCTTGAGAGACTTGTTCTTGGTGCCCCATTTCTTGTCATACATCTCTTTGTATTTCTTTTGTTTAGATTCCACCCTCTTTCTGAACTCCTCAGGCTTGACTACCACAGCTTCTTTAGGAGACAACCAGATGGGAGACAACTTAGAGCCAGCCTTCCTTCCCCTCAATAATTCAAAAGGGGAATGGCCTGTGGTAAGGTTGGGTGTGGTGTGGTATACCCATAGCATGTATCTGATGGCTGCCTCCATGGGTTTACCCGAACTGACTGCTAATCGAATGCACTCTTTTAACATTCGATTAGCTCTTTACACCTTCCCATTGGCCTTGGAACAATACGAGGGTGTGCGTATGTGTGAAATAGACAAGTCTTTGAGAAACTCCTTCATCTCCTCAGACACAAACTGTACTCCGTTATCTGTGACTATGGTGGAAGGAATACCCTCCTTTGAAAACACTTCACTCAAAAATCCCATGAGAGACGTCGTGTTGATCCTATTCACAAATTTGTGTGTGATCCAATTAGAATAATAATCAATGAGGAGCAGAATGGACCACTCCTGAGGCCCCTTCACATGTATAGGACCGGCAATGTCGAGTCCCAGTGTGTCCCACGGAACCATGGGGACCTCAACAGGTATAAGGGGTATGTGCCTAGTACTTTTGGATTTATCACTCATGCTACAAGCAATACAGTCACGCACCTTCTCTTCCATTAACTGATCCATGTAGGGAAACCAATATTCTGATCTTAACCTTGCCTTGCTGAGACTTCTCCCCAAGTGCCCTTCATGTGTAAGCTCAATTATGTGGTTCCTTAAACCTTCCGGTGGGACTATCTTGCCTGATTTGAGAAGGAACTTCCCCACAACTGACAACTCATCTCTTACGTTCCAGTAGGGCTGAACCTCCCTAGGTAGTACATTGCATTTGCTAGGCCAACCTTTGATTACATACATTTTGACTTTCTTGATGTTATCATCCTGCTCCATGTGAGAGTCCCATTGATCTTGCGCTACGGCAGGTAGCGTAATCTCCAGGACATCTTCTTTGGACATGGATGACTCCTCATTACACTCGACCGGAGCCCTTGACAGATAATCAGCAACCAAGTTATAACAGGTTGCCTTTCTTTAGGGTACACAACTATGTTATTGGTTCAATGATACAGAAAGATCTGTGATTGTTTTGCAGGCCCAAGACGGAGATGAGAGTCAGTTAAGATAAACAAGGGTAAAATATGTGGTGCAATACTAATGTTATTGACTGGAGATGAAGGCCCAACCATTGGGCTAGGTAAGTAACATTCATGTATTCATCCTGTCTGGCACTCTGCAGCCCTAGTTGCCCACACTCATATCGATGAGGTGACAGAGCGTATCTCTCTCCTTCATGGGCAGGGGCACCTCCTCCTCCCACACTGCATTGGACAAAAAGTGCCCTGTGCCTATTCTGGGATGCTAGGTCAAAAAGTGCTGAGGCAGCAATTCTGTTGCCTGAGGAGGTGGGGAATAATTTCCCCTATCTCCCTCTCGGGTCCGCTAGCATATCGGGCAACGCAGACCTACCTGTATGGTAAGTGTGATTCTACTGGCAATGGGTCAGGAGCAACGGCTGAGCAAAAGGTTTTGTCAGTTGTGAAAAAAAAATTAATCTCCAACCAGTGCCGTAAACTTGTCCCCTTAGGGTTGGTAAATCCTATGGGTGACTCATTTTCTATCACCCTCTTACAGTTTACTTTAGGAGTTAGTGAGTCTGGATTCATGTTATCACCCTACCACAGAAACTTGGGGGCATATCAGCAAGGCGAGGCGATAGAATTATCGCCGCTTTTGCAGCCGTTTTTGGCCGAAAAGCAGCGATAATTTAATCGCCAATTAGCAAGCTCACGCTAACGCGTGAAAACTTGCGTTAGCGTAGGAATTCCTAACGCCCAGCTTTGCATCTCTAATAAGATGCAAAGTGGGGGTTCCTGACCTGACATGACATGAGAAATGTCGCTAAGCGACATTTCTCCTATCATCAAGCCCCACGCTATGAAGCATAGCGGCAAGCAAAGTAGCGATAACCCCTGTTATCTCTACTTTCCTTACGCCTGCTTCAGGACTGATTTAGCCATGATATCCTATGGAAGGTGGATATCATGGCTAAGTTTGTGAGTCCCTATCATCAAGCTAACGCCACATTGCGTGAGATTATCGCTGGGTTTCCAGCGATAATCTCACGTTAGGCAGTTAGCGTGAGGATTTTTATCGCTTTTGAGATAAGCGTTGCTAATAGTACGCTGTCCCAGCGATAAAAATCCATGCTAGCCGGCGATAATTATCCTAGCGCTAAGTGCACTTAGCGATAATTATCGCCGGTTGTTGCTGATATGCCCCAAAATACTTAATGAATCACTATTTTTGACCTGCCATGAATTATCCTTTATTGGATGTGCTACAGGCTTTGGAATATGTCAAAAGACATCACCTGGGCAGAGTTACCAGAGATGTCTTAGTTGGCAAACTTTATGGGAGAGTATGTGCGTCATCTTAATTAAATCGTTTATGAACTCATTGCCCAATTGTAATTCTATGCCAACACTACATTAGTTTCTCCGGAATTTGTGCATCAGGACCTGTGCATCTTCCACATTACCAAACTTAGTAGGAATGAATCAAGAGACATCTACCACCAGATTAATGGTACTAAGGAACATTTTTGAAGCAGAACTTTGTACTGAGCTACCAAAGGGCTTCTGGCCCAGCATATCAAACATAGGAGAAAGCAATCTCCTATTAGATAGAATGATGTTTTATAAAGTACTAGACAGAAGAATTGTTTTCTGGCTAAATCCACAAAATGGAATCATAAAGCTATGAATTATGACCAAGGTGTATTGGGCAGGGGCGTCTCCTCCGCTAAGGCGGAGGTGCGTTGCCCCATTGCTCTCAGAGCAGGAAAAAGGTTAAAAAAAACCGATAATAACATAGTTATCATTTTATTTTTCGTTGGTTCGGGGCTGGGTTAGGGTGGGGCTGCTGGTACGAGGGAGGAGTGGTTTGTGCACATTAGTGCTTGGCTGGCCGTCTGGGACCGGCCAGACAGTCATGCGCACTTAGCATGTTCCCCACCAGGCTGCATTACACAGCCTGGTGGGGAACATGCCCAGGCTCCCTGTCCCCGTCTGAGCACGCCCAAGCAGAACGTTGCACTGCAGCGTTGTGATTGACTTAACGTAGCCTGGGATCCTAGGTGCTTCCTGCTGCTTCCTGGTCTGGGTCGAAGCAATGGAGGAGAGACGGTGGCCGGCAGTTGTGATGACAGAGGGTAGGGCTTTTATATGTTTTATATCCCCTGCCACCTGTTCGCTGCCTGCCGCTACTGGTATTGGGGGACCAGAAAACCTTGCAGATATGTTTTGGCAGTGTTCCAAATAGATACAAAATGGGGGGAAATTGTATTGTTTGCCACTGAAAGTACTACCACATTTATTCACAAAGATATGAAAGCAAGAATTTGACATAATCTTGCTGATATTAAAACAGGTGTAGAAGACAGATTAGTATGGATGAACGCTCTTTCATGGCCAGATTGGTAATCTCACAGCAGTGCCTTGATACCGCCCCCAATTTGCAAGAGACTGTTCCAAAATACGAACTATCAAATGGGGGTATTATTACAATCCATTAAATAAACTGGCAGCTAAAGGCCAACTAAATTTGCATGACTTTCGCAAGAAGGTTTCATTTAACAGGATTTCACAATATATGAGAAGGAGTCATTGTAGGAGGAAGCAAATAAATAAAATGCAGGGCAAGTTAGCTTTATGGATGTCAAGGACTGGATGCTGAAAAGGTCTGTTGAGTTCTCTTCTTGATTCCCCCGATATTGGGCTACTCCTCCAAGTAGCCACTGTGTAACCCTGCACAGAATAATATACCTGAAAGCTGTCAAGTGTTTCGTTAAGCGGGCCCAGTTAGGAAGAAAAACCGTCAAGGGGAAAAATCATCTTGGCAATATTGTAGTTCTTTATTTAACCCCTTCGCAGCGGCGTGAATTCCGCCGCGGCGCTGGGGGTGTGTGGGGTGAGTGCGGCGCCGCCATGCTCGTGAAGGAACCACGCCGTCATGAGTCACGGGCGAGCTGTGCTCATGACGGCGTGGTTCCGTCACGACTCCGCCCACTCGTTATTTCGCCCGCACAGGCGGGGGATCAGAGACGCGTGGACGGAGCGGCCGCAGCATGACGGAACCACGCCGTCATGAGCACACGCCGCCCGTGGCTCATGACGGCGTGGTTCCGTCATGCGCATGCAAGGGGTTAAGATGGGGAGTAACCATGAAGGAATCACCAAGACACCAAATACCCCTGACATCAGATTGGAGAAAAGAGCCACGTAAGAATTCCAAGTGTTAGAATCCAGTAGAAGATTCAGCTGCTAGAAGCAACATGATGTAAATACCTCATTCCTTGACCCCGGAAAGTAACAATAATACAAGCGTACCGTACATCATCAACAGGCCACCAAAGTGAAGAAAAAAGTGCACACCGCCTAATGAAGGACTGTGTGTACTGCCGCCGGTAAGAGATCCAGTCCTGCATGGCGTGGATAAAAGGAGAAAGGGTGGCAACAAGCAGCGAGTGGCATGCCTACCGTGCAATCATTGCACTGGCTTTGGCATAATTCGTGACGCAGAACGACGCGCACAAATGAAAACGTAAGGCGGAGCTGGGACGAGGCTTTTGGAATCGTATCGATTCCAAAAAGCCTCGTATGACGAAGCAGCGCATGAGCTGCCTACGTCAGGCCGAGACCTAAAAATCAGGGACAAAAATAGTAGCGAGAGGGCAAAGAACGCAATGAAAAATAAGAGAATAAAAACATTGCAACACATCTTCCTCATGTGATTGCATTCTTTATATAGGATTCAAACAGGAACTAACATTAAAGGAAAAGGCTTTACTTAATCTTGGACCAGGAGCATCAAATAAATATGCTAAGAACAGACCACCCCCTCGGAAAGAGCTGGTTATAAGGATTCTCCACACACCTTTCCAGAAAGTCATGTTATTTGTTTCGTAAACAAAGAAGTCTACGTTTGACCTTAATTCAGCCCTGAATTCCAGAATCTGCTGCCGCCCTGTATGCCTACCTTTCCAGGCTGCTTGTGCAACACGCTCATTGAAGATGCCAAAGAGATTGCGTGAATGCTCAGCTAAGTGTTGGGCATGGCATTCTAGAACATGCTGACTGGTAACCCCTGGAGCTCTTCCCTTTTTCAATGTGTGTAGTCTGCATAAAGTTCTCAGCATTGCTCCTGGCGCAGATTGTAATAATGATTGCATTTATATAGCGCTTACAATCCCTGATGAGGTGTCAAATCACTTTTTCAGTGAGTAGCACGCTACTCCGGAACCCCAAAAAGATTAACAGCGAATTAGTATGGGGAAATATGAAATTAATGTAAGCAGTGGACATGTGAGTTTGTTATTTGGCTCTGAAAAAGGATAGTGGAGGGATAGAAGAGGGAAGGGTGTGCATTTAAAACGCGCTTGCTATGCCTAATGAGGTGTCGAAGTGCTTATCGGGGGTAGCACGCTACTCCGAACCCCAAA
Organism: Triturus cristatus; assembly: GCF_964204655.1. Lineage (NCBI taxonomy): Eukaryota > Metazoa > Chordata > Amphibia > Caudata > Salamandridae > Triturus > Triturus cristatus. The sequence continues at coordinate 725,045,371 of NC_140592.1, read as the reverse complement.
CAGGGTTAGTGGAATTTAGTATAGAGAAATATGAAATTAATTTGAGCGGTGGACATGTTAGTCTGTTAGTTCGATTGAAAAGAATAGTGGAGGGATAGAAGAGGGAAGGCTCTAGAAAGTGGGGTTTTTTTGAAGCTCATAGCAGGAGGAGAAGGTTTGGGATGAGTAAAGGGAGGTGGGTGGGAAGAGTCAGAGGGAAGGGGTTAGAAAGGCTTGTTTGGGAGAGATGCAACAATGAAAATAATTGGCAAGGTCTCTTTCTGTGTCTGACATCTAAACTCTCTTCAATTTACCTTTTACATCATCCTTGTTAGATTTCATTTCTATGTTGTTTCTTCAAGTTTATTGCTCCTAATTAATCAGCGCAGGTCAAGCGTCACGTCTGTTTCTTTCAATGCAGCATGGATCAAGCACAGATTAATCCAACTTAATTAGTGCTGCTCTGCTGCTTGCGCTGTGATTTAGGTACTATTTCTTCTCCCCCCAACTCCATTTACTTCCTCCTTCTATTTTCTGTTATTACTGCTCCCTCTCCATCCTGTTCAGGGGTGAAGCTTGGTCAGTAAGACTGGGGGTGTGACCTTCAGATTTTCAACAATCACGCTGGCATATTATGTTAACAATTATATGGGAAGCAGCACATGAGGGGAGCTTAAGGTGCAGTGAAAAGGGAAAGAAGGTTGGATTGTGAAGGGTACTTAAAACACAATATTTTGTTAAAAAAATAACCATGTTTTAAGAACTTCAAAACAGAGATGAATGTGTGTGTGTGTTTTTCTCTGAGTGAGTATGTAAAAACCCCAGGTGAAATCTGACAGACACCTCACCATACCTGATGGAAAGCATCTCTACCCAACTATTTATTAGATAATATATTTGTCGGTGAGGTGTAACACCCCAAACACCACCCCACCCTCCTCCCCTGTGTCTCCCTCGTGTTGCACCCCGCCATGTTTTTTTTAACATATTGCACAGCAGCGCAGCAGCTTTGCAATATGGCTTAAAAAAGCGCCTCGACGCAGTCAACACTCGCTGCATCATATCGCCTTTTTCTTAACTTTAAGCCATGCTGCACAACAACTCGTGCTGCTGTGCAACATGTCTAAAAAAAACATTGACATAGCCGGTAGATCGTGCATAGGCGAGACCTATTGGCTTTGCCAATGCTTGTTACCCTTATGTGGGGCTGCTGCAACTCTTCAATGTGCCCAGTGACTCCTTTAACCAAGCTGCCAGGCCGCTGACTGGGGGCATCAGTGCAAGATGACTATTCCAAAGTGTCCACCTTGCAACACTTCCGGCCCCAGCTAGCTTTTAGAGTGACCTGTGCCTTCATGTCAATCCGCTGTTGGGCCGCAGGCAGAGCCAGTGACTCTGGCTTGTAACTGAAAATGAAAGTCAGCCCTATTGGCATTACCAGTGCTTGTTTTCAACGGCTTGGTAAAATAGATTTGTTTCATATATTGGTTTATTTCCTGGCCAACTTGTGAAGAGACCAGAGCAGGTATCCTTGTTCCTGCTAATGGCACGCTGAATCCAGAGGCAGGGTGTGGCGGTGTCCTGCTGTGCTCGGTGTGAGAAGTTGGCCTGATGTATGATGTCACTAGTTCTAGTGTACACCTTATATCAGTCCAAATACCCTTATGGTGATTGGTTGTAAAGTCAACCTTATAGACCAGCTATCCTAGTGGTAGCATGGACAAGAGCAGTCTTAGGCTAAACTCTGAATGGCATGTGAAGCCAGCTGTGATACCATATATAATCCCTTGAATACCAAATGAAAGGACACCACAACAGATATATATATAAAATAAAGTGTATTTATTCTAGTCAAACCCTCAGCACTCTTTATGAGATTAGAGGTAAGTACAACACAGTCTTATTTAAGCATACATTAAGTCACACAGGTAAATAATACAGGTAGGCCCTAGGGGCCACGCAAACCATATACTAAGTAAGTGGTATAAGGACCACTGTCACGGAATTAGGATAGGCCTAGGCCTAGGGAATCGCTGGGGCTACACTACACTAGCAACAGTTAGGAAGTGGGAGGCCCACGGGATTCAGGTGCAGAGTGGAAACACTCACGCGTAATGCGTAAAAGTCGATAGAATCACTAGCAGTTAGAAATAAACAGTTTTAGGACACTTCTGGTATAGCTAGAAAGTCGAGACTCGGAAACTAGACCCTAGGATAGTCAATACCCTTGTGAGCACCGAAGTACCCAAGTTACCTAGCCCACAGGCTGCGGGTGCATAGGTGTGAACTTGCGTCGGGTTTCGTCGTGGACTTCTATGGATGCCTGAAGGAAAGTTGCTGACAGGCAGTCAGTGAAGAGTGTCCGGTGGATCCCAAGGCTGGGATCAAGAAGAGAGGAGACCTGCAAGCAGAAGGGACAGAGTCAAGGTCACTAGCCAGTGACCACGTGGAACCAGGAAGGAACCAGGCGATGTCGTGAAGATTGCAGGTGAAGGTGAAGCTTGTCACTGCAGCCACGAGGACCAGGGAACGTCGAGGACGACCAGGACCAGGAGGCGAGCTGTCCCACAAAGGCTCTTGCTGTCGGCGGCGTCGAAGTTGGACTAGGACTCACCAAGCCTTGGCAAGCGGAACCCACGAAGAACGGAGGACTTGCTTCTGGTGCAGACCAGGAAGGTCTGGGGTGCTTCTTCTTTGCAGAGAAGCGGGAGCCAGTCTGGAGGAGCCAAACCAGCGCTGAAGATTTCAGGGTGCGTCGTCTCAAAGGCCACTAGCCAGCGGGCAAGCAACCGGACAGACGCGGCAAGCAGGAAAATGCAGAAGGGCCCCACGCAGGACTCGTGGAGTGTGGGGGGCTGATCTTCGATGCAGATGGTGCTTGGGGTTGGGGCTTCTCAATCCCCGGTGCACAACTTCGAGGGTGCCTCAGAAGCTGCGCTTGAAGATACTAGCCACTTTTCCCAGGTAGCCGGTCCCACGTCTCTCGTCGCCTCCACGGATCTCAGCACGGCTGTGGATGTGGATCAGGGTCGGAGAAGTCTGGAAGTCAAGGCTCTGGTCGGGCTCTGCAGTCGGTCCCTCGTAGAACTTCAGCAAAGCAAAGGGTAGTCTCTTGATGGTGCCTGTTTACACAGGGTAGCCACTCCTTGGCCACAAGGGAGATTCTTCAGTCTTCTTCTTTCGTCGAATGTCGAAGGTCCAGAGTTTCTGTTCAAGTTGCAGGTTCAGGATAATCTAATCTCCTGGGGCCCAGCTACCACTCTTATCCAAATCTGGGGGGCTGGGTTACCTGCTAGGTCACGCCTTATGGGTGGGACCTGGGAGGGGGGTGGTTACACCCCCTTCCCTTTGTCCAGTTTCACGCCAGGACTGGGGCTGGAGTGCCCCAGCACCGGTTTGAACTGGACTATGCACGGGACACCTTGTGTGCCCCAGGCATGTCTCATTCTATTCATCCCTCCCTGCCCCAATACACTAAGGCCTGTCTGGGGTGGTGCTCGCACCTCCCAAGGCAGGAAACCTATTGTCCAAGCCTCCCTTGCTGGGATCACTCCCAGCAGCAGGAGGTCAGACTCGTGTCTGTGGCAGCAGCATCCATTTTGTGATGCTGGGGCTCTGGTTAACTTTAACCGGGTAAGTAGGTTACAACATGTCTTCTCCCTCTAGAAGGGAGGGATAATATCCTCATCCCCAGAAATGGGATGGGGGTATTATTCCAAAGTGTTAGACACCTTACACGACATGTTTTGATAAAGCCAAACCATAGTTACCATAACCGTTTAAGATTATAAGGCACTTTAAGAGTATATGGTAGGCTATATCATAGAACAGCTATAAGGACATGGTTCCGAAAGCCGCAGACAGGCTCAGCTCATGCTAGAGCACCATCTCACATGTTACCAAGCACTCTGCCTCCAGGATTGTTAAGGCCTGCCATAGGAGTGGCTGATAGGTACACATGTGTCTATATGTAAGTTAGGTATAGGAATACTACACCTAAGCAAGGGGTGATTACACGACCTTGCCCCAGCTGAGTGATCAGCCAGTTGTGTCATAATGGAAGGCCAGGCCAGGGGTGGCATAATACATGCTGCAGCCCCTGGTAGGCCTAGGGTACACCTATGCCCTGGGTACCTAGGGTACACTGTACAGGGGCCAATAAGGTGATCCTATTCCAATGGGTTATGCACCTAAAGTACATAGTATCAATTTAGAGAGAGAACAGCAGGGCTGTGGGTCTGGTTAGCAGGCCCACAGCCACATCTAAGTCAAAAACCAGTAAAGCAAAAGCAAAACGTGGGGGTGAACATAGAAAGCAGACCCTACTCTCCTACACAACCCCCCCCCCCCAAAAACTTAGGGACATTAAACTAACCTTGACCAGTTGAGTCTTCATGTTCTAAGTGGAAATATCTGGAGAGTCCATCTGCATTGGCATGGTCAGTCCCAGGTCTATGTTCCACTGTGAAGTCCATCCCCTGTAGGGAAATGGACCACCTAAGAAGTTTGGGATTTTCACCCTTCATCTGATTTAGCCACAAGAGGGGCTTATGGTCTGTCTGAATCTTGAAGTGAGTGCCAAACAAGTATGGCCTCAGCTTCTTCAGGGCCCAAACCACAGCAAAGGCCTCCCTCTCAATAGCTGACCAACGTTTCTCTCTAGGGGTCAGCCTTCTACTTATAAAAGCAATGGGCTGGTCTTGACCATCTACATTCAGTTGTGAAAGAACAGCTCCCACACCTAACTCAGAAGCATCTGTCTGGACAATGAACTCTTTGGAGTAGTCTGGACTTTTCAGAATAGGTGCACTGCACATGGCCTGCTTCAGGTCATCAAATGCTTTTTGACAGCTTACTGTCCACTGAACTTTCTTTGGCATCTTCTTGGAGGTCAAGTCATTAAGTGGTGTCACAATGGACCCATAGTTCTTAACAAACTTTCTGTAGTACCCAGTCAGGCCCAAGAAAGCTCTGACCTGAGTCTGGGTAGTTGGAGGAGTCCAGTCCTTTATGGTCTGGATCTTGCTCTCCAGTGGTTGAACCTGACCCCCACCAACTAGGTGGCCCAGGTATACAACCTTGCTCTGCCCTATCTGGCACTTAGTGGCCTTGATAGTGAGGCCTGCCTTTTGCAGGGCCTCTAAAACATTCCTCAGGTGGACCAGGTGATCCTCCCAGGTGGAGCTAAAGACAGCAATATCATCAAGATAAGCTGCACAATAATCATCCAACCCAGTAAGGACTTGATTCACCAACCTTTGGAAAGTGGCAGGTGCATTCTTCAAACCAAAGGGCATTACCACAAATTGATAATGTCCTCCTGGGGTCGAGAAAGCAGTTTTGGCCTTTGCACTCTCAGCTAGGCTGATTTGCCAGTAGCCTGCTGTCAGGTCAAATGTGCTCAAAAACTTAGCAGCTGCCAGTCTGTCAATGAGCTCATCTGCCCTAGGTATTGGGTGGGCATCTGTCCTAGTGACAGCATTGAGACCTCTGTAATCCACGCAAAACCTCATCTCTCTCTTACCATCTTGGGTGTGAGGCTTTGGCACAAGGACTACAGGACTAGCCCAAGGGCTCTCTGAAGGTTCAATGACTCCCAGCTCCAACATATTTTGTACCTCAACTTTTATGCAGTCCCTGACATGGTCAGGTTGCCTGTAGATTTTACTCTTCACAGGCAGACTGTAACCAGTGTCCACCTCATGGGTGCACCAGTTTGTCTGACTTGGGGTCAGAGAGAACATATGTCTGTAGGACTGCAGAACTTGCCTGCGGTCCTGTTGCTGATGGACAGTGAGGCTGTCAGAAAAGACCACACCATCAACTGAGCCATCATCAGGGTTCTGAGTCAACAGGTCTGGGAGAGGGTCACTCTCTTCCTCCTGCCCCTCATCTATAGCCATGAGTAAGCCCATGTCTGCCCTGTCAACATATGCCTTCAATCTGTTGACATGAAGCACCCTGTGGGGGCTTCTGGGAGTCCCAAGGTCCACCAAGTAGGTGACGTCTCCCTTTTTCTCAACAATAGTGTGGGGTCCAGACCATTTGTCTTGGAGTGCTGCTGGGGCCACTGGTTCCAACACCCACACTTTCTGCCCTGGCTGGTAAACAGTCAGCACAGCCTTTTGGTCATGCCAAGCTTTTTGGAGTTCTTGGCTTGCCTCAAGGTTTTTAGAAGCCTTCTTCATATACTCTGCCATCCTGGAGCGGAGACCAAGTACATAATCCACTATGTCAAGTTTGGGTTGTCTGAGAGGTCTCTCCCATCCTTTCCTTACCAAACACAGGGGTCCTCTTACAGGATGCCCAAACAAAAGCTCAAAAGGGCTGTAGCCAACCCCCTTTTGTGGGACCTCTCTGGAAGCAAACAGAAGGCAGGGTAAAAGGATGTCCCATCTTCGCCTAAGCTTGTCTGGTAACCCTTTTATCATTCCTTTAGGGTCTTGTTGAATCTCTCAACAAGCCCATTGCACTGTGGGTGATAGGGTGTGGTGAACTTGTAGTTCACACCACACTCCTTCCACATTGCAGTCAAGTATCCTGACATGAAGTTGGCACCTCTGTCAGAAATGACCTCCTTTGGAAAGCCCACTCTGGAGAATACTCCAAGCAGGGCCCTTGCCACAACAGGAGCTGTTGTGGTCCTAGGGGAATAGCTTCTGGATACCTGGTGGCATGGTCCACTATCACCAGTATGAATCTGTGCCCAGATGCTGTTTGTGGGTCCATTGGTCCTACAATATCTATGCCCACTCTTTCAAAGGGAACCCCCACCACAGGTAGTGGTATGAGGGGGGCCTTTGTGGTGCCACCTGAGTTGCCACTGGCTTGGCAGGTGACACAGGAGCGACAAAACTCCTTAGTATCTTCTGACATATGGGGCCAGTGAAAGTGAGGGACAAGCCTGTCCCAAGTCTTGTTCTGGCCTAAATGTCCTGCAAGGGGAATATCATGGGCCAAGGTAAGAAGGAAGCCTCTGAACTTCAGTGGTATGACCAACCTCCTGGACGCACCAGGCTTGGGGTCTCTAGCCTCTGAATACAGTAGCCCTTCATCCCAATACACTCTATGGGTACCTTGAGCATTCCCTGCAGCCTCAGCAGCAGCCAGCTGTCTGAGGGGTTCAAGAGAGGGGCAGTCTAATTGAGCCTGCCTCAGATCTGCCCTTGAAGGTCCCCCTGTCCCAAGAAACTCAACCTGATCAGGTTCAAGTTCTTCTAGGACAGTTCCTTCAGGGCTCTCAGAATCATCCTCCTGGGAGGGCTGATCCACCACCTGAGGCAGGGGGGAAGGCACAGCCTTAACCCTACTGCTCTTTCTCTTGGGTTGTGACTGGTCCATAGTTTCAGGATCCAGCACTTGTTCAGTGGTGCACTTTTTGGCCTGTGACCTGGTCACAGCAAGGACATGTGCATCTATCCCCAGCATTTCTGCATGGGTCCTATACTCCACTTCAGACCAAACTGAAGTTTCAAGATCATTGCCCAGTAAACACTCTACAGGAAGGTCTGAACTAACAACAACTTTCTTGAGGCCAGTTACCCCTCCCCAGGAGAAGTTAACAATTGCCACACTATGGGAGGTAGTGGCATTGCTAGCGTTGGTCACTAGGTAATTCTCACCTAGTATGATCTGTCCAGGGTCCACAAAAGCAGGGGTCACCATTGTGACACTAGCCCCAGTGTCCCTGTAGGCCTGAGCCATTCTTTGGTTGATAAAAGGAGTCTGTCTGTACTTGCCCAGGTTACTGGGGCCTACAGTAGAGGACAAAGCTAAGTCCCCATCACAGATCAGAACAGCCTGAGTAGGTATTCTGACTAGGCCAGAATCCTCCTCAGTTCCCAGGGTTAACCCTACTACACCCTTTTGCTGGGAACCACCACTTACAGCTGGACTAGGGGGTACAGTTGCCTTAGGGGCAATGGTGGCTGGGGGCTTATCCTTTTTGGTGCACTCACTAAACCAATGTGAGTTGGACTTACAATAGTTGCACCATGGTTTCTTTTGGCCATCTTTCTTTTTATCCTTTTTGGGACCACCCTCCCCCTGAGCCTTTTGGGGGCCTGGTGAAGACTTCTGGTCTTTTTGTTTCTGATCATTACCCTTCTGGTCTGCCTTTTTCTGATCACCGCCCTGGTTCTGGTTTTTCTGCTTAACTCTAGTCCTGACCCATCTATCTGCCTTCTTTCCCAATTCTTGGGGAGAAGTCAGATCAGAATCAATCAGGTGTTGATGCAGTAGCTGGTTTTGACAGTTGTTAAGGATTTGCTCTCTCATGATCAAATTATACAATCCTGTATAGTCCTTAACCTTACTTCCCATTAGCCAGCCTTCCAGAGCCTTAGTGGCACAATCTACAAAGTCAGTCCAGTCCTGAGTCTGTGTCTTCTGGGTATCCCCGAACAACAACCTGTATTGTTCAGTGGTTAGGCCAAACCCATCATTTAGAGCACTCTTCAGGACAGTGTAATTATCTGCATCCTCATCACTAACTGTTAGGAGCTTGTCTCTACCTTTCTCAGAGAAGGAGAGCCACAAGATAGCTGCCCACTGACTTTGGGGTACCTGCTGTACTTTGCAAGCTCTCTCCAAAGCAGTTATCCATTTGTGGATGTCATCCCCACACTTGTAGGGAGGGACAATCTTGCTCAGGTTTCTATTATCATAGTGCCTGTCTCTATCCTTAGGGCTATTGCTGCCACCAGTGGGTTCTGACCCACTTAACTTTTGCTCTCTAGCCAGAGCAAGCTTCTCTTTGGCAAGGGCAAGTTCTTCCCTCTGAATCCTCAGATTAGCTTCCCTCATTCTGGCTTCATGCTCCTTTCTCTCAGGGGAGTCATTCCCCTGTGAGAGGAAGCACTAGAGATGCTAGAGATATGGGAGTGGATGGATTCCCTTGAAGGGGATCTGTCCCTCCTGCTTCTCTGTGTAAGCCCACTTGGGGGTCTGTATGGGGGGATCCCATGCAAACTCCCATGTAAGCTTAGGTTAGCCTGGCTAAGTCTTCCTACTTGGCCCTGGCTGTCTACCTCTTCATCTGAAGCCCCATCTGACTCCTCTGTGGTGGGTAGACCCTTATCTACAGCTATGGCACCATACTTGGCAGCTCTTTCAGCATCATAGGCCTCCAGAAGCTCCACTAGCTGTCTAAGGGTAGGGTTGGAACCCTGTTTTAATCTCCTGGAGGTACACAGTTGTCTCATCTCCTGGAAAGTGAATGCATCATATCTAGAGGGAACCTGTCTAGGATTCTCCTCTCCTGAGGGAGCATCAGTGTGATCTCCATTCAGGGACATGATTCTAGTGAGGGTGTGGCGTGTGCACCTACCTACACTAGTTGTATCTACTAAACCTCTCTAGTAGTTGTAGTCAGGGTGTGTTACTCCCTTCAACCTACAACCACTAAGTCCAGTAGGACTTAAGTATTATAATCTATGTTATATGTACCTAAACAATATATGTGTGATCTTTCAATTTAGTATCTCAAGATTACAATGGTATTACAACAGCAAGCTCAGATCCCAACCGCTGCTCACCAATGTGAGAAGTTGGCCTGATGTATGATGTCACTAGTTCTAGTGTACACCTTATATCAGTCCAAATACCCTTATGGTGATTGGTTGTAAAGTCAACCTTATAGACCAGCTATCCTAGTGGTAGCATGGACAAGAGCAGTCTTAGGCTAAACTCTGAATGGCATATGAAGCCAGCTGTGATACCATATATAATCCCTTGAATACCAAATGAAAGGACACCACAACAGATATATATATAAAATAAAGTGTATTTATTCTAGTCAAACCCTCAGCACTCTTTATGAGATTAGAGGTAAGTACAACACAGTCTTACCTAAGCATACATTAAGTCACACAGGTAAGTAATACAGTTAGGCCCTAGGGGCCACGCAAACCATATATTAAGTAAGTGGTATAAGGACCACTGTCACGGAATTAGGATAGGCCTAGGCCTAGGGAATCGCTGGGGCTACACTACACTAGCAACAGTTAGGAAGTGGGAGGCCCACGGGATTCAGGTGCAGAGTGGAAACACTCACGCGTAATGCGTAAAAGTCGATAGAATCACTAGCAGTTAGAAATAAACAGTTTTAGGACACTTCTGGTATAGCTAGAAAGTCGAGACTCGGAAACTAGACCCTAGGATAGTCAATACCCTTGTGAGCACCGAAGTACCCAAGTTACCTAGCCCACAGGCTGCGGGTGCATAGGTGTGAACTTGCGTCGGGTTTCGTCGTGGACTTCTATGGATGCCTGAAGGAAAGTTGCTGACAGGCAGTCAGTGAAGAGTGTCCGGTGGATCCCAAGGCTGGGATCAAGAAGAGAGGAGACCTGCAAGCAGAAGGGACAGAGTCAAGGTCACTAGCCAGTGACCACGTGGAACCAGGAAGGAACCAGGCGATGTCGTGAAGATTGCAAATGAAGGTGAAGCTTGTCGCTGCAGCCACGAGGACCAGGGAACGTCGAGGATGACCAGGACCAGGAGGCGAGCTGTCCCACGAAGGCTCTTGCTGTCGGCGGCGTCGAAGTTGGACTAGGACTCACCAAGCCTTGGCAAGCGGAACCCACGAAGAACGGAGGACTTGCTTCTGGTGCAGACCAGGAAGGTCTGGGGTGCTTCTTCTTTGCAGAGAAGCGGGAGCCAGTCTGGAGGAGCCAAACCAGCGCTAAAGATTTCAGTGTGCGTCGTCTCAAAGGCCACTAGCCAGCGGGCAAGCAACCGGACAGACGCGGCAAGCAGGAAAATGCAGAAGGGCCCCACGCAGGACTCGTGGAGTGTGGGGGGCTGATCTTCGGTGCAGATGGTGCTTGGGATTGGGGCTTCTCAATCCCCGGTGCACAACTTCGAGGGTGCCTCAGAAGCTGCGCTTGAAGATACTAGCCACTTTTCCCAGGTAGCCGGTCCCACGTCTCTCGTCGCCTCCACGGATCTCAGCACGGCTGTGGATGTGGATCAGGGTCGGAGAAGTCTGGAAGTCAAGGCTCTGGTCGGGCTCTGCAGTCGGTCCCTCGTAGAACTTCAGCAAAGCAAAGGGTAAGTCTCTTAATGGTGCCTGTTTGCACAGGGTAGCCACTCCTTGGCCACAAGGGAGATTCTTCAGTCTTCTTCTTTCGTCGAATGTCGAAGGTCCAGAGTTTCTGTTCAAGTTGCAGGTTCAGGATAATCTAATCTCCTGGGGCCCAGCTACCACTCTTATCCAAATCTGGGGGGCTGGGTTACCTGCTAGGTCACGCCTTATGGGTGGGACCTGGGAGGGGGGTGGTTACACCCCCTTCCCTTTGTCCAGTTTCGTGCCAGGACTGGGGCTGAAGTGCCCCAGCACCGGTTTGAACTGGACTATGCACGGGACACCTTGTGTGCCCCAGGCATGTCTCATTCTACTCATCCCTCCCTGCCCCAATACACTAAGGCCTGTCTGGGGTGGTGCTCGCACCTCCCAAGGCAGGAAACCTATTGTCCAAGCCTCCCTTGCCGGGATCACTCCCAGCAGCAGGAGGTCAGACTCGTGTCTGTGGCAGCAGCATCCATTTTGTGATGCTGGGGCTCTGGTTAACTTTAACCGGGTAAGTAGGTTACAACATGTCTTCTCCCTCTAGAAGGGGGGGATAATATCCTCATCCCCAGAAATAGGATGGGGGTATTATTCCAAAGTGTTAGACACCTTACACGACATGTTTTGATAAAGCCAAACCATAGTTACCATAACCGTTTAAGATTATAAGGCACTTTAAGAGTATATGGTAGGCTATATCATAGAACAGCTATAAGGACATGGTTCCGAAAGCCGCAGACAGGCTCAGCTCATGCTAGAGCACCATCTCACATGTTACCAAGCACTCTGCCTCCAGGATTGTTAAGGCCTGCCATAGGAGTGGCTGATAGGTACACATGTGTCTATATGTAAGTTAGGTATAGGAATACTACACCTAAGCAAGGGGTGATTTCACGACCTTGCCCCAGCTGAGTGATCAGCCAGTTGTGTCATAATGGAAGGCCAGGCCAGGGGTGGCATAATACATGCTGCAGCCCCTGGTAGGCCTAGGGTACACCTATGCCCTGGGTACCTAGGGTACACTGTACAGGGGCCAATAAGGTGATCCTATTCCAATGGGTTATGCACCTAAAGTACATAGTATCAATTTAGAGAGAGAACAGCAGGGCTGTGGGTCTGGTTAGCAGGCCCACAGCCACATCTAAGTCAAAAACCAGTAAAGCAAAAGCAAAAAGTGGGGGTGAACATAGAAAGCAGACCCTACTCTCCTACACTCGGTTTAATTCAGAATGCCTGTTCATGATTAGGGAGTGACAATAAAGCGATGCATTTGGTGCGGGTGTGGGGAATAGGTAGGGCCACTGGAATTATGCGGCAGGAGAGGGCCAAATTAGGCAGCAGGGTAGAATAAATTATGAGCCAAGAAAAGGAAAATTATGCGGCACGGTGTGACATATTTTATTACAGCATTACTTAATTATTTAATCATTGTTAAACTTGGTACCACTGTCTGCGCATTGGTTGCAACTCATTAGTACCAGTTTAGCACTTAAATATAGCAATAAGCAACAGAAAGTTGACCAGTGCACCTTTGCAAAGGACCTTCCACTGAACACAGGTCGCTGCATTTCTAGTAACTTTTGAACTGTTTGAGCTAGAAACATTTTTTGTTGTTGTTCAAATCTGCAGATTATGCGGCAGATAATGGATTATGTGGCAAATCTATAAATATGCGATAATCGCCGCGGCCGCACAATCTCGTAATTCCAGTGGCCCTGGGAATAGGAGCTTTCAACCCCCCTAGTATCCTTGCAACCTGCAGCTCAGTGTGGTATACACAGAGGATTTTCGCTGGCATCTCAGTATCACTTCATCCTGGCATGACATGGGGACACAGTAGGAATGATTTGCTGGGGCTTTAACTGGGTGTCAGCATGAGCTGATAGCTGTAGGAACAGGCCCCAAGCCAGTACATCCTCTGTCCAAATTGTGCGAATGTGAGAGAGTATGCGTGTGAAAGGTTACCTGGTTTGTAAGGAGCGAGAATGTGGGAGCAAATGTGTGAGCGTGTTGGGGCGGTGGGAGGGTTAACTGTGCAGGTCTATATCAGTGATATATGTGAACATGGGCTAGATATGGAATGTGTAGGTCTGTGCCTGTTTGAGGATATGTGAAAAAAGAGGGTGCAGATCTCCTTGTATGAGGGTGTGTAAGAGGGAGAGAGTAAATGGAAAGGTGTGCATGGGTGTTCCTGTGTGGAGGTTGAGGGGAAGGGTGCTTGGCCTGTGGTCATAGATGAGAGGAAGGGTGTGATCAGAGTGTGTGAGTGTGTTGAGGGGCAAGTGTGCGTTTGTGTGGGTAGAGAGTGAAGTACGCAGTTGTATGTGTTTGTTAGTGTAGATGGGTGTAAAGATTCCACGCACTTACATAGTGGAAATCAAGAACCCTCACACCATAGTGGGTGAGAGGGGAAAAGGCTTGCAGTTGCACGCGTGAGCCAACAGAGATCACGTTGGCGTATGTGAGGAAATGAGAATCGGTACCAATGTGTGTTTCTTTGCTTCGGGATGTTGGATATGTGGCGATTTAGATCAGTGGAGGCATGTGTGTGGGTGTGTGCAAGAGAGCGGTGTAGGGAAAAGGATTATAGGTTTAGATTTTAGATCATGTATGGATACATGTATGGAGTTTTGTGTCAGAGCAGTTGGTTGTGGTTACAGGTTGTGCAGTTCCAAGGTATCTGTGTGGAATTAAGGGGAAGTCAAGTGTAAAGCCTCAACTGCTGACTCAGCCTCTACACCCCCACCGGCCAGCTCCGCTCCGCAGACCACGCCCTCGCCACCCTCCCCCGCATCCGAAGAGTGACCGCCGGCGGCAGATCATTCTCCCACCTCGCCGCCAAGACATGGAACATCCTTCCCATCCACCTGCAGCAGACCGAAAACCTCCTAACCTTCAGTAGACTTCTCAAGACCTGGCTCTTCGAACAGTAGCAGCCTCACGCCCGCCCCCCCCCCCCTCCCTAGCACCTTGAGACCCTCACAGGTATGTAGTGCACTTTATAAATACTATGATTGATTGATTGAAGGTTTACTTGTAGGAGTAGGGAGTGAATGGAAAGGTGGATGTGTGTCTGTGGAAGATGGCGAAGGAGAGATGGGGGCAGGAGAGGGGAGAAACAGAGTGGGTGGCGGAAGAATCGTGGTGGATTTTTTAGCCCACGCCTGCCATGTTAAAAGCGAAACTACAATCCAAGGATAAAACATGCTATCAGCCGCACAGCCAAGTTTCGCTCATGGCGGCACATGGCAACTGTGCGAGGGTGTACAGGTGGCCGGTGACCGTGTGTGAGGGTAAAAGAAGGTGAGAACTTGACGTGTACAAGCCTGTGTTTGTGATGGTGAGTGGGGAAGGGGCAGTGTGCCGGTCGGTGTGTGTTGGGGGTGTGTGCAGTATGTGTGTGGGGGGGGGTCGGTTGGGGGCGCAGAGCCAGGCTTGTCTGACGGACTGAGCAGCTGGACATGAAAGGGTTGCTGCTCGCTGGGAGCAGGCTTTAAGTAAAACCAGGTGTGGGGTGGGTTTTACTGGCAGGCGCCAGGCCCTCCTGGAATCAACCCAGGAATTCATCAGAGTAGAGAGAGAGCGGGAGAGAGAGGAGGGCGCGTGCGTGCGTGCGCGAGGGTTAGTTTAGTTGTGGCCGCAAGTTCTTCGGAGTCCATATCAATACCTCCCCCCTCCAGGCGCGAGCCCAGACTCCCGGGGGCTGCGGAAACACGCAGAGGACGACTTTTCTGGATTTTCCGTATTTTGAAGGGAGCGCGCCATAAAAGAGAAATAAAGGTAAGAAAACTACGCATGTACGAGTGAACCGAGGCCTTACGGGTGGGTCTATGTGTCACTGTTGTTTCTCAAAGCAAGTCTGTCACTGGGCTTTGCGGGGGGCCAGGCGAGGCCTTCAAGACGCCAGGCGTGCTGTGCAACCGGAGCAAGGAGTAAACAAAGCGCCGAGAGGAGGACGCACAGCAAGAGTTCACTGGGTATGGCTGGACTAATGAAAGAGTGAGCAACATAGGGGTCTTCTATAGTCCACGACACGCAGCGCTGAGAGGAGACAGGATAGAAGTGCCGAGTCAGTCCTGCACTGTGTGCAGTGTGATATAAATGTAAGGGCATGGGTGTTCTTAGCTGTGTGCAGTGAGTCGTTACCGTCTGGGGGTGCCTTGTGAACTGGTGCAGTGAGTTAGACACGCCTGAGGTGGTCTTTATTTGGTGCAGTGGGACTGAAATCCCCGAAGATGATCTTTATTGGGTGCAGAGAGATTGAAAGGTTTGGGGGAATGTTTGTTACTCGCAGTGGTACAGTGAGATTCAAAAGGCAGACGTTGTTCCATGCCTTGGAGGGGTTCAGTGGGATAGAAATGTCTGGAGACCCAGTCATGGGACAGGAGCACGGCCTACAGGCCAGGATTGAATGGCATCGGCAGTGCTCAGGGTACCAGAGGGTCAGCAGCAGGGCACAGGGGTGCATTGGCAGAACTCTGTGTGGGGTAGAGCTAATGTTTGAGATGGAAATGTATTGTAGCAGTGCGGATACACTTCCTTTCAAACTAAAGATGTTCAGATACTCCGTACCGGACAGCACCTGCCCATTTCCAGCATTATTGACAGCGCTAGGGCAGCTGAAAGCTCGTGGAAGGCTTCCCAGTTCTGGCACGGCGTGGTATATACTGCAGGTAAGAACTGAGGGACATTGGCAGAGCTGTGTGTGGCCCAGGGTTAGATTAGTGGAACGGCACTTCCGCTTTGTGACTGTGCTGCCTTTAGACTAGCACGTGGCCCCAGCATTGGAACAGGAGAAGGTGCTGCAGGTCAGGGTCGAGGTACCTTCAGTGCCGGATTAAACCCTGTGGAAGCCCTTAGGCAGTCGAACCCCACCCCACCCCCTTCCCCCGCAAATGATCTCCTAATACGTTTATAATTTTACCCACCAACAATTTAAACAAACCACTAGATTACGTTAATACAGTATTTTGTCTATAGAGTCTTTAATGTGAAGTTTTCGTTTCGTTGAGTTGCTTTTTTTCTATCTTTTGGAAACAATTTAAGAAAGCTTGATTGTAATTTTCTTTCAAGATCACATCAATATAATATGGATCCGTTATCACGGGGCCCCTAAAAGGAGTGGGGGGCCATAGGCCGGTGCCCGCTTTCCCTATTTGGTAATCTGGCACTGGGCGCATTGGCAGAGCAGTGTAGGGGGTCTGCAATCCTCTCACAGTATGGGGTTACGCTAGATCAGGACTGAGGCGCATTGAAGGAGCTACGTTTAAATCCCAGGATTAGAAATAGAAGACGGTGCTACAGGGTTATCAGCCGAGCTGCGTGAGTCACAGTACTGACATGGCATTATGTGCCGCATGGCATGATTGAGGTGCATCTATAGAGCTGATAACTTATCCTCAGTACTTAAATGCCATAGAGTGGTTTTGAGAGTTATTTGTGGAGCGCCCACAGAGCATCTGTCCATCTCTTCCAAATGCCCGTATGGAAGGGAGCGGGACAGATTGCAACATCTGTGGAGGGTGCGCTGCAGCCAGCGTTTTGAAGTGCTCCTAGCATGCTTCCGAGCAGGCTATAAATAGGATGCACAGATGCTTAAGTGCTGCTGTGACACCCCTTTCAAGGAGCCAAGCAGCTGCTTAACTCTCTCTTCCAGGGGTTGGCTGGGCTCCCACGCATCTGCTCTCTGCAGGCACTTTCAATGCGAACTGTGACAGTGCTGGGCTGTTAGGCATCCACGCATTGTTTATAGGTGGTCCCTGCCTAATTATGCAGAAAAGTTAAGAAACGATGGAATGGAATGCCCCTCTAATAATCACCAGTGGTTTACACAGATTCAACATTTTCTATTCATTAACTTTTTGCTAAGTACGGGTCCCCGAGGTTGGGGAGGCCAATTTACGATTGTCCCTGTGCAGCGCCCTTTGTGCGCACAGAGCACCGAGGAGGCGCGTATTTGGGAGGGAGGGGGTTCACTCCTTAAACCCTTCTCTAATCAGACACCTGGTTCTCTTGAAAATGGTGTGGGTCCTGAATATCGAGTAGGGAATATTGTTATACGTTAATATCATAACCAAAACATGGAGGACAGGAAAAATCGAGAAATCAGTATGCATAGATGTAATAACTCCACATACATGAACCTTGACTATATATATATATATATATATATATATATATATATATATATATATATATATATATATATATATATATATATATATATATATATATATATATATATATATATATATATCTCCAAGGAGGTAAGAATAGTAAAGCTTTTTTTTTTCTTAAAGAATTTTATTGAGTTTTCCAGTCAGTGTTCCATAAAACCAAGAGTACATACACTAGCATTTTATAGAAGACCCAACCAGCAATGTACATGTCAGGAGAAACCGGTTCTTCCATATTTTCTCCCTAACTCTTCCACCAACCACCCTCTCTACCCCCACCCCCCCTGTCAGTGTGCCCGCGCCAACCCCTCTGCAGCTTATGCATTTAGAACCCGTAAGAGTAGTAAAGCTATACTTCCTTATATGCTTTTACCTTTCAGTATTTTTGCCCTCAATTTTTGGCCTTTGATTTTATGGTATTACGATATTCCCTACTCCATATTTCAGACTACGACCTATAAAGTATATATATATATCTGATCAGGTGTTGAGTTTATCAGGGGTATTTATTATGAAGGGGTGCAACGAATGTTTACTTTGAGCCAGTGGTTTTTGGTGTTCCAGCTCCGCACATAATTGTCAACACCGGCACTTATGACAGCTGCCACATGGTGGCGCTGTTTGTGTAATACAGATATAAGCACAACAACAGTTGTTTATTCATCAATTAGCCATTAAAACAACGAATACCTGCCTCCTAAGCCATTCTTATAACTTTGGTGGGACTTAGTCTGAATTATTACACTTGTAGCAGTGTAATGGCTAGTAGTTGTGCATGTACTGTCATCAGCAGCGGTAATGGGTGGTGCAAGATGGAGTGGCCCCCTCACGAGGGCCCTGGCACTTATTATTCTACAAATTAAGCACTGGGTGAAATTATATTTAATACAGCCGGGGCAATTCCACTGACACCCAGTGATGCAAGGGGCCCTCAGTGAAGGTCGTCCACCCTGCAGCTCCTCTGAAAAGAGTCATCTGTCTTCTCTAGGCTTCAAAAGTCCCTCAGGCTACATCACCTTTGCGGCGGGATACAGGGCAGACACTTCAAATGTGGGACAATCCTGCAGAAATTGGGATGGGTGGCCACCTTAACCAAGTTGGGGGTTCTTAGCGCGTGGTGACACAGAGACTATAGGTGTACCTCATCACTGAGGCGGAGCAAAGCGACACGCCGCTGCTCTGAAGCGTACAGGATTTTTAAAACTAATATGCATCTGCCTGTTGTGTATTCCATCTCACATTTTCTATTCAATGTGTGGTGCATGGCGCAGGGCCATTCTTAAATATCGACCCAGTACATTGACAAGCCAGGAATTGCATGAATGAGTTGTATAATGCATTTCTCAGTTTTTTTTATCTAAGGACAATGGTGGGGCCTTATCATTGATTGTGTTGTATTAACCACTTTTTAAATGTCACTTTTTAAATTTTGTACATATTTAATGAAATCAATGTACTTTTATTGACTGTTCTTAATGTTGCTTTTATGGCATTTGAATGCCGAAATAAAGTTTTATGATGACGATGATGAATGCACATCTGTTGTTGCCCGGCTTCCCATTCAGAGGGGACGCGCCTGTCAGTCAAGGCTGGACTGTCCCTTTAGGAGAGAACAGACCGCAGCGGCGGCTCCTGCGCAATGACGGAGGAGCGTCGCCCCACTGGATCAGAGCCAGCAGCTGAAAAATACAATAATATTTACTAACATTTCATTTTTCAGCTGCTGGCTCTGAGCCAGGGCCGGACTGGGAACCAAACCCCCCCCCCCCCCCCCCCCCCCTCTTTGCGAGGGCCGGTTTTCGGACGACTTTGTTACAGGGACGATTTTGCAGCTACGGCCCTGTAACAAAAACGGCCCCCATGGGCCCAAAACCGGCCCCCACCCGTGCGGCGCACCGGTGGATTGCCCGGTGCCCGCTACGGCCAGTCCGGCCCTGCTCTGAGCTGGCGTGTGCAGGGAGGGGCGGGCCCGGGCCCTTGATGCAAAGTAACACAAATCACTATTTGCATTATTTTAGAACTACTTACCTGTAAAAAAAAGTCAATAGCTGTCAATTATCTGTGCTAATCAGCTCCCACTTCTGGATTAATGTTGATCCTGTATGAGTAGTGACGTCATCCGGTAGTTTATGTTTAAAACGGTGTTACCACCTGAGCATAAATGGCGCACGCCAGGGATTTTGCCTGCACACTTCTCATCACCATACAGGCAAATAGAGCCAAAAAAGCTGAGTTTGTGCAAACAGGGCTGGCTTTAGGGCAGTGCGATTGGTGCTGCCGCACCGGGGCTGGCCTCTGGAGGAGGCGCTGACCTCCGTGAGAGTGCTATGTTTAGGAATAACTTATGATTGGAGAGATGAGGGGCACTTTTGCCCGGTGGTAGTGCGAGAATCCAAGGAGGAGGTCATGGGGGTGGGGGCGCCATAAAAGAGTGTCGCACTGGGCACCAACAGTGCTAAAGCCGGCCCTGTGTGCAAAGGGGGAAATTGATATTTACCAAGAGCTCAATTTCCCGCCGATATACTGCAGATATTGTAATGAGGGCATTTGTATTACTGTGTATAATTACATTAATCTACACAAAAGGTGACATTCTGAAAAATGCTGCTAAATTAGGTCATGTGCCTACTGAGCCGTATACAAAACAGGTCGGTTCTGAAAAAAGGTGAAGGTGTGACTGCTTTAAGCACAGCAGGGCAGCAGCTGACCCAGGCTAAGGTGATAGGAACACAGGACTGTACTGTGACAATAGCAGAAGCGTTTTCTTCTCCCTCCTTTCACCTCGAGGTCTGCGGCTCATCCTCCAAGGCTTATTACCCCAGGCTCTTACTCCATGGCGATCCTGCACCCCTGGGGCCTGTGAGCCAGCAGTGGAAAGCTGTAAGATGTGTTTCTTGCTGGGGTCCCTTCCACCTTTTTCAGGAACCACCTGGGCCTGCTCTATCCTGGACTAGCGCGCATGGCAGCGCGTCCCCTCTGTGTGGTGGACAAGACAGACCACTGTGCCACTCACATGTTGCCTGCTCTCGTCGCCATGTTTCTCCTTAAAAAGTCGCGGGTCACAGACCTTAAAATAGTACCCAGGGTTAGAAAACAAATATAAGAATATGGTTGAGGGCCCACTTGGATGAAAGAGGGCTTGGGGAAGATCCCTACCGCCCTCAGCCAACTGTGAGCTAACACTGAATTTTTTGGCCGTTTCCCAACCATCTAGGCACACCAAAGACCCAAAGAATGCCCACCCGACCAAGTACTTCATCCCATAAACGTTAGGAGTTGCTTGCTCACGTGGTTTCCCAACACACATAAACAGCACTGTAGTATTGGTCCATGCAGGCTCTCAGATGTGTGTGAGCACTTTCCACCTCACAATCACTAAGACCCTGATTACAAGTGCAGGGATACATTCTGATTCCTGTGCATTTGCGTATTTGCATAGGGAACAGAATTACAAATTGTGTGGTAATCTTCATACCTTCACAGTTTTCTTCTGATAATTTCGGCCAGGTCAAAGCTATTGAAGTATAACGGGGGGGAAAGGCCCATAAAAAATGACAAAACATGCAGAATTAGGTATATTAAATACAGTTTACTCATGTTATGCCTCATTTTCAAGAAAAGTTGCATGAACTATTTCGATGGCCTGCCACAGCTGTGAATACAGACACTCGAGTAAATAACTCAAGACAGTGCCTAATTTGAGCTGGTGGTTTCTGGTGCTCCGCACCAGCAATTAATTGTCAGCACCTGTTCTTGTGACAGTCCACCACATGGTGGCGCCATCTATATAATTTTGAGATGAGCACAACAACAGTGTTTAATAAGTCAATATACATTAAAAAAAAGAATAATACCTGCCTCTTAAGCCTCTATTAGAAAATATGTAAAACGTTAGAAAGTGCACAACACATAATACATAATGATGTTATACCCATAGACTTGCTTTTAATCTACCTGTTTTAACATTCTCAGTTGTATTTCTTCCTGATGGTATTTTATTTGATCATGATCTTGTAAGCTATTTAGGTTTTCAAACAGAAGGGGGATGGGAGCACACTGCTTCACCTCCCAGCACAGTTTGCCCCTTAGCATCCTGGTAAATGCAGTTCAGTGTAAATGCTTGCTTGAAGTTTTGTTGAGTGTTTAACTAACGTTGGTGCAGGTTAGTTAGTGCTGTTAATCTCTAGACACGTGTTTCTGGATATTATCCATCATCAGTAGAGATAAGAACGAAATTCATCTGGGGTTAATGAGAAAGCTGCCACAATCCTCTACGGTCTCTGTCCCTCTTCCTGACGCACAGGTGCATCTCCAAGAGCTCATCAGCTCAGTGGCTCAAGGGAGCCTTTTTATACAGAAGGGGGATGGGAGCACACTGCTTCACCTCCCAGCACAGTTTGCCCCTTAGCATCCTGGTAAATGCAGTTCAGTTTAAATGCTTACTTGAATTTTTGTGGAAGTGTTTCACCAAAGTTGGTGCAGGTTAGTGCTGTTAATCTATAGACACATGTGTTTCTGGATATTATCCTTCATCAGCAGAGATAAGAACGAAATTTGTCTGGGGTTGCTGAGAAAGCTGCCACAATCCTCTACGGTCTCTGTACCTCTCCCTGACGCACAGGTGCATCTCCAAGAGCTCGTCAGCTCAGTGGCTCAAGGGAGCCTTTTTATACAGAAGGGGGATGGGAGCACACTGCCTCACCTCCCAGCACAGTGTGCCCCTTAGCATCCTGGTAAATGCAGTTCAGTGTAAATGCTTACTTGAATTTTTGTTGAGTGTTTAACTAACGTTGGTGCAGGTTAGTTAGTGCTGTTAATCTCTAGACACGTGTTTCTGGATATTATCCATCATCAGTAGAGATAAAAACGAAATTCATCTGGGGTTGCTGAGAAAGCTGTCACAATCCACTCAGGTCTCTGTACCTCTCCCTGACGCACAAGTACATCTCCAAGAGCTCGTCAGCTCAGTGGCTCAAGGGAACCTTTTTAAACAGAAACACATGTCTAGAGATTAACAGCAGTAACCTGCACTAACTTTGGTGAAACACTTCAGCAACATTTCAAGTAAGCATTGACACTGAACTGCATTTACCAGGATGCTAAGGGAAGAACTGTGCTGGGAGGTGAAGCAGTGTGCTCCCATCCCCCTTCCATTTAGGTTTTCACTTGCCTTCGTTTTTGCTATCTGGTGCCTTGAAGCTGTGTTTTCTTGGCATTTATGGTTTTAAAATAAATGAAACCACATTAATCTAAATTTACTATTTATGTTCACTAAACAATCATTAACATCAGCACAATCCTTATAATGAAAAACACATTAGCACAAAAATGCAGTTACAGAGGGGCGCAAGAGATGCCGCAGCCACCCCTAAATAACCTTGCAGAAGGTCGCAAGGAGAATAAGCAAGAAAGACTCCTTCAAATATAGTTTATATATTGTTGCATTTGCTATACGTTCAAGGACAGAGGTCAAATGCCAGACAAGGTTTTCTGGCAAAATGCTTATTCTGATATGTGTCGGTTACATTTTCCTTTTTCTAACTTGTGACGGAAATCTGAAAAAATGTATCAGTCGCAAGGTAAGTATATAGTATGAAACATGTTTTTGTCTAATTCTTAAGTGTGATCGAAACAAAGATTTCAACAGGATGAAAACAAACGAGACACTTTACACAAATGGTAATTGTGACCTGAAGCATGATTTCCACACATTATTGTGTACGCACCATGAATGTGTAGCAGTAAAACTGCATGAGTGGTTCATGAGGCCATTTCAATGGAAGATGTGCTCTTTTTAAATGCAATATCTTACCACACCATTCCTTAGTCATATATTTGTGACAATATGCTCCAAGAGTCACCACTGGACATACACCTCTACCACTCCCCTGCTGAATGTGCCTTGCTCATTTGCTACACTTGATCTTTGAGTAACACTTCTATTTTACACTTTTCCTCTAACTTCAGTAATGTAGCAGTAATGGGAGCACCCACATTTTGAACATTGTTACAGAAATGTTCAATAAGTTGAGCAGCATATACAAACAAATGATGTCATGACCACTAGCTGAATCTATAAACTGCTGAGTGGAGGAACACAATCATCCTACCAAAGCTGAGTTCATTGGATGTATGATGTTACAACGCATGCTTTTACAACGCATGCTGTTACAACGAAATTTTTACAAGGCAAATGCAGTGACAACGCAAGTCTTTGCAACGCAAGTCTTTACATCGACTTGCACTAGATGGCGTGCTAACATTAAAAAAGTGTAATTTACTATTCTAACTCCAGTCCACGTAACAGTAGGGAAGGTGTTTGGATAGTAAACTACACTATTTTTAATGTTAGCACGCCATCTAGTGCAAGTCGATGTAAAGACTTGCGTTGTAATGGCATGCGTTGTCAATGCATTTGCGTTGTAACAGTTTCGTTGTAATGGTAGTGCGTTGTAAAAGTTGCGTTGTAAAGGTTGTTCCCCGAGTTCATTCGTTACAATTCACTAATATTTAATGTTAACGAGCTTAGTGTTCGTGAGCAACGAAAACAACACAGAAACAAAACAAAAGCAAAGGCAAATAACAGAAAGTGTACCTGCTAACCTGCAAAAAAGGGAGACCGTGTCTAGGTCCTTGGAAAGTGTGCTGACTCCAGAAAGGGAGGTCTTTTTCCTGGGTGTAGGAAAGCTATCTTACAGCCGGTAGTCCCTAGAGGGGCAGGGTCAGTAGCTCAACACACAGCGGAAAAAAACCTAGCTGACGAATGGAACATTCTACTGTCTGACCCACAGAAGCAGTTTTAATCCCAAAGGCATAAAGAGTTTTTCTTAAACCATACCACGCCTTACTTCAGCTAACAAACCAAACAATAGCATGAATTAGTGTAAAAAGGCAATAACAGAAAAGGTTGTGCAGTGAAGGAGCGTGCTTGCCAAGAAGAGTCAGCAAAAGACACACAATTTATGGACGGGATGCAGAACAAATCAAAACATTCACCCCCAGTCAAGAGATCTGGGTTAAATCCATCATTCTCTTGCTTACCATGCCACCCCAGTTTAGACCTCGCCATATGCAAATCAGTCTTAACCCAGTGCCTCATGGGAACAGTCCAGCCCGTAGTGCCAAGCTAGGTCCTCCCTGGACCAGAAACAAGCATCCTAGGATTGGTTTCGGGGTTTCACCCCTCTTCAGCCAGGACAGCTTGATTCCAGTGGCACAGTGAGCCCAGTACCCACGTCTGAGCATACCTGGAGCACTTAGGGCGAGAAAGAAAAAGACACACAATTGATGGACGGAATGCAGAACAAATCAAAACATTCACCCCCAGTCAAGAGATCTGGGTTAAATCCATCATTCTTTTGCTCACCATGCCACCCCAGTTTAGACCTGGTCATATGTAAATCAGTCTTGACCCTGTGCCTCATGGGAACACTCCAGCCCGAACTGCCAAGCCAGGTCCTTCCTGGACTGGAAACAAGCATCCTAGGACCAGTTTCGGGGTTTCACCCCTCTTCAGCCAGGATAGCTTGATTCCAGTGGCACAGTGAGCCCAGGACCCACATCTGGGCATACCTGGCGCACTTAGGGCGAGATAGCAAAAGACACACAATTGATGGACGGAATGCAGAACAAATCAAAACATTCACCCCCAGTCAAGAGATCTGGGTTAAATCCATCATTCTCTTGCTCACCATGCCACCCCAGTTTAGGACCTGGCCATATGCAAATCAGTCTTGACCCTGTGCCTCATGGGAACAGTCCAGCTCTAACTGCCAAGCCAGGTCCTCCCTGGACCGGAAACAAGCCTCCTAGGACCGGTTTCGGGGTTTCACCCCTCTTCAGCCAGGATAGCTTAATTCCAGTGGCACAGTGTGATGGGGAAATACTGGCACCCTCCCAGGAGCAAATGAAAGAAACTCACCAGTCATAACAGGTATGCTCAGGTAGGTAGGTAGGTAAAGCTTTATTCGATATAAAATATCATAAAAGCACAACATACAATGATAAAAAAAGGATCAAGATAGACATAAAAACAACAACAATGATCGTGAACATCTTAAAAAGTTATAAAAACGGTTAAGAACAGCATATAGGAAACAGAGACAAAGTGCTTAGTGACTTAGGGTTCGTTAAAGTGCAGATAGTGGTCGATCACAAAAGTGGATCAAAGCAGTTGCGCTGAAATTTTTTTTCTTACGCAATAGCCAAGCACAGCCCAAGTACTTGGCAATGCCGCAGACAATAGTAAGGGACGAGGTATCAGTCTGCAGAATGCGTAGCACAGTACGATAGTCACGGCATCCCAACATTCTACAGATCGGACGCAACCATTTGGCTCTTGGCCTTCGATAATGGTAGCAAGCAAATAAGAAGTGAGGAGTAGACTCACTAGGTGCTGTGCAGCTCGGACAACCAGCAGATGAAGGTAAGGATCCCTTCCAGCCAGCAGTCACACAATTAAGGGGGAGGGACCCTAATCTGAAACGTACATACAGGGATCTGTCCAGTGGGGACTGGATGAAGTCAAGGTATGCCTCCAGTTTACAAAAGGGCTTATGTTCGAAGAAGGCCTCACTCAGCTTCCCCAATTTGGGATTATTCAGATCTCTTGTATTTACCCAACTCCAATAAGCTTCCTTAAGATCCTGTTTCGGAGGGGGTACCTGGGATACCCAGGAGTCTTCATAGCCAATAAATTTCAGTGTTTGCTTTATGTGAGTGATCCATTTTAACCTCCGCCCAGTGTCTGCTAATAAGAGATCATTTAAACCTGCTGCATATTTAGCAAGTTCAGGGGTCCTCCGCAGTCTTGCCCAGAATAATAAGGGTCGTAGACGTGCAATGTCCTGAATAGAGTGTCTCCCCAGGTCATGCAGCAAAGGTTTTAGGGGGGATGATGTTGGGACAGAGATGAGGTTCCTCATAAATTTGTTCTCTGAGACAACCAAATCGTGAATGTTTTCATGGCCCCAGATTTCAGCCCCATACATAGAGCTAGACAGTGCCTGAGCCTCATATACCACAAGAGCCGGTGCCACAGGTCGACTAGTAGAGAGATGTTGTTCTCTTATAATGGCACCGGAAACCCTCTTGTGGCACAGAAGCATCTTAGTCAGATGTGCACTCCACTTCATCCCTTTTGCAATACGTATCCCTAGATAATCAAAAGAATCTACAATGTCTAGGGGAGTGCCATCAAGAGTAAAAGTATAGCTAAAACGTCTCGGAGGGTTTATAACCATTAGTTTAGTTTTTTCGGTATTAATAATGAGCCCATAGGATTTGCAAAAGGAGGCAAATCTGTCTAGGTTTCTTTGTAGGCCAGCCGGGGATTTTGAAATCAGGAGAGTGTCGTCGGCGAACAGGAGGGTGGGGATCTTTTCGCCAGCCAGGACTGGTATGCTCAGAAATAGAGTGAAATTTATTTATTGGTACCAAAGCATGCATCATTGCTAATTAGCAAGGAATAAGTCAGATCTGCCACCTTAGGGGCTCTCAGACCGCTTCTTCCCAGAGTGGCTGGTTTCTGGGTGCTATATTGTTCAGTAATGCCATGTCAGCGGAACTAGAATAAGGCACCAAGCCAAATATGGCTAACAAGGATGTGCAAAGTCTGCACCATGCAAATTATAAACAGCCAGATATGGACAGACCAGAAGGTTGGCTCGGCACTGTGTAAGCAACTTGCACAACCAGATAAGAAACTTATGATGACGTCAGGACACAGAAAGTGACCTTTAAGGCTGATTCAGGATAGCTGCTGGAGCTTGTCCAGGCAAGGTCAGATAGGAAGTCCTTTGGAGCTCTGGGCCTCATGTTAGTGTGAGTGCATACATATGAATTTAAATGGATATACATATATTTTTGCAATACAGTGAGCCCAGGGCCCACGTCTGGGCATACCTGGCGCACTTAGGGCAAGAAAGCAAAAGACACACAATTGATGGACGGAATGCAGAACAAATCAAAACATTCACCCCAGTCAAGAGATCTGGGTTAAATCCATCATTCTTTTGCTCACCATGCCACCCGAGGTTAAGACCTGGCCATATGCAAATCAGTCTTGACCCAGTGCCTCATGGAAACAGTCCAGCCCAAACTGCCAAGCCAGGTCCTCCCTGGACCGGAAACAAGCATCCTAGGACCGGTTTCGGGGTTTCACCCCTCTTCATCCAGGATAGCTTGATTCCAGTGGCACAGTGAGCCCAGGACCCACGTCTGGGCATACCTGGTGCACGTAGGGTGAGAAAACAAAAGACACACAATTAATGGACGGAATGCAGAACAAATCAAAACATTCACCCCAGTCAAGCGGTATGGGTTAAATCCATCATTCTTTTGCTCACCATGCCACCCCAGTTTAGACTGTGTTTGCATTTGCCAAGAAGAGTCAGCACTCATTTCACTTGCACTAGCCCAGTATACTTCTAGGGCTTCCCACCTCCAGCTTGCATGAAGAACGGGGAAAGTGCGAATGACTGGATTAGGCTTCCAGAGAGGGCCAACCAAACAGTCATTGCGCACTTAGGTGTGGGCAAACCATTCCTCCCCTGCTCAAAGAATAGAGCAGCCCTCCCACCCGCAAAGCAGCAGGACACAAAGCATAAAAAGATAATATCTCTAGGTTATTATCATTTTATGTTTCCACTTGGCACTGCTTAAAAGCAGTGGGACGACGCTCCTGCGCCATAGCGGAGGAGCCGCCACTGCCTTCACATTCCTGTCAGTGAGTTGAGCACCTGTTCGTTCCAGATATCTGTCTGCAATCTACATTGTCACTCATGCCTGACATGTATATGTTCTGTAACCTACTTGTCACTCATACCTTAACTGTACAGTTTTGTAAGCGATTAATGCTTCTGCTAGACTGCCCCTCTGGATCTGTTCTGCACTGAATAGGAGACCGCAGTATCTGCTGCTCTCGATGTATCCGTCATCTGAAGGACAGAAGCATAAACTGGTTTTGCCCAGGATGTGCCTGGTCTACGAAGGAGAGTTTCTTCCACTGCTGTTGCCCAATCTTATGCAAAAAACAAAGTATATAATGAATGCACTTGCATAACATGTCCTAAGCACCAAGGACTATTTCACCGTATTTGATGTGGGATACCAGGACCCTCTAGTCCTGAGGATGGTGCTGGGCCCCTTAGGCCCATGTTTAAAGCATTGAAACATGGAGACGGAAAAGAGAAGTCGTGTTCATTACCTGATCCTTCAGTTTTGAAACTTGTACTAGGGAGACATCAGTAAAAACATTTTTAGCTCACCCACAAACAATTTTAACATAGGTCCAAGTTTAACAAAGGGAGGATATAAATGTCGATTTCAGAGATAACATCTTCCAAACTAGGGAATCAATGTAAAACCAGTGAACAGTATTACTCTCGGTTGCTTTCCGCTGCTAGATGTTTAACTCATTAATGAAGCATAACACACTAGGTAGGTGAGGGTGCATCACCCTATATGACTACATGAATGTATGGTAATTCCATAGGAGGTTTGGCTGTTTCTTCCAGGACCTCTTGCATGTCAATTGCCAGATTTAAAAAAAATGCAAAATAAAATTTCGTTCATCACTTTTTGCTACTTTTTTTGTGGGCAATCAAAGTTAAACATCCAAGTGGGTGAGAGGCCAGAGACAACCTTTCAAATGCAGATGCAAGCATGTCATTAACATCTCTGAGATAAACAAATGGACAGTTAAAAAGGCAGACATAAACAATGGAAGAATCAGCAACTAAAGTGTCTGAAGAGACATGGAAAAAAGATTTGTGTACAAGCACCCCCTTCCTTAGCCTAGAGGATTGGTTTTATTAGGTGAAGCCCCTGAAACTGGCTCTGCTTTTAACAAGTGCAGCTCATGTTACAGGTGCTGCCACGCGAGGGCCACAAGAAGTCCCCTGAGACACTTTGCTAGACCCACAACTGTGTTTGTCATTGAGACTGACTAGTCCCAGCTCCCACCTCAAGTAGCTCTTATATATGTGACCAATATCTGCTCCCACAAGTCCTTTGATAGTAAAACCCAAATCTGGCACTCATTATACCAGAGCGGCAGTAGGAGATCTTCGTGGTGGTCCCAAGTGCTGGAGTAAGCAATGAATAGCACAGCTCTCCATGGGTGAGGTCAACTGTGAACGAGTTACATGGGTCTCAGTGGTGCTGCCAGACAGATCTGTGTAGAAACACAGCTACTAACCGGCATGGGGTGCAACCTGGCTAGAAAGATGTACACTGCCAGCTCTTGTAGCTGTGCCTAGATGACTGCACATCCTTGACTCTGTGAATTTGCACAATTTTTGTTTGTTAACTTTTGTGACATGTCATGAACATTACAAAGTATGCATACATCCTAAAATGCGGTATACCAGCATCTTGCATGACTTTCTGAGGGCATACCTCCATAAAAAAAGTTAGCAAGCCGTTTTTCTTTGTGAAACAGCCTCCCGTAAGTGAATATTGTACTAAAATCATGTCACGCAATTTTTTGCAAGATGCTATGGGGCATATTTACAATAACTGGCGCATCCCTGCATATCAGCAGGGATGCGCCAGTTATTGTGCGCCACAGCTCCGCCACCATGGATGCGCTGCATTTACAGTGTGGCGCACCATTGGGCAAAAACGGCACAGATGCGTGACGCATCTGTGCCGTAAAAGTGGCGCATTGCTGGAGTTGTGTCGCAAGCGCGACGCAGCTCCAGCAATGCTCTGGGGGGCCCTATCTTGTTAATGCTGCGTCAATCCTTACACCTGCTTCAGGCAGGCGCAGGGTTTTGACGCAGCATGGGCCTAAAAGTGACTGAGTGAAATCTTGTAGATTTCACTCAGCCAGTTTTAGGAGGCGTACCTGCGCCAGAACGCCCCCCTGTGCAGGAACGCCTACATGTGGCGCAGGCCTTTACAACGTGACGCATCTCCCAGATGCGTCACGTTGTAAGTACCCCGCACCATGGCGCAGGATTTGCGCTGCCGCTGCGTCACAAAAGTGACGCAACTGCAGCGTAAATGAGGCGCAAGGGGCTTGTAAATCTGCCCCTATGAATTTTGCCAGAACACAAATTTTGTGAATTTCACAAAAGTTGTGGTTAAATTTAAAATTTCGTCTGGACCTACCCTGGACCTTCTATGCAACCGACTCGAAGTACCATGCTCCCAAAACATAAACAGTGAAGAAAGCCTGGTCTTAAACCGGGCCTTGGAATCGCTTCAGGAAATCTCAAGGTCTATCAGGGACTCGGCAGGCATAATTGCTTCTCATATCTACCCCCCTCATATTTCTTACAGGAAGATGGAAATGACGCCACGTCTTGTGCTGCTCTCACTGCTGCTGGGCACTGCCCTTTCACAGGAGGACGAGGAACCCGACAGCTACACGGTAAGAATGCAGCCAAGAGCCCGCCGACACACCAGGCGCCGGAAGGGCGGTGGCCCCACACCAGGGTCACATATTTATAGTTATTATATAGAGTGACGAGCATTTGTGGGGCGTGCCTCCTACAACATGACACTGCCAGGCTCTTAGCTTTTACGTACCGGCATCCTCTTACTTTGGAAGAATCTAACATTACAACAATAGGGGCGCTACCTTTCTTAGAAATATCTACCGCCCATTGGGTCATGTTTTGTCATTCTGAAACGAAAATAAACTGCTACTTTAAAAAGAGATTATGTGAAATCATCCTTTCTCATTTTAACAGGGCAATTCTGTCTCTGTGAGATTGAACAATCGTCGAGGAACACTTTTTTTTTAAAATTTGTTTATTAATTTTCAAGGAGTACATTGTTATCAATGGCAATAATACTGTTACAATGCAACAATCAAAATACACCCCAAACCTCCCCCCCCCCCACCCATCCCACAGGCAGAATAAAAAGAGGTCCTATACAGTACAATAACACATGTGGTTCAATAGCGATACATACATGATATAGAAGCAATGGCAACGGGGTACACTGTTCGCAAGGAAGGTTAGTGAGCCAGACCGGAAGTAGAGGCATTAGGGCGCAAGATGATTTTCACACCAAAATATCCATCGGGGCTACCTATGGGTCAGCCCGCAAAGTCTGCTATAGTGTACAGAGGGAGAGAGCAATGTTAACTCAGAGTCAAACCAGATCAGGATTGGTCAACAAGTAGGCAGTGAGGGGGGCCCAGAAATCGTCGAGGAACAGTTAACATCTAAATTGCTTTTGAAGTTATTTCTTCTTGCTACCTGTTGTTTTGAGTTTTCGCTTCAAAGGAGGAACACACTTGATTTTGACACATTTTTCCAGTGTTTTTTACTAACTTCGACATAAAACAGGCATTGGCATAGCCAATAGGTCTCGCCTTTGGGACCTTAAAAGTGTTTAGCCATGCAACATTTGCATAACTAAATACTTATAAGGTCCCAAAAGCGAGACCTATTGGTTATGCCAAGCGGCCGCGAAAGTGATCGCAATCACACATCAAAGCGGCCGTCCGGCCGCGAAAGTGAAAGTAATCGCGGTAAAGCGCGGCGCGCGCGCCCGAGCACATGCACTGTAGCTCTAGGCTGGCCTGGTAGCACTTTTTGGAGCCCTCTCAATAAGTCTCGCCAGACCAGCGCATGCGCTGGGTCAGGCGAGACCTAAAAACAGCAATGCTGGTAAAATACTGTTCACTTAGCAACACTATAATTCTTACACTTAAATGATTTTATCAAAACAGAATGGCAGCGTTTAGATTATTATGCATGCAGCTGTCCAAACGTCTTGCAACATCCTCCCATATGTGAAAAAAACAAGCAAACTAATTCAACACATTAGGAAACAGTTAGAAAACTCTGGGTCATATTAGCAAGGGCTTTATCGCCGCTTTAGTTGCACTTTTGGCCTCTAAAGCGGCGATTTTTTTATCACCCTATCAGCAAGCTGTCGCTAACAGGCGTTAGCAACAGCTTTCTGGCAATAGCGGACGGTTTTCCTATCGCCTTGCATGCCAGCGATAATTATTGCTAATGAGATGCAAGGTAGGCGTTCCCAACTAAAAGCGACTGAATACAGTCGCTAACACAATTTCCCCCTATTTGCAATGCAGGCGAAGCGATAACAAAAAGTTGCGCTAAGCGCGATTATCGCTAGTATTTAACATCTGCTAAAAACATGACTTAACTGTTTCCTCAATGGAAGGTGGATTGTCAGGCTAAGTCCACCATGGCGTTATCGCTGGATATTTTATCACAGTGGAGATAAACGTTGCTAATAGCGTGTTATCTCCGCGAAACTATCCAGCGATAGGCGGCGATAAAAACAAACGCGCTGAGATAAATATCGCAAGTTGTTGCTAATATCCCCCTCTGTGACCTGTCAATTTAAGATTTTGTTAAAAATAAAACTGATACAAAAGTATGAAAGAACTCCACCTATAATCATTAGCCCCTTAATTCCACATACTAATAATAATAATAATATGAAATTTATAATGCGCTCAGCTTACCCGAGGGCATCCCGGCGCAAATACTAGAGTCAATGGCAACATGTCGGAAGAGGTAAGTCTGTAACAAACAAGCGCTCCCATATTTCGGCACTAGCAGTCTACACCCCAGAACTAGACAACAAAAGGTGCTACATTCTATTAGTGAATACATTCTTTAAAAAGCCCTTTCAATACTTGCATAAAATAGTAACATCGGAAGGCCAAATCCCTCCGCCGACTAGAACATGCACTCCCCTGCTTCAGGAGATCTAGTTAACACTAGCACAGCAAGTGCAAAACTATGCTTGCCTCTTCCAGTTCATTACCAGAAAATCCATTGCTAGCTGTAACATAAGGAGGAGACTGAACTCGTCTGGGTGAGTGATCTTTAACTAGGAAGGAAACAACATTGAACTTTTAAGTCCATTCACACAAATGTCCTCAATACACTAAACTCCTTTTGCAGGTGTGAAGGCTAGCCAATTGCCTAACGGTTGTCTCGCGCTCTTAAAAATGATATCTCAGTCTGCAGTTAATAAAGTGGCACAGAAGTGGCTATGGTTGTCCTTCACAACCAGGGCATGGAACCAAGGTCTGATGACGTCTGCCAGACCAGTGAATTAAGATGTTGAGATTATCTTTTATTTTTGGAATAAGCTTCCAGTGTTCCCTTTTTCCATTCAAAAAAGCATCTTAGGGAGGCCAATGATGCAAATGTAATTTGGCCAAGAAAACTTCTCAAAGTCTTTATTTTGGCTTTGAGTTCAGTTGCCAGGCAGTTGTCGGTAGCCATTAGATGGGTAATCATGTTCAGATTGCTTTTAGAGTGGACTTCAATTCAGAGAACAATGTGGAATATTCCCTCCTCCTGGAGTTCCAATGTTACTTGACACAATTTTATTCCAAACATCAAAGACTAGTTTGTCGAGCTGCGGTACATTATAACTACCTACCATTTCCATCATCAGACCTCAGCACTTTGCTGAGCTACGACATTTACCTAACAATGTGATTTGCCTTTCTTATCCATTACAATTAGTACAGTATACAATGGCAAACCAGGTCTGGCTTTCATGTGGTAAAGCATGCAAAAAAATGCAAGCGCAAATTCTGTAGTATTGGTAATGGTGATGGTTATGGTAATAGTGATGTTGGGGATATAGTGGTAATAAGTTTGTTTAGTAGAACAGTGGTGGTAACAGGTGGGATGGTTAATTGTTATGGCGGCAGCAATGGTAGAAATGGTGGGGGTAGTGATGGCTGTAGTAAAGGTAGTGGGGCAATGGCTTGCATTAGAGTCCAGACAAAAATATTTTTGAAAACCTATTGCAGTGATAAAAATGGAAAAAAAGATTTATTTTTGTATAAAATGCTTGTTTGAGATAAATAAATGAATTTGTGATGAATAAGTGTAATATTCAGGTGGAAACACGTTCCTGATACCCTGCAATGTAATCCCTCTATGGAAAGCAAAATGTCACACCAAGCAGCCAATAACATGAGGCGATGGGTTAATACTTCTTTGGGTGGAGTCAAAGCCCACTCTAAAATAATGTTAAAGATCTGGTAAGACTACGTCTTGCAGGTATCTGTGCTGTGAAGACAGACGTAAAATACCTGGTGCAGTGTAGATGTCTCAGCCGAGCTCACTCGTATATGGGTCCCAGAGGTAAGGAATCTCATTGTCAAGCCAGGAGTGCTAGTAGAAAGCTCCACCTCGCTTCACCGATTCCTGGTTAAATCAGTCCTTTCCTCTGCTCCTTGCAAGAGCTGTGACAGCCCTCTCTGCCAACAGCACCAGTCAGTGCAGTTGGCACAATCACCCAGACCAGAGGGTACTATCAAGTCAGTAATACAGCCCCCATCATCTCTGGAGACCTGCCAATAACCCGCGGCTCCATTGAATGCTCTGCCATGCATCCACTTATCAGGTAGGATAGACACATCTCCTCATGGAGAGAGTATAGGTGAACACATGCTTAAAGTATCACAGACTTCAGAGAGAGGAAGGCCACAAGAGGTGTGGCGCTGCGGCCAGGGCGACTGACACCGGACACTGGAGCTCACGGTTCGATCCCCGGCACCGGTGGCAGGTGAGCCCAGCACCATGTGACTCTGGGCAATAGCTCGCTTAATCTTCCCGACAGCCCCCAGCGCCGGGATGCCTCTGGGTAGCCGTGCGCTTTACAAATACTGGATTTTACTGTTTTTTTTTTTTTTACAAATTCACAGACTAGCTCTCAGACTTGTCACCCTGGGAACATGGTAGAAGTATCCAAGAGAAAAAGTATGAACCTTTTTTAAAATCTAGGTAACTGAACTGCCTTGAGCACCCTATGCCATGTTTTCCATCATTATTAATGGGTTCTATTCTGCAGATGGTGGCTTGTTTCTGCAAAAACCATGGTGGCACCATTTTTAAAAAAAAATAATTCTCATGTGTGATGTAACTAGTGGAGAGCAACAGTTTCCCACCAGCCCATAGTTTGATGACTTCTGCAATAGACCCCAGTTCTAGGCATACCAATGCTACACATATTCAATGAGGGCACTTTACATACACTCTCATGTCTTCCCTCGCCTGTCATAGTTTCCATTTGCGCATGAACACCATAGTTCCTTGATGAGCTCTCTCCACCTTGTCTGTGAGCAGACCATGCAACACCTGCTGCCCCACCCACTGCTATGTTCTTTCTAGTTAACAGCACCTCAAACAGTGGGGCAATATCCTGCCTCTTACATATTTTTCTTACATATACTCCTACCCGTGCAGGCACATGGGGATCCCCATAAATGTTGGCTACCTATCATACTAGAAATCTCGAAATTGTGGACTGAGATATATTCACTCTCTCTTGGGGGCTAACAGTTTGCTAGATTATGAACCCAAATGGATGTAATCACAGCTATGAAGGCTGGGATTTCCATTTTTTATTTTATTTACTTGTAGTGCTCCTATAAATGCCACGTCCAGCCCATACCTCATGGCCCTTCTGGTATCCACTGGTCTCTAACCATCAGAATGTATGACTGAGTGCGATTCTCATATGCCCACTACCACTTCATGACTGTACTGAGAACCATATACGCTTCAAGTCTGGCTTATACCATTCATAGCTGACATTCCAAAAATTCCATGATTGATCTGCAACCGGGAAAGTCTGTCACCTCTAGAGCACTAAACTTCTTCTAAAGGAACCTGCGCACCTTTTCTGCTCCCTCTGGCGCTAGCCCTGCAAAATAGGGTCCCTTTAAGCAGGCTAGAGCATGGCCTGTTTATGGTATTTTTCACACCTGGTGCATTCCTCACCTCTGAGGCAATGTTAAATCATAAACATCTCCGTCATCACATCTTTAACGACCAAAGACTCAATTTACAGTTGTTCTCCTATTTTATGACCTTATCATCAGCAGCCATTTTATACGTACTTCTTAAAGTTCTTTTCCTGGGAATTCAAAACCAGTACAAAGGCACACAGCTGTAGGAAACTGGCTTTTCCCCCATGCATAATTTACATGCATCACTCGCATGAGCATGAAACTACACACCCTCGCTGTGTTGAAAGGTTTTGAAAACATTAGCACTCACTCACTGCCCTATTGAAGAGTTAGCCCTGTGTGTGTATGCATTCACCTTGAGAAAATCGGGAAATTCTGATGGCTAGATTGATAAGAAGGTCTGTTGATAACAGCTAACACCAAAAAAAGTATTCATCTGCCCACGCTGAGAGAGACCCACAGGCAGAAATACTGTCTTGGGTATCTTGAGACACAAGGGAAGAGAAACACTTTCTTTTATACACAACCCTCATTCACTTCAGTAGTGGCATGCTTCATCATCGGGTTCATCCTGACTGCTAAAAACCAGGAACGTATTCCGAGGAACTCTTTGTAAGAAAAAAAAAGAAAAGAAAAAAAAAAATATATGAAAAAAAAAAAAAGGTTACCCCCAGATGAGCCGCACTCCCAGCAGGTAAATAGTGATCAGGGAAAGTCAGGCGGTGCACCCTCGCGCCTTCAGCAGTCCTGACGCCTTTCAAGCGTGCGCTCTTAATCATAGGTAACTGCAAGTAACCACCAACACTCCGGATTTCCAGAAACTTCCCTTTTTAATTAGAACACAAACACGCTCAGGTGAGCATATCCCTTAGCATTATGGGACTGGAAGTCCTTTAGCATTACCTCCCAAGTGGGCTGTTGGCAGGCTGCAGCCTTAGCAAAACGTTCCAGTTTACAGGCTTCATACTCTCCCCAGTGCCAACAATCCCCTGCTACTCCATGTCTTTACTGAGTAGTCCTCCAGCAACGGACCGCTTCTCGCGGCGGTGCCAACTCGCAACCATGCAGGACGCAATATGTGAAAGAAAAAGGTTGCCCCCAGGTGAGCCGCACTCCCAGCAGGTAAGTAGTGAACATATATATATAAAATTATTTTTTGGGGTGACTGGAGGTTAATATTACAACTTCAAAATGACATCCACCACCAGGTATTTATTTGTGGGGTGAATGGGCACAATAAAAATAATTATCTTAATAATTATAGAGAGTGGCAATCAATGAGTGCAATGTTCCTATCACCCTCAGTTTTTTCAATATGTTTTTGCCCTATTCTTACGGCCAAAAAACGGTCCTGGGCATTCGTCAGGACAAAATAACCATCTCTGCCCTGGTGTGAAACTATAAATGGGTAAATAATTCTTGCATGCACATATCTTGGCATGCAACAGTGGTGGCTAAATGCCTGTCACGAGACTGGTACTATAATACTAGATGCATGGTACCTGTGGGAACAGAAAAACAGGTTTTATGCTGTCACAACATGGTAAATACCTGAGTATACATGTACGAAGCATGCTATGTGTGGGTTTCTCACGTACTGTTCATACTATGCCTGTTTGTTATGAACAAGTGCACATCTGGTCTTGTGTAACCTGTCAGAATGACGAATACTCTATGGGAACACTTGCTTTTGTTACATTGTGATAATAGGGGTCACTGCAAGCCATGCGTGATTTAAAATAGCATATGTCACGGTGTGCGTGGTAATGGGTCACTGCAAGCCATGCGTGATTTAAAATAGCATATGTCACGGTGTGCGTGGTAATAATAATCCACATTTGTAAAGCGCGAACAATCACCCGTAAGGGTCTCTAGGCGCTGGGGGCCATCGGGAAGATTAAGCAAGCTATTGCCCAGAGTCACATGGTGCTGGGCTAATCTGCCGCCGGTGATCGAACCATGATCCTCAGATTCCGGAGTCAGTCGCCCTGGCCGCGGCGCCACACCTCTTCCCCCGCATCTTGAACAAAATAGACATGCATATTAAATCACTTTTTTTTTACAAACCTTACCCGTACAGGTGTCATTATCAAGCCCCACGGGGTGTGGATGGTGTTTTGGCCCTGTGGTCAAACACTAAGGTGTACAGGGATAGTATATGAGAAGACAAACAAACCCATACATTCTTTTAAAGAAAACGCTATGAACTGCTAGTCTGGAGTGCTGCGGTTGAGAGATTACTGCCAATGTCTCTCTGGGTCAGAAAACAAAGACATTTGATATGCAGATTAAAAATTGCTGCTCTTAGCTGCAGGTCTAGAGGGCTATAGAATGAGGAAAAAGTTGCACATTGGCTACATGAGGAACGAAGTCCTGTACTCACAATGTCGAGGGTCCCGAAACTGCTGTGTACCTACTTGGTATCACACTGTCTGACTTGCCGTATAAAAAAAAATGACATCTGGGGAGTGCCTTTATTGTCAAGTATTACTCGCACCTGAAAGTGATGGAGCTCATGTGTGCGGATGAGGCGTTGTGTGCCGTGAATGTTGGTTGGGAAACGCAGTCTCAAATGCGGTGCGAGTCGTGTTGCGAAAGCCTGGTGGGAATTGAAACCCCAACCCGCCCTGATTACTACCAGGAACACAGTATGAGCCAGCCAATAACCTTAAGTGCCCACATAAAAATAAAACCGAAAAAAAACGTCATGCTGTCTGGGATCCACTACTGACTGTAGTGAGTCTCACTTGGCCGGGCTGAGTATACTCTCAGAGGCACGTACAGGGGAGACTTACCCTGCCCTCAGGTGTGGAGAATATCATGTGTTCCATCTAGTTAAAAAAACACAAAGTTAAGGAAACCGTTGATTCCCAAAAACAACAGTGGCCATTTTTTAGCCATAAGAATAGGGCAGAAACATGTTGACAAACTGAAGGTCATAGGACCATTGCACTCCCTGATTGCACTGCCCTATAATTATTAAGATAATTATTTTTATTGTGCCCAACCACCACACGAATAAAGGGATACCTGGACGTGGATGAGTCATTTTAAAGTTTTAATATTAACCACTGGTCACAAAAAAGTATATATACAAAGAGCTCCCAGGATTACTGTCGAGCTCGTCTTGGTTTTTAGCAGCCAGTATGAACCTGATAATGAAGCATGTCACTACTACAGTGAGCGAGGGTTGTATATAAAAGAAAGAGTTTCTCCTCTCCTGTGTATCGAAATACCCAAGGCGGTAAATCTGCCAGTGGGTTTCTCTCAGCTTAGGCAGACAGACTCTTTATTTGTTTTGATGCTCACGTTCTGGGAGAACGTATCCTAGTCTTCCTCAAATGTTCAGAAGGTCTCACCTCCTTTCCAGGTGCTTTTTTGTCCCCTGAAAAAAATCATCTCTTTTGTGTCATAGCAGCTATCAGCCCTACATTCATAGCGAAAATCTATGTAACTTCATTTAAGTACATTTCAGAGAAATATCAATTGGAGACACTTTCTCCTTGAAAGGCATTTCAGTGAAAAAGGCACAGTTTGCTACATCTTGAGATGAAATTGCAACGTAAATTAAAACTATTTAAAGTTATCCTGTGCATTATAGTATTCTCTCTTCTTTTGAAATAATTCAATTATCTATGGGCCCAAAAATGTTCTTAAAACATGTGAAAGCCTAGCCCTAAGCTTTGATCCTATCCAGAATCCTGACCATTGTAGAACCCTAACCTCACCCACACCTTGTACCTAACTCTAAACTTGACCACATTTCTAATCCTACCTGAACCTTAATAAACCATACCTAAACCTTGCTAGTTTCCACCAGTGTACTCTTACCTTCACCCTAGCCTCTACCATGCCTAGACTCACCTGGACTCCAACAATAGCTTTTCATCTCTCTCCATTGCTACCACCCGAACTAACCTTCATTCTTCCCCACAGACTGTTCGGCCTGACCCTGTCACTTTCCCAAATCCTAGTCCGTCCCTCACCTTATTATCCAAATTTTGATAAGTTCTATTTCTCTGATATTATTTTTCAGTTGTAGACTATTTCAACAAAATGCTCTCAATTAAAATGTTTTTCTCTGAAAAGTATTGGGGTAAA
This sequence comes from Triturus cristatus, assembly GCF_964204655.1. NCBI lineage: Eukaryota > Metazoa > Chordata > Amphibia > Caudata > Salamandridae > Triturus > Triturus cristatus. Next base: position 725,005,329 of record NC_140592.1, on the reverse strand, counting down.
TTGACAAGACACTCATAGTGCACTGCTAGTCTCCACATTCTCAAGTGCGGAGTTGGCAACCAGATGGACAATAATAGAAACACGGCTCAATACAAGGACACAATAGCCCTAATTTACCATGAACTGTTAATTATCTTTATTAATGAAATACAGGACCATAACATCACCAAGAAAATTTATTGACCCTTTAACAGCACAAACGCTTTAAAGCTAAGACATTTCAGAAGTCGGTGACCCTGGTACTAACATGCCCAATTTATCTTTCTGAACCCACCACTTACCTGGGACTACACATATGAATCACTGGGCTGTGCTGCCCATTCATTCAAAGAATGCCCCTATTCCGCTAGCAATTTTGAAGAATATTCAAAAATGAAGGACAGCTCTGCGGTTGGTCTCCCCGTGCCCCCCGCCATCCCCTCTGTTCCTGTGGTAACACCTGCATGTGTTTGCCCATACCTATTGTTGCGAGTTAATGTCGAACGCAGTATAGAATAATGAGTCTTTATCCAATGGGGTTTCTGTTCCTTATGTAAATGAACCGGCCCTGGTTTGTTCATTTCTTCACCCTCTCTAGATGTAGCCTTTGTTTTGTGCTCGTAGTCCTAAAACGATGAAATATTTAACAAATGGATCTGCGAAACCGTAGGACCCCCTCTGCCTCTTTCATACTGCATACAGCTCGGAGTAAATTAAGGTTTTCCCACTTTTTCTGACCGTATGAAGCACAAGAGACCAATAATTGAATGGGCACGGAGGCTGAAATCCCTCTCACCAGCAGAGTTGACGGCTGCAAGGAGAGGGCATCATATAGAGATTAAACTCCCCTCAGGCCTCATTAAACCATGCACCCTCTGCGGATCTGGGGATTAAAGGAGGCACGGGCTGCCTTGGAGCAGTGGCGAAAACACCAAGATTTGGCAATCTTTAGCATCTCGTGCTATAATGTCTTCACCGAGCTCCAAAACGCTAAAGACGCTGCATGTTGTGGATAAGGAGTGGTTGCCAATGTTCCTTGGCACGGTGCCCACTTTTCACATTCTTGAGATGCCTGCAGCACCCTAGCACTGGGTTTTGGCTCCGGTCACGAGGGGTCGGCCATCCCTCGCGCGCCAGCATTGCTCAAACACACGCTGCTGCCGCATTCTCCATCGGGCTGAGTCATGGCGGCCTGCGGGCTGTACTTGGAACACATTCAGCGCTCGGTGGAAGAAAATCAACGGGTGGGTGCAGAGCAGCCCGCAGGAGGATAACGCCCCGGGCCAGTGCCAAGCCAGCGCGCGCCAAGCCGCACGTTGACACTCTGGACCGAACAAGAACTACTTCCAGGGAGGCACGGATCGGGGATCCGAGGAGATCTCTTCCCAGTTTGGAATGTTCTTGAAACAGGACTTCCTGTTTAGCGCGTTCACCTCCCACGATCGCCACGTGCATTCTGAAGGCGAAGGAACAAACTGTAGTTTAATGCCTATCTAGAACAAAGCGAAGGTGCCCTAAAGTAACGTGTCCCCTCCATGCTCCCAAACAAACATTATGCCTTTACCTACTGTTGAGGTAGAACAGAAAAGGAACAGCAGAAAAAGACAGATGCCACTTCCTCCCACTGTAAAGTCACTAAACTTGCTTCCTATATGTGTAGAACTCCATGCATCGTTTACAAAGTTCTGCACAAAAGCTCCTGGCGTAACTAGGACGAGAAATACATTTACACGTGTAAAACATAGCACTCACTTTCCGAAACATGACTTAATTTTCGTCAGCAGAGTTTGACCAAGATGAAAAGGAAGGAAATGAGGCAAGAAGGAAGAAGATAAAGATAGGAAGGAGAGGCAGGGGAGAAAGCATTGGCAAAATCAATTGGTCTGGCTTGCATTTTGAGTCCTAAATAAAATAGTTTAAAAACCCCAGCTGTGCCACAGTGAAAAAACTAAACAAAACACAATCACTTTCTGTAAAGAATGCATCTATAATATAAATAATTTAATTTGTAATTATGCAATATACTTTTGAGCTGTAAAACAGTCCCTCATGCATTGGATTTAAACATACTATAGAGACAGAACGATACACCAAATATTCGATAGTATGAGGTGAGAAGGTAATACTGCTGTGGGGTGGAGCCAACACCACTTTAAATATATGGTAAAGAGTTGGTAACAGAAGGTCGACAGACAACTGAGCTATTAAGCCAGACTTAAAAAGTAGGGTGGTAAAAGGTCTCAGTGCATTGTGGATTTCGCTATTGCTGGATGCTTAAACATGGTCAACTGTGAATTGGAATAACACATTATTTGCAATCTCATAATCATATACATTCGTCCCATTGCAGGAATGCACAGAAGGATATACATGGGACCGGGAGACGCAGCACTGCAAAGGTAAGAGTCGGCAATTCCTCAAAGTGTGCTTAACCAGAGGAGGTCTGATCCCACTGGTAATAAAGTTTGCTGTTCTTATTCAAAAATAAGTCTGCATAGATAGGGAACAGTTAAATCCTTCAACAAAGCGTACCTACAGAAGTATGGAATTTCTAAACTTAAATGTAGATCATACTTTTTAAGCTGAACTTTGGATTCTCAGAACTGAGCTGCCACGGTGCCTTGTTGAAAAGTGACGTAGGCTTAAATCTCGTTCTTCCAGGTCAAGAAACTGCTACTGAGAAGGTTGGTTGCAGTAAAATGATCAAAGGGGACTACATAAGGTCTCTACCACCAGATTAAGGCAGTTCATGAGGAGGCACTCTTCAAAACATTAAACGTACATGAGGACCTAAGATCGTAACTCTCACCAAGCACATAAGCATCTCATGTTCACAGTTGTACAGCATGCACAACTCAAAGGGAGTCCCACTCCTAGGGAACCGTAGCATCATCTATCCAGAGAGTGACTGTCAAATCTAGAATCTTTCCAATGGTATCATGGTTATTAGCACGTAATACCATCCTTATGTCATCACAGCATTTATGGCTAGTGAGGCCTCGCTAAGAAACAAACACATGCCTAGCAACGGACAAGTGACCACTCATTCCAAAAACACATGCAAAGTCCTTGACCACATCCATCTATGCATGTAACACACTTCAAAGAGCCTTATTTAGATCAAATTCATTTTACTTTCATATTAGCCAACAAAAACCACTGGTAAATTAGGCTTCTAGAAAACAAATCCCTACTAACGGCAGCCACTCATCAGTGAGCAACGTGTAGCACCAAACGGGTCAATGGTAACCCAGAACCACACAAAAGGAGAACTCAGATCTAGACAAAAAATATGATACTATACTAATCATAGATGGCATTATACAAATATGAATAACATAACAAAACATAATTACCTGTAATCATATCCTTTCCTCTCTAGATGTCAATGAGTGTGAGACAATTCCAGATGCTTGCAAGGGGGAGATGAAGTGCATCAACCACTATGGGGGCTATCTCTGCCTGCCTCGATCTGCCTCCGTCATCAATGACGCCCACTCGGAGGGACCGCCACCCATTGCACCACGCCCATTTCCACCACAACCACCTGTGATCAGGGAGCACTTCGAAAACCCCTGTCCACCGGGCTACGAGCCGGATGCCCAGGAACCAAATTCCTGTGTGGGTAAGTAAGGAGAGTTTCACTCTGATGACATTCCCAGACCTGTGCATTCTTATCTGAGATGAACCGAATAAAAGAAGTATATTTTTTGCACTTTCAAAAAGTGAGATTGAACAGACAAGCCATCGATATTTAACTATTCAGTGATCTTTATTGCCTTTGGCTTCTATTTGTACATTCAACTTTTTTATTATCAGTAAATGCCCTCCCTGCCAGTGACTGCTGTAACAATGAAGTATTGCAGATAAAGGCCCTGTGCCTGCTTGCTAATCTATACAGCATTGAGGACTCACGTAGAAGTATTACCACAAAATAGAGAGGTAGAGGAAATGGTTCCATACGTCCCTCCAACACAACACTAGTATATCCTAACAAGGTACGCTGCTAATAAGATAAAACAAAGTATCAGAAGGTAGCCAAAATCCTAGATTTTAGGAAAGTGTTGAGTATTTGTTTAGGTATATATAGCAAGATTCTGATTAAGCGGGAAAGACATCCTTTATAGAAGAGGATGCCTCACAGAGATAATAGTGTCATGTTGCATCATTGGCATCCTCTCCACACCCTGGTAAGATAGTACCACTAGGGCTGATTTGATCTCCTTGAAGACTTGGCGGGAGTTCTTGAATAAATCTACTAGACAAAGCGGGATCCAGATAATCTAAAAATACCTTAGAGTTCCTCGGTTAGCACCTTCATTAATGAGGACTCTAGGTATGTCCAAAAACACTGTATCAGATGGGTACCGGTGGCAAGGAGCGGGAACGATTAGGTTCCGGGGCATGGTGGACCTTTTGATGAATGTGTGACTACAAAGGACACCACCTCCTCCCTGACCAGACTACTGGTATCCCCTAAAAATCTCACCTTACCCTAACTGTAATTCATAATTTTTTCTTCAAACTTATTTCCTTCCTATGTGATATCCCTAATTATTTTTTTTAAACTATTTGGCTCTTACATGTAATTTAAACCAAATGATTCGAACTAGTCACGGACCTCCAGAACATGTTGGGTTCCTGAGCCAATTGATATACTTGTAAATTGTTTTTTTCTGAACTAATTGAACTATCTACCACAACATTAACCTGCCTGCGCCTGCTGGAAACCATGTATCTTTATTGTCTCCTGCTAAAGACATTGCAGGCAAACTTCTGCAAATGATCCTCGGTAGGCTCTGATAAAAGGATGTGGAATTTCTGAGTGAGTCCTACCGAGAAAATCTTCAGGTCTATGGTTTAGATCAATTAAATGAGTCTAAGGGTACTTTGACATCCCATTCAGAGAAACAAGGGGATCAAATATTACTAGCATTCCGCGGAAGCGTTGCTCACATCACATACTGCAGCAAAAGATAGGAAGTAATGCTAAATAACATTGGTTTCTGCTGTGGCTTCTTCAAAAGCAAAATAAGTAAAACGAGGTTGAATGATTTAATGGGGCATGAGTGCTCCCATTAACACTCTGTAATTTATGCATTAAAGCTCACAGCAGTAAGGGCAAAAGGCAATTTTGAGACATTTGGCTAAGCTGGCAACATAGATCTCGTCTAATTTGACCTTGATGACCACTATCCCGAACATAAAGAATGTTTTTTTAATGTGTGAAAAGCCAACAGAGATCAAACGTTCAGAAGCACCATGTGGCCAGATATAGTGACTACATTTTCGGGGAGCACAGGAAAAAACAGCACGCCATGACTGTTGTTATACTGCCCCCTTCATACTCATCGGTTGAGAGAAATGGGCACATTCGAGGTTGGAGTCTTGCCTGGCTGGAGTGATGGAAAAAGTAAAAAGTCCCTGCCACTCTCCACAAAGGCCTTCAGTGGCCTCTTTTGGGTCAGTTCAATGATGCCCACCTACTATGACATACTGTGGTTATCATGCGTGAATGTTACCGTGATGGTAAAATCTAACCTTCTGACTAATAATGCGAAACACAGTTTTAAAAAAAATCAAAGTACTGTAGACTGCTTCATGCTTTAGTTGTTAAATGATAATCTTTTCAATGGCTTCCAGCTGCAGCTATTGATATGATTCCCAACTGAGCAGGCAGCTTTGGCAACAGTCAATCAGTGACTTTTTTTTTTTTGTTTTTTAGGGTTATTTGAATGTTTATGCACTTCAGGAAGGGCATAGATTACCGGGGTACAAAGGTCCTTTTTTTCTTTTTATAATATCTGTTTATTGAATACAAACAAATAGAATATTACACATGCCACAAAGATTGAAGGGCAAGGGTAGGGTGGTAACAAAACTCATCGGCAAAGTAAGCCATCAGACTTAAGACCCAGCAAAAAGGGAGTAGATTCAGTTTTCGAAATTTTTCCAACACATATGTGATGATGGCATAGAGACTGTCCAAGACTTAGAAGGCAACATCAGAGAGAAAGTTCTCACCAGCCCTCAGGGAGAGGCCATGTAGGGGGCCAAGAGGCAAAGGCCCAGCTAAGGTGTCATTGTCCGATAAAGGAAGAACACAGCTGCAACCTGGGAATCAAACAGTGGATCAAAGCTAACAAAGTCTAGTCAGAGCAAGAGCCCCCGCTCAAGTGGAAGCTACAGGTCGTACTGCGACAGCATCAATACACTTTGCGGCAAATAACATAAGAACCATCTTATAACGAGAAAGAAAGTAGGAGACAAAGAAAAAGAAGAAGAGAAAAGGGAGGGGAATCAAAAGATGGTGAGGACAGAAAAGAAAATGAGGGAAGAAGCGGATGCACCAAGGGAGTGAGGAGGAGGGGAAAAGGCCAAGACCCAGAGTGGAGGCCAGCAGTCATAAGGCTCGAAGAGTCCACACAGCAGGCAAAGCAGGCTACTCCGGGGAGTCCAGTCTCTTGCCTCTAGAGAGAGGCTCTAAGGGATTGTTAGACAGTTGCAGAGCCTGCAATCTAGGGGGCATCAAGCGGGAATGTTCGGTTTTAGTAAGGTGGTGTATAAGTAGACGCCAGATGCGATCAAAGCGTGTGTCAGTATGAGTGCAACGGGCAGTAAGCAGTTCCAGTGAAAGGACATCCCACAGCCGAAGAAACCATGCAGCAAATAGGCAGGGGTGGGGCCGCTTCCAGCAAGAGGCAATGGACTGTCCTAGCTCCTAGTAAGTGAAGGATGAGATGCCAATGTGCCGAGGTCATGGCTTTCAGCGTGTCGAGCCGAATGTCCAGAAGCACCAGGGACGGGGTAGCAGGGATCTGGAAACCTACCACCTCTTTAATGTGGCTGAGGACCTCCTTCCAGAACAATGTGAGTTCCAAGCAAGACCACCAAATGTGCAGGAAGTCCCCTCTATCAGTCCGGCATCTCCAGCAGATCGGAGGAGTGTTCGGGAACATCTGGTGGAGACAAGTAGGTGTATAATACCACTGTGCCATCAATTTATAGGCGGATTCGCGCTGGGGAATGCTACAGTACACCTTAGGGATGTCTTTCCACAGGCGGTCCCATTCCTCCAGGGAGATGTCAGCAGCCAGATCTGATTTGATAGCCATGGAGCGGAAGATGCCCAGAGTGTTGAAGGACAGAATAGGTTTTAAAGATGAGGCCCCTAGACCCGTTGCACCTACGGACCAGGGACTCAAAGGGGGTGAGTTGCCGAGTCACTTCCCGGGAGTACGCGGGAGAAGACAGCCAGTGACGCAATTGGCAATACTGCAGGCGCGCACTGTCAGTAAGATGGAAGAATTGTTTACACTGATCAGAAGAACGGAGGGCAGAACCCTGAAAGAAATCTTGGAAAACACGTCGACCCTCTATGGTCCATGCCTTAAAGGCCTGAGGCTGAAAAACAGGGGGGAACGCAGAGTTGCGTGTGAGCGGGGTGTTGGGGGAAAGGAAAGTCGTAAGGCCCCGGGAAAGTGCCAGTCTATTCCATATCCCCAAGACCATTCTCATTGGAGCCGCTACATAGGCACTACAAGGACGTGCCTCACGCGTGAGCCAGGCGAGGTCCCACAGCGGTCTACAAGCCACCGCCCGATCCATGTGGAACCAGTGTTTCTCACTTTCAGTAATGATCAATTCCAATATATAACGGAGGTGACAAGCCCGATAGTACTCCAACAAATTGGGACAGGCCAGGCTGCCCCGAGATCTGGGAAGCATGAGTATTTTATGAGAGTAGTAGGGACTCGACTTCCCCCAGATGAACTTGGTAAAATCTTGTGGCAGTGCCTGGATGTCCGCATGGGAGTAGGGAGAGACTGGAACAAATAAAGGATTTTAGGAAGAAGGGACATCTTAACAGCGTGAAGGCGGCCCAACCACGCCAGGGGAGACCTTCCCATCTACGCATTTCTTCACAGACAGAGTTTCGGAATCTAGGCCAATTAGATGAGGACCAAGAAGAGAGTGTAGGAGTTAAGTCAAAGCCCTAGTAGCGAATTGACTCGTCAGTTCATTGTACCGGGAGCAGGTCCCACAAGCTCTGGACCTCCAACGCCGAAAGCGTGAGATTGAGAGCGTGGGATTTTGCCAGATTAATTCAATAGCCCAAGGCGGCCTCAAAGGACCCCAAGAGTTCAGCCACTATGGGAAGAGAAGTCGACGGAGAGGACAAGGACAGCAGCAGATCATCGGCGAAGAGAGAAGCCTTATGGTCCGCGCCCCCATACGAATACCCTGAATATCCTGATTGCGGGGTATAGCAATAGCTAGGGGCTAGACGACAAGCGCGAATATTAGAGGAGAAAGCGGGCACCCCTGACGAGTACCATGGTGGATAGTGATGGGGCGGTGGTAGAGCCATTAAAACGAATACGAGTGGTAGGTTATGCATCAATTTAGAGATAAATCCAGGTCCCAGGCTAATCTTCAGAAGGACTGCCCGAAGGAAGCCCCAGTCCACGCAATTAAACGCCTTCTCGGCATCAAGGGAAACCAGACAGGCATGGATATTTCTGATACGCGACTTTTCCACCAAGTGGGCAATGCGCCGAATATTGTCGGCACCCTGCCGGTGGCGGACGAATCCCACCTGATCAGGGTCGATAAGGCCCGGAAGATGGGGCTCCAACCGGTTCGCTAGGATTTTGGTGAATATCTTGGCATCAGTATTTAACAAGGCAATGGGGCGAAAGGAAGCCACCAGGATCGGATCCTTGCCAGGCTTGGGGACAAGCACAATTTCCGCTTCATTCATCATAGGAGAGAGGCCTGTATGGTCAGTAAAGCTAGTAAAGAGATGGAGTAAATGGTCTCGCATTTGCGGGTAGAAGACCCGATAAAAAGCAATCGGTAGACCGCAAGGACCGTCAGTAGCTGCTTTAACGCCTTAGCAATTTCCCCATGGGTAATAGGCTCATCGAGTAATTCCTTGAAGTAGGGATCGATAGGGTCCCAAGGACATGAATCGAGGAACGTCTCGACCGCCTCCAAGGGGCAAGGGTAGTGGGCATAAAGATCCGTATAAAAGGCCATTAAGGTACGACTGTTGCCCATTTCCGAGATAGTCCAAGAGCCATTGGGACATTTGAGCTTTGCAATGTGAGATCGGGCAACTTGGGCCCGCAGGTGGCTTGCTAAACACGCACCAACCTTGTTGCCACCCACGTAGAATTTTTGCTTAAGGTTGACAAGCAACCGTTCAGCCTTATTAGTGCGTTGTAAGCGCAGTTGATCGCGCAGGACAGCAAGATGGTGCTTGTTAGCAAGAGACGGATAAGCATGATCTTTCTGTTCCAGATCTTTAATGTCTCGGGAGAGGGTGAATTCCACCAAACGGGCCTCGCGGGTCCGGGCAATAGAGATGGAAGTGATAACCCCCCCCAAACAGTAGCCTTGAAGGCGTCCCAACAGACATCCTCAGGCGTATCAGTAAGAGAGTTAGCAGTAAAGAAAGACTCAATCTCCTTACGGCTGTCTCCCACATCCACCGGGTCTCGGTGGGCTTGAGGGGGCAGTCGCCACCGTGGAAGGGGGTCACCAAGGGGAGTGGGGGGTTGAAGCGTAAGCAAAATATGAGCATGGCCAGAAATAGAAATGTCCGAAATGTCCGCCGTGCATAGGACATGGGCCAGAGAAAGCAAAAGGAAGAAATAATCAATTCATGAATAAGAACGGTTAACGTGAGAGTAAAAGGAATAGGCCCGAGTGTCCGGGTGTAGGTATCTCCAGGCATCAACCAAACCAAGGTCAGTAATGGCATTCTTCAACTGTGCCGACATCGCCCCAGCCGCATGGTGTGCCTGCGCAGTGCGATCACGCTTGGGATTCTAAACCAGACTAAAATCGCCTCCAAGGACATTAGGAATAGAGAGAGAGCGTAGTAGTGTCCCAAGGTGCTGGCGCAAGAACATATCCTGTTTCTGGTTGGGGGCGTATATATTCACGAAAGTGCAGGAGCCCTGGCCCCAAGTCATGTCAATCTTGAGAAACCTCCCGTCTTCGTCAGCTATGCACTGGAGGGACGCTGCACGCCGGCCAGGCTTGAAAAGGATTGCCACACCACCAGTCTTGGACAAGGAGCTTGCCCAAAATTGGGTGGGGTATTTGCGGTGGGACATAAGGTGAGTGTCAGAGGAAAGCAAATGGGTCTCCTGTAGGAAAACCACGTCAGGATCATGTTGGAATAGATAGTGCCAAACCTGTCAACGCTTATTAGGAGAGTTGAGTCCCTTTACATTGAGGGAGAGGAATGTGACAGTGTGTGTCATGGTGTCGGAGAAGGGGGATAGCGCACCCCAGCAGCAGGAAACCGCAGAACATAGCGAGTCCCAAACCCAACCAGGTACATACCAAGGAAGCTAAAGGAGACAGACCCCAGGATTGGAAAACCAACCACCCCCCAGAATTGCGCAGGAAAGGAGTAGAGACCGGTCGACGAGGACAGCGGCAAAGAGAATAAATAGAGCCCCACACAGTGACCAATAATCCCTCCATACATTCCAAAAATAACACTACAACCCAGCTTCTGAGAAAGGCGCATCCGAAAAGAACCTATAGAAGGGGGAGCAGAAGAGAGGAAAGAGAGAAAAGAAAAAGAATAAAGAGAAAACAGGCAAACTGGGCCAGGTCAGTGTATAGTCTAATCGGAATATTCCGGGCTCCCGAAGGCGGACCATTTTGGAGAAGTCACTCTCCTATAGGACTCCGGAGAGGGGGGGCGGCGGGCACACACGAGGTGAAGAGCCCCCGCCGGCAGCGTCCCGTGCATAGATGTAAGAAGAGCATAACTGGATCCGGCCACCAGGTCCGGACCGGGAGAACCCCAGGACTGGGAGCGAGGTGAAAACATAGCCAGGCACATCGCAATGTAGAAGGCAACAAGTTTGTGAGAGACGGGGAGGCACTCAAGGAGCGAACTTGGTTGATGGCTTCCTGCTTAGCTTGAGACGATTCAAGATCCCTGGAGAGGCGTCTGGACGAGGAGGAAGAACAGTGGACCACTCCGACCGAAGTGGGCCCATAGGACGTGCTCGAGAGGACGGGAGGTCATCATTGTCAGAGTCAACAGGAAGATGGAGGAGACGCTGAGCCTCCTGTAGGGACCGGACAACCCGCTGTCTACCCTCCCAGGTAAACATCAAAGCAAAAGGGTGGCCCCATTGATATTTAACCTGAAGGTCTCTTAGTTTGTCTGTCACAGGTTTAAAAGCTTTCCTCCGTCAGCGTGTAGAAGGTTCAAGGTCTTGAAAGATTTGGACAGAGAGTCATTGTAGGAAACCGCTGGAACTCCCTGTACCTTGCGGAGGATAGCTTCTTTGTCCACAAAAAAGTGGACCTTCGTTATAATGTCTGGGGCACAGTTAGAGCGATTGCAGGGGCCAGGTACCCGGTGTGCTCTATCGAGCATGGGCGAGGAGGTGCCCTCACCTTCGCGGATGGCATGGAGAAGGTCCGCCGTGTACGCCAGGATGTCTTTCCCCTCCGTTCCCAATGGGACACCTTGGATGCTACTGCGGCTCTCCAGGTCTTCCTGTTTCAACTGTAGGATGATATGTTGGTCTTCTAGTTCGGCCATCTTCTTCCAAAGTCCGTCGATATCTTCCGTCCTGGCGTCCATTGTTCGTTCAAGACCATCAACCCTATCGCAAATTTCAGTGACCTTCCTGCGGATGTCTTGTAACCAACCCTTGAAGTCCTGCCAAATCGAGCCAATTTCAGTCTTGATTTCCTGCAGGAAGGATGACATATAGGCCTGGGTGATGGGCACCCAGAGGCAGGCAACACGGAGGGTGCCAACGAGGCAGTAGGATCCTCCTGCCTGTGAGGGAGCGTTTTGGACCACAAGGAGGTCACTGGATTCTCACGGGAGGCCGCAGCATCTGACTCCTTAGCGTCTCTATGCTTAGGAGGCATGCCTGCGAGGATCGGAGATGTCGGGGACCCAGTGCAGGGAAGACAAGAGCACGCCAGTCGAGGGCAGGGCCCGGGAGGGACGGAGGCAAGTCAGCAAGGCAGTGGAGGACCACACAACGCAAGGATGGCGTGCCTCTTAACACCCAGAACAAAGACAGGGATCAGCAGCTCCCAAGTGCGAAGGGCCGGCGAGATTTAGGGAGGCACAGGCAGACGCTTTTCTGCAGGACGGAGGAGGGGTGGTCGGTCAACTGCCAAGCAGAACCAGCACAGCAGAGGTCCCCCACAAGTCGGTACTTCAGCCTCGCAGCAGCAATGAGTAGTCTGAATAGGCCAGGAGGGGGGGCCCACCAGACAGAGGAGTAAAGGAAGTCTCTGAGATCTCACCAGGGGTCTTGGAGGCAGCAAGGCGACAGCTAGAGCAGAGCAGGCTCTCATAGGGTTTGAAAGGCCCACAGGGGCTATACGAATCAATATCGCGGCAGAGCAGGGCCCAGAGAGCATAAGGAGCCAAGTCAGGCGATAATGGGAGGAATCCTTTAATGCATTCCCCCGCCTGGAACGTCTCTTGAAGCCGGGGCCTCAGGGGAGAGGTAGGAGCGCTGACGCAGGGGCCGGGAAGGCATAGGCCGCAGTAGAGGACAAAATGGCGGGTCCAGCGCCGGGGAGTTAGTTTGAGCTCACCCGGACCGACTGCCCACATAGAGGCGCTCCCTCCCGTCCTGGTACCTCCTGTCACAAGGTGGTCCAACGCAGTCCGATGTATTCCTGAGGCACGGGGGGGACGGCCGATCGCCCACACAGCTAGGCGTCTCGGGCCGCAGGAAGGATCGCCGCACTTTCCCACTAGTGCCAAGGTCCAGCAGGGGGTATCAGTCTCAGCGCGGGGCCCCACGCAGGTCGGGAGAGGTCTGGGCACTCAGGACCCCTCCGCCGTCGTCAGCGCCACTCTGGAGCGATAGGAAAGGCCGCCAGGCGCCGATCAAGGGTCCGCCGCGGCCAGTGCTCAAAATGGCAGCCGGAGCAGATCGGACCGTCGTAGGGCCAGGAGCTCGGCTGAAATGGAGCCCCCAAGCAGCCCCCGCCACCGCAGATGTCACCAACGAGCTCTCCTGTAGATATCCGGGCCCCAAAGGCTGCAAAGCAGGCCCGGTGACTGGAAGAAAGGCTTTCTCAGGAGGCGCCGGAGCGAAGACTTGATAGAACACGTCTCACTCCATGCGCACCCAAGCCACGCCCCCAATCGGTGACCTTTAACTTGGATGAGACAGGTTATTGACTTCACTGGAGGAAAGTCATGCAGCACTCCTAAAAGACCATGTTGGCCAATTATTAACTTTCTCAAATTTAAACCTTCTATCAAAGTGAGAATCATGTCCATCCTCCTCATGTTGCAAATATCTAGCTCAGAGCCAACTCGCGCTCCGAACCAAAAACCATCAGAACGTTCTTGGTCCATAAGTAGTAGGTATTGTCAAAACCGATACACTAGCCTGGGTTCTACCACACTTAGAGAGATGCATATCACCTAGAAAAGATTTGTTTGAAGAAGTAACACTATGTACTCCTGTCAATCAGCCATTCATGCTAAGAGTACAGCATCTGAGCAGTCTATTACTTAAAACATCATGTTACCCCAAGGCATCAAAGGCATATCACCTGCCATAAGGTTACTACTGGACACCATTTACTCCAGTGCTGGCTCAGGCATAATAACAAGTTGAGAGGGCTAAATCTGTCTAAAGTGCCTAACAGAAGTTGTGGTTGCTAATGGAACAGTAAGGTAAAAAGTCCTGGTATAGCTGTGGAAGCTGTGTTACCCTTCCCATGCTTGACTTTTTCTTCCAGCCAACCCGATATATTACACCAGTGGACTCTATAATCTGTGAGTCCAGTGAGTCTGACGTGTTTCATTATTTTTTTTACGTTCACAAGCAGAGGGAAAGTCTCTCTTGTCCAGAGGATACACTTGAAGTGTCCACCAAACTTTGGTTAAAGAAGGGCTGCTGCCCCTTCGAACTAAGTAGCGGGGTGACTAAGAGCTGGTGGCAGATAGTCATGGTTCCAGAGGTGCATGGAGTTTTACCTGTGACTCTCTTGTCCTTACTTTCTCGCTTTGTGTTTGGTATGTTGTGTGCTCTGTACTGTTCGTGTGGCACTACACAGGCAGTGCCTGCACAAAACAGTGGTACCTCACTAGGTTGTATTTGTCCTTCCTCTATGTTATAGATGGAACCCTGCCCCAAAATCTGTAATTGTCTAGTGGGCTGAGGTGCGGACATCACAAACATCGGCTTCCTGCCAGTGAGTGTGCCTGGCTGCCACAATAACCATATTCCCCATACCCCATCGGTTGTTCTTCTGGGCATTGTTTAATAATCTGAGGGCAAAGGATCTAACACTCATTGTTTGATAAGTTGATGCTGGTGCTTCCCTTGCATGCTGAGAAAGTCTGGAAAATGCACTCTATCTGGAGTGGGAAATTGTTCAGATTTTCAGGAAATCTTATGCTTTGGTTCGCCTTGGCCTTCTGCACACCCTCACAGCAGGATAGATAGTAACCCTCATTTTTTTAAAAAACAGATTTAATTGGGTTTTAAAGAGTCATGCAACAATGGGTTACTAATTGCCGTTACAAAGAGGTTAAAGCCCCTGTCATAGTAGCTCATTACGTCTTATTGTGGGCCGGAAAAACACTTTGGTGGCCCAATGCCCACCCTCGACAGCCCCCTGCATAGTAGTAGAAGTAGAGTTCTTTATTAGTTCACAGAGTTCGCTTCCACTAGGCCTTGTATTCACTATTCAACATTAACCCGCCTATAGATAGTAACTCTCATGCAACCAGTAGTGTACTTCTCCTGGATTTTGAAAGAGGGGGTCTGTGCACCAACCCGAAAAGACATTTGGCAGAAACAGTATATCGCTGGTTGGTATTGTCCTATTGGCCAGGAAGAGAACTTTCCTTCCTGACAGACCCTGATCAGCCTTGGAAGAAGAAGAATCTGTAACACCCGATGTGAAGACAGCTGCACTGCATGACCAGGAGGTCAAAAAGAAAGGGCTCAGTCACTGAGTCCTTTGTGGATGTCATCTGCCCAGCAGCAAGTAGTACCTGGTACCCCAGCTGGCCAAAACTGACTGAAGATGCAACTACCATCCGAGACTTTATGGGAGCGATAACTGCTCCTATCTGCCCCACTTGCAGCGGTTTCCCTCATTACCCCAAGACTTGGGGTTATGTGCCGTTGGTTGTGGTCCTGATTCTCCTAAATGGTTTTAAATGAACTTTCCAGTAATTACAATTTTGTAGGTATCATTGCTTATAGTCACAGATAAACTCAGTTCCCCATTGAGTCTTGGGTGTTAATGGTTGCCTCCGGCCCATTGGGTGCTCCGACCAATTCAAAACCATGAGCACCGGTGGCCTGTTTCCAGGGCCGGACTGGCTGTAGCAGGCATCAGGCTTTTCCCTGGGAGGGTGGGGGCCGGTTTTGCAGCTGTGGGGTCCGTTTTTGCAGTAGTAGGGACTGGTTTTTGCAGCGGTGCTGCAATATCGGCCCCTAGGAACAAAAGCGGCAGTGCTTCACTCTTGCACCACCAGCCCCCCCCCCCCCCCCATCCCATTTCCCCTCGCCCCACGGGCTGATTTGACTAAATTGCCAGGGCTGCTTTGGGTTCTGCAATGAGGAGAGGTGCAGGCAGAGGCAGCTGAGGTTCAGTTCAACACAGAGGAATGACTGGTGCTGGAGTCTGTTCTGCGCCGAAAGTAAGCTCCTTAGAAGTACCTCATCTTTAAAATCAGAATCTAGAAACAGTGGAAAATGCAGAGCAAACACCGACTGCACCAGGACCTAGAGAATAGCCCGATAGTAACTCTGTCCGTTGAGTGACCCCCTTCAGAGATCACTGTGTAATAAGTGTGGCAAAGTTCTGCAATCCAGCAGGGAGCGAAAAAACAAACTTACCAACCCTCTCACAGACAGGGGCAGCAATTTGTGAATTTAAATTTAGTTTTGTAACTGAGTGCCGTCCGCCTTCCGTCATAGATTGGAAACTCGGACCACCTAGGGGAGAAATTGGCATCATACTGAGCAGGACCCTCTACCAACTGTTACCACTTAGGTAAGCCCAAAAATGAGGCCTGCTCAGACCTCTGTCTGGCGTCCCCTTCTCGGTGGTCAGCAAATGAGCCCCTTAACATTGCCAGTGTAATTAAACAATGCCACAGGGCTTCAGGAGTGAAGCCATCTCTGCTAAGCAATGGTTTCATGTTACCAAATCAAAGTGTCTGCAAACAGTCCAAGTTACAAAGTGAAACGGGTATCTATGTGAACAAGTCATGCTTTTCCAGAGGGTTCCTAGAGCTAGCACATTTTCTAACTACCACGGTTAAAAAGACACGTTTTTGAAATAGTATTGGAGGGTAGCTTATGAAATACTTCAATTATGTAACATTTACACAATACTGAAGTATTGTTCCAGGAAATATTGTGTCGGTCTGAAGAGTGTCACCCAATAGAAGCAAGGTACAGAGAAGAACACGGATTGGCAAAGTCAATCAAATTAACTTCGTAATAGTGAAAATATTTCACCAAGATTCACTAAAGCACAGTTACAACATAAACAGCAGGGGTAAGGCTTGCTTCATACACACAGAACAGGAATAAAGTAAGGAGCAGCAGTGTGAGCTTCATGCACACAAAAGTAACAGGTACAGTGTTTGTAACTGTGGTGCCAGCTTCTGTCACTCACACAGAGCTGTTACAACAATGTACGCAGTGGCACACATCCCTTGTGCTTGCCACGAGCATTGTTGAGTACTCGTAATGGATGACCTCAAAATGGGTCAGCAGTCCATTCTATCACTGTATTTTTTTACGGAGTTTTATTTAGTGCGAACTTGACCCGAATCGGGTATCCAAGCGCTTTACGTAGCACCAGTTGCGTTACATGAGGACACATTCATTTTTTGTTAGGCACTGTAAGCTGTCACATGCTACCCCGCTTATAAGTAACATTATGTAGGACTTTTCTTTAAGGCCCCTTGCTGCACCAGCTACCCCCAATTAATCTATATACCCTAGCAGAACATTGAAGACCTTTCCATACTCCGCTTCTACCATTAAGCACCTCAGTGTATGCCTTTCCTGTACACACTCGTTCTGGAGACCTTGTCCACAGTATGGCCTCTAATCATTGGGGCCACATCGAGTTATCCCTACTTTCTGGGTTGTTTGGGTTGGACAACTCTTGGGTCCTGTCTCCAGTTCTAGAGTGCTACCTCTGGTTTATTGTTTTGTGTATCGCAGTTCCGGAGTCCATCTTGAGGAGCTCCCGCACTGTTGCATAAGCGGACTAGAAACAGTTCAGAGGTGGGAGACCGAGATGCTATAGGGGTTAAGATACAAGGCTGCCACCATTTCTGGGATCAGTACCCAACAAGAACAACATAGGTGCTTTCCTGTGCTCGACCCACCACAAAGTTGGTGCCCTTTTGCGATAACCACTTACTGATGTTAGCCTCCCATCTGTTGTGCCATGTTGTTACCTTGATCTAAGCCACTCCGTTAGTAAGGAAGTAGGGGACCAGGATGACCTTACAAAACAACTACTGGCTCAGACTGCACCGAGTGTCCTTCTGTCAGGAGCTCTGAGGCTATCATGGATCGTGTCCTAGCCCAGAGATCCCTTCTCACTCGGGGCCCCTCAGGGTAAGCACCCCTAAGTGTAATAAGAGCATAGCCTCCCTGAAGGCTTCTTATCCCTGCCCTACCAAACGTCCTCCCCACAGACTCCAAATGACTCACTCTCACCAGAACATTCGAGTCAGGAAGACCTCAGGCACCCCTTTACAGCCACCTGGCCAATCACACTTATTGTGTGCACACTGAAAACGAGGCACTGCCCATGCAGTCTATAAAGTCACCAGTTTTGCCAAGGAGAATCCCAAATGAATCCCATCCTCATTAGCCCGAACGTAGCATGGCCACTCAATGGAGCTTATGGGACCATGCACACATCCACCCTATTTATTACGGTAATCACTCACGCAAGCTTACATAAACATTCGCCTGACCATTGTAGGGAAGGACCTCTGCATGTAGAAAGAGAACGTAAATTGGCAGATCATGTTAAGCATGTGATCAGGATAAATGATAAAACAGGGTGCTCAGCAGAAGGAACGCTGTAAAATACTATTGAGGGCTTGAACATGGAGGGGCATGGTTGCCCTAACTGTTATTGATCAGAGAAAAATTGTGCTAGCATTTTTAATACCCACAGTGACACTAACATTTCTGAAGTGGGTTAAGCTGGAACTACGGGTCAAGAGTGTCAAATGTAGTCAAAAGAAATAACATCCCCAAGACACAGTATCACCAGCTATGACAGCCACCGAGAGGATACTCCAAAGAAACATTAACATGGAGGCCATGCCTGGAGTCGGAAAACACATTTAGAATAGTTTACTTATAAATTAGAGCAGATAAATAAATGTATCAGCTAGGTGTAGCTGCTTTTTAGAGTACTTGATGGGAAACAAGAAGGGGACTAGAAGTCCCACTCACCATGCTCCTTGCTTAACTGTCCAGACAGGAAAAGGAGTCCTTGGTTAGGGAATAGGATGAAATAGCAATGGCAGTAACTTGTTAGAAGATAGATCTCCTGCACACATTTACCTCTGAGGGCATACTGCCTGGGGCTTGCGCAGAAGTCATATCAGCCTTGGATTCTCGGGCAACAGTTTCCCTACAGGAACCTTTAAAAGAGGAATGAAGTGTTCATCCTTGACCAATGAGATCGATAGCGATGGTGATTAAGACTAACTGTCAACAATTCTAGAATTTTTCAAACAACTTGTTTGGGACACTTATTTTCCTCCATAGTTGTGCAGGACCAGTTAGATTTGTAGGCTTCCACTTTAAGTGGCAATATCCTTTGTTTATTGTTTTAGTGAGGAGGCCCATTATTTTCTCACCCGGGTTCTCCTTTCGTAGTTCATTGCCTCCATTTACACTATCTATCGCCTGTAAGATGTGGCTCCCATTTAGACCATCCTGGAGATCTTTCCCTGTTTCAATTTCCATTTGTAAAGTATTCCTTCCACCAGTGGTTTCTTGTCACTAACTTGGGTGGCTACTATGACTCTGTCATGCCTCAGTTTCTCCTGGACTCTGAAAAGTAGCCTGAAAGACACTGCCATTAACTGACATCAGTAGCCATCTTTTTAAAGTTTTCTTTGATTTAACTCCTGCCATTTGTAACCAAATGTCACCATAATCTGTTCTTTTCTTTAGTCCAAAAATTGGAATGAAAAGCATGGAATAACGGTGCTTCACCCTTGTCTCTTGCCTCATCTCTCTCTTTTGAGCTACCTCATTGGGGGAGGAGAAGGGAAATTGTCACAATAAATCCCACTTAAGTTTTATTTTTTTAGTCTCCTGTTTGTTTACTACTTTGTCATTCATTGCTGTGAGACTCACGCTATACTGGTGGCATGGATAGGTCTTGAGTCTCGGAATAATGGACAAGGTTCCTGTCTTGTCTATCTACTTACCTGAAAAATTAGGTCATATTTAGTGCTGTGGAATGGGTTAGAGGACAAACTTGTTGAAAGATTTGTGGGTAGGCAAGTCAGAGACGAGATTCTCCTTTGCCACCTCACCATGAGGATACAAATAACACTGGAGCATTGTTGACAGTGGCCCTATAACGGCCACATTCTCTTTCACCATCTTTTTTGAAGGTGTTAGGGGTATTTTGTGCATCAATGATCAATGAAAAAGTCTTTACTTCACTATACATAATGTATGTCCTGGACCAGGTAAGCTACAACATACTGCTCAAGCTACAATATGTATCCCTTTCCCAATGTAATGGCAGTGGTTCCCATTCAGCACCAACAAAAAGGAAGTACAAATATGGTAATGCTTATCCCGCAACAGCACTGATCCTGCTGGGAGGCGCTCCATCACCTCTCATGGCTGCTATCCACCTCACGATTGTTTCAGAATTCAAAGTTGTTTTAAGAGCTTTTAGGCCTGTTTTCTCCAAACATAGCTTACAAACAGAGTTTGCCTCCATCAATGGTGCATGGCACAAAGACTCCACATATGTATTACACCAACCCACCCTGCTGCTTCCACCGAGAATACAAGCAACTCAGAAATCACAAAGGTTCAGGTCCCTGTATGCATCAAATTATCTGATTACCTAGTAGCATTAGTAGAACAAACCTCTTCAAAATTAATATCCGCATTACATGAATTTAACTGTCATGTGGGGTGGAGGAGTACAGGGTGTTCTAAATTAGTTACTCTTCAACAGCTTTGTTTCCTCTTGTTCTGTTTTGCAGATGTGAATGAGTGCCTGTACGAGATCCACGACTGCCAGCCAAGCCAAGAGTGTGTCAATACCCATGGGGGCTTCCACTGCAAATGTCCTGAAGGATACCGCAAGATGGGAACTGAATGTGTGGGTGAGTGTGTACGAGGGCAAAGTCTTTTCTCAAGCAAATTATATCTTTGTTATGCTCACCTCCACTCCATCAAACTCTATTCCTCTCTGGGAAATGTCATTCAAAACCCTGTTTCATTGTTTAACTCACATATATGGGCAGGTTTAGCATCTTCTGATCCTTATTTTATTAGAGGACAACTCTTTCCTCCTGCGTTTGTTTCCCAAATGAACAATCTAAAGACACTCTCATTAGCCCCATTCCACTGACAATCTTGCACTGTGGACAAAATATACATTGAGACTCTTTTGTAGATGTTTAGATTCAAAGCAAGCCAATATTGTCCTAGTTGTATAAAGTTATCAAACCTCTCTAGTGATCCATAGCTATTATTTTGTATCCTTGACTCTTATCTCTCTATATGCCCTTAAACATAAACTTTCCTCAAAAGCTGTACAAAAACACCTTTTCTGAGTGAAAAATTAATGTCCAGCCCCATCAACTACCATATAGATCCTTATCATCAATCTTGCTCTCAAAGTCTAGAGCCTGTTTGGTAAATCCAATTTTTGTCTCTTAATATCATTTTAGTTTTGTACCTTAACCGCATACTCATACAAGATCTTTAACACCATTATTTTTCTGGAGTCAAGAAGCTCTACCATTTTCCCGATAAATCAACACTTTGATCTTTCCCCTCTGCATTTCTCTTTGGTCCCCCTAAACTTTTATCTCCTCCTATATCTTGTTTCACCCCAACCATAAAGACCATATGGATTTTTGCAATAAATGTTTTTATTTCCAACAGGTCTCTGAAACAGAACGTTTACAGGTTACACATTGAACTTCAGTTTCACAGCTCCACTATTCGCAACCCCCTGGGTCTACATCCCACAATCCACAATGCTAATCAGTGCCTCTTCTGTTCATGCATAACTGCTTACAATAAAGCAAACATTCTTCATTCTCAACCATGAAATATCAGAGCATTTTTCTTGCCTGTTTTGTCTGTCTTGCTGTTTTGCCTCTATTGTCCATCAATTGGAGTACTTCATGGTTCAATGTTGTGCAGCACTTTTTCTATTGTCCATCAATTGGAGTACTTCATGGTTCAATGTTGTGCAGCACTTTTTGTATTTCTTATGGCAATTTGTTTTCTGCCAAATATGTTTACAATTGTTATGCTCAAAACAGCACATTTTCTACATAACTTGGTTGTTCTATGTAGTTTAGCAAGATGTGTTCCTACCTGATGCCGATGTTCCTTATTCCTCGCGGTCATGTTCGCTTCCATATTGTTAGTATATTGTTCTCCTCTGCTGTTGTCAGAACACAAATGGAGTAGAAGGCGCAATGAAAATAAAACATTTTTCTACTAGCTTTTCTCTAACATCACATGTTCGTACACTGGCCCAGACTCCGTGGTTGGGGCTAAATTCTGATCTCTTTGCAAACCGCTTTTTTCATAGGGATCAAAGTTTTCCACAAGGGGTGTTTACCAGGGGCAATAAACATTTTATCCTTAACACTGTTCCCTAGGTTAATTTCAGTAGTTCAAACCTGCGGAAATTAAATGGTGGAAAATGCCCATTACAGAGTAATGCAGGGTTTGGTATAGTATGCACTGAATTCAGCCTGTTATGCTACATTTAAGAGTTAGAGAACGTGAAACAGGAGTAAACCCGTATACCCAGTTGAGACCGGGTGAATTATGGTACCATAGCAACAATGTCTCAACCAGTAATTAAAGGGACAATTTTGAAAAAGATGCATAAATCATCAAGGAGGGAAAGCGAGAGACCAAAGTAGAATTAAAAAAAAAAAAAATTGTTGTTGTTATTATTATATAAATAATTACAGCAGCACTATAATACAGTTAAATCAAATTATAGTAGCCAAACATACACCAATTGTGTACTGACCGTGCTTGGTGCAAGTGATAAGTGCAGTGACACAAGTGATATATACAGTGTGGGCAGCGCAAAGTGAAAAAACAACATTAATCATAAACAAATTACAAAGATACAATGAATAATTTGCAATAAGGTATGAATCCTTAGGTAGCCGTGGATTACACTGGGATGTCGACGGCGTTTCGACCTTATACAATTAAGGTCATCATCAGGACTGTGGCTACAATTTGAAGAGTGCTGAAATCAGATCTACATGAATTTAAGCCGGACGCTAGTAATTAGGCGTTTATCAGGAGCTTGTGAAGTAGACGTAATCACGAAGAATTTGGAGGCACAAAATGTATATGTTCAGAAACGGGCTATCCGATGTATTAAGCCTGTTATGTTCATCCAATCAAATTCCAACTGATGAGGACGATATACAATGTATGTATATAAGGTTCACTAAATTGCCCAAATCAAGTAAGCTAAGTCAAAGTCCGATCAACACGCCCAGATCCTGAGGTGGTTATTCAGATGTGGTGCGTGAGCGTGCCATGACTGCACAACCAGAGCAAACGGTAACCGCTAAGTGGAACCAGAAGTCTCTTCAATCAACCGGTCGAAGGATCACCAGCAGAGCGAGCGCTCGCTCTGCTGGTGATCCTTCGACCGGTTGATTGAAGAGACTTCTGGTTCCACTTAGCGGTTACCGTTTGCTCTGGTTGTGCAGTCATGGCACGCTCACGCACCACATCTGAATAACCACCTCAGGATCTGGGCGTGTTGATCGGACTTTGACTTAGCTTAGTTGATTTGGGCAATTTAGTGAACCTTATATACATACATTGTATATCATCCTCATCAGTTGGAATTTGATTGGATGAACATAACAGGCTTAATACATCGGATAGCCCGTTTCTGAATATATACATTTTGTGCCTGCAAATTCTTCGTGATTACGTCTACTTCACAAGCTCCTGATAAATGCCTAATTACTAGCGTCCGGCTTGAATTCATGTAGATCTGATTTCAACACTCTTCAAATTGTAGCCACAGTCCTGATGATGACCTTAATTGTATAAGGTCGAAACGCCGTCGACATCCCAGTGTAATCCACGGCTACCTAAGGATTCATACCTTATTGCAAATTATTCATTGTATCTTTGTAATTTGTTTATGATTAATGTTGTTTTTTCACTTTGCGCCGCCCACACTGTATATATCACTTGTGTCACTGCACTTATCACTTGCACCAAGCACGGTCAGTACACAATTGGTGTATGTTTGGCTACTGTAATTTGATTTAACTGTATTATAGTGCTGCTGTAATTATTTATATAATAATAACAACAACAACAACAACAAAAATTCTACTTTGGTCTCTCGCTTTCCCTCCTTGATGATTTATGCACATTTAAGAGTTAAACTGTGATTAAGAGGGATTTACTATATAGAGTAAAAACCTAACACCTTGGTGTCATCATTTAATATGACTGCTAAATGCCACAACCCCTTTCGGAGCACTTGTTACAGGGGCATCAATCTAATAACTGTTCAGCTTTACCACTTCACCGTTTTATCCATGCATCTTCTTGTTCGTACTATACATGCTAATAGCACATTACAATTGGTCACTAGTGAACACCATCCATAAACCTTTCTCCCCAATAACCCTCACAATTGTTATTTTGCAGGGATTGTAAATATAAAAAAAAATCTTCTACATCTATTAATTATGGCCCAAGTTCAGTCTGTGCTTTTTGACCCCATTTTTTAACATGTCGGGTAAGGACTTTCAGTCTTTAGTGTCAGAGATTGGAAGGAGGTGAGTGCCCCTTTCTGGAATGACAGGTAATGGAGGGTATAAGAAACGCCTGATTGGAGGGTGTATTTTTCTGACATTTGCAGGTTTGCACACTGCATGTTCACCTATCTAGGGCCAATGAAAGATTATGGCATGAATCAACTAGAATTCTTTGTGTTTATCATCCTAAAAATTGAGCCTTCACCACATTCATCTCATTTCTCATCACCACCCAACTCTTGAAACGTACTGGTCTTTGCGCAGCCAAGGGAACGTCTGACAATCCTTAGCAAGGATATTGACACGAGAAGTGATAGAAGAAATACCTTAAATAAAAATATTGTTCAGAACTTGTTGAATCACCTAGTTCTCTTAAAAGGTACACTCAGTGTGTTCTAATGTCCTCTAAATTAAAATGTGTGCCTCTGTGCACATAAGGGGGCTGATTTGGAGCTTGAAAGACAGGGTATTCCATCACAACAGAGTACCCTCTCCACCAAACTCTTGATCAGCCCACCTAACTTTCTTTATTAACAGTATTTATAAAGTGCTGTCGCCCTGCTCAAGCCGTTATTGGCTGGAATAGCCAAGTCTTTAGCCTCTATCAAAACGTAAAGAAGTCAGTGATAAGGAAAAGATCAAGAGGCAAGGAATTCCAATAGATTGCTGCTAGATGGCTGAAAGAACACCTCACATTCTTGCTTTTTAATGCGCTCGGCACTAAACATGGCTAGATTAGCAGAGCAAAGTGCAATTGTAGGCTTGTAGAAAGTGACTTGCTCACGTAAAATGATTGGCACAGTTTCGTAGAGTGCTCTATGAACATGACATAGTATCTTGAATTACATACAGGAAGCCAATACAATGAGTTCAGACAAGCAGAAACCAAACTGGTCTGTGTACTGTTGCAAATAAGTCTAGCTGCCACATTCTGGACTGATTGCTAACGGATAAATAGGAAATCAAATTTTCCTAGGTAAAAGGCGTTCCCATAAACCAATCTACTCATAATTAAGGCCTGAATGACTGTAATTCGCCAATCTGCTGGTATCCAATGAAAAAACGAATGCAGCAAACTGAGAAAACCAAAACATTTACCACATGTTGCATTAACCTGGTCTTGCATAGATAGAGTATCATCTATCAAGAAGCCAAGGTTCTGGGCTACTCTTTTAGGTCTGGGCACAGGGCCCAAAGTGATGGCCACCAAGGGCCATTCCACTTTCCCCACCAAAGAGCAGTATTTCTGTTTTTCAGCATTATGTTTCAGGCAGCGTGACTGCATCCAAGTGGTGACTTTAGAACGACAGCTCTGAGATTGTCTTGTGTCTCTCCGTGTTTCTTGCCTATAGAAATGATAAGCTGGGTATCATCAGCATAGGAGAGGATCTCGAAGCCTCAGGCCTTGTCAATACCCGCTCAAGAATACACATAGTTATTGAACAAGGAGGGCCTGAGTGAGGAGCCCTGTGGGACCCCACATTTGGAGATGCAATGGTTGGACCTGAAAGGAGGCAACTGGACTGATTGGGATCTATTGTTCAAAAAGGATCTGAACCACTGCAAAGCTTTCAAATGTAGGCCGATTTCATCAAGTCTCTGCTTCAAAGGACTATGTGAGACTGCATCGAAAGCAGCAGACCAATCCAACTAGATCAGGACGGCAGCCTTTCCCTGATCAACCTCTGATCTAATACTATCCAATACTGCCTACAAAGTGAACTCTGTGCTATTTCTGGTTCTAAAGTCTGTTTGAGTAGGGGCCAGCAAATTATTACTTTCTAAAAAATGCATTAGCTGGGCATTGACTAGTGCTTCTAGCACTTTGGACATATAAGGCAGTAAAGAAATTGGGCGATTATTAGACAAGATGGAAGCATCAAACCCATTTTCTTTGCCAAAGGCAAGATCAGGGCCTGTTTCCACATGGCAGGATATTCCGCCCTATTCAGAGAGAGATTAAAGATCTGTGAAAGAAATGAACTTAACGTAGAAGACAAATGAGAAAAGATAAAATAGAGATATGCTTCCAAAGATGAACCAGATTTCATTTCTAGCATAGCTTTTTTTACAACTTCTGGTTTAAAAAGCATGAAGCTGCCAAAAAGGGCCAAAGCTCTCCCATGAGCGTCAATATTCTTAAAAGTGTTCTCCACTAGAGGAGGTTAATCTTTAAAAATCAGTGTTCAAGCAATAAAGTCTGGTTTAGAATGTTGAGTTAGCAGTTACACACAGACGAATACAGATGTGTAATACTAAGCTCCGTGTGTGGCATAGTCATTGGCAGGTACCCAGGCTTGGGAAGACGCATTAACTATTCTCCCCTAATATTTTTACAAAGTGCTGGTTTTTTGCATGTCTGAGCACCTTGTGATAAGCTTTCAGGGTGGTTCTATAGGCTTCGAGTAGGGCGGTCCAACTGTATGTCGCAGAAGGAACCTACTTTGTCTACATTGTTGGCATACTCCTTTGACTGCCTGGTGGAGTACCGGACGTTGGAGGTAAGCCAATTTAGAGTGGGCGAGCGGATTGTTTTTTTTGCTGTTTAACACCGCCAGGTAAAACCTGGCAGTGAGGGACAGTAAAAATATAATTATTACCCCCACACTATGGGAGAAAACTGCCATGGTGGGGTATTAGTATACAAAAATTAAAACAAACTCCTGCTTTGGAAATTTAGTTTTGGAAAATGGAAAACTTTGGAAAAAATTGATAGCCTGCTGTCATTTTTGACGTCGCCATCTATCAAGCTTTCCCAACATTGACAGGAACCTGATGGTAGTTCCTGCTAATGTATTCTCAATGTCTATGGGGCCAGCAGGCATCTCTCAATTAGGTGGATGGGATGTCTATCAGGGCCACGGAAGAAAGTACTCTGTGGTCTTCATGGACATTAAATCGTCCGCAAAACTATAAATGGGGCACAAAGTGTTTTCAGTTCAGACCTGTCAGCCTTAGAAAGGTCTTCCCCCAAACTTTTGGCCTTCCTCCTTAATTTTTGCTAATCTCGTTTTTGCTGGCCTTAGGACTCTGCATTCCTTACCACTGCTGCCCAATCCTAGTGCATGTGCTCACACGTTAAAACATGTAACATTGGCGTATCCCCAATTGGCACAGTTAATTTACTTGCAAGTCCCTAGTAAAGTGGCACTACATGTGCCCAAGGCCTGTAAATTAAATGCAACTAATGGGCCTGCACACCGATTGGGCCGCCCACTTAAGTAGCCCTTTAGGCATGTCTCACTCAGGCCTGCCATTGCAGCCTGTGTACGCAGTTTTGACTGCCATGTTGACATGTTAGGTCTAGAAAACGCGACATTTGAGAAGCACAAAGAGTGCATCAAAAAGTCTTCAGGTACTATAAAAATCATTGTAAATACAGCTAGTTTATATTGCTTAAACGAAAAGGGGAGACCATTTTTAGGTAATTCGGTATAATTTTTATTTTGTAAACTTGCAGGTTACACTGCGCATCAGCCCTGACGAAAATCCCGTAAATTCCTATCGGGATTGGAAACGCGTCGGCATTTCTACTTGTTAAATGCCACAAAGGGCATTGTTGATCTCTGGGGAGGCTTCTTAAATTCAAATATACCCCACAGAGCAGTATTTATCCCTTGTGGTAGCAGTCCCATAAAAGTTCCCCAAATAATAGGGCCCTTTGGAACTGCTTTGTACGATTTGTATTAACAATCGCTGGTGTAATTATATATATTGTAAACATTTGCATATCCTTTATGGCTACACTGTTTTTTGACACATATTGCTCTCAATTTATGTTTGCACTTTATATGTATCACAGTTTGTGTATATTTGATGTGTATTTGACCCAGACATGAACAAAATGTTTCTTAAAAAGTGTTTGAATATGATAACAAATTGTGATTGATACACTGAAAGCATAAGAACCTAAAGTCTTATTCTTTTGTCCGCTTAAATAAAGAGCGGCTTAAAAAATCGACAGCCAGGTTTTCCTCTTTTTATTCTACATTGTATGAATTCATCCTACCTGGCTCGTGCTTGGATGAAAACCCCCCCTTTCTTACTTTTAGAATGTTGGAATTTTCCTGCCTAAGCCATTTAGTGCCTGTACCTGAGTCACATGAATGTGTGTAGCTGACAGTTGAGCTTTGTGTATTCCTCCTACTAGACAGCCAGACACAACAGAGACCTTAGGGGTGCCTGGATGGATCATAGCTGGCAGGATGTTAGGGAGGAGCTGGGCACAGCCCCACCACTTCAGTACACTTCTGGACCTGTGGATACTCTGCCAGGAAGAAGGACTGCTGAGCTGCTGAAGGAATGCCACACTGCCAGACTGCTACCCTGCTGTACTACTGCCTTGCGGCACTGCTGCCATGCTGTGCTGACCTGCTGCTTGCTGCCCTCTTGCCTTCCATCTATTGAGCCCACAACTCCAGGGTGACTCCAAGGGCTAGTTGACTGGTCTCCTGAGTTGATCCTGAGGGACAGAAGACTCCAACAACCTTGCTCCTGCACCTGGACTCTACCATCTGTAAGTCTAACCTGCCAAGTTGTTCCACCCCATTCCTGGACCCTTGAAAATGGTCCTAGGGTGCTCTGCCAGCCTCTGTAGATCCAGCAGAATCAACACATCTCTTCTGCTGCGCAGCGTAACCTCAAGCAGGACCGATGCATTGTAGCTGCCATGTAGATCGGAACCACTGCAAAGACCTGCATCACATCGCAGCCCATCGTCGCATCGGAACTGCCACTGCGCTACGCATTCTCGGCATAGGCCCTCACATCTCTGGTCAAAAGCTGCCTCAACAACGACGTTGAACACCGCATCGCAGCTCCTCTGAACCAAAGCAACACCCCTACTGCGCGACACCTCCAAGTCTGGTTCCATTATTTGTATTATTGTAATTGTAATTTTGGTTTTTGGTTTTTTTATTAAAAGTTACATTATTTGTCTAACTCTGTTGTAGGCTCCCCTATTGTGTTACTGTTTGAAATGTTGCACAAATACTTTACACATTACCTCTGAGTCAAGCCTGACTGCTCTGTGCCAAGCTACCCGAGGGTTGAGCACAGGTTAATTTAGAGATTGCTTTTGTCTTCACATTGAGAAGAATTGTGGTTACTGCTTGGGAAGGACTTCATCCCCCTCCACCAATAAACCAATTTCTTCGTCTCTAACTCCGCCTCCTCTTTTTTTTCCTTGTAGACATTGATGAGTGTCGTTACCGTTACTGCCAGCACCGTTGCGTCAATTCGCCTGGCTCCTTCACCTGCCAGTGTGAACCTGGCTTCCAGTTGGCCGGTAACAACAGATCCTGTGTCGGTAAGTAAATGCTGCCAGTGTTGAGATTGCGGTAAGGTGGCATGCAAGCCTGGCCTTTTCTCACAGGCTGGAGGAATTACCTTAACGCACCTTGCCTCCTTTACAAATGTGGTGAAATTAATCTGAAGAATTTTAGAAGTGGTTCTGCCCTTTGTCTGTGCATAAATGTAACTGAGTGAACCTCTGAGTTTAACACATGTATTGCACTCCTTGAAAAGCCACAAAAGGGAGCATGAAGTTCAACGTGGTTGGTATTATTTTTAAGTATACTTCTGTGTTGGAGATCTTCAGGCATCTACAGAAAAGTATATTGCTAAGAAATCTGTGCCAGACTGGATCCAGAGATTTTTCCCAGCAATCTACTTGTGCACCAGTAGGTGGCTTTGTGTAGCTATGTGCCGACTCCGTCCAGCGTCAGAAATGACACTGGAGCCATACATAGCTGCTCACTCTGCGCACTGACATCACTTTCTTTCTTGACTGTGTCCCCGCCATCGGATGTGGAGCCAGTTCTGATCAAAATCAACAATGTACAGAACTCTAATTTGGAATATTTTTAGAAGAAGAGGAAGGTGGGTGAGTCAGTGAAGAATTTGCGGTTAGATCGAGTATACACCAGAGATCGGGTATACACCAGAGATCGAGTATACACCAGAAATAGTATTACTGAAGGTAAGTAACTTGTTCTTCCGATAGACACTTCTAACCTCAGATTCCGCCTCTTGTTAATAGATATCAGAGCCTCATGGTAGGGCCTGAAACTCGATCATACGAGGAACTGACATTATCGCTATGAGGAAAATGATCTTTAGAGTTTGAAGACGCAGAGACCAGATATGCAATGACTCAATTGGGGTACACATCAAGAATGTAAAGACCAAAGCAAGGTCCAACTGTGTGATCACAAAGGGTTTGGGTGGGAACATGTGAGTTAACCCCTGCAAAAAACGCACAATAGGTGATTTAATAATGATGGCTGATCAGGTAAACAGAGAAAAAACAAAAATCCCACACAATAACCTTTAGCAGTAGTCACAGCAAGCAAGAGAGAGAACAAACAACAACACATCAGACAACCGGACTTGCAAAGGTTGGGTGTGAAGAGAAGTACACCAGACAGCAAACCTTTTCCAGCGTCCAGCATAGATAGTTTTGGTGGATTGATGCCTGGGCTGCCAAGATGACATCAACTACTCCAGGAGGGTGGCCAGAAATACTGCTGCTGTGCAATCTCCAAACATGGAGGTGTAGGTTGAACAAACTCTGATGAAGGACTGTGCCCTGCTGTTGTGAAAGAAAATCCTCCTAAAGTGGCAGCTGGATTGTAGGACAGATGATCATGGGCAGAAGTATAAGGTACCACACTCTTCTCGCTCAATCGGGAGTAAATAGGATGATTTGGGCTCCGTCGTTTCTGATCTTCTTCAGAACCGTGGGCATTAGAGGCAGAAGTGGGAATGCGTGCAGAAGTCCCCAGTTCTACTCTAGGTGGAAGGCATCTCTGAGCAAGCACTGCCTTATGAATTCCAAAGTGTAAATCACAGGGCAGTGCATGTTCTTTGCTGAGGTTCAAAGATCAAGCCAGGGTTCTCCCCATTGCTGGAAGATGTGTGTCACCTCAGAGTGCAGTCGCCATTCATGATCCGCCAAGCAATGCTGGCTTTGTTCGTACACCCTGACATTTAAAGATACTGTCAGTGTTGCACGACCAGGGAGATGCCCTGATGATTCAGCCAGTTCTGGAGCTATAGCGTGTCCTGGCAAAAAACCTATGATCCCATTCTGCCCTGCTTGTTGCAGTATTACATGGTGGCGGTGTTGTCTGTAAGACCATGCACCCGTTCCTCCCTGATGGATGGACGGAAGGCTTTTAGGGCCGAGCAAATCGCCTACAACTCCAATAGGCTGACATGGAGGCAGGTTTTCACCTGAGACCAGTGTCCTCTGATCGCCACCTCTCCCAGATGACCTCCCCAACCGAGCAATGATGCATTGTCACAGCCATTACTCTGGGTGGGGTATGGAGAGGGATCTGCCACCAGTCTAATTATGGTCCAACCGCCACCCATGCAGATCTTTTGCAGGCTTCTCTGACATCTGGATGAAATAAAAAAGGGTCTCTTGGTACTAAGCACACTGAGACTTTATATTCCGTTCAAGAGCTCGTATGTGCCACCTGGCGTGGTCCACAAACAAGATGCTGCAGACCAAATAGGTCAAGGCACCTCTAGAAGCCTCACAGCTACTCTCACTGAGACCCAGGTCAAGGTTCGAAACATTTGGGTCATAGCCAGAATGTCCTGGACTCGTTGAGGTGGAGGGAAGGCTTGGATTAGCATTGTGTCCAGGATGGCTCTGCAAAGGAGTCAGGTGTGATTTTGAGACGTTGATGGAAAATCGCAGTGATGTCAACAGGTTGGCAGTCATCTAGAGGTGATCCACGGCAAGCTGAGGCAAGCCCACAATCAAAAACTGGTCTTCGAGTTAAGAGAAGGATGATATTCCCAACCTCCGCAGATGGGCAGCAACTGACAACATCACTGTTCTAAACACCCGAGGTGCACTCGCAAGGCCAAAGGGGAGCACTGACAACTGGAACTGCTCACGGCTTACTTGAAACTGCAGGTAGTGCTTGTGGACGGAGATGTGTAAATAGGTGTCCTGCAGATCTAATGACACTATTCAATCTCCTGCATCCAGGACAGATCCAACTTGGGCCAGGGTGAGCATTCTGAACTTGTCTTTCTTGAGGAGGAATTTAAGAGGGTGAAGCTGGAAGATGAGGCGGAGGCCTCCGTCCTTTGGTGCTAGAGAGTGACAGGAGTAAAAACCAGTCCCGACCTCTGATGTGGGAACTCTCTCTCTGGTGCCCTTGGCCAAGAGAGCCTAAGACTGATGTCACAGGATGAACAAGAGGTCCTCCGGAAGTCGTTGTGGTGTTGGAGGTTTGCTTGAAGAGCTGGAGAGAAAAGAGAGAGCATTTCCACTTAGGACAATGTGAAGTACCTATCTGTCTGATGTAATTCTCTGGCACCAGTGGAGGTAATAGGTGATATGACCTCGTACTGAGTAACTATACACCGCTGAGGGCAACTTAAAGTGGTTTTGTGGTATACGTGGGTAGAGGGTGTATTTGGTAGATTGTTACTCCTGAGGGCCTGGATGCTGGCGACCAGATTCCTGACCTCTGCCTCAAAAGGTTTGGGAAGTCTGATGTTGCTGAGGGAAAGTTTGTTATGGCCTTTGCTGGCACCTTATCCCCAAGCCTCGAATGGGCAAAACTGTTTGGCGAACTACCATGTAGGTGCTTCCAGTCTGAATGAGCGCGCTGTTGCCTTGCTTTCCTTAATGGGTTACAGGGCTGAGTTTGCCTTGTCTCTGACGTGACAGGGAGCCATCCAATGGCATTTACATTAGAGATTTTTGGACTTTACTGGAAGGCCCATATCAGCTAATCCAAGTGTGCCACCAAAGCATCACTCTGGTATCAACTGGCCTACCCAAGCAGTCAGTAGTCCTCAGCCCCAACAGATGACTCGATTCGCTGCACTCTGATCATTCTGTAAAATCAGTTGTAGATTTGTTCAAAGGTATCTGGAGCGCTGCCAAGAAGTTGGCCACCATGTCTCATAATGCATGCGAATAGCACTCCAGGAGGCATAGCCCTGCCGCACGAGTACAAGCCTTTCTCCTGCAGCATCCAGCACCACAGAGCGTGATAGTCAAAGCTTTCTCCACCAGGTTCAAACCAAACGCTTTTCTGACCACACAGCCAGGCATGTTCTCCTTAGCCTGCCTTGTTCTCTGGTCCATTGACTCCAGTTGCCACCTGGGTCACTATTCGCTTTGCAGTCAATAAAGACTCTAGGCGGATCCTCCGACATCACTGACATTAACCCCTGGGGCCCAGGCATTGGTTGTGCCACCATGTGTGTGGTTGGGTTTGGCATTGGCCTCGAAGTCGGGGCTGACCCCGGGATGCATTCGAGAGGCACATTCGGCAGTAACCTGACTGGAGGCCTCCTCACATCCTAATGGACCAACGCTGATACGGTGGAATCTGGCAGGTTACCAGAAATTCACAGCATGGCCTTCTTGAATGCCTGGAACTGCTGCGGTGTTGCTGATCAACCCTGGAACTCAAGTTGAATCAGGATCCGAGCCAGGAGTTCCGAGGTTGGAGACCAAGACTTGGAGGTACCCTGGTAGCCACGCGAAAGCTCATATTGGGAGTGGCGGGCCATGGAGGAGCCATGCTTGGACTTCTTATGCTTCTTCTTCTTTTACTTACCTAATAACTTTGACCTTGAAGAAGATTGTTCTTGGGACCAACTTCATAACCAAAAATGCAGCCGCATCCTCGACTGTGAATGGGAACAGGCCTTTCGGAGATGCTTTGTTTGGAACGCAGAGCTTGGCCTTGTGGTCCCAGATGGCCTTTAATTCTAGCACACTTATTACACGACACCAAATGTGCTAGGAGCACACACGCCAGAGAGAGACCTTGTGAGGGCCCGTAACTGACATTTGTTTATGACATTCCTTACAAGGTTTAAACCCTGTCATTTTAGGGGTAGACATGTCCCTTGCACTCTGGAAAAACTTTGAAAAATATAAATAAAAATTAGGCTGTCAGGCCTGACAGAAATAAAGGCGCAGAATGAAAGGAACTGACTTCACTGCACATAGGTGGCATGGTGGTGCTATGTAGGGGCCCTGCGTCACTTCTTTGGTGGGACTGATCAGACACAGAGCTGCCCGGTGCCACCTACTGATTCGTGAGGGAATTGTTGAGAAAATTCTTTGGAATTTGCAGTTAGAATTATGCGTCAGCAAAATGGGGCAATTGTGTCCACCTAACACCATGGGAACTGCACTCTTTCACCTTGTTCTACTGTCATCTAGAATAGTAGCTTGATCTTCCTCCATTAAACGTTTATGAACATCCAAGCCACCCTCCTTGCAGCGCTTTCGTTGCACTCGTATCCTGATATATATAGCCTCTTGCCCAAAACAAATCCTGGTGTGAACAGTACTGATAGACTTCACAACTTTCATTCGAAGGACATGTGTCTCACCTGTTCACCTAAGACAACAGTCAGTTAATATCCTCATCCATGCAAGCTACAGCATCCAACACACAGGAGCCTGTTCACAAACTGCATTTTGTGGTAAATGAAATAGTGCTAGAGCAGTACCACAAAATGCAATTCAACAACTACAGGGGGAGACCACCACCTCGGGCTCCCCTATCTTTTCTAAGTGTAGATTTCTACTATGGGAGAGACCTCTGCACCTATACATCTACATTCTAGTAGTAAATGTTGTAGGGACAAGTGGGGAGTGGCTGGAAAATAGGGAATACATACCATAAAATGGAAGAGGGTTAGGGAAATTTAAAAGGAAGGGTTCAATGAGGTATAGGCTACTACAAACACCTTCCCCTCCAAACGAGTAAGCTCATTGCTAACCACAAAATACAGTTCTAAAGAGTTCCTACAGCCAGTCCTAAAGGAAACATACCTGTAGTAAATATACTCCAGCCCAGCATTGGAGTAAGTCAAATACAACACATGGCCCCTCACAAGAACTGCTAAACACTCACATAAAATAAGAAAGGCATGGGCTTAAAGTTACACCCCCTTGGGACTACTGTTAAATAATCAAAATTATTTTGAATTTCAACACCTTCACCCCTTGTTCCTCAAGAGACTTTGGCATCCATTGCAACTAAAGCACCAAGATAATGAAAGAACATATTGTAACACTACTCAAGACTCTAGACATCAGGCAGCACATCATTACACCTGCTAAATCTGAATGCAACACTCCCAACCTCTTTATGATAACTGACTAGACCACTATGCAATTTTCTTTTCCAACTGCCACATAGCACTACTCCTTGACTGAATTCCTTTTTACTGCCCCCCAGAAGCAATGCACTAGCCACTTGAACACCCACAAGTCAGCATCATAAGTAAACATAAACACTCAGTAAACAACACAGCCATAAAAAAATATAACCCAATACACCATACAAGCTCAAGCCCTCTGCGCCATAGTACACCAAAGAAATAGTAGAGAACACACAAACCATGGGAAGACAAGAAAAGAAATGGAGATGGACCAGTGCCCTTGACGACCTTACTCAACTCAAAGAATTTCCCTCAATGCCCACATCCCTCATCAACCAGTCCAAAGCCACCTTCTACAAGATAAAGTGACCAGCAGAGGCAAAAATCTCTTCATGCTTGTCAAGCATTGCTTTTGATGTAATGCTTCCCACAATAAATTGCATAAATTTAACATATAAACCACCATCAATCACTCTGGGAAGAGAAATAAATCCGGGCCTACATCAACAGCTCGAATCAGAGTTCCAGCGCACTTACACTCCCACTTTGCTCTAGCCTTCAAACCTCTCTTATACACTGGACTAACCATCATCCTCTACAAACTCAAGGCTGCGGTTCATAAGGATGACATTCTACCATCTTCCATTATGAAATTTCTTAATGGATAAGTTCCAACAACCATCCTCAACATCATCATTACTTCACTCAGCCAACTAACTATCCCAGACATCCTCAAAACACATCTGTTCCACTCTCTACTGAAGAAACTACCCTTGACCCAGGCAACCTCACTTACTTTCCTTTCATTGTAATAGTCACAAAGAAAGCAGTAGACATCCAACTACAGGATCAGACAGTCAAGGACTACCTCTAATATATTTACAAATACAGGTTCAGACCTCCTACCACAAGGAGATAACCATGAAGCAAGCAGTTCATAATCCCTTCCTTATCAATTACAACAAGCGCACGCGCGCCTCGCGCAGCAGGGGGAGGGGGCCTGCGCGATTCATTTGCGGGAGTCAAGCGGCTGGCGCCGCGATAATTGATAACATATGGCACCAGCCGCTCGCTCCCGCAAGTGAATCTCCACACATGCACCCGTTGCCATTGAAAGCAATGGAACGCGTGCACGTTTTTGGCCGCAAAGCTGTGCCGATGACTAAAGGTCTCTCCTATGCAGCTCATGCGCGCTGCGTAGGCGAGACCTAAAAATGGCCCCTGCCTCTCAATCCTGCTACACTTCTCACCGACCTTTAACACAATTGGTAATCAAACACCAAACAACTTGGAAGCTCAACCCAATGAAGACCTAATTTCTCCCTTTCTCCAACAATCCCAAACAGCATTTGAGTTACGTCTGGGTAATTAACTTAAATCTCAATGGCTACCCCAAGCTGAAGGAAAGTAAAAAAACAAAAACTTAACAGCCACACTTGATATAGACTTCTTCTTCAAGCAGCACATCACTAAGAAAACCAGGACAGCATGGTATTGTTTCTACTGAAAATATTGAAACCCTTCCTAAGCAAAACCTCCTTCAGATCAGCACTCCAATCCTTGGTCCTCTCCAGCCTGGATTGAGGCAATACTTTGCCCAACAGCCTCACTTACTCTACATTACGACCTTGAAAGGAATCCTATGGCTCAACTATTTTATCATTATTTGAAAAGTAGCTCCAGCTATAATATCTTGTCACTCTTTAGAATATCCACAAGGAGAAAAAATGCATTCTCTTGTGGCACAAAAGTGGAAACACCAAACACACGCACAATACCGACACACAGGAAATGTAGACCATGGCAATCAGATTTCAATAGTTAGACTGAAAAAGCTTACAAGTGGTTTAAAGCTAAATTTGAAGAATTAGTTGTTCCATTAGAAACCCACTTTTCAATGTCCTTTAAAAATTAAAACTGTTTACCTCTGCTACCACTGGAGGTAGGACCCTCTGTCATCTCTTGTCCTTCACCGATTCCAAAGTTGGTCTCAAAAGATTTATCCCTCTTGCCCACAGGAACGTCTATATAGACCTGCTAAAACATATCCATAGTTTCATCTTCATGGTTTCATTTTGATCCATCCCTTTTAAGTAAGGCAATTTTTTGCCTTACCTTTCATGATGTCAAACTCTGTATTTTTTTTTTTACTATACCCACAAGAACATGGTTGACTTTACCATGAATGTTTTCCATACAGTACTGAGATCGTATTACTTTCCAGCTGAATGGGATAATTGATAAATAGAATTGTTTGTACTATTTTTAGCAAACCTCTTCACTTTTGGCCTTAGCCGTAGTTACGTTGCAAATGAATACTACTAGATGTAATTTTTCTCCTTCCTATCATGAAAGTTGGAAAAAAGGGTTTTCTTTTTGGATATTCATGTTTCTATCTTAGGTAAGATGACTGAATAGCTGGGTTTAGTTTGGCCAAAGGGACTACAGAAGACAATACATGTTTAATATACTTCACATCTCGGGTATGATTCTCATCTGACAAGGCAAGGGAACTCTTTTATGAGCCATGATCAACCAGTGAATTTTTCTTTCCACCGTCAATTGTTCTTAAACCTAAAGTTTTTCATATTTAATAAAATACCAAAAAAGGGTTCTCTTCAAGATCCATCTGTGTTACCCATTCATACATAAGTGTTTCATACACTGACCCAAGTTTCAGAACACGATCTGACCAGAATACTCCTTGTTGCACAAGATTTTGAACAGGTGAGATAATTTGCACACATAACTTAGTTTGTATGAACTAATAACCGTAGTGCTTTCTACAAGGCTTTGTTCTGATACCATCTACTTGGAACCTTTTTAAATACAGTGAATACATGAAAACATTGCTAGTGGACTTAGGGATGGATAGGACATAATCAATTGATATCTTGCAGAGTGTCCATAAGAAATTGAATGTCAAATCAAATGACACCTGAACTCCTTGAGCAATTTGATCACTCTTTCTTGCTTGCATGGTGTTGTGCAGGATTCCAGCAATTTAGATGAATTTTGTGTGTGGCCTTATCTAGCTTAGGAACCTCTGAACTTGAGTGGAGTGCATAGGACAGCAGAGTAGTTCAGGATTTTCTCTTAATCAGGTCTAAAAAGTGTGTTTCTTAAAAAATAAGATGCAGCTGTACATTTGTACTTTGAGATGGGATGGGATACATGATGATACTCAGGACAGTAAAGGAGTTGTAAATGTTTGACAACACTTTTTGTCTAGGATGCCATATAAGAAATGGACACATGAGTTTGCTAAATAATAAACCAATGCTGAAAAGTCACCTAGAGTACTGTAACTTCTCCACTGTTCCTCTTTCTCTTGCTTACAGATGTGAATGAATGTGATATGGGTGCCCCTTGCCAGCAGCGTTGCTACAACACATATGGCACTTTCATTTGCCGGTGTAACCAGGGCTTCGAGCTGGACCGAGATGGCTACACCTGCAATGGTCAGTGAGCTTAATCAATCATGGTTTTACCCAGAAGTAAATTATATGTCCCATGTCAGATGTAATAGCCTTGGGGCTTTAAAGCAACCCTTACAGCTACCAACATCAGAAATAAGGACTGGGAATCTCGGGCACAGTTGGGCTGTGCCAATAATTTGAAAAGTTGCTCCGTTCTTATGATTTACTTGCAAGGTGGCTGAGACTGCAGAAAGATGTATTTAGAGGAATAGGGTCACAAAAGATGTTCTTATTTTGTTTTCATTTGAGATTAATAATGGATGAGGGTTTTTTTCTGTATAAACCGGAGGCAAAGAAATATGCACACACTAACCAATCCTGTATGTCTTTTTTCCTTCACATCCTCCAACAGATATTGACGAGTGCAGCTACTCCAGCTACTTGTGCCAGTTTCAGTGCGTGAATGAGCCAGGACGGTTCTCTTGCGTTTGCCCTCAGGGATATCAGCTGTTGGGTACAAGACTTTGCCAAGGTACGGGGGTTCTTTTAATTGAACCAGTGTTATTTTATGGTTCATTTTTTTATTCACCCTCAGATACGAAACCCTTTTAAGAGAAGAAGGTAACTGAACCAGCAGTCTGCTCTGAAATGGAGAAATGAGAATGCCTTTAAGAACACATGTACTGTCACTCCCTGCAAGTCTACCTGAATGGCTCAACTTGAATGGCCTTCTGCGTCATGTGTATTACGAACTCAAACAATCGTGTGTTTTGTTGGGAGTGAGAAGTATCCACTGGGAAGTAGATATGCTGCCCCACATGTCAAGCATTTTATCTCAGATTATAAAGATTTTTCAGTCTCTTGCCCTAAAAAGTTAAACTCTCAAAGACAAATAGAAATCTTAAGAGTCATATCTGAAATAAATACTGTATCAAAGCCTTGTCTGCTAACATCACCAAACCAATTCATTTTCTTAATCAGATCTCGACGAGTGTGAATCTGGCACCCATCAGTGCACTGATGGGCAGAACTGTGTCAACTTCCATGGTGGTTACAGCTGTGTGGACAAGAACCGCTGCCAGGAGCCATATGTGCAGGTTTCAGATAAGTAAGTCAAATGTAAATTGCCAGTAGAGGCTAAGTTATTTATCAAAATATTGGATTGTGGTGTTTAATCTTGAAGTAGTCTGTGTCAACTAGTTACCACACTTACAGTCAGCAATTAGTCATGGGTCCATGTAGAAAGCTGCAGCCCTAGTACTTTCTTTCTGTCGCCTAATTGTTTAACTTTCCATCTCTCTAAGAGACTGCAACACAGCAGGCTGCTGTTGGTATTTTAGGCACTGCGTAGGAGACCAGAAAAACTGCTCTCAAAAGTGTGTGTCGTACATGGTGTACATAAGCATTGCGCATAATGGAGGGAGTGCAAAACTCTATAGTGGGTGTTCTAAGAGCAAGAACTCCATGGAAATGCTCATTGGATGAAATAGAGGGGAGAATCTACCCTCTGATATAGAGTATTAAAGGAGGTATGGGGCCACAGCACTAATAGTGGCATTTACTATACAGGGTGGCAAAAGCACTGAAGAACAAGTTATTTACCTTTGGTAGCGCTCATTCTGGTGAATATTCTATCCTCTTTTTGTTCAATTATGTTTATTGACATTTTAAGAAAATCAGTACAAATCCACGAATCGATAATACATGCACAACCAAAACTGTAGTTTCCGACAGTACAATCATAATGAATTGCAGTAGGTGCTGAGCAGCCCTTTTTAATATTGCATATTACATTTGGCTATAAATTTATCTCTCCTAATTTATCCCAAAAGGTTTCTCTCAAACATCTCAAGGAAGTATGTTATTGGCAAGGGGGAGGGGGTACATTATTTTGGCAATCATATCCCCCCAGGTTACCAAGTCCTCCGTGACCCTGTCATATCTGCAGGTGGTCTTAATGTGCTATTCATCTCCTAGCACCCACTGCAGCAAGTCCTTCTTCCAGACTCTCCTCTGGAGTTCGGGGTACAGCCAGTGTATGGCTATAGGGCATTTCGATAGTACTACCCAAAGTGCCACCATTCAATGGTTTCATTTTTAGTTTTTTCCAGTAGTGCAGTATTTCCAGTAGGCATAGTTTTATTGTTCCCTCCAGGTCCAATCCTAGTAGGTGTGATAAAGCTCGAATCACTATCTCCCAGAAGTCTGCAAGCGGCTGGCAGAATAATGTGTAAGAAGTCCACCGAAGACAGCCCACATCTACCATAACCAGTTGGGCTTCAGGGTATACCTTAGCGAGTTTTTTGTGGGCATGTATTTTCTCTGTAAGAAATTGACCTGTTCATGTGCTTTTTAGGTCTCGCCTGACCCAGCGCATGCGCTGGTCTGGCGAGACTTATTGAGAGGGCTCCAAAAAGTGCTACCAGGCCAGCCTAGAGCTACAGTGCATGTGTGCGGGCGCGCGCGCCGCGCTTTACCCCAATAACTTTCACTTTGGCGGCCGGACGGCCGCTTTGATGTTTGATCGCGATCACTTTCACGGCCGCTTGTTTAAGCTGTCTCCATCATGTACAGAGTTTTCTACCCCTGCACCCCGTGTGGCTCTGTTTCCCAGTTGCTTCCCTCCATTGCGTTCCCCCAATGCAGCCCCTCCACTCTCCGTTGATTTTGTTGGTGTTACCCCCACCACCTTCCCTCGTGTTGCTTCAGCCCCAGTGGTCGAAGTGGGGAAAAAAAAAGTAGGGGAACTGTGGGCGGAGACTCAGGGGGCGGGAATAACCCAAGGATTAGATTAGTGGGCGGAGTCGGAGGTGTGGCTAGAAATAGCAAAACATACCAATTTTTGAACGTTTGGCATTTCACTGACCAGTTACAGCTTATAACGTTATTTAATTCAAAGAATCAATAAACATGTTTATTTGAGGTTTAATATATAAGTTGTTTATATTTAATTCATTTACAATGTGGGACATGTTTCCAATCACAGAATATTCCAAATACGCTTATAAGTGTCTCCGAGCCATGCAGTTTCTTTCATCTGCACTTCTCCTCCCTTTTTCTAACCATTTCTGAACATAAAATTCAGGTTTAAATTCTATGACAGGTGGCCCCACGATATTTATGAACATTGTAGAAGACAGACGATTGATTGATATTCTGTTCCACAGTGGTGTGAGCACATCATTCATTACACTAAAGCCCCGTTCACATTCAGCAGTTGAGGTACAAAAGGTGTTTATAATGTGCATTAATGGTTTCAGGCTTTCAGAGATGCAATTTTTATTTTGTTTGTACTCTCTGAAACCAAGGATGTACTGCCTGGTATCAAATACATGCAACCTGCTACAAAGGTTTTGTAATTCTCCCTCACCGTATAAGATGTCTACTGGATCTGGCCAATAAACTGGTTGTAGGAGTTTCATTCTATGTACTAACTCTTTGTATTCTATTTCATCATTGTTTGTGGTTGTGCATCTAGAAACATTTGATGCATTAGACATTGTCATCCTTTTTCGCAGGTTATTTGCTAAGCTCCTAAAGAACTGTGCCCTATTGATGCTAACACAGCCTTTGTTCTGTTGCAGTCCTACACCAGCAAACTGCATCCGTTCAGCAGCATCTAATGCAGTTGTAGCAAACAAAGGGCCCAGGTGCATCAGCCATTGATTCAAACACTAAAATCTGCATCTGTATTGAACGATCGGCCTCATATCTGGTTTAACAACTTTGGTCCCCAGATTGGTGCCTGAACAGGATGAGGCTGAGATCATACCAGATGGTTGTATGAACACTGGTGATTTGGGCCAAATTATTGAGGTTGGTACTACGGAGGGAGATACCCGAGGTACCATTAGTGGGAGTACGATCAGAGCAGGTATATGTTCCAGGATGGTGTGCTGGAATGTGGCTGGTCTGAAATCTAAAAGTAGGGACCCGGGTTGGAACTCCTTTATTAATAGGTATGATATCCTATGTTTTCAGGAAACCTGGTGCAAAGATAATATTGATTATGAGGGGTTCGTTTCATACAACCTGCCAGCATATGGAGAGGGACCGGGAAGAGCTAAGGGGGGTTTACTCACCCTTGTATCGGTCCACCGCCAGATGACGGTGATAAAATATGTGCCGGTAGGTGACCTAATACAGATGATTTGGATCCGAGAAGGTAAAAGTCGTAATATCCTTCTGATCAATTACTATAACAACATTTTTGATAGCACCAGGGGCAGACTTGTTACCGAATTGACCAATGCTATTGAGAACCTAAGTTCGAATTCTCATGAAGTATTTGATATCATCTGGTGTGGGGATTTTAATGTCTCATTATGTGAATTACTATCCACAAAAGCATGTGGGGTTACAAATAATGCTGGATGGGAGGCCCCACATTTTGGGCATGATATGTATGGGGAAAAAGTGAATACATTAATGGGGTGCCTTGACCTGGAAATTTTGGACTGTTGCAGGGATAGTAATGGTTCACCTATCCCCACATTTAGGAATTGGCGCGCCAATTCTGTAATTGATCATGTGTTGGTATCCTCCAGTATTGCCGATTGTTTTGGTCCACTCGAAATTGAAATAATGGATACCAGCGATCATAACTGTATTATTGTGCCCATGACTTTGTGGGAGGAGAATGATGTAGGGATAGGGGCTACGGTTGAAAACATTGAAGCGCACCGGGTTAATGGGGTAAGGTTGAGGTGGATAGGTGCTAAAGCATCTGAATTAACCAAGTCTATTATCATGAAAAATTTAGCAGACATTGTCTTTATTTTAGAAAATAGATTAGATCATGAACGGGTCTTATCTAGTTTTAAAGATATCAACATTGCCATTAACGACAAGTTCACAAGCGGTAGTAGGGGCAGCAAAAAGTCTGGCTTTGTTTGGTTCGATAAAACCTGTTCTGCTGCCCTGACCGACCTTAAGCAAGCTCTAGCAATAAGACCTAGGGACAAAAAATTAGTAACTACTCTGAGGCTAGAATACAAAAAGGCTATTAAAGCACGGAAGAAGGTTCTGCAGCTACAAGCGTGGGAATCTCTTAACGAGGCTGCAGAACTTTCGAATTCTGGATTATTCTGGACAACAGTCAATTCCCCGTTCCTTAAGGAGACAAATATGCCTGAGTTAACAGCAAATGTCTCCTGTGAAGGGTGGATTACCCATTTTTCAAGTATTTTTGACTCAAATAAAAATAGTAATGTCGGGTCAGATAGCTGGCCTATTATACCATTAGATATCACTGTGGAAGAAGTGGAAAGAGGGATAAGGGCAAGTAAGGGAGGAAAGGCCCAAGGCCCGGATGGGGTTCCAAGTGATGTATATAAGGAGACGCCAGAAGTATGGGGCCCGTTGTTGGCTGTTGTTTTTAACGCCGCGGTCTGTATAGACCCCCCGCTAACTTGGGAGGAGTCTATAATTGTACCTATATATGAGAAAGGATCTAGGTCCGATGCAAAAAATTACCGTCCAGTTTCATTATTGGATGCTTCAGTAAAAGTTATGAGTAGGATTATGCTGGTTAGACTGGAAGAATGGGTAGAACAGGATCATATTCTGACAGATAGCCAATATGGTTTTAGGAAAGGTAGGGGTACACTCGATCAATGCATTAATCTAGAATTATTGATCGGGAAATACAGCGAAGCCAAATCTGGCCATATTTATATGTGCTTTGCTGATTTAAGTAGCGCCTTCGACATGGTCGACCACTCTATTTTATGGCCGACCCTGTTGGAATTAGGGGCGCCAAAGGGCATAATTTATTTTCTTGCCAGAATGTACGAGAGATTAAAAACATGTGTACGTTTTGGTAGGAAGGGTGAATGCACCAGGAACTTTAGCGTTAAACGCGGTATAAGGCAGGGTTGTGTTTTAGCTCCTCTTTTATTTATTTTATTTATAAATAATGTTGATGCAATTTTAAAAGAAGTACCCGCAGATGCTCCAATGATTAACGGTACCCCCGTTCCGGTGTTATTATACGCCGACGATGCTGTATTGCTGTCAAGAACACCGATAGGGTTACAACGATTAATGGATAGTTTTGCTTCTTTTATTAAAGCTAAAAACTAGTCATCAATAAAAGCAAAACTTATACAATGATCTGTGGCCCAAAGAAAATTAAACATGCAGCAAAAGGGTATTTTATAGACAAGTTAAAAGTACAG
Source organism: Triturus cristatus (assembly GCF_964204655.1). Classification (NCBI taxonomy): domain Eukaryota; kingdom Metazoa; phylum Chordata; class Amphibia; order Caudata; family Salamandridae; genus Triturus; species Triturus cristatus. The sequence continues at coordinate 724,960,513 of NC_140592.1, read as the reverse complement.
CAGGTGGACAAATTCTGTTATTTAGGCATAACCTTTGCTGAGGATAAAAAGTGGACACATGAATTTAATAATATACGCAATAAAATGGCTAGAAATGCACACGGAATTTTTAGATTTGCCCAGAAAATTGGGGATCGTAGGACCAGAGATATGGTAAAAATTTATCAGGCTAGATGTGTTTCGATTGCATTATATGGGGCAGGAATTTGGGGTTACAGTGGCGTACATGAATTGCAACTGGAACAGAATTCTTTCCTTAAAAAAGTTTTGTGTTTACCCACTTCGGCCTCCAATGCATTATGTCATCTTGAATTAAATGTTAATTATTTATCCGATCTTTTGTCACTTAGACCTTTGATGTTGTGGAGATCAATTTGGCTGAATGAAGAAAAATCTTTCACTAGGTCTATAATCCAGGATTGTATGCGATTAGACAAAGCTATAGCAATACCCTGGATTAAATACATTATTATGTGTTTTTCGGATATTTTTAACCTGAATATTGTAACTGATCCAAACGCTGTTTTATCGATCCCCAAGATTGAGTTGAAAAGGGTTTTTCTGGCCTATGCCGAGAGGAAAAGAACAGTAATTGCAGGTTCTTTGTCCACTGTTATGTTTTACAACAGATATTTGTCCATGGATGGATTTCCCGTCTATCTAACTCTTGTTACCAGACCAACACATAAATTTGTACTAACCAGATTGAGATTTGGAATAGTGCATCATCTGGTGGCACATCCTGTAATGAGTAAATACCCTATAGGTCCTTGTAGATGTGACGGTTTTTCCAAGCAGAGCACAATGCACTTTATATTATTTTGTAAGCTGTACTCTAACTTTCGTGTTATCCTGCTAAAGCCTATGTTTGTTAAATATGGTACACGTACGGTTGAGCAGGCTATGAAACTGATTTTTAACCTACAATCTGCTGATATTTGTTTTTATATTGCTTCCTTTTTAAACAAATGCATTAACTTGAGGAAAAGTATGTGTTTTTTAGATGTAGACATGTAATTTTAAGGTGTAATTAATGCTTTTAATTATTAATATTGTCTATGAAGTGAGATCATGTCTGCTATAAGTGTTCATGTTTTGTATTCATGAATGTGATTGTGTTTCCTTTTATGGACATTAATTTGTTCCGAATAAAGCTGAATTGAATTGAATTGGTCATATCACGCCGCTGCAGCCTTCTGGATAGGTCACCCAATTCTGTGAGAGCATCATATAAAATGCCCATATTTTCAAGAAACACCAGGGAGGTTAATAAACGGTTTAAACCAGCATATTTCCTCTGCTCAATGTCACTCCTCGTTGAGTCTTCGGAAGATTCCATGAAATGTTTAATAAGTCCTTTGTAGTTATTCCAAACAGCTCTCACAGATCTTTCACTTGAGGACACCCAACGTACATCTAGCACCTTTCCAATTGCCAGAAGTCTTACTTCTACCTCCAGAGCACATTCCCCAAGCTCTCTCTGATTTTTCGGAGAGGCATGGTAGGTGGTATATAGTTTATCAAAAAAACATTTGAGCTGATTAATGCCTGCGACTTCTTTACAAACATCACCCACAGCAAGCTCCAGCTTGTGGTTAGCACAGTGCCATACACTCAACTGTGGATATTTCAGTTTCAGAAGAGTTGCCACACCGGATTTCCTACCTATCATATTGGAAGCACCATCTGTTACAAGCTGAACCAAATGACTTTTTAAATACTCATCAGTAAAACCGTGTCTCTCTAAGCATGCAAGTAAGGTATCTAAGATTAGATCTGCTGCTGTGCTTGGCAACTCAACAAGGTCCAAGAAAAAGGTCAGTGGCTCATTGTGTTTATCAATACATGCTCTTACACAGATAATTAGTGTGGTCAATTTACTATTTGTGAGCTTAGGGACATATTTATGGGAATGGTGGCGCAGGGCAGCACAGCAAGTTACTTTGCTGCGCTGCCCTGCGTCACAGGGAAAGGGTGGGAATGTGCCGTATTTATCCAATATGGTGCATTCCGGTCTTTTCCCCCTGCACTGGCGCCATTTCGACAGCCTGGCTTCAACGCAGGCACACTTGCCCCATGGTGCAAGGGTGCCTCCTTTGCATGCAGGATTGTTTTTGTGCAGGAAGGGGCACCTTCCTGTACAAAAACAATCTTGAGAGGCTTTTTCATCTTTCTATGTGGGCTGCAGAATAAAGCACAGTTTGAAAGAGGAAAAAGCAAGGAGAAATAAAGATATTTCTCCTAGTTATGCCTCCTCTGGGGCAGCGCAAGATTTTGCCGCATTCCCAGGATTACAAGTCCTTGTAAATCTATGAATGCGTCAAAAACCGTGGGGGTTGTGTGGGAGACTTTTATTATTGCAGGAAAACTACTGCGTGACAAAGCCACTGCTGCTCTAGGGTGTGCTGCTTTGTAGACCTGCCCGCAAGACTGGTGGTGAACCTGGGTATGAATTGTGGTGGACAGGGCTTCAAGTTTACCCAACTGGCCACCGGTAGGGTTCACCTGCTGGTGCTAAGAGACCAGGGCTTCTAAGGTCTAGTGGGGCCTTCTAAAGTCTATCATGGGTGCTCCCTCAGGAGTGGTCTGATGGACAAGGCATGAAGGCTGAACCAGGTTCCCCAGTTTCAAATTTGGTAGCTCTGGCCATAATGCCACATCCTATCCCCACCGAACACCCTTCTGCCCCACTGAGTGAAACTCGCACTGTCTTCACCTACAACCCAATTCTGCCCCATTATAAGCACCTGGATGTGACTCATTTCAAATTATGCAGTGCCTGAAAAAAAGTAACAACATTCTGGGAAAAGCAAATACTCATAGGGAATGCAGGATTATGTAAAGCATGCGAAATATAAGCAGGAACGACATGTTACCTTAACGCTTTTACTCTCGTTCAGAAATCAATGAGTATTTTTTGTCTCAAACATTGAGGACACGAATATAGGGCTCCTCCTGTACACATGTGTTAAGCAGGGCTCAGAGACAAAGGAACTCTTCAAGAAAATCTGATCTGACTCACGGAAACCCACAAGGGCTCCTTCTTATCCACAAATTGAGCACTCTTGATTGTCAGCGCCAGGATGCCTGTTAGGTGAGAGTGCGCTTTACAAGTGAGATAAATAAATAAATAATTCTTATTCATGTCAGCCAGCTAGCTGCTCAAACATAGTATAGCACATATATATTCAAGTGTCCTGCAAAGAAGAATGAGTGTGAGTAAGTAAATGTGGGTGTGAATGATTGAGTGCCTGAATGTAACTGAGCATGAGTGAAAGAGTGTATGTCGATGAAAGTGAGAGAAAGTGAGTGAGAAGGAGTCACGTAGAGTAAGTGAAACTGTAAGTTAGAATGAGGTAATCAGAGTAGGAAAAAGTGGTGAGACTGAGTGAGTGAGAATGTGATACCGAATGTTGAAGAGTGAGTGCAAGTGAGCAATTTTGAGTAAAAGGGAAAGTGAATGAGAATGAATAATGGGGGTAGTGAGCCTAAGTGATATAACATGTGAGCAAGCAGGACAAAACACAGGCCTTGGCAAAGTGGAGGTAAATATTTAGTTATGGGAGGAACATATTGTGCATCTTGAAAAAAAATGTGGTCAACTCCTGGGGATGTTGTCTTGGCACAGTAATGGCTTTTGAGAGAATTTGTGTAAAAATGGGGTGTTGAAAATAAAATGCAGTATTTGACCCTATAGTTTTTTTTTCAAAATTATCTTGGGAGTAGCAACACCCAGACTGCAAATCCTCCGGGCCCTCCTTTATCTCTTCTTAGTCTTACAAGGCCCAGTAAATCGCACTCTTTTCCAAATCTCTTTCTAAATATTATCACTCTCAAAATCTGTTTTTTCTATGTAATTTTCCTTTGATGGGAAAAGGAGGTTTCTGAGGTGGTAGTATCAGGCAAGTGACACTACTAGGGCTCCCTCTGTTCGAGCCTTCATGGAGGATCCCTCTTCATTGCTACCTCCACCTGACCCCAGACTCCGCAACGCACTCCCTTACAGGCTTGATTATCCACTACTCCTCTCCAGTGCACCTTATCTCACAGCTGACCTTGGGCCCCAGCCCCATATCAGGCACCATCGGGCCCCACTTTCATTTTTCCCGGTAAAAACATTAGTAAAATCACCTTAAAACTTAAAACATTGAATATAGCAGTAAATATAATTAGCACACACTTTAAAGTATGTTCCACAGTAGCCCTTATGACCCGACTGCTAATTAAATAAACAAAAACAGAAAGGCCATGACAAGGCCGGCTTTAGCGCTGATGCGAAAGTCTTTTTTGGCGCCACACCAATAATCACTGCCATACGCCACAAGTGCTCCTCATCTCCCCATAGCCCCTCCCCCTCATGACCTCCTCCTCGGATTCCCCCACTGCCACCCTCCACCAGTGCCCCTCATTTCGCTGTAGCCCCTCCCCCTCCTGACCTCCTCAGAATCCCTCACTACCATCCTCCAGCAGTGCCCCTCATCTCTCCCTAGCTCCCCCTCCTCCCCCCTCCACCCATGACCTCTTCCTCGGATTCCCTCACTGCCACCCTCCAACAGTGCCCCTCATCGCTCCATAGCCACTCCCACTACCTCCTCCTCGGATTCCCTCACTGCCACCCTCCAACAGTGCCCCTCATCTTTATGTAGCCCCTCTCTCATATGCATTTCATTTGTTGTGTAGCGCTACTCATATCAGTGTAGTGTGTGTCAGTACTTTACACCACGCACACATTATACAGCACACATTATACAGAGACAACGAATCATACAAGTATGTAAATCAGCCTACAGGGAATGTTACATAAACCAATGAGGATTACAAGGTGTATGAATCACATGTCATCCATACTGGTGGGCAGTTCTTTTAAGAGGGTTTGGTCTGGAGAAGCACAAACTGAGGATTTAAAGAGTACTCCAGTGGTTAGGGGTTGGCTTTACTGATAAAAATGTATATCTGCCCAAAGATACTCATTTTAGCAACATTAGAATAATGAAAGACTGGGGAAGTTCTAACTATATCACAAAACAAAAAACGCGAAGTTCTAACTATATCATTCAGGTTTGCATACAGCTCTTTGATGACAGTTCATTGGTCACTGTCCTATGTTAGGATTGTAACTTCTGAACTGCAAGTAACACAAGGATCTCTGTCACAATGACAGTAACCCACTGAGCTTCCACATAAAATACAGTTCATCTGCACTTAACTACTAACAGAGAAATTATTGCTCTCCAGCAGGATCATTAATCCCCAGCGTTATCTGGGCATTTTTTTATTGTCCTATTGTTGTCCTGCATCAGCCATGATAACGATAAAAACGGATTAAAGAAGCACACACAAAGTACATGTCCTGCTGCGCCTGTGCAGAATTTAAAAAGAAAAACAAATAGTGACACATTCTCCTACCTACTCCATTAGTCAATCTTAGTGTCGCAGCCTGAAGTGATAAGCAGCTGCAGGGGTTGGGAAAGGTGAATCAAAATAAACAAACTTCTTTTCTCCTGCGCTGCAGAGAAAAAGAATATCCAGGCAGCGGGACAGTAAGCAAGGGTTACCGCGGCCAAAGAAAGGATGTGTCGCCTTTCGCCATGCCCCTGGTGGAGATGAAGGGGTGAAAAAATAAACAAAGCCTCGTTAACATGTAAATAGTCTTTTAAAGACCTGTGAAGTACTCAGGTACGGCTGCGATAATCTCTGAAACTGTGTGTGCGCGCGCCCGGGCTTTGAAGCACTTTGAGCCCCATGGCGTTTCGCGCCTGCCTTCAAGCCCTTACTAGAACCGGGCCTGAATTAGGGCAGTCCCGGGACGCTTTTTTCAAATCAAGAAGTAGGGGAACGGACTAGCATAATTTTTAAAAGTAGGGGCACGCCGTGCCCTTCCGTTCCCCCCCACTTCTAACACTGTTCAGCCCAATCAGTGCGTAAAAAACGCAATTGCACAATTTCTTTTTAGTTACCTACCCAAATCCGAATGATAATTAAATGTGAAAAAACCAGCGGTGCCTTTTTGTAGGCGCGCACATGCATGGTGCGTGCGCCTACAAAATGACACGGCGCTAACTTCGAAGATTCTTTTTCTATAAACTTGATCTCCGCTGCACAGGTCCAAAAGCCATAACGAGACCTTTTTAGCTTTACCAGTGCTTGTTTTGAGAATCTGGTCACCCTACATAACATCCAACATACACAGTACTTGTAACCCATTTCCTGACCGCTGTTTTTCTCAACTTTTTTTCCACAGTTGACTAACACTGTACAAAGATCGGCATCACGCAGAGTCCTTCTTTCCTTTCACTCGTTCCCTAACGTTCGGGCACGCACAATGAAGCACGTTTAATTACATAACTTTTGTAGCATGGAACACTTCAAGCTCCGCAACGAAGGAAACTTTTTAGCAAAGACTTGGGTAAGCGAAAACCTTGGGGCATGTGGAAATAACACGTATCATCAGCTCTTTTTGATCATTAATATCATTTCTTTTTAGATTTCGAAATTTAGCGCTTTGCAACGCCGGACACACTATATACTTAATTTTGACAAAACGGCAGGGATTCAGTATTTCAGAGGTCAGTCTGCATTTTTGCATATCACTATCTGGCAGTAGGTCACGATCGTGGTAGATAACTCGCGAGCACTTACTATTCACTGATCTCGGTTGTGCACTTTCTCTTTTCAGTATCGGTTTGGCAACCAATCCGGGTTTCAATCTGTCTTTCATGTGCTTTTCAGTTGCATGTTGGGAGATGGAGTTCCTCTACATAGACTCAGTCAAATGTCAGCTTCTCAGCTGCAACCGAAAATCCGACACTCAATACTTTACAGCCAAATTCTCTTTAATCTGCTGGGCAACGGCATCAAATGAGGTGCTCACGCCCCAAGCAGTTCCGACTTCAACAGCAGCAAATGTGATTTAGGACAGAGGGGACACACAAGCAGACAGCTCATTGTTTTAGGTCTTGCTGTTTTACCACTGTTTAACGAAAACAGCTTTGCTCTTAATGAGACTTCTAGATAACTGATGTGCCGCCTACATTCCATGCATTGGAACCAGGAAACTTGACTTTTAATCCCGGCTTCCCCAACTATCAGCACCGTGTGATGTTGGGCAGAGCAGCTTCTCTCTGGTTGCTTTTGCTCCCTGAGCTGCCAGAATATGCACTTGTGGAAACAATCCGCCTACCCCTGTTTTAGTTCTAGGTAAATCATCAATTATTCTGTTGAGCACAGAAGCGCCCAGAGGGGGTTATGTTTGCTTTTGAGCGTTATAAATCTTTTCTCTCCTCCCCCCCCCACTCTTTTCCACCAGTGCATGTCTCTTCCCATGCATTCTATATGTTTATTCACTTTGCTGCACAGACCGCAAACCTATTTTAACAAAACACCTTCTTGGCACTGTCTGGAGCAGAAAGACAGATCGTTGAATGGGGGGGACCCCTGCCAAGGTGGGGTTGTGCCTTTCTGGCAAGTAGTTGTAGAAGCTGGCACAGATGGCGAGGACTTGGCTTGACTGCCCCCAGCTGGCACTGAACACACACCCTCCCTGCCAGCATAGTTTTAGTGTGTAATTCTGCCCCCCCCCCCCGCCCGGAAGGCTTCTCGACGCTTTACGGTGAGCAGTTTGCAATGGATCAAACCAGGCATGCAATGCCCATTGGGATCAAACGGCTTCAGTACCCCTCCCCCATCGTGTGTGGAAGCCCGGGCTGAGACAGCTTCCCGGGCACACACACAGCCGCACCCGAGTACTTCACAGGTCTTTAAAAGACCATTTGCTTGTAAATGAGGCTTTGTTTTTTTCCCGCCCCTCCTAGAGCCCCTGCATCTCCACTGGAAGAGTCAGCCCCCCCCCAATTTTTTTTTCTTAGTCCTCCCCCCCCCCCCCCCGGAAATTTGCCTCTAGTTGCGCCCCTGGATCAAACATAGTGAAGGGGCAACTGAGCAGTGGGTAAACGGAAAGAAAGGCAAGGGTATTTAAAGGCGCCCAAGGCCTGTAAGGGGGCCAGGGGGAAGGTGTCGCAAGAGCAGAATTTGAGGTTTCTTATTTTCTAGATTTGATTCATGGCAGTTTGGATGGTATGTTTTTTCGAATTTCTTGCTGAGAGTTAAAGAATACATTTTCTGAACATTACCCAAAGCGCCTAGAGGCAATTCTGTTTGTTTCGCGAGGCTTGCAAGACCAATTCATCAGTGTAACCACAATTATAACGCAAGTCTGAGACAAGGGCCCTACAAGTCATTTTGGGAGTGTTCCATCACATATCATTTTTTATCAAAGATTGTTGTCTTTACTTTTATTTTCACTATTTATATCTGTGCGTATATGGTAGGACCTATGGAATAGATCTGAAGTACATATGTATGACTTCGGTGTATATAAGCGATGTGACCACTCTGTGGTGCTATACACATGCTCTATGTACCAGAAACATGCACTAGGTCTTCCAGAGATTGGACCTCAAAATGTAATTCTTTATCACATGCATGCATTGTATGTATTGTTATAGCGCTTAGTCAGAAAGACAGACTTTGTGGTGGTCAGGGTGGCAGGGGCGTGCCTGTGTTGTAGCGGTTATGAAATTGCTGCATTATATTCTGGCGGTTAGTCTTGTGGCACCGCGGTCGAGAGGGGTGTTTCTCCGTTTCCTACTTGACCCCAATTGTAGTGTTCGATGATGGGCTGACCTGCCCTAATTCTTGCATCCGTTTGAAACATATGTGACGCATGGACTTTAGACAAAAGGATGGAGGAAATATCATTAATTCTAAACATTTTGATGGAATATTCTAGGAAGACTTGTACCTGGATCGCTTGGTGAAACTAACTTGTTGCACGAGTGGATTACACAATAGATTTCTCAACTTCTTTTCTGCCTTGAAGTCCATTTGTGTATGCACTAAACGCGTTGGCTGGTTTTTGCTCTGCACATATGAAGCAACTTTAAAGACAATCATTGGCATAGCCAATAGGTCTCGCCTTTGAGACCTTACAAGTATTTAGTTATGCAGCACAATATCCTTGGTGCAACAGCATCAACTGTTGCATGGCTAAACACTTATACGGTCCCAAAGGCGAGACCTATTGGCTATGCCAATGCTTGTTTACATTCTGGTTGTGGCTAACTCCTCTGGGTAATCGGCACTCCAACAGTCTTTAGTGCAGCTCATCTTACCACTGCCATTGGATAACAAGGCCACGTGTTATCAGCCAACTACAAACAGTCAGTTCTAGCAGTTCTCGTATAATTGCATGTTCTTTTGGCTTACCTGGAGACTTCGTTCCGATCCCTGGGGTGGTGTTGCCCAGCCGAGCCTACTGCAAAAATGCCCCTGGTCGTACCGTGAATTGATCCTGAGGTTGTTCGACTGAAATTAATCCGTTATTTAAGTAAAGATCACCTACATGTCCACCTCCCCCCTTCTGTCATCTGTCAAAGGACATGTATTTTATAATGTTAGAGAACAGCTCCAGGGCCCATAAAGGCATGTCTTCAGTGAAAGGTGGCCTCCACAACATTTTGCAGACTACTCTATGCCATACTTCTGCCATCTGTCGATGCAGGTATGGAAAGTCCTTAGGAACTCTCTTTCCCATCATAAATACCTCTGAAAGTGTATAAGATTCATAAGTGCCCACTAATTGTGTTTTCTCTCAGTTCCTCAGTTCAGATCTTCATCAAACCAGTGTACTTCATGCTGAAACTGTGTTGCAGCGTAGTACTGTAACACATTTGGCAGTCCCAATTTACCCTCTTGCCATAGAAGTTTTATCATTTCTAGTCTTACCTGGCTCTGTTTTCCCACCCAACAATCTGTTTAGTTGGGCAAATATGGAAGTAGGGATCTACACATTACATTCTGTAACACATACAGGAACACCATCTTTGCTTTGGAGATCCATCCCATTATAGAGAGCAACAACATCTTCCAGGAGTCGACAGAGTGAGATAGTTCCTTCATCATCCTGCCCACAATAAGATCATCCTCTGCTGCTGGACAACCTGTCACCTAGATCCCCAAATACTGGTCCCCGTTTCTGTCCCACTGTAACCCTAGTTCTGGAGGGAGGGCAGTATTTGTGTGCCCTAATAAGACCAGTGGGAACACATTAGACTTAGCCCTGTTTGTGTAGAGCTGGCAGGGAAACCATCATTTCCTGGGGTTCTTCCCTGTGTCATCTCCATGAGTGCCTCTCAGTTCTTACAGCTCAAATGGTCTGCCCGGACTCTGATGTTGTACAGGACGCAGCTTAGGAAATTCAATTACTTGGAGATAACATTAGGGTGTCTGTCCACCTTCCAATTCATTACACAGTTAAACTCTCCCACTCATATGATCCTGGTCTTCATATATAGGGCAATCAGTCTTGTTACTTGGGGGAAGAAAAGTTTGTCAACCAAGTCAGGAGCAAAAATATTTACGAAGCAGGTGTCAAACCCATTCAACAAACCCAAAGCGATCACATATCTACCCAATGAGTCTGAAATCACTGTCCTCTCCAAAAGTGGAACCTTAGCTGCTATCCATGACACCACCCCTCTAGAATAGTTAGAATATGTATTTGCAAACGTGCCCTCTCTACCTATACCCCAATTACATAGCCTCTACTCAGCAGATGGGTTTCTAGCAGTAGTGCCAATTGTACTTTATATCTTCTGATGTATGACTACACCTGATATCTCCTAGGAAAATTATTCAGCCCCCTAATGTTCCATGTGAACTTTATTGTATTTATGTAATTTCACAATAATCTGAGAGAGCCGTATATCAGCCTGGCTTTGCATAGCAAACGCGGGTCCCTTATTCCGTTCAATCTGTCAGTTTGTTTCTTGCCAGTTAGAATCCTCCACATATAATCTGGTTGCACATTTAAATAAACAATGACATTTCCTTTCTTACTGAGTGAATCCACCCCGCCCCACTGTGTGCAGATACTAAACTTCCACCAACTCATGTTCTGCCCAGCTTTATCACTAGATTGCCCATTCCAGTGAGTGATTGTGTACCTAACCCCTCCACCCCCACTACTCCTCTACGAACTCACTGTCGTCCCAGAATAAGTCTATTCTACTTGAAAACCAGAATAGAAAAAAGCAAATACTTGAGGGCAGTAATCAACTAGCCCGGTGATACCCTACCAGGGTCCGCGAGACTGGTGCAAGTACGCCAGCATCAAACCCCCTATCGAGTCAGTAGCAATGTTTCAATTCACTCTCTTCCCACTTCCTATCTGAGGTGGTTGTACCAAACTTCAATAGATAGCTCAGTTAACCCCTGATACTTGCATCAAAACAGCAATTTACCATAAGTGTACGCCCGGTCATCTCAAAGCAATGTCAACAGTAACAGGTCCACAATTTTTAGTATCCGACCATGTCAGTGTACTTTGAATCAAAATTACAATATCACGGTGAAGTGTTATCAGGCAATTGCTGAGGTGCAGTCTCCATATCCATTGACTCTACACCCTCCTCTAGAATTGATTCAGGGCAATCAGTGAGAGACCGAGACTCTGGATCCTCCAAGGAGGATGCACCCATCCTGTCCATTGTGCCATCCTCACAAATCTTTACTCGGGGAGTCCACCACATCTCTCTCCCCCAGTGTCCACCCCTGAATGTAATCCCCCCCACCCAACCTGGTCAGGGACCGGCTTTGTTTCAAGCTTCCAGCGAGGCCAATACATTCCCAGGTTGCTTGAGATATTTCTCCTAGGCGAGCAGAGGAAAGCAGCATGTATTGAAGGCACCTGAGTTTTTGCTTCACTTCTATGTAGGATTTCCTTTGCGTCTGACTGTGCCTAGTATAATTACGGTAAATGGCTAGGCTATGGCTCTCAAAAGCCAATTGTGCCTCACCCTGGCACCTCTCAGTATACAGTCTCGATCTCTGTGGTTCAGGATATGGCTGTCAGAGAACTAAGTGGGGGCCTAGGTGGCGGTTGCCCAGTCAGTGCAATGTGCGCTTTTACCAGTGTGAACTTATCCATCAGACCCTCAGGCCACAGTTCACAACAAATTCACCCTTCCAGAAGGAATGTCACATCATTACCCTCTGCTTACTCCAGGAATCCCAGAAAGTGTTGATTGTTCCGGCAAGAGCAGCTTTCAGCATCTTCCACCCTTTCATTTAGGATCCATGTTGATGTCAATTTTGCCTTCCGTTCCTTTAGCACTTTTACTTCAGTTTGAAGTTCGAATACCAAGTCCTCAATTCGGCATCATACTAGACTCATCACTCACAATGAACCGCCAGATCAACACCGTATCCTCAATCTGCTTCAACACCCTATGCATGCTTTGAAAGACTTTCAAATGGATCCAAACCAAATCCAGAAAAACTGTCATGCACGCACTCATCAGCAGCAGACTGGACTAATGCAATGCTCTCTATGCTGTAATCGAAAATAAACTTTTTCACAAACTCAAGACTGTCCAGGACTCTGCAGCCAGACTGATCCTCTACATCCCCCACCGCAATGACATCACCCAACACCTTTGCGATCTCCACTGGCTTCCAGTCGAAAGAAGAATAACCATCAAACTCCTCACCCACGCATACAAGGCCTTTCAAAACACCGGACCTGCATACCTGAACAGTCGCCTCTCCTTCCACGCACCCAAAAGACATCTATGATCAGCCCAGCTTTCTCTGGCCACCGTCCCATATATCAACAAGACTAGAACGAGAGGAAAGTCCTTCTCCTACCTTGCAGCCAAAGCCTGAAACACCTTGCCCCTCCACCTCTGGCAATCTCCCACATTGCCCCAGTACAGGAAGGACCTCAAGACATGGTTCTTCGGATGACCCCAGCACTCAATTGTGCCGCCCGCCCCCCAGCTCACGGGTGAGTAGTTGTGCTTTATAAACCCTGATTGATTGTGTAGTCTGTTTGCAACCTTTACTAGATTTATGTATATTGTTACTGCTTCTACTTTCCCTTCCAGTGCTGCCCTTGAGCCACAGATTGTTGCCAGCTGGTCTGCTTATGAAGGATTCTCATGCTGTGCTCTCTGCTCCTTTTTTTTCTGTGACTGCCATGCATGTAGTTCTCGGTGGGGCCACCTGAGATACGAAATGCTGCTTTATTATTCTATTGCCCTGCTATGATTTAGGTGTTTTACCTTGACCATGGCGTCTCTTATCCTGGTCTCCCAGTTTGGGTCGATAGCACACACAAATCAGTCTCTCTTCAAGTTCTCAGTCCTTTCCCAGCGACCACACTTATTAGGTTCCCCACACACTTTCAGCTCTCCATTGGGATTACCCCCTGTCCTTCGCAGCTGGTCACCCATTATCCTCAGATGCCACTTCGGTGTCCGACCGGGGAGCCGCCATCATCTCCTGTTTAGGCCCTCCTTATCTACCTGCCGGGCAGCAGTCCCAGGAGAGCCAGTATTCACTGGCAACTTCAAGCGTTGCAGGGATTCTTGCAGGGACCTACATCCAAGACCTCGTTTTGTTCTGCACCCGGCATGCAGATCAGTGCCACTTGGACTCCTAGAGCACCTTAGGGCAGAAGCTTTCGTCTGACACTCCCAGTATTGTGCCGGGGGGTCATCTACATTGTCGGGAATCCTCCCGGTTTACAAGGTCTCTTTGTTTTCCCTTCCGTTAGGCCCTCCAAGCCGCCCACCCTTTTTCATGCAGGCCACACAACAGTCCAGGTGATCTCCCTTGGCCGCATGAATCTCAAGGAGAACCCAGCACTCGGCGTGCAGTTCTTGACCGCTCCGGCGATGCAACCCACCATTCCAAGATTGCAGCTGGGGCCGGATCTCAGCCACTGTTATCCACTGTACCTTAGCTTTTCTGCTGTTATCCTGCACCTGGGTCCCACAAATCACAGCACCTAGGTGTGGGGTGCCATAAGGCAGTAATCCAGTCCGGTTATGAGCATTATTTAAGTAGGATGCAGCAGGATTAGAACTGGAGTTGCTGGAGCTCCTAGCTTTCATCTCAGTATGCCCATCCTGTCAGGCCACACCCTCCCCCGTGGATACTCAAACTGCATATTCCTCACCTTTAAACTAATCCTCAGACGCCAAGCTGGACCCGGATATTTGCTTAACAGTGCTCCCACGCATCGCTAGATGGCACTGTGGGCTCCGCATTGACTCCGTACTGCCCCTGCATGCTAAAGTCACTTTCTTGCTTGATACTTTTGGCGTCATCAGACACGGAACATTAACAACTGTCGGCCCCAGTGCACAGAACCTGGGAACATTTTAGAGGGTAAAAGTGAGGCCACTCCACAGAACGGGTGGGCAGGAGGACAGTGAGGAATCTGCAGTTAGAAAGCATATCACCACAAAGAGCTGTACCAAAGGCAAGTAACTTGTTTTTCTAATGGATACTTCTAACCACAGATTACTCACCTTTAGAATAGATATCAAAGTAGTACCTCCCAAAGGTGGCGGGTATGTGGAGTGGACTTGGGTCAAAAGGTCCTGGATGACCAAATGCCCTTCCCATTGGACCTGGTTGTCAGGGCAGTAGTGCTCAGTGAATCTGTGCACTGGCACCCATTTTGCAGCCTGGAAGATGTCAAGTACAGGCACTCCACGTGCCAATGCAGTGGTAACAGCTTTGACCCTGGTGGAATGGGCTCTCAGTCTTTCCAGAGACCTGGTTTTAGCCAGTGCGTTGCAGATCTTAATGCAGAGGACTATCCATTTGACAGACTCCTCTCCTGAAAAGCCTTACCCTTCTTTGCCCCAGAGAACCTCACAAAAAGCTGATTATCAATCCTATGGTCCTTGATACAGTTGATGTAAAAGTTTAAAGCTCTGTTGGGGTCCAACTGATGAAGTCTATTCTCTTTCATTGGGTGAAGCTGGCAAACAACACTGGATAGGTGTCACATCTTTTTGCAAGAAGGCCACCCAAGACCTTAGAATCAGTATGTCCGTAAAAGAAAAAGGTGGTGTAGGGCAACAACAGTGCCTGGAATTTACTGTTACAACAATCTGATGTGATCACAATGAGGAAGACAATGTTTTGAGTCAGGAGTAACAACAAGCAGCTGTGCATCGTCCGGAAGTGCAAACATATGAAAAAAGTTAAGACCAAGATAAGATCCCACTGTGGCATTACAAAAGGTTTGGGAGGGAGCATGTGTATCAAACTTTTAATGAACTGTATCACAACAGGTGATTTAAACAAAGTCAGTCTGATAAACATAACAAGGTTGAAATGGCCGACAAATAACCTCTAATAGTGCCCAATGAAAGAGCTTTCAGGGACAAAGGCAAAATAAACAGCAGAAAATCTGTTTAGCATGTAAAAGGCTTGTCTTGCTAACTCTACACCAGGCCACAAATGTGTCCTAATGCCCGTTTTAAATAGACTTCATAAAGGGACGCCTGGCGGAAATAAGGACATGAACCGCCTCATGTGGCAGATCAAATGGAGTTAACTACCATTGCTCAATCTCCCCACATGTAGGTAGAGATCGGGCAGGTTCAGGTGAAGAACCCTGCCCTGCAACACAATATTTTCCCAAAGTGATAGCCTGATTGAATGGCAGATACCCAGAAAATGTGGGCACCACACCTTTATGATCCTCTGTGGAGCCACTAGGATGATTTGGGTGTCATCATTACTGATCTTTTTCAGAACTCAAGGTAGAGGCGGGAAGATAGCTTCAAGATGGAATTAATATCCAGTGAGTCTCTTTACATAGAACCACAACGTGCAAAACCGTTGACATTACTCGTTCTCGATGGTGGTGAAAAGATTTAGCTAGGGTTCTTTCCACTGCCAGAAAATGCTCTGCGCCACCTCAGGAAGCAGAGGCCACTTTTGATCTGCCAGACACTGGTGGCTGAGCTTTTCCACCCTAGTATTCAAGGATCCCACCATGGGGTTCATGACCTGGGAAATGCCATTCCAGCCATCTTCAGACGTGCAGGCCGTCTTGTCACAGAACCCAGGACCCCCCATAACCCTGCTTATTACAGTACCACTTGATGATGGTGGTGTCTGTTAGAACTTCTAGCCTCCCTTATAGCCAGCAGGAAGCCCTTCAACACCAGATAAATTGCCCCAAACTCTAATAGACTGCTTTGGAGTTGGGTTTCTGTCGGGAACCAAAATCCTCTGATCTCTACCTCTCCCAGATGGCCACATGAACCCAGCAGTGACACATCTGTCATCACCATCAGCTCTAGGTGGGGAAGAAATTGGGGTCTGCTGCTAGTCCAATTGCACTCGATTGGCCACGACTGTAGATCATGCACAGTCCCCTCCAAAATCTGAATGGCATCTGACAGGGTTCCCTGGTGCTAGGCCCACTGGAACTTGAGATTTCATTGCAGAGCCCGCATATGCTGTGTGGAGTAGTGGACAAGGAAGATGCTGGAGGCTAAAAGGCCAAGAAGCCTCAGAGCTACTCTCACTGAGATTCAGGCCCGAGGATGAAATACTGGGATCATAGCCCAAATGTTCTGGACTCATTACAATGGAGGGAAGGCGCTGAACTGAGAAGTGCCTAAGACAGTTCATATTAAAAAAAAAAGGCTCTGCAAAGGAGTTCGGTGCCACTACAGCTCATTAATCAAGAACCCCAATGATTTCAGGAAGTTTACTATTGTCTGTCTACAACTGACTGTGGCCAGCCCGCCTACATTAGCCAGCCAAACTAGTTTCTTCGACCTTCAAAAATGGGTAGGAACCACTGCTGTCACTTTCGTGAATATCGGCGGGCCACGGGTGAGACCGAAGAGGAGGACAGCAAACTGAAAATGGCATATCCATAAGGGAGGTCTGTATGTTTCCTGGGAAACCTGTGGATTGTATTCATGCATGGTTAAGGACCATTACATTGGTGCCAGCCACTCGTCCCAGACAATCAGTAGTGTCCAGGCCATCATGAATCACTTATTTGGCCGCATCTTGATTATCATGAATGGTATTAGGCAAGGAGGAACTACGTTCTTCTGGGATCACCAGCAAAATCTAGATGGCCATGCCCCAGGTGGCTTGCATACATCAGCCCAATTAACTCACCGCAATACCAGACTAGTAGAGAAAAACATTTGTTTTTCGAATGTCCGAATCCCCTTCGACTTCCTGTCCTAGGGGGTCATAGGGAAGGAATTGTGGTTCACTTTTGGAGTGGAAGGCTGGACCACCATACTTTCTGTTGCAGGATACTGTACAAGTAAATCAGGTTCACCAGGAGCCGGCCTGTGGCCCTTGGCTACATGCCAACTCACTGGCTGACAAAAACATGGTATAGACCAAGAGATCTTCGCTGATTGGAAGCAAAGGCTCCAATGAAAAGGGCCCAGGTTGCAAAACTTCTGTAAGGACATTTGTCTTGACATCAGCAGAAGACGGTTGTAGGTCCAGGACCTCAGCTGCTCATCAAATTACCACAGCAAAGGAAGCACTCCCTTCTGTTGGAGTCCCAAGAAGCAAATTCATACCTGTATCAGGGAAAGTACACAGGAGCACTGTAGTGGATTCAGAGCGTGACCTCAGTCTGGGTCGAGTCGAAGCCGGTTCAGAGCCAGACACCAGAGTCCGCACCAGATTGTAGATTCTGCACAGGCGGCATCAGCTTCAATGTTGATGAAGGAAGGACAGATGCAGGTCTTGGATACCGGATGGAAATCTGCACGGGAGCCTGTGAAAGGTCCATGGCATTGGGATGATGCAAAGGACAGATCTGCTGATAGTAATCTGACTGGGGAGAGGGCGTGAGGATCTTTGGGGACTGAAGGTGCACCAGAGGAGACTGAGAGACTGCCAAAGATATGCAGCACGACCTGTGGTGGTGGCACCAGTAGCCCAGGAAACTCATGGTGCATCGGGGTCAACTGCGGAATTGGCACTTCAGTCCAAGATTAGGAGTGAGATTGAGGGGCACCTTGATGTCCTCGCAAATTCTCTTTTGAAAGAGAGTGGCGGTATGGGGTTGACTCCCACTTTGCTTTCTTCTGGTTTCACTTGGACTTCAACTGCAAAGATGACTTCTCGTGGAATTGGCCTCTGGAGCGCATCCGCACCCTTGACTAGGAATGACAGCGACTTACTCAAGGCCTGTGACTTTTTCCTGTGTTCAGTGCTGTACAGCTTCCCTTCACAGTCTTACATTGCCTTAAGACGCACAAGAGCGCACTCATCCCACGACTTGGAGTTGTGCCCGAGCCTGATCTCCAGAAACACATATCATGTGGGTCCGTGACCAGCATCTGTTTTCTGCAGTCATGGCAGGGATTGAAGCCTTTAGTTTTGGAGGGGGCTTCGTTCCCTTGCACATTGAATTTTTTTTTGAGAGTTGTTGAAGGACCAATGAAAGTGGGAATAGAGCTCTGAATTCACATTCAAAGGTTCAGAAAGAAAATAACTAATATTGGCGTGCAGGGGTGGCGCTTACATTTGGCTCCGTTCCGCCACTTCTGGGGCAGTGCAGAACACAGAGCTGTACGGCCCCACCTTGTAGCTCACAGAAGCATTGGTAAGAAAACGTCCAGATCCAGTCTAGCGCCTGGTGAATATTCTAAAGGTGAGGCATCTGTGGTTAGACATATCCATCAGAACAACAACTGTGAGACGGGCATGAGTGTGCATCAGAAGCATAGACGTGCCGTTCTCAGTGGAACTGTGCAAGAACGAGATGATACTGCGAGGAACCTCATAAAGAGCAGGAGTGGGGTAGGAATTCCTCAGAAGGAAAGATTTAGGTTGTGGGGACAACTGCTCTCACATAGAAGGACCACTAATTAAGGGTAAAATATGATAAAGTTATCAGTGCAGCAAGGAAGGAAGCACCTGTCAATTGAAGTGAAATGGCGACTGTAAGAGTGACTGCCCATGGAAAATGATGTCCCTCAATGAATGTCTCTCCAATGCCTGGGTTTGGGACTGGGAAGCGTGACGTGCAGACACGTTGATATGTTCGTGATGTGAATCAACAGAGAGTAGTTGGTGCTTTCAAACCAGCAACAGAGCTGTCAGTACTTTATGTGGGTGTTAGTTTTCTTTAATATTCAGGAACGGTCCCCCACTGCTCCTCAAAATTGCTGGCACTCATTTAAGAGTCCTGTAAAGGCCTCCATCAGGTAACGTGGGTGAGTGCCAAGAAATGGGTACTGTGTTCTTAACCTGATATGGCTTGAACATACGGAAAAACACTAAAGGATTTTTGTTTTTGGTGGAAGTAATTCTCTGGTTTAACCTCTGTAATTGGTGCCTCCTGCCTAGTTGGTTCTCTGTCCGGTTTTGTTTAAAAAAAAAAAACCCACTAGTAAGAACCTGAAGTTCTAATAGTACGACTCACAATGGAATTCTGCTCCATTTGGAGGTAAACAATGTACAGACACACAGAAATGAAATTACTTGTGCTTATCAGGGATGTGTTCTTCGACGGCATGTATCGAGTTTCCAGTTAATGTGTCGTTCATGAGTTTTCACATTCACTCTGCATGTCTGGAGTTTGCCCCACTAAATACCTTCACTATGCAAAGACAACTTAAAAAAATGCTTGCCTCCCCTTGACCGCAGTAAAATGTTTGACAGTGAAAGTGCATATTTAGTCCGAAAGTCAAGCCAAATGCAGTGGGCAAAATGCAAGACCTGCATGACATTTACTAAGACATGCCTCTATGGGACTGAGAACTGATAAAACTCTATTGGAGCAACAAAACACACACAATTAATTTAGTAAATACCATGCAGCCCACCTTTCAAGTCCTGGTTTTCTGAGTACTAACAGGACTGAGAAAAAAAACCGATATTGTGGTCTTGGATTTTGTTTTCATACAGCGCCTAGTAGTAGGTGTTACATGTCAAGCAACAACAGTCCTGACCTGAATTAGAACTAAAGTCCAGGGAGAAAGTAATTTTGCCTGAATCACTCAGTTTGTTCAAGTGTGGAATACAAGATTTGGATCCTAATATCCTGCATCTACAGCCAACAACTTGGTCTTATCCACAGCAATAAAATCGGCAATCAGAGCATATTGAGGGATGTCTTATGATTTTCTTTCATCCTAAATGATTGTGATTTAAAAAAAAAAGAAAAATCTGAATTAACGGAAGTGGAGACTGAATTCAGTTTCAGTTTTGCACTCCTTATTGCAGGGCTATATTGGCCGTTCTGCTGGAGGCTGCCGTGAACCAGACATGCCCCCAGTGCAGGGGTTTGATTGAGTTCTCCTACAGTGTGGAACTGAGTTGAACATTTTTGCCAGGAATGATTTTAATTTCCAGCACCCCATGAGACAAAATAAGCACCATACCCATTATATGAATGAATTTTACATCTACAATTGGAGATACCATATGAAATATAGTTAAAATCCCTCCAAACCAATGTTCCATTGATGAATATTTCCTCTGTGCATAATAATTTTATTTTTTTATTTTAGCATTACCGTACTGGCATCTTCAATTATCACTTCATCCCCCCAAAACTATGAATACTTCGTATAAAGCACATATAACTACGCTGGGGATGTTTAGAAGCACACCTCATTTGAATAATAGCACAGAAATATAAACGGGTGAGTTCAAGATCGCACAGTTTGTCCAAAATGGAGATGCCAATTCAGAACTCCGGCTGCAAAAAAACACATTAAACTACACTTGTTCTATCAAGCTGTACTTTGCTTTAAAAAATAATAATATTGCTCTGAGGCAAAATAGATATAGTGCAGCGATGAAAGGGTGAGGCCAAAGGTAGACCAATTGAGTGGCCTGCAAGAGGCATCCTTTACGGTGTTCAACTAGATGTGTGGCTGAGAGGCAGTGACACCTACCAACTGCCTTACCTCACCAAAAGGTATCATAGTTTGTTCTGGTACTGGGATCGCAGCCAGAGGCACAAAAATGTCTTGGGTCAGTTCGCCTGACTGGGTATCTTTAACAAGCATGCTTGACAGGCATGGTAACAATGAGGGGATGACATTGAACAGAATAGAAAATATAAACCTTTTTTTTAACATATATATCACTTTTCTAGCTCTGTGTGGACGGCATTATGTATGCTTAAAAACTCTGCTAGAGAAACATACATTTGAAATGGGCAGTTTTAGAGTGTCAGAGGTTTTGCAGAGTGTGCCATATAAAGGAACTGCTTTCTACCTAAAATGTGTAAACTTCCCAGGAATCTCTACCTCCTTTTTTGCATAATTTATGCATCATTCTAAGCCTGAAAGTGTATTGCTCTGACTTCTATTGGGTGCCCGTTGTGTCTCAACAAATGTATGTCTCTCTGATAAGCTGTAATGAGAGAGAAACATATGCCAGGAACAGCGTTTATTCATTCCAGATTGGCTTGGATGGTATTGTGCCAGTCCGAAGCTGTAATGCTGTGCCTGGAGTGGTAAAAGGCTTTTGTCATTTATCAGCTTGGCATGGATTGCACTAGCTAATTATATGCTTAAAGACTTGCAGCTAAAATAAAGAAAAAAAGACTTGGTCACTTTTCTAGATCAGCGTGGATGTCACTATGCTAATTCTATGCTTAAAAACTCTCCTAGAAATAAGATACATGAGGTGACCAGTTTTATACTGTTGGTGTATTGTAAAGTGCTCCATACAAAGGAGCTAGTCTCCACCTAAAACTTGGGAAAAGCATCATGAGAAAAGTTTCCGAATGGAATGGAATGGCTAGAGCGGGACTTACAGGTTCTTAAGTTAAGTATTACTGGTGAACTTCAATGTTTGAGTTTAAGATGTTATGTTTTTACCAACATTTTCCCCTAACTAAAACATCACTTTAATCTTTGTTTTTTTCCCGAAAATTTCTAAGGTTTTCTTATTTATGTAAAGTAAGATATTATTAGCATACGTAACTATAGCATCACTTTAACCTATGCTAACCTTCAAAAGAGTGACATGGCTAACATTTTGCATTTTGGGACCCCTCCCCTTCCTTCCCGGGCCCTGCTACATGAATCACACCAAACCCTTCCAGGAAGGACCTGAGGTGGATGAACCTTTTTTTGGGCAAGTTTCATCCATCCGCAAAATCGTCAATCCCCGAACTAAAACAGCCTATTGGGATATGGAAGGATGGATATAGATATATATATATACCCTGACCTCCATAGGTACAATATAGGGCTCTGTGAGGGACCCCTAATGAGCAAAGAAATGCCCAGAACTGTTTTCCCCCCATGTGGGAGGATTCGCAAATTTGTTGCGACGCTCAGCGCTGCCTTCCATGTGACTTATGCAATTTTAACACAAATTATTTAAGCTTAACTAATATGAATATAGGACTACACCATTTAATATTATTATAGAACTACACCATTCAATTAAAAATTGAAATTAATTCATGCAGATGGATAATTGACCTTTTTGTTCTTTTTTAAAACAATGCAGAGTATTCGTGTTTATCATTCTCACTCCTCTTATCTCCTATATGCAGCCGCTGCCTGTGCCCCACCTCAAACATAGCATGCCGCGACCAGCCCTCCTCCATTGTGTATCGCTACATGAGCATCACAGCAGACCGGAGTGTTCCATCTGACATCTTCCAGATCCAAGCGACCAGTGTGCATCCAGGGGCTTACAACTCTTTCAAGATCCGTGCCGGAAATGAGCAAGGAGACTTCTACATACGGGTGAGGATGTTAGCTCAGGCTAAAAGATGAGAGAAGGAAGGTGAATACTACCAGGGAGAAAACCAACACTGAAAAAGAGCAATAATACGTTTAACACTAACTAAACACAACTATGAGAGGGTAAGGAAATAAGATAAAGGTATTAGGTGATTGTAAAGAGGTAAAGTATGATGCAGTTGTATACCAAGGTGAGAGGGTAAATTTGCCTCATCTTCACACACATTAACAGACACACACATCCCAGAGTTGTAGACTAGTACCAAGTAACAACAACGTGTCATGGCGGATTGTTGGCAATAAACTCACAGCAGCAGCTAACTAGGGTCCGTGTCCATCCTTTCCTCTGCATGGAACGAAACAAGCGGATTGATGATATATATATATGCTGAAAAAACAAAGGTTACAGAAACGTTATAGTTAGGCTCAGGTTTCACTCATACAAAACCAGTGAAATTCAGCAGTTCTAGTTAGCTGAGCTAACTATGACCTGCGCCCCCACAATGCACTGCTTATGACCTCAAATATTACATCACTCATGACATGGTCAGTGACATCACCGAAGACATCACTTATGACATCTCAAATGACATCACTGATGACATCATCCAGTGACTGCGAGTGTTTTTAAAATGTTTGAGTGTTAAATAAATATATACCAAAGTTTATTGATGAATCAGTGGATGTATGAGTGCCTGTATGGATGATTTAGTGGGTGCATGATTTACTGTGTAAGTGGGTGATTTGGTGTCTCAGTGAATGTATGGGTGATTAACTAGGTTAAAACACACAAAGTACAGAGGGGTGGGAGGATGAACCCTCTTCGACCTCCCGCTCAATAATTAAATATCACAAAAAGAAGAGGGATTGAAAAGCTACGTGGAGATGAATAAGTGTGTGGAAATGCACCAATTTTATAAAATTGCCCTCACACACAGCAAGCTGTGTCATGCTTCATCATAGGGCTGCTAACACACCTCTGCGCCAGCCAAACTGGAGGTGGAGCAATAGGGAAGGGAAGACAATACAACATACAATGTGAAGTGCAACCATAGGTGAGCTAACAGTGCAGAACAGGTGATAGTAAGTGATATAAAAATGGTACCGGGAGATCCTTATTACAATTTTAATATTAGGTGCCCCGTCCAAAAGTTCAAAACAAAAACGTGGGTGGCAGGTTGGAGAGCTTATAATGAGATTCCAACCCCACCACTCTGCATAAATGTCAACATGTTTCAGCCAGCACTAAATAATAACCCGGCTTTCCTCAGGACTGCTCACCACTATAATCCCTAGGTGCAGAACCTTCCTCCTCCCAATTTAGAGGATAAAAGGAAAATGTCACCTTAAGTGGAGCCCCTCGCCTTTCGAGAGGAACCGAGTTTATTAAATTAGTAAACTCGAAATGGCGGGGGAGTGAGAACAGCTGCCCGCACGCACTCTTGTTTTCAAGGTCAGCTGTTTGCCACCGTATTTCGTCTCTCCTGCTCCGCCGTGTAGGGTGATTAACTAGGTTGTCTGAATGTCTGTATCAGTCTGTCAGATGGTGTCTAAGTGGCTGAATGGGTTGGTGAGTGGCTGTATGTGTGATTGGTTGGTTGTCTCAGTGCCTGTATGGGTATATGAGTGTTTGTGTGGGTGGGTGAGAGGGTGTACGACTACCTGCATGGATGAGTGGGTGGGTGAGTCAGTGGCTGTATGGGCTAGTGAGTGCATAATTGAGGGGCTGTATAGGTGACTGAGTGTGTGTATGGCTGTGTCAGTGGTATATGGGTGAGTAACTGGATATGTGAAAGGCAGTATAAGTGAGTGAGGGATTGTGATAGTGGCTGTATGGGTATGTGCTTGTGTGAGTGACTGTATAGGTGAGTGAGCATGTGTTTGTATCTGTATGAATAAGTGAGTGGGTGTACATATAACCGTATAGGGGAGTAAATAGTTGTGTGATGACTATATAGGTGAGTGAGTAGGTGTATGAGTAGCTCTATGAGTGACTAACAGTGTGTGAGTGGTTGTACAGGTATACAAGTGGATATATCAGTGGCTGTATTAGTGAGTCAGTTGGTGTATGAGTGGCTGTAAGGGTAACTATGTGGATGTGTGACTAGACCTATGAATCAGTGAGCGGGTGTATAAGTACTGGTATTGGTGTGTCAATGGTTTTGAGAATGGTAGTGTGGAAGTTGGAGTGGGTGTATGAAAGGTTATATGGGGTGTGAGTGGGTGCATCAGAGATTCTGTGGATGATGTCATGAGTGATGTCATTTGACATGTCATCAGTGATGTCACTGACCATGTCATCAGTGATGTAATATGTTAGGTCATAAACAGTGCATTGCCGGGGCGCAAGTTATAGTTAGCTCAGCTAACTACAATGGCTGAATTTCACCGGTTTTGTACGAGTGAAACCTGACCCGAACTATAACGTCTCTGTAACCTTTGTTTTTTTCAGTGAATTTCTAAGATTTTTTTTAAAATTCCATTTCCTAACTATAACGTCCCTGTAACCTTTGGTTTTTTTCAGTGAGTTTCTACGTTTTTTAAAAATGCTAATTTCTAACTATAAAGTCCCTGTAACCTTTGGTTTTTTTCAAAGGTTTTTCAGATTCTTTTGCCCCAACTATAATGTCCATGTAACCTATGTTTTTTTATTGAATTTTTAATGTTTTTAAATTGTATTTTTTATCTAAAATGGCTCTATAACGTGTATTTTTATAACCTTGTATTTTCTTCAGTGGAATAATAAGCATATTTGTTTTTCCTTTCCATTTTTCATATTCGCAAAGATGTCGCGATAACCGCAATGGGATTGCGAAAGGCGCATGCTTTTGAGGAAGTCCTAAACATATATATAGACAGATTTTACTTAATAGCAGACACCAGTTGTTTAGTAATGTAGAGTTTATATTTGAGTTTGTGTGATGGTTTTGTGAAAAAACCTCTTCAATGTGGTGTTCTATATATTTGCGGTGACTCTGTAGACCATGTCGCCATCGGTAGCTGCGAAGTGCGTTATGTTTTTTAAAAACTCAGAAACACATACTTACACATATTTTAATTTTATATTTGACACAAGTTATTTATTGATATACTGTTTAAACCTAACTTTTGGAAGAATTTTTCAATTAAAAGCCTTTTACTTGGTGTTTTGCGTGATCACGGCGAAGCTGGAAGTCGCTATGATGTTGGTAACCGCGATGAAGACGGGTTTTTGGTGAAGTGTATAACACATATTTATACATATTACATTGTATGATCCACATTTGGGGCTTAATATCAGTTGATGATCGCAATCATGTTGCGAAATTCCAAAACAAATGCAAACATCCAACGATCACCACCAAATTAAAACATTATAACTTAAAAAATGTATTCTAACTACTACAATACACACATTACTAACTTATAGAACATGTTTGTACACATATATTACTAGTAACTTTTTAAAAACTGTTTAAACCCTACTTCCTATTTTCGCAATGATGCCCAGAGTTGCAATGACTTCACAGTAACCGCGACGATTGCGCCTTTTTTAAGCTGTGTAAAACACATATATGCCCACATTTTACAGTATTTTAGACACTGGGGGTTTATTACTGCCCTATTTAAAGTCAAATTTTTGTAGGGAGTTTGTATAAAAAAAACAAGCATTTAAACCACTTTTCTGTTTTCCCGTTGACACCGGGCGTCACGATAATATCGGTAGCCGCGGTCACCGCAAATACGTCGTAAAATGACAAAACAAAGGCAGACATTCAGTAGCCACCACAACATTCAAAATTTAGAACTGCAAAATGGATTATAACCAACAGACTAAACACATTACTATCTAAATGACTGTATAAAAGCATGTCCAACTCCCTTAATAGCTCAATAACACAGTGCATAACGTGTTCAGTGAATCTATGACTGCATGCATCACTGTATCACTAAGTCTCTCATTCACTGTTTAAGTATTTGAGAGTATCTGTGAGGCGGTGCATCAGTCTATCAATACTTCTGTAACAAAATGTGTGACTGCCTCAGTACATCTATGAGTGGGTGCATCAGTGTCATAATGGGTCTGTGATTGGTTGCGTAAGTCTCTCAATTTGTGAGTAGGCTCATGAGTGCCTTTGTGAATTTTTAAGTAAGTATACGACTGTCTGACTGGATCTGTGAGTGGATTCATGAGTGTCTAAGTGTGTGTCTGAGTAGGTGAGCGAGTGGGTGCATGAGTGTGAGTGGCCTGTGAGTGAGTGCATGAGTCTCCCAATGGATCTATGGCTGGCAGTGTGTGTCTGAGCAGTTGTATCAGTAGGTGTGTGGGTCTCAGAGTGCGATTGTGAGTGGGTACATGAGTCCCTAAGTGTACAACTGACTGGGTGCAAAAGTCTCTGTGTGAGTCTATGAGTGGCTGTGTGAGTGACTGTATTGGTGTGTGAGTGTCTGAGTGGGTAGGTGAGGAGATGTATGAGTGTGTGTGTGTGTGTAGGAAAGAACTATCTGCTTCTTATGGTTACCCCCAATTTTTGCTGATATCACACTGTTTTTGGACTATTCTGACTTGGATCCTGCTATACAAGACCCCTGCCTATCTGCTTTCTCCCTTAAATTGCTATGTTTGTACTTAAGGTACACTCTAGATTGGATACTGGGGTACCCGTATCAGTCCCTAGTATATGGTACACCATGTTCCCAGGGCATAGGTACCCCAGAGGCCTCCCATGGGCTGCAGCATATTTTATGCCACCCCTGAGAGGCCATTCAAAATGACACAACAGGCCTGCTACAGCAGACTGTGTAAGATGGTGCTTGCACCACTTACTAAGATATGGGTTCACTATATCTATCTAAATCACCACACTTAAAAACCTATCAGTCACCCCATGGCAGGCCTTATCAATGCTGAAGGCAGGGTGCTGGGTCTTACGTGATAGGGTGCCCCTGCCTGAGCAGAGCCCCTCTGCAGCCTTTCGGAGACCATTCTCCGGGGTTGTCTGTGATGCAGCCAGACATATATGTGTAAGTGCATTATAACCTCGCTGTAAATGCTAACTTTAAAACGGCTGCTTAGAAACATGTTGTGTTTGGTGTCAAACACTTTGGAATCATACCTCCACACCTGTTACTGGTGTGGGAGGTATGATTCCATCCTTCCAAAGGGACATGTGTGGGTCACCGGTCTACCCGGTACCATCTTTCTCGACCTGGGCATTACAAAATGGATGCTTCCAGCCACAGACATGATTCTGCTCTCCTGCTGCGGAGCCAAGCTCGAGCAGAAGAAGGCATGACAATAGGCATCCTGTCACAGGGAGGTGTGACCACCTCCCAGACAGGGTTCAGTGTTTTGGGGCTGTGTGGGTGCAGTCTGAGAGTGCCAGAAAGCCTGCACTGGGGGCACATTTGGTGTCCCTCTGCATAGTCCAGCTCAAACCAGTTCTGGGTGCCATTGGCTCCTGCTCTTGCGCGAAACTGGACAAAGGACATGGGTGTAGCCACCCCTCTGTCCTGCCCTTCCCCTAGGAGGGTCCCCAGAATCTTTCCAACCCCTTCCCATGGGTATAAAGTGGGTTACCTGGCTACAGAACTTTAGATTTTACCTGGACAAGATTCTGCTAAGAAGAAACCAAGTACTTTGAGTGCCTGCACGACGCTGGACTACTGAAGAATCTCTCTTGGAGTAAAGGAGTTACTCCCCTGCAAAAGCAGGCACCTAAATGCATTTGACCAGTTTGCTTCTCCCAAGCTCCTGAGGACTCCGAAGATTTCAGAAACACAGGGGGTGGGTTCCCGAAGGTCCCTGAGGTAGATCTGACCTCTCAGCAATTCTGAGACCAGTAGCCCTTGTGGGGGCCGTGCAACCCGAACCCCTGTGCACTACGTACATTTGCAAGTGCATATGATTGTTGACAATTCCAGAGCTTGTGCATTGGACTCCGTGTAGTCCTGACCCTGAGCAGTAATTGAACTGAAGATATCCGGCCTCCACTCACAGAGTGTCCTGTGGGCTGGTACTTTGCAAACTAGCTTGAGGTCTCCTCGCGATCCCTGGTCTGTTGGCTTGTGGGTCCTGGTGAGGGTCACCTTGTTTGTTCTTGAAATTACCTGGTTGCTCCAGATGTGCCCTGACTCTCCATTGCTTGGGGAGTCCCCTGGACCTTGCTGGTCCACACCGTAACCTGTTTACTCTAACTGCGTGGGTTGCGTTTGCCAAGGCTTATTGGTGCTCCAGCCGGACATCGACCCCTCAGCACTTGACATCCTTTGTGGGACAGGTCACTTCCGGATCCTGGTCATCCTCGACATCTCCTGGTCCCCGTGGCTGCAGAGTCAAGCTACCCTTCTTCACACCTGAAGCATCCGACATTGGTGGGCATTCGACTACCGAGCGCCTGGTCAGCTGAAGTGACCCAGACTCTATCACCTCTGCTTTCAGGTTCTTCTCAACTAGAATCCAAGCTTGGATTCCACCGGACACTCTTCGCCTTCCCAGCAGTAGAACTTCTTTGCAACTCTCCATTGAAAACGACTAAGGTTTCCGACACCACTTGACCCCTATGCACCCGGCTCCTCTGGGATAGGTAACACAGGTACCTCGGTACTCACTGGTGGGTTGGCCTTAGAACATCCTATGTCCCAAACGTTTTGCTGGAAGTCCTCGTAGAAGTGTCCTTAAACTGTAACTTTGCAACCATGACTTTCCCATAGAGTTGTTCGGAGCACGCAGTCATGTTTCCTCACTGCACCCGTCCTCCGTGGGCTTCCTGTGTCACTCATCTGGGTGGTTCCTTGGGGTCCCAGAGATTCCACATGCTGTAGGCAATCTGTCTTGTCAAGTCGGTATTGTTATACCATTTTTTTAGTATATGGTTCGGTCTCCCCCTGTAGCCCGCTGTGGAATTTGCTACTTACGAATGTCCTATTGATTCAGAATTGTGTGTTTGTGGCCTAATCTTGTATAGTGACTACTAGAGAGCGTTATATTAATAAATACATATTTTTATACAACTACTGTGTGGTTCTCCTTTAATTTAGTCATTTAGGAGGTGATATTCTGGTAAAACAAGCTGCTTTATATTCCTGCAAGATTAAGCCTGAAGGCTGCTCTCCACAGCTACCACTAGGATAGCTTACTAAAGGTTATCTTTGACCACATACATCATAAGGGTTGTGTGGACTGGTACAAGGTGCTCACTTTAATCAGTGGACAGCATATACCAGGCCACCTTCTCACAGTGTGTGTGTCTCAATGGTCTGTGAGGGAAAGCATAAGTCTCTGAGTGGGGAGGGAATGGGTTCATGCATGAGTGTCTGAGTGGTATGTGATTGAAAGGGAAAGTGGGTGGGTCTGTGAGTGGCTGCATGAGCCTTCACTGGGTGAGTGAGTTAGTGCGTGTATATCTGACTGAGTTTGTGAGTGGCTGTGTGAGTTTCTGAGTATATGAGTGACTGACTGAGTCCATAAGTCTCTGAGAGGGTCTGTGACTGAGTGTGAGAGTGACTGTATGGGTGTGTGAGTGGGTGTATGAGTGCCTGAGTGGGTCTGTAAGTGGGTGTATGAGTGCCTCAGTGGGTCTGTGAGAACATATATGAGTGGGTCTGCGAGTGGGTGCATGAGTCTGAGTGGTTTTGTACATTGGTGCATGACTCTCCAAGTGAGTCTGTAAGTGGGTGCATGAGTATCTGAGTGGGTCCATGAGTGCCCAGGTAGGTGTGTGAGTGGGTTTAGGAGTCTCTAAGTAGGTATGAGACTGTATGCATGAGTCTATGACTGAGTCTCTAAGTAGGTGCATGAGCCTCTGAGTCGGTCTGTACATGGGCGTGTCACTCTCCGAGTGAGTCGGTAAGTGGGTGCATAAGTACCTTAATGGGTATGTGAGTGAGGGCATGAGTATTTGAGTGGGTATGCGACTGGATGTATAAGTGTGGGTGTGGGTATGTGAATGGGTGTAAAGGTGTGAGTGAGTGTGTACATGAGTGTGACAGTGATTGTCGAGTGTGTACAAATATATATACATTATTTTATATATTTTCACTAATATTCGTGATGACTTCGCAATAGTTGCAATTTCCCCGTAACGGTACATGGGGGCTGCACGCACGATTTTGACGTTGTCGCGAATATCATACGCGATAAAAAAACAAAATAACTTTGGACACATAACTTGTGTCACTAATACACCCATTTCTCAAATATGGGGTCAGAGTATCTCCACCCTACCCCTTATGTAAGCTTTCACACAAATTTTCAGCCCTGGCAACCATTCAAGAACGATAAAATGGCAGCTGCAACTTTCTGTTCAGGTTGCTTCCAGCCACCACAGCATTCCCGATGGCCGATATAGATATATTACCTACTGGCGGTCGCCAGTAGGTAGTTATAGTTAGGACCACGTTTCCATAGGAAATCCGCAACATTCTATTTTGAATAACTTTGGCGCCGGTCGACGAATCCTCGCGAATTTTTCAAAATAGGTGGGGCGCTACGCTCCGCTCCTACCCTGAAAGTCTCGGGGGGATTCGTCAAGCGGGGCTGAGATAAAAGGGGGGTCCCAAAACGCGTTTTTCCCATGCATTTTTCCATAGGACCTTTAGACAGGGCTACAGCCCGAACGGCTGAACAGAATTACTTGAAATTTGGCAGAGAGGTAGTCCTCAGGTCAAGGAAGTGCCTTTTGTAGGTTTGGTGTAAATCTGTTCAGTAGATTCTGAGAAAATAGCCTTTAAATCAATATATATATCTGAGCCAGCTTACGGTGCGCTTACGGTACGTTTACCGTATGCGTACGGTGGCGTGCGCGAGCGCGATTCTGATTGGCTCTTAGATCTTAGTAAACATTCGAATCGGCCGAAACCAGGAAGCGGCGGCCGCCATTTTCTCTCTCGCACTGAGAGTGAAGATGAAAATACAAAGCACAAAAACATGTAAAGGGGCTGTTTAGACAGCTCCCACACACATAGCCATGTTGAGGGAGTCCCCAAAGATCCCCCAAGGCCAAAAACGGGTTGTTTTTTTTTTCGCTAATTTCGCCGATTACGCTTACCGTACGCGTACGGTAAAAAATTATATAAAAAAAATAATTATCCACACTCTCCCCACCCCGTGTGCAATTGGTGGCCGATGGCCACCAATTGTGCATGGCTTATTACTATTGAGATAAACTATAATGTTTAAAAAAAAAAAAAAAAAAAATTATCCACACTCTGTCCACCCCGTGTGCAAATGGTGCCCGAAGGGCACCATTTGTGCATGGCTTATAAAAATTACGAAAAATTAAAATATTACCTTTCAAAACGAAGTGCATCATATGTCCTCCATGTGCGCACGGTGCGCGAAGCGCATCGTGCATACATGGCCCATCTAGCGTAACGCGGGCACGCGGTGCGCGTAGCGCACCGCGTGCCCACCGTGCGTGCACTGCACTAACTGCGTAAAGTGGGCGCGCGGTGCGCGAAGCGCACCGCGTGCTTACTGTGCGCGCACGGTGCACGAAGCGCACCGTGCGCGCACGGAACGAACTGCGTTAAGTGGGCGCGCACGCCACGAATGGCGTAAAGTAACTTAGCATTTAAAAAACCGTACAAATTCACTGAAAAACCCATAGGTTTCACACACCTTATAGTTAGGAATTAGCATTTAAAAAACCTTGCAAATTCACTGAAAAAACCATAGGTTTCACACATGTTATAGTTAGCGGAAATTTTACTGATAAAAAACCAATGAAATTCCCCCGTTATAGTTAGTGCAGGCAACTATAACTCACGCGACCGCAATCTTCTGCTGATGACATATGTGTCTTTATGAAAAAAAAATATTTGTAATATATGTATAGCTAAAAATGTATGGAAGAAGACATGGGCAAATAAGTGTCTAAATACAGTATTAGCATCAGCAGAAGATTGCGGTCGCGTGAGTTATAGTTGCCTGCACTAACTATAACGGGGGAATTTCATTGGTTTTTTATCAGTAAAATTTCCGCTAACTATAACATATGTGAAACCTATGGTTTTTTCAGTGAATATATATATAGATATATATATCCAACCCCCTAAAAAGGAAAATA
This sequence comes from Triturus cristatus, assembly GCF_964204655.1. NCBI lineage: Eukaryota > Metazoa > Chordata > Amphibia > Caudata > Salamandridae > Triturus > Triturus cristatus. The sequence continues at coordinate 724,927,887 of NC_140592.1, read as the reverse complement.
AATGCATGAATGTACACAAAATACTTTGCTCTAGCAAAGGCAACTGAATGCCAACACCCTAAGCCACAAACATGAAGATCAACCTCAAATTTCAAAAATGCTGAAAAGCAAGCAGAGCAAATATATACTCAGACCCGCATAAAGGAGCAATTGCAATGTAGTTAGGTAAACAAGATGCAGTATGTGTTCCACTGCTCATCAGCCACTGTTAAGAACAATTGTTTTCTTAATTTCCCTTATCCGAATTATTATAGGCTCTCTTAATCTGTGGTGGAAATTCTGCAGCTTGTGGTCTGACCATAAATTGCTTCACAAAGCTACTCATTCTTCGCATGGCCAGGGGTGCATGTGTAAGCGGTTATGTGCAGTCAGTGCGCATTGCACAATGGGGATTATGTGATAGTTCTGAGCAATGGCAGAGGGGTAGACAGAAGCGTGTTAACAAATGGAAATAACCTAGGGGCTGTAAATAACAGTCACAACAAAGGTTTAACCTACTCCTACATTATTGCTGTATCATACTACAACATTGTGAGTAAATTCTACAGCAAGTGAGTAGAAGAAAAGGTGGAATATAAGGTAACTGACAAGGATACAGTATGCATGTTACTGACTTTACTTTTAGCAAAATCATAAAAATGTACAAAATTGGAAAATACAAAAAATACATCCAGATTAAAAGGTAAACACACTTTAAGAAAAGGTAAGTATTACAACTTTTAAAAACATGTAAGCATTTAAATATAGTCTGTTAACATTATAGGCGTGCAGAAAGTGCGTGCAAACTTCCACATCAACAATAGCGCATTATAATTATTTTGTCTTGGATTCTAAAATATTCCAATAGATGTTCAGCAGTAGCAGTAATCAGCTTACCCATAAGACTCCAACTAAACTAAGCCCGACCAGAACCTGGGACATTGAAAAACGGGCAATCATCAGAAACAAATTTCTCAGCTCAGGACCAAATTTCTCACTGCAGTCTGGAAGAAAGGCCGTTCAGCCAACTAACCTCTGACAAAACTTTCGTTTAGTTATCAATAACATGTGGTCAGCGTTAAGTGTACACTGCATATTCTATTTTTACTTTGCATCAGTCATTTGAAATAGGTTTTCAAAATGGAAGGGTGTTCAAAAATTCCAAACCTAGCCAATTAATTTGTTTGGCCAATTGGTGTGCTGGACATGGGATACTCCTGTTCTGGCATACATGGAAATCTATTGTGAAATGTGCTGAATTTTGTGGAGGGATTTGCAGAGCGTAATTGTGGGATTTCACCCTTTCTATATTTTACTCAAATATTTCGCCCAATGGAAGCTGTCACCGTTTAAAAACAAATGTAATTTTGTTCGCCTAACAAGGTTTTAACGGAGTTGCTAGGCAGCAATATTGGTGATACACAGAGGAGGCAGGTTACCAGAAAATGCGAGACTGTAGGAGGTTTGTAAACCGAATCAATTCAGGTGGCACTAAAGAAGAGGTGAAAGAGAGAGTTTGTGGTGTGTACAGTCATTTTATTGTCTCCATTTCTGATGTTTCTTCCCTCTACTCTCTATGCAGCAAATGAACAACATCAGTGCCATGCTGGTGCTAGCACGGACTGCCAGGGGACCACGAGAGTTTGTGCTGGACCTTGAGATGGAAACCACCAACTCTCTGATGAGCTATCGCTCCAGCTCTGTGCTGAGACTCACGGTCTTTGTTGGAGCTCATCCTTTCTAAAGGCGAGAAGTCTGGAGAGTGGACGAAGATGGATAAGTCATCACTGGTGGGGTTCAAATTTCCATTCCCAAGAAAAACGTGCATAGTGGGAGGGAATTCATTATCCTTTCCCATGTACAATAGCTCTTGTAATACCCTGTTGTATTCCGTCCTCCCACTTGAATACTATATTATAAAGGACAAGTACAGTAACACGAGCAGGGTTTACAAATAAGCCATCATTCACTGATGAACTGATGGCAGATTGTCAGCGTATTTACCCATCTCTCTGGATATAGAAACAACGTTCTTTCTAATCATGCTGATGGTCTGCGATCTTCTCAAAGTTCTGCAAAGACTGCAGCAAAGAGGTGGCAGGCTGAGAGGTGCCAAGACATCTCTTTGCTACTCTGCTAGACCACTTCAGATGTTCAATATCCTTTCAATCACTTTTCCTTCCCCCCCCAACTACAGCTGTTTTCTACAATTTCTTGTACCTTCCCCTCCTAGATGAACATCAATTTCAGATTTGTTCAGAGCTATTTACAAACCTTTAAAAACAATCAGGAAGAGGTTTGTGAAAGAAATGTGCCTTTGTTGTACCCTACTAAAGGTGATGCACTACTTTTCTCCAGCAGGTGTCACTGCAAGAAAATAACGTGTTCTGACATTCCCCCAGCCGCTAGAGCCGCAGTTTCTTTTTCTAACCAGCAGGTGTGGCTACAATCGCAGTATGTGGCTGTCTGTTCTTTTTCAATGGGTTATGTTACCCCAGCAGCACTCCTGACTTGCCAATATTTATATATTTTGAGAATATAAAGTAGTTTCCCCACAGTTGGGGCCTTTTGAGCCTTGTGTTACAATAGATGGATTTCCTGCCTCTCCCACCCGTACTGTACTGGCTGCTAACATTACTACAGCATCACTCCTGGCCAGGAGGACTAGCTTTAACGTTAATACCAGTCTCTTCCACATGCAGGAACATTGAGGGTGCCATTTACATATGACTTATTCAGGCTTAAAGAGTTAAAGAGCAGAAGAACTTTTAACAAGGTTTATGCCCTTTTCCCTCTTGAATTGCTTTACATGTACTTTCACTACTTCAAAAGGATTAGCCAGCTATCACTGTAAGACTTTACATTTGAGAGAGACACAGAAATGTAACTATTCAACATTCCCTCTGTGGCAGTGAATGCAGCCCTCTCGGAAACCTATATCTGTTCAATTACTAAGCATTAATTCAGTTGTACTCATTTTTAATTTCTATCTGTGAAAATATTTTTGGTGTGTTTTAGCAAATAGCTCATATTCTATCTTATGTGTCAAAAAAACAGACCAAATTTTGCAAATCTTCTTTGTCCAAATCCCAGCATCTCATTTGTCCAAAATATCTGACAACCTTTGGTGGCATGAATTAACTCACATTCTTTGAGTTGTTTTGCTTCGTCTCAAATGTCTTAATCTCGTTTTTCTGCCCACAAATTATGCTCCCAGCTTTTTGTTTTGAGCCTTTGAACAAGTGCGCGCCTGCCTTCTCTGCCTTAGTCTTTAATACTGTTGCCTATTAAATCATTTTCTTCCTGTGCAAATTTTGGGATTTTGGGCACATGAAAAAATTAAGCCAGGGTTCATAACTCACAACTTTCACTTCAGTTGCCTCACACTTTTTCAAAATAAAACATTGAACTGAATAGGGAAACTGAAGAAATTAAATATTGGGGATTGAACTCTTCTGTGGCCACCAATGAACTCATGGATGCGGAGTAAAGTCACTCTTTCTTTTTTCTTTCTAAAAAGAACCAAGACTGTCCTGCAAGCAGTATGGCTCACAAAATGTCAAAAGAGGAAAAGAGCACGAGGGGAAGAAAGGGAGCACCAAACTGTTGTGCAACAAACTGTTTTATTTAGTTTTCTGTATTCAGTTCCAAGACGTTCTCAGTGTGTTTTTTGTTTGTAAAATATGTTGTTCGTATAATCATTGTTTTACAAAAAATAACTTGTAAAAATACAAAAAGAAACCTAATAAAAAAGTAAAATTATTATACCGTTTTCAATTACTCTCCATTGTACGAAATATGTGTTTGATGGTTTGATGGTATGTGTGGCTGTAGATATACATGCTTAGCCTTGGAAGTGCGCAAGTTGTTTTTCTTCAAAGAAGGCTTTTGAGTCATAGGGGCATTATTAACAACAAACTGCGATACACAAAATCGCGCTAAGCGCGCTTTGCGATATATAACGCCGGCTATCGCTGGATTACATCGCCGAGTTAGCGCATTATCCTCAACGCCTAACTCCAAAGCGATAAAAAATCCAGCGATAGCGGCGAAATGCCTGAATATCGCTGAAAATCCAGTGATCAAAAAGCAGCAATGGGGAAATCATTGCTAATAAGCCATGGTGGACTTATCCTGACATTCCACCTGCCATCGACAAGATGGCTAAGTCAGGTTTTAAACCAAATGGTAGCAGCCCCACCTTCGTGGGGTGTCTCCCTGGGCACTGGTCTGTGGCTAAATTAGCTTTTCACTTGGTTATGAATAACGCAATGTGCTTCTCAATCAGTTGCTGAATATTCAAGATTGTTTTATTTTCACAATCATATCATTGTATTCCAAAAACTTCATTTCCCGAGATGCAATATTTACGTATGCATCAATGCAACCTCTTATTTAGCGTTCCAATGCATTTCGGCGAGTCGCCTTCATCAGGGAACATCTATAAAAATCAAAATTCATCTGTGTATAATACAAGAAAATTTTACATGAATCACTATTGTTATCGCAACATGATATTGTCTTAAGGAAAGTTTACAATGTTTTATAGTTGTACGGTTTCGTAACAGATTATCCGTGATAAACGCAACTAAAATGTGTGATAATAACGTGCCTTTCATCAAAGTGCGTTAGTCTTTTTTCATACACGGTGTGACTCTAACGTAGATAAACGTGTTGGTGAATGCTAATACTGTTGTCTTCCAGTTAGTGATGTTAGCGTTAAAAGCGTGCATGGGTTTTTAGTGTGAAATTAACCTTTGATACCCAGCTGATTAATTGCCTAATCTTTCTGAATCTTACCGGAGCTTCGTGATAGCATGCCTTTCTGCTCGGGACCTGCCGTCTGTGTGGTGATAATTCCTGACTACCCGTTACATGGTTTATAACGTGAATAGCGTGCTTGCGTATTTTAACTAAACATGAAAAGAGGACTGATCTTGGTGTGTTGAGACCCGTTGTATGTGTTAATAAAGTAATTCAAAAACGAAAACAGTGCTGGAGTGTATGAGGTGTCAACCTTAGCATGTAATTAGTGCGTCTATGATGAAATTATTTTCAAAGTTCATATATAGATATTTGAATAGCTTATATATGCGGCTATACATTCATATGTATGTATAAATTCACAACGTACACTATATTGATGTAAACACAACGATGTCTCGCTGGCAGTCCGATATGGTACCCAAAGTAAACAAATGGGTTACTGTCTTGGTGTTGTAGACAATTACTACAATGTTATGCGAGTGTCTATGCACTGTAAATGGTTTAAAGTTAACATGAAAATTCCACTCTGTCATTCATTCCGTATGGCTGTAATGTATTCAAATGGTATATTCAGAAGTTTTCTCTTTGAAGTAATGAAATGTGATTGTCTTTCCCTTCTTGTTTTTGTACTATCTCTAGTACACAAGCTTTTAGTTGACTGTTGTGATGCTGTGCTTCAATGAAATGGTGGGCTACCATTGATTTCATTTGTTTGGTCCTAATGTTGCTTTTATGTTCATTCATCCGAACTTTTAGTTTCCGTTCTGTTTGACCAACGTAGGCTTTCCCACAAGGGCATTTCAACAGGTATATTATGTTGGATGTGTCACATGTAGCCGTAACTTGCAATTTGATTTTAGGACCATTCATAGGGTGCGTGATGTAGGTGCCCTTAATTATATTGTTACAGTTGCTGCAGTTCCAACACGGGATGGTGCCTTTATGTGCAACCTGAAGCTTCTCCGTATTAGGGTGTTTAATTAATTCACCTATGTTTTTGCCACGAGTGTAGGCGAACATTGGTTCCTGGATGAAGATGTTTTTGAAATCTTGTTCTAATTGTAACAACGTCCAGTGTTTTCTGATGATTCTCTTAAAATGTTGACTCTTAGTTGAATATTTACTTACGCATGTTATTCTGTCTGCCTTAGATCTGGGTTGCGTAGATAGTAATTGTTGTCTGGTTGTGTTTTTAACACGATCTTTAGCTTGTGTTAGTATGTGTTCCGGATATCCTCTCGTTCTGAATCTTTGTAGCATTTCTTCTTGTTGTTCTGTGTCTGTGTGTAACAATATAATTAAGGGCACCTACATCACGCACCCTATGGAAGGTCATAAAATCAAATTGCAAGTTACGGCTACATGTGACACATCCAACATAATATACCTGTTGAAATGCCCTTGTGGGAAAGCCTACGTTGGTCAAACAGAACGGAAACTAAAAGTTCGGATGAATGAACATAAAAGCAACATTAGGACCAAACAAATGAAATCAATGGTAGCCCACCATTTCATTGAAGCACAGCATCACAACAGTCAACTAAAAGCTTGTGTACTAGAGATAGTACAAAAACAAGAAGGGAAAGACAATCACATTTCATTACTTCAAAGAGAAAACTTCTGGATATACCATTTGAATACATTACAGCCATACGGAATGAATGACAGAGGGGAATTTTCATGTTATCTTTAAACCATTTACAGTGCATAGACACTCGCATAACATTGTAGTAATTGTCTACAACACCAAGACAGTAACCCATTTGTTTACTTTGGGTGCCATATCGGACTGCCAGCGACACATCGTTGTGTTTACATCAATATAGTGTACGTTGTGAATTTATACATACATATGAATGTATAGCCGCATATATAAGCTATTCAAATATCTATATATGAACTTTGAAAATAATTTCATCATAGACGCACTAATTACATGCTAAGGTTGACACCTCATACACTCCAGCACTGTTTTCGTTTTTTAATTACTTTATTAACACATACAACGGGTCTCAACACACCAAGATCAGTCCTCTTTTCATGTTTAGTTAAAATACGCAAGCACGCTATTCACGTTATAAACCATGTAACGGGTAGTCAGGAATTATCACCACACAGACGGCAGGTCCCGAGCAGAAAGGCATGCTATCACGAAGCACCGGTAAGATTCAGAAAGATTAGGCAATTAATCAGCTGGGTATCAAAGGTTAATTTCTCACTAAAAACCCATGCACGCTTTTAACGCTAACATCCCTAACTGGAAGACAACAGTATTAGCATTCACCAACACGTTTATCTACGTTAGAGTCACACCGTGTATGAAAAAAGACTAACGCAAATGATGAAAGGCACGTTATTATCACACATTTTAGTTGCGTTTATCACGGATAATCTGTTACGAAACCGTACAACTATAAAACATTGTAAACTTTCCTTAAGACAATATCATGTTGCGATAACAATAGTGATTCATGTAAAATTTTCTTGTATTATACACAGATGAATTCTGATTTTTATAGATGTTCCCTGATGAAGGCGACTCGCCGAAATGCATTGGAACGCTAAATAAGAGGTTGCATTGATGCATACGTAAATATTGCATCTCGGGAAATGAAGTTTTTGGAATACAATGATATGATTGTGAAAATAAAACAATCTTGAATATTCAGCAACTGATTGAGAAGCACATTGCGTTATTCATAACCAAGTGAAAAGCTAATTTAGCCACAGACCAGTGCTCAGGGAGACACCCCACGAAGGTGGGGCTGCTACTATTTGGATTACTCTCACACTCCTAAGCAGGGAGTGATACCCAGGAGCACGGCACAAATTGAGAAACTTTAATGTAACTTCAGGCAGTGCACAATTGATTTTCAAGTGATTTAATCAATTCTCCTGCTTTACAATTGTGGCACGCACATAATACAACATGTCATACGATGAAATCGCAAATTTGACGGAATCCAGGGCGGAAACATTTGCTTTCGCCAATGAAGAAGTATCCAGAATATACGCGTTGATTCAAGAGGAAACCACTGAACACACTACTAATCGCACCAAAGAACAGAACATCAGGCAACTACTATATTTATCGAGAAAGGGAATCAAGGGAATCAATCAACGATTGCACGCTAGCACGATGATAAGGTACCACAAGGCGCAAAGAATCCCGAGGGGCCTGAGAATATCCCTAAAACCTTCACTATGTAAAAATGCACAAAAGTTCACAGACAGATGGTACGCCATATTAAACAAATGTTCCTTGGATTTGATCCTACTAATTATAGAGGAACTTTCGAATATATTGGAAGAACTAAATCAAGAAATTTTGCAAGTGAAAACAGAGTTAGATAAATCTATGTCTGCTGAAGAACACACGAAAGTATTAGAAGACATCAACAGCCAACTCCTCAAACACACACAAGAAGTTAATGAAAGAAAAGTTCGCAAATATCGTAGAGATACGATTGATTACAAGATGGGGGAAGTTTATACGTGGGCTGACATTTACGCAAAAAGGCGTCAGAACAGACCATATACCACGCAGACCGACACTTCATCTTCAGAAAACGAAACTACAGCAATACAAAGACGCAAACAGAAACCCTCAACTACGCAAGAAATGCAAGTTCCAACTACACGTGAAACTCCTTTTTTAGAAGTAAGCCGCGAAGAACAGGACGACTCAGTCGGGGAAAAGGAAAAAGACAGAATGAAGGGGAAGGATCAACCCCAAACAAGGAATGTCACAGCAGCCAAAAGGGACAAGAACAAAAAGGGAACACAATAGAGAATTTGGTGATAAATATATCTGATCATCATTTCAACGATTTTGAACTTAAAACATTACAGAAGGGAACGTCTTTTGTACCTACAACACATTCGAATCAGTTGGAATTTCACATTAGCCTCTACAAACTCATGAGGAAAATACGTCTTCGACATTTCTTTGAGAACATCATAACGGAACAGGCTACAAAAGCAGAAGACCCTTTGAGAGGTTTGAGACCCACCAGCACATATGTGGCCCCTATGAGCCACAAAACCATAGATCTATTTGAACAACTGGTCAAGAAAGATTTTGCTAAGATTAACTTTTATAAAAAGATACAACATCGAAATCTTAGCACCAAAGAATTTGCGGTTTTAAGATCAATATCCAACAACACCATGATTACATGTCAAAAGGCGGTCAAAGGGGGAGCCCTTGTGATACTTAATACTACTTACTACCTGGAACAGGTAGAAACACACTTAAAGGATGAGAACACCTATATGGAAATGGCAACAAATCCCACAGAGGAATTCAAAGCAATCTTATCACACATAATACAAAGAGCAATGGATGGAGGCATCATTAATGAAAAAGTGAAGAAATATTTAAATCAAAACCACCCTAAAAGTCCCAAGTTCTATATGGTACCAAAGATTCACAAAGACCCAATTCAACCACCTTGTCGTCCAATAGTCTCGACTCGAGGAAGCCTTCACGAACCAGTGGGCACATTTCTGGACAGCTATCTACAACCATGTGTACTGAAAATGAGATCATTTCTTAAGGACACTACTGATTTTCTCAATAAACTTCACCAAATCAACATCACAGAAGAGGAGTCCACATTACTTTGCACCATAGATGTAAAATCTTTATACACATCGATCCGTCATCAAGCAGGCATAGAGTCCGTTGAAAAGGCTCTATTGAATACTGAATATGAAGAAGGTATGAAGGTGTTTTTGATGGAACTCCTGGAATTCACTCTTTTACACTCTTACTTCAAGTGGCAGAAAACATGTTATTTACAGAAGACCGGCACTTCGATGGGCAACTGTGCCGCGCCCACGTATGCCAATATTTTCATGAACGTCTATGAGGAAGAGCATATTCTAAACGTTCAACCTTGGAAGAATCAAATATTACTATACTTGAGATTTATTGATGCCATTTTTATGATATGGGAAGGTGCAGAAAAAGAACTAGAGGATCAAATTCACTTACTCAATCTAATAGACGACAGAATACAATTCACGCATGAGATAAATGAACACACCATCAATTTTTTGGATGTAAAAATCACCAAAACCTCCACAGGTTTTGAAACAAATCTTTACAGAAAAACTACAGACAGAAACAACACTTTGGCATATGACAGCTTCCATCCTCAACCTCTTAAACAACATTTACCATATTCTCAATTATTGAGGGTTAAAAGGATTGTCTCAGACTCCACGAAAGACACAGAACAACAAGAAGAAATGCTACAAAGATTCAGAACGAGAGGATATCCGGAACATATACTAACACAAGCTAAAGATCGTGTTAAAAACACAACCAGACAACAATTACTATCTACGCAACCCAAATCTACGGCAGACAGAATAAGATGCGTAAGTAAATATTCAACTAAGAGTCAACATTTTAAGAGAATCATCAGAAAACACTGGACGTTGTTACGATTAGAACAAGATTTCAAAAACATCTTCATCCAGGAACCAATGTTCGCCTACACTCGTGGCAAAAACATAGGTGAATTAATTAAACACCCTAATACGGAGAAGCTTCAGGTTGCACATAAAGGCACCATCCCGTGTTGGAACTGCAGCAACTGTAACAATATAATTAAGGGCACCTACATCACGCACCCTATGAAAGGTCATAAAATCAAATTTCAAGTTACGGCTACATGGGACACATCCAACATAATATACCTGTTGAAATGCCCTTGTGGGAAAGCCTACGTTTGTCAAACAGAACGGAAACTAAAAGTTCGGATGAATGAACATAAAAGCAACATTAGGACCAAACAAATGAAATCAATGGTAGCCCACCATTTCATTGAAGCACAGCATCACAACAGTCAACTAAAAGCTTGTGTACTAGAGATAGTACAAAAACAAGAAGGGAAAGACAATCACATTTCATTACTTCAAAGAGAAAACTTCTGGATATACCATTTGAATACATTACAGCCATACGGAATGAATGACAGAGTGGAATTTTCATGTTATCTTTAAACCATTTACAGTGCATAGACACTTGCATAACATTGTAGTAATTGTCTACAACACCAAGACAGTAACCCATTTGTTTACTTTGGGTACCATATCGGACTGCCAGCGAGACATCGTTGTGTTTACATCAATATAGTGTACGTTGTGAATTTATACATACATATGAATGTATAGCCGCATATATAAGCTATTCAAATATCTATATATGAACTTTGAAAATAATTTCATCATAGACGCACTAATTACATGCTAAGGTTGACACCTCATACACTCCAGCACTGTTTTCGTTTTTGAATTACTTTATTAACACATACAACGGGTCTCAACACACCAAGATCAGTCCTCTTTTCATGTTTAGTTAAAATATGCAAGCACGCTATTCACGTTATAAACCATGTAACGGGTAGTCAGGAATTATCACCACACAGACGGAATGTCCCGAGCAGAAAGGCATGCTATCACGAAGCACCGGTAAGATTCTGAAAGATTAGGCAATTAATCAGCTGGGTATCAAAGGTTAATTTCACACTAAAAACCCATGCACGCTTTTAACGCTAACATCACTAACTGGAAGACAACAGTATTAGCATTCACCAACACGTTTATCTACGTTAGAGTCACACCGTGTATGAAAAAAGACTAACGCACTTTGATGAAAGGCACGTTATTATCACACATTTTAGTTGCGTTTATCACGGATAATCTGTTACGAAACCGTACAACTATAAAACATTGAAAACTTTCCTTAAGACAATATCATGTTGCGATAACAATAGTGATTCATGTAAAATTTACTTGTATTATACACAGATGAATTTTGATTTTAGATGTTCCCTGATGAAGGCGACTTGCCGAAATGCATTGGAACGCTAAATAAGAGGTTGCATTGATGCATACGTAAATATTGCATCTCGGGAAATGAAGTTTTTGGAATACAATGATATGATTGTGAAAATAAAACAATCTTGAATATTCAGCAACTGATTGAGAAGCACATTGTGTTATTCATAACCAAGTGAAAAGCTAATTTAGCCACAGACCAGTGCCCAGGGAGACACCCCACGAAGGTGGGGCTGCTAACATTTGGATTACTCTCACACTCCTAAGCAGGGAGTGATACCCAGGAGCACGGCACAAATTGAGAAACTTTAACGTAACTTCAGGCAGTGCACAATTGATTTTCAAGTGATTAAGTCAGGTTTTAATCAGGGGTTAAAAACCTGCGTTCATTGTGGTTTAGTGCGAATTTGGTCTTCGTGGGACAACATTGGTAATACAGCGAAGTGCTGTTAGCATCTGTTTTACGTGTTATTTTGGTTAGGAACTCCTACCTTGCATGTCATTAGCGATAACTATCGCTGACATGCAAGGCGATAGTAAAAGCGACAGCTAACACGTGAAAGCTTGCACTAACGTTTGTTAGCGCAGGCTTGATAATAGGGAGATGAAAATATCGCCGCCTTTTCGGCAAAAAGTGCTGCAAAAGCGGCGATATGGCCCTTGATAATATGCCCCACAAGGTGTAGTGACTGCTCCACTTGCCTGCAATGCGCATGGTCCACAACTCCGTTGTTAGATTGTTTTTTTTCGCAGTCAGGTTTAGATGTGTTTTCCTCTGCTCTGGTTCGATACCGTCATCATGCTCTTTTCTGATACCATCGGTATTGTTTTCCATCACTGCTTCCCTGCTTATTGACGTCTAGTTTGTTCGGGGTACTCGCTTCGACCGCGGCCCCCTGGGCCTTCACACTTTGCGGTGGAACTAATCTTTGCCATTCACTCCAACAATGTCCAATTTGTGATTGAACGGATGCCTTTTCTATTTTGTCCTTCTTGTCACGCCAAGTTTCCACGCTCTGACCTACGCTAGGTGTGTAACTTGTGCTTATCTCCCGAGCACGTGGAAGCAACCTGTGAGGCCTGCAGGTCTTTTCGATCTAAAAAGACACTAAGAGATCGAAGGGCAAGAAGATTACAAATGTTTCAATGGGGCGTCCATGATACATAACATAAAGTGTATTCGTAAAGCATATGTTCACCCAAGGGTATCTTGGTGCTGAATAACAGATGTTTATTGTTACCCAACTCACTGGTACTAACTTTATCAACCTCAGAAGGATGAAAGGCTAAGTGGACCTGCCAGAATTTGAACCTGTGACCATGATTGCAATGTATTGTAATTACATTTACATAGCACTTACTACACCTGACGAGGCGTTGAAGTGCTTTTTTAGTGAGTAGCATGCTACTCTGTAATCCATAAAGGATTAGTGGTGAATTAGTATACTGAAATATGGAAGCAGTTTGAGCGGTGGATATGTTAGTCTGGTATTTCGATTGAGAAGGATTGTGGAGGGTTAGAAGAGGAAAAGGTTTTCATTTATCTAGCACTTGCTACCCATGATGAGGTGTTGAAGCACTTTTTTGTGAGTAGCACGCTACTCGAGAAGCCAACCAGGATTAGTGGGGAATTAGTATAGGGAAATATGAAATTAATTTGAGTGGTGGACATGTTAGTCTGTTATTTGGATTGAAAAGGAATACTGGATAGATAGAAGAGGGAAGGTCTAGAATTTTTGGATTCTTAGTAGGACGAAGAAAAGTTACTAATGGCTTGCAATAACTGTAGCTAGAAGAAATAGTAAAAAAAGCATTGGCAAAGCCAGCAGGTCTCACCTTTGGGTCATGTTGGGTTTGACAATGATTTTAAGTGAGGCTGTCCAGCATGGCTAAATAATAAATTTAAAAAAAAGAGATATCCGGCATCTGCCTGCCTCTTTTTGTAGGTACTGGCAACACGCTTGCATACCTACAAAATTAGATCAGTGAAGGAAAAATAAAAAGTAGTGCAAAAGCGTTTTTATATTTTGAGGCAAGGGTAGGGGGAAGCAACACTGAGGTCATGAGTGGGAAAGGAAGCAACACAGGAGATAGAAGGAAAACTGAAGGTGGCAATAACGCTGAGGGTGCGTGGTAAGCAACACAGGTGAGAGGAACATGGAGTATGGGGAGGGAGTAAAGCACACAGGGTAGAGAGTAGCATATTGCTGTTGTGGGAACCACACACAAGAGAAAGCAACCAGGGGAGAGACTCATGAGGGACAGCAAAACAGAGTGTGGCGGGGGTACACAGTACACGGGAGAGACAGCAGTAACACATGCATTCTAATGGAGTGTTTAACCAAAAAGAAAAAAAAGTAGTGCTTTAACAGTGACCAGTGGAAGGACACAGGTAATGTGCCCATGAGGGGAGGGACAAACACAAGAAGCAAAGTCCACAAAAGAGGATGAATACATAACAATCAAATGATTAACAATAGAGAAAACAAATGGCAAGCAGTGGGCGGGCTTTAAGCCCACTGTAAGCTTATAATTAGGCTGTCCGGAATTCGGTTAAAACCGAATCTGCCCGATAGTACCCTACCGGATGAAAATCAGCTGACCCCGTTTAAACCGAGTGTCACTGATTTTCATTGTTATTACACCTTTTGGCCACTTGATGGAGCCAAAGCATTGCAGGCCAAACTGCAATTTAGGCCCAAGAAGCAAGCAGCAGCCCAACATTTCTTGTGTACTAGTAGAGGCCTGTACTTTAACGTGCTGACACCTGCTCATGCCCACTGCAGGCTGAGTCCACTCATCATCTGGCTGTTGTGTAAGTCCATACTAAGTACATTGTCTCTTCACAGACGTGACAAGTTAATTTTGTCATCTCCAAAACGATACTGCGTCTGTTTCACTACAACACTGGTAAACCTCAAAGTTGTTTTAAATACAAAACCAGGTGACCGTGTTTACATCAGTCCTGTCGAGTTGTATTTAACGTACGCAATTGAAGAGCCTTTGTCTAAGCGGTGTGACTATCTCTGTTCGGCAGTGGCTATGTGACTGTCTCATCTTTAGCAACATTAGTGGCTGCGCCAGTGCTAGTCATGTGGTTTCAACCTCACTATACAAATGCTGATAACCTTATGCAATACAAAAATAGAGGAAGCCTAGTTACCGAACCAAAAGTGTAAGATTATTTTTATTTATGGGAAATTCACATAAACGCGGAGAGGGACTTGGAAATGTGCCACATTTGTATATTTTTAGGCATAAACCTGAAGCCTTTAACCCTATGTGATTTACGGAGCAGCTTTACAGTTCTAAGTAATGAACTTGGTTGAACTTTACAAAGGGTGACGTTGTGTGCACTTTAAACTAGGATAAACAAAGAAATAGTGTGTACAAAAAACAGCTGAGTTGGTAGTACTTGACTCATGAAGGTATTTGCAGCGGTCTGTTATGAGTACTCAAAGCCAGTAAATACACGTGGACTTTGTCACTTCAGGGTGCTGTACTCATCGTCGAAGTATTCACAGTAGTGCTTAATAGAGGCGTTAAGATGACAGTTTACGGCAGTTCAGCTTTCTGTGTCATGTTTTATTCTTTGAGTTATCCCGGTACAATCTGCGCATATTATTGTATAATGTCAGAGGCGCAACTAGAGCCAAATTTCAGGGTGGGCTACTAAACATTTTGTGGAGGGGGGGGGGGGGGTTGACTCTTCTAGCAATATGCAGAGTGTAGCTGCAGGGGCTCTAAGAAGGGGTGAAAAACAACAAAGCCTCGTTAGGAAGTGAGTGGTCTTTTAAAGACCTGTGAAGCACTCAGTGCGGCTGAAATAAGACGTTCACCAGCCTGGGAAGCCCGGGCTGACACACACGACGGGATGGGGGGTGGGAGAGTGGGGGGGGGGTGGGGAGGGTGAACAGTGCTTAATTTGCTTCCACATCGTAGGTCGCTCAGTTCAATAAGGAGCCTGCCCCCTCATGCAATTATTTATCAGGAGGCACAGATGGGCTGTATTAAGCAGGCCAGGTGATGAAAAGATAAGAGAGCAGGACACAACTATTCAGTGATTGCCAAAAGCTGTGACAATAAGGCCTGCTAACATCACTAGCATGATTAACAATACATATTCATCATGCCTAAACGAGGGGGGCAGTCGGTGCAGGCATGCCATGCTGTCACCCAGCTATATCTATTTATTTTGAAGCAGACAAAGGCGTGTGATGATATCCGGAAAGGCTTTGTAAACATGTGTGCACAACTCCCATCCTCACAGGTGTCAGCAGAAGATGAACAGCGGGTGCTGTGAGACACACTGGCTCACTCCGATACTGGTGTAATACAGGCAGTGCAAGACCACCCAGCGCACATAATTGTATCCGCTACGCACATTCAACTCTCTTTACATAGATAGGTGCATAACACGGACAACAATGTGGAAACGGTATTTGTGGCGTCCTTTTAGTTTGCATTTTATGTTTACTGGCCACTTTTACTACCACCTAAGAGCTAAAAGGTGCAATATGTAAGCACAGTAGCGCACACAATTTGCACTCAGCTCGCAAGCACTACCAATACTGTTTTGCGCCTATTTCTATTCTATCACTAGAGGCAGGCGACCGGAATGTACATTAGTTAACTTCGGCAAGAGAATCCTGAGAACCGAATTCACACTTGTGAAAACCGGGGTGGATGTCGTTGCACTATACCTTCACTATGATATCATGCCAAATATGGCCACTGACTGCAGCGATAAGACAGCAGGAACATGTTTCACACAGCTTGAATATCGGGAATCTTCTCCTAGCTGGCACGTGGGAGGAATCACTTCTTTACACCGTGGACTGGAGGGCAGATGGATGGGGGAAATAAGAGGCGCTTCACATCGGACAGGTAAAACTGAGCCGTTTACAGACTGCCCAGGGCAGGAAGAAGTAGTGTCACACACAAGACAAAGAAACTGAAATTGTTAAATTAGTTTCCTCCAATGATACTATCATTATATCATTTTGTAGAGCGTCAGAGTGCCGGGTGGGTGGAGCTCAAGCAATAGAAAACACCAGTAAGTAAATCAATAAATATCTTAGGCTTGCATACCACATTTAGCATAACACTGCCACTCCTTTCATTACAGCTGTTACACTTTCCCAGAGATGCGTGGCGACCCAGCAGTGGCAGTGCTAATCACATTTTGTGATGCAAACAATGGATGGTACCAGCGTACCATCATGGCAGATCTAGATGTACTGGAAACATGCAACGCAGTGTCACTTGGAATGCTGCTGCAGAGAGGTCTTACCAAGTTTAACAAAGATTGGAGTGATATTGTTTGTATTTGCAGCGATTCAGCTACTTATATGAAAAAGTTATGTGATGACCTGTCAAAAGCAATACCTGAGCTGAAGTGTTTCCCTGTAAGAGATCCTTGCCACTTGCTAGATGGTATGCTGAAAGCATCTTTACAATCTTTTGAGCTAATGAAGAATGCTATTGATTTTGTAGTCCATTCAGGTGCACTGTTTCGTTATGCGCGGGAACTAAAACGCAAATATTTCTCGTTTTGTGTGGCAGCAAAGAAAGAGTCATCCTAATTGTGTCATTTAGTCGGTGGTTCTCAGTTCTAGAGGCTGTGAATGCAATATTATCTATGTGGCGACCGTTTACTGAATTTTTGCCTAGTGACTATGCAAAAGACAAGAAATGTGATGATCCTCAGGTGCATATTGATAGTGATGTAAAAAAAAAAAAATACACTGTAATGCATTCTTAGATTTTTACAGGAAAACATGACTGCTGTAGTGGATATAATCAAAAAACTTGAGTCAAAAAACACCCTTGTCTATCAAGTGTCAGCATAATTGGTGTAGATTTCAATGTACTTGGACCTCATATACACTGTACATACACTGTCTATATACCATGCATCAATGAAGAAAGTAAGCAATAATAAAAGCGAAGCGTTCCATAAACACCGGTAAAACACTGTTTCAGTTGTATTGTATGGCCCGAAAATGAGTAACCACTGAAAAACACTGTTTTTTTGAGGCATTGAAATCACTGGAAAACACTGAAAAAACACCACCAGAATTTACCAATAATAGAAACTGAAAACAGGAAAGCCCACTTATAATAAATCATTTCAGCAACAGGCATCCTGCACTCTGGTAGACAAGACCTAAAAAGCATAAAGAATTGAAAGGAAAAACTATTTGCATGTCAGCCTTGCTACTAAGATGAACCCCTGATCAGGCAAAAAAGTGGTCACTCAATGCAAGAGAACCAATGGCTGAAGTGGGAAGACCCTTTTTTGCCATGCTGTATGGTGGGTGGAACTGTGTATAGCACCTCAACAGATGAAGAGTATTGACACAAAGCCCCTTTATAGATAGGCGGTTAACAACCATAGCAGTCTCTAAGCCAGGCCTTTATTAAAATAAAACATTTTAAAAATAAAAAAGGAGGGCAGAGTTTGTTACCTTTCACAAGACTACTGAAGGACATGCAAACATGCCATTGTGCCTGTTGAGGAGTGTTCTCCTTCCACCCTCTTTCTGCAAGCAAACCCTTGGTACAAGCGTTGGTCCTCAGACGTTTGGATTATGGTAATGCCGTATTGGCCTCGGCCACTGAGACTTTGCTTTCCAAACTTCAAGTGGTGCAAAACAGCACCGCCTGCCTAATTTGTAATCTTCCATCCGGTGTCCCCTCGTTTACTGTCATTGCATTGGTTACCAATCCGTAAAAGGATTGTCTTTAAAATTTACTGTCTCAAACACAATTCCTTGCTTGGATAAAGTTCCTGTTACCTATCGCCTAGACTATCGCACGACCACCCTCCTAGACTGCTTAGATCCAGTGACAAAACACTGCTTACAGTTCCACAGGTCAGAAAGACCTACACAGATATCTTCCATACTTAACCCCTATGTACTGAAATAGGTTTCCCCTGCACACCCGCAGGTATACGGATCATTTACAATTTGAAAATGACTGAAGATAGTGTTTTTTTAATGCAGTAGTCTCTTGCCTGGATTCGTATTAATGTTAATATTTGATCAATAAACTGTTTAAAATGAAATTTTAAAAGCTTGCTAGGCAGTGCTGTTTAAAATATGTACATTACAATGACTTCAAATGAGAAAATATTGAAACTTCGAACCATGAATACGTACCACAATTGCAGGCTGAGGTTTCTGTCCAACAGAAGATAACCTTACTCTTTTTTTGTTAATCATAACAGGTACAGTTTCACTGAACTTTATTGCAGCTCTTCTAAAGCTCATTTCCAAGTACGCCTCGTTTTTACATGCCAATAGACCCGATTCAGGCAGGAGACTCCCGATTTTTTAAAGCCCAAAATGACTTTATTTTAGCTCCCGAAATTGCCTCCGATTCAATAGAAGTCAGTGGGGCAAATACATTATGTAGATTATTTTTTAACACAAGCCTCCAGAGTGGACACATTAGTCCACTAAGCCACCAGATCTGGATACGCCAGACCTCTTTGGTTCGGATGATCCAAAACTCTGGGATGAGTCACATCCATCGGCTGCAGATGGAGGCAACATCTCTCCAGAGGACAGATCCGGGTCTGACATGGAGTTACACAACATCACTCCAGGGCAACAACTTGTGAGAACTGTGCCCAGTCCACCTTTACTTCAACCCCGACCACAGCAGGTACGGGCAAAGCCTCACCCATCTCATAAGCTAAAGACTGTTGCTGCGCAACCATTACTCGCAAGACTTCATCAATCAATTAATCAGGAGGTTCTTGAAAAGTGTGACTTTTCACCACGGGGGGGTCTGCAGGCACTAGTTTTTGATGTCCTTGGTCGAAGTGCCACATTTTGAGCTTTCTCCTGAATTCCTAAAGAAAGGCAGGTTCGCAGATGAAGGAAGAGGTGTTGGTGGCTAGGAAGGAGAAGGAACGACCTCTGCAGCGGCTCCGGCGGATGCAGGGGGTGTGGGCCAGGGTGACGGAGGTGGAGCGGCGTTACCTGGTGATTCGATGGAACGTAAGACAGTGGTTGATGTAGATGGGCCTGGAGTTGTGGAGGCCTTCGTAGGTGTGAGTCATGAGCTTGAAAAGGCATCTTTTTCTGTACGGCGAGCCAGTGGAGGGCTCTGAGGAGGGAGATGGTGCTGGTTATCCTTGGGAGGTTGAGGAGGAGACTTGCTGCCATGTTCTGGATGGTTTGGTTCTGGCATAGAGTGAGTTGCCCTAGTCGAGGCGGATGGCGATGAGGGCTTGGGTGGAAAATCTTGCGGAGCATGCAGAGGGTGTGGAAGCAGGAGGAGGAGACTGCCTTTGACTTGGTTCTTCATCGTTAGTGGACTGTCCATGATAATTCTGAGGTTGATTGTGTGGTTGGAAGGAGCAGGAGCGGGCCGATTGCGGCGGGCCACCAGGAGTCATCTGGGGGGGGTAGTTCTTTCCTAAGATGAGTGCCTCTGTCTTTTCTGAGGTGAGTTTTAGGCAGTTGGATTTCATCCAGTTGGCAACTTCAGACATGGTGTTCTGGAAGTTTGCTGAGTCCGTGGGTGCGGGCAATGTCTGCTAGATGCATCATGTAGATGTTAAAGAGGGCGGGACTGAGGGAGGAGCCCTGAGGGACGCTGCAGATGATGTTCTTGGGTTCAGAGGAGAAAAATGGAAAATGGATCCTCTAGGTTCGGCTGGTGAGGAAGAAGTAGATCCAAATGAGTGTTCTGTTGGATGTCTAGTTAGTGGAGTCTCATGATTAGGGTGTGATGGGAGAAAGTGTCAAAGACTGCAGCGAGGTCAAGGAGGATGAGGGTTGCTGTTTACCCCTGGTGGAGGAGGCGTTTGATGACATCCGTAGCTGCGTTCAGTGCGGTTTTGGTGCTGTTTTTGGCCCAGAATCCTGATTGGTAGGCGTTGAGAAGGTTGTTCTGTTCAAGGTAGTCTGTGAGCTGGTGGTTGATTGCTTTCTCCAGGACCTTCGCTGGGAAGGCGAGTATTAAGATGGGATGGTAATTCTTGAGTCCGCTGGGTCGGCAGAGGGTTTTTTCAGTAGAGGCGGGACCTCCACATGCTTCCATGCAGCTGCGACAGGGACAGTGGCTGTTGTGATGGACGTGTTGAGGGTGTCTGTGAGGTTGTTGCTGATTTTTTCTCCCCCTACTTGTAGATGTGGTGTGGACAGGGTCCGTGGGTGCACCGGAGAGGATCGGGTTCATGATGGAGACAGTGTCTTGGGTTGAGGGTTGTTTCCGGTCAGATAGTTGGTGGGTGTTAGTGGTATCCTTTATTGGAAGTAGTCCACTAGGGTGTCGCAGAGAGTTTGGGAGTGATGAATTGTGTTCTCGGTGGCAGCTGCGAAGGAAAACTCTCTGACGATGGTGAAGAGCTCTTTAGCATGGTTGGCGCTTGCCTCGATGTGGTTGGTGAGGGTGTCTTTCTGGCTTTCCTAAGGTGGTGGTGGTAATTGTTGAGAATGGATCTGAATGAGCTGAGATCGGAGGGGTTCTTGTTGGAGCACCAATATCTCTCTAGTTTTAGTCACATTTGAGAGTATGTAGTTCAGGGGTGAACCAACTGCCATGCTTTGCGGGTCTGTTGCAGGGGGTGTCTTTCATGGGGGTGATCGTATCTGAGGTGGATGAGATCCACTTTGAGAAGTTCTGGACTTTGAGTTCGAGGTTGTCGGAGGGGGGGGTCGAGCCTGGTTGCTTTGAGGACGGAGGTCCAGAGGGGTTTCTGTGACTCTGTTCCACTTTCGGCAGGGTCGGGTGGGTGGTCTGGTCGGGGGTTCTGGGGAGCTGGTGAGGGTCAAATGGACGATGTTGTGGTCTGTCCAGGTCAGTTCGGTAATGTGGTATAACTTGATTCTGTCACTGGAGGAGAAGATAGGCTCCAATGTGAGTCCTGCAATGTGCATGGGGTGGAGACCAGATGTGAAATGCTGGAGTTGCTCATGTTCTCCAGGAGAGTGGCAGAGGTGGTATCTTTGGGGTCTTCGGGCAGAAGTTGAGGTCTTCCAGGAAGATGTAGTGTTTGGAGTCGATAGCCATGGTGGCGAATAAGTCAAGGAGGGCGTTGCTGAAGCTTGGACTGCGGCCCGGGGGTCTGTAGGCCAGGGTTCCTCTGATGGTGGTTTTGCATTGAGTCTGATCTGAAAGTTGAGATGTTCCATGATCGGCATGCTATTGTCCCCTGAGGTAGTGGATTGGAGGGTGTCTTTGTGAACCATGGCGATGCTTCTGCCGTGTCTGCCGGCATGGTTGTGGTGTAGCAGCTTGAACCCAGGGGGCGTTGCAATGGCGATGTCTGGTGCTGATGAACATCATGTAAGGGGTGAGGGTGGGTATGGTGTCTCAGACTTCCGTGGCGTGCTTACAGAGGGACTGGACGTTGAGTAGCATGCAGTGGAGCCTCGGATCGGAATGGGCTAGATAGGAGTCACTGGAAAGTTTGAGATGCAGGTGAAGCGGCAGTTCTGGTAAATGAAGGGGCCATCTGTGGTTTTGGGCAAGGTGATGCAGCAATGGGTGTCTCTCTTTGGGTTGAGGGACTGTAGGTCGTCGGAGGTGAACCAACTGGAGGAGGGAGGGCCAGGGGTCCTGGAGTTGGGCACGGTCCAGGCGCTGATGGGTGAAGACATGGTTGCCTTTGCCGTCCCTTCCCCCGGCCGCGCTGCGGCCTTCCTTAAGTAGGTCCTGGGGGTGGGAGGGAAGCTGGAAGGCGGCAAAGGTGGGAAAAGAACGGCAGGAGAATGGGTGGCGTGGGGAGCCTTACTGGTGACACTTAACTAGTACAGAAGCAAAGGCTGACTAGCTGGGGACAGGGGGGGACAAATAGAATGGTACAGAAAATAAAGGCTGACTAGCAAGGATGGAAGGCACAACTAAACTGAACAAGAGGGCTTGGGGGAGGAATGACAATATAGCACAGAAGCAATACAGCCAGCAAGGAGCTGCGACCAACGGCGTGAGAGAGGGGCTGGCACAGGACCTGCTCAATGGGGTCGCGCTGCAGCCTCTATTTAGTAGGTCCTTGGGGTGGGAAGGGTGCTGGGAGGCAGTGAAGGCTGGAAAAGAACAGCGGGAGAACGGGTGGCACGGGAGCCTTTCTGGTGACATTTAACTAGTACAGAAGCAAAGGCTGACTAGCGGGGTGACAGAGAGGGTACAACTTGAATAGTACAGAAAATAAAGGCTGACTAGCGGGGGGCGGTAAGCACAACTAAACAGAACAATAGGGCTGGCTCCGGGGATGTGGAACACAGGAGCAAAAAAGCAAGGCAGCCAGCCGGGAACTGCGACCAACGGCATGAGGGGTGAACTGGCACAGTACCATCAAGAATTGGACTCTCATCAAAGACATCTGATGATTCATCCAGATACAGTTTATATCCTCACCAGGCCTCTGCATTCAGGGGCACAGCCTGCTAAAAGGCAAATACCTTTTCAAGCAGAAATTGATGTTCTTGTTTATCCAAAGAAAAAGAGGGAGGATAAAGCCACCAGCCTACTGCACATCAGTCCATCACCACTGCCTCCTGTGCACACTTCCTCACCATAGCTTTCACCTGTGCACCACACTACTGAATCACCTGAGGGTTCACTTCACTCCTTCACAATGGATGGGGGAAGGGTGGGGGGTGATCAATTTTCAATACCACCTCAAGATGACTGGGAGTCATATGATGCAGATCCACGCAACAACACCGATTCGGATCTCTACCAATCAAAACCTTCCCCTTCTGATGACACCATTACTTATCACAACCTTATAAGAAGGACAGCCACTTTCCACAATGTGCTACTTCACACTGAGCCGCTAGAGGATGACTTCTCATTAGAGACTCTCTCGTCCACTCAGCGTTCAACGCAATACCTCCCTACGCTCAATGGTATGCTCAGGTACACACAGGACATTTTCAATGACCCAGTTAGATGCAGGGTCATTACTCCCTGGGTTGGTAAGAGTTATACACTTCCCCAGGCAACCAACATATATTAAGGGCCAGCTTATGCTGACTCCCTAATGGTGGCCACAGCCCATAAACAGGCAAACTCTCAATCATCTGGTGAGGTGCCCCCAGCAGATAAAGAAAGTAAAAGGACAGACGCTGCAGGTAAGAGAGTGACAGCACAATCTGCCTACCTTTGGAGATTGCAAGCTCCTTTAGTCTCCTATCACGCTACAATAGGGCCCACTGGGATGACATGGAGGACATTCTCCAGCATCTCCCAGAGGAACATAGAAAAGGGCATACCAGAGTGCCTCAGAGGGCAAACTCCTATCCAACACAACTATATGTTGTGCACTTGACATAGTTGATGCATCAGCTAGAGGCATTAATTCAAGTCTCCTTATCAGGAGATATGCCTTGTTAAGTTAAGTTTTAAACTTGAAGATGAGCAGAACTTGTTAGCCCTTCCCTTTGAAGGCAAACATGGTTTTGGGCCCCACGTGAATACCCTTCTAAAAAAATAAAAAAGATAACAAGACAACAAAAGCAATGGGAGCATTGCAAACACCAGCAGAACTTGGCTCCTTACGCCACTCATCCTATCATGAATGGTCCAAAACAACCACCCCTTAGGCATCCAACTCTTATAGTAAGACACACACTCAGACATTCTCCCCAAAATGATACTATAGGGGTTCATATAGGGGAAGAAATTCTTGAGGAAGAGGAGGTTTTATCAAACTATCCACTTCCACCACCAAGCCTTGACTTGCCCACCATTCCCCTCAATCTCACTACACCGGTCGGAGGAAGACCACAGCAGTCCTTTTGCACATGGCGAAATATCACATCCGGCCAATGAGTGCTGAATAGTATCCAACATGGCTATTACCTGAAGCTCACTTCCACACCTCCAAACATTCCACCTCGCACCCACAGACTTTCAACAGACCATCAACAACTGCTCAAAGAGGAAGTTCAAGCTCTTCTACTCAAGGGAGCAATAGAATTTGTGCCATTACACTAACAAGGCCCTAGAGGTCTATTCACTTCACTTCCTTATCTCCAAAAAGGATGGGTCGTAAAGCCCAATCCTCGACCTCAGACACCTAAACAGGTACATTCTCTCTCAGCACTTCCACATGGTCACACTTCAAAATGTCATCCCACTAATACAACAAGGCGACTTCATGGCGGCACTAGACCTAAATTAAATTTACTTCCACATTCCAATTCACTCAGCACATCATCAACACCTCAGATTTGTTCTAAGTCCCCACAGCCCCCAGGATGTTTACCAAGTGCCTAGCATCAGTAGCAGCTCACTTACGCAGGCAAAACATCCACACTGTCCCTTACCTGGACGACTAGTTAATCAAGAGAAATACTCCTCAAAACTGTTTGCAACACATTCAAACAACCATAAACCTACTTCACCAACTAGGGTTCACGGTCAATGCAGTCAAATCTCACCTGCAGCCCCTTCAGATACAACCTTACCGAGATGCCATCCTCAACTCACACGTGGGGATAGCCTACCCAAACACTACAAGGATTCAATTCTTCAAAACACTTATTCCACAATTTCAACCTCATGGGCAGATAACAGTGAGAACAGTGATGCGCCTCCTAGGTACCATGGCATCATGTATAGCCATAGTACCTCATGCCAGACTCAATAATCACCTTTAGCAATAATGCATAGCACATTTATGGACTCAAAAGAAAGGTCAGCTACAAGATCTAGTGTTGATCTGCCGTCAAGCTTACCACTCTCTGCAGTGGTGGAATTCCAACAATCTTCTAAAGGGACAGCCTTTTCTACATCCAGTTCCGCAGAGAACCATAACAATGGCTGCATCACCCACTTGTTGGGGAGCACACTCATAGGAACTGACTGTATGGAGCCACTGGACACCCAGTCGAACTCATCTCCATATCTATGATCTAGAGTTGCTAGCTGTTCATCTAGTGCTGAAAGTCTTCCTTCCCCGCTCCACTGGCAATGTGGCGCTCATCAAAACAGACAACATGACTACCATGTATTATTTGCAAAAATAAGGGGGACCAGATCACCTCAGCTATCTCATCTAGCCAAGACAATCTGGAGGCATGCTCTCCGACCCATTTACCTCTTAGCGAAGTACCTACCGGGGCTGGACAACAAGTCGACGAGTGAGAGCCCAACCCACAAGTCTTCCACCCATTTTTTCAACAATGGGCCCACCCAGACATAGACTTATTTGCCACAGCAGAAAACACAGAATACCCAAACTCGCCTCCAAGTTCCCCTACTCACAGTCCAAAGGCAACACACTATAGATGAGTTGGTCAGGGATAATTGTTTATGCTTTTCCACCTCTCCCACAGGTTCCGTTTGTGATTAGCAAACTTCGGCAAACGTTTCCGACACTCATCCTAGTTGCTCCCACATGGGCCAGACAACTGCAGTTCACCACACTACTAGAGCTTTCAGTAGTTCCACACCAGGTACTTTCCAACTGGCAGGACCTTTTAACCCAAAATCTGGGAGCAGTAAGACATCAAACCCCAGATCCCTCAACCTTGCAATCTAACTCCTGAGGTCTTAGAATTTTGATACTTAAATCTACCTCCACAGTGTATTGATATTTTAAAGAGGGAAGAAGACCCACTACTAGAGTCTGCTATGCGGCAAAGAGGAAACACTTTGTTCACTATTGTCATTCAAAGGATATTAACCCCTTAACAGACCTTGTCTGTTCCCTTCTCCATTTACAAACCTCTGGGTTAGCCTTCACTTACATAAGACTACACATACCTTCAAAACAGGGAACCAACTTTTATATTCAGGATTCCTGTCATTAAAGCTTTTCTTGAGGGCCTCAAAAGAGTTAGCCCACCTAGATTCCGCCAACACCAGCTTGGAACCTCAATGTTATGTTAACAAGATTAATGGGTCCCCCATTTGAACATTACACAGTTTCTATCCTGGAAAGTTAATTTTCTCATTGCGATCACTTCACTCAGATATGTCAGTGAACATCAGGCATTAAGTCTAGAAGAACCACTCTTCCAACTTCATAGAGACAAAGTGGTACTATGTACCAAACCTAAATTCCATCCAAAAGTGGTCTCACAGTTCCACTTAAATCAATGTATTGAGTTGCCAGTATACTTTCCATAACCCGATTCCATTGTGGAAAGAGCTTTACACACACTGGACGTAGTAAGAGCTCTCATGTATTATATTGACAGAACTCAATCATTTAGAAAGACAACAACTAATTGTTGCATTCTGAAAATACATAAAGGAAGGGCCATCTCTAAAGCAAACATTTCACATTGGATTGTAAAATGCATCCACACTTGCTATGCTAAAGCTAAACAAACTCTACCTATCCCTCCAAAGGCTCACTCTACTCTCAAAAAGGGAGCCGCATGGCTTTTAAGGCAATATACCATTGGCTGACATATGTCAGACAGCTACACGGACTACACCGTATATATTTACAAAACATTACTGTTATGGCCTGTCAACAAGCCACTGTGGGCCAAGCGGCTCTAGGTACAAGTGCAACCCACACAGGTGACTCACCACTTTGGGAGAAAAACCGCTTTACAGTCTATGCTAAGCATGTGTATCTACAGGCACACATGCCATCAAACGGAAAATGTTACTTAACCAGTAAGCATCTGTTAGTGGCATGTAGTGCTCTAAATTCACATGCGCCCACCCTCCTCCCCGGTCACCTGTGTTGCTTGCGGTTATCTACATTAAACATTACACTATTTTCTCATGGCCATCTCACTAGGATACACCATCCTTCACACTCCATCCTCACATGCCAAGCAGAAAACAATCTAACATTGGAGTCGAGGACCATGCGCATTGCAAGGAAGAGGAAAAGTCTCTGCACCTCGTGACTCGAAAAACATCTTCGAAGAAAAACGTGCTCACTTCCCAGCCCCACACTAGATGATGGACTTATGCTAAGCATGTCAATCTACAGCAGTGCATGCCACAAACAGATACTTTCTGGGTAAGTAACATTTTCTTTCAACTCAAGTTATAACCTCTCCATGGATGGCACCAGAAAAATTACATAAGGGAAAGTCTGGAGTTATTCTACTCACATGTAGGTTTAGGCTCAACCCATCTATGTTGAAGTTAAATTTGCACTCACCAATATGGATGCTGAATCTCCTCCCAATCTATGTAGTTAGACGCTCCATGACAGGGGCATAACGCATGCCTCTGAGAAGCAGGGCGGCCCCCAACTCTCTAGGGGCCTTCAAACCTTCAAGGGGCCCATATTAAGCCCAAGGTCAATAAACATCTGTGAGATATGCGAAATGCAAGGGCCCCTCATCACAATAAGCAGGGGCCCATTATTTTGTGTTACACCACTGCTCAATGATCTACTTCTCCTGAAGTTGAAGTTTCTCCCACATATATGGAGTGAGAGGCTGCTAACACTTACAGTGAATGAGGGATCATGCCACCACATAGAGGTTGCTGTTCCTCCAAAGGGGTTTGTGGCAGTCCCACTGAGGTTTTGCCATGCCAAATTTGCCAGACTGAACTCAAGGCAGGCACTGTTTCAGATGGAGGTGTAGGGATCAAGTTCTCTTCCATTTCTCCTCACTCTAGCCTCATGTTACCTCAATCAGCTTCACCTTCTCTTTGGTTTCTTCTTCCTTGCAGGTTCCTGAATCCATTCCCTCATAACTGAGTGACTTAATCATTTGGTAAAGGTCAAATGAGTTCCACAATTCTAGCCAACGGGTTAATCTCCAAGTTGGCACTACATCTTTTGCCATCTCATCAGGTAATATCCTCAATGTTTTGAAACATCAGTGCATGGCTTATTCAAATTTGTATTGGGACAAGTAGCTGTACCTCAGAATGATCACTGGCCAAACATCTGCCTTTTTTACAGTCTCTCAGCAGAAACATCTGCAGCTGAATGAGGAAAGCAGGTGGACTGATAACATTTAGTCATGTTGTGTTGAATTGAAGCACACCTTTGGTAAGTGTGGTGGAATTTTATGAGGACTCCCGTTTTCATTGCTCTCTAGCTTTTTTCACAAGAACTAAAAGTTCACATAAACAAGCAGACACTGATTGGGGCATATGTCACGACATTGAGACACAAAATATTGTCCTGCAAAAATACAGGTTATTGACTGCCCTAATGCAGTGTTAAGGTAAGGCTATATAGGTAGGAATATATTTACTGTTCTTAACTCCAAATCTACAGATCTTGAAGATATCATTGCAGCATGTGTTGTTAAAGAGAACATGGTGTGCACTATCCTACCATCTAGTGTGCAGTTTGTAATTTTAGAGGTTATATACTTAAAGAGTTTAAGTTTGAGAATGACGTGTGATCCCGTTCATCTGCATCAGTACGCAGACTCCTTCTTAGATACTTCTTTCCCCTGGTGTGGGGGTTAAAGTTTGATGCTCCATTTTCAAAGCTGCATTGCAACTAAAATAAGCATTGGCATAGCCAATAAGTCTCGCCTTTGGGACCTTATAAGTGTTTAACCATGCAGCACATTATCCTGTTAATAATCTGGCCACACAATTTTACGCCATATGATGTTTAAGGACGTGATCCCTGTGTGTCATGGACAGAAGCATGCTTTGTAATGTACCGTGGTAACACTGGGCTGCAGATGTCAGTGCAGACTATCAGTCTATGCAGTTCGACCAGTGGAGATGTCTGTTAGAAAAACATATCTTCCACTCACGTGGTAAAATGCAGGCCTGTGCAAATGGTGGCAACACATCATACTGTAAGTACACCAGCCGGAACATGTGAAATTTTCCAGAAGAATCCCCCACCAGGGACCTGTCAAGAGCTTCCCCCATTGCTTAATGAGCTGACAAGTCACTAGTGGAACACACTCAGCTCAGCTCCTGATTTAGGTGTGTGCCAAACCATCATATTCAGGGCCCCTGGAACTGTGCGGCAGGGTACGGCCAAATTATGCAGCAGAGTTGACTAAATTAAGTGGCAAGAAATAGCAAATTATGTGGCATCATCCGGCACATTTTCTGATAGGATTAGTTCATTTTTCTGTCTTTTTTTACACTTGTTAACGCTATCTGGACTTAGTTTGCACCTACTTAGTACCAGTTTAACACCCAGACCCTGATCATACCTTTAACAAAACCAATACACACTGTGTTGGGAGTAAAAAGCCTCAGTTTAATAAACAATTCAATTCTCATAGCCCCATCGCAGGCCGCATGGCAAAGATTTATTCACATGAGGTGCTGGCGATGAAGTAAGTAATGTTTTTTTTAGTCCAAGTTCCCGAACCCTATAATGGACTGACGTAGCTACTGCCCCTTTAAACACCAATTGCCCCTTGCCTTTTTACCCTCAACAGCACATCACCAGCCCCCCACAAACCTTTTAGAGCAAGGCGATTAAACATGCCACGCCGCCACCCACACAACACTGCATGCAGCTGTGTAATTGGTAATAATGCGGCTCAACGAGGCAGCCTTATTAGGCCAGGCAACAGAGCAGAATGCAATAAACAGCAAGTGATTTTGCGCTACATTAATACAGATAATGCGCTAAACTAATATATTCCACCCAGCAGCTCTGCAGCGCCAACTATGACTGTGCAGCGCACTGCAGACATTTTTTAGCAGTTTTATAAATCGCGAACTCGACACAAAGGTATCAGAGTGCTTTACATGAGCACCAGGTGCTTTACAGACGGACGCATTCATTTTTAGGCACTGGGAGATTAAGTTATTTGTCCAGAATCACAGGATGTTTTGAGTCTCTAGCCAGACTCGAACCTGGTCCCCCAGCTTAAAAGTCAGCCGCTCTAGCCGTTAAGCCACACATTGCCAATGAGTGAGCAACTTGACTCCTCTCGGCGCCTGCCCCACATTTATTTTGGCACCCATCCCCTGAGAGTAAGAATGATAGCAGTTTGCTGTACAAATGTTGGGAAGAACCTAAGATATAACGTTTTGGGCTGAAATGCTGCTGAAATTTGTGTTTACTGTTGCCCAGGATGAATACAACAGTCTGTAACACTAACATCAAATTGCAAGCAGAAAGAGGGTTCCGATTTGAGGGCACTCCAGACGTACCATGTGGTGTAAAGGCGCTAGGCTACTGTCAGCGGTGCAGCTGCTGTTTGCAGTGGCGCTGTGCCCCCAGAGCGAGAGGTGGCAGTACACCCTAATCCTTTCTGTCCTTTACAATCCTACTGGCGGGAGAGCAGCCTTTTCCTTGCGTACGGGCTATTGGCGTCTTTGCTAGCCGCTGTCTGGGTTAAAGGTCACAGGGTACTTGGAATCGGAATTGGAGGACATGCCCTCTTATAAGCAGACATAGATATGACGTGCTTCTTGATTTTGCTTTTAAAATCAACAAAAAAAATTCTAACTCAGCAGAAAGGAAGGAGAAGGAATGACTGGAGCCAAGTAGGCCTGGCGTTAGTGGCAATGCAGCGATAAGCCCATGGCAGCAGGCAGCACAGACTATCAGTGTCACATATACGAGCCACGCACTTTGAAACCATTACGCCGGTCTGCCGTTAGTTAAATAAGTGGAGGAAAGAGCAAGACGCAGCTAAGAGAACGCATAATGTCTGCTGAGCTGAAACAAAGCAAAATCGCATACACAGTTTTAAGACCAAAGAGAGAGGATGTGAGCAGATATAAACAAACATACAACAGCTCACGCCAAGAGAACAACAAACCTGTGCTAATTAGAAACATGATCCCAAACAGATGGCGCCACTGCTCGTAACTGCAAGCCATAGTCCATGGGCGGATACATTTACTTGGAAAGGTGGGACATGCACCCGCCTTTGCCCAATTGCGTGCTGTCTTTTTTGGGAAGACTCACGCAAAGCCCAATAGAAATAATGCCGGCAAAAAAACACACGCACGAGTGTGTGAAAAGTCCACAGTGATTCCAAGAGGTCGTTTTCCTAGAGCAGCGCATGCGCGCAGCGCTAGGCTTGACCTAGAAAGTGTTATTTTACATGACAACAAATTATGGCACCAAAAAGATCAATAATCTAGTATGAACCTCTAAACCGGCCTGTATGATTCTTCAACAGATCTATATAGATTCTGTATTTCCCAATCTAGCTATTTAAAGGTTTGTATTGCCACATTATTTTTATAGAGTCCACTAAACTATAGTATTTTAGACAAAAATATATTTTTATTTGTTTTTACTCTTTTTTCATCTTAAGACAATTTATACATAATTTAGAAAGTGAAGCTTATCGGTTTTTACACTCATAATTTAGAGTACAGACATTTTTACAAAAAGCATAATTGTGAAAGAAGACATCCTAGACATCTGCAATATAAAAAAGCATTTACTATCCATTCATACATCATGCTTGCATTCAAACCGAAAACAGTGAAGAAAATCAGTCTAAAGATAGAAAGCTAAAACTGTGAATTGGTCAGATTTTTCCAGTTGACTGAAAATTGGGAAGATGCTGGTTTTCAATATCTTCGATATTGGCAATTTTTGCGGTCAACGCGCGTTTCAGTGGGTGAACCACCTTCTTCAGGACCAACTGCCGGAATTAGCAAGTGGGAATGTTAAAAAAGGATGTCAGGGTGTCTGTAAAATAAGCACGAGGGATTTGTAATTGGCAAATGGTAGGGAAACATTAATTTTCATTTTAAATTTACAATTTACAAGGAAGGGGATAATTGGAAAATTCTTAATGCAAATGAAAGCAGTAAAGCTCTTGAAAAACCTTTAGTAGCCTTTAGGAGAAATGCCAATCTTAAGGACAAGTTAGTGCACAGCAGAATGCAACAAACTAACACCCGTTTGGTTCAAAGCACTATAAATGGATTACCAGAAATTCTAGGCAACCACAGATGTGGCACTTGCCACGCCTGCCCGACAGCCATCACCACAGACACATGGGCATATGGAACCAGAAGAGGTAGACTTAAAAGTCATACAAACTGCAGGAGCAGCAATATAATCTACCTCATCCTTTGCCCTTGCGGCCTAGGCTACATAGGAGAAACTGGCCGTGAATTCCGCACTAGGCTCTCGGAGCACAAATCGGCCATTAGAACCCGAAAGGAACATGCCCCGATGGTTCAACACTATGTGGAACATAACCATGGAGAACAAGATCTCAAATGGCTCATTTTAGAAAAAGTAATTCCATATCACGTTTTTCTCCGCCTACAGCGTTATGCCGTAACAGGACACACCATTTTAAATCAAATGTGCATCTTGAGGAATGATAGATAGGAGGACCGCCTACATTGCTGCTTGAACGTGAAACCCCTTTGGGAATAGGAAACCAAATACGAGGTACATTTGTTGACCTTTAAACTACACTACTGTATGGTAAACTATTGTCAAAAGACAGCATGACATAAAAGCCTTCCTTTTTGTAGAATTTCAGGTACCGTTCTCTCTGATAAATACCGGCAGCTGTACAGATATACTATAGAGTGAGAACATATGCTCACATCCAGACCTTCCAAGGTATCTAAATAGACACTTTGATTACAGCCTTTTAAATGCCGCAATAGATTTATCTATTTTGTCTAATATTCTCAATGCTTCGTTTACTATAGAAATACCAAGCACCGCTCGCTCCAAGAAATAGTAGATTTGCAAGGCCATATACCTACATCTCAGGAGATGAATCCATAGGTATTTTCTGTGCAAATTCTTCTGTGATCTCTATGAATCCTTTTTCTGGGACCTCACTTTCATTAGTCACTTGTTTTCATATTAGTTTACTTTACTGCTATGCACAAATCACCTCTGGGTCGTCTTTGAAGTTCCACACCTCACCCCTAGACGCATGTTCCCTCGCTCAAAAAAACCCTACATCTAAAGCGCATGATAGCTATCCCCTTCCTTGTAAATTGTAAATTTAAAATGAAAATTAATGTTTCCCTACCATTTGCCAATTACAAATCCCTTGTGCTTATTTTACAGACACCCTGACATCCTTTTTTAACATTCCCACTTGCTAATTCCGGCAGTTGGTCCTGAAGAAGGTGGTTCACCCACTGAAACGCGCGTTGACCGCAAAAATTGCCAATATCGAAGATATTGAAAACCAGCATCTTCCCAATTTTCAGTCAACTGGAAAAATCTGACCAATTCACAGTTTTAGCTTTCTATCTTTAGACTGATTTTCTTCACTGTTTTCTGTTTGAATGCAAGCATGATGTATGAATGGATAGTAAATGCTTTTTTATATTGCAGATGTCTAGGATGTCTTCTTTCACAATTATGCTTTTTGTAAAAATGTCTGTACTCTAAATTATGAGTGTAAAAACCGATAAGCTTCACTTTCTAAATTATGTATAAATTGTCTTAAGATGAAAAAAGAGTAAAAACAAATAAAAATATATTTTTGTCTAAAATACTGTAGTTTAGTGGACTCTATAAAAATAATGTGGCAATACAAACCTTTAAATAGCTAGATTGGGAAATACAGAATCTATATAGATCTGTTGAAGAATCATACAGGCCGGTTTAGAGGTTCATACTAGATTTTTGTACTTGCTCCCTCCTCTAGGGCCTCAATTCAAACAGGGAGACCCTCTTCTCATTGACCAAAAAGATCAATAGCCATTGCAGAATGTAGAATTCCATGACATCTACAAGAAAGACTGAATCCGTCACCCTTCATATTAACCTTTCCAGGTTGCATGGGAATGACTCCTTAGGTGTTTGAGTATGGATAATATGCAATTTCGATTTTGTCCTTTGTCAAACAAATTACAACAAATGCATTTTGAGGGTAAATGTACTGTCTGTAACCACTGTGATCGCAGGCCGGCTTATAAGGCGCAATAGATTGGAAAGCTCAAATGAAGGAGCTTTGGTGACACATGAGGACAGTGATTTACTCTAGCATTCCTATGTGTGCTATCTGCACAAATGTATTGCAAATTTGGTACAGAAGACACATAACACAAGGAAGTTGCCTAAAAAATTGTGATTGGAATACAGAATGTGAAGGCCAATTTAATGATATTAAGAATTGCTTAGCAAAAGAACCCAAGTTGAATGGGTTCATTACAGACCGAGAGGTTATAGTTGTGACAGTACAGTTCCTAGACCTTTTGAACTAGCATCAATTACAGAAAGAAGGTAGTCTTGAAGTAACCACAGCGTTTGCTTTCAGGTCTGGTCACAGTTCAGAGATAAATGATTTTGTGATTGAGAAAGAGGTACCTGCTGTACATTGGATCAATTTAAAAATTCAGTTTTTTTGGGGGGGTACTAGATTTCGGGTGTTCAATGATCACAAACCAATGAAAGAAATATTCACCAGAAAAGTTTTAGAGGCGTGTCTAGTAGAATCAGGAGATGGATTATAAATTTGCGAGAGTACACCTTTGAAGTTGATCATATCCCTGGCACCAACAACAAAGCAGTAGACTTTTATCTACATTTGTTGATGAAACTAGTTGTCAGGAAGAAGTGATTGCAAAGTTAGAAGAAGAGGCTTTAGAAATGGTTTGTGTTATCACAAGAGGAATAGTAACTGAAGCCGAGTGAAAAAAATCCTTAGAAAAGTATCCTGTACTAGAAAGAGTTATCAAAACGATAGAGAAAGGATGGAAACAAGAAAAGGATGCTTGGGAACATAATAGATCATTTTGGATGGTCAGAGAGGACTAGTCTGAGCCAGATGGTTATTTATTTTGAGGTGCTAAATTAATCCTTCCTAAGATCTTGAGGGAGCAATTAATTGAATTAGCCCATGAGGGTCAATTTGGGATGAGTAACACTAAATTTAGACTGAGACAAGATTTTTGGTGGCCAGGTGTGGGTATTTTAGTGAAGCACAGAGTGAGAGATTGTACCGAGTGTAAAAATAGTGATAAGATATTACATACATAATACATTCAAACCACCACTGTACTATGCTCTGGTCCACAGAAGGAGGTAACAATTAACATTATTGGTCCAATATCAAGTGAAAGCAGTACTCCTGTTTTATTTGCTCATTGGCCTAAAGTTAAATGTGCAAAAGACATTAGCATTTGTTGTGTAGTGACATTTTTTAAAGAGTTATTTCTCAGGGAAGGTTTTCCCAACTCTATTTTTGAATGATAATGGTTTACAGATCTGCTCTTAGGAGATGTTATCTTTTCTAAAGAACTATGGTATTGAACATTGCTTATGTGCATTATATCATCCAGACTCAAAATGGTGTTATTGAAGAATTCAACAAAACTATCAAACAATCCATTCAATTAACTAGAGCAAATGGTTTGCTATGGAAGGATGAGCAAAGAAAACATTAGCTGCACGCAGATTGACTCGTCCTCAAGACCTATAAAGAAAACTGCATTTCAATTGTTTAGAGGCAGAAGACCTAATATCAAACTAGCTCCAACATGGATGAAATGGCAAAATGTTTGGGTAAAAATAGACACAAATGAGGCTTGGAGAAGAAAAGAACTGTACTTGCAAACATAACGCAAAGAAAGTTATGATGACAGGAACAAGACTGGTTTAGCAAATATCAAAGTAGGTGACTGTCAAAGCACCCACTAGGTGCGAGAAATGGTTAAAGTACATAAACCCATGAGAGTGTTGAAGCGGTTTCGTAAAGCGATCAAAACGCAAGATGGAAGAATCTCGAATTTGGGACGAGTAGTTAGGTACACTTAACAATATGGATGTTCCCAATGAAAATAATAAAATAATACTTGTTGTGGCCAGTCAAGTTGGGGTGGAGGCCCGTCTGGTCGCACACTATAAAGATTCAGTGGCTGTGTTTCCTACCACAGGCCCCAGTACTATATACAGTATCTACACTATGCATAGATGAAGAGGAGGATCAGTAGGCAACCATGTGAGGACCTTGTCCTACCTTTCTAAGACGCTCTGAAAAATCACTTAGTAAAGTCAGATGAGGAACCTCTAATCCAGTATACCATTAAATCATCACTTCCAGACAAAACTTCAACCTATCATGCTGTAATTCATTGTGCTGCTTTTCAACATGGGGTGAGTGAGGCCATTGAACAAGCAAAGCATGATTTCCTCATTGAAACAGTGCCCAGAACTGAAAGAACAGTCTATTATATTATATATTATATAATATATTTTTAACCCATGAAAAACAGTCTTAAAAAACTGCTGACAATTTTACAAATCCAATATAGACATAATATATGAATACTTAAAACAGAAACCAAATATAAAGCTGTGCCCCAGGGTCCACTTCATATTCAAGTCCAGGTCTCGCCTCTCATATAATGATCAAAGAACAACCCTAGAGGTTGGGGTGGGAATTAATCTATCGGTATATCAAGTTTATCTTACCCAAGAGACTCGGAAAGAAGCCAGCTCCGCCTGGATCCTAGAGGAGGTGGACTTAAAAGACGACGCAGAGAAAGAAGATTCCCCGTGGTTTTAATTCAGCGGGTGAGCACATAGGTTCATCCCTCGGGTGTTCAAGGATTTCTACACAGTGAGGAGAACAAAAGGCGAGAAGGTATGAAGGGATATAGAGATAACGGAGGGATACATTAGAGGTAAACAGAGGAGACCATAAGTTATACGTCAACAACAAACATGGGGAAGGAAAAAAAGCAGCCAGTTTTCTGAGCGGGCTAAAGTCACTCAAGCAAGAGTTAACACTAATCAAAGAAAACAAATACACTGATGGGGGGTGGGGGGACTGGGTGAGAGATGCAAAGGTTGTAGCAACCTCGTGGTACTCTGTTAATTCCCAGGTATTCCTCAGTTAATAGTACTATTTCCAGGGGAGGAAACAGAGACCTCCAACCCTTCCCAGTACATTATTGAAAGAAGTGTGAAGAAATAGTTGCTGAGGACAAAAATCATTTTCAGCACAGCATACGCTTGTCTCTGGGTGCATACTAGCAATTCAACAGCGGTCAGTTCACATCCCCATGCCTGGCTCTGTATCTTTGGGTTTCTTGAAGTACAGTAATTCCCTTTAGATCTGCCATACAACTGTATGCATGTTTTGGCACGCATGCTGATGAGGCCATTGAAATGAAAAAAGGACTCCAAGTGGGCCAAGTCAACAGGTCCCCGTTTACCAGCAACGACTGTTCCATTATTGTCAACTAACACAGAGTCACACCACCCAGTCGACCAGCTTTTCAAGTCGTGCAGTCTTTTCGGCAACAACTGCAATACTAAACCCCTCCCTTTTTCGCCATGTCAGGGGCCATCCAAAGTGGATTCCACTGGATCCAGTACTCACTCTCACCACGCAGAAAGTCCTACTACCATGCAAGTGTAGCACACTAAAATGACATATAGACACTCATCTGAATCCCTTCAGTGACATTCTGGATACTGGCTATCAGCAGAATTCGATGAGAGGGGTCACCACATTACCAGACAGAGGCCTATGCATCAGTGCCCACTATAGATCAGCTGGACTCCAGGGTCAAACAAAGGTTCAGGATCGCAGTCTCATACGTAGTCATGCACTCAGGGTAGAGGTACACACCAATTTACCATGCAAACCACATTCCCATGCAAACACTTTGCGTTAGAGATAGGGAGCACATATGTCCCATTTC
This sequence comes from Triturus cristatus, assembly GCF_964204655.1. Classification (NCBI taxonomy): domain Eukaryota; kingdom Metazoa; phylum Chordata; class Amphibia; order Caudata; family Salamandridae; genus Triturus; species Triturus cristatus. Next base: position 724,889,793 of record NC_140592.1, on the reverse strand, counting down.
CAAGTTAGGGAACACTGAACAATGGGAAGCAATGACTCTACATCAAAACCAGTTCGATTTAAAACCTGTGTACTAAAATCAGAAACTGAGAGGGACACATTCCCTGCTTCTGGCTCTATTCTGCAAGAGATGTGGCATTGGGCTTTCAACCCCTCCTTTTATGGACCAACAGATAGAAAACATGCCTACACTTCTGGCTATGATTTCCACAACACCATTCTCGATGGAATGCCTTGAGGATACAATGGTCAGGGATATTTGTTTTATTCGGCTCTTCCACCGATTTCACAGTGGTATGTAAAAAGAGAAGTGTACCTGGGACTTAATTCTGGTTGCACCATCACAGGGCAGACATGTATAGTACTCTCAGTTGCTCGAATTGTCTATAAAGCTCATTGGATTCCTCTACCACAGAGTGCACAAGTATTCTTAAGAAAGCATGTCACAACACCATACAGACCGTGGCCTCTGGGAGAGGGGGGTGGAGAAGAAGAGCTAGCACTTCCGCCTCATTGGCTAAAGTTTGGATTATTTCAAATTAGGTGGATGTGCTACTAAACGAAATCTGTGGTTAAGGTCTAGCGCCTATTTAAAACTGTTGATTGCTATTTAGAATTACCAGGGAATCCCAGCCCGGCGACAGGCAATGATTCAAGCATGTGAAATATTAAAGATATCAACATTTGGAGAGTTGGAGTTACAGGTAAGTAGCTCATTTCTTATCCCACCTACAGCCTCGCTGTTATCAACTTCAGATCTGAAGACTTAGAGGTCCTGCATTTTGAGCCACTGCACTTATGTTCACTTCAGCCAATAACATCGAAAGTTACATTTTTGTCAGCTGTCACCTCCCAACATAGACTTAGTGAACGTGAAGCTCTATCATTGGAAGAACCTTCCATTCAGGTCCACAAAGACAAAATAGTCTTGCACAAATAGCCATGAAACAAACAAACAAAATCAATCAATCAATCAATCAATCAATCAATCAATCAATCAATCTCTCTCTCTCTCTCTATCTCCCCCTCCCTCCTGTAGCGTTTTAAACGCTCTAATTTGCATGCTTGCGCGGTCGCGCTAAATAATTACAGGAGCCGGTACTTTATGCTTTACACGTGGCTCCCGACTGCCGTGCCGAGGCCACGCCTCTTTATTTATACCTGCTAGCGTCTGACGTCACGCGTCAGCGCTAGCGCACCCCGGCAGCGCGGAAGGCTAGAACGCCTCGCGCGCTCCGGACATTACACTTCTTCCAACCTTTATAAAAACATCAAACCAATAAACACAAAATGCAAAAGAACGATGAATCTGTTACCAGTCTGCCAGTCCTTGCAGGTTACACCATATAGTCTGCCAACTGGGATGATGGTGCGGGGTTCCTCCGCAAACTGTAGCGGGATTGGCCGCCTCTGGGTAGGGCCACCTGGGGGGTTCTGTGCCTAGGGGTCTTATGCTCCTCCCGGGACGGGGAGCAGCCGGGCAGGTTACCCCCGGATGTGGCTGGTAGGGACTGGGAGTCACAATCTTCACCCGGACCTTCCACCCCCTCCTGGTCTCCGCTCAGTTGGTCGGGGCCGGGTCTCTCTGGTTCGGCCCCGGGGCGTAAAGGTGTCCCAGGATGGACTTTCTTGAAGAAGGACACATCTCGGGTAACAGTTTCAGCTCCTCTTTGGGCGGTCACCATCGTGCCTGTCCGGCGGGTGACGATCCACAGTCGTGGTTCGAAAGGAAGTCTGAATTTCATTCATTCAATTGTTCTTTATTTCGGTCTCTTGGACCATAAAAGAATTGCAGCATAAAAGAAATTCATAACATTGGAATACAGTTACAATTTACAGTCAATTTAACAATTTGTAAAAGCATCATTCGTTCAATGACTTAATACACTGGATGCGTCTGTGCCACATGGAAGTTAAAAATTTTGCCACCGCGAATACAATTGGGGCTGACAGATAACTTTTCAGAATCCTGTAAGCAAGATGATAGCGCCTGAAGCCCAGATTTCTGAGTATTGGGACTAGCCAGTAATTTCTTGCTTTTCTGTATGCTGGACAGAAAAATATTATATGCAAGTCGCACTCCCTCCAGTGGTCACAAGCTGGACATTGGAGTGAGCTCTCAGAATTTGTCCATCGCGCAATGTGCACTTTGAGAGGAAGGGTGCCATACCGCCATTGCAGAAAAAGTTTCCTGGTAAGTGGGGGGCCAATATTATCATATACAACCTCCTGGAGATATGAATCTTTTACCCCCAAGAATTTGCCCGTCAGGGACCTCTCCTCTGTGTTGTTTATGTTAGTGCGCAGTTGGTGTTCGTAATAGGCTTTTGAGAGAGACTGTCGTGAAGTTCTGGGGCAGGTGTTTTCTGGGTCGGACCATAGGTTTTGCCTGCCTAGTGCCTCGCATATTTGTTTAATATGTCTGAGCCAAGGAAACCGTGCAGGATTGCGCAGTCTCATTATATCCTGGAGCTCAGATCTAAAAATTAGACAGTTCTGGTACCGACCATAATTTCCGCCAGTACAATAGGGGTTTCAGACCCAGTTCTTCTAGAATTGGTCTGAGACCTAAATCCAATCTCAGTGGTAAAAGAGGGGTGCTGGGCGGGAGCCCTGTTAATTGTCTGATGAAATTGTTCTCAGAGACCTGAAGAGTCTGGGTGGCGGAATGCCCCCACAATTCTGCACCATAGGTCACTGCCCCTTTTGCTTGCATCCTATAAATCTGTAGCCGAGAGGAAAGCGGCTGATAAGTCAGACCACGGGACATCCTTGCCAGTCCTCCTATCATTTGGGTTAGTTTGAGTCTAGCCTTAGTGCGATGTGAGTCCCAGGTCATAGACTCGTTTAATGTTATCCCTAAGTATTCAAATGTGGAGACCCTCTCCAACCTAATGGGTCCTAGAGTGGGGTTGGGACGTAGTTTCTGGGGGGGGTTGAAGATCATATACTTGGTTTTCGAAGCATTGATCTCCAACCCCCGAATCGCACAGAAATTTGAGAATCCATCAAGGATCCGCTGGATGCCCATTGGAGACTTTGAGAGCAACAGGGTGTCATCTGCAAAGAGAATAGCAGGTATCCCTGTGCCTCCAAGTCTAGGAGCATCAATATTTTCCAGCGCATTCAAATAACTGATCACCCCATTGACAAAGAGGCAGAACAGAGTCGGCGCCAACACACAACCCTGTCTAAACCCCTGTCAACGGGGAAACGGTCAGTCAAGGTGCCCCCCCTTCCAAACCTCACCCTTGCATAGTTCCCCGAATGGAGTCTTTTTAAAATGACTAATATATCTTTGGGGACCCCCAGATCGTCCAAAACGACCCAAAGTTTGTCCCGTGGGACTAAATCAAATGCGGCACGTAAGTCAACAAAAATAGTATTCAAAGTGCCGCCCTCTATTAAAACAGTTTTCCAATGGATACAATTTAATCTAAAAATCTGATCAATAGTGGAGACTTTTCTCCTGAAGCCAGCCTGATATGTACTCATGGTATTTGATTCATCTATACACTCTTGTAGGTGGTTAAGAATAAGTCTGCCAAATAATTTTTGGGAGACGTCAATGAGACTAATTGGTCTATAGTTGGCTGGGAGCAGAGGCGAACCCTTTTTAAAAATTGGGACGATCTCTGCTCCCAGCCAAGTATCAGGAAGCTTCATACCCTTTAAAATAGAATTAAATAAAAACACAAAGTAGGGTGCCCAGACTTCAGGTTCCTGTTTAAATAGGTCTCCCGGGAGGCCGTCCAGACCCGGTGCCTTTCCTGACGCCAAACCCATAATAGCTGCTTTGACTTCTTTAAGTGAAAAGGAGAGAGACGAACCCAAGGGTATGCGTGTTTGTGCCTGAGCAGGATCCACCACCGTCTCCTCAGATGGCATATATAGGGACTGGAAATGGTCCTGCCAGGTCTTAGCTGAGATATTCGGTTCGACCGCAGAGACCAACTCTTCTGAGCCTGTGTTTACACAGCACCAGAATTTCCTTGAGTCTCTGCGTGCCAAACATTTAGTTAATTTCTCCCACTTTTCATGTTCCCATTCTAGCTTTGCATTCTTGGTTAGGAATTTATATGCCTTTCTTTGTTCACTAATTTTTTCCCGGTCGTGTCCATTCTTTATTGCAAGGAGGAGGTCACTTTTGGCCTTCCTACAAGCGGAATTATACCAGAGGGGACCAGTAATAGTCCCACGGGCCTTGTGGGATTTACTAGTTAAAATTTCTGACACGGATGTAGTAAGGTCTGCATGTAACTGACCCAACTCAGTAGATGGACCCATCATACTGGAATCAATATTTAAAACTTGAGCCTTCTCTAGCAAGGGGGTAACTAAGGCGTATAACTTAGGTAACAACCCTTGTTTCGCTAATATACTCTCCCATTTTATTCTTCGCCTATTGTTTGAAAGGAGTAGCCCAACATCTGAAGACTCTCTGTTCTTTTCCAAAGATTCAAGTCCAGAGCAATATAGCTCAAGCTCCAGAGCATTATGGTCGCTATCCTCTCTTGGCAATATGCGGAAATCGCTTAATTTTGACCATAATGCCAGTGGGACCAAAATGTAATCAAGGTTTGATGTTATATTTCCCCTATGAAAGGTACATTTTGGAGGTATATCTGATGGTAACCTTCCGTTACAGGCCCTTAGTCCGTGTTTGAGAGTAAGTGATGTAATTTGCACCGCCAGAGGAGACCAGGCTCTTGGGGCCGGTAGCTGGGAGGGAGGTATAGACCAAGCAAGATCCTCCTCCTTGGTCAAGCCATCCAATGAGCCCATAAGGGGCTCATAATGGCAATTGAGATCTCCTCCTATTATGTAGGGGACGCCTTCAGGGAGTGTATTAAGGGCAAGATCGAGCTTGTCAATAGTACATGATTCTTTCGAAATGCTAACTGGCCTCGAATAAACATTTATTACCAGGAGGCGGTACGAGCCTGGCCACTCTAAAAGTACGGCCAAAATATCCTCGGAGTTTATTGTCAACGGGGCAGCCCTGCAACCTAATTCTGTGGCTATCCAAATTGCAAGGCCGCCAGAGGGGCGGCCCTTGCCACACCATTTGGCGTTCTTCGAAAAAACGGCGAAGCCAGTGCAGGTAAGATCTTCCCTCAACCAAGTTTCTTGGAACAAACATATGTTCTTATTCTCTATGAAAATATTCCAAGCCGGGCAATTTAATTTGTTAGACAAACCCGCCACATTCCAAGACAAAATATTTCAAAGGGGAACTTGGGTCCTCCCTGGGTTGGAAAATATCAATATAGTGTCCGTGGAATTTACATTCAAATTGGGATGGAATTGATCTTGTGCAAGGCTCCCCTGTGCTGCACCACTAGATTCAGTAGGAAGCACTTCACAGGATTGCAGGTTGGTTTGCATCTGCTGGAATCCATTAATCTGTATAAGAATATCTGGCTGGGCGTCATGCAGTGGAGGCCTTTTGCGGTTCTCCGCCTCGCATGGGCTTTGCCTACCCAGTCAATCCACTCTATCTAAATAGCTAAACCTGTTATATGTAGGAAAATAGTCATCCGCCATATTTCTAGGAATAGGGTGAATTTTGTTTACATTAGGTCTCCGCCTCCAATTCCTTCTGCTGGACACAAGTTCCCATCCCTCTCCCTCTCCCCCCCCCTCGTGTCCCACTGAGGGATAAAAAAAGGACAGGGGGAGGCTTTGGATGGGCGACCCCTGCGTGTTCCGGGGCCAACTACAAATGTACCTAACAGTGGCAGGGTCCCTGAAATTAATCACAACACAGTCTCCCTGGATAGACTTCCTGGTGGAGCCTACCCAGGGGGTTCTTCTCACCATAAGAACCTCGCTGTGTGTGCCCTCGGGCAAGGGTCTGTTAATGGACAGCCAGTGAATGATTTTATTTTTTAATGCACCCACTGATTCTCCGGAAGGAGTAGTTAGTTCCGGAATACCTGCCAGAATCACCACATATGGAATAGCCTGAGGTGGAAGATTAACTATCCTGTGCTGTGGGGCCATCGTTGGTGTCTCTGGAGGGGGTGGAACCGAGGCTTCTTGTCGATTTGTATTGGCACTGGTTGGATTGGATGGTAATGGTTTCTCTGATGTGCATGCAGAAAGTTGTTGCGTTGGAATAGGCAAAGATGGAGGTGGACCTCTTCTGGGTAGGTGATCAAAATTATTATCCTTCTCCTTGCTAATCTTACCATTAGGTGACTCGTTCCCCTCTGCTGTGGATAAAAGACCCGTATGGATTTGCAATAAAAGTGATTCTATCTTGGAGATGCGGGCCTCCAAGGGACTGAGGATTTCCCTTAGGAGGATTCGGATGTCCAAGAGAGTAGGTAGCTCGTTCCCTGCTGTGCAATTTGAAATGGGAGGTATCACAGACATATTTGTAGCAGATGGTACCCTATTTTGCCCAAGTTGGCTTGATGACTTGGATTTGTGGATCTTATGGGACGATTCGTTTTTAGTGTTACACTTGGGAGCGTTCACCTTGCGTCCTCCAGAGGAGCCAGCCTTTTTTGTGATTTTCTTTTTCGATATTGTTCCTTCCCTCGTCCTCCGTATTAAGTCTAAGTTAGAGGTGGAACTGTCGGTGATTACATCACCGATAGGGAGGGTTAGAGTAACATTCGAGGGAAGTGATGGCGTTCTGGCAGAAGGGAGAGGCAAGATGCTTAGTTCCGTAATAGCAGACATCTCACAGTCAGTGGTAGTTGAAATAGGACTGCACTGGTCAGCTAAATCAGGGGTAGCATTTGACCCTCTTAGGTCTGCCATATTTAGGGCATCAGTTTGTTCGGGCGTGGTAGCAAGTGCCAGGGGCCCTAATGAAGATCTTCTGACCCAGTCAATTTCTTGGGATATTCGCCGTTCAAGAATGGATATTTCATCAATGATTAATGAACCAGCTTTAGCAAAGTAAGTGTCTAGGGGACCTTTAGGCGCTCCTGCAGCCCGAGTAGATCTGCTTCTAGTTTCTCTGGCCGACATTCTCATGCAAATCTTCCAGTGCTAGGTGCTGGAATTGACAACACGGTAAGGCCTTGGCCGTACCTCGGCCGTCCTCGAACGGCCTCAAACGGCCCGCTCTTTGTCCGCTCTTCGTTCCGCGCGCGTCCCGCTAGCGCGGATACTGTTGCGGTATATGTAGGGCTGGGTGACCAAGGGGAGGGGCTTGGAAGAGGACCCAGCTGCGCCGATGCTTCTCCAGGCGCTGTGGGAGCTGGTCCTCGCAGTCCCGCCCTCCTCGGTATGCTGGTCACGGACAATCCGGCGTGGAACAAGGTATGGGGTGAGTCAGGGCACACAGGATTCAAGTGTCAGCTCAAATTTATGGCCACGAGCGGCTCCCGCGAAGCGGGGGCCGCGAGCCGCTGCTGCGCTGGTAAGGGGAGGGGCTTGGATGAGGACCCAGCTGCGCCGATGCTTCTCCAGGCGCTGTGGGAGCTGGTCCTCGCAGTCCCGCCCTCCTCGGTATGCTGGTCACGGACAATCCGGCGTGGAACAAGGTATGGGGTGAGTCAAGTCTGAATTTGCTTCCTGGGTAGCGGTCCTTCACATACACTTGATCCTGCCATTGGATCGTAGACTCCTTTGCTCCCCTCCGTCGGCTGGCTTGATCATTCGAGCGCGTCCGATTGGCCAGAGTCTTTTCATTATTGGCTTGTACCGGAACCCAAGTCGGGTGGTGGGGAATCGTGTCACTCACTATTCTTCCCATGGTGGCCGTTCCCGGCGCTGCCTCTGTTGTGATATGGGGGGTCATCCGGTATTCCCTCAGGAAACTGTAGATCGCCCTTTCCAGTGGAGACCCGTCCGCCATGGCTATGCGTATGGTTTTGTTGAGTGTCCTCCTAAATCTCTCCACCTCTCCATTGGCTTGGGGCCAGCGTGGTGTCACCTTGCGATGGTGGATCCCCCAACTCTTGAGGTACTCTGCAAACTCCTGCCCCTGGAAGGGGGGTCCGTTGTCGGTCTTGACCACTTCAAATATGCCATGAGTGGCGATGGTTTTCTCGAATTTCGCTATCACCTCGGTGGCTGTCTGGCTCCCCACGATTTCGACCTCTGGATATTTGGTGAAGTCATCGATGATGACTAGTGCGTACCGTCCATCTGGGAGGTGTCCGAAGTCGGCACTCACGCACTCCCACGGCCTCTGGGGGTTTTCTTCGGTTGCCACTGGGTGAGGGCGATCCGGCTGTCCTGCCGCTTGGCACCAAGTGCAGGTTCTCACCGTCTGCTCTACCATAGCATCCATGCCAGGGAACCATACCTTGGCTCTGAGCCTGCCCTTAGTTTTCACCATTCCTTGATACCCCCTGTGGGCGAGCTCTACTGCCTGATGGGCAAGGCTGGCCGGCATGACCAGTCTCGGGCCTCGTAAATGGCATCCTTGGCCGTCGATGGACAGTTCACCCTTATTTCTCAAGATGGATTCCAGTGTCAGTTTGGCTTGGGGTGTCCTCCGACTTAGCGATTCTTGGATTACTCTCCAATCCCCTGACCTGACGGACTCCGCCGCTGCTCTCAGGCATTCATCACCTCTCGACGCTTCTACGATTGCAGCTAGGCTCATCGGAAGGGGTCGTGACCGCTCTGTCACATACCGGACATATTCCTCTGTGTCCTCTGCCTCTTCCTGTTCTTCCGTGGTGGCTTTCCGCGGGTGCCTTGACAGATAGTCCGCCGGATTCGTGGCCCCCTGTTTGTACTCCACCCGGTAGTCGTACCCTTGTAATTGGAGTATCCACTTTTCGATCCGGGGTGGTGGTTTTGAGGCTGACCCTTGGAAGAGAGGTATGAGGGGCTTATGATCGGTTGCTACCGTGAAGTGGTGGCCATACACATATACATGAAAGTGTCTGCAGGCCCAGTGGATGGCAATGGCTTCTCGCTCGATTTGCGAGTAACGCTGCTCTGTCTCGGTCAGGGACCTGCTCGCGTAGGCGATGGGGGCCCACTCTCCGTTGCTCTGGAGTTGAGCTAGCACTGCTCCCTGACCAAAAGGGCTTGCGTCCACAGCCACATTGGTGGGCTTCACAGGGTCGAAGTACGATAAGGTGGTGTCCGCCGAGAGGGCCGCCTTCGTTGCTTGGAACGCTTGCTCTTGTTCCGGGCCCCACTGCCATGTGGTCAACGACTTGGTCAACTCCCTGAGGGGTTTGGTAAGGTTGGAGAGGTCAGGGATGAAGCGGCCGCAGAAATTGACCATGCCCAGGAAGCTCCTGGCTTCCGAGATGTTTGTTGGGGCTGGGGCTTCTTGGACATCCTTCACCTTGTCCGGGTCTGGGGCCACTCCTTGGTCCGAGAAGGTGTACCCGAAGAAACTAATCTTGTTCTGCAGGAATTGGCATTTCTCCCGGTGCAGGGTCAGGCCTGACTCCTGGATCCTTTTGAGGACTCCTCTCAACCGCTGGTGGTGTTCCTCTATGGTTGACGCATATCTCAGCAGGTCGTCGCTCACATTGAGCACTCCGGGGAGCCTGCTGAGGACTTCTCTAATGGTATTTTGGAATACCTCGGCGGCACTCGAGATGCCGAAGTTGAGACGCCGATACCGTCTGAGACCCACATGTGTGGAGAAAGTGGTTATGTACCTCGAGTCCAGATGGAGTGGCAGCTGGTGATAGCCTGATCGTAGGTCCCTTTTCGAAAACCACCTGGCCCCTTTCAGTTCTCCCAAGATATCATCAATGGTGGGCGTCAGGTGCCGTTCCCTTTTTACTGCGGCGTTGGGGAGGCGCATGTCCACACAGATGCGGACTTGTCCTGGCTGTTTTGGCTTCCTGGCAATAACGATCGGGGACACCCATGGGGTTGGCCCGCTGACCTTCTCTATGATGCCTTGCCTCTCCAGGGCCTCCAGCTCCTCATCGACCTTTTGCCTCAGATGGAACGCGATTCGCCTGTGCCTCAGCGCCACTGGTTGGACAGATGGATCGATATGTAAGGACACTTCCTTCACTTTCAGGCACCCGATTCCTTTGAAAACTTCCCTGAACTCCTCCATGATGGTATCCAGCTCTTCCTCTAGGACCGCCATGGCAAACGATATCAGTCTCAGTTCTTCGGCCGATTGCCCGCTCAACAGCATCCCACTGCCCTCTTCTGGACATAGATGGTGGTGCTTATTTTCCTCTCTCCATGTTGCAGTTCCGTCTTGAAACACCCGATGAGAGGGATGGGCGTCTTCTGGCCGTACGCAAATACTCGGACCTTTGCCTCTCGCAGCGGAGGCTTGGTGCGTAGTTGGTGATAGACATTGGCGGCCATCAGCTCAATGGACGCTCCTGTGTCAATGGTCGCTTTTACCTCCTGTTGTTGGACCAAGATGCAACATTTTGGAAGTCTGCGCTTCTTCTTTTGTGGCTGGTTGATCGCGAACACATAGTGGACTGGGTACTCTTCGGTGTCATCGTCCATGTCTTCGCTATCCGCCCCCTCCTGCACCGCATGGGCCGCCTCTTTCTTGACTCTGGTGGACCTGCACACCGCCGCGAAGTGGTTCATCCACCCGCAGGCGCTGCACTTTTTCCCTCTGGCCAGACAGTCTTGCATGCGGTGGGGCTGGCCGCCGCAGTATCCGCATTCTTTCTTCTTCGTCTCCGGTTGTCTTTTCCCTCCTGCCGGTCTCACTTTGGGCCGTACCACGTTCACCGCTTCAGCCACCTGCACTTGTTCAGTCTTCACGGGGCGATGCAGGGCTGCTTCCATGTGCGAGGCCCTCGCCTGCGAGAGCTCCTTCGACCGTCCGAGGGTGAGGATATCCGCTAGGGGCTTTCCTTCTTCCTGGAGGACCGTGACCCGGAGCTTGGACGAGTAGCACCCTTGTATGATCTGCCCTCGGATCTCCTCTTGCTCCTGATCTTTTGGCTATCCTCCCCGATTCCTATTATGCTCTTCGAGCTGACCGTCCGGCTGGCAAGGCTGGGGGAGGTGTGGCGATGATCATTCGGTCATCTCTTAAATTTCAACTTCTTACCTACCCTCCAATACCATATGCTGACTACTTGGTGGCCCGTTCACTTAATCTCTCTGCCCCTCTTACTGTTGTTCTTGTATATCGCCCCCCCCCCAATCCATGCCCTCCTTTGTTGCTTCCCTCCAGGACTTATTGGCCACTTTGGTGGTCAATAACTCCTCTGTTCTCCTGCTCGGCGATTTTAATTTTTGGCCGGGAGATACTATGGAAGACTCTCACTCCAAAGATTTCTCGGCCACTCTTCATTGTCTGAATTTCATATCCCACGTCACAGCTCCTACCCATGTTCAAGGACACATTTTGGACCAAATTTGGTCTACTCGCTCGGTTATTTCATCCCCTTCCATTCTTCCCTGTGTCTGGTCGGACCATTCCATCATTTCTTTTTCTATTCACTTGGGTGCGGTTGACAAGCTTTCTCTTCCTAAAAACCGCTTAGCCCGCAATTGGAATCAGGTTGACCTTGATTCCCTCTCTCTCACTTTGGCTTCCTCTGCCCCGGCTCTCAATGATCTTCCTTTAGAATCTCAGGCCGAGATTGTTAACACCTGGCTTTCTTCCTCCTGTGACCAAGTTGCCCCGCTTAGTAAGATCAAAGCGGTCCGTCCTTACGACGCGCACAAACGGTTTTCCCCAGAGCTAAAAGCACTTAAACTCGACCTTAGGAGGGCGGAACGCCACTGGAGACGGAACTACAGCTCCTCTCTACGCGCTAAATACAAATCACTCCTTAATGAATACAAAAAGGCGATCTTAGTGCCAAAAACCTCATACTTTACTGAGAGAGTGGCTCTTGCTGCCAATAAAACTCGGGAAATTTTTTCCCTGGTCCACAATCTTGCCACCTCTGATCGCTCTACCCCTAGTCTTCTTCCCTCACAGTCCCTCTGCTCATCACTCAATGATTTCTTTATAGACAAGATTCTGAAGATCAAAGCCAACATTCCCACAGTGGCTCAACCTAGCTCTACCTGTCTTCCTTCCCCTCCTCGTTCTTCCTTTGCCTTTTTCTCTCCCATCTCCCTTGAATTATTTTTTAAACTCCTAGCTAAAGTTAGGTCTGGTTCTCCTGCGGACTGCGCGCCAGCTCGTATTCTCAAAATTCTCTTTACTAACTGCCCCGCCCCTCCTCTTGCTCTTCTCAATTCTTCTCTGGCCTCTGGATTAGTTCCCTCTTCTTTCAAATCTGCCATAGTCTTTCCCATCTTAAAAAAAACCGGTCTGGACCCCTCTCTTCCTTCTAATTTTCGACCTATTTCCCTTCTTCCATACCTTGGTAAAATCCTGGAAGCCCATGTCACCTCCTGCCTCTCCACTTACGTTGAGGAGAACGGCCTATTGGCATCCCATCAGGCGGGCTTCCGCCCGGGCCACTCCACGGAGTCGGTGGTTCTCGCGGTTTTGGACGAACTAAAGGGAAAAGCCGATCTTAACCTTCCCCAAGCCTTGGTTCTCCTCGATTTATCCGCTGCGTTTGACACGGTCGACCATTCCATCCTTCTCGACCGTGTCAGATCTGCTGGCATTCGGGGCGCGGCCTTTTCTTGGCTCGCGTCCTTTCTTCATGAGAGATCCCAGGCGGTTCATCTTTCCGGCTTTTCCACCCCCTCCCGTCCGGTCACTTGTGGTGTTCCCCAGGGCTCTTCTCTTTCCCCTCTTCTTTTCAACCTATATATCCAACCTCTTATTACATCTCTTCTTGAGCTGGGGGTCTCTGTGTACAACTACGCAGATGACCTTCAACTCATCTTCGATCTGTCCTCTTCCCCTGATTCTCTTCCTAAGTTCTGTTCTACCCTAGTTTTTATCTCTGAGTGGATGAGTGCCAATCACCTGAAACTCAATCCGGACAAGACGGAACTTGTCCTCACCGGTGGTCCCTCCAATCCTTGGTCTCCCGCACACTGGCCCCTCTCTTTCGGTCCCCCTCCCTTGCCTGTCGCCTCTGTTCGTACTCTTGGTATCAAAGTCAGTCACAACCTTTCAATGCACAGCCAGATTAGCTCTGTTGTATCTTCTTGTTTTTTGTCCCTCCGTCTTATCCCGAAGATCTCACGGTTCTTTTCTACTGATGCACTTAAAACCATAGTCTTGGCCCTTGTGACCTCCCGCCTCGACTATGGAAATGGTCTGTATGTGGGCATTCCCGCTTCTGAATCCCGCAGACTCCAGGCCATTCAAAATCAAGCTGCCCGACTTATTCTTTCCCTCCCTAAATCCTCTCATATCACTCCTGCGCTTAAGACCCTCCACTGGCTCCCTGTTCGCTTTAGATCTTTTTTCAAACTGGCCTGCCTAGCCTTTCAGGCTCTTTCCCGTTCTGCTCCTCTCTTCATCACTTCTCTTATCTCCTCGTATGCTCCCTGTCGCACTCTTCGTTCTTCCTCTCTGTCTCTCTTGCACATTCCCCGCTTTCGTAAATCCAGAACGGGTGGCACGCGGTTCTCAGTCCTGGCCCCTCAGCTCTGGAATAGTCTTCCCCTCTCTATTCGCTCTATTCCCATCTATTCTCACTTCCGCAAGGCCCTCAAAACTTTTCTTTTCTCCCAGGCGTTCCCCTCCTAGTCCTTCGAGTTGATCTTGTGAGTTCTGATCAGGTCCCTAGCGCCAGGAAGCCGCTTGGCCGCAGTGCGCTTTATTAAATATTTTTTTCATTTCATTTCATTTCATCTCGGAACCCACACGTGCTGGCTAACTCCTTCAGTCTGCCGTGGAACGCATCTAGGGACTCTTCGGCCTCCTGTTTGGCTTGACGAAAGATAAATCTTTCATAGTCTCCATTCGCCATGGGTTCGAAATGGGCGTTGAGAGCGTTCAGCAGCATGTGGAAAAGTCTTTGGCGTTGCCTCCACGAGGGTCTTGTAGATGCGGTGGATGTCCTTGCCTCCTAGGTGGAGTAGCAATGCTCTGCGCCTTTCCCTCGAGATGCCTGCCCCCTCAAAATATATTTGTAGGCGGTCAGTCCAATCCCTCCAGCGCAGGGCAAGGGACGACGGGGCACCATCAACGACAAACGGCTCAATGGCGGGAATCGACGCCATCTTGGCACGTGCGCAGCGTGCGGTGGAGGCCGGCTGCCTCTCCCCTTCGTTGAAAACGATTGGTGGGCACCCCCTTGTGGGCGTCGAGCGTGGTCCCCCTCCGTGCCTCCATCAAGTGGGCACACGTACCTCCAGGAGCCAGCATCGGGGTCCTCAGGGTCTGGGGCGCTCCCACCGGGCCTGGTCTGGGGTATAGGGCGGCCGTCGTCGGGCTCCTCGTGGCATCAGGCCTACCACCACCCAGGCACGACATACTCCTCACAGGCTTCAATGATGGGGCTCCCAGGTTCACCCAACGTCTCCCACAGGAACTACCAGCAGGCTCAGCCGGGCCAGCACCGGGATGGGGCACCACTCACAGGCCCAGGAGACATGGGTGGCAGCTGCACCACACAGTGGGGGCACTTTCATCAGATGCAGGGCTCAATACACCCCTCGTCGCCAGTGTAGCGTTTTAAACCCTCCCTCCTCCCTCCTCCCTCCTCCTCCCTCCTCCCTCCTCCTCCTCCCTCCTCCTCCTCCCTCCTCCTCCCCCCCTCCTCCTCCTCCTCCTCCTCCTCCCTCCTCCTCCCTCCCTCCCTCCCTTCCTTCCTCCCTCCCTCCCTCCCTCCCTCCCTTCCCTCCCTTCCTTCCTTCCTTCCTTCCTTCCTTCCCTCCCTTCCCTCCCTTCCCTCCCTCCCTTCACTTTAGGGACGCTTTTCTAAACATGCTAAAGACAGATGTATTACGCATTTAGGTTTGTTGTGCATGTTTAGAAGAAGCCCATAGGGGGTCAAACAGTTTTAAAAATAAAATATGATTTACTAACATTACCTAAAGGGATGGTGCACTCATTTAAGATGGCATCCAATCTCCAAAGATATCCTGCAAATAGAAAATGTACCACTAGCAAACTCTTTTTGTTTTTCCTATTAAGGATTCCCATGCTCCAGGTGCTTGGGGAAAATATTGAGCTAAAAAACATAGGGAAACCATTATCGTGATGCAAAAATATTGTGCAATAGAATACTGTTGTCAGCAGATTTTGGTAAGCAATATCGTTTTTAAGAATATTGTTGATATCGTTTTCAGTAATATAGTGGTAAAAAATATTGTTTTTTTAATTTAATGTGTTTTAATTAATATATGAATTTTATGTGTTAATATTGTTGGTATAATTGTTATTGATTTTATACAACATAATTTGCGATTTTAAGTGATTTAGTATTTTGTTTTTATGTTAGCTGTGATTTATAATGTTGTAGCAGGTTATTGGGTTTGTAGGGGGTTACGGTGGGAAGTTATTTAAATTGAACATATTTTTAAATTATTGCTAATTTGTTTTTTATTGTAAATTTTTTTAATGATTCATTGTGTAAATGTTTTTAAGTGTTATAGTTTGATTTTAAAACTGACATTTTTATGTTTATTATTAGTAATAGTAATTTATATTTAGGTAGTGGATTGTTGGGTATGTAGGGGTGTTGGGTGTGAAGTTAATTAAGTGATAATGTTTTTTAAATTATTGGTACGTTTTTAATTGTTCATTATTTAATTGATTGTTAATTATGTAAATAGTTTAATACAGATTTATTTAAGTTACATTTTAGTAGCAGGTTATTGGGTTTATTGGGGTATTGGGTGGGAAGTTAATTAAGTTATAAGAATTCATCTAAAGGGGCCCTCCTTCCAAGGTAGGCACTTGCTACTATCTATGTATGCCGAAGACTGTTATTCGTAAAATACCCAGAGGTTCATCTAGCCCCACTGATCCAAAAGGTTTTCTGATTTGGCACTTATTCCAGTATTTCCATTAATTGGGCGAAATCTGACCTCTTTCTCTTAGTCAAATGTCTGGGTATATTTCTACATAGACTGCTGGTGCTGGTAGTCAGGCTTAATTATGGCCCAGTGCTGGATGGCTCAGCGAGTCGATGGATCTGTGGCTTCGGTTTCCTCTCTTGCTGCTGGCAGGGCAGCCCTGAGTTAGATGGTGGGCTTCCCTAAACTACTCTGCTTAATCAAATACATCCCCATACCCCTGAATAAACAGTTTTTCATTACGCTACGCACTCTCATGATATGGCTACTTCAGGGAAACAAACCAGCGAGAAATGCTTAGGATATGCTGGTCTTGCCATTTGATCATAGAGGATTCGATATCTCTGATCCCAAGATCTATTATATAGTGGCACAGTGCCAGTTTGTAAAATGTTGGTACAATCCCGATGCCCGCCTTCCGTGTTTGATCCCAGAGCGGGCTCAAACTGATGGAGTTCCACTGGTATCACTGTTACCCAAAGGCCTGCCTAGGCCGCATAAGGAGAGACACACAGGGGCCATTACCTGCTGGGCCTGTAAAGCATTGTGTTGCAAAGCCAGTATGGCTGATCTTTACTCCCCGGTCATTAAACTGCACTCAAATCCCATTCTCCCGTTTACGCCTGAGCATACGGTGCAAAATACATTATCAAAAGCGGCTCTGGTGGACCTGGGTCAAATTTATATTAATTGCAATTGTCTTTCCCTAGGACAATTCCACTCCTGAGGAAATGCGACCACCTTAGACATATTTATATATGCTTGTTTACGGGACACAGTGAAAGTCACATGGCCAGAATTCCTGCAGGAACCCATCACATGTCCATCCCTGATACAGTAGTTAGAGAGGCCTGAGAGCAGGAGCTTGGCAGGCACATTTCTGTCGAGCTGTGGAAGTGCTGCTCTAAACAGACAAGTACTGTGTATATGAACTACAGGCATAAGTTGTTACATTATAAAGTCCTTCATAGGTCTAATATCACCCCAGAAAAATAACATAGGCTCAACCCTACACTTCCACACAGTTGCTGATGCTGTAGGCAAGACAATCTAGTTTTCTTGCATCTGGCCTGGGAATGTCCCCCTATCCTAAATTACTGGCCTGAGGTCCTGGGGTGATTTCAGACACAATGCAACATACTATACAGACTAATCCACTAATAGCCCTGCTGGGATATGTTAAGGAAATTCCTTTCAGAGTCTGGTGCCTCAAGGAGATGGCCCTATTTCCGGCCAAACGTAGTGCGACAATGACTTGGGGGCGTGTTGGAACACCCACTGTTGCTCAATGGTTAAGGGAAATGGCGATCTGTAATTAGTAAATTATTGCAACCATCCACATCACATTCCCCTGATTTATAGGGACCATATCACACCTATCTTCCATAGCTCCTGAGGCCTGGCCAGTCACAAGATGACTCCGACCAAGACACTGTGCCCCATACTATCCAGCCTCCCTGCAATAGTGATCCGGCTCGCTGGCCTACATGGTTTTGACTGTGCCCAAATGTATGAATGGAAAACATTTTGGTTTTCCTTATGTTTTTGCGGATGCCAGTCACATACACATGAAATGGTTTCTTTATGCATGGCAAATCACCCTTTATTAAAGTGTTATCCTTCACTTTTTACCTCATAATACCAAAGCTTCCATATGGTTTGGGCCAACTCGAGATTGCCTTTAATGAGTTAAGCTCAGCAATGGGAACATCTTATTTGAGCCATTTTGACATCCATGGGACAAAATTCAGCCGAAAACTTCCTTCCTCTCAGTAAGCCAAAGGGAGACCATTCAGTGAACAAATGAGAAATGGGTCCATAAAACAACATAATCGTCTTCATAACACTTGTTGCAACACAGTTGTCGGGCCGTGCCCAATGTATACAACCTCCAAACCTGTTCATGTGATTAACAAGACCTTTGGTTTGGGGGTGGTACAGTGAGCTTTGAGATGTTCTACCCCACTAATTTTGCAAAGTTCTGCAACTTGTGCACTCTCAACTTGCAACCCAATGTCTGAGACGAGGGTCTCAGGGAACCGTTCTCTAAGGAAAACATCCTTCAAATTCAGTTACAGCCTTGATATTAGGTTCACCTATGAACTTGAGCTCACGCCACTTTAAGTAGTAATCAGCAAACACTAATACAAAATGTCAGTGATGAGGTAAAAAGTTAAAGGGACCCATCAATTTACCTCCAAGGCTCAGATGGTATATCAATTGGCATCAAAGAAAGGGTCGACAGTTTTAGACTTTCATCATTCTTCAAACGGATCACACGGTTCCTCACCGTTTCATCAATGTCCCTGGCTATTTGTGGGCCACCAAAACATCAACTGAACCCTTTGCTTGGGATTAAACCCACCTGCCCTTCTTGTGCACTATCCTGCAAACCAGGGCTAAGACAAGCAGGTCGAACTCATTTCTCCATCCTCAAAACTAAACTTTCTTCTGTAGATTGTCGCCTACCTATTTTTGCAAAAGGTTGGAGACATAAGTATAGAATTTTTTCTTTAGTCTACCTGTCTTTGACAAAAAGTTGTACCTGTTCTAACAAATCTTCTTCAGATGTTGCACTCCTCTATTCTGCTTCAGAGAAAACACACACTCTTTCGATCTCAACAGCTACCAAAAGATCATCAATAGCGCCCATATTCGCATATGTCTGAGATCATCTTACATCTTATTAATGATGAGAAATCTAGACAGGTAGTCTAAATTAGCATTCTTACCTTCGGGTATATGCACTATATCAAACTGGAATTGAAGGAGTTTTGTGGAGAGCTTCACTACCATGGAAATACTATTCAGATTTTTACCACTGAGAATATATGTCAATCGTTTACAGTCTTTTTTATGGCTCACCACATCCAAAATGTTTCCCTGACTGAGTAGTGAAACTCAGTACTCTTAAGAACTCTAGATGAAAGGCAATGGTGAATTATTTGGTCCCTTTCTTCTGGGTAAGAAAGTTGGCCAACCCATAGTCACCTGCATTACCTTTCACCCCACAAAAATAAAACATTTCTTTTCAAAAGATTTCTGATAGGCCTAATCCTTTATGCGTACTCTGGGATAAAGCAACAATCAAATTCACTTAGGCCTAAAAAGGATTTAACTCCATTCTTGTCAATAGGTGGGGATGCATTAGGAATTACATTAAACAATCAAGGCCTTGGCTTAATGCCCTCACAGGAGACCAAATGGCCCAGAAATACTGCCTTATTGTTCAAGAACTCACATTTCTCTAGTTTCAAAACCGCCTCATGATCTTGAAAGAATGTTAAAACTTGCTTCACAATTCGATCATGCACATTAGGTTATGGATCGAAAAATCACTATGGCATCCTGAGTATCACCGCTGAGCATGTTAAACATGAACATAATAGGATGATAACAGCTGAAGTAGTAGATGCCAGCCACAAAGATATCTTGACTCAGGGTCAAGTTCAACTTCGTGGTAGGTAGACGGCAGGTCGCACTTTGAAACCACATGGCACCTGCAACAAAAGCCCACAACTCTGTCATTTTTAGCAAAGGGTGTGAATCAATCAAAATTAGACTGCAAAGATCCACACATACACTCACTTCACCATTCCATTTGCATGCTACTAATAAACATTACAACCAAAGCGACGTATCCACTGGTTCAATCTTACCACTGTCACAGACTGTCAGTACTTCCTTTTCTAAATCTTCCTTCACACTGAACGGTAACCCTCTTAACTTGTGTCCGACTGGGATGGTCCCTACTTTAATTTTGATCCTGTGATTACATCCTTTTATTTTGCTCAGCTATCCAGAAAATACTTTAGGAAATTAACATGCCAATTCTTTAACCGCCTCATAACTTCTAACGACTAAAACCTGTTCTGCGGATCCTGTCTTCAATACCATCCCAAATAAATCTTGGTGCAACCATCCAAGAATGCTGATACGATTGGCAGCTACATACACCTTGCCCTCAAATGATCTCCCTTGAATTCAAGTATATCTTCAAAAAACCCACAAACTTAATTTTTAGCCCTACATACGACACAGGTATACTGTCCGGTGGGAGTAGTTGTCGCTTTCGCCATATACTTGTAAAAAGTTCCCAGGTGATCATAGTGATTCTCACACCAGAGTCAACCAAAAGATGTGGGTTACAATTCCTCAACATTGGATCAATATAAGGGTCAACGTGATCAGAGGGATCCCCTTTCCTGATCATCACTAACAAACAGCTGAACATCATAAACATCCTCTTCCATCTTCACTCCATCATTAATCTTGCTCTTGTTATCAGGCACATAGGCAACGTTTCCACAAATGTGTTTAGCACTCTCACACTCTGGCAAAATGACCAATCTTATTGCATATCCTGCAGACAACATTCCTTGCACGACAAAGCTTCCCACTTTTTGCACGAGATCCTTTGCCACATCTAATGCAGATATTAGTCTGTTTACAAATGTTTTTGTATCATCTTGCCACATTTTCCTACCACTGTCCACATGGGGCCGAACAGGAGCTAGAAGTTCAACAATTTTGTCACCAAGTTCCTTAGCAGAGATTTGTGAAGTCTGTATGCTCTTTGCAGTTCTGATAGTTCCACGTAATATAAGGTTGCCCATTGAAAGGACTTTCTGGTGAATGCCTTCGTCACTGCAATGACTGATAACTTGGACATGGACTAGTTGATCACTAAAGTATTCAAGCTGGCATTCAGCAACTAGTTTACAAAGTAAAGTTATGTGTGCCAACATCTTCCGGTCTATGTCCTCTTTTGGAACACTTGTGTCTTGAGACAACAAAACTAGACTGGACATCAAGTCTAATCTGGAGTTTTTATTATAGCTTCCTGGTATCTATCTATTGCTACTCCCCATCAAGAACCAAATCTTGCTTATTTTTTAAGTCTATCTTCCTTCGAACCCCAAAAAATGTGAAAGGTTATTATTTTTCTTTCTGCCTTGAATTTAGATGCACCTTTTCCTCCAAGATAAGTCTCAAAGCCATCAAACCATAGTCTCCGTGCAATTGGTCGGTCACCAGCAGATTCAAGGAATGGTTTTGATGGATTTACAGCTTGCACGGTGATGCCTGATGATGTAGGTAAAATACTGTGTTGATGTGAAAATTCCCATAATAACAGAAAAGTAAGAAAGTGTAATACGTAAAAGCTGTGTTAAAGCTTACAGTGTGGTTGCACGCATGATCATTTGAGCGTTTGTCAGAAACAAAAGTATAGAGAAAAATGGCCTGAAAACAGCATCAGAATATATATGAATGATATCAGGAGAAACAGCCAGAGAGCACCAAACAGAGTAAAAATGTATATAAGGTAATCCTACAAGGTGTTTTTGTCACCACAGAGGTTTTATCATGGAGGTCCACAGATCAGTGATAATGTTAAAAATTGCCACAGGGTTTGTGCAGTACCTTGCACTCTAATGTGAAGACGTGCGCAGCACCACTCAAAACTTGGTCATGCGGGCAACGGGTCACTTTGCCCAGTAATCTGCTCAAGAATATTCTGAATTTGCTTTACCTTAAAAAATATATATATATATGTCTATCACTCTGAATCCTGATATTCCTCCTTTCAGTGCGCCAGGCATGAACGACGATCAGCAGTGAGGACTAGGAGAAATCACAGTTGGAGTGTGCCGGTGAACAAGCTACTTATCTTTGGTAACCATATATCTGTAAGAGACATAGATTAGTTATATATTCCTTACCTTAGAATTACCCCCAGGGGTCAGACTGAATCCGGAAAGTTTTTTCGTCATTAGTACCCCTGTGCATTGAAAGGTGGCGTCAGTCGGCTCCTCGTTCGTTGTCGGTGTCGTGGTCGCTGGGATGACGTCGCGGCAGCTACTTAGACGCCGCCCTCGCGCGCTGACATCAGTTCTGTATACTACTTTCCACGCCAGAAGCGCATAACCATGCAAGACACTGACCACTGGTGCCCAAATCTAGGGCCCTGAAAGGAAGTCCTTGACCCTAGAAATCAGCTCGCAGAATGGGGACGATGGGTGGGGCGGTAAGGAATCAATAACTAATCTATGTCTCTTACAGATATATCATTACCGAAGGTAAGTAACTTGTTCATCTGAAAGAGACAATTAGTTATAGATTCCTTACCTTAGAATAGATACCCCAGCAATACCAACCCCGGAGGTGGGTCTGCGAACCAAGTTCACACCAGAAAGTCCTGGAGAACAGAACGGCCAAAGAAGCCGTCTCTCCGGACTTGGCTGTCCAGGCAGTAGTGTTTAGTTAACGTGTGCAGCGATGCCCATGTAGCTGCCTGACAGATGTCATTAAGGGGGACTCCACGTCCCAAAGCAGTGGTAGCTGCCGACGCCCTGGTGGAATGGGCGCGTAACCCCATTGAAGGGTCCTTTTTTGCCAAGGAATAGATAGTTTTGATGCACAAAACAACCCATCTAGAAATGGTCCGTTTGTGCACGGACCATTTCTAGATGCAAGCGCACGTTTTGGATCCAGACGGTGGAGCCTCTCTTCCTCTTTGGAAGGATGCGGAGGCGGAAAGAAGGTGGGCAAAGTGATGGTCTGTACAATGTGGAAAGAAGTAACCACTTTGGGAAGGAAGGAAGGACGAGTTCGAAGGACAACCTTGTCCGGATGAACAACCAGCAAAGGAGGTTTAGAAGAAAGAGCTTGGAGCTCACTCATCCTGTGCACAGAGGTGATGCCCAACAGAAAGGCAGTTTTTAATGTCAGAAGCCTGAGAGGACAGTTATGTAGTGGCTCAAAGGGAGCTCACATAAGATATGTAAGAACCAAGTTCAAGTCCCACTGGGGCATTACAAAGGGAACAGGAGGAAAAAGACGAGTAATGCCTTTAAGGAAGCGATTTAGAACAGGGGATTGGAAAAGAGAAGGCTGATCAGGAAGCCTAAGAAAGGCTGAAATGGCCGAGAGGTAGGCCTTGAGAGTGCCCAGAGCAGAGCCCTGCTGGGCTAAGGAAAGAATGAACAAGAGAACCTCAGACAGAGGGGCAGAAAGGGGATCTACAGCCTTTGCTGCACACCATGCCACAAATTTGTTTCATCTACAGGCGTATACCGTCTTAGTGGAGGGACACCTGGCTGCCAAGATAACATAACAGACTTCAGGAGGCAGGTCAAAAGCCGTCAACTGCTGCCGCTCATTCTCCAAGCAAGGAGGTGGAGACTGGACAGGTTCGGGTGGAGGACTGCCCCCGCTGCCGCGACAGAAGAGGCAGTCTGACCGGAGGATCGATGGCCATGTGGAGCACCTCGGGATACCAGACTCTTCGCGCCCAATCCGGAGCCACAAGAATGACTTGGGCCCGGTTGCGCTTGATCTTCTTCAGCACTCTGGGCAGAAGTGGTATAGGCAGAAAGGCGTATAGATGACTGCAACTCCACTCACGACGAAAAGCGTAGCCTAGCAAGTGCCGCCCTGGAAATTCCAACGCGCAGAATTGCTGACATTGATTGTTCTCTTCGGTGGCGAATAGATCTAACCAAGGCTCTCCCCACTGCTGAAAGAGACCTTGCACCACCTTCGAGTGAAGACGTAATTCGTGATCCATCATGCACCTGCGGCTGAGTTCGTCCGCCCTGGCGTTCAGTGAACCGGCCAGGTGTTGAACCACCAGGGATATGCCCTGATGTTCCGGCCATGTTCAGAGGCGGAGAGCCTCTTGACATAGAGTCCACGACCCCACCTCGCCCTGTTTGTTGCAGTACCACATGGCGGTAGTGTTGTCCGTGAACACCTGCACTACTCTTCCCCGGACAGAGGGAAGGAATGCTTTGAATGCAAGACTGATCGCCCGAAGCTCCAGAAGATTGATGTGGAGCCCAGACTCCCCCAGAGACCAGAAGACTCTGATCTCCGCCTTCCTCATGTGGCCGCCCCATCCCAGAAGCTATGCATCGGTCACCACTGTGAACCCTGGTTGGAGAAGGGAGAGGCATCTGCCACCGACCCAATCCTGGTTCGTGAGCCACCACTGCAATTGGTGTGCAGTGCCCTCAGAGATCTGGACGCAATCGGACTGGTTCCCCTGATGTTGTGCCCACTGGAACTTCAGTTCTCACTGCAGAGCCCGCATATGCCATCTGGCATGGTCCACCAGCAGGATGCAGGAGGCCATCAGGCCCAGTAGCCCGAGGGTTATCCTGACCAAAACCCAGAATAGAGGCCGAAAGATCGAAATCATAGCCCAAATATCCCAGACTCGCTGTTCGGGAGGAGAGACCCGAACCTGCTTCGTGTCCAGAACCGCTCCGCTGAAAAAGAGCTTCTGAGAGGGAGTCAGGTGCGACTTCGGCACGTTAATGGAGAACCCCAGAGAATGCAGGAGGTCGGACGTAGTCTGGAGGTGGGAGACGACAGACTGGGGTGAGCCCGCCTTCAACAGCCAGTCGTCGAGATGGGGGAAGACTGGAACCCCTGATCTCCGCAGCTGAGCTGCGACCACCGCCATCACTTTCGTGAACACCCGAGGGGCGCTGGTACGGCTGAAGGGGAGCACAGTAAACTGAAAATGCTCGTGGCCTAAAGTGAACCGTAGGTCACGCCTGTGAGCCGGCAGGACGGGGATGTGAAAATAGTGGTCCTGTAAGTCCAACGCTACCATCCAGTCTCCAGCGTCAAGGGCAGAAAGGACCTGAGCCAATGTCAACATTTTGAACTCCTCCTTCCAGAGGAAGCGGTTGATGTTCCAGAGATCCAAGATAGGACGCAGGCCTTTGTCCTTCTTGGGCACCAGAAAGTAGTGGGAGTGGCAACAACGACCTACTTTTGGGGCAGGAACTCGCTCCGTGTCTACATCGAGGTGGAGGCTGGGGTCGACTCCGGCTGAGGACACAACCGGCGTCAGCTGCGGACGTGGTGCCAGTGGAATCGCCGCCGGGGAGGCGTAATCGGGTCGACCGCCACCGATCCGGATCCAGGCCTGGATCCAAGAAGACCCTGAGGCACCGGAGCGGCCGGCGTCAAAGTCCCAGGGCCCCCAGCCGAGTCCATGGGGCCCTAAGGCGCACTGGCGGAGTCGGGCTGCCCAAAGATGGCAAGCATCGCTACGTAAAAGGTGCGAAGCTAGGCAGGGGTCGCTCCAGGTGCTGGGAAGGAAGGGAAACTCTGAGTCGACTCTTCAGACTCCACATGCGGAGCCGCAGGAGGGGCACCACCCGCATCCCTTGTCGCGTTGGCCGACCGATGGGGATAAGTCGAAGAGCGACAATGCTTCTTCGACTTCTTCTTGTGCTTTGACTTACCTGAGGAGTGCGAAGACTTTGATGAAGACTGGTGGTGGTGGCTCCGCAACCGGTCCATCGATCGCCCACGCGACCGGGACCTCAAACGCCGCAGAGCCGACTGCCGGGCCTCTAGAAGCTTTCGGGACCGCTCCCGCAAAGACTTCGGATTCATGGTCCGACAGTCTGAGCACGACTTGGGGTCGTGGTCGCCCTCCAGGCAAAACAGGCACACACGGTGCGGATCCATCACTGACATCAGCCGGCTATAGGAACCGCAAGGTTTGAAACCGGGCATCCCTGCCGTGCACCAGGAGTCGATGGACTCAAAACAATGTCAACAAAAGTCAAGAAAAAGTCAGTCAAAAAGTGACTGGAGGCTTTCTGCGGATCTGCGCTGGCTGGCGCGGAAAAAGAAAGAACTGACGTCAGCACGCGAGGACGGTGTCTAAGTAATTGCCGCAACGTCATCCCGGCGACCACGACGCCGAATGTGGAGCCGGCCGACACCACCTTTTGACGCACAGGGGTACTGCTGTCGAAAAAACTTTCCTGATCCAGTCTGACGCCTGGGGGTAATTCTAAGGTAAGGAATCTATAATTAATTGTCTCTTTCAGATTTGAATAGCAATACGCATGTAGTGTTTCATCTGCTGAGGCCGAAGACCTGAACGAGAGGCAGCGTCGATGTTGGGTGTGTCCCATGGGCAAAAAGATGCGGTTCAGGCCATGAGCTTTGTAGGCTTGTGCCCATTCCAGCATGGGAGGCAGTCTCTACTAATGAAAAAGGAATCCCGGTTCCTTGGAAGCAGCAAGGAAACCATGTGTCCGAAGACAGCAGATGACTATGTGATAGACAATCCGAAGTTGTACGGTATGCTTTGTACTGTATGTTTTCTACGGTATGCTTTGTACTGTATGTTTTGTCTAGTTCTCAGGAAAACAAAGGACAGCGAGTTTGGATGCATGGATTCCGAAGGTGGTTTAGACAATTTGTCCCACATTTTTCTATGTAAGAAAACGTTACACCTAGCGATGAAAGTTCACTCAGCCATAAGCCACCCATGTGTGCACACGCAAGAGGTGAACTTGTAACTGCTAAACAGTTCCACCTAATAATTGAAAAAGCAGCATTCTAGTGGAACAAACGCACCAGAAGGCTTCCATGATTACACACACTATATAAGGTTCCACAGCCAGGAAATGAAGTGAGAATTCGCAGAGTTCTAAACCCGAAGAGGCTTTCATACTTCATATTTCTATAGCACTAGCACAGCATTACTTATCCTTTTGACTTCTGTGGACCCTACTGAAACATTACTGGAATCAGGGGACCCCCACTAAGTCATTATTGAAAACCAGGGGGATCTCAATAATAGGCAACTTCTATGATTTGAACCTCTAAACAATACACAATAATACAAAAACAAGTATATACCAAACAAATGCTCAGATATTAAAATATATTTTTTAATTCACCATCAAATATGCTTCTTTATTTACATATATTTTTGTTAATGTCAGTATTATTTCAGTTTGTAAAGAAGTCATGGAAACCCTGGGTAGGCCTTGCGGACCCCCATGGTTCTCGGACCATAGGTTAAGAACCACTGTTCTAGTGCGATAATGACAAATTGAGCATCTGAATGGGAAGGAGAGTATATCACATATGACTTTATGAAAGACACGAACAAGAAAGAACAGTAGGTACAGTTACATAACATTTCTTCTCCATCACTGGATAGTCCATTTATTTACATACGTAAATTATTATCGCAAACAGTAATCAGTAAACAATCTACAAATATGAAATTAACATTGTATTGTTATTATGAATAGATTAGGAGTGAGAGAGAAGAGGGTCACCTTAATGGAAGAGATGACGTAAAACTGCCTGGCTGACAGCTGAAGTTTGCAGAGACAGTATCCAAACAGTTATGTCTTATGAAGGCGTGTCATCTCTTCCACATTGCTGCTCTGGATAATAATCCACATTTGTAAAGCGCGAACAATCGCCCGTAAGGGTCTCTAGGCGCTGGGCCCGTTGGGAAGATTAAGCAAGCTATTGCCCAAAGTCACATGGTGCTGGGCTAAGCTGCCTCCGGCGATCGAACCGTGATCCCCAGATTCCGGAGTCAGTCGCCCTGGCCGCGGCGCCACACCTGTTCGACAGAGGCACTCCTGCATAAAGCACTGCTGTAGCTGGAATGCCTCTTTATAATAACTGTAGAGTGCAAGGGATGACTGGCTTTCAAGTGATGAAAACAATGGCATCTGCAGTCCATTGCACTATTCTTTGTTCTGACAGTAGACACTCTCTTTGTGGGCGGCCAATGCAACTAAGAGCTCATTTAAATGTTTGAAAGATTTAGTATGATCGTGCAGAATTGCAAACATCTGCAGTAGTCTAAAGAGTGCAACGCCCTTTCTGCACTTGTAATGGAATTTAGAAAGAACACTTTGAGTATAACTGGTCCTTTGAGGTAAAAGACAGTGGCACCATTGGAAAGCATAGGAAAGGGGGCTTGATGGTGAGTGCCTGCATTTTGCTGAAGCATCTTGTGGAGTGCTAATAAGAGGGATGCCTTCCATGACACAAATGTAATGTCTATATTCCATATAGGCTAGTATGATCTTTCATTAACTGGCCAAGGACTTTATGTAGCTTCCATTGAAGTGCTGGAGCCCTCACGCAAGTGAACGCCCTGAACAGACCCCACAGAAATGTCTTAATTATTTTTGTTGACATAACAAGGCTCAGGGAAAAGCAGGACTGGTGTCAAAGAACAGGAACAGGACTGGACTAGACTAGACTAGAACTAAACACACAAAACCATGATCACTGGGAAATCTGCACACTAACAAGGGCAGCACGGAAATATGCAGACAGAACAAGGAACACAAGCAAGGAGTCTGCACACCACATGTAAAGGTCAGGAAGTGTGCAGGCAGAACCAGAAACAGCAGCAACCACAGGGGCAGAGAGGCAGATATAAAAAGAAAAAAAAAAAAAAGAATAGTAGCAACAAAAGTGAAATGCATTAGAACAAGTCCCTTCTGGGGTGAAAGACGTTAGAGTAAATCCCTGTCTGGGGACATAGCTTCACATAAGATGATTTCCCTTCATAAATGGCAAAGAGGGGCTCCTTCTGAACAGCGGGATCAGAAACAAAAGGTGATGCAGGAGTTTTTCTGAGAGGAACATTGCTCTCTTCTGGAACAGAAGTCACAGAAAACTCAAAGTCTTTTGTAAATCTGCCACTGGGATGTAAACAATGACGGTTTTAGAATCTATATGATCAGAACTATCACATGCTGGTACTTGCAATTCTTTCACGGCAAGATATACTTCGGGTGTCTTACTTGAAACTTCCAGTGAACTTGCCCTTGTTGATTAAAATGATAAAAATATATTTGGTTGTTACATCAGGATCATCTTTGCATTGACCCCGTTACCACCAGCAGGGCGCCGGGTACAGTATTTACTAGGAGGTCTCGAAGCATCATTTTAGGTTGTAAGTCATGATAGAATGAATACATATCGGACTCTGAATATTTGATGTCATGAAGGGTCATAGTACTTTTCTCTGGAGCTCAAGTACTGTCCAATATAATCTCACTGTTATCAGCATGCTGAGCTGGCACTGCCATGGTGGTTAAGCGCATGCCAATCTCAAACGCTGTGGGCGGTTCACACATGGGCTTGAGCACAGTTGTGTTCATTTAGATCCAGTTTCGGCATTAAATCAGACTGGAGGATTCTGAAATGTTGTGGTCTCTAGGCTCGAAAGCATCTATGGCTTTGGAACACAATACCAATTTGACATCAGCATAGTTGGAGCTTGCTTAAAAGGAGGCTTCTTAATTTCCAGAACAGGTAAGGAAGCGTGTTTCACTATGTAAATGGTTGGCATACTCTTTCTCTACCTCAGTTCTTTGTTGTAAGGATTCGTTTCGCCACGTAAGCAATTCAGTTGACATTTTAGTATCACTGATTTTCAGTAGGAGAATGACTAGTTCATTGAAACATGGAACACATATCCCTTGAAAACTTTCTGGCAGTGTCGAAAGATAGTCATAATATAATCGATGATCTGTCTCCAAGATAGAGAGATCCTATTGAACTGACTTTAGATTTGCCTCATTCTCTGGAGATATATGCAACCTATTTAAGATTGAATGATCTTCGGGCTGCTTATCAGAGAAGACTGAAGTCGTCTTTTTAGATACATGATGGGTCGGTCTAATTTAATTGGAAGTTTAGGATTCCTAAACCTGGTGACTTAAAAACCCAACCATTTTGGATGAGCAACAGGGAAAGACATCACTGTCAGGGTCTCTGAGATCACCAATTTTCCACTAGGGCATAGTAACAGCAGTTCTAATAGCTGGCGTTGAATTACTGATTCCAAAAGATGTTGTACCTGCATAGATTGTCTTGGTATGATCTTTGGAGAAAACATTGTTTTGGCACTGGTTCCTGAAGTTAGTCTTGAGAAAAATACCCTTTTTAGCACCACTGCATGGGTGGCATTCCTGCCTTTCTACTATTAACAATGCTTGCAAAAAATAATTGTTATCCTGTAATTCACTAGCTGATTAGGTGTGGGTCAGAGTTACAGATATAATCTTAGTTCAGCATGGAGTGGCCAGCTACAAGGAGAAATATTCAGCATCTAAACATCATTTTCTCCCTTAAGTTGTTCTCTAAAGCCATGGATCTTCCTAGAAGTCTGTAAACAACACACTAGCTTGGCAGTCGGTGTTTGCCTACATACGTAGGCTTCTTGGATAATAGTAGGTTAAACATTTCCTCAAAAATGTGTTTTGGTGGGGCTCACTATCTGTCAGGGACCCTACTAAGACTGGGACAAAAGGTAACTAAAAGGGAGCACTTGCTTTCTGCAGAAACAAGAAAATTCAGGAGGAGGGGTTTAGCATACACAAGAGTACCTAAAAGCTGGAAAGGACAGCAGGGCAGAAGCTGAGGACTGGAGCAGGTTGGAAAGAACCATCTTCTGCATAGCCTCCCACGAAAGGGCTGCTTCCGCTGTCTAGTGTACGGCCACTGTGTTGGCATGCTAAGGCTTGGCCATTACACAGCAAAAGAGTGTGGGAGATTGATAATTGGGAATCTCCTCTTGAAGTTCTTTTCTTCGTGGAGTAGCTGCTCCACTAAATTTCATCTGAACAGTAGTGCACAAATGGACTTAGCTGTTTACTTGTCCTTCTTCATTCTCTGAAGTGACTCCTCCACTGCCGTACTGAAGAGGCACTCCCCGTGAAGGGCATGTTCACAACTGCTGCATGCAGCTCCTATTTGAACTCAGACACTCTTAGACAGGCATGCCTTCTGAGCGTGTTTCCGCTGCACAGTTGTTTGCCGGCGGGCTTTGATTGTCAGAAACTCCATCTCCTCCCACTGCTGGTGTGCATACCAGTTCAGGAGGACTTTGGAATTGGAGATTCTTCACTCAATCTCGGCCAAATGTTCGATCCTCCTCCCCACTATGTTCGCTCACTTGTTCTCCAGCTGGTGCTGGTGAACTGGCTCGTTTGTGGGTCGTGGAGATGATGGAGTAGGCAGCCAGTGGTCCTTTGATGTAGACGAGGTCCTGTGTTGAGTGCCTTTATTTTTTCTCCACACTTGGAGTGACAGTCTTTGCAATGGCTGGTTCTTAGAAGGCTTCTCTTTCCTGGTCCAGCATACGTGGATGCATTGGGAGAAACTCGCTCCTTCACTGTGATGGCAGTAAGGCTTCCAGTATGAAACACGATTTCCTTAGTTCCTTCGCTAGCATGATGCCCTAGGTATCTGCCGCCCATTTCACCCTTGCATTGTACAAAGAGTTGTCCTCCGGAGGCGAGGGCCTGAAGGAGTATGTGTCCGTCCACACCCTCCTCTGGTGAGTCGGTATGGACACCTTGCCAGTTGTCTGAAGTGGCGGCTTTGAATTTCCTCCCCTAATAGGAGTTGTTAAAATTATCTTCAAATTCGATGACTTCCTCTTGTTCTAACACTAGTTCTCCTGCTTTGACCTCAACCAGTTTTTCCATCAAGGCCCGGAGTGGGATCTAGTTTCCCTTTAAAAAGTCCTAAAACACCTTCTTCCTTTTAATTTAGGCCTACATTTCAGCTTTGAGGCGCCTTTTCTTCTTTCTGACATCAAACGCTTTCTTCTTTGCTTCAACGCCAACTGCTGGTGCCTTCTTTTCTTCCCCCCGAAGTGTCCCCCCGGTGGGCCGACTTCTCCTTCCCATTCTCTCAATTGCCTTTTGGGGTTGAGGAATGTTCCAAGGCTTTGTCTCCTGCAGTTTCTTTGTGTTAAATTCTGAGGTGATCTTTAGGCTTCTGTTTAACCTCTGCCATCCCCGAAGTCGATTTCTTGAGTTTGACCCTTTCAGCTCCGCCCCTCAATCTCCCCTGTAGTACCTTATATTTTCATCATTAAACGTATGTCAACAACGGTTCTACAGAGCATTTCCATTCTTGTTGTCTATATTCACCAATCAGAATCTCACTCCCATTTCTGCATTGTTGTCACTGCAGCTCTCCTTAGCTCTGGGGTCTGTTTCTGCTCCTGTGCCATGGCGTAGTGCACCCACCTCTGTTTCTCCCTTACCAAAAGGAAATCTAAGTCTGAGGTCATCGAGAAGGAACATACCACCAAATGATAGCCAACAATTCCTACTCTAAAAATAATAAATAGAGAAAATTCTGGTCCTAACCATTAGATGATGGAACTATGCACAGCATGTGACTTCAGAAAGATTCACCCTGCAAAGCCATACCTACCATATCCACTTGACTATAAACTGGAAGTCAGGATTCTGCCATCAATATTTTTGCAGGACAATCTTTCTGTCCTCAGCTCTGCGGTCTCAACCACGTCAAGTGGGTCATTAGCAGTCTTTTCCTGTAACATAAAAGGCACTTCATGAACAGTCAAGGCATGATTCGGTTTTGGAGAATCACTAACCGGTCCTTCCTCTCCTTCCCTCAATTCATACTTTCTGCGTATTTGTAGCTTTGTGCTTCGATTCAACCACAATGGGCAGATGCAAAATGAAAAATAAACGTCTACCATTCAAGAAATTCCACTACAGGAGGAACAAGAAACCTAAAACTGCTGACAGCAGAGCTTCCTCTCAAGCCTATCACTATGCTCTCCTACAGCCAGACGAAGATAAAACAGGATACAGCCCAAATAATGCCATATCTTCCGTCATAGAAAGCAATACATAGGTAATGAACACGATTTGATGACATGCTCAGTAGACGAGTCTCGCTGATAAGGTAGCAAAATTAACAGAGTGATGGTGGAAGGCAGGCTGAAAAGGTGAGGGCTGGTGCTCCGCCTAACTCAAAGACATCTGACATCCTGTTGTTGTGTGTCGCTTTAGATACCCGTATACAGGTCTATTGAATCATGTCCTTTTATAGGCACAATTCCACTTGTCCTTATTTAGGCATAATATTCCAGTCCTTATTTAGGCATTGGCCATGCAGATCCAAATACAGGCATGGTCACCTACATCTGTCCATCCCACGTCACAAGTTCTTAAAAACCAGACCCTTAAGCCGTTGGGATTTTCCCTGCTTGGATTATTGATTTCTCCAAGAACTCATCTATTATGTATGAACTACTATTCCCTAGGGGTTCATTCAGGACGTCTTCCTCTGCCCGATTTTACGTCAATGCTAGCATTCCTCGACACCTTCCAGGAATAAATATACCTTCACTTGCCCTGGCAAATCACGGCACGGCACAGCTCGGCTATACGGCTCGCCACGGCAAGTCCCGAAGGAGTTTGAGTCCCTGCCTGACGCACTGAATAGACGCTGTCTTCCCTGCACGCAGATATTCCAGCTTCCAGTGTTCCAACTCCCCTTGCGGGGTGTTAGAGTTCGAGATCTGGAAAGAGATTCTCACCTCTCTCATTCTAAGGTATGGAGCAGACTAGAACCTAAGGAAAGTCTTGGCATCTCATATAAAATACTAACTTAAGCTCATACCAACTATAGCTTAAATCAGCACCTACTTCCTACCTCGCACTACATTCAAGTTAGGTACACTGGGGTAGAATTATTTAGAAGCACCAGATGAGTATCCACTTTTAGCCTGTGTATTTATGTGTATATATTTAGATATAGGTCATAGCTAAAAGGCAATGCTAATGCAGTTTTACTTCTTCTTACTGCTGACGCTGTGCATATTATATCTTGCTTACTGTCTAATGATCGTGACATCTCATATCTCTTACATGAGAACTAAGACTGTTCAATAAAACCTTTTGTTTATAGAAAACGCTTGTCTTCCTATTTTCTGTGTAACTCTGAAGAAACTAAGCATGCACGATTGACTGAGTGAAACTGTTATCTATTGTTTCCACGATTCTGAGACACGGTCCGATTCTAAAAGGAAACAAAGTTTTCATGTTTATGCGGTTGTCAGAAACTAATCACTTCTTGTTCATTCGAGAAGTTTCTAGTGACCTCTGAGTTAGCTGGCACACAAGTAATTAAGTTTAATATACTCGATAGGAGCATAATGACCTCAGTCCTATGCACAGAACTATAGTGTATATTATTCCAATGCGCAGAGCCTATAAGGGAAATAGGAACTACACTATATGGCGCCCAACGGTTTGGTAAGGCACTCATTTAAAGCTAGATACTGAAGTAACTCAGTCGTGCTTTTCTCAGAGACCTCTACTCATAATACTCCATAAGAGGTCTGGAGTGGGTAGGGATAATATCCGTCATAGCTGAGTATGACGAAAATCCTATGTATTAGCTGTTTGGTTTATTCAACGTTGAGGGATACAGTGTTCCAAAATATTGTGCACCTTATCTTTGTTTCCTTGAAACTTGTTCTGCATTTAAAAAAAAAAACAATGTCCCAGAAGGGGGATAATACAGAGGCTGCGGCTGACCAAGCCGTAGCAGCCTTTAATACTACAGGTTTAAATGAAACCGATGAGGGTGTTATAAACATCCATCCAAATTTAAGGAGAGCCATCACTCTAAAACTTATAAAACGTGGCCTAACACCAAGAGGTGGTAGAGCAGTTTTTGTAATAGAGGCACATGAATCTTTTCAGACAGAGGTATTCTAGTCATGGATCACATTCCCAGAATCAAATCCAGTAACACATGTGTTTCACTTCTTCAAAGAAGATGAACCACCTGAGGAATACATTCCCTTCGAGGATATTGAAATTCCACTCACATACCAGGAGCATCAGCTCTGGTTTAAAGGTGCCCTAAAACATTACAATCACATAACCAGGCTCGGTCCACTAGGTAGACCAGGAGAAACATGGCCGATTTTATCCGGCTACATACCTCATCCTGACATTGAAGCAATGTCAGATAAGGAATTACTTAATCAAATACAAGTCAAGTCAATGAAACTTTATTCGATAAAAAATTTCATCATAAAAGTAATATACAGTATTCATGACCTATGTAGACACATGCTACTAAATACAAAATATATCTTCATTAAGAGTTTGTACAACACCAGGTCACTTAATCAAATACAAGAATTGATAGAATTACACAGTTAAACCACAACTGTCTGACGATCCTGAAAAGGACTCAATTAAACACAATCCTACTTCTTCTAAAAATAAGTGGGTAAACAAAAAACAACATTCAAAGGAGAAACGTTCTCAATCCCGAGGTAGGTCTCCGCAAAAGGAGCCCTCTGAAAGGAGGTATAACCTCAGGAGTAGGGACAATTTGAGAAAACCTGACAGGTATCAAGATACTGATACACGTTCCTCTCGTACCTTTCAGACATCTTCACAGACATCCGTAAGAAGATGACGGCCAGAACAAAAAGAAGAACGCGTGAAGTCCAGAGACGATCAACACGTTCAGAAAAATAAACCAAAACGTCAGTTCTCCAAGAAAAAGGTAGCAGGTCTGAAGATCCAACATGCCGAAAATCCTGAGGACACAACTCAAGAACAGAGAATGGGCTCAGACAATGCTGGACAGTGCAGCAGAAGTAACAATAGCTTGCCAGAACTTAATATTCCCATTGACCTCAATGTATTATTGTGTTTGAAATTGTGTTGCCTATTGCAACAAACTGTATCTATTGCATTCCAAGACAATTGCCTTTTGCAAAGTATTTAACTAAAGCATCTCATTCTGAGAAGGTATATTTTGATACCTATTGTTGGTTCTAAAATAAAACAACCATTTATTTTTATGTACAAACCATTGGCCTAGAGTTCAGTTCTTGAGTGTGTGAGACCATTTGCTGATTGAGTGTGTACAACAAATGCTTTATACTGTCCTCTGATACTGCCTTACTGCTCGACCAAGCTACCACTTTAGAGAGTAAGGTTATATCTAACTTTAGCCTCTGCCAAACCTCTGGGGGCTGTGGACTCTGTACACACTGTACCTATTTGGGAACAGTATATACAGAGCCACTTTCCTACACAAGGCAAGACGTTTGTTGGACAGTGTCATTCAAAAAACATTATCTGCTGTGGGATGATGCAGGCTCTAAACAAAGCTTCTATCCCCTGCACTTGCCAATCGTTTGTACCCCAGACAGATTTTGTGTCAATAAATTGTTATCAAAAATCAAAACCCTGTCTAGACAGTTGGTCAATAAAGGATGCAGAATAAATCTGTTTTGTAGTTGTTAACATAATTTTCTTTACTGTTTTGTTGAAATTTTTATAATAAAACGTTTCTGGGATGGATGTATTGTACCCTGAAAAATATGAATATGGAGCTACCCCTCGGTGGTGTAGGACAATGTTCCCATTGGTTATACAAAAATACATTTCTAGGAGTTGTAGATTTATGCAAGAAATGATTACCATAGTGGTTAAAACAAAAAAGCTGTTCATAGTCTGTTGAACCCTCTAAATATTCATGGTTAGAAAATGCAGCAGACCTTTCTAGATCAGACATCATGTTTTTAACAGTCTCAAAGTCCCAATCATCAGAATAGGTACCAGAGGTAATAAAGTCACTTAATGAAATTTTGAATAAGTGTGGAATCTTCACAAGTTCAGACAGACCGAATATATCATAATCCGTTTTGTCCCAAACTATACCATCTTGTATAAGAACGGCTGTGATGTTCACTGCTGACAAGTCTCTTGCTTCACGATGGGATGATTTGTGTGGTTTCAAAAGTAAGTTCACAGTTCTGCTTTCTGTGTCCAAGTGAATATATTTTCCCTCTGTCAACATACTCAAAGTTATTACCAAAGCAAGCCAAAATAGAAAGAAGAAAATTCCAGAAATAATCCATAGTTCAATCCATGGTGGAACCAGATAAGTCTTTTTCAAGTGATGAAAATAGTCTTGTGCTTGTTCTTTAAAAGTCTTTTTTGCCAGCGTCGTTTCAGGTTCGCTGGGATCCTCAGAAAACGTATCAAAGTTAATGAAATAGCCAGAGGCAGTTCTATCAATGGTTGGAATTGCTTCAGGATTCGTTGAAACTGCTGGCACCAGCTGATCATGTGTTACGTTGGTGTAGACAGGTGTATCAGGACAAACTGTTATTTGGGTTTCAAGAGGAACAAGTTCCATAGCACTGTTTTTTTTTTTTGTCCTCATACGCCATTATACAGATCCAGAGCTACTTTGTTTAATCTCTGCGGCCCCACAGTTCATTGGCACCAACAGAAGAACTCAGATCTTAATGGTTTGCTCTTTACACAGAACCTCTCGTACTGGTCAGTTCCTTGCCTTTAAATGAATACCAACACACTGACCCGAGTGGTAAAGTAATTCTATGTAAGTGCATAATCATTGGACATATATAGTTCTAATTTAGAGATTGTTCCATAGCACTGTTGCTTAGCCCTTCATTTCTTACTGTTGGAGTCTCAAAGGTGATGAGTCTTTCAGTTTGAACCTCTTGGATAGTAGCTTGAGGAGTGTGTCTGCTACTTGGTCTGAGTGCACTTGGCCTACTATTCAGTATTGGCCACATGATGTGGTTTGATGTGGTCGATGGACACACATATTTTCTACTTTTTACCAGCAAGGGGCGTTAGAAGTACTGTTCTTGATTCGTGGATTTCTAGGACAGGTACTGGTTGTCTGTAAGAAGGCCCAAATTCCTTCTTATCCACGATCTTTTCTCTGACTTGATCCCCAAGCTTTGGGATCCAGACAGGCCTTGCTGGGACAGCTGGTTTTTCACCAGTGGTGGTTGGCTTCAGGAAGACGTTGCTTTGTTCCGTTCTCAATTCATTTAAGTCCTGTAAAACAGCCAAACGATCTTTGATATCAAAAGGTTTATTTTCCTCCACTGTGCCTGCACATTCTAGATCTGGGACCCACATTCTTGTCCCAAATAGGACCTCATATGGAGTGATTCCCCATAGAGAACTTCTTGGCAAATTGTTTTAAGAGCGTTGGACCCCATAAAGATGTTTGACCCACCCGTACCTAATACTCTAGCTGTTATAGACCGCTTTATGTCCCGGTTTTTTCTTTCCACAACAGAATTTCCCTCAGGATGGACTGGAGAAGAGTACCGCAATGCAATGCCCAAACTGGCCATGGCTTCTTTGTAAACTCGAGAGCTAAACGCAGGGCCCTGGTCAGAGTGTAGCGTGCCAATTGCGTATGCGCCGATAAAGACTCGCAAATCTTTTATAACAGTTCGAGCGTCAGCCGAGCGCGGAGGCCACATCCATAGGAACCTTGAGCACGAATCCACTGCAACCATGATATATTTATAGTTACCATCCCTTTGCAAGGGACCACAGTAATCCAGGTAAACACAAGCTAATGGTTTAACTGCAATTAACAGGGGTGTCTGCGCAGGATGTTTCACTGTAGAGACCTTCATCTACAGGCATATTTCACAATCTAAAACATAGTTTTCGGTCTGTTTCCTAATGCCGGGCCACCAATATCTGTGTTTTAATAATGATACTGTGGCGGAAACACCTGCATGGGCAGAGGCTATCCCTTCATGTGCTGCTAGGATTAGTCCTAATCTATGTTCCATGTTTGGAATTACCCTATCCCCCACTGCAGGGATTCGAGCAAACGGAACATTGTTCGCATCAATTATGTAGGAGTATTTGAGTGGACACTTTTTAGGTAACGCTGTGTCGCTGCCTTTGCTTGAAGCATTGACAGCCAGGAATATCTCACTGTCTATTTTTGTTTTTGAACAAGTGATCGCAGCTACGGAAGCCGTTTGAACAGCCCCCTTCGCGGCTTCGTCAGCCAATTAATTCCTTGCAACGTGAACGCCATCACGTTGATGACTCAGCGTGTGTATCACGTGAGTGTTTTGTAGTCCGTCTCTCAAGTGAACTACTTGTTCCCAAAGCGTCTTTGTGCCACCTTTTGCATCTTTGAAACCGTTTTGTAGCCAATTCTGTAAATATTCATTATATGATTGTACACAGTAAAAGGAATCGCACACTATAAGTGTGGGGAATTTGCGATCCGTATTTTCAAGTGTCAAATTGAATGCTTGTAGTTCAGCTCGCTGAGCTGTACAGTCTCCTAAAGACTGTGTTTTTGTAACCATTGGTCGGAATTTACAATCGCGCATACGACCTTTAACGATCGCGCATGCTGCACTGTAAGCTTGCTTACTCCCGGTAGCGGGCTGTGCTGATCCGCCAGTATAAATTATAAATTCGTACTGGTCACGAGGGAGAATCTCAGTAGGCAGAGGACATTCATGTTCATATTGCAGGAAGGCTTGAGTTTTCAAATAAGGATCAAAAACAATCAACATCTGTTGCAGCAAGAGAATTAACCCATTGTATCCATCTTGGATGTAAAGCTTTTGCATTCGGAATGCTTGCTTTTGTAACCGCCTCTAAGGCTGGTACCGGAGTCACGACAATAATGCGTTTCCCCTGGGCTAGAGCTCTTTCTTTTGCTACAGCGGTTTGAACTGCTGTCAGAATGTATTTGTTGCTAACATTTCAGCTTGTATTGAATGCAGGATATTTGTGTGTTCCTGTGTCCAATCTTTTTGTTTAAAATCTTGTTTGATTAATTCGTAGAGAAGTTTAACCCTTTCTGTGTAATTTAGAATGTAAGTTCTTCCAAAATTCAGGAAACCTAGAATCAATTAAGTTTTTCAGCGTTTTTGGAGGTTGGAGCAGCGCACATTTCTCTAAAAAGTTTGCTGCCAGGCTTTTGCCTTCGCTTGAAAGTTCATACCCTAGAAAAAGGACATTGAGATGGGCAATTCTTGATTTTTTAAAATTGAATTTGTAGCCCTCAGAGGCAAATCCTAGTATTATGGTATTTACTCTGTTCAAGTGCCTATCCAGGTCATCGTCTGTAAAGTATATGTCATCGACATATGACAATGCCTCATCATCATAAATATGTTGTAACTCTGTTACTCTTGCTGAGAATAACCCCGGGCTGTTCTTGAACCCTTGTGGGAGTCGACAAAAGTGACGCTGCGTCCCCATTATTGAGAAAGCTGTCAAGTACCTACTTTCAGGTGCTATGTTTTGACAAAAGAAACCATTTGAAATATCCAATGTGGTTTTATATTTTTTATGCACAATATTATTCATTAATGCTGTTCTGTGTGCATTTTGCACTGCAAATGTTTAAGAACAAGGGTTCAAGTGTCTGTAATCCAAAACTAGACGACATGTGTTGTCTGGTTTTGCAACAGGAAACAGGAAACAAAGGATTGTTTATTGATGAGGTGCATATTTCAATCACCCCTTGATATTCAAGTTGATCTAAGATCTCCCTGACCTGTTTTTTAGCTTCTTGCTTAATAGGGTACTGCCTTTGTGCAGTTGGTTGAGTTTTTAATTGGATTTTATGGTGAAGTGAGTCCTCATCCCATACAACATGATTTTTATATAATGCTGGAGCTTGGGCAATTGCCCATTTCCTGGTATATGTATATTTTAGATGTAGTGGAACATGGTTGGAGAAGGCTGGAATAATGATGTCTTCGCCGTGTGGGCACTCCCTGACAAATTGTGGTGGCCAGTCTTTTTCTGCTAGAAGTATGTCATAACCCCTTGAAAGCTTCTCCCCAAAAAGTGCTTTCACTTTTCTTGGTATGTCTCCCTCCATCTGGAGTGTTATTTCGTATAACTTTTGTGGAGAACTAACCCTGGTGTCTATAGTTTCAACTGTTATGTATTCATTCAAGTCCACTATCTTCAGAAGTTCCTTCAGGTTATATGCAATTGATTACTTTCAGGATTACTTTTCTAACTCCAGGACTGGATCCTAGATTCAGTCCTGGGACAGTTCTTGGGAACAAGTGAGTAAATACGTTTTAGTTACTGTTGTGATTTTTAAGCAATATTTTGTTATTTTAAAAGTTTTAAAACTTTTTCTAATCAAATTACCAATGTTATCCTATGGGAGGAAATTCACTTAGCAGGTAAGTGGGGTTATGGTTACTTTTTCTAGGTCAATGTTGGATTCTGGATCCAGCACTAGTGTACCACCTGGAAGCAGTTGAGAAACTGCGTTTAAGTTATACAGGCGATTTTTAACGAATATTTCCTATGGAAGAAAATTCAAGTTACGGGTAAAGTATGTTCTCGTTACTTTTGTAATCCAGTGCTGAGCTCCTAGGCTCAGTACTGGGACATCTATCTAAAACAGGTAGGTAATTACGTTTTCACAGTTGGTACGCTTTTTAAAGAAATTTTGTAGTTTGAAAAAATCGGTTGATTTTAGGGGAATATTTTAAAGTTTAGAAACTCCACACTTAGAAGAAATTTCAAGAGGAACCAGTCAATGTTACCCATAGAGGAAAAGAGAGTTATCGGTTTTTGGGTAAGTACTCGACTGGCAGAGTTAAGATTCTGGGCATAGACTTGGGGGTCTCCCAGGGTCAGGTAAATACAGTTGTTACACCCTCAGCGGCACAGGGGCAGCTGGGTGCAGAATGAGTTAGGCCCAATGTTATCCTATGGGAGGCAGGGGGCCCTTGGTTGGTGGCTGCTGACTAGCAGGCCACGTGGCTGTGGGAGCTGGGCTCCTGGTCACTTGCTCAGGGCAAATGGGGAAGTAGGTAGGAGTAGAAGTTGCACTGCCAGAGCCACTCGGGCGGCTGGGTGCAGGGTGCTTTTGAGCCTTCGGGCGCTCAATGGATTGCAATGGAAAAGCTCAAGGACGAACAAAGGCTGCAAGCTCGTGGACGAAGATTCTTCAGGTGTGACCACTTCGAGAGGTATTTTGGGTAGTTGGAGGATAGACAGGTACCCAGGAGTTGGTCATTGGGGGTCGCAGGGCGCCGGGTGCAGAGGTGCCTTTTGGTGTCGGGAAATCTTACCCTCTGTTGATCTCTGCTGGGGGGGTCCCTGGTTCTGAGGCTGCAGGCGTCGTCAGGAGCGTCGAGGTGGGTCCTTGGGTGCCGGATTCGGGGTCAGAGTCGCTGAGGGGACGTCCTCGGGGTCTTTGTCCACTCCAGCACAGGCCATGCTTGGCAGGTGCAGAGTGTGCAGGGTTCGCGGTTCCTGGCTGATGCCAGGGGTTAGTTACTTGCTTTGAGCAGTGCCACTACTCGTGGGAGTCCCAGATGCTCAGAGTCACAAGGTAGCCAGGTCCTCCGGGGTTTGTGAGGTTGCTGGCCACAGGAGGTGCCGGGATTTAGCAGGTTCGAGGGTCGACAGGCCGGTAGGGCTGGGGCCAAAGCAGTTGGTGTCTTCCTCTTGCTAGCAGCTGCACGGCAGGTCTTCTTTCTTCTTGATCTTCTTTGCTGTTTCGGAATCTGGACTCTAAGGAAGGAAGGTTCAGGGTGCCCCTAAATACTAAATTTAGTGGTGTTACAGGTAGGTAAAGGGCAGGGACCACTGGGTACCTGCCCTGGGGTGGGTACACCCCCTATCCTGCCACTCTCCTGTGGGAGGGGGGCAGTGGCCTATTCCTGATTGGGCAGGGCTCCCCATCTTCAAGATGGCAAGAGTCCGGGGATGTGCTTCACCTCGCCTCCCCACCTGAGGGGTGGGGTTGGCAAAGGCAGGCACACCCCCTGTGG
Organism: Triturus cristatus; assembly: GCF_964204655.1. Lineage (NCBI taxonomy): Eukaryota > Metazoa > Chordata > Amphibia > Caudata > Salamandridae > Triturus > Triturus cristatus. Next base: position 724,847,733 of record NC_140592.1, on the reverse strand, counting down.
GGTTTCCGGCCAGTCTTCCCGCCAGAGTGGGGGTTTAGAACCAGGAGGGCCCAGTTGCTGAGTACAGCAAGTAGCCTGGAGAAACTCACAAAGGCGGCATGCCTTTGAAGCTTCCCCTGCCCATCCTGGGGGAGACCACCTAGCACCTCGCCCAGGATGTGCATTGTTGCAGGCCCAGGAAAGCGGATGGCTCTCTACCCAGGGGTCCAGCAACATGTCTGCTGTGTGGCAGCCTAGGCAGCCCGTCAGACCAGACGTGGATTGTAGGTTAGGTTCAGGGGGCATCTCTAAGATGCCCTCTGTCATGCATTGTACAATAAATCCTGCACTGGCATCAGTGCGGGTTTAATGTGCTGAGAAGTTTGATACCAAACTTCTCAGTCTCCAGTGGAGCCATTATGGTGCTGTGAAGTTCGTGTTTGAGGATCTCCCAGCACCATATACTCTTAAATGGCAGCACTGGACTTACAGTGCCCAGGAATGGACCTGGGTATTGTAGGGGCACAGGGCTCACACTACTGGCATAAGGCACCCAGCTAGAGGGGTGGCTGATGTATGCCAGGGCAGTGTAGGTTGCGGGCATGGCACACAGGGATGTGTGTCTGCAAGGGCAGTGTGTTTGTGTTAGGGTACAGGGTCTCTAAGGGTGGCACAATAAGTGCTGCAGCCCTTAGAGGCCTTCCCTGGTCACAAGGCCCTGGGTACCTAGGGTACCATTTACCAGGGGGTGACATGTGGCCAGGGTTTGCCAATTTGGGTTTTAGGTTTCAGCATAGTTTTTCGGGAAGGAACATAGGCCCTGGGCACCTGATTGGTAGGAGTCCAGGGCACACTCAGTCAAAATACATTCAGCAAAAAGTGGGGGCATACCATGCCAGAAAGATGGCACTTTCTCACAAGATCAAAGACACTCTGCCCATACCTAACCCTGTCAGAGATAGCACTACACAGGGGAAGGTCGACGTACATAAAATTCTACAAAACGTGAAGTATTTATTAGCGGTACACACTGTGAAAATGCACTGAGCAGTTCACTCATATGTCGGGATATTAGTTTGCACGCGGCCTGTAGCGGTTCCATTTAAAATTTATCCTGCCACCTGCAAGGTTCACCGGCCGCTGTGATTAATCCAACGTTTGGACAACTTTCAAATGGAAGTTACCTCATGTTGAATGATCAGAGCTGTTGTGGCATGTTGCCTGGTATCCCATATCTAGTAATGGTTACTTCCAGGGTCACTTGCTGTATGCAAGTCTTGTTACCCCAAATAGACACAGTCAGGGAGTCGCCTTTATGGCCTTCACTGAACATCTCTTCTATACAAATTGATACTCTAAGCAGAATGAAAGCCATTCATTTACAGAAAACTGTGCCTTTGACCTCTGCCAAAGAAACCTATGATCTACAAATTGCAAGGACTTTGGCTGAGATACAGGCTCTTTTACGTACCAACTGCTCTACACATTTCACGGAAATGTTGGGACGTATTCTAAACATGTCTGATACGAGCAGTATTGTGCATGTATTTAAGACCATATGTTCAGGACTGTTAACTCCTTTTCAAGCAGTCCTTCGAATCATTCCAAACTTTATGCACAAAACGAATTTTGTAAATAAACTTACTGAAACCATCGCCTCGCATGCATTATCCTCACCAAATTTCTTCTTACTAGGGGATTTCAACCACCACATCGAACTTTCACAAGACCCACATACTACTGAACTTATAACCAGTATGAATGCGCTGGGCCTAAAACAGTTAGTGATCGGCCCCACCCATTCCGCTGGTCATACTCTTGATCCTTTATTCACTAATTCCAATAAAATAACCATTGACTGTCCTGTACCCGCTCTGGTCTGATCATTTTAAGATCAATTTTCATATCCATCTTAACTCACTTTCACCCCAATCAAGGATGGATCCCAACGTGAGCAGACCTTGGAATAAGATTAGCCCTGAAGCATTTTCTTTACATTTTTCCCCCGCACCCATCGAATCGCTCATTGATCCTAACTCTGCAGCAATTAACCTGGATCTAGCTATCACTACCTCCCTAGATATTATCGCCCCCAGCAAACTAAACAGATGCCCCAACAAACTGTCTCCATGGTTCACCACAGAACTTAAGACTATGAAATTGGTCGTAAGGGCCCTCTAACGTAAATGGCGTCAGACAAAAAGACCCTAATGACAGGTCACATTATAAAAAATTCCATCGTCAATACATGAACGACATTGCCCTAGCCAAAAAAGTCTATCTGGGGAATAGGATAGACCAGGCTGCTAATTCGCACAGAGAACTCTACAAAATAGTTAAAGAGTTCTCTAACCCCCCGGCTTGCCAGCCCGCTACAATTGCGTCTCCCGAATGGGTTGATACCCTTTCCTCTTTCTTTTACAATAAAATCAATGACATTTATAAGACATTCGCCAATCTCACTGCTACTGCTCCATCTTTCGAGCAGACCTCTAATATAACCCCTCCGACTCCCACTGTCATCTTAAATGAATTTCATTCATTTACAGTAGATGAAGTAACTCTTACCATGAATAGAATTAAGTCAGGCTCTCCAACTGACCCGGCTTCTTCCTTAATTCTGTCCAAAGTCGCCCCCATCTTGATCCCTCACCTGACTAAAATCTTTAATCTCTCACTCTCTCATTCTACGGTTCCTTCACACTGGAAAGAAGCCATCGTTAGACCCATCCTGAAAAAACCTTCTGCTGATCCAGCACAACCTCTGAACTATAGGCCCATTTTCCTCCTTCCGATGTTCGGCAAAGTCTTGGAATCCCTAATTAACATCCAACTCACTAAACATCTTGAGTCGATTAAATTATTAGATCCATCCCAGTCAGGATTCAGGGCGTTTCACAGCACCGAAACAGCCCTACTTGAAATGGTCGACAACATAAGGTTAGCTTTGGATGCTAAACAGTCCGCCATCCTAATACTACTTGACTTATCTGCTGCCTTCGACACCATCTCACACAGCATTCTGATAGAACGGCTGATAGAGGTTGGTGTCGAAGGTCCAGCCTTATCATGGATTAAAAGTTACCTGACTGGACGGAGCTCTAAGGTACAGATTGGGAAATTCTCGTCTGCTAATCTTAAGGTGGACAAAGGTGTACCGCAGGGCTCTATATTGAGCCCTACACTTTTTAACCTTTACGTATCTCCCCTTGCAAGGTTAATCAAAGCTCACGGATTTGAAACCGTGTCTTATGCAGACGACACTCAAATCCTCATCACCCTGGGACCCAACCCCACCAATGCCAAACTGAGGTTCCAAAAATGCATGCTCGCAGTAAAAGACTGGATGTCTAACAACTACCTTTTATTCAATGCGGCCAAATCAGAGATTTTGCTTTTTGGAAACGCCCACAGGCATTGGACAGATGAGTGGTGGCCAGCATCGCTGGGAGCTTGCCCCCTTCCCAAAGCAGCAGCCCGCAACTTAGGGATAATGCTAGATAACAAACTTACCTTGGCTGACCATATTAACAACATCTCTCACACCAGCTTTGGGCTCATGCGCAATCTAAAGAAAATCTTCAAGTGGATTCCTCTTTCCTCTCGTCTGCCTTTAATCCAGGGACTAATTATTAGCCGCCTGGACTACGGCAATGCTCTTTTTGCCTCTATAAACGAGAATCTCCTGAATAAACTCCAGGTCCTCCAAAATACTGTAGCCATGATGGCTCTTGATCTCCCCTTTCGCACTTCTTCCGCTCCGTGCTTGAGGTCACTCCACTGGCTTCCCGTCAAAAAGCGTATTAAGTTCAAAATGTGCTGTCTGGTACACAAATCTCTGAACGGCAAGGGTCCAGCTTATCTAGCTAATAAACTGACAGACTACCGTCCGACCAGAACACTCAGATCTTCCAGCATGCACCTTCTTACTGTCCCCAAAGTACGAACTGTCAGAAATGGAGATAGATCTTCTCCAAAATTGCCCCTGAAAGCTGGAATGCTCTTCCCTTGCACATCAGACTTGAACCCAGCCATCAGAAATTTCGTAAACTCTTGAAAACATGGCTATTCTAACACTGCTTGACCACATGTCTATTATCTGAGGATCTGCTGGCGCTATGAGACCTTCGGGTGATATATGCGCCTTACAAATGCCAATACATAACATAACATAACATAACATATGCACTCGGTGTTTGGTGGTCTGCCGCTTCTTTTAGCACTTATTGCAGGAATCCTATTTTTATTCCTCCTGCTACGCTATGGCAAGCCTATCCACCAGCGTCACCTCCAGCAATTTGGAAAAAGTGCTCCTAGAGAGGAGGTGTCATGAGCTCATAGTACAACTACTGGGTTTACCTAGTCTACGAGAACTGAACGCCACATGGTTTCTGTCATTCAGACCAATCTGGAAGGATTGCATCTTACCTGTTCTGCCATGCCTGTTTTGTGGTGAAGAATGCGTGCTAGACATATGTCTGACACTTCCATCAGTCATGCCTACGGATATCAATACTCTGCTGTACCCGATAACGGCCCATGCTATGTGTTGTCCCCAGCGGCTACCAATCCTGATGACAGCATTCATTGAGATCTCACAGACGCGACATGCTACTGCAGAGGTACGAGACGGATCAACAGGCGCACAGGTAACATCGAATACTTCTACTGACGATGTTTCCCATCTATGTGCAGTTAATTTTCTAAACTAGGTATTTGACCTGTCACCAATATCGGTGGACGACTTCTTGTCTACAGGATTGGAGGATTACATGTTCTCTTCGACACCTTCCACTGACTTTTGATTTGGCTCACATTGTACCAGACAATCACTGAATTTGGCCTTCATTTTTCTAAAAACAAAAGACAAAGCTTGGAACTTTTAATTTTTTCGCTTTATCATTTTTCTTTTTTGGCTCATGGACTCAGCTTATAGTAGAACTATTCATGGAGAATAGATTTCCTTGAACACTTCCAGGGACACGTTGTCATCTTATTTTTTTAATACCAATGTAATCACAACATGAAATGGTTTTCCTTTCTGTACCATTGAACCATTTCATTGTATGTATATTTGTATATATTTGTGCTCATTCATTTAGCGATCGATGTAATATGTTTTGCTTAGAATGAGACTTGCTTTGATTATGTACAGTACTATTGCATTTTAATGCATAGCCACTGTTTCCAGTGTTCCAACTCCCCTTGTGGGGTGTTAGAGTTCGAGATCTGGAAAGAGATTCTCACCTCTCTCATTCTAAGGTATGGAGCTGACTAGAACCTAAGGAAATTCTTGGCATCTCATATAAAATACTAACTTAAGCTCATACTAACCATAGATTAAATCAGCACCTACTTCCTACCTCGCACTACATTCAAGTTAGGTACACTGGGGTAGAATTATTTAGAAGCACCAGATGAGTATCCACTTTTAGCCTGTGTATTTATGTGTATGTATTTAGATATAGGTCATAGCTAAAAGGCAATGCTGATGCAGTTTTACTTCTTCTTACTGCTGACGCTGTGCATATTATATCTTGCTTACTGTCTAATGATCGTGACAGCTCATATCTCTTACACAAGAACAAAGACTGTTCAAAAAATCCTTTTTTATTGAAAACACCAGTCTTCCTATTTTCTGTGTAACTCTGAAGAAACGAAGCATGCACGATTGACTGAGTGAAAGTGTTATCTATTGTTTCCGCGATTCTGAGACACGTTGCGATTCTGAAAGGAAAAAAAGTTGTCATGTTTATGCGGTTGTCCGAAACTAATTCCTTCTTGTACATTCAAGAAGTTTCTAGTGACCTCTGAGTTAGCTGGTACACAAGTAATTAAGTTTAATATACTCGATAGGAGCATACTGGCCTCAGTCCTATGCACAGAACTATAGTGTATATTATTCCAATGCGCAGATCCTAAAAGGGAAATAGGAACTACACTACACTGTCTAAGGTCCAGAAGTCACATATCAACAACCTTATTCACATCAAAAACTACTTGCAACCAATCAACAAAGGTTTCACTGGCACCCAGAAAAAACCTGAGTCAAGACAGACTATCTGCGACAGGTTCTCTGTGAGGAATTCACAAGTTATGCAACATCACCACTTCTGTCTTTAATCAAGCTCACAGAATGCTACTGGTCCCCCAAAACCAGGGACTTCTCTTTCTATGAGATCAGCACGACGGAGGAAACTTTATGTGGAGAGTATAGGTAATCCAGATGAGCAGACTACAGAAAGATGGTGTGCATCAATCCACAACAAAATTATTTTATCCTTGAATGAACTAAATGGTCCAATAAAAGGACAGAACCTTTACAAATATTGGGACTGAGCTGAGAAAGCAGCGTATCAAATATACCATCATGCTTATTACTACATTGAAGGGACAGGTGAGATGAAGGCGTGGCCAAGGAGGCCAAGATGGTGGACGTGGATTAAGCGAGATCTGTGCTGCAATCCTGTCTTCAGTGTATATATCTTAATCTGGGGGGCCATCAGCTTCCCCCATTGTTCGCTGCGTCTGTAGGCGGCGATGGGGAGTCATCTGGACCTTTTTATGGACTGATTTGGGCCCCGTGGAGAGATCCTTGGACAGTGGCCGGGTCCAGGAGCAAGCTGCTCCTTACCTGCGCACGGGAGCGTGCTGCTGACAGACGGTGCTGCCGGACGTGACCTGCTGCTCCTGTGAGCCTTTCCTCACATGTATGCTTGGCTTCCCGAATCCCGAGGAGGTCATCCAGGAAAGACAGAGGGGACTGCAGGTGGCAGCATAATTTCTGCACCCCGTTCCGCATTCCAATGCAGAAGTCGGCGAATCCATATCCTTGGGGGACGGGGACTCTACCACATCGCTGAACCCTGCGTTACTGGGGTTGCCTGATATTGTAACATGGAATGTTCGCGGTATTCAGACCCTCTGCCGGCAATTGGCAGAGTATTTATACCTACGCTGTAGGCAGACGCACATAGCGTACTACAGGAATCTCATATTACAGAGCTGGAGGCGTCCAAATTTCAGAAGGGGGCAATTGTTTTCCACCAATTACTCAACCTATGCCCCGGGGGTACTGATATTAATCGAAGCAAGGGTCCCTTTTGTTGCCACACACAAGAATATACACCCCTGTGTTTTGGTTGGGGGGGGTCGGCTAGATGGTCACCAGGTGCTTCTTGGAGCGATCTACGTGCCCAACACAGAGCAGACTCCGTTCCTTAATGCATTGTCTAAAACTAGCACATTGGAGTGGAATACCCTGGTAACTACTGGGCGGGGATTTTAACAGTGTACTTAATGTGGAGTTAGACCACTTCTTCCCACCCCTGCCTCGTACCACAGCCACCTCTTATGCACACAACCTGAACACATTGATGTGGCACTGGGAGCTGTTGGACAAAGGGCGTCAATGTAACACCAGTACACAGATATACTCATTTTACTCTCATGCACACGGACCCCATGTTTGTATAGACGTATTTATCTGGACCCCTAGCATTATCCAATACGCCACCCATGTACCTTGGTAGAACACACTCAGATCATAGCCTACTCGAATTGCAACTACACTCGGAACGCCCCCCCCCCCACTCTGATACCCACGTGGCAACTGCAGGCATCAACAGAAGAGGACCTTCCTTTCCGAGTTTCTATTAGCACCAGTATAAGGTAATACTCCGATATCAAAACAGACTCCACCACCTCCCCACTAATAGAGTGGGATGCTTTTAAGGTGTCTATAAGGGGACACTGTCTGGGCAACACCCTAAACACACGCCGTCACCTTAGCAATGAAGTCTCCCATCTGGAGGGGCATCTGCTCAGACTTGAGGGACTGGCCAGGTCCTCAGACGCTGGCTAGGCATGTTTGCATAAGGCCAGAAGCGACCACATAGCATTACTGGAAAGACTGTGCTGTCTTAATTATACCACTCATGCTAAGAAAACACACGCCGAGGCCGCGAGGCTGGGATCATTACTTGCATGGCTGATACTGTAATAATCTGCACAACGTCCTATACTATCTATAAGATCAGGCGAGGAGTTGATACTACATACGCAAAGAGAAAATCACACCACCTTTACGCACCACTATGCACAGTTGTACACGTCCGCGGCTGCAGTGAGACAGCGGGTGATAAACGACCTGGCCGACGTTGCCCTACTCCAGGCACCATTCGAGCATAAAGAGGATCTTAATTGGGATATCACAACCTTTGAGACTGAGGAGGGAATAGGCATACTGGCCAAGGGCGAAACACACAGCCCTGACAGGCTATTGTCTGAATTTAAAATGCTTATGCTCCATTGCTGGCACCCCATTTAAAAACATCATATGATGCAGCTCTTGTGACGGCTGCACTGCCGCCCACGTTGAGCAATGCCGTGCTCATTTTGTTGCCCAAACCGGGGAGAGACAGGTTTAGATGGAATCCTACAGGCCTCTCTCTCTGTTAAATACTGACTAGCAAATTTGGGCGAGGATTCTGGCAGACTGGCTGGCTCCTTTGGTTCCACAGCTGGTACACCCCGACCAGAATGGTTTTGTGCCAGCCAGAAACACCTCTCTGAATCGATGCCAATTCTTCCGAGTACTGGAGCATGCCCCGCATACGCACCCAGTGTTGGGTTGCTTGGTACAGGATCTACACAAGGCGGTTGATTCCCTCGAATAGCCCTACTTATTCGAGGTCCTCGCATGATAGTCTGAGACCCTGATTCCTCCGATTGGTCAGATTATTATACACCAGCCCTACAGCCAAGGTTAAAATAGGATGCCACATATCACACCCTATTAAGATACAGAGAGGCACCTGACATAGCTGCCTGCTGTCCCCTTGCCTCTTTTTTTTGGCACTTGAGCCCCTAGCTCACCTTCTGCATGCCCATGGCCAATCATAGGCTATACCTCTTGGAGACGGTGTGCATGGTGTCTGCTTTTGTGCAGTTTATGTTACTCTACCTTAATAATATCCATACCATACCACACCACCCACCACTGAATGACTGCTAGACAAATTTGCCGCTGTATCGGGCCTTAGAGTACATTTGAATAAGTCTTGCCTTTTCAAGTGTACACACCCAACCCGATGTTTTATGTGAATGGCGTCTGTCTAACCTGGGAAAACATTTCGATATCTGGGTATACGGATTTATCATGTACCTAAGCACGTTCTGGATGGCAACCTAGTTCGTGTTGTCACGGCCTTAAGGGTGCAGATATCTTTCTGGCAAACTGCCGATCTCGGCTGCAGGGATAGTGGCTCTAACTAAAATGGTTGTACTACAGAGACTACAGTACTACTTTGTTAATCTTCTCTTATATATACCTAGGCCCTTCTTTCGCTCCTTAGCACGCTTGATGGGCGATCTTATAAGGCAAAATACGCCTAGCAGAGTAGCACTTACCAAGCTCTATCTCCCGGTGGGCTCAGTGTACCTAACTTCGGACAGTATTACCTGGCCTCGCAGCTGCAGTGGGTGGCATGCTGGATGCAAATTAGAGGACACAGTGACACTCATTTCACCCCGACCAGAGCGCTACTGCCAAGCGCTCTTCTCCTTCGGGTTGCTTGTAGATGCTTTCGCAGGACTTTATTTCATTCACCCACTGTTACGCCTTATGCCCCTGCACTTCCACAACATGGTATGCCACGGGGACACAAGTCAGCTTCCCTCAGGGAACTCGGATCATGGCACAAGGTGAGCCTGTACAGTGTAGGTGACATATTGGCATGGGGCCCTGCTTCCCATAGAGGAACTACTAGCTAACTTTGAACTTCCACCAGGGCAATTCCTCTTGTATCCTTCCTTTGTTCAAGTGTTGGGTCAGTACTGAGGAGACATACAGCAGGAGCCCCCGCAGCATCTCACCATGCAATACTTGCACGTAATGGGAGCGGGTAGCCACCTGACTCAATGGCTGGCTAGTTCCATACGCGCACACACAGCTACTCTCCTCACTGCGCTGGGACATAGACCTAGAGCGCAATTGCACAAACACAGAATGGCAGGCGATTTTAGCTTATCCTATTCTAGTGTCCCGCAATGGCAGTTTTAAGTTAATATTTTTTTTTTATTGCATAGAGCCTGTTTAACTCCCCGTAAAATTAACCAATACCTCAACCTCTGCAATGTGTCCTGTTCTCGCTGCCTTGACCCTATCGTGGAGCTCCTGCATATGCTTTAGTACTGTTGGTTGCTGTCAGAACATTGGATGGGAGTCACTACACACTTGACACGATGCACGGGTACCACTGTGGAATACACCAGAGAGGTGTGTCTGCTCGGTCTCGGTCATCGCACTAAGAAGAACAGGGCGGTGACATGATTTACGCACCTGCCCCTTATCTTGGCGAAGCGGGCGATCACCCGTAAATGTAAGGTGGCATACCCCCACCACTGCATGGATGCTATCCATGGTGGCCTGGGCGCAGGCATAAAGAGAGCAACGCGGCATAGGGAGGAGGTGACATTTACGATACCTGGGATGCACTCCTGGATGTTATCTCCGTAATGGGGTGCAGGGCACAGACCAACCTCCTTAAGGTTTCCTGTGACCCCCCCGTTCTCCATAGTATATCACATTCACCTACCGGGGGTCAAGACCCTACCAGTGTATGTGGTCTAATTATAGGACCTTGGCAACGCTCCTCTTGGTTAGAGCCCTCACGTCACTACCTCTGCCACACTGAGCAAGTGCAGGATCTCTTCTCTTTTTTTCGTAACTGCAGTTGTAAGCAGTCTGGATATATGACACTTCTTATTTGCAACGGATTGTCATTGCCTAAACCCAAACATATTCCCTGTTGTATCCACAACTGTTGTCAGTGAGATTCTGATCATTGGTCTTCTGTATAAGCCAGGCCTTTACAGTTCAAGTTACAGTAGACTACTGCGTTATGCAAACATGTCATGGATAAGCAAAATGTCTTGCAACTTGCATGATGTCCATGATAGCTTTTCAAAATGCCAAGAAAAAGCATTAAGAAAAAGGAACAGATGAGACTTAAAGTCCACTACAGGAATCATTCACCTCCTCATTGAAAACACTGAGCCTGTGATGGTAACCCTGAGCTGAGTCACTTGCCAGCCCCTACTCCCTCCCACCACCCCCACTCAAGAGTCCCCAGGCCTCCTGTGGGTCTCGTGCCATGCTTAGTCACTCCACACCCCTTATTTCATTGTCAGCAACCATGTTGTCTGTCACGTATGAATTATGGTTTGGTTTTATGGGATTTACTGTTTTCTGCATTGTGGTTTCAGTGTTTGCACTAGGGATCTGGATAAAACATTTTAGGTTTTCATTTTTACATTATACATAAGATTTCCTGAACTCTGGATTTTTTTGGTGTGCAATTGTGTGTGAATCTAAAAAAACAGCAACTATCTATGTATTCTTTCTTTGATGTAAAAAAGCATCGAAGAGTGCTTTTTCAATGAGGAGGCACACATAAGGAAGGTTATAACTAGGTTCAGGTCCCACTGGGGCACGATGAAAGGTTATGGGGGGAACACATGCTGTAGTCCCTTGAGAAAAGGAGTCACAATCTGTGGCTTAAACAGAGAGAGCTGATCCGGCAACTGAAAAATGCCGATATGGCTGAAAGATATCCTTTACCAGTGCCCAGATCAAAGCCTTACAGGGTCAATGAAAGAACAAACAACAAAACTACAGATAATGGTGCAGGAAGAGCATCAACCTACTTAGATGAACACCAAGCCACAAATCTATTCCAGTGGCAGGCATATACTGCCTGGGTTGAGGGATGCCTGGCTTCCAGAATGACATCACTACCTTCAGGAGGGAGGTCAACAGCTGTCAACTGTCGCCGCTCAATCCCCACGCATGAAGGAGAAGCGTGTCCAGGTTCAGGTGCAGGACCTTGCCCTGTTGCTGCAATAGTAGATCCTCCCAAAGGGGCAGCTTGACTGGAGGGCCGATGCTCAGGCGTTCTGAATACCATTCTCTCCATGCCGGAAACACAAGAATAACCTGGGCCCGTTGTTCCTGATCATCTTGGAATTTTGGGCAGAGGTGGTATTGGCAGATAGGCGAACAGGAGGCCTGAGCTCCACTAGATACGAAAAGGGTTCTCTGAGCAGTAGTCACTTTGGAAACACCAGTGCGCAGAAGTGTTGATAATGCACGTTCCTGGTGGTGGCGAACAGATCAAACCAAGGCCCTCCCCACTCTTGAAAGAGACCTTGTACTACCTCTGGATAGAGATGCCATTCGTGATATGCTATACAGCGACAAATTAGTTTGTCCTCTCTGGCGTTCAGAGAGCCTGCCAGACGTTGAACCACCAGGTAAATGTCCTGACGTTGCAGTCATATTGAGAAATGCAGGGCCTCTTGACACAGGGCTCACAAACCCACCCTGCCCTGCTTGCTGCAATACCATATGATGTTGCTGTTGTCTGTGAACACCTTAACTAGACTCCTCTTGATGGAGGGAAGATAGACTTTCTACGCCAGTCAGATGGCTCTCAACTCCAGCAGGTTGATTTGGAGATGAGACTCCACTGGAGACTAGAGTCCTCTGATCTCCTCCTCTCCCAGATGGTAGTCCAGCCCAGGAGTGACACATCCGTCAATACAGTCAGCTCTGGTTGGGTAAGGGAGAGGGGTCTGACGCTGACCCAATCGCGGTTCTTCAGCCACCACTGCAGGTCTTTTCCAGTTTCCTTTATATCTGGAACACTTGGAGAGAATTCCCTGATGCTGCGCCCACTGGGAGTTCAGGTCCCACTGCAGAGCCTGCATATGCCAGCGGGCATGTGTTAACAGTAGGATGCAGGACCCCAAGTCAGTCTCATCAAACTCCAGGATAGAAGCTGAAACATCAGAATCATAGGGTGAATATCCTGGAAGATAGGCCCAAAACTGCACTGTATCCAGGACAACTCACATGTAACCGAGCATCTTATTTATTTATTTATTCATTTATAGAGCGCCTGGTTACACCAATCGGTGTGTCCCCGCGCTTCGAGAGAGTTCTAGGAGATATGGTAGCTGTCTGCACGTATGGTCGTAGTGTAGGGCCCATTGAAGATTATCCTTGAAGTGGATGTACAAATAGCCAGGTTTTTAGTTGCCTACAAAATTTAATTTCGCATGGCTCTCTTCTTAAGTTGGCAGGTAGGCTATTCCATAGTTTTGCAGCTCGGTACCTGAAGGAGCGTTCGCCCATTCTGGCTCTAAAAGTTCTTGGTACGGCCGCCAAGTCCTTATCCATTGATCTTAGACAGTGCCCTGGTATGTATTTAGTGATTAAAGGTTGCAGGTACCTTGGACATTTCTTTAGAAGAATTCGATGGCAGTGGCACATTACCTTAAATACTACTCGGTTCTCCACTGGCAGCCAGTGGAGAGCTGTCAGGGATTTTTTTGCGTTGGCTCTTCTTGGCAGCCCCAGTACCAAACGAGCTGCCGCATTCTGTACCCTCTGTAGTCTGGCCAGATCCCTCTTAGTGGCTCCAAGGTATAATACATTTCCATAGTCAAGTTAGGAAGTCACCACTGAATGAACAATGGTCTTCCTGGCATTAGAAGGTAAGAAATCTAGGATTTTCTGCAGAGTTTTCATCGCGCCATAACATTTTCCCGCTACCTTCCTGATTTGGCTCTCGAATGTCAATTCTGAGTCGAACCACACTCCGAGGTTTTTTACTTCAGCCTTTGGGGTCGGTATTTGGCCTAGAGAGTCAGGCCACCGTGCGCTTGACCATATGGATGGCATCTTACCTACGATCAGTACCTCCGTCTTGCTGCCATTTAATTTGAGGCACTGATTTGCCATCCAGTGTGCTTCTTCCTTTAAACATTCAGAGAAACGTACAGCTGCCTGGTCCTTGTTTTGAGAGAGCAAAACAATCAGCTGCGTAAGAGACAATTGATACCTTGTACTTCTCCACTTTCTCTGCAAGTGGTCCCACGTAAACATTGAAAAGAGTGGGTCTCAAAGTTGAGCCCTGTGGTACTCCCTGAGACAGGGGAATGCTCTTGGAGCGATGTGATTGTTGTGTAACCTGGAAGCTCCTTGACGAGAGGAACGATGCTAGCCAGTTCCGCGCACTGTGCCTGACACCACACGTCTCTAGCCTATGTAGGAGCAATTTGTGGGAGACAGTGTCAAATGCCGCGCTGAGATCCAGCAGGATCAGTGTGGCCGTTTGCCCTTCGTCTGCATATTTTCTCAGAGTTTTAGAGGCCATGAGTAGCGCGGACTCAGTGGAATGAGCATTCCTGAAGCCTGATTGTGAGGGGTGCAATAGGTCATTCCTATTTATGTGCTCTACCAGCTGTTTGTTTGCTACCTTCTCTGCAATTTTAGCCACGAATGGCAAAAGCGAGATAGGGGGGAGATTATCCAATATGTTTAGAACTAATGAAGGCTTCTTCTTTAGTGGCTTGACAATGGCCTGCTTCTATTTTGTGGGGACAATGCAGGTTTGGAAGGAAAGCTGGATGAGGTCTGATATGTACGGCATAATTACACTGGCTCCCTCCATTATTATTTTAGGTTGGGCTGGATCAAGCGGGGAACCGTATTTTATACCTTTGGCTAAGGCTGTAAGTTCATCGATTTCCAGAATATCAAAGGTGTCCAGCGTCACCCCTGCAAAGATTTCCTGGCTTCCGTGTGTCAGGCCTATACCCTGTTGTGCTTCTGCCGGGAAGGTATCGTACATTTTTGTCACTTTGTTCGCAAAGAACTCGGCTACCTTGTTACAGCTCTCAGTAGAGGCGATCGAGTCGTCTCTAGCTATACGTGTTCTGAGGGACTTAAGTATGGAAAACATTTCTTTGGAGGAGTTACTGGCTCTTTCAATTTTTAAAGTATAGAAAGTACTTCTGGATTTTTTTTATATGTGCGTGATATTGTTTTAGTTCCTTTTTGTAATCCTCTTTCGCCCTACTGCAATACTCCTTCCTCCATACTCGTTCAAACGATTTACATTTTCTTTTAGCCATTTTCAGTTCATCATTGAACCAAGGTGCTGTTTCTTTTTGTCTCTTAGGGGCTCTAGTGCTCCATGGTGCAGTTCATTCTAGTGCCTCTGTGATCCAAGTTTCCAGATTAGAGTTGGTTTGATTAATTTCTGTATCTAGCGTAGGTTTTTCTCCCAACAGCGCCTGGGTGAAGGAAGTAGTGTTAAAATTATTCCATTTTCTCGTAGTAATCTCCTTGTTCTGCTGTTTTTGTGGGATGGTATTGTAAACTGGACAAGATAGTGGTCGGACCATAGAATTGGCCAGGGTATATCAACCTTTATCTCCATGATGTTGGAGAAAATGGGATCCAGAGTGTGCCCCACTTTTTGTTCTAAGTTAAAAGTCAGAAGATCCTTACATATAGTATTAGCATCTTTGTTCTGTTTATCCTCAAAATGTATGTTCAGGTCACCTAGTACCAGAAAGTTTTCATATCGGAGAGCTGGGTGTACTATCATTTCCTCTAGGCTTGTAATAAAATTAGTTGATGGACCTGGAGAGCCGTAAATTAGAAGGCCAGCTATGGTGTTATCTTCCGTAGCTGCTAGTGTGAATAAAAAGGCCTCGCAGTCTACTAAATCCATTCCTATTATCTTACATTTCAGTTTAGATTTGTAGATTATGGCGATACCGCCGCCTCTCTGACCGTCACGGTCCTGCCTTTCTATCCTATATTCATCGGGTATTGCGTCCACGATATCTGGGGTGGAACACTCAATGAGCCAGGTTTCGGTCAGGAAAGAGCATCCAGTGCTTGCTCCCTGAGGAGGTCGTGGATCTCGAGAGGAACTGAGAGGGAGTCAGGTGTGACTTTGTCATGTTTATAGTGAACCCCAGCGAATGCAGGAGGTCTGCCATAGTCTGGAGGTGTGGGCTAGCCTGCCTTCAGCAGCCAGTCGGCGAGGTAGGGGGAAGAATAATACTCCTGACCTCCGTAGGTGTGATGCAACCACATTAATCACCTTGGTGAACACCCAAGGGGTGCAGGTAAGGCCAAAAGGAAGCAGATTAAACAACTGATAATGCTTGTGGTTCACCGTGAACCGCAGTAAGCATCTGTAGGCCGGCATGATGGGAAAATGGAAATAGGTGTGCAGAAAGTTAAGCCCTACTATCCAGTCTCCGGGGTCTAGGGCAGACAGAACCTGAGCTAACAAGCCCATGTTGAATTTCTCCTTTTTCAGGAAGAAATTGAGAGCATGCAGGTCTAAAATAAGGAGGAGGCCTCTGTCCTTCTTTGACAATACAAAGCAGTGGAAATAGAAACCATTACCTACTTCTGAAGCAGACACCCTCTCAATGGCTCGTTTGGCAAAAAGAGCCTGTACTTTCTGACGGACCAGGGAGAGGTGGTCCTTTGTCAGCCGGACTGAGGGTAGTGGCATGGGTTATGGGGTTTCTAGAAAAGGGATGGAGTAACCCCGCTGAACAAACTGATGTACAGACTTGTCTGATGTGATGGCGTATCCTACCACCAACTGGGTGCCTGTGATGGTATGAGGGCAAACTATAGTGGTTTGGAGGTTGCGCTGCTTGGAGTGGGGAGGAAGAGTGGGTTGACCTCCGACTGGTTGTCCCACAAGGCTTGTGGGAACTATGTCCAAAATCATAAAAGGACCTTGGAGTCCGTTGATCATGGAGGCTGGGCGGAAATGGAAGTGGTTGGTAGCCCCTCATATAGCCATGAAAGGGGCGAAAGGCAGAACAGGGAGGGCGCAGGGCCATGGAGAGGCCAAATGACCTGTCAGTGGCTCAGCAGATTTTAAAGAGTTGCAATGCTAAATCTGCCTTGTCAATGAAGAGATGGGTGCCATCAAAGGGCATGTCCATAAGGGATGCCTGGACATCCCCCGAAAAGCCAGTCGATCTCAGACAGACGTAGCTTCTGAGGACCAATGACGATGCAATCACTCTGCCTAGCGAGTCAGTCGTATCTAGCCCGCAGGGAATAGGGAATTTTGCTGGGTCTGCCATCTGCAATATTCTATGACAGTATGGCTCAGGCCTCCTCTGAGATCATGGGAAGCACTTGTGCAACTGAATACCAAACTGTGTGGGTGTCCTGGCCCAAAAGGCACATGGTGTTCACTGACCACAGTGCAAGGCTGACTAAAGAGAACATCCTTTTGCCAAAGGTGTCCAGGCTCTTGGATTCCCTATGCAGTGGTATGGTAGGGGATGCACCAGGGATGACTTTTAAGGTGGAGGCCTGGACTACTAGGCTCTCCATGGTGGGGTGTAGGGTAAGGAATGCTGGGTCCCCCGGAGCAAGGCACTGGCTCCGACTCGTAAGATCGAGTTCCGACAAGCGCAAATTTGGGTGTGACAATGGGGTCAGCTCTACTATGGGGTGTTGATGGCGCCAAGAACAACGACGATGGAACGGGCGCCGGGGAAGGCTGCGGTATAGCGTTCAGCGACATTTTGAAACTGGATCCAGGGGGGCCGAATGGCACTGAGGATGGACCTGCCAGTAGAAATCAAGTGGGGCACCCACCAAACCCATGGGGCTTGAAGGTGCTCCAGAGGTGTCAACCCGGCCAAAAATTAGGTGCATAGCCTCACAGAATTCAGTTGAGCTGGGGTGCCTCTGCCTCCGGGAAACTCAAGTAGGCCGGAAGTGGACCCAGAAGTAGGTAATGTTTGGGAGCAGGGCCTACAGTGACATCTTTCCTGAATCTAGTCTGAAGATTTGGACCGGCGTTGTGAAGTAGAAGAATGGTGAGACTTCTCGATTTCCCTGACTTTTTGTAGTGCTTACCAGACAACTTAAAGGGCGATTATGAGCGCCTTTAACGACTCTGTGAACGGGCACAAGACCTTCCTTGGGACTGGGACCTGCAGCATCACAGTTAACAGGCTTCAGGCGAACTAGGAGCTTCAAGGAGCAATGAGGGAGCCTCAGTGCCTTGGGGTTCATAGCACAGCAATCCTCTAAAGTCTAGTGAGTCGGGTCTGACTCCAAGCACTACAGGAAAACTAGATGGGGGGCCTGTCACAGACATATCTGTGACAGGTTCCACAGGGCTTAAACCCCACTGGTTTCTTAGGGGACATCCCTACACACTGGGAGACAAGTCTCGAAAAAAGGAGTCTCCAAAAACCGTCGAAAAAAGTCAGTCAAAATTGACTTGCAAAAGCTCTTTCTGAATCTGAACTGACTGGCGCGGGAAGAAAATAACTGATGTCAGCACGCTGGGGTAGCACTTGTATATGCACCGCACAGGTCACATCCAGCGCAGGCGCCGCAGATGCTAAGCCGGGCGGCACCACTAACTGGTCCACAGAGGAGATGCTTGAAATGTTTGTGGATCCAGTCTGACGCATGGGGATAATTCTAAGGCTAAGGTAAAGAATCTGTGATTAGAAGTCTCTATCAGATAGAGAGTTTTGCAACAGCGAGCCCGTATGTACGAGCACTTATCCTATCTTAGATTATTTAAGGACAATGGAACATGTTTCTTATGAATGACTGGCTGCCTCCTTTTTGTGCTTGGAACAGTTTGCACTTTTATGTCTGTTTAACTACTCACAAATACAAGGTCTTTATGTTGTGTACTTAATTTTAACCAAAGTTACTGAAGGAGTGTTTCCAATTTCGGTAGAGCTTTCTTCACTCACTTTTCAGATCGGACAGTTCTCCAATATAAAATTTGAAAATTATCTTGAAAACGTGTTTCTTTTCTTTCATTTTTTGGATGGTACCATTCTGATGGAGCCTTTATAGATCGTTCTAGGGCTAATCTCTGTTGGCCTTCTGCTGGTTCCAGCACACATGGATTGGCAGTAGATGTTTCTGCTGTATCAATTTGTCTGGCATTTTTTTGGGGGTGTGCACCTAAAGGTTTAAGACTGCTGTAGGAAAGCGGAGGATTATGTAGTGAGGCGGGTTAGGCTTCACAATACAATTCTCTCACAATACCCCAAATAGGTCCTGTGGATTCACAATAAGAAATCCCTAGCTCAGTTCTAGTAGTATGGCACAGAGCAGTTAGGCTTTACTAGCGGAACATGTGTTAAGCATTTCAGAATACCAACATGGACGATAAGTAATTGACACAACTCGAAAGAAATCAGACTACATTTAATAAAAATAAAGCAGGTTCTTATATAAATTTAGACACCAAAACGAAGATAATCAGATGAGCATAACCGGAGTTTTGAGTTTTAGAATTAAAAATAAATCAGTGCATTTCACTTCTGCAAAACTTCAATTTTGCGGTCAATGGGGAAAAAGCAATAGTGACAATCAGTCACTTGCAGGTCGAGTCCAGTGGAAAGCACTGGGGGTTAAGGTGATGCGGGTCCCAGGACCAGGCCTAAACAGACAGTTGAATTTTACCTGGCATGTAGGGCCCAGGTGCAGAGTAGTTCTGGCTGTCCCTGGTGCTGAAGTGGGGGCCGCTTAGAGATAACTGGTGATGAAACGGATGTAAAAACTCCAAAAAGAGGCCACTAAGATGGCGGGTTGAAGATGCTGGGGGTTCCCTCAAGGCATAGCGTCGAACAAAGGTAGTGGTAACCAGGCTGGCCACCAACAAGCCTAGGCAGCGGCAAGCTCAGCCTGGAGTTACTTCGATGTCCAGGGGAAAATGTTAACTATCTGAAACTTGCTCGAGGTCAGGACTAGGTTTCCCACAATGCACTGGACCATTTACTTTTGGGAGATCCCTCGGCTGGCCTGATGACCAGTGATTCTTTGGTTCAGGGAACATGCTTTTTACCTGCAGGCTGCAGGGGACCAGTATATCTGATCTAATGGAGTTCTGGAGTTGCCTTTGAGTCTCAGAGGTGTTCCTCTTCTCTTTGAAACCGGTCTCTGGTCCGGGACATACGACGGTTGTGCAGTTGCAGGGTGGTTGCCACAGGTACAGAGTATCGCACCTCTCCTTAGTGCAGGTCCTTAAGGCGCAGACTAGGGTCTCTTCTGTGTCCTTGTTTTCATGTCGATTCAGACCTGAGGTTCTGATGCCAGGAGTGTCCCTTAAATCCTAGATTTAAGGGCATCAGTGGTGTGGGTGCAAGTAGTCAACAGGCTACTAGCCCTAGCAGCTAGTCCACTCCTGAGGCGACCACATCCGGGGGGTGGGCCACCTTTGCTACCTAGAACCCTCTATTCTGCCACTTTTAAAAATGGCAGAAAACGTTCATAGCTGTTCAGACCAGGTAGCCCTTCCTAGGGTTGTGGCTAGGTTTCTAGGGGTGTACACCGCCTGAGTACCTAATTGTACCGCCTGCCCGGGAGCAAATGTGCCTGGGGTGAAGGCAGTTAACTGCTTCATCCTTTGGGAGGCAGCCTGGTTGCATATCAGAGGCAGTGTAAGCTTTGAAGCTCACCACCTTCATGTACCACTTCACTGGCCATCCTGTCAGGGAGTGAGGTGTCACCTCCTTCCCAAGCAGTCCTTTGTTTCTGACTCCTGGGAGTGTTCACACCTCCTGACAGGAGGGTCAGATTGCTGTCTTGGTGGCAGCAGCTGCAGGCTGTCAATCAGGGCACAGGAAAGACTTAGGCAAGCTCTAAAGTAGCACCTGTGTGCATTTCACATCAAATCCGACATGGGAGTCATGTCAGGTTTGATGATACAAGTTTTTTGATACCCAACATTACCCTTTTAGTGGGACCATGCAGGAGCTGGCAACCTTGGAGTGCCCAGGGTGCCAACCCATGTTATCCAATGGCCCCCTGAACACTTATAGTAGCCCTTAATTGAAAGAGGCGACTATAGGGACATATAAGCTTGCAGGTATATGTCCACACCTTTAATATAAAGCACCCTGCCTCCTGGGCTCAGGAGGCCTACCTTGGAGGGAACTGACATATATTAAAAATAGTACTGTAACCTTGCCACTCAGGTGAGGGCAAAGTCGAGTTTGAGCAGTTTGTACTGCTCCTACAGTTTGCAATGGCAAGCCTGCTGTCATCTGTTCACTTGGATCATAATCAGTACTTTAGGCCCTGGCGACCCGTTTACCAACCCTGCCATGGGTGGTACCATTTACCAGGGATTTATGAGGGAGTTTAAGTCCTTGTCAATTGGGGTTAGCAATTTACATACCTCATAGTTAGGGAGAGAGTACTGGGGCCTGGTTAGCAGGCGCCAGTGCACTTTCAGAGTCGAAAACCAGCAGCTAGTAGTCCAAATGGGGGAGAAAAGTGGGGAGAAACCTACAAAAAGCCTGTTTGTTTTCTTACAACTGCCAACACAATTTACTTCTAATCAACTCTTTCTCAAGCAGTCCAAATGAGCGCAAAAAGTGAGGGCAAACCTGCAAAAACCATGTTTTCTTACAACTGCCAACAGTATTTTCTTCTCATAACATCTTTCTCAAGAAATCCAAATGGGGGCAAGAAGAGGGGGCAAACCTGCAAAAAGGGACTTAAAGTAGCCTGCATTGTGGTAGATGACTGCAAGCACAAAAGATGTCTGTTCATCCAATGTATAGCTATAAATTAGGCCATCAAATGATTTACAAGGTGTTGACAAGATCTCGGGGCACATTAGGTCTAATGTGAATCTAACCTTTCAGAAAAGCATGTTCATAATAGTGACTGGATTGCCTTTGAAACAGAATTCCTTTGGGAATGATAGATGGCATTTGTTTTTATTAATTAGACGGGGATAAAAAAAGAGTTAAACAATCTCTGGATTTCCTTTGTATAAAATAAATTATTAGCAAAGCTGAGCAGGCTGACATCGCCACACAGCCTTCACAAAAAAACTGTGTGAAGGCGCCAGTAGAGTATCACCATATCACTACAACTTTCACCTATGAACAAAGTGAACTGGAACTCAACCAGTTCAAAAGGTGTGCTTCTAAACTATAGGAAGAGACCTTTATCTTAATCAAGTTTACATCATTAGAGCCCATCCTAAAATTGATAAAGTGTTTCTGAATCATGAAGTCAACAAGGACTTAAGTTCAAATCCCAGGTCACATACACCCACCCCAAGGTATTGTACCTGTCAGAGGTCTTTTCACACTCTTATAGATTGTATCTTTCTCAAGAAGAAAACATTTTACGTACAGGCAGACTTTGCTTCTATGTCAAAACAGGATCAGAAAAGTGGGCATTACGAACTCCATATGGTAAGCAGATTCACCTGGACATTGAGATAATTTGCCAAAGTATTAGAATAGAATGATTACTTAAAAACATCAATCACTAGAAGAGACCGCAAACCCTTTCTTCAGACAGTGAAAATGATGGATGGAGTTACAGAATTGTGTTATTGAAGAAGAAGGCGGTGTCATGCCATTCTACAAAATGCCCCTCACCTGAAGGAATGGTCCAATAAGTTGGACTCCAGAGCAGAACTCTTAAGGACAAAGCATGCACTTATTAGGCCTCCAAAAAGACATTTTGTTTCAAGATTTGTTAGCAGAAAATATACTTTATTTTCCATAGAACGCAATATATAAATGCAAAACAGTTTTTCAAACAGCACCGATATATTGACAAATTTGAAGTTGAAATGTGGGATGAAGCACAGGGATACTAGAAAGAATGCCGAATAGCAGAGTAAACAGAGCACATGTCAATCAATGATAAAATCCGGGTATTCCAGGGAGGTGGGAGGATTGAACAGGGGTGAGGTGACCAGTTTTTCATCCGGGGTGTATTTATGTATGGCAGCTGGTGAAGTGGCGGGGTGGGGAGAGGGTTCGGAATGGCAGATATAGCTTGCTTAGATTGTTTATGTGTCCGTAACTTTCTTTTACAATGTAGGGTGCGTTGAAACTCTCAAATGCAAAATGAATAAAATGTTTTTTTTATTTAAAACTAACAGATCACATGTTGGAGGTGTTTTGATATCTTAAAGTTAAATATTTAGGTTGGACTGTTAGTGCTCTAGTAAAGGTGCATTAGGTACTGCCATAGCCTGTACTAGCGATTTCTGTTGCATTGCAAGGGTCGACATAGGATTTGCATTTCACTACAAACTGCCCTACATCATCAAGTCTGACAGCTTTCAATTCCATTCCCTTATCCTTCTAGTAGTCGAACAAAACAACATCTGCAAAAGGAACAAATGCCTAAAAAAGATGTGCAAGAGGTTGGAGGGAAACTTCTGGAGAATGTTGCAGAGCAAAACAAGAACAATAACAAACAAATGATCCGCCACTCACTGCTTTGTCAACTTCTGAGCTTATAGATTGTTCTACATTTCCTGTTATGGATAGATATGTAAAATAGATCAGCACCACAACACCTTTATGATCCTCAGGCAATATCATCTGTTGCCTACTGACAGTCTGCTCAACAGATACTTGTGTGGTACAGCCAAGTACAAAACCACCTTCGTCTTCACTCCACCCAAGTTGGGGAAAGCAGCAGCATGATGAGAATCAATTCATTCTACATCCCCTTATGGTCCAGTCCAAAGGTTTTCGTGATGCATGACTGCACATTCATTATTCAGGATAATGCCCCCTCGGTGCAGTAGAGCTGGAACAGTGTCTTGCTCAAAGCAGGTCCAAGATTTCTGCAAATAGGAGTTATAGGCAAAAGGAAAGATCAATAACACTTGTAATACAACTTGTTCTTCAATGTAAAAATGTACATGTGATCTTCAACGCTGCAAACTACACCCGCGACACATCAAGCGACACCACATCAACACAATCTGTTTGCATCCCTGCCTAGGTCGATTGTAGTAAATGCACTTGTCTGGTCACATCTAATTTACTTAATGCTATCCAAGTGGGTTTACAAAAGGTGGCTATATGTAAATTGCAGCTAATCCAAAAAAACACTACAAGAGTCCTGTTGAAACTGAAAAGGTCACATCATGGTGACCATCCAAACTAAAGTGCAAAGAGGAAAGATTCCTTTTGCTGGCGTGAGCACCCTTCCATGGGCTAGTGGATATCCATCATAAGAGTTAAGCTGGTTGGGTTGAAGAAACTTGTGAACCAATAATCATTGATATTCAAATCGATTTATTCTTGATGATAATTGCATTCAAACTTCATGCAAAATTACTTCCTTGTCAAGCTGGGAATAAATCATCCAACTCATGTGTACATCAATGATAAACCCAATGCATTTCGGGTCTAATTATTACCCTTCATCAGGGGAATTCTTTGTCATAGCTGTAGATACAAAGGACAAAAAAGCAATTCATTCTATAGTCCTAATGAGCTTGAAATAATAAATCAGACACAATAATAAAAACTTTCAAATCGTAAAGTACGTAGAAAAGTTGGTGAAAGGTATTAAGAAAGTAAAGCCAAAATCATGAGTCCTTGCAGTGTAATGGAAAATATATGGTGTCCCAATTCTTAAGTAAGCCGGCAATTCTTACAGTTCACATGGTTTAACCAAAAGGTGCACTCGGAGAATATTAGCAACCTATCAAGTGCTTTTAATTTCAGTGTATACTAAAGGTGCTGTCGAGCTCAACCTGGTATTCATATTTACAGTGCAGTGATTGTTACTGAAACAAATAGTGAGCGCGTCAAACATCGGCTTTTATGGCAGCGATACCGCTAGTCAAACGGGTATTCGCTTATAAAATGAAACGTGTAGGGATGGATACTAAGCGAAGTGAACGCGCTAATCAGCAGCTTTTAAGCAGACGGTAACATTGGTTAAGCATAGATGCCGTTACAAGCTTACCCGGTTAGTAAATTCAGACTACGTCCGGCGGAACCACGTCAGAGTGCGTGACTGGCGTGCTTAAATTAGTAAAAAGAGATGACGGAAAACATCCGTAGTGCGAACCACTAAACATAGAAAGGGTCAATGTGAAGGAAGTTGTACATATCTTGCTTGTGAACATGTAAACAACGGGAAACCATTATACCAATCAAATGTATAGTCATAATGCAATTAATGACATGGTGAGGAGAAAATTTCAAGAAAACAATACAAGTTATTAATTAAAGAAAACAATTAAATTCTATACGATCATTCAGCCCCAGACGTTGGAATCCTTCCTCTTTACACTTTAGTTTGGATGTTTACCTAAAGACGCCATTGGACAGGCGCCTTGGCGTTAGCAGCACAACCCATAATCTATTTTGTAATTTGGATAAAGTATCAAAATATTCGTGAGGCCTACGGATTGCTCTTAAACCAATGCTTTGCAAAATCAACAAACAATTCATGGAAAGATGGTATCAAATTTTAAATAAATGCTCATTGGATCTGATTTTTTTAATCGTGGAAGAACTTTCTAACATCTTAAAGACTCTAGAAACAGAAATATCAACCCTAAAGGAAGAATTATCAAAAAAAGAGATCGAAAATTGGGATGAACTCTTACAAGAAGTTAATGAAAAACTTGATAAATATGCTAAAGACATATATGAGAGAAAAATAAAGAAGTTTCCTAGAGACACTATAGATTATAAACTGGATGAGGTTTATACGTGGGCAGAGGTTTATAATCAACGTAAATGGCAAAGACAGACAAATACAAACTCTTCCCAAGAGAGTGTTGTTTCTGATTCTGAACTAGCCCATAATTGTCCTCCCGTGAGCCGTGTTCAAACTGCAGTTGATACTAGTGCTAACACTACAGCAAGCGCTCAAGCCAGGAAATCTTTTTAGCCACAAACCCCGCTGCAAACCATCAACCGAAAAATCTTCGCAAAAACAAGGCGGAGCAAAAGGAAAAGAGCAAGAGACCGAGTCGGACAAGAGATCTTTGTGCAGCAAAACAAGAGCGACCTAGTCGTTAACATTTCAAAGATTCAACTCTCAAAAGCCCAGATCACTGTTTTAAATAAAGGAACTTCATATGTACCCACCTACCACAGTAATATTGCTGAAACGGAAATTGCCTTTTTCAAGTTCGTGAGAATTTTGAGATTAAAATACTTTTTCAGCACCATAGAATCCTCCACGCCTTCTGAGGAATTGGGTCAACTCAAAGAGTTTAAACCAAAAAGTACGTTTTGCTCTCCCATCTCACACAAATCAATTGATTCCTTTGAAAGGTTGGTTAAAGCTGAGATCATGAGCATCAATTTCCGTAAGAACACCAGAGCTAATTTGTCCTCAAAAGATTGGAGCACCTTGAAGCAGCTTGCAAACAATCCTCATTTGACTTTTTTTAATGCAGATAAAGGTGGCGCATTAGTGGTGCTAGACACAGACTTTTACGAAGATAGTGTGATGCAACACATCACAGACCTTGACACATACACCAAACTTGACCAAGACCCTACCTCCAGCTATCAGAGCCTCCTGAACCAGATTCTAACACGGGCAGAAGAGATGAGTTGGATTAGTAAAAAAACTAAAATGTTTCTATACACTACATATCCACGACGGCCCAAACTATATATGTTACCAAAAATCCACAAAAACTTGGAGAAACCACCTTTCCGTCCTATAGTGTCAGCGTGCGGTTCACTATCTGAACCTATAGGCAGATAACTTGATTATTTTTTGCAACCCATTGTACAACAACAAGAGTCATATTTAAAAGATACTACTGCCCTTTTAAATTTTTTTGAAAGATCTGGATGTGAATGGCATTGAAAACTGGTGGTTATGTACTATAGACGTCACCGCCCTTTACACCTCCATTCCACATGCTGATGGGATTGAAGCCATTAAATGGGCCCTACTAAAACACAATCACATAAACGCAGAAAAAGTGTTTCTCATGGAATTACTACAATTCGCACTATATCACAGTTACTTTGAGTGGAAGGGCATGTTTTACGCCCAAAACAATGGAACTTCAATGGGCTTTGCTGGAGCTCCTTTCTACGCGAATATTTTCATGGCCAAACTAGAACACGATCATATTTTAAATAATCATACATGGGTCCAAAACTTGGTCTTGTTCAAACGTTACATCGATGATATTCTCATAATTTGGAAAGGTGACCGCAGTGATCTTGAAGCAAACATTGTTGATCTTAACCATATTCACAACCGGATCAAATTTACCCATCATATTGACAAGCTCAGCATCAATTTTCTAGATGTACTTATCCAAATTGATCAAGGCACCATTAAAACCAATGTATACATAAAATCTACGGACAGAAATAACTCTTCATGTTGACAGTTTCCATCAACCCACATTAAAGAAACACTTACCCTTTTCACAGTTCATCAGACTGAAAAGAATCACTTCTAATCCAAAAAACACAGTCAAAATCACCGATCAATTTATGGATCGATTCCACAAAAGAGGATATCCTATACAGCCTTTGGAAGATGCTAAACAAAGGCTTGAAACCACAGACCGTACTAGTCTGTTACAACGCACAAGTTGCACTCTTTGACCCAGTCACCAGGCAGGTCGCTCCCCCATCCGCCACGCAGCCCCCTGTGGGTTGAACCTCCGTTGCCGCTTTTGCCGCCTGACTGCTCGCTCCCTTTTTTATTCTGTACCCCTGCGCTTGGCTTTCTGTGCCACTTTGTTTTTTCATTCTGTGCCCCTGTGTTTTGCTTTCTGTACCCCTGTGCTCTGTTGTCCCTCTCCCGCCGTCTTTTCCCGCCGTTTTTCCCCCGCCGCTGAGCCCCTGCGGCCCCGCCCCCTTCACTCCCATTGGCTGCCCCGCTCCCACCTCCCAGCTGCTCCTCCCTCCCTCTGCCCTCATAGGGAGGCCGCGAAGCGGCCGGGCCGCTGGCGCGCATAAGGCAAGCCCATCTGCGCCTTGACCGCACCCAGCGCCAGAACCCCTGGACCCCGCACCCCCGCAACGCCAGACTGCACTACGACGCAAGCACCCTCCTCGCACTCAACACCAGACGAGACCACCCCTGCTACCGAGCCACCCCGAAACGCACCCAGGGGCCTTTCACCTGCCGGAACTGCAGACCAGTAGCACCCCCCCTCCCCAGCGCCTTGAGACGCTCTCGGGTATGTAGCGCGCTTTACAAATGCAGTGATTGATTGATTGATTGAAAAACAAGCTAACCCGCTGGTATGTGCACTTAAACATTCCACTCAAGTCACCATAATTAAATCTATCATCATGAAACATTGGAATATCATTTAAACTGAACCTGATTTATTTGCTCTGTTTCCACAAAGTCCGATTTTTGCGATGCAAAGATCTAAAAATTTGAAAGAACTGCTAACTAAACCATCTAACATTTCCAGTAAAACCTTTAAAGGGATGCAAAAATGCATGAACTGTGTGCATTGCAATAATGCAATAATAGGAGATTGTTTTATACATCCAACCAAAGTCCATAAAATAAAATTACGACATTCCAGTACTTGTGACACCTCCAATGTTATTTATGCACTCAAATGCCCTTGTGGTAAAATCTACGTCCGCAGAACTGAAAGAAAAGTGAAAATACGTATAGGAGAACACAAAAGTAACATTCGCAACAAAAATGCAAGATCAACGGTCGCATTACATTAGATGGAAGAAAAACATAACATCTCACAGCTCCGCTTCACTGTATTGGAGGCACAAAAGTCACGAACAGACATTGCTCCTCACAAAACTTTAGCCCGTGCAGAATTTTATTGGACCAAAAAATTACAATCCTTACAACCTCTGGGGCTGAATGACTGTATAGAATTTAATTGTTTTCTTTAATTAATAACTTATATTGTTTTCTTGAAATTTTCTCCTCACCATGTCTTTAATTGCATTATGACTATACATTTGATTGGTATAATGGTTTCCCGTTGTTTACATGTTTACAAGCAAGATATGTACAACTTCCTTCACATTGACCCTTTCTATGTTTAGTGGTTCACACTACGGATGTTTTCCGTCATCTCTTTTTACTAATTTAAGTCACACTCAGTCCGATGCAAGCACGCCAGTCACGCAATCTGACATGGTTCCGCCGGACGTAGTCTGAATTTACTAACCGGGTAAGCTTGAAACGGCATCTTTGCTTAACCAATGTTAGCGTCTGCTTAAAAGCTGCTGATTAGCGTGTTCACTTCGCTTAGTATCGATCCCTACACGTTTTATTTTATAAGCGAATACCCGTTTGACTAGCGGTATCGCTGCCATAAAAGCCGATGTTTGACGCGCTCACTATTTGTTTCAGTAACAATCACTGCACTGTAAATACGAATACCAGGTTGAGCTCGACAGCACCTTTAGTATACACTGAAATTAAAAGCACTTGATAGGTTGCTAATATTCTCCGAGTGCACCTTTTGGTTAAACCATGTGAACTGTAAGAATTGCCGGCTTACTAAAGAATTGGGACACCGTATATTTTGCATTACACTGCAAGGACGCATGATTTTGGCTTTACTTTCTTAATACCTTTCACCAACTTTTCTACTTACTTTACGATTTGAAAGTTTTTATTATTGTGTCCGATTTATTATTTCAAGCTCATTAGGACTATAGAATGAGTTGCCTTTTTGTCCTTTGTATCTACAGCTCTGACAAAGAATTCCCCTGATGAAGGGTCATAATTGGACCCGAAATGCATTGGGTTTATCATTGATGTACACATGAGTTGGATGATTTATTTCCAGCCTGACAAGGAAGTAATTTTGCATGAAGTTTGAATGCAATTATCATCAAGAATAAATCGATTTGAATATCAATGATTATTGGTTCACAAGTTTCTTCAACGCAACCAGCTTAACTCTTATGATGGCTATCCACTAGCCCATGGAAGGGTGCTCACGCCAGCAAAAGGAATCCTTTCTCTTTGCACTTTAGTTTGGATGTTTACCTAAAGACGCCACTGGACAGGCGCCTTGGCGTTAGCAGCACAACCCATAATCTATTTTGGAATTTGGATAAAGTATCAAAATGTTTGTGTGCATGTTGGCATCAGTTTTGTATTTCCACATCATGGTGACACCAGTACATCGCACTTTTGTAACTTACTGCTTCAAGCTTGACCCATTGGGCCAGAGCGCCTGACGTCAGGAGAAGAACAGATGCTCAAAATCCCAGTTCTAAAAGGATCCCAAATCTGAATTTTGTCTAAGTAGATACAGACTGGAACTCCCCTCCAGTACAATTACTCAAGGAACAAGATTTAACAAACTTTAGAAAGGCAGTAAAGACCTCGTGTTATTAGCAGAGTTCAATTCAGTAGTTAATATCTACTAGTTAAAAAGGCTGAAGCTGCACTTTATAAAACAGACACAAATAGTATGAAATGAAATTTGTTAACCACAAACATTACGCAACAAAAAGAGCATTGCTGCAAACTAAGATATATATTGTGTTGTGCTGTGTGCAAGTATTTATGATAACCTAAATACACTATAGGTACTCTTACAAATCAAGCAATGTTACTACGTCCACAACTGCACCACAAACTCTTATCACTTTGTTACGATCTTAACTGATTCATAGAAAAAATTAAATACATCGAAAACAACATCACCGCCCAACTCAAATCATCTGTTCTGCATGTTGAGCACACTGCCAATACCAATTCCCCCATGATACTGTATCAGTCACTAAGTTAAAGTCCTACTCACTGACTACAATAAACCCAAGTCATGTGCCTGATGAGACCAACCCAGTCCTGATGTCTCATTCAATTAATACAAACATTATCAACAACATACTCAACTACACATGCTCCGCAACCCATAAGTCCTAGTATCCTTAAATAAAGTTACTTTAATGCCACCTCCTAACAAAAAAGGTACACTCTAGAGCAACTATTGTAGCCAAATAACATCCTGCCTTCCCAAGTTATACAATAAAAAAGTGACCGTGCCACTTAGCCAAACAACTAGTTTAACACCTCCAATTACATTCTAGACAAGACATGACATTGCAGCAGGACTAACCGTCTAGAACACAACTTACACGTGCTGCTAAGAACCCGACTATACAAATCAACATAGATTTGTCAGTGGCACTAGGCACTGTCTCTTATAATGCCATCTTTAACAAATATCCCTTGCCAAATGGGAGCTGGAACTTTGCTATCTGATCACACAACAGTCACATGTGGGTTCTCTCAAGCCTCCCTATCTGTACACTGCTTTTAAATATATTTGTTCACACCGAGGTGCAAATAGTGAGGTTGCAAGGTTTCTCTGTGGCAGCCTTATGAAGGCCATTTCTAGGCCTGTGTCAGTAGAGTCAGTGATGCCGCTTGGCACTAACAGATTGTGAATATATGCTTTCACAAGCATACCTTTAATTGACTACCATTTCTGCAATCCACAATGCGGGAAACCCCTGACCAGACTACATATTGTTTTTAACCGTGGTTTCCAGAAGAAGATTTATAATACATTAGGAAGAGTCTGTCAGAAGAGAATTAGTACTTTGCACTCACTATCCAGAAATAGAGAGCTCCAAACATAAGGGTCATGAGTTTTCTGATGTTTTTGAATTTTCAGGGATTAGGGGAATTATTTGTTTTTAAATGTGCCTGTCGCACTCTGCACTGCAGTGATTGAAGGACATTTTTAGAGACGTTCATGACGCACATTTGCACTTTACTCTTGAGTACTCGTTGCTATGTCTTTTCAGGTTGAACACTCTCTTGGTTCACTACTTTGATGCAGAGAGAGCTTGCAGGTGTTTTTGGCCATTTTTTCCTTCGGTTAGACTAGTGGCACCATTGCCTATATGAAGCAAGCAGCGGCCAAAGGCAAGCCCGTCTGCGCCCATACATGGCTAGCACCAGCCATGCTGTTCGGTTCGCTCCAAGATTAGTAGACAGAACCAAATACTCCTGAAATTAGTTATTCCATGTCAATCCTTCCAGCTCCTATTGCAGGAGACGGTCCCCGGAGACGTTTGTGGGCAAGATATCTCGTGTTTGCCATGGCCATGTACTGTAGTTGGACTCTCCCACCCTAAGGGCCCTCTCCCTCACACGGTGAAGCACACCAGTATGACATCTGAGAGGATTACCCATCAGCCACCTTCGAGTCTAGCTTCAATCAATTAATGTGCACATACTGCATAAGCATGCCGTGCCTATTTTCCAAGTTTTGACAGATGTTAACTTCGATGCCCTGTTTTTAATGGAAACCTGGCTCCAATCTGACAGTAATCCTGACATTGCTCTAGCAGTCCCACTGGGGTTGGAGATCTACATACAGGAAGAAATGGTAAATGTAGGTGGGTGCATCACTATTATTCTAGGTAGCAATTTTCAATGGTTCAATTTCCACGTAGATAACTAAAAAGGGGCGGAAAGTCTGGGATTCTGTATTATCATGACTCCCAGGGTTTCATTCTTGGAAGTCCTAATTTAGCGTTCCTCTGCCGATTTACATGTTTTTTACCTCCTGGGATGAAGCTCTTCTCTTGGTTGCACAAATCTAGGGGATATTAATCTGCACATAGATATGAAAACTGACAAAGCTGGTCAAGAATTTGTACATACCTAGATCCACAATCTACGGAAGGGCCTTTCTCCTACTGGCACTGTCTCTTCTCCAGCAACACCAGAGCATCCACACGCACTACCACCTCCACACCGATCAGGCCTGCTCCGGAACAACTCCACTTCATCCTGCTCAACACACAATTACTCTGCAAGCATGCCACCGTGACACCATCAACTCCCTCACCCTTGACGTCATCTTCCTCACTGAAACATGGGCCCCGGGCGTAACTTAATCACCTGGATATACAAGGCCATTTGTGAGCCAACGGCTGTACTACTCACCCAACTGAGACACAAGTGGGAGGAAGAGTTTGAGAAGCCACTGCACAAGGAATGGGAGCACGGCCCGGAATTCCCAAAGAAAGTGTCCCGAAATTCCTGGTTTAAAAATATAGAAGTCTTCATTCTTCATTTTGCACATCTACACAGTAATGTTTAGTGAAAGTGTGCAGTGTTGAACATGTAGCGACCTTGCAGATATCATCTAATGGGATGTTCCTTAGAAAAGCCATAGAAGCCCCTATCTTTCTTTTAGAGTGGGCTTTAGGGGGAACAGATAGCGTGCGTTTTGCTTTGTGGCAGCAAATCTGAATGCATTTTACAATCCACCTAGCTATCCCTGATTTAGAGATGGGGTTGCCTTTATGTGGTGGAGAGAAAGAGACGAACAGTTGTTTTGTCTTTCTGAAAGGTTGTGTTCTCTGGATATAGTAAAGTAAGGCCCTTTTAACATCCAGTGTGTGTAGAGCCCTTTCTGCAACAGTTTGAGGTTGCGAGAAAAAAAACGGTAATTCTACCGATTGGTTTAGATGAAAGGGTGAAATGACTTTGGGTAGGAATTTTGGGTTGGTACAGAGGACAACCTTGTTCGGGTGCATTTGGAGAAAAGGTTCTTGTATAGTAAGTGCTTGTGTCTCACTGACCCTTCTAAGGGAAGTGATGGCTACAAGGAAAGCTGTTTTCCATGTGAGAAATTGCAGTTCGCATTTATGCAAAGGTTCGAAAGGCGGTCCCATTAGCCTTGAGAGAACTATATTTAAGTTCCACACAGGTGAGGGTGGCACTCTGGGGGGAATTATTCGTTTGAGGCCTTCCATGAAGGCTTTAATGGCAGGCACTCTGAAAAGTGATAGGTGCTGTCTGTTTTGTAGGTAAGCGGCAATTGCTGCGGGGTGTAGCCGAATGGATGTATATGCTAGGTTAAATCTTTGTAGATGAAGTAAGTAGCATATGATGTGCTGTATGGATGCGTCTAGAGGGTTGATTGTGTTGTTATGGCAATAAACAACAAATCTTTTCCACTTGGCAGCGTAGCAGGCTCTAGTGGTAGGGCGCCTAGCTTCTCTGATGACGTTCATACAGTCGGGGGGAAGGTTAAGGTATCCGAATTCTAGGATCTCAGGAGCCAGATCGCAAGGTTGAGCTGAGCTGGGTCCGGGTGTCTGATCTCTCCATGGTTCTGGGTTAGGAGGCATGGTGAGAGGTGTAACTTTTGGTGTGGCACTACCGAGAGTTCCAGCAGCGTGGTGTACCACGTTGTCTGGCCCATGTTGGAGCTACTAGAATAAGTGTGAGGGAGTGCTGTTGTAGCTTTCGCACCACTAATGGAATTAGTGGGAGAGGTGGAAAGGCGTACGCAACTTTGCCTGACCAGTTCATCCATATCGCATTGCCTTTGGACAATGGGTGTGGATATCTGGCAGCGAAGCTTGGGCATTTTTTGTTTTCATGGGTGGCGAATAGGTCTATCTGTGGATGACCCCACATCTGAAAGAACGGGTGAAGAACCTGCAGGTGAAGTTCCCACTCGTGGATCTGCTGCGTCTGTCTGCTGAGCAGATCTGCCATGGTGTTTTGGACTCCTGGGACATGTTGGGCTAGGAGAAAGATTTTGTGTGGAATTGCCCATCTCCATATGCTCTGTGCTAGTTGAGAGAGCTGTGGAGAGTGTGTGCCGCCTTGTTTTTGAATGTAGTACATGGCCGTCATGTTGTCTGTGCGAATAAGGACTGCCTTGCCTAAAATATGTGTCTGAAAGGATTTTAGGGCTAGAAAGATTGCCAGTAACTCCAGATGGTTGATATGGAGTAACTTTTGTTGCGGCGTCCATGTGCCCTGCACTGTGAGGTGTAGTAGATGAGCTCCCCAGCCGGAGAGCGATGCGTCTGTTAGGATTATTTGTGGAACCGGGTCCAGGAATGGTCGACCTCTGGAAAGATTTGTGGTGTTGCACCACTGCAGAGAGCGATGGGTGCGACCGTCTACCAACACCAGATCTGTCAGTTGCCCCTGAGCCTGGTTCCATTGGCGCGGTAAGCACTCTTGGAGTGGACGCATCTGGAGTCTTGCATGGGGCACTATGAAAAATGCAAGAGGCCATCATCCCTACCAGTTGTATAAACACTCTTGCTGGGAGAGAGTGTTGAGGTATGAATCTTTGACGCAAAGCCTGAATGCTTGCAATCCTGGCAGGATTGGGGTAGGCTATGGCTTTTGAGGTGTCTATGGTGGGACCGAGATATTGCTTTGTGTGGGATGGTATTAGCTGGGACTTTTGGTGGTTCACTGTGAAGCCTAGCCGGTGAAGTAGTTGGATGGTAGTGGTGGTGTGATGTACACATTGGTTGTAGGACGTGGCTTTTATTAGCCAGTTGTCCAAATATGGGAAGACGTGAATGTGCTGTCTTCTGAGGTGTGCCACCACTACCGCCAGGCACTTGGTGAATACCCTTGGTGCTGTTGTGACCCCGAATGGGAGCACTTTGAACTGGTAGTGTTGCCCGTCCACTACAAATCTGAGGTACTTTCTGTGAGCATGGTGTACCGGAATGTGAAAGTATGCGTCTTTCAAGTCCAGTGTGGTGAGAAAGTCGTTTTGGGAGAGGAGCGGAAGTACCTGCTGAAGTGTTACCATGTGAAAATGGTCCGAATGTATGTATGTGTTTAGAGGCCGGAGATCTAAGATAGGTCGTAGAGTCTCGTCTCTTTTTGGTATCAGAAAATATAGGGAGTAGACCCCTAAATTTTATTGATTGGCAGGGATTTGTTCTATCGCCTGTTTTTGTAGGAGGGAGATTATTTCCCGTTTTAGTAACTTGGAATGTTCTTGCGACATTGGGCGTTGCCTGGGTCAATTCTAGGCAGTACCCTGAACGAATAATTTGGGTCACCCATCTGTCTGATGTGATGGTCTCCCAGACGTGAAAGAAATTTTGTAACCTGCCCCCGACCGGAGTGGGATGGTCTGGAGGGAGCAGGGAGAAGTCATTGGGTAGGTGGTGTGGCAGAGTGGGTGGTATTTGTTTTGCCTCTGCCTTTATTGTTATTGCCTCTATAGCCGCCTCTTTGATAACGCCTTGTGAAGGTGGATTGAGCAGGGGATTTGTAGGACGTGGACGCACTATCTGAGGAGTAGCCTCTGGCCGTGCTCCGAAAGGAAGAGCGGCGAAAGGAGCGCCTAGAAGGGTGTGACTGCAGGGCTCCCATAGATTTCGCCGTATCTGTGTCCTTCTTCTTCTTCTCGAGGGCCTCATCTACCTTTGGGCCGAATAGATGTTCTTGATCAAATGGATGATTTAATATGGAGGCTTGTACCTCGGGTTTAAAGCCTGAAACTGTCAGCCAAGCATGGCGACGGAGGAGGACGCTAGTGTTAATGGCCCTGGAGGCTGTGTCTGCTGCGTCTAAGGCACAGCGTATAGAGGTGTTAGTTATGGTCTTACCCTCTTGAATTAACTCATTGGCCCTATTTTTGTATGTTTCTGGGAGATGGTGCATGATGGTTTCTAGTTCATCATAATGCGCCCTATCGTATCTGGCCAATAGCTCTTGAGTGTTGGCGATACGCCATATATTGGCTGCCTGTGACGCAGTGCGCTTTCCTGACGCGTCCAGTAGCTTTGACTCCTTGTCAGGTGGTGGTGCATCGCCTGACGCCTGGGAGTTTGACCTCTTTCGTGCAGTGGAGTCCACTAGGGAATCCAGTGGCGCTGGCCCTTTGATATAGGCAGGATCTGTGGGGGCAGCTTTATACTTCTTCTCTATGCGTGGGTTAATGACCCTAGCCCTGACTGGGTCTTTAAAAACCTCTGGCGCATGTTTTATTACCCCCTTGAGCATAGGTAGTATAGAAGTAGACCTATGTGCGGTATCAAAGGTGTCAAGGAGGAAATCTTCCTCTACTGGGTCAGTGTGTAGCTCTACCCCGTGATAATGTGCCGCCCTCTTAAGTAGGTGGTGAAAACCTAATGAGTCTTCTGGTGGAGATGGCCTGGATGGATAAAGGTCATCTTGTGGGACATCTGGAATGTCTGGATTATTATAATTGTCCCATGGGTCTGGGGATCCTGTAGGGGTGGGGTCTTGTGGCACATCCCCTGGATCGTAGTATGGGTCCCCCTGATCATCATGATCTGGAGACGAGGTCGGAGAGCGATGAGGCAGGGGTGGAGAAGGCGGAGGGGGCGGAGGTGGAGAGGGTGGAGGAGGTGGGGAAGGCACTCTGAAAGGGGAGGTAGTACAGTCTTTCCTCTTTGGAGGTGGAGGCGGAGCCGGCTTGTCCAAATGTCTCTTTTTAGTAGAAAGTGCCAAATGTCCAGTTTTTGGATCCTTGGTAAGTGTCTTTTGCAAAGGATCCGGTGTAAACAGTTCCTGAGACAATGTTTGTTCGGTCGGCGCCGAAGGTTTCGGGCCGATGGCTTTTTAGGCTTGTCCGTGCCGTGCTTTTTTGGAACCTCCGATTTTTTGGTCGGCGCCGAGGTAGGCTTCGGCGCGGGAGTGTCGGTGTCGAGGGCCTTATGATGTTTGGTCGGCACCGAGAGGTGGGATTTCGACACCGAGGACTTTGGTGCGGAGCTCGGTGTCGAAGTAGAGGCCGGTTTCTTTTTCGGTGCCGAAGTGTGTTTATCGGCACCGCTGGCAGTCTGGCTCGAGCCCGAGCCGGCGGAAGGCCTATTAGGCTTCTTCACCGGGCCCGAAGGTGGGGTGTTTGAAGCAGTGTCCTTGGTCTTGCCTAGGCCCGGAGGCGAAGGCGTGACCAAAGCCTTTTTGGGTGTCGGCGCGGGTGTGGGAGGGGGTATAGTACTCACGACCCTCTGCGCCGGGGTGATGTCCTCCACATCCGAGTCGTCGGCTTCGGAAGCACTGACGAGGTCCTCTTCGCTGTGCTGCTGTCCCGGAGCTTCGACGTCGTCCCCGAAGATGTCGACTGGAACGGAGGTCGAGGAGTGCGCCATGTTTCGTCTGGCCCTTCGATCTCGAATAGTCTTTTTCGATCTGAAAGACTTGCAGGCGGGACAGTCTCGAGCCTCGTGTTCAGGGGAGAGGCAGAGGTTGCACACCTCATGAAGATCGGTGTGGGGGAATTTGGACCCACATCGAGGGCACTTCTTGAATGGAGTTCTTTCCATCAGCCGGGACCGGAGCTTGGATAGGCCCGAAGGCCGCCGTCGACGACTGGAATCGAAGGTGTGTCGAAAAGAAGGTGATTGTAGGAGATCAGGATCTGAACAATACCGCGATGATCGAGGATTCCGCTTCGATCGTCGAACTGGAAATGTTCGGAACCGGAGCGCGAAGTATTACATCCGAGCCCGATGGCGGAAAAAAACTATCTGAGGTTGGAGCCGAAGCCCATGCGCAATACGAACCAAGGGAGGAGTCACCGACCTCGTGACTTCCAAAGACTTTCCAAGAGGAAAAAACAAACTGCAAACATCCGGGCCCAACACCAGATGGCGATCTATGCAAAAGTGTGTAATCTGCAGCTCATATGCGTCGAACAGTGCTCTTTTTGACATGGTAACCCCCACTTTTTGCCCTAGTACTGATGCTTTTTGACTGAAAGTGCAATGGGTCCCTGCTAACTAGGCCCCCAGCACCAGTGTTCTTTCCAACAAAACAAGGTAAATGTCCAATTGTAACATATTTAGCAAAGACTTTAGCACCTCTGTAAGTCCTTAGTAAATGGTACCCTTAGTAACCAGCGCATGGATACTAAAGAGGGTCCCTATGGGCTGCAGCATTATGTCACTTAAAGGGACCCGCACAAAAACTGCATGTAGCCTGCCATCGCAGGATGCGGGAAATGGCGCAAACTGTTTTGAAAACAAGACATGGCACACTCCCTGTGTGCCATGCCACGGTACACTGCACATACTATATGTAAGTTGCCCCTACAGCCCGCGTTCGAGCCTTAAGGCAGGGTGCATTATGTTATATGTGAGGGCCCATCTGAATGAGCAGGTAGGCCTCTGTGATGCCTGGTTCCATTCCTAGATATTGCAAGTGATCAGGCAGCTATCTTAAGAACGTGTCCGGGGCACTGGTCATTATGAGTTACCTACCTACATGATGGCTGCACTGAAACCAATGGTGTTTGGTATCAAACACCTTGTCTTATTAACTCTGTACTGATGCGAGTACTAAATTTATTTTGCCATGCACCCAGGGTGCATCGTAGAGGTGCCCCCTGAAAATCTTCTAGTCCTTTAGTGTGTTGGCTGACTGGTATTCTTCAGCCTGCCACCACAGACGAGTTTCTGATCTCTTGAAGGTGAAAGCCCGCACTCTCAGAGGGCAGAAGGAATGCCTGCTCTGAAGGAAGGTGTTCACAAATGCTCTAGCAGGATGGTTAGTGAATTAGCATGTCAAGGCCAGCGGCTTCAATGTCTCTGCCACCTTAGATATGCAACAAAGGCTTCCACTCAGACCTGGGGGAATACCCCCGTCCTGAGACCCATTTGGCACCAGAGCAGGCAGGAAATAAGTTAGTCAAGAGACGGGTCACACTTTCAGACTAGGCAAACCCCTAAAGGGGGGCACCTGAAGTGGACAGACAAGAAAGGAAGAGTTTCACCATTTTTAAATAGTTGAAACTAGGGAACTCCCGGTCAGGTTTTGCCCACTGTTACACACAAAATAAAGGGGAAAGAGGTACCTCTCCTAAACCATCCTCCTAACCGCACATTCTTACACACACAAAAAAAAGAATAGAAGGAAAGAAAAACCTCACACACAAAACTGCAAAATTTGTTACAAGTGCCCTCACCCACTAGTAGTGGCATGTTTCATCACTGGGCTTGCTAACAACATCCCTGTGCAGACCAACACCTGGGGTGGAGCATAAGGGAGGAGGAGACAATACAAACATAAATGTCTAAGGGATCTTAATGTGTAGAAACTAAATTATATATGTTTAAAACTGGCTCAGGAATATCCCCAACAACTTTTATTCATGGATATCCCTGACAGGATTAAAAATACTGTACAGGACGGTGATGATAGGGAACGTTATTATTCTTGCACCCCTCCTATCTACAAAGTTGTCGACATGTTTTGGCCGTTATCTGTTGCCCATAAGTGTCAATCGGCCTTCATCAGTGGAAACTACAATGAATCATGAAGAACAAGTTACTTACCTTCGGTAACGCCTTATCTGATAGCGTCTCCATTTATCTGCAGATTCCTTACCTTAGAATTATCTCCAGACGTCAGCCTGGATTTAAAAAAAATTCATAAGCAGTACCCCTGCATGCCGGTAGGTGGCATCGTTCGGCTCCACGTGGCATTGTTGGCATCATCAGTGTCAGCATAGACGTGCGCTGTGCCTATGTAGGCGTGTAGGAAAGTGCCCAGTTTTGCATGGTTACCCCCTAACTTTTTGGCAGATACCCGATGCCAACTTTTTATTTTCACCTGCCTGCCTGTTCCTTTTGCCGCTGCTGCCCCTGCGGCCCCTCCACCAAGGAATTCCCCCGCTCCCGCCACCCAGCCTCTCCTCCCTCCCACCTCCCCGACTTAATGGCGGCCGCTGCATGGTCGCGCAGCGGACGAGCGCAGCGGACGAGCGCAGCGGACGAGCGCAGCAGGCACGCCGCCGGCGCGCCGAAAGGCAATCCAGTCTGCGCCCATCCACGGCTAGCACCAGAAACCCTGGACCGCCAACAACCCATCGCTACGACACCACCACCCTCCTCTCACTCAACCCTGGAAGACTTAGAGAATGCCAACAGGCCTCGCCGAACACGACCCACGGCCAGTTCTCCTGCCTCGACTGCCGCCAGACCCTCACAGCCACCCCGGCCTCCAACACCGTCGACGCCAGCACCGGCGACACCCTAAAATGCATCCTCCTCAATGTACGCTCCGTACACAAACACGCCATGGAAATCTGGAACCTACTCTACTCTCTATCACCCGACATCGCCTTCTTCACAGAGACCTGGACAAACGCATCCTCCGCCCCCGACATCAGCACCGCCATCCCAAACGGATACAAGATCCAGAGGAAAGACCGCCCCAACCACCCAGGCGGGGGCCTCGCCATCGCCCACAAGAGCACCCTCCACCTCACCACCTGCAGGGAAACCTTTCCCTCCGTGGAACACCTGCACTTCCAGATCCAGTCCACCCCTAAAGCCACACTGCGAGGCACCCTCGTCTACAGACCCCCCGGCCCCCGAACACCCTTCGCCACCACCATCACCCCCCACGCCATCACCTCAACAAACTACATACTCATTGGAGAGCTGAACTTCCACCTCGACAACCCCAGCGACCCCAACTCCACTATCCTTCGTGACAACCTTGCCAGCATCGGACTTAAACAACTCGTCAACACACTGACCCACAGAGGAGGATACACCCTCGACCCCATCTTCGCGGCTGGAAACAGCATCCAATTCAGCCACACAACGCAGCTGCCATGGACCGACCACCACTGCGTACACTTCGCCATCAACAAACCCAAGGCACCCAAACCAGCCCCACACCCACCATGAAGGAACTGGAGCAAGGTTACCGACGAGCAACTTAACTCCACCCTCACCCGAGACAACCACACCTGGGCACCCGACGCAAACGACGCTGCCAGCGAACGCCACACCTGGATCTCTGACTGCGCAGACGAGTCTGCCCCGCTACGCAACCCCGACAGACAATGCCCCTGGAAAGCCGCCTGGCTCACCACCGCTCTTCAAGAAGCTAGATGCACCTGCAGAAGCCTGGAGAAGAACTGGAGAAACACCAAGACAACCAAAAACCACACCTTCTACAAGGACGCCATGACAGACTACCACAACCAGATCAGAGCCACCAAGTGGAACTACATCCACAACAAAATCCTGGCCAACTCCACCAACTCCAAGGAACATTTCAGTGTCATTCAATAATTCACCAACCCACTCAGCGAAGCCACAGACATCACCCCATCCCAAGACCTCTGTGACAAGCTTGGAACCTATTTCCACTTCAAGATCAAAAACCTCTATGACAACTTCATCGACCATCCACCAGGCGCCACAGACGGCCCCCCAGAAACACCAGCCAGCCCAATGTCTCCAAATGGACACCGATCACGGCCGAAGACACTGCATCGACCATGAAAAGCATCCACTCGGGGGCCCCCATCGACCCCTGCCTCCCTCACATCTACTACAGAGCCGCGGCTGCCATCGCACCCAAACTACAACGTACCATCAACACCACCTTCAAAACAGGCACCTTCCGAGACGACTGGAAGCGCGCAGAAGTCAGACCTCTGCTCAAGAAGCCCACAGCTGACCCCACCGACCTCAAGAT
This sequence comes from Triturus cristatus, assembly GCF_964204655.1. Lineage (NCBI taxonomy): Eukaryota > Metazoa > Chordata > Amphibia > Caudata > Salamandridae > Triturus > Triturus cristatus. The sequence continues at coordinate 724,805,888 of NC_140592.1, read as the reverse complement.
CTATCGGCCCATCTCGCTCCTCCCCTTCAAGTTGCAGAGAAAACAGTCAACAGGAAACTGACACGATTCACTGAAGAGAACGGCATCCTCGACCCGTCCAAATCCGGATTCCGAAGCAACCACAGCACAGAGACATACTCGCCGCCACAGATGACATCCGCACCCTCCTGGACCAAGGCCACTCCACAGCCCTCATCCTACTCGACCTATCAGCGGCCTTTGACACCGTCTCCCACCGCACAATAGTCGCCAAACTATACAATACAGGCATACAAGGAACAGCCCTGGACTGGATCCGATCATTCCTCACAGGAAGAAGCCAAAGGATCAGACTCCCACCCTTCCTCTCCAACCCCATGAAATTCACCTGCGGAGTCCCACAGGGTTTATCCCTGAGCCCCACCCTCGTCAACATCTACATGGCCCCCCTCGCAGCCATCGTCCGACAACACGGCCTCAACATCGTATCCTACGCTGACGACACCCAGCTCATCCTCTCCCTCACCAAAGACCCCACCACTGCCAAACTCAACTTCCAGAAAGGAATGCAAGACGTCGCAGTCTGAATGACCAACAGCTGCCTGAAGCTCAACGCCAAGAAGACAGAAGTCCTCGTCCTCGGTACCACCCCTTCTGTATGGGACAGCACCTGGTGGCCGGCCGCCATTGGAAGCCCACCTACCCCCTCGGACCACGCCAAGAACCTCCACATCCTACTCGACTCATCACTCACCATGAACCGACAGGTCAACGCCGTCACCTCCAGCTGCTTCAACACCGTCCGCATCCTCCGCAAGACCTTCAAGTGGATTCCCCCTGAGTCAAGGAAGACAGTCACCCACGCACTCATCACCAGCAGACTGGACTATGGAAACGCACTCTACGCCGGCATCAACAAGTCCCTACTCCGCAAACTCCAGACAATACAGAACACCGCCGCCAGACTCGTCCTCGGCATCCCCCGACACAAACACATCAGTCAGCACCTACGAAGTCTCCACTGGCTATACACGCTGTCTATCCGCTCGAGGGACAACTCTGGTATAGTCTTTTAAATTAATGCAAGTGTATTGCTGTACCGTAAAATCGGAAAAACATCGCTTTGATTTGAATGTTTTTAAAATCACTGAGAAATAAAACTGCTTTTAGCCCACTTACCCGCACATAAAATGTCCTCATTTCACCCGCTGCTTAGCGGGAATCGGGGCCACTGTTCAGCTCTGAGCGCCATCTTGAGTGGGGGGATTCAAGTTTGATCGCCACCTAACAGCCTAACTGTGACTGCGCTCTCGTGTCTGGCTGACTGCACTTGCCTGCCTATTTAGGACAGGCAATGCAAGCGCGCAGCGAACCAGACTCTGATTGACCTGCCATCACGCTGTCTATCCGCTCAAGGGACAACTCTGGTATAGTCTTTTAAATTAATGCAAGTGTATTGCTGTACCGTAAAATCGGAAAAACATCGCTTTGATTTGAATGTTTTTAAAATCACTGAGAAATAAAACTGCTTTTAGCCCACTTACCTGCACATAAAATTTCCTCATTTCACCCGCTGCTTAGCGGGAATCAGGGTCACTGTTCAGCTCTGAGCGCCATCTTGAGAGGGGGGATTGAAGTTTGATCGCCACCTAACTGCCTAACTGTGACTGCGCTCTAGTGTCTGGCTGACTGCAATTGCCTGCCTATTTAGGACAGGCAATGCAAGCGCGCAGCGGGCACGCCGATGGTGCGCCGGAGGCACGCCAGAGGCAAGCCCGTCTGCGCCCGTCCGCGCCTCGGACGCGCTCAGCCACGCTGCCCGTCCCCATGGAGAACAAGACCGAATATATATTCAAGGGAAGAGCTGCATAATATAGGTAAGGGGGAGGGAAAGGAACATCATCTTTCTCCACCAACCATGGATAAAAAGCCCCTAAACTGTGGACTGATCAATAGTAGATCCCTGATAAAACATCATCTAGAAGTGTCTCTTATGATAGAGGACATGGATCTTGATGTCCTATTTTTGACTGAGACTTGGACTAGCATTAACACTTCTGTAGAAATGGGGTTTGCTTGCCCTGTAGGCTATAAAATCTTGCACAAACCAAGGGCCGCTGGAAGAGGAGGAGGAGTGGGAATGATCTTCAAGTAAAAATGGAACTTTGCTCCGTTGAAGGTAGACGAGGTCACAGGGATTGAGCTCATGGGCTTCTCGCTGCAAAATGTCAAAGGCAGGTTACTTACAGGATTGGAATGCTATAGACCGACAGGTCAGGATACCCAATATCAGTTACTCCTGGATACCATTTCCAATTTGATTGTAACCCACGCCAGAATGATTTTATTGGGGGACTTTATTCTTTGGGATAATGGAAATTTAGGTAACCATCTGAGAGATCTAAGAGATACTTGTACCAATTTTAACCTACACCAGTTGGTGCTGCAACCAACCCATCAAGGAGGGCATGTTTTAGATCTCCTGTTTGCTAACCAGACCGAGACTGAAGTGATAAAAATACTGCCACAAAGTTGGACAGATCATCATCTAATCCTCTTCAGTATCAAGCTATTCAGAACAGAAAACGATAAAAAATGCCCGACTACATTCCGAACGGGTAGAGAGTGGGCCAAACTAGGAAAAAATAAGACCCAGCCGATTTTTTCTAAAGCTAATTTCTTTGATCCTTCTATCTCCGTAGAGGAAAACTACCATAAATACTGTAATCACATAACGGAGACTTTGGACCTGCTAGTCCCAGTCTTAAAAACAGGAAGAAAGCATCTGCCCCGTGGTACAATGAGGAACTGAAGCGATTGCGAGTGCTATGCAAAAAAGCAGAAAGGAAATGGAGAAAGAACTATCTAGAGCAGGACAAAAAAGAATTTAAATCAGCATTGATTAAATACAAAGAGTTTATTTCTAAGTCAAAAGCTGACTTCTATGCCAATTCCATTGTACAAGCTTCTAATGGCACAAAAGCTCTTTTCTGCCTTGTTAGAGATCTCTCTAATTCAACCTGCCTAAGTAATAAGGTGACTGCTTCGCAGAAACTCTGCGAAGAGATTGCCTCTCACTTTAAAGAAAAATCACCAAAATTGTAGGGGACTTCCATACCAACAACCCGAGTGAGCTGGATATTCATCCCTGGAAGTTGGATGAGGAACCTCGGGTGAATACCTCCTTGGAAAATTTTCAAGCTCTCACGGAAGACTCTTTTAATAATCTGGCCCTCAGTGTGTCCTCGGGTTCTCCATCTGACCCCCTCCCACATAAAATCTGGAAAGCTTTCGGCCAGGAAACGCTCCCTTGGCTGAGACAGATCTGGAGCCAATCCCTGGAAGAGGGAGTAGCGCCGGAGGTGTGGAAGCAGGCAGTTGTGACTCCCCTGCTAAAAAAAACCTCATTGGACCCTACTATTCCAGCAAACTTCAGACCTATCCCCCTCCTGCCATATCCAATTAAAATTCTGGAAAAAGCAGTTAGTAAAATCCTATCGTGTTACCTCGAGGATAACCTCCTGCTGGATAGGGACCAATTTGGGTTTCGCCCTGGCCATGGCACCAAGACGGCTCTGGCAACCGTTAGGGACAACTTACGAATGCGAGCCGACAAGGGGAATGCCACCGTCCTAGTGTTACTAGATATGTTGGCCGCATTTGATACGGTGAGCCATACAGTACTGGTGGGAAGACTGGCGAAGATAGGGGTGAAGGGACAGGCTTGACAATGGCTGCAGTCCTATTTATCAGAAAGACAACAGGTGGTGACCATGACACCGTTCTCCTCCAGTAAGTCTCCAGTACATCACGGGGTACCGCAGGGCTCTGCGATCAGCCCAATTCTCTTTAATATTTATCTGCGGCCTCTGTTCCCCATTATTAAATCCTTCGGTATTGACTTGGTCAACTATGCTGACGACACTCAACTGGTGTTTTCCTTGGAAGGGAAACAAGCGGTGTCCATGGATACGTTCCAGGAGTGTATGCGTCAGACTGCTGGATGGCTTAAGAAAAATTCCCTACAATTTAATGGGGGAAAAACGGAGGTGCAATATCGATCTGCTGCTAGAACTCCTCGGCATTTACTACTGGAATTTAAACTAACTCCTGAGGAAGAGACTCTGGTTCCAGTCGACTCAGTACGCAACTTGGGGGTCCTGATAGATAACCTCCAGATGGAGTCACAGGCCAATACAACTACTGGCGTGTGTTTCTCCTTGATGCGTATGCTACGGCAGATTCTTCCTTTACTCCCAAAGGCTCTGCGCCCCCTCGTTGTAAGGAACACGGTGCTGAGTAGACTGGACTACTGTAACTCTCTATATCTGGGAGCCCCCCAATACATTTTCCAGGGATTACAGAGTCCAATCTATGGCAGCAAAGCTGGCGCTAAATTGGCAACGTAGGTCTTCTACTACTCTGGCCTTGAGAGATCTCCACTGGTTTCCTATTAGAGAAAGGGTCTGCTTCAAATCACTTTGTATCGTATATAAAGCAGTACACGATTTGGGACCAATCCCATTGCAGGAAAAGTTTACCTGGTACAACCCCAAGAGGCAGCTCCGCTCCTCCAGCGCAAATTTGATGACAACCACCAGCTTCAAGTGCTCGAGGATGGGGGGTAGAGCCCTCAGTGTGGTCACTGCACGTCGATGGAATGAGTTGCCCTAGAGTATTAAACAAGCTAACTCTCTGACTGAGTTCAGAAAGAGCTTGAAACCCTGCCTATTTCCTAAGAACTGATCTTAGTCTTCCTTGTGTCACTCTGGTCTGCTCTCATGTTGGTCATATCTAAGTCTAAGCACCAGGATACCCGTAGGGTGGCAGTCTGCGCTCTATAAGAATCAATTACATTACATTACTGGCTCCCCGTGGAGAAAAGAGTCACTTTCAAAATCTTCACTCACGCCTACAAATGCCTACACAACAACGGTCCCAAATACCTCAACGACAGAATCAACTTCCACGTACCCAAAAGAAACCTCCGATCTTCCAACCTCGCACTGGCCGAAACCCTGCGCATCCACAGAGCCAGAGCAGGCGGAAGATCCTTCTCTCACATTGCAGACAAGACCTGGAACGAACTACCGGCACACATCAGACACGCCCCCTCCCTGAACACCTTCAGGAAGACCCTCAAGACCTGGCTCTTTGGCTAAACAGATCTGCAGACCTCCCCCCTCAGTGCCTTGAGACACTCACAGGTGAGTAGCGTGCTTACAATTCCCTGATTGATTGATTGATTGATTGAACTTGACTGAGTGTTTGCTGGGATCCTCCTAACCAGGCCCCAGCACCTGTGTTCCTTCCCTAAACTGTACCTTTGTACCCACAAATGGCACATCCCTGGCCACAGGTAAGCCCCTTATAAAAGGTATCATGGGTACCAAGGGCACTGTGACCAGGGAAGACCTTTAAGGGCTGCAGCACCTATTGTGCCACCCTTAGAGACCCTGCACCATAACACCCACACACTGCCATTGCATGCTGCGTGTTTTGGTGCAGAGAAAAGTGAAGAGTCAACATGGCATGCATCCCTGTGTGCCATGCCTGCAACCCACTGCCTGTGGCCTAGTTAAGTCACCGCCTTGACCACAGGTGAGGGTACAGGTGCATGAACACTGTACCCCTACAGGGTCCAAATCCATTCTTAGACATTGCAAGTGCAGTAAAGCCTTAAAGAGTATATGGTCTGGGAGCAGGTTCTTACGACCTCCACACTTCCATAATGGCTTTATTGAGACCTGGGAAGTTTTGTAGCAAACTTCTCAGCACATTAAACCCACACCGATGCCAGTGTGCGATTTAATGTAAAATGCACTCAGAGGGCATCGCATCTTAGAGAAGCCTGCTGAAAAACAGTCAGCCCTGGCGTGGTTCCTGAATGGCTACCCACCATTTGCAACCACCAGACAGGTTTCTAGACCCCTGGGTAGAGGGCCTGCGCTCTCTGGGTCCAGAAACAAAGCCCATCCTGGGCAGAGGTATCATGCCTCCTACCCCAGGAAGGGCTGGGTCCACGACGTGAAGCTTCAAAGGCCTGCCGCCTTTGTTAGCTGACCCTGCCTTTTGCTGCCCCCAGCAACCGACTCCCACCAGTTCTGACCCCCACTTTGGGCGAGAGAATCGTCGGGAAAACCAAGTAAGGAAGAGAGGTGTGCCCACCTTTGCCAATGCCACCCCTCAGGTGGGGGAGGCGAAGGGAAACACACATCTCAGTCCCCTCCAACTTGAGGATGAAGGGACCCAGCCAATCAGAGAGAGGCTCATGCCCCCCTCCGACTGGAGGGTGGCATAATAGGGGGTGTACTCAACCCAAGGAAGGGACCTATTTGTCCCAACCTGCACACCCCTGTAACACCTCTAACATTAGTATTAGACAAAACACAACCTTTGCTGTAAAACAGATACACATCTCTGCCTCTCTCTTCCTCAGTCCTAATGTCTTCCAAATGCCTCTTAGCCTTATGCCTTCTCTGTCTTTAAAAGTTCTGTTAGACATTGTCAGAACCCCTTTTAGAGGACCAAGGGGCTAGCAGGGATTACTGGGCCCAACCATGAGGGTTGAGGCATCTTACTCCTGATGTCCTGAGGCCTGACCTACTATGGACCCTGAACAACTGGCCAAGTACCCCTTCAGCACTTAACTCTCAAGAATAGCATGGTCGCAGGAGTCCAAGGTTTCTTTTATTGGTTTGGGGGGGGGGGGGGAAGGGGGGTAGATACAGGGAGCGAACACGACTCCAAATACCTACAGCAGCAGTAATAAATGATGGTACAGTCAAATACTCACTTTTATGAAAAAATGAAAGTATTTTCATGTTACCGCTATCAACACAAAGGTAACTACGACATTCACACACAACTACACCGGCCCCCTAAGGTCAAGGCTCTATTGCTTGGTAGACAGGCCAGGTGTCTCACTCCTTCCTGGCTCTAGCGATTGTGGTAATTCCCCAGTCATTTTGGCCAACATCTAGGGTAATCCTCACTAGTAGACCGGATCCTTAGAATCCACTCCGAATCTATTGTAAAGTCAAAAGCATTCCTTTGCCAAAGAGCTATATAGCAAGCAAGTTCACCCGGAGCCGACTTGGCTCAAATTCAGTCTTAAGCATCTGGAGTTCCTGAGCGCACCCCCTTAGCAGGCACTGGTGCAGCAGCACCTGGTTCAGGTGAGTTCACTGCACGCGGCCCACGCGGACTGCACTTAAACATCCCCGAGGTCCTCACACACGATCGTGCACCTTCAGCGAGCAGAGGGTCCTCGGGCTCCTCCTTACAGTTTAAGTCTTTGGTCCATCCCAGGGTGTTTAGGGTGGGGTGGGTGACGTAAAATTCCTAATGTGGATAACTCATCCCAATGCAGGTGCATAGGAGTTCCCACGTCGTTCCAAATCAGGTCACACTCTTTACTAATCCCAGTGACCTCCTCTTGCATACGGGGTCACCATATCTCCACTGTACCGGAAACTCATCCATTGGCACAGCAGATGCCTGCACAGCCCTCCCGATATACAGGGTCACCGATCCCTCACTGTGCACGGGCTCTGACTTGATTGACATGACGCTGGTTACAACTCACTTTCCAGCTCCTGACATACTGGGTTGCTGACACCTCACTGCACAAGGGCTCCAGGCCGACTGGCACATCAATTTACATAGCTCACTTTATAAAGGCCCTCTCCTGCATTAAGGGGATCGCCGATATTGTCCTGCACACCGGGCAACGACCTGACTAGTGCAGCAACCACTTCCTCACACTTCGCTCAGGAAATCACTAGACAGGATTTCGCACTGTATCTCGTTCCCTCCAATGCTCTCCTTTTCTTCACAGAGCACAGTGATCTTAGAAAGAACGCAGACACTGGTGCTCCAGGCTGCAGGGCAGGTGGTCTTGGATACATTGGGTGATGTCCCCTCACCCAACAGGGAAACTAGTAGGCTGTGGCCCCCAGTCCTGATCACAGGCAGAAGTCGTGCAGAACATCTCCTTCCACAGCCCGACTGGCTTCACAACAGTTGACAATTTTTGAGGCCTCAAGCTCCCCTTCTTATAGTCTATTTTCCAGACATCAAATGTGATTTATGGTCTGAGTCTCTGAAGTTTATTTTGGGGCTCAGTTTCTTTTGAAGTGACTTCTCTCTTCCCCTTGAAAGCAGTCTATCACTGCAGGAGTGGCTCCAAAGCTGAAAGCCCACAACACAAGACATGGGAGTGACTAGAGATCACACCTGGATGTCTGCCACTGTGATATGTGTATCAAAAGGTTAGCTCACGGCCTCAGGCCTACTCTTTGTGATTCCCTGATAAGCCCCTTCTCCATCCTGAGATGTGCCCAGGCCCCTTCCTAGTGACCTCTCTCTGAATAAAAAGAGCATCCTTTGAAGCGTACAGGGAAAACCTGGCTCTCCTTTCTCCAATGTGTCCCACACAGCTTGCAGTAATGCAGAAATACACAAATCTGTCTTTGGGTAGGGATTCCTCTACCTTATGTTTAACCATGAAGCTCTGGGTTTCTCAAAATGGAACCCACAGTCTGCCATACATTGCACCATTCACAGGCACAAATACTCTCAAACATGTGTATTTACACTACATGCACTGCATAGCACTGCACCCTTCATAAACTATGCCATTCAACGGCACACATACAACCAGCACATGCATTTAACATACACGCACTGCACTACATCCTTCATGAACTGTATTACTTACAGGTACACATACACCCAGCACATGCATTCACCATGCACACACTACATGGTACTGCATTATCCTTCCATTGTACCCTTCCCAGGCACACATACACCCAGCGCATGTACAAGACTGATGCGGTGCACAGCACTTCACAACAACCCAATGTAGGCCAAAGGTGAGTAAAGCACACAGCAGTGGAAATTGAAAAGAGTGAGCCTGTGGGCCTCACTCGTGATACAGCTTAAAAAGGGTCTGTTCACTCCTACTGATCACCACAGTGTGCTGCCACCAATGTGCTTGTGCTGCTTAACTCCTAGTGAAGGCGGCAGCCTTTCACCACTATGAGGGTAGCGCTTTGAGTACCCCTCCTGGTTCAACTAGAATGCAATCCGTGAGACAGGCCTGTGTCATGGCGCACATGCATGATCTGTGTTTGCCTATGACAACAAAAATCAGCATTAGGGATCCCGACAACAGAACAGTTGGGGCAATCAGGGCAGGAATGCAGGTCCATTACCAAGCAGATGACTTTTCAGACCCATCACATATATTGCAGCTTAACATTCTTCAGGCAGATAACTCCCGTTTATGTACGATGCTACCAGTATGCAATTCACTGTCTTGTCAGAAGTATGAAGAGCAATATAAATGCAAAAACAATACAAAAGTCCATGACTGGGACAGGAGAGGTGCAGGCACCTTAAGGTAACCTAACCACAGATGGATCTTGGTTTGGTCTCCAACTATTACCTCTCCCTTCACAGTTTCCAGACCATTCACTCACAACACGTGCACGCTGGCAGGTAATCTGACCATGATAATCTCTTGTACATGAAGGATGAAGATGAATCAGGGCTTCTCCTACCCAACCCTTCATTTGAAACCTGAATAGTGTGATATGTCACAGACCTCTGTAGTTTTCCACACTTGGTGTTAGACAACAGCTTCTCTCGTTCCTCCGATGTTCTGCAGGCCTTGTAAGCATCCAGGAGACTGGAGAAAGCAAGAAACCAGCAGTACACAGTGTATCATTATTTTGCACAAAGCATTAGTTTGATTAAAAACAGGGAACATTAGATTAATTTTAATGTGAGATTTTCTTATTATCAGAGTTACAATATTTTACAGCTTTTCTGTTTCCGTTAAGATAAGGCTAGTGATGGATGGTGAAGAAGCGGAAAGAGGCTTCCAAATGATTTTCTTCATGCAAAACATTCTAATTGACAAACAAAAGCAAATATGTGTAAATGGTTTCAGAATCACTAGACAAACGATAAATGACTTAAAACATTTTTAATACCAGGTATTTCGCTTGCAAGCATTTTCTAGGACGCAAATATCGAGATCAAAATGAATGGAAAATCAGAAAATACTCAAAACAGATGGCACCATGGAGGATTCAATGGCACTCACTCCTTCAGATAGGCCAAAGGAATTACTGAGCATTACATGAATTCTATCAACAAACATGGCTAAATTGAGAGAATGCTTTTTTTCCTTTTCAGTAGCAAATGTTAGTCTCAAGAAAGCATTGAGGGGGCTGTCTCACCGAAAGGAAATCTCTAGGAGTGCCTTTTGGCTAGTGCACTATTCCCACGTTAAACTCAAATAGTGCCTTTTTGCAGCCTCTGCTTGTTGCATTAAGTAGAGATAATACAAAGTCCTAATAGAGGCTCATCATCAATTACATCAGGGCCATAATGTGGTTATACTAGACACATACAACAGATACCTCAGTTATTATGTATTCAATCATACTGTTTAATTATTATTATTGGCATTTTTTTATTCATTCCTGGGTTTCAAGCTTATGGAACGGTGTAAATGTGTCAGCACCATGAAGCCTTTTTAGTTATGGATGCGCTGAACAAGTTACTAACCTTCGGTAACGATGTATCTGTAAGAAACATTAGTTAGTTAGATTCCTCACCTTAGAATATCCCCAGGCGTCAGACTGGATCCGGAAGATTTTTCGTCAGCAATACCCCTTGCGCGTCGCTAGGCGTCGTCTGCGGCTCCGCGTCCGTCGTCGGCGTCGTGCGCCGGGATGACGTCGTCGGAGTACTTAGACGCCGCCCTCGCGCGCTGACGTCAGTTCTTGTACATAGCCTTCCGCGCCAGGAACGCAGAGCCATGCAAAGACCGACACTGGTGCCAAAAATAAAATCTAGGGGCCTGAAAGGACAACCTTAACCCTAGATGTCAGTTCGCAGAACGGGGAGGATGGGAGGGTCGGTGAGGAATCTAACTAACTAATGTTTCTTACAGATACATCGTTACCGAAGGTTAGTAACTTGTTCATCTGAAAGAAACACGTTAGTTAGATTCCTCACCTTAGAATAGATACCCAAGCAATACCATCCCCGGTGGTGGGTCTGCGAACCAAGATCACACCAGAAAGTCCTGGAGGACAGAACGGCCAAAGAAGCCATCCCTCCGGACTTGGCTGTCAAGGCAATAATGCCTGGCAAACGTGTGTAGCGAAGCCCACGTCGCCGCCTGACAGATGTCCTGCAAAGGGACTCCCCGTCCCAAGGCAGTAGTAGCCGCCGTGGCCCGAGTAGAATGGGCGCGCAGCCCAACAGGAGGGTCCTTTTTAGCCAAGGAATAGCAGATTTTTATACACAAAACGACCCACCGAGAGATGGTTCGTTTGTGCACAGCTTTCCCCTTCTTAGCGCCCACGTACCCAACAAAAAGCTGGTCGTCCACCCGGAACTGTTTCGTGCGGTCCAGATAAAAGGAGAGCGCACGTTTTGGGTCCAGACGGTGGAGCCTCTCTTCCTCTTTGGAAGGATGCGGAGGCGGAAAGAAGGTGGGCAAGGTGACAGACTGCCCAAGGTGAAATGGAGTCACCACTTTAGGAAGAAAGGAGGGACGAGGCCGAAGGACAACCTTGTCCGGATGAACAGATAGAAAAGGAGGCTTTGAAGATAAAGCCTGGAGCTCACTCACCCGTCTAGCCGAGGTGATGGCTACCAGAAAAGCAGTCTTTAGAGTTAGAAGACGAAGAGGGCAATTGTGAAGAGGCTCGAAGGGAGCGCACATCAGGAATGTCAAAACCAGATTCAAGTCCCACTGAGGCATTACAAAAGGGACAGGAGGGAACGTGTGTGTAATGCCTTTGAGAAAGCGTGTAACCACAGGGGACTTGAAAAGAGAAGGCTGATCAGGAAGCCGCAAGAAGGCGGAGATGGCAGCAAGATAACCTTTCAGGGTGCCCAGGGCAGAGCCCTGCCGGGCCAGAGAAAGAAGGAAGAGGAGAACCTCAGAAAGAGGGGCGGAAAGGGGATCCACAGCCTTTGCTGTGCACCATGCCACAAATTTGTTCCACCGGCAGGCGTATACCGACTTTGTGGAGGGACGCCTGGCTGCCAGAATGATATCACAGACTTCAGGAGGCAAGTCAAATGGCATCAACTGCCGCCGCTCAATCTCCACGCATGGAGGTGGAGGCTGGACAGGTTCGGGTGGAGGACCGTCCCCTGCTGCTGCGACAGAAGATCCTCCCGAAGGGGCAGACGTATCGGGGGATCGGTCAACAGACTGAGTAGCTCGGGATACCAGTATCTTCGTGCCCAATCCGGAGCCACCAAGATGACTTGGGCCCGGTCGCGCCTGATCTTCTTCAGCACTCTGGGCAGAAGTGGTAAAGGCGGAAAGGCGTACAACAGACCGCAACTCCACTCGTGACGAAAAGCGTCGCCGAGCGAGTGCCGCCATGGAAATTCCAACGCGCAGAACTGCTGACATTGCGCGTTCTCTTCGGTGGCGAATAGATCTAACCAAGGCTCTCCCCACTGCTGAAAGAGGCCTTGCACCACTTCGGAGTTCAGACGCCAGTCGTGATCCATCATGCACCGGCGGCTGAGTTCGTCTGCTCTGGCGTTCAGAGAGCCCGCCAGATGTTGAACCACCAGGGTGATGCCCTGGTGTTCCAGCCATGTCCAGAGGCGCAGAGCCTCCTGACAAAGGGTCCACGACCCCACCCCGCCCTGTTTGTTGCAGTACCACATGGCGGTGGTGTTGTCCGTGAACACCTGCACGACACTTCCCCTGACAGAGGGAAGGAAGGCTTTCAGTGCAAGCCGGATCGCTCTCAACTCCAACAGGTTGATGTGGAGACGAGACTCCGCCGGAGACCAGAGGCCTCTGATCTCCGCCTCTCCCATATGGCCACCCCATCCCAGGAGGGACGCATCCGTCACTACGACATGCTCCGGTTGGGGAAGGGAGAGGCTCTTGCCCTTGACCCACTCGCGGTCCGTGAGCCACCACTGCAACTGCTGTGCAGTACCCTCCGAGATCAAGACATGGTCGGACAGGTTGCCGTGATGCTGGGCCCACTGAAACTTCAGGTCCCACTGCAGAGCCCGCATGCGCCGCCTGGCGTGATGCACTAGTAGGATGCAGGAGGCCATCAGCCCCAGAAGCCGCAACACTAGCCTGACCGAAACCCGGGATAGAGGCCGAAAGATGGGAATCAGGGCCTGTATATCCCGGACCCGCTGTTCCGGTGGATGGACCCGGAACTGCGCCGAATCGAGAACCGCTCCGATGAAGAGGAGCTTCTGAGAGGGACTCAAGTGTGACTTCGGCACGTTGATGGAAAACCCCAGCAAATGCAGGAGATCCGCCGTAGTCTGGAGGTGGGAGACGACTGCCTGGGGCGAGCCCGCCTTCAACAACCAGTCGTCGAGATAGGGGAAGACTGGGACCCCTGATCTGCGCAGATGAGCTGCGACCACCGCCATCACTTTCGTGAACACCCGAGGGGCACTGGTGAGGCCGAAGGGGAGCACGGTAAACTGAAAGTGCTCTTGGCCCACCGTGAACCGCAGGTAACGCCGGTGGGCCGGCAGGACGGGGATATGGAAATATGCGTCCTGCAAGTCCAACGCTACCATCCAGTCTCCAGGGTCTAGGGCAGCTAAAACCTGAGCCAACGTTAGCATCTTGAACCTTTCCTTTCGGAGGAAGGCATTGACGTTCCGGAGGTCCAAGATAGGGCGCAGGCCCCCCTTGCCCTTCTTGGGAACCAGAAAGTAGTGGGAATAACAACCACGACCTACTTCTGGACTCGGAACGCGCTCGACGGCCCCCTTGGCCAAGAGAGCCGAAACTTCCTCGCGGAGAAGATCCAAATGATCCCCCGAGATACGGTGGTGCTGCGGTGGCATGGCTGGAGGGGTCGTCTCGAAGGGGAGGGAGTAGCCCCTTCGGACGATTTGCAGCACCCACCTGTCCGATGTTATGGACCGCCAGTGGAGCAGGTGATGGCGAACTCTGCCGCCCACTGGCGTGGTATGGGCCTGAAAGCTCGGACTAGGAAGGCTTTGAGGCGGATGCTGCCGGGGTGGATGTGGGCTGACCACGTCGGCCTCCATTTCCGCCACGGCGGAAGCCACGTCCGCGACCGCGCGCAGGTTGGTTCTGCGGCTGGTGGCTTTGCGGACGTGAGGAGGCGCCCCTTCCTTGGCCACGAAAGGGGCGAAAAGCGGAGGTGTGCGCCCGCGGAGCCGAGAGGCCCAAGGACTTGGCCGTAGCCCGGGAGTCCTTAAAGCGGTTCAGCGCACTGTCCGCCTTCTCACCAAACAGGCGAGTGCCATCAAAGGGCATGTCCATGAGGGTGTTCTGGACATCCCCGGAAAATGACGTGGACCGCATCCAGGCGTGGCGGCGGAGCGCCACCGTGGTGGAAATCGCCCGACCTAGCGAGTCCGTGGTGTCAAGCCCACATCTTATGGCGTGCCGTGCTGCATCCCTCCCATCGGCCAAAGCCTGGGTAAGACGCGTCCGGACCTCCTCCGGACACAGGGGCAGCACGTCCTCCACCGTATCCCACAGGGAATGGGAATAACGGTCCAAGAGACAGGCGGTATTTAAGGACCGCAGGCCCAAACTAAGGGACGAGAACAGTTTCTTGCCAAACTGCTCGAGTCTCTTGGAATCCCGGTCCGGCGGAGCGGTCGGGAAGGAGGATTGGGAAGTAGAGGCCTGGATAACCAGACTCTCGGGGGTGGGGTGTTGGGACAGGAAACTGGGGTCGCCCGGAGCAGGGCGGTGGCGCCTGGCAACGTTCCTATCCACAGGAGGAACTGTGGAGGGCTTGGACCAGGTGCCCTGCAGAACGTCAGTGAGGGCCTCGTTGAACGGCAGCAGAGGCTCAGTGGAGCTTGCTGAGGTTTGAAGCACCTCAGTGAGGATGTTGGTCCTCACAGCCACGGCAGGCAACTCGAGCCCAAGGGCCTCAGCCGCCTTGCGCAGCACCACAGAAAATGCTGCACCCTCCTCCGAAGCCACGGTCGGAGGAGAAGTGAATCCAGCGTCTGGCGAGGTGTCCAGCCCGCTGGCCTCCCCCAGTTCATCTGCCCAGTCCTGAGAAAGCTGTGACTGAACAGCCAGAGGGTCCTCGAACCCCTCCCAGTCGCCCCCTTCTTCCGATTCCTGATAAACAGGAGGAATGATCGGAACCGGACTGTAGAGATGGTAGGTCTCAAGCGGCGTCGGATGCGGCGTCGGGTCCGGATGAGGGCTAAACCGGGGCGTCGGCGTCACAGGCGTCGGCGTCGGTGGCGCCGGTGACGGCGTCGGTGGTTCAGGCGTCGGCGCCGGTGGAGGAGTGACAAGGTCAACCGGCGTCGACTGGGGCCCAGGCAAGGGCCCCGCGGGGACCTGCGGCGTCGAGACCGGAGTCGTCGACGGCGCCGGGGCCGGAGCCGCCGGCACGCGAGGTCGCCCAGTCGAGTCCGCGGGGCCCGAAGGCGCGCCAGCGGGCGTCGACGGCGGGGCCAGGCTCCTCATGGCCGAGAGGAAGGCACTGATCTCCGCCGGCGCCGCGTCAGCCCCAGGGACCGGAAGGTATGGGGGCGGACGCGGCGCCTGCGGCTCCGCCGGAGCCGCGGGGGTGGAACCACTTGGACCCTCGGCCGAGTCGCGCGACCGGCGAGGGGAGTCCGAAGAGCGATGTCGCCGCTTGGACTTCTTAGAGTGTTTGGACTTACCCGACGACTTGGAGCCCGACGATCGATGGTGGCGTCGGCTAGGGCTCCGCGAGCGATCCTTGGACCTCCTCCTGGACCGGGATCGCGCACGACGCGGAGCCGAGTGGCGAAGCTCGAGAAGCTTGCGGGACCGCTCCCGCCTAGCCTTCGAAGTCAGGGCCTGACAGTCGTTGCACGACTCCGCGTCGTGGTCGAGGCCTAAGCAGTAGAGGCACCGGCGGTGGTGATCGGTCACCGACATCAGTCGATGACAATCTTCGCAAGCCTTGAACCCAGGCATCCTACCGGCACCAGATGTCGACAGACAAGGATCAAAAATGATCAAAAAGATTTAGTCAAAAAAGACTAAAAGGGGTAGCTCTCCCGGATCTGCGCTTACTGGCGCGGAAAAAAGAAGAACTGACGTCAGCGCGCGAGGGCGGCGTCTAAGTACTCCGACGACGTCATCCCGGCGCACGACGCCGACGACGGACGCGGAGCCGCAGACGACGCCTAGCGACGCGCAAGGGGTATTGCTGACGAAAAATCTTCCGGATCCAGTCTGACGCCTGGGGATATTCTAAGGTGAGGAATCTAACTAACGTGTTTCTTTCAGATATATACATAATAAAATAATTTCTATATTTACCGCTATCTTCACTATGGTTGTACTGCAAGGATATATAAGATGCGCAGCATGTCACAAAAAAAATAACCCAGCAATGCCAAGAAAGTAAGAGATGTATATCAATGCAATTATCTATAAAAGATCGCTGTAAAAAGGACATGCAGTACAAGTGCATGTAAGATGTGATTTGTAAAGTGAGATACCCTCATTTTATGCATGATTTAAGTAAATGAGAGAGAGAGAGAGTGAGAGAGAGAGAGCGAGAGAGAGAGAGAGCGAGAGAGAGAGAGAGAGAGAAAATTTTTCCTCACTGTGACATTTACTCTAATAATGATAGCAAAGGCGGGGGCGTGGCCAACAACATGGCCAGGTAGCTGCGTTCTTCGCGAGCTCCGCTGGCCCAGACTTAAATCCTGCTGTAATCCTGACCCTCGACGCCAAAAAACACCTCCGCATTGATCGGAAGGCGAATGCAGACTGAGGAGTGCCCGGCAAGGGTAATACGGGGTGATCTCTGCCAAGATCTGAGACTTCTCAGTGCGGCACCCAGCGCGCGATTCCACAAGATGACGGCCAGCTGGGAGTAACCGGGGATGAATGCTGGCTTGGAGACACTCTCGCCCGGCGCGGTGGCGGTGAGCCTCGCAGTGGGAGAGCGGCTCTGCTCGGCGCCGCAGTGCGTCCCCACCCTCCACTGCAGCCACGGAGACGGGAGCCTGCAGCCCGCCTCGAGGGACCCCAGCGTTGGCGCAGCGGCGCTGAAAACAACGGTGAAGAAAGCAAGAGAGGGGAGCCCCCGTTGGAGACGTGAAGAGTCCTGCAGCCAGAGTGGACACGTGCGAAGCCCGCACTCTTCAAATGGAGACGGGTAGATGATTCGGCGAGGGGTGGTCAGCTCTCCTACTACCCCACCCCTGCTGGATCGTGACTGGCATGCAGCGGGCCGGACGCTGCGGCCAGCCTGGGGCCGTGTGATCCTGGAGCTCCTTTTGTGGGATAGCAACTAAGGCTGCGCTAGGCTAACGCTCCTATTGTAGGCCTGACCCCACAGCTGTGAAGATCCCGCTGATCGGGGGGAAGGGGGGGAGTTTTGTCAGTCAGTTTGTATGAATACCAATACTTTGATGAGAAGGCAATGTCTGGGCACTGCTCGGAGACTGGGGTGGCCGTGGGACGCTTTAATAGTTTCTTCACAATGGCTGTGGGTGATTACACAGTGATGACATGGAATGTCAACAGGTTAAGGAACAAAATCAAACGTGGATTGGTATCTAATTACCTGAAAAGGCTTAAACCAGATATAATATTTTTACAGGAGACGCATCTCATGAGCCCGCACTGTTCATTCTTGGGTAGGGGGCAATACACCACCTTGGCACACGCGGGATTCACCCGAGGCTAGAGGGGACTGGCAATCCTTATAAAAAAAATCACCCACTTTCCGGGTTACTAGACCATGGGAGGACCCAGATGGCACATATGTAGCAGTCCAGGGCATCTGGAATCTCAAAACATGGTTACTTATTAGTGTCTATGCTCCCCCATGTCTCCAGCAGTGCACGCTGGACGGAACTCCTCTTACAGTCTGGCCCCGCCACACATATCATCGGGGGTGACTTTAATGATGGGAGTGATCCCTCTCTGGATCGTACACTGACATGACCCGGGTCGCATAAAACTACTGCACTGGCGAGGTTCCATGCAGCCCTTGGCTTAACTGACCTCTGGCGGTGCCACCACCCATCCTCACGTGCATACTCATACTTTTCTGGGGCTCACAGAGTGTTTTCGAGGCTGGATTACCTCTTTGTCCCAGCTGGCGAGATTGAGCATGTAGAGGAGATGGAATATTTGGCTAGGGGTATCTCTGACCACTCACCGCTCTTCTGGGAGGGAGAAGGGGAAGCCAAGGTACAACTTGGAGACTGAATGCCAGGGCTTTGAAAGATAAAACGGTTGCCAAAGAACTCAGGGTGGAAACCGAGCTCTACTTCAAGGAAAACGACGGCTCAGTACAGTAGGCAATTATTTTATGGAAAGCTTTCAAGGTGGTGTTACGTGATCGAGCCCAAAATATTATTGCCTATAAAAAAAGGCGGGAAACCCAAGAGATTATGGCTATGGAACGCAGGCTAGTGGACCTCGAAAGTAGTGATACCTCCATGTTGAGTGAACATACCCTTCGTCAAATTGATATTACTAAAAGGGAATACCAGGCACTGGTCACCCCAGAGTCGCGGGCTCACCAGCTCGCAGTTCAGCATAGATTATATGAGACAGGAGATAGAGCGGGTAAGTTGCTTGCTTGGTTGGGCAGGAAGGAATTGGAGTCGAGGTGGGTTATGTCCATAGGGAACAAGGCCATACTTACACCACACACCAGGATATAGAGGGGGCTTTTGCCCGGTACTACTCTACGCAGCCCGAGCACAAACGAATGAGGCAAAATTACCAAGTACCTTGACGGGGTCGAGCTCCCTTGTCTCTCCCAGGAAGAGAGGGTTAGACTTGAGGAAGAAATCACCCTGGAAGAGGTAACAGAGGCCATTGGTAGAATGAAGTCAGGGAAAACCCCAGGCCCAAATGGGCTTCCGGGGGAATTTTTTAAAGTACACAGTAACCGACTGGCCCTATATTTACTTAGGATGTTTCAGGCTTCCAAAGACAATGGGACGCTCTCTACAGACCTTAGAATGGCAACGGTGGTGGTGATACCCAAAGCGGGGAAACCCCCAGACGATTGTGGGTTTTTTCGTCCCATTTCGTTATTAAATATAGAAACAAAGATCCTGGCCACTATCCTTGCGACAAGTCTCTTAAGGGTTATTACCCCTCTGATACACGAAGACCAGTCTGAATTTATTCCAGAGCGAGCCACGCGTTATAACCTGCGACTCGTGGCTAATTGGATGGATGCTGTTCGAGACCGGGATGGGGCCCACCTGCTCCTTTCCCTGGACACTGAAAAGGCGTTCGATACCATCCACTGGCCATTTATGAGATGCACTCTGGAGAAATTCGGGGTTCAGGGACTGGCTATACACTGGGCCCGAGGCTAGGGTTTGGGTCAATGGAGCTCTCTTGAGGACCTGGCCGATTCAAAGGGGGACTAGGCAGGGATGCCCCCTTTCCTCCTTACTTTTTACCCTTATATTGGAAACCTTGGCCTGTGTTATCAGAGCCTACCCTGGGCTGGGTGGTTTTGTAGACAAATCCAGACTGCTGGACGAAGAACGCGTATCTTTATATGCGGATGACATTCTATTGTATGTGACAAACCCGACTGAGACACTCCCTCAAATACTACAGATTTTTGATGACTATGAGCATCATGCAGGATATAGGATCAATTGGAGTAAATCCACCCTGTACCCGGTGGAGGGGAGGGGTGGAGTCCCAGACCTACCCGAGCTGTCTGCGATGGTCGACAGAGGGGTTTGCATACCTTGGCCTCTACATTACCACGGACGTGGCACGTAGCTTAGCACACAACATCAAGCGGGTCATTTTAAACTTCCAGGAAGACGTTAGGAGATGGAGGAGGCTGCCACTGACGATTATGGGGAGGGCCGCCATGTATAAAATGATTACACTTCCCCAGTTGCTTAACGTGTTACAAAACTCTTACAGTAAGATACCAGAAACAATGTTTAAAAGTATGGATAGGAATTGCACCTGCTCCTCTGGAACGGGGACCATCCACGCATTGCACTTCAAACACTACAAAGAAACCCATATAACGGGGCTTTGGCCCTCCCAGATATTAGGGCATACTATAGAACGTCCCATCTCATTGTCATCAATGAGTGGATCCACAGACCTGGGGATCACCAGACGTATAGGCTGGAAAGGCTGCAATTTAGAGAACGTACACACCTACACTATATCTAAGGTGGCAAGGGAAAAGCCAGCTGTTACAAGCGGCCCAAAGGACATTAGAGGCATGGAAGAGTGGCGAGCAGCAAATGAAATGGGACCAGAAACCTACCAGAGAGACCCCATTATGGGAGAGAAGTAGATTAATCAAGATTGGAAAACTGAGAGGCTTTAGGCAATGGGACATAATCGGTATTTCTAAAATAGTGGATGTCCTAGAGAAAGGTGTGTTGGCCTCATTCAACACACTCCAAGCCAGATATCAGCTCCATGATATTCAGCCATATGCATACCTCCCTTTTAAGCATGCATGGGTTGCAGAGGGACTGGATGGGGAGACAATACCGGAATATGCCCCGCTAGAGGGTCGACTCCTACAGGAGGATATCCCAGCCAAAGCCATTTCGTTTACCTATAAAACATTACTCAATAACATGCCCGACAAATTGGGTCCACTTTGAGCTCGATGGGAGAGAACCACTGGTGTAATGGACGACCTTGATTGGGAGGCCGCTCTCATGCATCCACGTGAAGTGGCAATTAAACTAAGGTTGCGTCTCAATCAATACAAAATTCTACATTGAACTTATTTTGATAGAACAAGGTTACATAAAATAGGGAGAGCCGCAAACCCGGATTGTCTCAGATGCCGCACGGAATGCAGAACATTCATACATACCCTTTGGGAATGCAACAGGATTCAGATCTACTGGAGAAAGATTGTGAGAGAGCTCAATAATATACTGGAAGTCCAACTGGAGTTGGAACCAAAGTTTCTCCTCCTGGGAATCCCTACGGACGTGGACATCCCGCGATGCAAACTCGTATTAGCTAATTTGGGGTTGGTGGTAGCCAAACGGGATATAGCCAAATGCTGGGGGGGGGCCCAACAACTTCCTACACTCAATGAATACAGGACAAGTCTTGATCTATATATGGTTGCGGAACAAGTGACATATAGAGCCTGGGGTTACCCTCGGAAATTCTGGAAGATATGGGCACCGTAGTTAAAGTACTATTGTCTGGAAGTGAGGGGGAAGAAGAGGGAAGGGGACTGCTGCCAGAAAGATTGGGGGAAGAGCCTTGAATGATGTAATGTTTGACCCTGCTGTTGGTAACTACGAACAATGTAAATGTGACCCTCTATCCTTGTACACTCAGGTCGTTAGAGTTCATCTACAGACTCACCTGCAAAAGAAATATCGCTCTTATAATTGCCCTACAAAAATGTTGTGGACTGACATTCACTGTGTAACGTTTATTCATGTTTTGTTTGACGTTTTGTTTTATTTTCAAAACAAAACTAAAAATATTTATATAAAATAATAATGGCAAAGGCGGCACAGCATTAAGGTTGTGTGCTGTAGACAGTACATCGGGTCAACTTATTATCTTTTAGTTGCACCATCCGACTGCTTACAACAAAACCTTATTTGAACCTTAATAACAGTTCTATTAGTAAGTCTGAAAGGTTTTTAAATATATACCCATCCAGTGCCCATACCCGGCACTGTGCAGCAGATTCTGAATGCAGGAACGTGTTTCGGTAACACAATTGGCCTACTCACATGCCCCAAGCCCACTGTACACAGCTTTTGGCCATGCACTCTGGCTCTTAAGTGCAAGGATAATCTTCTGCCACACTCTTCACCTAGTCCTCACAACCCCAAAGCCACAATGTGAGGTGTGGGTTGGTGTGCTTTCTAACAAAGCCTTGCTCCCAACTATCATGCCCACTAGCCCACTGCACATGACCGTAAGCTACAACATGTGCTCATTCCGCTTGCCCCTGAACCCACTGCACAGAGCCTATGGCCCAGGTGATCAGGCACTGGATGAAAGCTATGAACCTGGGCCATACTCTGAGTCCAGTGCACCAGGCCACAAACCCACTCTGCATCTCCTCATGCCAGACACTGCTCCCAGCTTCCATGCAACTGCTTATGTGGAATAATGCGGCTATAATAACCTTGCAAATGTTTTGGTCAATTTCATTACTTATAGTTTTACCAAAAACCAATCTTAAGGCATACTGCGGTTGAAGACTGAAAGGTGTTTTACCTAAAAGAATAGGACCTGAGACAAAAACCAATCAACTTCATTTCTCTTGTGGTGACTTGCCAATGTCATAATGAATACAACCCAGAAAACAAGCTGAACCAAAGTGGAGTACCATAGCAGAACAGTTTTAGCCTCGCTTTGGCGGGGCTTGGCTTAGTAAAAGCACAACATAAATACACTTTGGGAGCTCTCAAAGCATCTTCTTGTGAGAGATATATTTTAAGGCTTGAAGTGGATCCCTGTGGTCGACAGTTTACAGACTTGCTTACACTGCACTGGCTCAGTATGAGAAAGGGATGGATGCTTTCTACCATATTACAGCAAGATACTACTGTAATGTCTACACTTATGATTTCTCAACCAAAGTTACCAGTTTGGCCTGTGTTTATTGCAACAGTGTGCACTGAAAAGGGAGCTTAGCTTCCAAGAAGTTGTGTTCAGCCATACCTTGCAAGTGTGCTGTACTTCTCCAAGATAGCTGCCGCCTTCTCTCCACTCACTCCACTGATCTGCATTAGCTGTCGGGCAAACACTTCTTTCACAGTCTGAGCCTACAATGTAGACCATTAAGCACATGATAAGCTACAGCAGGTTATAAATAAAACATACATTTACAAACAGAACATAAAATATAATATATATAAAAGCATCTTGTTAGGCAGCACACTACCACAATGGAAGTTGTAAGATAAATGTACTATATTACATAAAAACTCTGCGAGCTTCCTCGGAGTTCCGCCAACAGTCGAAAATAGTCAAGTCGTGCTTGATTTAGTGCAGAAAAAAAGGCGTGAATGGCACCACGCTGTGCGCCAGAGGGTGCAATTACTCAAGTTTATTTTGCTGCAGCTCGAGTAGATTTTAAACTTGAGTAGCAGCCTTCTGACCGTTACCGGTCGTACCACTCATGCTAAAAAAAATCTCACCAGATGTCCTCTCAGCGATTGAAATCTCGCTAGGGGACACCAAATCTCACTTGTGCTCGCCAACTTACCATTCTGGATTCGCAACAAATTCTGCCACCTGGCGATTGGTGGAATTTGTCCGGAACTCCGCCTTCCACCAATTCCGCTCACAGAACAAAATATTTCACCCACCCCTAGATTTTTTTAAATAAAAACTCTGTATTACGTTCTTTATTGGCAACCTATGATTGCAAAAAACGGACATTGTAATTATTTATAAGATTTCTCATGAGTTACAAATGTAGAATATTACTACTGAAATATTAGTCTTGGTATGGGGGTCATCTAACAACCTAGTTTGATGTTTATACCCCAATGTTACTCCAAAAACTCTTTTTCTATATAAGCTGCTCAGACTCTAGAGAAGAGGAAAACTGAGCAGAGCTCAGGGAGACTCCCTTCACACAAAGTGTGGTAGAAAAACTGAGGGATTCAGCCTCTCTTGGGAGTATTCTACAGTGTGCTGTCGCCTGATTGGTTATAGTTCAAATTTGGACTTTTCCTGAAACAAGGACATAGAACAGCTATTGAAGTGACTGTTTATTGCCATTATTGCCTATGGCAATGATGTATACTGCTTTATAATGGTACCGTGGGTCTACCAATTCGAAGACAGGGAATGATTTAAGCATGTGAATCTATGAAAGATCCAATACTGGAAAAAACTTTATATTTTCATTTCTTGTAGGTTTACGTTTGCAGATAAGGTGTTATTGTCATTTGTTCCCGTAAACTTTTTTTTGTGAAGGAAAAAAATAATACCATATTTAAAAAAAAAAAATAAAAAAAAATACGGATCCCTGGCTGCGTTGTAGCGCTTTTTTTATTGGTAACTTTCAGCCCTGCGGCACAGCAATCGTCTTCTAAAAGACTTTGACAAAGCCAATAGGCGAGAGCTATTGGCTTGGCCAATGCCTGTTCTGTTTTCTCTCAAAGATCTCCTAGCCAGGAGAAGACAAATTCGATTGTCCTTTTATGCAGAAACTAGTAACCAAGATTGCAAAATACTGAAATGGCCACTGTCAAAGTATTTTGGTCTTGAGAAAACGGAACCAGCAATGATCTGTCTTCCAACAGAGACCTCAGAGGAAGTCATCCTACACTTAGGTCGTTTTCTAGAGGGGACATGGTGCCTGTGACAAAAGTAACAGTACAATCCAACTAAAGACTTAATAACATCCACCCTGCATGTCCCCTGCATTTCAACACACTCTCCTAGTTGGGGTGAACTGCATGTGGCCCAGAAAATCATAGTCCAGCTCCTCAACGCAGCATGTATGCCATGCCAGTCTATCTCCTGAATATGTCTGCTAACCAGCTGACATATTATCAGCCCAAAGAACAAGCTACAATTCTCTGAATTCACAACGTTTATTGCGCAAAGAATGACTTTCCTAGGTGCCAATAGCCACTCAAGTTATTTCTTAATAACTATATTACGTTTTACCCTACTGTTCCAATTAATTACCAAATCCGCAGCACCACTTTGTAACACAGCCTTATCAGCTTACACAGTTTTCAGTTCTTCAATTGTTGGTGTTCAATCTACCTTTTATGCTATGGGATTCTTTATGTTCTACATATTGTCTTCTTTTTCAACTTCAACAAAAGACCGAAAGCCGAAAGTGTTAAACTTTATCTTAATATCTTTAAACAATTACATATCAAATACTACAGTGAAACGTAATCCCACAGACACCACCAGATCTCAATCTTGATTACTCAAGAAAGTATTTGAAAACAAACTGGTACGCTATATGTAACCACTTTTTCACAGAGACCCTACAAACTAAAAAGCTTCATGGGGCACGCTAAACCTAGCAGTTTTTATAATTTACTCACATCATTTCACCTGAATGTGTTCTCCCTATATAACCATCAATTTACTTGCCTTCCTCTGAAAATAATGTAACCCATCTTCCATTACTCCTGGATGCCTCTGGCAACCTATTTTTTCCCTCCCCTGCCTCAGCTCTGTGTCCAGACTTCTTGTCAGCTGTTCTCCTCTTAATAGATTACTCCCCTGCTTTGTAACTAGTACTGAGCTTTGTAAACCTCATAAATACATACATACTTGCATACCCACAAACCGGCACGCTCAGTTTCATCTGATCTGCAGCACTCCTAAATCTTAGTGTGCAAATTCTCATGGCATATCAAGGCAAGATTAGGAAGCGTTCAGGAGCCCCATCAGCCAAGAAGCAAGATTGCAGCTAGAAACATCAAGTATGCCCCATCGCCAGGGTAGGACAAAATGGCTTTGTTTACAAAGCCCAAAATCTCCGCACTGCTTCAGACTCTATGCTCTAAGCCGTCCTGGAACACCAATATTTAATATGTAAGACTAAACCTCAGGCATAATTTAATATCTCTACTCATATCGCCTATATAGCATTCCAAGGCCTAAACTGGTGTGTGCTTAGCAAGAAACAATTACATAAATAAATATTAGAACAGTATGACTAAAAGACGTAAATTAATTATGGATATGCATGTATTACACCCAGTTAGGGCAACCTAATTACCATAAGAAACCTGGGATGCAATTAACCTTCAAAACAAAGGCATACATGCATGTCCATGCACATTGCTGTTCTCCATTCTTCATGGCAGTGATGTTGCTATAGTGCTTATGGCCACAATAAAGTGACAGTGTTGTCCTGAGATTTGACATTGGTGAACCTTTGGATTCTACATTTACTTTCGTTGGACCTCCCTAACTTCGGTGACTAAAGAGGCATCCAAGATCTATATAATGTCCTGTCTCACACTCTTGGACAGTAACTCTTGATTCTTACAACAGGAACCTATACGAAATCCTTTTGTACCCGGGATTGTCTCGACTACTTCTGACAATTAGAGACCAAGGCATCAACAAATTTTCTTGTAGTAACTCATTTTCATGTACATTTTGCAATGATCAGAAGTGGGATACTTACGGTTAGACACCATAATGTAGCTCTATCACACCATACTCCTGTTTTATTTGTGTGTATTAGTTTGATTTTACGTCTGTGTATTGGGTCCATGCTCTCATTGGAATCTGAGTTTTAAAAATATTTTCAAATACAGAACTGCTATTGTAATATTATTATAAGTGGATTATTTCCTGAAATAATGTTACTATTGCTCCATGCTTTCACTATTAATGTTGTTATGTTTCTCCGGTAAAGTTCTGATATGTAAAGGTGACATTACTTTGTTTTTGACAGCTCCTTCGTTGAATTCACCAAAGGTCATTAGCACGCAGGAATCCGCACATGGCGAAAAGGTACGGTCACACTTTGCCTCCTCCTCCTTGGTACAGCTCAGGAGGGTTTTGTCCTGCAATACAAAAAAAAGTTTACATGCAGCTCTTGAATGCTGAGGGCATCACTCCATGAATCATCTCTGTCCTCTAAGAGAGCAACAGGCTGTGCAAATATACAATTAACCCAACATTCCTCTTCTGGGCTTCAGTAGCTCTCTCCCGTTGTTTTTATATCAGTTCTTTACTCTCCATATTCATAATTGAAAAAAACTACAAAATGTAAGAGTGGCTGATGGAATAAACAAAGAAGTGCTTCATATCAAAGCCTGTTGAACCATGCATGCTAATAAGTACATTTATCTATGCATTTCACATTAAGATGTTTTCAGAGATCTTCACACTGAATCTACTGGCAAAAAAACAAACATTGAGATGTGTGGTACACTGTGATTTTCCAGTAGTACTGGCAAATTGGGAATAATTTCTCAATTTAACTCTCAAACACCAGTGTTTTTCAAAGCATGTACTTGTTCTCAGGTAGGAGAATTGCATATTTCCAACACTGCAGTATTTATGGAAAAAGCAGCAATGGAGTTGCCTTTGATGTTGAAGAGCAGGAGCTGACCCAATCAAAAAAGCATACCAGAACAAATTACAACAGTATACAGCTGTGAGGCACTACCTTCCAGGGAAAGGATTCATTTCATACAACCACAAAACAGGAATTTTAGATTTAAAACAAACAAAACACAGATGACTGACTTCCAACAGGACTAATATTTTTATATTCTATACTCAACATGCTTTTCAGCTTTCCCCCATTTTGTTATCACAGTATGCGATGCAAATGTTAAAGCAACAGGATGCCAAACGAGTGGGCCAAGGACACCAAGATCATATGGCGCTGTGGATAAGAAGTCAAATAAAGGAGCACAAAACAAGTAACTATTAGTTCAAAAGGAAGGTCTTGGGTCCCCTTTTTGGAGCTTTTTGTGAAATTGGTAAAGAGATATCTCCTGTGAACTACAGCGAACTGAAAAGGAAAAGTTCTCTCTATTGGTATGAAAGATACAAGACACTGATAAGAAAGAATGCATAAAAAGTACATAAACTATATAAAACGTTTATCTAGACTTCTTGAGGAGGGAAGAGGGCTAGAATCAGAGATACAGAAACAAACCACAAGAGGTTACCCGTAGACCCAGTTGAGACCTGGGTGTCTAGTGTTATAGCATTCAACAACGTCTCAACAGGTAATATTCTTTTAGACAATTATGTAGAGCATATACATAAAATGCAGAAAAGGAAGAGACAAGGAGACATCCTTGGTTATTTGAATTTATAAGGAGCAGTCTATATATGAGAAAAAAAGGATACATAAAATGGTATCCGCAATATTTAAATTAAATGTGGGTGTAACCCATAGAATCTTGTGCACAGTAGTGCTCAAGTGAATGGCGCAGGTGATAAGTGAGGTGAGAAAAACAGCGGTAAAGGCGCAAGGAAAATATATAGTCACTTAAATGGTTGCAATACTAAAAGAGTTCAAATGAAATTGTAATAGAAAATAAAAGTCATCAACAATTTAGAGAACCAAAGGTTGTGCTGGGAGGTAGACGGCGTTTCGACCTGTAATCAATTCAAGTCATCTTCAGGACCAGGTTACATTGAGAATTATCAGTGCTGTCTGGGGCAAACAATAGTACTACCGGGGATGCACCCAAGGTATGATGTGCAGGAAATCCAGGTGGATGGATAAAAAGGGCGGCACTACTGAACTGGTGTGCCAAGGGATTACCACTTGCAGAGATATGGACCCGGCTTGAAGGTTCTTGCGTCCAGTATCCTTGTGACGTTGGAACAAGGCGGGGGAGACGATGTGTACGAGCCGAGGCCGGCATCAAGAGGAGGAAGTCTGGGCCGGGGACTCTGGATTAATAAAGGCATCGTCCAGATTGGGTTCAGAGGTTCGTGGGGAGTTGAAAGCGTCATCTGCATTGTGACGTCTGCGTGAGTCTGAGTCGGATAGGGGCAACTCACGCCGATGTCAGAATCCAGAGGTCGCTTTCAACTGCCTGCAAACCTCCGAACCCAGTCTGCATTTGTTGTATATGCTCTACATAATTGCCTAAAAGAATATTACCTGTTGGTACGTTTTTGAATGCTATAGAATCAGAGATGGCATGTATATGAGGTACGAGCCATTTCATTTTACTCCTTTGCTAATCAGCAATTAGTGAATGTTTCTCAGTTGCTTGTGCTCCCCGAATCTGGTCTGAGGGCAAGAAGTTATGTTTTGCACCAGAAGACTATTATTATGCTGGGCAGTACTTCTGCCTAGATATCGGATGATGCATTCATTCAGATAGCCGGCTATTAATTTGTTTTATGATGGTGTTTTTGTGCAGGATAACCCGGTAAGGAAACACTATTTAAGAATTTGGAACAAGCATTGGTAAAGCAACAGGTCTCACTTTTGGAACCTACTGGCGTTGCCACTGCTTTTTGGCGAGCTGTACAGCAAAAATGAAAAAGAAAAAATGTATCATGATGCGTATAATTCATAGCACTACTAGCATCTGCGCCATTCGGTAGGCGCACGCATGCATCACCCTGACCGCACGTTCCTACTGAATGATGCTGGGGTAATTTTATTTATTTTTTAATTACCATCCATTTGGGCACAATTTAGTGTGGTTTATGACTACTCGGACCGGCCGTTTGAGGGGTAGGATCAACGCCGTGATTCCTCCTGGGGAACCGACACTAGAATTCAGTGTCTACAACGGCCAGTACTGCTATGGCCCACAACTGACCCAAACAGGGTTGATATATTTTTTATTTTTTGGAACTACAGGTACCACCACTTTTTAGGGTGCTGTAAGGGAGGCCACTTATCACTGTTTAGTGTTAGGTGACGACTACCAAAAAGTGTAGGTAGTACTCTATAAGGTCCTGAGGAATTGCCATCTACTTGATAGTAAGGCAAGAAACATATCAACCTCATTTATAAGCGTAATATCCCACAACATTGAGTGAATATACGCGCAATTTTTTCTTTTTAATTAGAGGAGTAGCCAACCTCATTAAAATTGTTTTGATTGGTCTATCAAATTTCAATACACACTTCACATTCACTTACACAACACTAGGACCCTTACTTGCACATCACCTATCGGCCTGAGGAATAAAGATCTCCGTGAAGTAGGCCCCATCACGGGTGCCTGATCGGGCATTGCAGCTCCGGCCCGAGTAGGAGCAGACCCGATGATGAAGCAAGACACCTACTTGTTGGGTGTGTGAGGGCCTTTATCCGATAAGGAGATTATTCTCCTGTGTTTCAGTATCTTCCATTTCTCGTTTACAACCGGTCTTCTTATCAATAGAAACTGCATACCAATATTGTTTATCTAGTTCGTTGGGCGTGTATGCTGGACCTGGTTGACAAAAGCCCTTTTCTCCTTTCCCCTCTTTTGACTCTACCATAGAATCAGAGATGGCATGTATATGAGGTACGAGCCATTTCATTCTACTCCTTTGCTAATCAGCAATTAGTGTACGTTTCTCAGTTGCTTGTGCTCCCCGAATCTGGTCTGAGGGCAAGAAGTTATGTTTTGCACCAGAAGACTATTATTATGCTGGGCAGTCCTTCTGCCTAGATATCGGATGATGCATTCATTCAGATAGCCGGCTATTAAATTGATTTATGATGGTGCTTTTGTGCAGGATAACCCGGAAAGGAAACACTATTTAAGAATTTTGAACAAGCATTGGTAAAGTCAACAGGTCTCACCTTTGGAACCTACTGGCTTTGCCACTGCTTTTTGGCGAGCTGTACAGCAAAAAAAGAAAAAGAAAAAATGAATCATGATGCGTTCAAGGTGCGTATAATTCATAGCACTACTAGCATCTGTGTCATTCGGTAGGTGCACGCATGCATCACCCTGAGCGCACGTTCCTACTGAATGATGCTGGGGTAATTTTATTTATTTTTTAATTACCATCCAATTGGGCACAATTTAGTGTGGTTAATGATAAAAAAAATAAACGACAATTATGCTAAAGTGCATTTCAGCTAGAGGAGTGGCATGGCAGCAACTTGCAGCTGTAAAACATTGTTTTTAAATGGACTGCAAAATGTGGGACAGTAATGGAGGAACAGTGAGGGAAGCAAAGGTGAGTGAGGTAAGAGAACGAATAAGAGGGGAACAGCAGAATACTAGTGAGAGAGCTACATGGAGTATGGGTAGCACAGGTATTTGGCAGGAGGGAAAAAGCACACAAAGGAGAGAGCTGGAAAACACACACTCTCATGGAGTGCTTAAAATAAATGGCAAAAGTAGTTCCCTGGAAGGAACCATTGGAAGGACACAGATCAGCCAGCCAATCCTAATCATAATAAATAAGCTATGTATAACAAACACAAGAGGCTGGAGGGCCATCAAACAGGAAGCTAGGAAACAAGAGGGCTAATAAAGCCAATTAATAGAAGCAGTGTGTGGGCTCTAAGCCCACTTTGTGTTTCTGGGATAGTCCACAAGAAGCATTTTGCAACTTGACAGCTTAAGCTGTCTAGAAGGCTATCCCTAAAAAGTACTTCTGACAATCTGAGATTTTTATGAGGGTTCTTAACCAACCAAAAATTCAAGAATTGAAGTAACATGGCTGGATGCATGCATATGCTAACCACAGAGGCCCATACAGACCCATTCCATATGTGGCTGAAGTTGTTTAAGATGAATAAGGCCTTGAGTACATGGAAAGAAGAACAACTTTAAGTAAGCAGTTTGTTTCTGATCCAACCACTACATTTTCTTCATACACCACTTTAAGAATAGTCTGAAATTGTATGAACTTCAATGACTCTTACACTTTCATTCTAAGGTCACCGCTAATAAAGATGTGCTTATTTCGCACCTGAAATTATAGACACTGTGGACGTTGGTAATTTCTGGATGCAAAATATCTCACGAATACGAGTAAGCCTCTATGAGTCAGTGAATATTTAT
Organism: Triturus cristatus; assembly: GCF_964204655.1. NCBI lineage: Eukaryota > Metazoa > Chordata > Amphibia > Caudata > Salamandridae > Triturus > Triturus cristatus. Next base: position 724,774,433 of record NC_140592.1, on the reverse strand, counting down.
AAAAAGCAATCAAACATCCTAAGGATTCATGGCGCTCATGGATTGCAGTAAGATCCGCAGTACCCCAAATGCCTCAAACATATTTACAAAACAGAAAATTACAAGTTATTTTCTAAAGTAGAGCAAGCTACTCTTTTGGCAAAGGGAATTAGGTTGAAAATTGCACAGCAATGGGATAGAGGCAGAAAAAACTCTACATCTGGTCTAGGTTTCCTCACTCAGAAAACCTGCAAAAGTGGTCTCGTCTCAGTGGACTGTAGAACAGTTTGGAAGTTAGTATTTCTACAAAGACTTATGTAAGTGATTCATGAATTGTGGATCTTTTCTTGGGGAGAGATTTCTCCTGACTCAATCTGGTGAATTTGTTCCTGGAAAAATGGTATTCTTGCATGTGGTAATATTGCCTAGGAAATTACTGCAGAGCACCCTATAAACATTGCATCACTGGTTTAAAGAAAGGATCAGACTGGAGCTGCTGAGGCGTTCTACTTAAAGTACAGGTTACTTACCTTCGGTAACACCTTATCTGGTAGAGACTATATGTAGCCGCAGATTCCTTACCTTTGAATTTCCCAGGAGTCAGACTTAATCCGGAAGATTTTTCAAGCTGTACCCCTGCGCACCAGTAGGCACCGTCCGCGCCGGAGTGATGTCACGGTACATATATAGGCGCCACTCATGCACGCTGACGTCATTTAATTAATTTTTCACAACTTTCCACGCCAAAAGCACTGAGCCATGAAGTGCGCCGACACTGGTGTGTCCAAACTAGGGCCCTGAAAGAAACCAGCCCTGACCCTAGATATCTGTCCACAGAGCAGGGAGGATGGGTGGGTTGGTAAGGAATCTCCGGCTAGATCTAGTCTCTACCAGATAATGCGTTACAGAAGGTAAGTAACTTGCTCATCTGATAGAGACTTCTAGCTGCAGATTCCTTACCTTTGAATAGATACCCAAGCTATACCATGCTTGGAGGAGGATCTGCAGACAAATTTAAACGAGGAAATCCGGCAAACCGAACGGGCGAAGTGCCCATCTGCGTGGACCTGACTGTCCAGGCCATAATGTTTATTAAACATGTGCAGGGACGCCCACATTGTTGCCAGACAGATATTCAGGACCGGAAGTCTGCATGGTAACACAGTGGTCGCAGCTGTAGCTCTGGTAGAATGAGCTTTTAAGCCTTCATGAGGCAGCTTATTTGCCAGTGCGTAGCAGATCTTGATGTAGAGTTCAACCCATTGAGAGATGGTGTGCGTCTGCCCCACCCAACCTTTCTTTGCCCAAACATACCCGACGAAGAGTTGGTTGTACACCCGGAACTCTCGTGTGTGGTCACGGTAGAACGGCAATGCTCTATTTGGGTACAGACGGTGGCTTTGCCTGTTGTAGGAAGCTGGCTTTTTATGTAGTGCACCAAAACGAGGTAAACTATGGAGAAAGTTCAGATGACCCTTATTGGCTTACAGGGCTTAAATGAATAATCCCAAAGCTCCCTTCTGAGGTAGTGTGGGCAAGCAGTTTAGGCTTATCAGAGGGTAGTGTTAATGCATTTGTTGAACACGCACGAGACACTCAAGAAGAAACTCGAGACCAATTTAGAAAAATAAGTATTTTTATATTTATTCTAACAGCAAGCAATTTTTACAGGAAAGTAAAATGTTCACTCAAATGCCTTTTTACGCATCAATGCTTTCCTATGGAGAACTACATACAAGTATTTGCAAACGTTCTCAGGGGTCCACTTAAGGTGCTAGGGGGCCAAGGTCCAAAGTACCACCAGCAGTTCGAGTTTACCTGCCCTGGAGTGTCCTGGTGTAGAGGTGCTGGACGAGCTGGTAGACTTGCGCACTACACTGTAGCAGAGAGAGGCCACCTAGTAGCAGGCTGCAGAGGGGGACTTGGGGACAAGTCCGGGAGCTTTCAATGGGGGGTTCGGTTCATGGGGGTCCTGGGAGCAGGGGAGCACTTTCGGCTGTCATAGATCTAGGTCAGGGAGCTCGGGTGCAGAGGGTTTTGGTCAGCTGGTGCCCGTGCGTCAAAGACAACCACAGATCTCAGTTAGACCTGCAAAGGGGTACAAAACAGGACAGCTGGGCCACTCTCGGTTGGCCTCTGCGATGCTGACGTCCCCATGTCGGCTGCTCGATCTTTGCGACGTTGGAGTCCAAACTGGACTCAAACAAGCTTTGGTTGCTGAACGGGGTCCAGTACCCCGGGTATTGGTGGAAGGCGGCTCTGGTTGGTCCTGGTATCTTCTCACTTGGTGGGGAGATGGATCTGACCTCCAGGAGCACTGTGACCTATTCCTGGGCGGCTTCTGCGTCATTGGACCCGAAGAACAGCAGAATGCTGAACCGTACGTTACGGTCGGGGCCTGCAGGCCGCAGGGAAGTGGCTCCTCCACTTCAAGGGAGATGCTGCTGGCACGTTGAAGTGCTGGAGGCCCTCCGAGGCTTTTGGAGGATGCAGCGCTGCAGGACGAGTCAGGTTTCAGCAATTGTCTGGACAGGAGCAGGTAGGCAGACAGGATTTGATGCTAACGTCCACCAGCAGTAAACAGTCCTTGATTCTTTGTCTCTTTTTGTCCTCTTCTTTCTTCAGTCAGACGAATCTAAGTTCTTGGTATCAGGGGGCCACCTAAATATTCAATTTAGGGTTGTTAAGAGGAGGGAAGAGTTGTTGCCACTGGGCTATTTACCCTTGGGGTCACTGCACCCCCTATATGACCACTTTGTTGAAAGTGGGCATAACCCTCTCTCAGAATTCCTATTTCTACCAAAATCAAAATGGTGGAACCCTTCTTTCATGGGGCACATCAGGCAGCCCACCTTAAGGGGTGTTACGGGCCTTGTAGTACATCACGTCCCATAGCATAGCTAATTTCCAACCTGCTCTTGTGCCAAATGGGCCCCAGGGCAGTGGGTGGCATCTCACAGGTGTGGGGTAAGCTGGGATCGCATCTCAATGGCGGCAGGGGCTTTGAAGTCCCTGGACTTGGTATGTAGATTCACTAGCCATCCTGCTGGAAGCATACATTGTTTCTGGCTTCAGAGAGCGCTGACTTCTACCTGCAGGGGGGTCAGAAAAAGCGTCTGTGGTGGCAGACTGAATGATACCAGTCAGCCAGCACATTAAGATGCTGGTAGATTTCAGGTAGCACCTTCAAAGTGCCCTCTCGGTGTATATCTTAATAACTCTTCTACTGGCATCACTAGGGATTTATTAAGACAAGGTGTTTGATACCAAACACCATAGGTTATAGTGAGGCCATATTGTAGCTGGGGAGCTCGTAATGACCAGTGCCCAGTACATATACTTAAGATGACTTCCCTGTTCACTTGTACCATCTGGCAATTGACCTAGACAGCACAGGGGCATATCTGCTCATGCAGATATGTCCTCACATGTAATGTAATGTACCCTGCTTTAGGACTATAAGGCCTGCTCTAGTAGTGACTTACATATATTGCATGCATTGTCTGTGGGCATGGCACCCAGGGTGTGTAACATGCCATGTTTTCACTTTTGTCTGCAACATTTCACACAGCCTGCAATGGCAGTCTGCATGAGTTTGGTGGTGGGTCCCTTAGGGTGGCACAATACATGGTATTGCCCTTAGGGACCCTCTTTAGTACCCATGCCCTGGGTACCTATGGTACCATTTACTAGAGACTTAAAGGGAAGATAAAGGTCTTGCCAATTGGGGAACAATTGCACAGTTAACATGTTTTATAGAAAGAGCACTGGCACTGGAGACTTGGTTAGCAGGAACCCAGTGCACTTCAGTTAAAATTGCATCAAATACCACGCAAAACGTGGGGGTGGCCATGTCAAAAAGGGCCACTTTTCTACACTCCTCCTCTTTGGAAGGATGTGGAGAAGCATAGAAGGAGGACAAGGTGACAGACTGGCCGACATGAAATGGTGTGACCACTTTTGGCAAGAAAGAGACCCTAGTGTGAAGCAACAGTTGGTCAGGGTAAACCGAGAAAAAGAAAGGTTTGGATGACAAAGCCTGCGGCTAACTCACCCTACAGGGAGATGTAATTGCCAGAGGAAGGCTGTTTTATTCGTGAACAGCGGAGGGAACAATTGTGAAGAAGCTTGAAAGCAGCTCATATCAAAAATGGGCGTACCAAATTAAGGTCCCACTGAGGCATAATAAAAGGAGAAGGGTGGATACAGGTACAAGGCCTTTCAAAAATCTACTTACAATAGGGGACTTAAAAAATAGAGGGGTGGTCAAGCAGCCACAAGAAGGCAGACAGAGCAGAAAGATAATTCTTCAGAGTGCCCATAGCAGAGCCCTGCTGGGCAAGGGTAAGGATAAAAAGCAAAATATCAGAAAGGGAGGCAGAAAGTGAGTTAATAGACTTTTCTGTATAATACGATACAAATCGCTTCGAAAAGCAGGAGTGTACCGTCTTCGTGGAGGCATGCCTGGCTACCAGAAAACCTTTGCAGACTTCGAGAGGAAGGTCGAAAGCTATTACCTGCCACTGCTCAATCTCCACGCAAGAAGACGGATAGCTGACAGATTCAGGTGAATAACTCTCTACTGCTGCTGTGACAGAAGATCCTCCAGAAGGGGCAGCCTGATCAGAGGATCGATGGTCATGCATAGTAGCTCAGGATACCAGACTCTCCATGCCCAGTCCAGACCAGACCCACAAGGATGACTTGAACCTGGTCGTTCCCGATCTACTTGAGAAGTCTGGGCAGGAGTGGTATGGGCAGAAAGGCATACAGTAGGCCTGAGCTCCACTCGAGACGAAAAGCGTCACAGAGTGAGAGCCGCCTTAGAAACTCCAGGGCGCAAAACTGCTGATATTGGACGTTGTCGACGGAGGCGAACAGATCTAACCAAGGCTCTCCCCACTGCTGAAAGAGACCTTGTGCCACCACCGGTTGGAGACGTCTTTCATGAAAGTAAGGAGACAGTGTTCTCTCTACGTGGTTGGAACGGTTTGGCGAGTGAAAACCTCCTTACACCCAACTTGGTGCTCGATTGTTAGAGCTAGCTACGGACGGAGTATTTACATGTCCGCATATATAGAGTGAATTATTGGTTAGAACCCCCCCCCCCCCCCGATCTCTATCGGCAAGATGGGAATCATGTTCGTCAAGGGATCCCTTTGAGACTTTATACAGGTGGGACCCAGGGGGCCTCTGTTTTACAGTGAACTGGAAAGGATTCTGTTGAACACACATTAGTGTCCCACTTGTTGGTCTTAAGCCAGAACGACTTGGTCCTGAAGAGACCCTTCGAATAAGCTGGGGTCGAAACGTCAACATTTTTATCCCGGGCTCACTTTTGGATTAGGATCAATTATGAATGTGCAATAATTGCTAAAAAATAATAATTAACTAATGGATGAACCTGTCTTGTGTTTATATATTTTTTGTATTGTCACATTCACATTAGCACTGCATTGTCTGCACATTGTATATAAGAAGTACACTGATTTTTGCATAGATCTGTTGAGAATATATACCAACAAAAAAAACCTCTGTCAGACCTCTTATTTATGATTAGTATGTTTGTTGTATTTGAGAAATTCTCTTCACACTATGAGTAATCACATTAAGTGTGGGGATCACTTATTGAGTGTGTGATTCCGATTAAAAAAATTATGTATATATATATATATATTTATGTGTGTGTGCATTATAATTAATACCTAGATTCCATAGGAAAAGCGTTTTTTGATTTGCCAATATCTTTGGTGCAGTATGACGAATCTTCGCAATATTTTCAAAACTAATGGGGCGCTCCTGTCAGCTCCTCTCTTGAAAGTTTCAAGGTGATTCGTCAAGCGGGGGCGGAGAAAAAAGGAACGCATTTTTTCCATGTTAATTTCCATAGGAAACTTTTGTCGCAGCTACAGCCCGAACTGCTGAACGGAATTACACCACATTTGGTAGCTCAGTGGGATTGCTAACAGGTCATTGTAGGCCACCACCCCATTTCTCCACCACTCTGCAAACACGCCTCCTGGCACACTACGGGTTGGGGATGAAGTCCACTTCACTCCTGAGGAACTTTGGGGGCCAAGACGCCCTCCTGGTACCTCCTGTAAGTCCTATGCAGCGGAATTCCTGAACGCTGGTTGGAGGCCCAGTCCCCTTTCTCCACCACTCTGCAAACATGATTGCTAGTTAAAAAAAAACATAGATATTCACTGAAAATACACAGGTTTCAGGGACATTATAGTTAGAAATTAGCATTTTAAAAACCTTTGAAATTAATTGAAAAAAGCACAGGTTTCAGGGACGTTATAGTTAGAAATTAGCATTTGAAAAACCTTAGAAATTCACTGAAAAAACAAAGGTTTCAGGGACGTTATAGTTAGAAATTAGCATTTTAGAAACCTTAGAATTACAATGAAAAAACCACAGGTTTCAGGGACGTTATTGTTAGGCTGACATTTCAATCGTACAAAACCAGAGAAATTTGGCCGTTATAGTTAGCTGAGCTAACTATAACTCACGCCCCCGCAATGCACTGCTGATGACGTCACATATTACATCACTCATGGCATGGTCAGTGACATCACTGATGACATCTCGAATGACATCACTGAAGAAATCATCCACTTAATATCTGATGCACCTCCACACACCATAATATAACCTTTTATACACCCACTCTAAAATACAGACTACCATTCTCGAAACCATAGACACACCAATACCAGTTAGTACATACCCAGTCAATGATTCATAGGTCTACACACACATCCACTCACTAACCCATACTGTCACTCATACACACAGTCACTCATTAATACAGCCACTGATATATGCACTCATACACCCATACAGACACTCCCACACTGCCACTCACCGATAAGAGTTACTCACACACCTCAGTCATGCAAAGAATCAATCACACTCCCATTTGCTCACCTATACATTTATATACAGACCACCTCACTTATTCATACAGATACTAACACATACTTACTCTCTTATACAATCACTGACACAAGCACACACTCATCCATACAGCCACTCACAAAATCACTCACTCTCACATAGTCACTTATATACTCCAACGCTCACATATACTGCCTTTCACATATGTAGTTACTCACACAGATCAACCACTGAGACATCCATTCACTCACCAACAGTCATACACACACTCACCCACCCATACAGCCCCTCGCAGACGCATTCATGAACCCATGCACCCAGTGAAACACCCACTCACACATCCATGCACAGAGTCACACATCCCCACCCACCCACACAGACGCTCTCAGGCACTCAAACAGGTATTCAGACAACCAATCATTAACCCATATAGACACTCATGTAGCTACTCACCAACACATGCAGCCACTTGCACACCAACTGACAGTGACTGCATGGGTGAGTGACTAATCTGTATGAATATCTGTACCAGTCTAAGACATGTTTAATCACTCACTTAAACAGTCAGTCACGCAACCACTAAATCATCCACTCAGACACTCATACACCCACTCATTCTTCAATACACCTTGGCGTGTATATGTATATGTATATATATATATATATCACCATAATTCTCCTCCAAAAGAAAGAGCAGAGGCCGCACTGGGGAAACCAAGGAAACATCATTTATTCAGCAGTAACATCGGCGAATGCATTTCGGCTCCGTCAGCCTTCATCAGCGCCAGGGATGTATGGGAGGCATTTTCAAAAAACATCACTGTATGAAGGTCCCTCCTCATGCTGATTGGCTTGGCACCGCTCCACTCCAATTACGTTGGATCACCTGTTGCAGGTCGCGGGTTTCTTGTGGCCTGCAAGTCCCAGGATGCATTGCACAACCAGGTAGGTAGTGCGGGGGTGTTGATAAAACCTTGTGGCTATGCGGGCTTTAGCGGGACAGTCTGTGATGCTGTAAATTGCTATACTCCTGTTATTCTGTTGTTGAATGAATGCGCCTCCTCTTCTCCCCAAACTGCACCAACCCACGGGTTCAAAAGTCCAATCGGCGGGGACAGAAATGGAAATCCACCTCGCCCAGCGTGAGGTTAATACCTCAACACCGCCCCTTCTCCTTCCGAACACTGGGGTGGATTCAAGTCGCTCCAATACCTCGGAGAACACAGGAAACGCTGCCGTAGCAGCAGCCAGTGAAGACAAGGACATCTTGTGGTGCAGGGACCTCTGGAAAGCGTCTCTGGCTGACGCTTGAAAATCACCATAATTCTCCTCCAAAAGAAAGAGCAGAGGCCGCACTGGGGAAACCAAGGAAACATCATTTATTCAGCAGTAACATCGGCGAATGCATTTCGGCTCCATCAGCCTTCATCAGCGCCAGGGATGTATGGGAGGCATTTTCAAAAAACATCACTGTATGAAGGTCCCGCCTCATGCTGATTGGCTTGGCACCGCTCCACCCCAATTACGTTGGATCACCTGTTGCAGGTCGCGGGTTTCTTGTGGCCTGCAAGTCCCAGGATGCATTGCACAACCAGGTAGGTAGTGCGGGGGTGTTGATAAAACCTTGTGGCTATGCGGGCTTTAGCGGGACAGTCTGTGATGCTGTAAATTGCTATACTCCTGTTATTCTGTTGTTGAATGAATGCGCCTCCTCTTTTCCCCAAACTGCACCAACCCACGGGTTCAAAAGTCCAATCGGCAGGGACAGAAATGGAAATCCACCTCGCCCAGCGTGAGGTTAATACCTCAACACCGCCCCTTCTCCTTCCGAACACTGGGGTGGATTCAAGTCGCTCCAATACCTCGGAGAACACAGGAAACGCTGCCGTAGCAGCAGCCAGTGAAGACAAGGACATCTTGTGGTGCAGGGACCTCTGGAAAGCGTCTCTGGCTGACGCTTGAAAATCACCATAATTCTCCTCCAAAAGAAAGAGCAGAGGCCGCACTGGGGAAACCAAGGAAACATCATTTATTCAGCAGTAACATCGGCGAATGCATTTCGGCTCCATCAGCCTTCATCAGCGCCAGGGATGTATGGGAGGCATTTTCAAAAAACATCACTGTATGAAGGTCCCGCCTCATGCTGATTGGCTTGGCACCGCTCCACCCCAATTACGTTGGATCACCTGTTGCAGGTCGCGGGTTTCTTGTGGCCTGCAAGTCCCAGGATGCATTGCACAACCAGGTAGGTAGTGCGGGGGTGTTGATAAAACCTTGTGGCTATGCGGGCTTTAGCGGGACAGTCTGTGATGCTGTAAATTGCTATACTCCTGTTGTTCTGTTGTTGAATGAATGCGCCTCCTCTTCTCCCCAAACTGCACCAACCCACGGGTTCAAAAGTCCAATCGGCGGGGACAGAAATGGAAATCCACCTCGCCCAGCGTGAGGTTAATACCTCAACACCGCCCCTTCTCCTTCCGAACACTGGGGTGGATTCAAGTCGCTCCAATACCTCGGAGAACACAGGAAACGCTGCCGTAGCAGCAGCCAGTGAAGACAAGGACATCTTGTGGTGCAGGGACCTCTGGAAAGCGTCTCTGGCTGACGCTTGAAAATCACCATAATTCTCCTCCAAAAGAAAGAGCAGAGGCCGCACTGGGGAAACCAAGGAAACATCATTTATTCAGCAGTAACATCGGCGAATGCATTTCGGCTCCATCAGCCTTCATCAGCGCCAGGGATGTATGGGAGGCATTTTAAAAAAACATCACTGTATGAAGGTCCCGCCTCATGCTGATTGGCTTGGCACCGCTCCACCCCAATTACGTTGGATCACCTGTTGCAGGTCGCGGGTTTCTTGTGGCCTGCAAGTCCCAGGATGCATTGCACAACCAGGTAGGTAGTGCGGGGGTGTTGATAAAACCTTGTGGCTATGCGGGCTTTAGCGGGACAGTCTGTGATGCTGTAAATTGCTATACTCCTGTTATTCTGTTGTTGAATGAATGCGCCTCCTCTTCTCCCCAAACTGCACCAACCCACGGGTTCAAAAGTCCAATCGGCGGGGACAGAAATGGAAATCCACCTCGCCCAGCGTGAGGTTAATACCTCAACACCGCCCCTTCTCCTTCCGAACACTGGGGTGGATTCAAGTCGCTCCAATACCTCGGAGAACACAGGAAACGCTGCCGTAGCAGCAGCCAGTGAAGACAAGGACATCTTGTGGTGCAGGGACCTCTGGAAAGCGTCTCTGGCTGACGCTTGAAAATCACCATAATTCTCCTCCAAAAGAAAGAGCAGAGGCCGCACTGGGGAAACCAAGGAAACATCATTTATTCAGCAGTAACATCGGCGAATGCATTTCGGCTCCATCAGCCTTCATCAGCGCCAGGGATGTATGGGAGGCATTTTAAAAAAACATCACTGTATGAAGGTCCCGCCTCATGCTGATTGGCTTGGCACCGCTCCACCCCAATTACGTTGGATCACCTGTTGCAGGTCGCGGGTTTCTTGTGGCCTGCAAGTCCCAGGATGCATTGCACAACCAGGTAGGTAGTGCGGGGGTGTTGATAAAACCTTGTGGCTATGCGGGCTTTAGCGGGACAGTCTGTGATGCTGTAAATTGCTATACTCCTGTTATTCTGTTGTTGAATGAATGCGCCTCCTCTTTTCCCCAAACTGCACCAACCCACGGGTTCAAAAGTCCAATCGGCGGGGACAGAAATGGAAATCCACCTCGCCCAGCGTGAGGTTAATACCTCAACACCGCCCCTTCTCCTTCCGAACACTGGGGTGGATTCAAGTCGCTCCAATACCTCGGAGAACACAGGAAACGCTGCCGTAGCAGCAGCCAGTGAAGACAAGGACATCTTGTGGTGCAGGGACCTCTGGAAAGCGTCTCTGGCTGACGCTTGAAAATCACCATAATTCTCCTCCAAAAGAAAGAGCAGAGGACGCACTGGGGAAACCAAGGAAACATCATTTATTCAGCAGTAACATCGGCGAATGCATTTCGGCTCCATCAGCTTTCATCAGCGCCAGGGATGTATGGGAGGCATTTTCAAAAAACATCACTGTATGAAGGTCCCGCCTCATGCTGATTGGCTTGGCACCGCTCCACCCCAATTACGTTGGATCACCTGTTGCAGGTCGCGGGTTTCTTGTGGCCTGCAAGTCCCAGGATGCATTGCACAACCAGGTAGGTAGTGCGGGGGTGTTGATAAAACCTTGTGGCTATGCGGGCTTTAGCGGGACAGTCTGTGATGCTGTAAATTGCTATACTCCTGTTATTCTGTTGTTGAATGAATGCGCCTCCTCTTCTCCCCAAACTGCACCAACCCACGGGTTCAAAAGTCCAATCGGCGGGGACAGAAATGGAAATGCGCCTCGCCCAGCGTGAGGTTAATACCTCAACACCGCCCCTTCTCCTTCCGAACACTGGGGTGGATTCAAGTCGCTCCAATACCTCGGAGAACACAGGAAACGCTGCCGTAGCAGCAGCCAGTGAAGACAAGGACATCTTGTGGTGCAGGGACCTCTGGAAAGCGTCTCTGGCTGACGCTTGAAAATCACCATAATTCTCCTCCAAAAGAAAGAGCAGAGGCCGCACTGGGGAAACCAAGGAAACATCATTTATTCAGCAGTAACATCGGCGAATGCATTTCGGCTCCATCAGCCTTCATCAGCGCCAGGGATGTATGGGAGGTATTTTCAAAAAACATCACTGTATGAAGGTCCCGCCTCATGCTGATTGGCTTGGCACCGCTCCACCCCAATTACGTTGGATCACCTGTTGCAGGTCGCGGGTTTCTTGTGGCCTGCAAGTCCCAGGATGCATTGCACAACCAGGTAGGTAGTGCGGGGGTGTTGATAAAACCTTGTGGCTATGCGGGCTTTAGCGGGACAGTCTGTGATGCTGTAAATTGCTATACTCCTGTTATTCTGTTGTTGAATGAATGCGCCTCCTCTTCTCCCCAAACTGCACCAACCCACGGGTTCAAAAGTCCAATCGGCGGGGACAGAAATGGAAATCCACCTCGCCCAGCGTGAGGTTAATACCTCAACACCGCCCCTTCTCCTTCCGAACACTGGGGTGGATTCAAGTCGCTCCAATACCTCGGAGAACACAGGAAACGCTGCCGTAGCAGCAGCCAGTGAAGACAAGGACATCTTGTGGTGCAGGGACCTCTGGAAAGCGTCTCTGGCTGACGCTTGAAAATCACCATAATTCTCCTCCAAAAGAAAGAGCAGAGGCCGCACTGGGGAAACCAAGGAAACATCATTTATTCAGCAGTAACATCGGCGAATGCATTTCGGCTCCATCAGCCTTCATCAGCGCCAGGGATGTATGGGAGGCATTTTAAAAAAACATCACTGTATGAAGGTCCCGCCTCATGCTGATTGGCTTGGCACCGCTCCACCCCAATTACGTTGGATCACCTGTTGCAGGTTGCGGGTCTTTTGTGGCCTGCAAGTCCCAGGATGCATTGCACAACCAGGTAGGTAGTGCGGGGGTGTTGATAAAACCTTGTGGCTATGCGGGCTTTAGCGGGACAGTCTGTGATGCTGTAAATTGCTATACTCCTGTTATTCTGTTGTTGAATGAATGCGCCTCCTCTTTTCCCCAAACTGCACCAACCCACGGGTTCAAAAGTCCAATCGGCGGGGACAGAAATGGAAATCCACCTCGCCCAGCGTGAGGTTAATACCTCAACACCACCCCTTCTCCTTCCGAACACTGGGGTGGATTCAAGTCGCTCCAATACCTCGGAGAACACAGGAAACGCTGCCGTAGCAGCAGCCAGTGAAGACAAGGACATCTTGTGGCGCAGGGACCTCTGGAAAGCGTCTCTGGCTGACGCTTGAAAATCACCATAATTCTCCTCCAAAAGAAAGAGCAGAGGCCGCACTGGGGAAACCAAGGAAACATCATTTATTCAGCAGTAACATCGGCGAATGCATTTCGGCTCCATCAGCCTTCATCAGCGCCAGGGATGTATGGGAGGCATTTTCAAAAAACATCACTGTATGAAGGTCCCGCCTCATGCTGATTGGCTTGGCACCGCTCCACCCCAATTACGTTGGATCACCTGTTGCAGGTCGCGGGTTTCTTGTGGCCTGCAAGTCCCAGGATGCATTGCACAACCAGGTAGGTAGTGCGGGGGTGTTGATAAAACCTTGTGGCTATGCGGGCTTTAGCGGGACAGTCTGTGATGCTGTAAATTGCTATACTCCTGTTATTCTGTTGTTGAATGAATGCGCCTCCTCTTCTCCCCAAACTGCACCAACCCACGGGTTCAAAAGTCCAATCGGCGGGGACAGAAATGGAAATCTATATATATATATTCCATATGAAGACACCCAACACTTGGGAGGCCCACGCTTACGTGTTAAATACTTTATTCTGCAAGTCCGCATCGCACAACAGTGAGGTAGGCACAGCAAGTGCTTGCCATCAATTCGATGCGTTTCGGGCGTCCATCCGCCCTTGTTCACAACGATGGCTTGCAAGGAAGGCATCTATGCAGGTGACATTGATAACGTTCACTTGTCCCGCCCAATGGGCGTGTGCTTGCATTGCACGCTGGTATTTCTAGGCTTAGCGTATTTGTTCCTTTAGTAGGTGCCGCTGCCCAACTCCTAAAATCATTCATAATAATCCACAATGGGTAGCTGCATTCTGCCACAACCGCTGCAGTGCCCAATCATTCTTGCAGACAGCAGGAAGCTTCGAAAAGCGCCGTTATCGTGACCGCTCTGCTACCCTGCAAAATAAAACGAAGTATAAAAAATGGTGTGTGGCGCATTCAAGCTTTGGGTGCTCTTTTCATATGAATGTATAACGGCCCATCCAGGTCGCGAAAGCGCCCCACTGCAAACGAGGCAGGTCCAGAGCCATGATCGACAAGGTGCAGTTGGAACACCGTGTTCCGTTTTGCTTGGGGGCACAAAGCAGAGCGATTGTCTTTTAAGTCAACAGCAGCCCACTGAGGTATTTTAAATTATTATCACGGAGAAAATTGCAGCACCCACTAAGGAAGGATTTTAACATCAGAACTGCAATAACCACAATGCACTTTGCACACGCCCATGAGGGCGGAACACATAAATTAATCACAGGTGTGATACAAATTATTGCTGCTTTCTCTCCATGAAAACCAAGCCGGTGAACAAGGGCGTTTATGCCTAAACGCGTATGGAACTTGGTGTTATTATGCTATGACGAGCGAGATGTCCGCGCTATTACCCTGCAAAATAAAAGGAAGTACACATGACGGTGTGTGGTGCATTCAAGCTTTGGGTGCTCTTTTCATGTGGATGTATAGCGGCCAAGCCAGGTCGCGAAAGCGCCCCACTGCAAACGAGGCAGGTCTAGCGCCATGATCAACAAGGCGCAGTTGGAACGTTGTGTTCCGTTTTGCTTGGGGGCACAAAGCAGAGCGATTGTCTTTTAAGTCAATAGCAGCCCACTGAGGTATTTTAAATTATTATCACGGAGAAAATTGCAGCACCCCCTAAGGAAGGATTTTAATATCAGAACTGCAATAACCACAATGCACTTTGCACACGCCCATGAGGGCGGAACACATAAATTAATCACAGGTGCGATACGAATTATTGCTGCCTTCTCTCCATGAAAACCAAGCCGGTGAACAAGGGCGTTTATGCCCGAAACACGTATGGAACTTGGTGTGACGAGCGAGATGTCCGCGCTATTACCCTGCAAAATAAAAGGAAGTACACACGACGGCGTGTGGCGCATTCAAGCTTTGGGTATATATATATATATTCACTTAAAAAATAATAGGTTTCACACATGTCATAGTTAGGTGGATATTTCACTCATAAAAAAACAATGAAATTCCCCCGTTATAGTTAGTTCAGATAACTATAACTTGAGCGCCCGCAATCCTGCTCATGACGTCACATATTACATCACTCATGACATGGTCAGTGGCATCACTCATGACATCACTGTTGACATCATCCTTGTGATAGAGTGGCGGTCGCGCAAGTTATAGTTATCTGAACTAACTATAACGGGGGAATTTCATTGGTTTTTTACGAGTGAAATATCCACCTAACTATAACATGTGTGAAACCTATGGTTTTTTAAGTGAATTTGCAAGGTTTTTTAAATGCTAATTCCTAACTATAACGTGTGTGAAACCTATGGTTTTTTCAGTGAATTTGTACGGTTTTTTAAATGCTAAGTCATGTATGTATTATTTTTTTTATATATTTATTTTACAATAAACGTACGTATTTAAAAAAAAAATTTTTTTAATGGTTTTTCACCGTGTGCGCACGGTGCGAGCCCCCCGCGATTTTTTTTAAAAAAAATTTAAATGTTTTTTCTGCCTTCGGGGTCCTTCAGGGACCCCCTGACAAAGGCTAGGGGGTCAGGAACTCTCTACCCTGCCCCCTTTTCACGTTCGCCACCTTCCTTTTTCACTCTCGCACTGAAAACAAACTAAATGGCGGCCGACACTTCCTGATTTCGACCGATTCGAATGTTGACTGACATATAACCATCAATCAGAATTACGCTCGCGCACGTTAGGGTGCGCGCACGGTGCACGGCTATAGATATGTATGTGCTTTTAACTGCAATTTTCTCAGGAACTACTGAACAGATAGACACCATATATCCAAAAGGCACATGCCTGACCTGAGGACTACCTCTCAAATTTCAAGTAATTCTGTTCAGCCGTTCGGGCTGTACCTTTGACTAAAGGTCTTATGGGAAAATGCATGGGGGAAAACGCGTTTTGGGACCCTCCTTTTTTCTCGGCCCCCGCTTGACGAATCCCCCCGAGACTTTCAGGGTAGGAGCTGAGCGGAGCGCCCCATTAGTTTTGAAAATTTTGCGAAGATTCGTCAACCGGCGCCAAAGTTATTCAAAATAGAATATTGAGATTTCCTATGGAAACACGGTCCTAACTATAACTATCTACTGGTGACTGCCAGTAGATTATATATCTATATCTATAATGGCGGCATCGATGAAATAAACACGAAAAAATTGGCACCAACATTGTGGTCCGTGTGTAGCTGACAAGGCTGAGACGCTGCGGTAATATATATATATATATATATATATATATATATATATATATATATATAACAATACTCCGTCTCATAAACTGAAGATCTCTCCTCAAGAAACCGAAGCAAACCCAAGGTGCGGTGAAAATTATTTATTTAAATATAGTAGACACCACCGCCGCCATTACGCGTTTCAGCCCGTTACAGGCCTCGGTCACATGATGCGCAACACAACGGATCCACCTTTTAAATATGCTTAGAGTGAGTCACATGTGCAAATGGGGATAAATCATGGACATAGAAGTTTCCGTAACGTATACATTGTCAGTTTGTCTTCACCAAACAATGCCCATCACATCTAGCAATAGCTTGTAAAATACATCGTATTTATAATAAAAATACTGCATTTCATCACAGATCCGCTAATTGCTGATTACTTCATTAAAAACATAAATAACGATATTATAATTTAAACAATTTAAAAACACACAAATGGCATGTTTTCAACAATGTTTTTGCTTAATACGGCCCATGTGGGCCTAGCCATGAAGCCCCCTGTTGCAATAAAGTGACTGTGCAAAATTGTGCAAATTCGTGCAAGTATACATATCTATTGCTCAGGGCCACGTCCGTGACACCTGTTTACAAACAAATATACATTGACAAATTTGTAAAAAAATCCCAATAAATATTCTCTCTAAAAAAGTATGAACCCCTTGTGCAAAAAAGTGTATAAAATGAATATCTTTCACGTTAAAATTAGTGCAATTAAATGAGACCGGGATATAGCAGCATACTATTAGAGTTGATAGAAACAACATGTTACTTTTCCCAAAGGGTGATGAATATCCAGATTACAAGTGAGTGTAAAAATCCTCACTTGCATTCAGTCCTCTAGGATTCTTACTGTCCAACTCTAGAATGTATTTGGTTTCTAATCTCCTTAAAAGGACCTCCCGGTTCCCACCCCTTCTTAGTGTAGGGATTGAGTCTGCCACCCAGTAGCTGAAAGCCTCCAGCTTACTGGCATGGTGCTCCTTAAAATGACGTGCCACCGGGTAGGTCAAATCCTTGTTAGTTATTGCACGCATATGCTGGAGTACCCGCTTGTGAACCTGCAGCTTGGTACTGCCAACATACCGCAGGCCACAGGAGCACTCCAGCACATACACTGCAAAATCTGTCTTGCAATTAAGGTATTTGGAGATAGGAACTGGTTCAGGAAGGAATGGGGTCGAATATGTCTTTGTATTCACTCCATATCTGCATGCTTTACATACATTGCAGCGATAAAACCCTTTTCTTGCCGCTAACCATGATTTAGATTGGATCAATTCAGGGCTGCTGCTCACGAGCACATTGCTCATTGAGCGTGCTTTTCTGAAAGCTATCTTTGGTTTCCTAGATAGTGAATTGCCCAACACTGGATCAGCCCGGACCAATGACCAATGGTTAATGATTTTACGTACTGCTTTGTGCTGTGTACTAAAGGTCAAAATAATTCGTGTGTCCTCAGTGTTAATGACTCGTAGGTTATTTGATGGGGCTACTTTTGGTGTCACTGCCATAGTTCTAGTGATATTATTAATTTTAGACACAGCCCTAGAGAGTATAGATTCTGCATACCCTCTCTCCCTGAAGCGTTCCCTGCATTCATTTTGAGCTTTAAGAAAATCGACTTCTGTACTGCAAATTCGGCGCATCCTTAGCATCTCCCCAAAAGGAATACTATTGATCAGGTGTTATATATATATATATATTCACTGAAAAAACCATAGGTTTCACACATGTTATAGTTAGCGGAAATTTTACTGATAAAAAACCAGTGAAATTCCCCCGTTATAGTTAGCGCAGGCAACTATAACTCACGCGACCGCAATCCTCTGCTGATGCTAATACTGTATTTAGACACTTATTTGCCCATGTCTTCTTCCATACATTTTTAGCTATACATATATTACAAATATTTTTTTTTCATAAAGACACATATGTCATCAGCAGAAGATTGCAGTCGCGTGAGTTATAGTTGCCTGCGCTAACTATAACGGGGGAATTTCACTGGTTTTTTATCAGTAAAATTTCCGCTAACTATAACATGTGTGAAACCTATGGTTTTTTCAGTGAATTTGCAAGGTTTTTTAAATGCTAATTCCTAACTATAACGTGTGTGAAACCTATGGTTTTTTCAGTGAATTAGTACGGTTTTTTAAATGCTAAGTTTTTTTCCCTTATAATAAGCCCTGTACATTTGGTGGCCTTCGGCCACCAAAAGCACAGGGGGTGGGGTAAGTGTGGATAGTGTTTTTTGCCCTTAACATAAGCCCTGTACATTTGGTGGCCTTCGGCCACCAAAAGCACAGGGGGTGGGGTAAGTGTGGATAGTGTTTTTTTTATTTTTATTTTTTTACCGTACGCTTACGGTAAGCGTACGGTAAGCGTACCCCGCGAAATTGCCGAAAAAAAAATAAAACCGTTTTTGCACTTGGGGGATGTTTGGGGACTCCCTCAACATGACTATGTGGGAGGGAGTTGTCAAAACAGCCCCTTTACATGTTTTTGGGCTTGATATTTTAAAAATCACTCTCAGTGCGAGAGACAAAATGGCGGCCGCCGCTTCCTGGTTTCGGCCGATTCGAATGTTTACTAAGATCTAAGAGCCAATCAGAATCGCGCTCGCGCACGCCACCGTACGCTTACCGTAAGCGTACGGTAAGCGTACCGTAAGCTGGCTCAGATATATATATTGATTTAAAGGCTATTTTCTCAGAATCTACTGAACAGATTTACACCAAACCTACAAAAGGCACTTCCTTGACCTAGGGACTACCTCTCTGCCAAATTTTGAGTAATTCTGTTCAGCCGTTCGGGCTGTAGCTCGTTCTAAAGGTCCTATGGAAAAATGCATGGGAAAAACGCGTTTTGGGACCCCCCTTTTATCTCAGCCCCCGCTTGACGGATCCCCCCGAGACTTTCAGGGTAGGAGCGGAGCGTAGCGCCCCACCTATTTTGAAAAATTTGCGAGGATTCGTCGACCGGCGCCAAAGTTATTCAAAATAGAATGTTGAGGTTTTCCTATGGAAACGTGGTCCTAACTATAACTACCTACTGGCTATCGCCAGTAGGTAATATATATATATATATATATATATATATATATATAAGCACTCTTCGCTCACAAGTTTCCAAGGAAAAAGAACGAACGTAGACCTCTGAGTAAATTCAGAGTAATTTATTCCTCCTCGCCTGCCATTACGCGTTTCAGCCGTCAAAGCGGCCTTGATCACATGACCTTTTTTCATGCCCAATACCTGTGTGACATATATATATATATATATTTATATATATAAAACATACTTAAACGTTTTAGAAACACAGTCATTGGATGATGTCATGAGTGATGTAATATGTGACATCATCAGCAGTGCATTGCGGGGGCACGAGTTATAGTTCGCTCAGCTAACTAGAACGGACGAATTTCTCTGGTTTTGTACGAGTGAAATGCCAGCCTAACTATAACGTCCCTGAAACCTCAGGTATATCTATATCTATATAACTTAACCCTGTCCCATTTGGCATATATAATTGCCCTTTTTTTGTACTTATATATTTCATGATCAGTTAGGCATAGACGGCTGAGTTTGTCCGCCATGGCATTCAGGGAGCCTGCTAGGTGTTGAACCACCAGGAAAATGCCCTGATGTTCTAGCCATGTCCAGAGATGCAGGGTCTCTTGACAAGGGTTCCACAACCCCACCTGACCTGTTTGTTACACTTCCACATGGCAGTTGTGTTGTCCATGAATACTTGTATCAGCCTTCCTTATATGGAGGGTAGAAAGGCTTTAAATGCCAATCGGATCGCTTGGAGCTCCAACAGGTTGATGTGAAGTCTGGATTCCGCTGGAGACAAGAGTTCTCTGATCTCGACCTCTCCCAGATAGCTGCCCCATCCCAGGAGTGACCCATCTGTCACTACTGTGAGATCTGGTTAGGGAAGGGAAGAGACGTCTGCCTCTGACCCAATCGTGGTTCGTTAGCCACCACTGCAAATTCTTCGCTGTCAACTCCGAGATCTGGACAGGGCGGAGAGATTCCCCTGATGCTGCACCCACTAGAGCCTCAGCTCCCACCGTAGAGCCTGCATATACCATCAGGCACGTGTGACCAGCAGGATGCAGGAGACCATGAGGCCCAGTAGTCTCGGAGTCAGTCTCACCGACCCAGTACGGAGGCTGAAACATCGTTATCATAGCCTGAATATTCTGGACTCGCCACTCGGGAGGAAAAGCCCGAAACTGCACTGTGTCCAGAAAAGCTCAGATGAAAGGGAGCATCTGAGAAGGCGTCAGGTGTGACTTCGGCATGTTGATAGTGAACTCCAGCAAATGCAGAAGGTTCACTGTAGCCTGGAGACAACAGTCTGGGGGGAGGCCGCCTTCAACAGTCAGTAGTCGAGATAGGGGAAGACTTACACCCCTTATCTCCGCTGATGAGCTGCATCCACCACCATCACTTTTGTGAACACCCGAGAGGCGTTTATAAGGCAAAAAGGGAGCACGGTGAACTGAAAGTGCTCCTGGCCTACTGTGAATCGCAGATAACGCCGGTGAGCAGGCAGGATGGAGATATGGAAATAAGCATCCTGCAAGTCGAATATGCTACTTACCAGTATGCATCTGTTCTTGGCATGTAGGGCTGCTGACATTCATATCTGTGCATAGATCGCCGCCTAGTGTTAGGTCCGGATGATTGCACATTGTTGTCCTGGAAGAGTCTTCGAAGTATCACGAGATAGGTGGCTCCTCCCCTGGACCACAGTGCGCATGGGCATCCCCTCCATCCTTAGATTGTTTTTCGCAATTGTGGCATAGATAGTGTAATACAGTGAATGATGACCATGCTAACTAGTAATTACTGAATGCTACAGCTGCTACAGGCGCCGGGGAGGAGGGTGGGCGATTTGAATGTCAGCAGCCCTACATGCCAAGAACAGATGCATACTGGTAGGTAGCATATTCGTTTCGAGGCATGTGGGCTGCTGAATTCATATCTGTGCATAGATTATATAGCAGTCCCTCCATTTAGCGGCGGCTTCCCGTGCCAGCTGCAGCAGTCTGAAAAAGAGTTTTGAGAACAGCCTGTCCTACAGCTGCCTGCTGTCTTGAGTGTACATCTACACAGTAGTGCTTGGTAAATGTATGTATAGTGGACCATGTGGCTGCTCTACATATCTCCTCTAAAGGAATATTTCCCAGGAAAGCCATGGAGGCCCCTAACTTTCGTGTGGAGTGGGCTCTTGGAGGAATTGTTAGTGTGCACTTAGCTTTTTCATAGCAATTCTGTATACACTTAACGATCCGCCTAGCTATTCCTGCTTTGGAAATGGGGTTGCCTTTGTGCTGTGGAACAAAGGCAACAAACAGTTGTTTTGTTTTCCTGAAATTGTGTGTTCTGTCAATATAGTACAGGAGAGCTCTTTTGATATCAAGTGTGTGGAGCATTCTCTCTGCTACATTCTCAGGATTAGGATAAAACACTGGTAGTTCTATGGATTGGTTCATATGGAACTGCGAAATTACCTTGGGCATGAAAGTAGGGTTGGTGCGTAGTACGACCCTGTTGGCATGAACCTGTACAAATGGCTCTTGAATGGTTAGTGCCTGAAGTTCACTAACTCTTCTTAGGGAAGTAATGGCAACTAGGAAAGCTACTTTCCATGTTAGAAATTGAATCTCACAAGAGTGTAGAGGTTCAAAAGGTGGTCCCATCAGTCTGGTGAGGACCACATTTAGGTTCTAGACTGGTGAAGGAGGGTGTCTTGGAGGAATCACACGTTTGAGTCCCTCCAAGAAAGCTCTGATGGCAGGCACTTTGAACAGTGAGAGGTGCTGCCTGTTCTGAAGGTAAGCTGCCAGTGCGGTTAAATGTATACGGATGGAATTGTATGCTAGATTGCATCGGTATAAGTGTAATAGATAACAGATAATGTTTTGCGTCGATGCATCCAGCGGATTGATGCCATTATTTTTACAATAAATGACAAATCTTTTCCACTTAGCCGCGTAGCAGGCTCTGGGAGTGGGTCTCCGTGCCTCCTTGATGATATTCATACATTCTGGAGGCAAGTTTAGGTAGCCAAATTCTAAGATCTCAGGAGCCAGATCGCCAGGTTCAGCTGTTGCGGATCTGGGTGCTGAATCTCGCCATGGCTCTGCGTTAAAAGCGTGGGTGTTAGCCGTAGTCGTTGATGCGGTACCACGGAGAGTTCCAGAAACGTGGTGTACCATGGTTGGCGTGCCCACGTTGGAGCAACCAGGATGAGCGTCATTGAGTGTTGCCTCAGTTTGCGTGCCACCAGCGGTATTAATGGTGCTGGGGGAAAAGCGTACGAAAATCTGCCTGACCAGTTCATCCATATTGCATTGCCCTGCGACTGTGGATGTGGGAACTTGGCGGCAAAGTTTTGGCATTTTGCGTTTTCCCTTGTGGCGAATAGGTCTATCTCTGGATGACCCCACCGTTGGAAGTACGGTTGGAGTACTGATGGATATATCTCCCACTCGTGTATTTGGTGGCTGTGTCTGCTGAGCAGATCCGCCATCTGGTTGTCCTTGCCCGGGAGGTGTTCGGCCATGAGGAAGATGTTCCTCTGAATGGCCCACTTCCACATGCTCTGAGCCAGATGAGACAACTGTGGGGAGTGTGTCCCTCCCTGCTTTTGTATGTAGTACATGGCGGTCATATTGTCCGTCCGGATCAACACGACTTTGTTGCACAAGTGTACTTTGAATGCCTTCATTGCAAGGAAGATTGCCATGAGTTCCAGAAGGTTGTTGTGCATCCTCCTTTGCTGTGTCGTCCATAGTCCCTGCACTGTGTAATTGAGTACATGAGCTCCCCATCCCTGGAGAGACGCGTCCGCCGTAAGTATGATTTGTGGGACAGGCTCTTGGAACGGTCGGCCCTTGCAAAGGTTTTGTGGATTCCACCAATGCAGAGAGTTGTATGCCCGACCGCTCACCAACACTAGGTCCTTCAATTGTCCGTGAGCCTGATTCCACTGACGTGCCAAGCACTCCTGAAGCGGGCGCATATGTAGCCTCGCGTGCGGGACTATGAAGACGCAGGAGGCCATCATGCCTATCAACTGCATAAACACTCGTGCCGGTAGTGTGTGTTGAGGTTTGAACTTTTTTATGAGCAACTGCATGCTGTTGATCCGTACTGAATTGGGCTGTGCCTTGGCTGCCAGAGTGTCTATGGTCGCGCCTAGGTACTGCTGTACGTGGGTGGGTTGAAGGTGGGACTTTGGATAATTCAGGGAGAAGCCAAGGCTGTGAAGAAGGTGAATGGTGTGGGTTACGTGGTTGGCACACCGCTGGGCCGACTTTCCCTGGATAAGCCAGTCGTCCAGATAAGGATAGACATGTATGTGCTGTCTCCTTAAGTGCGCCGCCACTGTTGCCAGGCACTTGGTGAACACTCTGGGTGCCGTTGTTACTCCGAAAGGGAGGACTTTGAACTGGTAATGTTGATTGATAACAGTGAACCTGAGATATTTTCTGTGTGATGGGTGTATGGGTATATGGAAATACGCATCTTTGAGATCTAGTGATGCGAGAAAGTCTCCCTGTTTGAGCAACGGCAGCACTTGTTGCAAGGTGAGCATGTGAAAATGCTCTGACAGAATGTAACGGTTTAGAGGTCGTAAATCCAGTATGGGTCTGAGAGACCCGTCCTTTTTGGGGATCAGAAAATACAGTGAGTACACTCCTGATCCCTGTTCTTCTGCTGGCACGAGTTCTATGGCTCCTTTTTGGAGCATACTGAGAACTTCCTGGTGGAATAAGTGCAAGTGCTCTGCGGACATAGGACGGTGTCTTGGTGGTATGTTTGGTGGAGTGGATGTGAGCTCCAGACAATAACCGTACTGGACAATGTCTCTCACCCACCTGTCTGTATTGATGGACTTCCAGACCGGCAGGAACTCCTGGAGTCTCCTCCCGACAGGTGTTACGTGGTCGGGGGGCAGTGACAAGGCGTCACTGTTTGTTGGTGGCGGAGGACCTGGAGCTGTTGTTCCCTCGGCCTCTGCCTTTGACGTTGTTTCCACGGTATCCACCTCTAGTATTCTTATTATAGGTGGTCTGTGAACCTCCTTTAGTGTACTGCGACTGTTGGGAGTTCTGGTTTTTAGATGGTCCTCTGTTGCTAGAGCGACAAAAGGACCCACTCCGAAACTGCTGTGATTGCAGAGCCCCCATAGACTTTGCAGTCTCTGTATCTTTTTTGATCTTTTCTAGGGTGGTGTCAACTTCGGGGCCAAAAAGGGAGTCAGGGTTGACAGGTTGATTGAGTATCGTTGTCTGTATCTCTGGTTTGAATCCTGAGATTCTCAACCAAGCATGCCTTCTTAACATGACGCTGGTGTTAATAGCCCTAGCTGCAGTGTCCGCTACGTCAAGAGCGCACTTAATGGAAGCATTGCTTATGAGCTTCCCTTCTGTAATAAGCGACTCTGCTCCTTCCTTAAACTGATCTGGGAGGTGCTGTAGCAGTGTCTCTAGGGTATCATAATGCGCCCTGTCGTATCGAGCCAGAAGTGCCTGAGTGTTGGCAATTCTCCAGATGTTAGCTGCCTGTGCAGCAACTCTTTTTCCTGAAGACCTTAGACTCCTTGTCAGGGGGAGGAGCATCACCCGTTGTCTGTGAATTGGCTCTCTTCTGAGCATTGGACACCACCAACGAGTCCAAAGGCAACTGGCCTCTTATGTAGGTAGGGTCCACAGGAGCTGTCCTATATTTTTTGTCAATCCTAGGGTTTAGTACTCTCGCCCTTGTGGTCTCCTTAAAAATGTCATGAGCCGGTTTTAGGACCCCCTTCAGCATGGGCAGAGTCTTAACCGATCTTTCTGAGGTAGAGAAGGTATCCATCAGAAAATCATCCTCAATAGGATCAGTGTGGAGCTGTACATCATGATTTTTAGCTGCTCTCTCAATCAAGGCATTGAAAGCAGCAGTATCCTCAGTAGGAGATGATTTTACCACATATGCCGGTGTGTCTGGAGCAGTATGTGGGTCCCCTGTACCAATATCGTCCACCCAAGGTTGGTTTTGATCTTCAGGGTCAGTGTCCACAGGATAAGTGTCCTCAGCATCACCAGCATCCCCTGCATCCACATCAAATTGTGTGGGTGAGAATGACTGAGGTTCCTGGTCATAATATTGAACATGTTCTACTAGAACTGGTGATGTGGTCCTCTTCTTCTTCAATGGAATTTTGTATGGCTCCATTGATTTCTCTGGCAGTATCTTTCTTTTATATATTGAAAGTCTACCAGTCTCCGCATCGATAAACTGCCTTGGCTCCTCATCTTCCTGAGGTACTTCGACAGCTCTCTGTCCCATTGGCATTCCTGTTGGTGCTTCGACAGGTTTCTTCGGGTCGACCCCTTTTTGCAGCTCGGGACCCTTCTTTGCGTCGAACATAGTCGGTCGTACCGCCGATGGTAGTCCGAATTTTATGTGCGTCGACGCGATGTGAACTGTGCTGACTGTCTTCGGCTGCGGGGGTGCTTTTGCGCCGAGCATGGAAGCCGTGTCGTGGATGCGGAGTAACGACTCCGACACCTTCTTCTTTAGGAAGGGAGACGGTGTTGTTGATTCGACACGTTCCTTCGATACCCGTTTGGACGTGGCATCTAACCCCGAACCAGACGCCGTGTTCTCGACACGAGAACTGGGATGGGTCGGCCGTCGCGAGTCGCTCTGTATTTTTGTGTCGACGATCTTCGGCGCTGATTTTTTCGGGTCGGCAACCTAGACCTTGGTTGTTGGCGCCGCCTTCGGCTCGACGTCCCCATGAAATCTCTGTGCGTCGACGGCCTTCTTTTGTTTGTTCGGCTCCGAGGGCTTCGAGGCCTTGTTGCCGATGAGAGACTCTTTCACTTTCGGTTTCGAGTTAGGTGCCTGTGCCTTCAGTTTCGATTTCGTTTGATCGAATGATGGCGCTTTCGATACCGACGGCTCTTTAGGGTAGTTCGTAGCCGGGCCTTTATGCGGGGCTGTAGAACGAGAAGAATGATCTTGGGTAAGGCCTTGTGGCGATCCCTCGACTTGAGCCTTATCGAGTGCCTCTCTGGGCCCTGTACCGACATGTGGGCCTAGCTCATCCTCTGAGCCATCCTCCTCGGCCCAAGGGCCTCCTCGTCATCTCCTACCTCTTCGACGACACCATCTTCCTGTTCGTCTACTATACGCTCGTCTTCGGCATCATAGTCGGATTCTCGCTCCGAAGCCAGATCCGATAGCTCCCCCCGAACTTCAAGGTCCACGACCTCCTCATCTTCTGTCCCGAAGATGTTGTCCGGGTTCGGCGTCGCTTTCTGCGCCTCGAGCCGAGCTGCTCGACGAATGCGAAGGGTCTTCTTCGATCGAAACCTGGAACACGCCATACAGGTGGCTTCGTCGTGGTTTGGAGAGAGGCACTTGTTGCACACCGGGTGCACGTCGAAGCGAGCATACTTAGCGTTGCAAAGAGGGCAACGCTTAAAGGGGCTATTCGATGTCTTTGGTTCCATCGTTGATGATCTACTCGAGAACGCCCTCGACAAATAGACTTGGCGCCGAACGAAAACAATACCGACGAATGTAAAGGCCTAAATACTCAAAGAGCTAAGATTAGGACATCCGAACCCAATGGCGGAAAAAAACAATCTAAGGATGGAGGGGATGCCCATGCGCATTGTAGTCCAGGGGAGGAGCCACCTATCTTGTGATACTTCGAAGACTCTTCCAGGACAACAATGTGCAATCATCCGGACCCAACACTAGGCGGCGATCTATGCACAGATATGAATTCAGCAGCCCACATGCCTCGAACCTAACACTACGATCCAGTCTCCTGGATCCAGGACAGACAAGACCTCAGCTAGCGTGAGCAGCTTGAATTTTTCCTTTTTGAGGAAGAAGTTAAGGGATTGGAGGACTAGGATAGGACAAAGGCCCTTGTCCTGTTTGGGGACCAGAAAGTAGCGAGAATAACAACCAAAGCCTACTTCTGGGTCCAGAACCCTCTCTATGGCTCCCTTGACCAAGAAAGCAACAACTTTACCATTGAGCAAGAGAAAATGATCCTCCGTCAACCAGTTATAAGATGGAGGCATGAAGGGAGGGGTGGTCTCGAAGGGGAGGGAGTAATACCTTTGGTCCATCTGCAAAATCCACCTGTCTGATGATATGAACTGCCAGTGGTGAAGGTGATGGCAAATCCTGCCACCAACTGGATGCCCATGATCTAAAAGGGCAAGATTAGGAAAGTCTGAAGGCTGCAGCTGCCGGGGGTGGTGGTGGCTGGAGCACACCACTGGCTACCCAACCCACGAGGACATTAGGAACCGCGCCCTTATTCACACAGAGGCTGGGAAGATTGCGCAGCTCAGTGGCTAGGATAGGGTTGGAGCGCTTGAAAACCCCTTCCATAGCCATGAAAGGAGCAAATGGCAGACTGGGGACGACTAGGGCCAGCTGAGAGGCCCAAGGACTTAGCCGCAGCCCACGAGTCCCTAAAGCACTCTAACTAGACCTTGCCTTGTCTAAGAAGAGACGAGTGCCATCGAAAGGCATCTCCATAAGGGAAGCTTGGACATCCCCCGAGAAACTGGTCGTTCTCAGTCAGGCATGGTGCCTTAGGGC
Organism: Triturus cristatus; assembly: GCF_964204655.1. Taxonomy (NCBI): domain Eukaryota; kingdom Metazoa; phylum Chordata; class Amphibia; order Caudata; family Salamandridae; genus Triturus; species Triturus cristatus. The sequence goes on along the minus strand of NC_140592.1, from coordinate 724,746,813 downwards.
CACCGTCAAGGAAACCACTCTGCCCAGTGAGTCTATTGTGTCCAGACCACAATGGATTGTGAATATTGTTGCGTCTCTCCCATCTGGTATGGCTTGGGAGAGGATGGCCCATGCCTCTTCCGGGACCTGCGCAAAAAGAATAATTGATGCACAGAATGTTGAACAACGACAAACATTCACTCCAGTACAGAGATCTGAGCCTAAATCCATTGTTTTTTTCTCCACATGCCATTCCAGTTTAAATCCAGCCATATGCAAATCAGTCTTGACCCGGTTCCCCATAATAACAGTCCAGCCCGAACTGCCAGGCCAGGCCCTCCCTGGACCGGGAAAAAGCATCCTGGGACCGGTTTCGGGGTTTCACTCCTCATCAGCCAGGCTAGCTTGACTCCAGTGGCATGGAGAGCATGGGACCCATGTCTGGGCATACCCGTCCCATTCGGGGTGACAAATACAAAAAGAAGAATTGATGGCCAGAATGTTGAACATTTTAAAACATTCACCCGAGTACAGAGATCTGGGCCTAAATCCATAGTTTTTTTGCTGCTCATGCTATCCTACTCCTAGCTTGGCAGCTTGAGCTGGACTGTTCCCATGAGAAACAGGACCAAGACTGATTTGAATATAGCTGGGTCTAAACTGGGGTGGCGTGGTGAGCAAAAGAACAATGGATTAAACCCACATCTTTGTGACAGGGGGTGAATGTTTGCATTGTTCAGCATTCTGTCCATCATTTGTTACTTTAGCTTTTGTCACTCTAAGTGAGAAGGGTATGCCCAGACGGGGGTCCCTTGCTCACTGCGCTACTGGATTCAAGCTAGCCGAGCTGATATGGGGTGATGCCCCGAAACAGGTCTTAGGATGCTTGTTTCTGGTCCAGGGAAGACCTGGCTTAGGAGTTCAGGCTGGACTGTTCCCATGAGGAACTGGTTCAAGGCTGATTTGTATATGGCTGGGTCCAAACTGGGGAAGCGTGGTGAGTAAAAGAACGATGGCTTAAACCTAGAACTTTGTGACTGGGGGTGAATGTTTGCATTGTTCAGCATTCTGTCCATCATTTGTTCTTTTTACTCTCCTTCCGGGACCTGTGGCAGCACTTGCGTAACTGTTTCCCACAGTGTGTGGAAATAGCGGCCCAATAGGCATGCAGTGTTTACAGACCACAACACCGGCTGGCAGAAGAGAACATTTTCTTCCCCGAAGAATTTAGCCTCTTGGATTGCCTGTCCAGAGGTACAGTAGGGAATGCCCACTGAGATGTGGCAGCTTGGATCACCAAGCTCTCCAGGGTAGCGTGTTGAGTGAGGACATTTGGGTCCCCAGGAGTGGGGCGGTGGTGACGGGCGATCATCCTATTCACAGGAATCCCTGTGCTGGGTTCGGACCAGGTTCCCTGAGGGACGTCGGAGAGAGCCTCATTGAATGGGAGTAGGGGTTCCGAAAGAAGGAGACTCCCAGTTGCAGCACCTCAATCAAGAGATTAGTCTTGATAGCCACAAGGGCAACTGAAGGTCAAGGAACTCAGCACCTATCCGCACCACCACAGCATAGGAAAGCTCCCTCCTCCACAGCCACGCAAAACCCAGATTTGAAGACGTATTCAGTTTGCTGGCATCACCCAGTTCCTCAAACCAGTCCATTTGAGGCTTGTATGGCTGGCATTCTAGAGGGTCCAGCGACCCCTCCCACTCCTCCCTGAGGTTTAGCCCGCAGGAATAGGGCTCAGGATGTAATCTAGGACTCGAAGGTCCTTCCGGCATCAGCAGAGGCGTTGGGCAGTTCGGTTCCGGCTCGTGTCAGACTTGGGAATGATAATGGGACTGGCGCTGGGAGTGTCAGCATCAGGACCGTAGTCGGGGAGAGTTGAAGTGATACGACTGGCACAGATTCGAATCCACTATCGGATCCATGGGGTACACTGGAGCCACAGCAGCTGGCACAGAACAACAACCCCCCCCCCCCCCCCTTGACTCCACAGGGCCCTCAACGGGGTCGGGCCACCCAAATACGGGACACAGGGCCTCATAAAAAAATTTGGGTTGGGGGGGTCGCTCCAGCTCCTCGATAATAGGGGAGGCGTGGAGCTGACCCTGGCACAGGTACAGGCTTCGGATGCCGATGCTCCTTCGTAGCATTGGCTGACGGACAAGAAGTCGAAGAACACTTCATTCTTATTCTTGTGCCTCTTACCTGAACGTCCTGATGAGCTTGAATGGGACGAAGAGCACTTCAGCCTCCGTGAACAATCCCGGGACCTTCCTGTGAACTTCCGCGGAGTCACGAGCCGCTCGCAGCTCCAGGGACCGCTCCATCAAAGCAGTCGGCACCATGGCCCGGGAATCGGACATGACTTGATGTTGTGGTCGAACTTCAGGCACCACAGACACACAAGGTGCGGATCCGTCACCGACATTGCCCGGTGACAGGCTCTGCAGGGCTTAAAACGTGTCCTACGTGATGACATCCTCGACACACCAGGAGGAAACCCCCAAAAAAGTTGACAAAAAGTAACAAAATTCCTGTAAAATGATCAGTGCTGGATGGCGTGGAAATAAAAAACTAACGCCAGCGCGCCTATATAGGTACTGCTACAACATACGGTGTGGACGATGCTGACAACTGACACAGAGCCGATAGTTGCCACCTACTGGTGCGTAAGAATACTGCTAGAAAAATCTTCCGGATCCAGTCTGACGCCTGGGAAATTCAAAAGTAAGGAATCTGCAGCTAGAAGTCTCTGTCACATATATATGGTCAGGATGCGAAGGGAAGTATTTCAATCTGGCATTACAAACTGATTTAGGCTGGTTTGACACATTAGTTTACAAACAGTACAATGTAGCTATAGCTCTAGTACACAACTCAAATCAGGGTAATCCAGGAATAGCCCTAGTCTATTACTGTGTTAAGCCAATGGCTTTGTTTTGCTCACAATCGGTCATTAATTGACCTCGTTGTATTTTTAGCTGTCTGTGGAATCCTTGGTGTAATGGAGTTTAGCAATAGGGTCACACAAAGATCGGGCTCAAGTATTTCACTTCAAAACCTACCTAAAAGAAGGGTACATTAGGCCCGTGGGTTTATGTCAATTTGAGGGATCTGTTGAGGCTCCAGTCAGCAATATAACAGCCAGCAGAAGTAATTGGTCACCCTGGTGACTTATGCACCACCTTCCTAAGAGAATGGGTCGCATTTGCTACTCAAACAGCAGAAATCAATAGATTATTTGTAGGAGCCCAGGCAACTGTTTATAACTGTCTTGCATTAGAACCAGGTATGAAGTGTTTGGCTGCAACAGGAGTCTTTTGCAAGAAATTTGTTTGAGCGTTTACAGGAAGCATGAGGAACAGTTTCTTAATGCTTCAAATCTAGTAACGTATTCATCAACCACATACCGAATACAGGTTCTGCAGGTAACGAGTCATAATAGTGAGATAAGCCGCTGATTCCCGAACATCCCTGGTGCGTTTGATGAAAAATCCATCCACAACCTTGGAAAACAGGAAAAACAGTTTAGATGCAGTGCAAAACATTAAAAACAACTAACACATTTTAAATGGAGAACAATGGACTGTTGACAGCATTTTAAGAAAAGAATAGAAGTCTGCCTTAATCACTGGCAAAGGACCGATGCCACTAACATTCAAATGTCTACGAAAATATTGCTGTCTTTGCCTCTTCCCCTCCATTCTGCTGGGGTTGAAGGGTTTAGCATGGGTATGGGAAGGGAAGAAGCAGTGACAGAGGGCTGCAAGGGAAAGGCAGCTTTCACATGTCTCAATTTGTAACTGTAATTTAGAATCTGCAGGAGATATGGTCGGATAGAGAAGTAACCACCCTCCCACCCTAGTGCGTGAAATTACTTACCCTCAGCATTTCCATATTCAAGAGACTTGTTTGGAAAGGGCAAATGTAGGGGGCCATATCCTAAATCCTTCTCTTTTACAACAATGTTAAAAGTCATGTCTGCAATGATAAACATTGTACTTCTGTATAGCTCAACAGGTCTCATACATTAATGGTTTCACAACAGACTGTATCTTTTGTGAAATGATGAAGCTAGACCATACTAATCAATGAAATCTGAGGTTGTCATAATCACAGTTAGGACAGAGATTGAGCTGTATGCAGCAGCTAAACCGCCTTGCATTATTTAGCTTCCTTAGTGTTCATGTGTCTTTATTGTCATCCTGACGACTTTGAACACCAGAGTTCCAACGTTTAGTAGTTCTGAACAGAGCACTTGGTTACTGCTGGATGGGATACAGGGCATTAAAAGTGCTCACCTGAATTGTAAGCCCCCCTTACCTGATTTTAGGGATGGCGCATTATTGAAGGCTTTGCTTTTCACTGCCCAAATGCTAACATCTATGGACACAGACTTTGCTTACATAGGATTGAGTAGGCCTGTAATGTGTGACAGGGACCTTTCACTGCCCTTGAAGGAATTGTTTTTCTTCGTTCTACCTGGGTTGGTGAACCCATCTTTTCCCACCAAATTAGCATTTCTAAGATTGCATGAGAGATAACCCAATGAAATGCTTTCTTTTCATAAGTGACCAGTGCTTTTGAAACTTACAATTTCCTTCGGAAGTTGGGCCAGTGTACATCTTTCAGGATGACAGAAGTACTGATGTGCACGGACTTCATGAGTGCCTTCCAGAACGTGGACCTTTGTTGTGTGCAACTGGGAACAAATTGGAAGATGCTCTCCTCCTGGACCCTGGCCTGACTACAAGAAGGATCCCCACAAAGTACACCTGCTCTGCTAAGGCAGCCAATGAGCGACAGCTGATGAACTTCTACATGTGTGAGTAAGTCTGTAGAGTGCTTTTTTGTATCCCTTGGCATCCATTTGTTTGCATGGTAGTACAAAAGCAGGTAATACACTTTCTGGAGCTAGTGTTCACAAAGAGGGCTGCTTGACTATAAAAAACGTGAAGTCCACTAGCTCCTCAGCAGAGTCTGAAAAAAATGGAGGGTACATAAAAGGGCCCCATGCATGAAAGAAAATCTCAGTGACTGAATGGCTGAACGACGAGAATGAAAATCTGTATATCCTTGTCAAGGTACTTTGAGATAGGCCTACTGGGTTGGGGTGGTGCGGGCGCTCCGGGAGGTCACAGGGGAAAGGCTAGAGAGAACGGCTCAACACTGCCTTCTTGGGCTATCACTTCCTATAACAGGGAGGACAATGATGAACAGATTTGCCTTGCTGGGGCTTGTATTGGCCAGGCGGCGTTTCGCAAGTCATAAACCCCTCCGCAGCACAAGTGGATGTCGGACTTATGGGAATGGTCTGTGGCTGAGAAGGGTCGACTGAAACGGAGGCGGACAAACGAAAATGCAGAACAGGACCTAGAAATATGGGGAGAAATGGTTGAGCAACTGGAGAGAGTGACTGGGAGGACAACGACTTCAGACCGATAACCTGGGAGTGCGGAGGGGAGGTCCTAAGCAAGTGCACTTATTCCCCCCCCTTAATGAAGCAGAAAACAGCATTGCAGGCATCATTTGGAACTGCAAGCCCGGACCGGACCACTGTACGGTGTCAAATTTGGGACTGAGATTTGGGAGTACGTCACCTCCTGGTGCTGGCTGACTGGGGCATCTCATGAACTATGTTCTTAATATGTGTATTTAGGGAAATGCTGCAATGATTTGTTGTTATAATGTTTCATTTTACTTATTTATGCATGAAAAATGATAATAAAAATAATTTTTAAAAAACAACAGAAAGGTACTTAGAGATGAGGCAGCCAGGTCTTCGGGGTCCCTTTGGGAAGTTAAACAATTTCTACGGCAACAAGTATATTCCAAACACTAAGCCCATTTTCCTTACTTGATGACCTGAACTGTCAACTGCAACAAGGAGCTAAACAATGGGGTTGTACAACCGTACAACGCAGGTAAATACATCACATGCCTTCGCCACGTTTTTCAGCACGCATGTTTTTTACCGCGAATATGCATTTGCAACGCAGGCAAATACCATGCATTGTTTTTAGATTTATAAACAATGTATTTGTGGGAGGAGACCCCCCCCCACCCCCCTCCAACTTACCTTAAATTCGTGGTATTGGCATGCGTTGTAAATGCATATTCATGGTAAAAATATGCATGCTAAAAAATGCGTGGCAAAGGTACAACGAGGTAAAAACCTTGTTGTAAAGGCGGTTTCCCAAATAATGGGAGGAATGCTTCAATTATCCTAAGCCAAATTTGAGATCATCGTTTTTCACCCACATAGCCACTCTAGAGCAATATGCACCCCATGCACATCGATCTTCTTCCTACTCTAAAAGGAAGAGTCCAGTCTAAGGATCTAGGGAGAACATGCAGTGTTTTACCTTTGAAATTACCAGGTGTGTCATACAATTAACGAGAATTAGAGAAAAACCTAGCAATCACTTTCAATTTTCCTAATTAAATATACATTCGTAAAGCGCCACCAACTTTGCTTTGTGTGTAAACGTAATCATTTATACTAATACAGCTTGATGCTTTTAGCAAACAATAAATTGACAGGATGGTTTTCATCAAGTTGTTACAAAAAGGAACTCTGCGTGATGCAGAACAGGGGAGGTTGTAGTCTATCAGTGATATCGAGTTCCATTTTGTACCGTTATGACAAAGAAGCAAACAGTACAGTAATTCCTTCATAACAGCATACTTTTTTTTTTTAAAGAAGTATGGGCTGAACAGACATTTCTTTTCCCAAAGTTGTTTAGTTGAGGACATTTAAAGCTGCCTGCTCTGTCAAGGTAAAATGCTAATTTTGAAGGTGACGCGGAAAGTGCTCAGAGTTCACATACTCTTTTTGCCGAAACGACTAAAGGACATAAAATTGTTTTCATCTCCTGAGTTCCATATTCCCATAGTCACAAGGACATGAAAATGTCAGTTTGAATCCAAATGGAAAGCCAGACACAGACGTAAATCTTAAGACAGGGCCACAAACTGTGCACAAAGAATATAGTTTCCGAACCCCTTCAGCAATCTGTTAACAATATGGAGGCAAAACAGGTGAGGCCCACCCTGATCTGTGCCTTAGTGAAGACTGCTAAAGAATACGCTGAAAAGAGTTGGTGTCACTGTCAAACACCATTTATGTAATGTCCCACTTACACCATCTTGCTGAAAGGAGTCACCACTAGCACTACATAATATACCTCAGGCTATAAGCTTCTAATGTCCTCAAATGAATAGCCACGGTTTTGTAAATTCTGAAATAAAACAAATGACCCACGACTGGCATAGCAGAATCTGGGGGTAGGGCTTGGCCAGCTCTCAGGATGGCCACTTGAGCAAAGAACTCCTCCAGCCAGGGAAGAAATACTTAAATAAAGGTTCTGTGGCGAGGCGCGGCTAATCGCCAATGAAGATGGCGCTCACTAGCGCAGCTCCTGCCACCCGCCAGCTAAATCCCACTTCATCGGACTGAATATCTGTCATACACAGCGTAAAGTACAAGCTGCCCGCCTACCTTGTCTAGTGTGGCGGGAGAAGTGAGGCTTCCATCATTGTGGGCAGGAAAAGGAGGGAGCGCCTGAGCGGCGCGGCCTCAAGTGGATCGCCGGCCCTGAGGAGCCGGCGAGGGCCAACGACGAGCGGGGCACTCAGGCCTAATTGGTGGGGACACCGGAGTTGTCCGACGGGGTCACGAAATATGGCCCCGAGCAGTGAGGGGTGATTCTACAGGTGACGCCTGTCCTGCAAAGTGGTGGCGACGCCCAGAGGTGTGCGGTGGGGTGACCGCAGTAGAGGTACCTGCTGAGGCCTAGGAAGGGCCTGCCACACAGCTGCAACTTGCCGACTCCTGCGAAGACGAGACTGCCCCCGGCAGAGGATGTGTGCGGGCCCGTACGGCAGGCTGTCCCTGCCTGGGGACTCAGTGCAGCCTGGTATGTGCGGAGACGTCAACCTGAAAGTGCCATGAGAAGAGGGCTGAGGCCGCTGACCCCCGCGATATGCTGGAGGTGAGTCACATGCGAGGTGAGAGCACCTGGGACTTCTGCCCGAGTGAAGTCTATGTTGTCCACGGCAGAGGGGAGGTGCCGTCTACCCCACGGCAAAGGAGGCAGTGTGAGTAGTGACGGTGCCCATTGGGGGTGCACGGTCCTGACCACCCATTTTCACCCAGAGACGTCCATTGACTATTGTGGCTTGGGGCCCAAGGCGAAAATACCCTATGCCGTCTCTCCCCCATCTCCAACATCACTCCTAGACACACGTGCTGCCATTCTAAAAGACCGCACGGGCCCTGCAGAATTGAACTGTTCCCTGGTTGCGGTGCCTCTGGGACGGGTGCCTACTTCCCTTACAGTGAGTGGGGATTGGGTTTTGCCACATGGTGAATACCTCTGGTTTTTGGACCCAGATCCTAGACCACTGTGCCTTCTACGAGGCCTGGTCACCCCTCCTGCTGCCAAACGCCTTCCTGTCTGCCTGCCTGCCAGAGCGACCCAGCTGCCGCTGAGCCGCCCGTCATCGCCGATTCCCGCCGCTGCCTCCCTGCGGCCCCGCCCACCTCCAGCCCTTTGGCTGCCCCGCTCCCGCCTCCCAGCTGACCCGCCCTCCCGGCTCCAGATTTAAGTCAAGCGCTGCTGGCGATTCAGGAGTGACCACTGTGCCTTCTACGAGGCCTGGTCACCCCTCCTGCTGCCAAACGCCTTCCTGCCTGCCTGCCTGCCTGCCTGCCAGAGCGACCCAGCCGCCGCTGAGCCGCCCGTCATCGCCGATTCCCGCCGCTGCCTCCCTGCGGCCCCGCCCACCTCCAGCCCTTTGGCTGCCCCGCTCCCGCCTCCCAGCTGACCCGCCCTCCCGGCTCCAGATTTAAGTCAAGCGCTGCTGGCGATTCAGGAGTGACCACTGTGCCTTCTACGAGGCCTGGTCACCCCTCCTGCTGCCAAACGCCTTCCTGCCTGCCTGCCTGCCTGCCAGAGCGACCCAGCCGCCGCTGAGCCGCCCGTCATCGCCGATTCCCGCCGCTGCCTCCCTGCGGCCCCGCCCACCTCCAGCCCATTGGCCGCCCCGCTCCCGCCTCCCAGCTGACCCGCCCTCCCGGCTCCAGATTTAAGTCAAGCGCTGCTGGCGATTCAGGAGTGACCACTGTGCCTTCTACGAGGCCTGGTCACCCCTCCTGCTGCCAAACGCCTTCCTGTCTGCCTGCCTGCCTGCCAGAGCGACCCAGCCGCCGCTGAGCCGCCCGTCATCGCCGATTCCCGCCGCTGCCTCCCTGCGGCCCCGCCCACCTCCAGCCCATTGGCCGCCCCGCTCCCGCCTCCCAGCTGACCCGCCCTCCCGGCTCCAGATTTAAGTCAAGCGCTGCTGGCGATTCAGGAGTGACCACTGTGCCTTCTACGAGGCCTGGTCACCCCTCCTGCTGCCAAACGCCTTCCTGTCTGCCTGCCTGCCAGAGCGACCCAGCCGTCGCTGAGCCGCCCGTCATCGCCGATTCCCGCCGCTGCCTCCCTGCGGCCCCGCCCACCTCCAGCCCATTGGCCGCCCCGCTCCCGCCTCCCAGCTGACCCGCCCTCCCGGCTCCAGATTTATGACGCCCCCAGAGCGACCGCGCAGCGGACGCGTGCAGCGGGAGCACCGATTGAGTGCCGAAGGTGCGCTAAAGGTAAGCCCGTCTGCGCCCGTCCGCGCAGGGACCGTGCCCAGTGCCAGGACCCCGCAGACCCCAGCCTGCCCGCCGGACGTACGACGCCGCCACCCTCAACGCCGGCCGAGTCCCGGGCTGCTACCGTGCCACCCCGAGACGCACCCACGGACCCTTCTGCTGCAACTCCTGCAAGTTCACCTGCACTACACCTACACCAACCAAGACCAAGACGAGCAACAACAGCAGCCACCTGAAATGCATCCTGCTCAACACCCGCTCCGTCCACAGGCACGCCATCGAGATCTGGAACCTTCTCGACACCACAGCCCCAGACGTCGCATTCTTCACGGAAACCTGGATGAACGCCTCCTCAGCGCCTGACATCGCCATCGCCATCCCAGACGGCTACAAGATCATCCGAAGGGACCGCATCAACCACACCGGAGGAGGCATCGCCATCGTCCACAGGAACACCATCCGCATCACGACCAACACCGACGACACCCTCGCAACCGCCGAGCACCTGCACTTCCAAGTCCACATCAACCCCAAGACCACCCTCAGAGGCACCCTCATCTACAGACTCCCGGGACAACGCACACAATTCAGCGAAGACATCGCCGACTTCATCAGCCCACACGCCCTCGGCTCCGCTGACTACATCCTCCTCGGGGACCTCAACTTCCACCTGGAGAACTACAACGACCGCAACACCACCACCCTGCTGGACAACCTCGCCAACCTCGGTCTCAAGCAGCTGGTCACCACCCCCACCCACTACGCCGGACACACACTTGACCCCGTCTTCTCATCCAGCAAGGACATCGCCTTCAGCCACGCCACCGGACTCCACTGGACGGACCACAGCTGCGTCCACTTCAGCTTCGGCAGGACCACGATCCACCACCACCAGCAACAGGTTGCACGCAGGAGCTGGAACAAGATCACAGCCGACCAGCTCGCGACCTCCCTGAGCATGAACCCGCCCACCAGCACAACGAACCCCAGCCAGGCGGCCACCAACCTCACGAAGTGGATCAGCGACTGCGCAGACGAGCTCGCCCCCCTGAGGAACCCGCCTAGCAGACCCGGTAGCAAGAGAGCCCCATGGTTCACCGACAAACTCAAAAGCTCCAAGAAGAACTGCCGAGCCCTCGAGAAAACCTGGCGCAGAGACCCAACACCGGACAACATGACTGCCCTCAAGCTCGCCACCCGAAAACACCACCAACTCATCCACGCCACCAAGAAAACCGCATTCAAGGAACGACTGGACAACAACGCACACAACAGCAAGGAACTCTTCAACATCGTCAAAGAGCTCTCCAACCCCAACGCCGGAAACAACGACATCACCCCTTCGCAAGACCTCTGCAACTCCCTCGCCTCCTACTTCCACAACAAGATCACGGACATACACAACAGCTTCAGCACTCAACCGACGAACACCACGACCGAACCACCGCCCCCCACCACCACCCTCCGCGCCTGGACCCCGATCAACACCGAAGACACCGTCCGCACGATGAACTCCATCCACTCCGGATCTCCGACCGATCCCTGCCCTCACCACGTTTTCAACAAGGCTGACGCTGTCATCGCACCCCACCTGCGGAACATCATCAACACCTCCTTCGACACCGCTACCTTCCCGGAGAGCTGGAAGCACACCGAACTCAGCGCCCTACTCAAGAGGCCATCGGCCGACCCCACCGACCTCAAGAACTACCACCCCATCTCGCTGCTCCCACTTCCCGCAAAAGTCATCGAGAAGACCGTCAACAAGCAGCTGGCCGCCTTCCTCGAGACGAACGGATCATTCGACCCCTCGCAGTCTGGCTTCCGGGCCAACCACAGCACAGAGACTGCCCTGATCGCAGCCACGGATGACATCCGAGCGCTACTCGACAACGGAGAAACAGCGGCCCTCATCCTCCTCGACCTCTCCGCGGCCTTCGACACTGTCTGCCACCGTACCCTAGTACAACGCCTCAGCAACGTCGGAGTCCAAGAAAAGGCACTGGAGTGGATCATCTCCTTCCTCGCCGGAAGGACACAGAGAGTCCGCCTCCCTCCGTTCAGATCTGAAGCCACCGAAGTCATCTGCGGCGTCCCTCAAGGCTCCTCGCTCAGTCCTACTCTCTTCAACGTCTACATGAGCCCCCTCGCCGACATCGCACGCCAGCACAACCTCAACATCATCTCCTACGCCGACGACACCCAGCTGATCCTCTCCCTCACCAACGACCCCGCCAGAGCCAACCTTCACGAAGGGATGAAAGAGGTAGCCGAATGGATGAAGAACAGCCGCCTGAAACTGAACTCGGACAAGACGGAAGTCCTCATCCTGCCGCTTGGGACGACTCCTGGTGGCCCCCCGCCCTAGGCAGCGCACCTAAACCAACAGACCACGCACGCAACCTGGGCTTCATCCTGGACTCCTCCCTCTCCATGACCAGACAAGTCAACACTGTCTCCTCGTCGTGCTTCAACATCCTGCGCATGCTACGCAAGATCTTCCGGTGGATCCCCACCGAGACCAGGAAGACGGTCACCCAGGCCCTCGTCACCAGCCGTCTGGACTATGGCAACTCCCTCTACGCTGGAACCACCGCCAAACTCCAGAAGAGACTCCAGCGGATCCAGAACGCCTCAGCACGACTCATCCTGGACATCCCCCGTCGCAGCCACATCTCCAGACACTTGAGAGACCTGCACTGGCTCCCGGTCAACAAGAGAATCACCTTCCGTCTCCTCACCCACGCACACAAAGCCCTACACAACCAAGGCCCAGGATACCTCAACAGCCGCCTCAACTTCTACGCTCCCAAACGCCAGCTTCGATCGACCAGCCACGCCCTCGCCACCGTCCCACGCATCCAAAGAGCCACCACAGGGGGACGATCCTTCTCCTACCTCGCCGCCAAGACATGGAACTCCCTCCCCACCCACCTCCGCCAGACCCAGGACCACTTCGCCTTCAGGAAGCAACTCAAGACTTGGCTGTTCGAGCAGTAGCGGACCCCCCAGCGCCTTGAGACCCTCTGGGTGAGTAGTGCGCTATATAAATGCGATGATTGAGAAGCCAACCTGAAAGACTTTGTTCCACCTATATTGTCCCTCAATGTCCACATAAAAGGCGTACTGAAACACACAGAAGGACCGGCGGTGGATCTCTTTGTTGAGGACCTTGTGCTTAAACATTTACAACCTCATGGTCTTTTAATAGAATATTTTTCAGTGGAGCAGGAGCACAGAGTCCCGGGTACCCTGCCGAAGCCAGGTGCACCCCCCCCCCCCCCCCTTGCTGATAGAGGCTTCTAGTCACAGATTCCTTACCTTGCAATAGTTACCTAAGCAATACCCCCCGGAGATGCGGCTGTGACATGGATAATACTAGAAAGTCCTGTGAGACCAAACAGGCAAAATACCCATCATGACGGACCTGACTGTCAATGCAGTAATACTTTGCAAACGTGTGAAGGGAAGCCGACATTGCTGTCTGACAGATATCCAGGATGGGTACTCCGGGAACTAAGGCAGTGGCCGAAACCTTGACTCTGGCAGAGTAAGCTCGCAAACCTTCAGCAGGTTGCATTTTGGCCAATACATAGAATATTTTGATGCACAGAACTATACATTGTGAGATGGTCCATTTCTGCACCGCCTAACCTTTTCTGGCTGCTACATACCCAACAAAGAGTTGATCTTCCACTGGAACTCTTATGGTGCATTCAAGATAGAACTGCAATGTTCTTTTTGGGTCCAGATGATGGAGTCTCTCCTCTTCTTTAGAGGGGTGAGGCATGAAAACAAAAAGTAGGCAGGGTGATGCACTGGCCTACATGAAAGGGAGTGACTGCCTACGGTAGGAAGGATGCCCTAGTCCGAAGGATTAGCTTGTCTGGGTTGAGGGTAAGGTACGGAGGCTGAGATGAAACAAAGCCTGTAACTCCCTGACCTTCTGGCAGATGTTACTGCAGCCAGAAAGGCCGTTTTTAAAGTGATGCGGCTGATAGGGTAGTTGTATAACAGCTCGAAAGGAGCTCACAAGTAATGTTATGACTAAATTAAGGTCCCACTGGGGCATAATGAAGGGTGAAGGTGGGAACATGTGTTGGAGACCTTTCAAAAACTTGGGTACAACAGGGGACTTGAACAGGGATGGTTGATCTGGCCACCGCAGAAAAACCAAGAAGGCAGAAAGATAGCCTTTTAAGGTGCCCAAAGCAGAGCCCTGCTGGGCGAGAGTAAGAATAAACAGAAGAACCTGGAAAAGGAATGCAGATAGGGGGTCAACTTGCTGATCTGTACACCATGCCATGAACTTTCTTTAATGGCAGGCATCAACCGTCTTGGTGGAGGGACACCTAGCTACCAAGATTACATTGCAAGCTTTGGGTGGAAGGTCGACAGATGTCAACTGTCGCCGCTCAATCTCCACGCATGAAGGCGAAATGTTGACAAGTTGGGGTGCAGAACACTGCCCTGTTGCTGTGACAGAAGCTTCTCCTGTAAAGGCAGCCTGAACTGGGGAGCCGTGCTCATGCTCAACAGCTAGGGATACCAGACTCTCCATGCTCAGTTCGGAGCCACAAGAATAACTTAGGCCCGGTCATTCCTGATCTTTTTGAGAAATCTGGGCAGGAGTGGTATAGGCGGAAAGGTGTACAGGAGGTCTGGGCTCCACTCAAGACGATAAGCGTCTTAGAACGAGAGCCGCCTTGGAAACTCCAATGCGCAAAACTGCTAACATTACGCATTCTTGGGGGAGACTAACAGATCTAACTAAGGCTCTCCCCATTCTTGGAAGAGAGCTTGCAACACCTCCGGATGGAGACGCCATTTGTGATCCGCTAGGCATCGATGGCGGAGTTTGTCTTCCCAGGCGTTCAGAGAGCCTGCCAGGTGTTGAACCACCAGAGATATGCCCTGATGTTCCAGCCATGTCCAGAGGTGCACAGCCTTTTGACAAAGGGTCAACGGCCTCACCCCGGCCTGTTGTTACAGTACCACATGGCGGTGGTGTTGTCTGTGAACACTTGAACTAGCCTTTCCCTAATTAAACAAAGAAAGGCCTTCAATGCCAGTCAGATTGATTGGAGCTCCAACAGGTTGATGTGGAGTCCGGCCTGGTCTGGAGACCAGAGTCATCTGATCGGCACCTCTTCCAGATGACTGCTCCAGCCCAGAAGTGCTGCGTCTGTCACCACAGTCAGCTCTGGTTGGGGAAGGGAGAGGGGTCTGCCACAGAACCAATTGCGGTCCTTGTCCACCACTGCAGGACTTTTGTAGTTACATTCAAGATCTGTACCATGTCATGTCAGAGAGATTCCCCATATGCTGTGCCTACTGGAACTTCAGGTCCCACTGCAGAGCCCTCATATGCCAGCAGGCGTGTGTCACAAGAAGGGTGCTGGAGGCATGAGGCCCAACAGCCACAGTCTCACCAAAATCCAGGATAGAGGCTGAAACATCAGTATCATGGTCTGAATATCCTGGACTCAGGTAACGCCAATGGGTAGGCAGGACAGGAGGGGATGAAAATAAGCATCCTACAAGTCCTGCAATACCCTCCAGTCTCCTGCGTCCAGGGCAAACAGGTTTTGTGTTAGCATGATCATTTTTAATTTCTCCTTTTTCAGGAAGAGATTGAGAAGGCGCATGTCTAAATAGGAAGAAGTCCTCCATCCATGGGCACCACAAAGTAGCGGAAATAGTATCTGCGACCGACTTCTAATGGCAGCACATTCTCAATAGCTCCATTGGCCAAGAGAGCTAACACCTCATGACAAAGCAAGCAGAGGTGGTCCTTTGTCAGCTTGTAAGTAGGTGGCGGGGGGTCACAAAGGGGAGAGAGTAGCCCATCTGGACAAGCTGCAAAACCCAATGGTCTGATATTATTGACCCCCAGTGGTGCAGGTGATGGTGTATTTTGCCCCCCACTGAATGTCTATGATGGTCAGAGGGCATATTAAAGGGGTTTGGTGGTTGTGGCTGCTGGGGAGGGGGAGGGGGGGGGTAGTAGACTGGCTCGACCTCTGGCTGCCTGACCCACGTGGTCTGTGGGAATCACATCCTCTGCCACAAAATGATTGTGTGGATTGCCGGCCAGGATGGCTGGGCATGTACAGATGTGGTTGGAAGTCCGTTTCGTGGCCACGAAAGGGGCAGAAGGCGAACTGGGGTTGGCGTGGGAACATGGAAAGGCCCAAAGACCTGGCCGTAGCATTAGTTTCTTAGTGTCCTTAAAGAGCAAAATCCATCGAAAGGTATGACCATGAGCGAGGCCTTGACATTACCCAAAAAGCCAGTGGTTCTTAGCCAGGAGTGGTGCCAAAGGGCCACAGACTATGAAATCACTCTGCCCAGTGAGTTGGTTGTATCCAGCCCACATCGTATGGTGAACTTGGCTGTGTACCTCCTATCAGCAATTGCTTCAGTATGGCTCTGGCCTCCTCCGAGACCATGGGCAGAACTTGCACAACTGAGTTCCAGATGGTATGGGAGTATTGGCCCAAGAGGCACGCAGTATTCATCGATTGCAGTGTCAGGCTGGCGGAAGAGAACATCCTCTTCATAAAGGTATCCAGCCTTTTGGATTCCCTGTTCGGTGGACTGGAAGAGAATACGCCGGGGTTAATTTTGGAGGTGGAGGCCTGGACCACCAAGCTCTCTAGGGTGGAGTGCTATGTGAAGAAACTGGGTCCCCGGGGGCAGGGCAATAGCACCGGGCAATTGTCCTATGCAGGGACTTAACCAGGCGCTGAGTAGGACATTCATAAGGGCTTCAATAAATGGAAGTAATGGTTCTGTGGTGGCAACTCCCGGTTGAAGCACCTCAGTCAAGACGTTCGCCTTGACTACAACTGAGGACAGCGCAAGGTCCAGGACCTCAGCCTCCCTTTGCACTACTATCGTGACAAGAGGCACCCTCCTCTGTAGACACAGTAGGGGGAGAGACCAGGCCAGTGTTCGAGGAGGTGTCCAGTCCTGTGACATCCGCCAGATCCTCGTACCAGTTGTCCTGTGTCTCTTCTAAATGGTCTCCATAACGGTCCACATACCACTCCCATTTGCCCCCTATTCCAGGCCTATCCTATGAATACAGCACTGGCTCAGTCATGGGGAGCCTGCCCTCCTTCAGCGCCAAAGGCGGTGTCAGATGTAGCCTGTCCTGACCCGTGTCAGAGTCTGGGATGACGCTGGGGATAGAGTCACCAGGGGTCATCAGTGGCGTCTGTACTGCAGCAGGCACCATGGAAGGTCAAGGTGGCTTAACCAGCACCGCTCTAGATCCATCAATGGATCCAAGGGGTCTGACTGGTACCAGGGGCAAACCTGCCGGGAGGGAGACCAGTAGGCACCCCTCCCGAGCCCGTAGAGCCGAGAGGCATTCCAGCTGGGGCGGGCCGCTCAAATATAAGGTGCATGGCCTCATAACATTTGCGTAGCTGAGCAGGGTTCCTCCGGCTCCAGGAAACTCTGAGAGGTGCAGAGATGGTGCAGGCTCTACCACAGAGTTAGACCTCGGTACCAATGCTCCCTCATCTCAACAGATGACTTTGACAGATGGGGTGAAGTCAAAGACCTCTTCAACTTCTTGCTCTTTTTGTGCAGTGGGACTTACCAAATTTTCCAGACGACCATGATTGTTAAGACGAGCGTGGGAGTGGCTCAGAGAACCATTCTGGGACATTCCTCATACGAGACTGTGAGAGTTGCAGCATTGAGGAGCTTGAGCGGCCGCTCCCTCAAGACTTTGTGGTGCATGGCGTGGCAATCGATGCAGGTCTTGGTGTCGTGGTCATGCTCCAAACATCAGAGGCACACCAAATGTTGGTCAGACACTGACATTTGTTGGTGACAGGCTCCAAGGGCTTGAAACTAGCCTTCCTGCGCCACAAAGCATAAAACTAGCCTTCCTAGCGATCATCCCTCGATGCACCAGGAGACTAAGTCTCAAATAACACTTGACAAAATGTCAATTAAAAGATGTGTCAAAAAAGACTAGGTGTAGCAGATCTGCGCTGATTGGTGCAGAAAGAATAGTACATGACGTCAGCACACTGGGTTTGCGCCTAAATAGGCACTGCGCACGTCAATTCCGGTGTGGACAACGCCGACAACACTATGTCAAGCTGAAGGATGCCACCTACCGGCATGCAGGGCTACTGCTTACCAAAATATTCTGGATCTAGTCTGATACCTGGGGATAATTCTAAGGTAAGGAATCTGCGGCTAGAAGTCTCTATCAGACGTCCCGGGCAGGGAGGGATGGGATGCAGACCAAGATACCTCCATGGCACAGATGAAATATAGGAACACTGCTTCTCCCAGAGGGCAAGCTCTTCCCTAGTAGCAGATTTATACATTTCAGGTTCATCCACAGGATGCATTACGCCTGAGCTGTATTGGATAAATGGAGACTGATATCTGGTTTCTGATGCAAACGTTGCATAGTGAAGAGGGCTGGGGTTCCATCATCTGACATGTGAGTGTCCTAAGATCCTAAAGGTTTTGGAATACATAACAGACCAGACACAAAAAGTAACTGAGTTTCCTTCTTCCAGCTGTCACCTGATGTTACACTCCTTGTTGGGTGTTTTAAAAAACAAAACAAATGACATTTCTAGCCCTCGAGCTACTTTTGGCCAAATGATTAGTGGTGTGGCACCGGCGGAACTGATGAGCCCTGACACAAAAGCAATGGCTGACACAATAAACATACTGAAGTGAACAATTATAACTATATAATGAATTTATCCCAGAGGCCTCCGACCCAAAGATATCTGGGCATCATTCAGACACTTCATGATCTGGAGTACCAAGGATGGCAGACACCAGGAATTGGAGGTGTAATGTCAGTATATTGTATGAAGTGAGTAGATGATTACCGTAGATGTACGGGATGATGAACCCACGCTGCATGTATACGAACAAGGTAATTAACATATGATATCCTGGTCAAATTGGTGCTCTTTCTACAAATAATTGAGAAAATAAAAAATTTAAAGAAAAAAGAAATAGCAGATTCTCAATGCCAGAAGAGGCTATGGGGATTGTAATATATCTGAGGAGTAAGGGTGGACCGCCTGTTTGGACAAATGAAAATAAGCTGCACTGCCATTCTCCTTGCTCACTCTTGGTAGGAGACTGAAAGCTTCTAATGTATAAAGAGGAGTGAACATCCAACACAGACTGAATGCGCATTAAAAAAGACCCGATACTAGGTTACTTCATCAGGTAAAAGTGTGTACACCTTTTTGACAGTGTCTCAACGAATTTCACCTCTGGATAACCCAACACTACAATACTCCAGATGAACTTGAAAATCCATCTCTTGGTTATTTAAGAAAAAAGTTGTCTGCCTAGCGTGTCTGGCCCTGTGGGGCCAAAAAAACAATGCTCAAGGCCATAAGACCTAGACATCTAGGACCATCCACACCTTCTAACAAGTGTTTGACTGAAATTGCAAAACCTCTTTGTAGAAAATCTGCCTTTTTTGAGTGGTCACCCCTTGATTTTTCACTGTTCGATGGAGCCTATATTATTGCTGGTTTTAGAACTCAGTGCACTTAACCCCCTGTAGTGAAGTGCCTGTGCTCTCCCCTTTAAACATGGCCAAACTGGTATATTTAACTTATCTATAAGTCAATGTATGGTATACAAGGTGTACTCAAGGCCTGTAATTTAAATGCCACTAGTGGACTGCAGCATCTATTATGCCATTCACTACAGTGATGGTGTAAACATGGCTTCAGGCATATCCTGTGTAGCTTAAATGTAGTAGTGTAAAAACCTCAATTCGACCTGTGAAAATAAACCCTTTTGTCAGGTCAAAACCTCACTTTTAAATATTAAGAATTCACCCCCTATGTAGGCCTTGTCGCCCACAAGGCAGGGTGCGTGGTATTTAAAATACGGACATGTAGAAATTTAATGCTAAAATGCCCTTACAGTGACTAGCCCCCACAAGCCATTTTTGCAAGCCTGGCCTATGAAGAAACCAGGGTACATATTAAAATCCTAATACTGAATGTCAGCCTGCCTGGAAAAAAAATGAGATAACTATTTTAATAGTTATTAAAAATACAATTCTTTGGTAAAATCAGAATTTTGATAAATATGAAAGAAAATTAAGTTTTAGAAAGCTACAGTTTTTCTGTCTGTAGTTCCTGAAGGCTAATTTGTTTTTGCTCTCCAACTTCTCCCAGCCAGGAATTAGCATTTGAAAAGGTGTGAAATGCCTCCCAGGAGCAAACAATAGGCTAACCTGAAGAGCAGAGATGAATCCTCTGAACTTCAAATACTAAGCAATGTGTGGGATGTGAGCATCCTTTTTGGCACTGCAGTGTCAATTCCTGCTGCAGTGTCAAATCCTGCTTGACTGGTCTGCTGGTTTTACATGTAACACTGGGGGCTCCTTCAAAAGGGCCAGAACAGGACAGCAAAATAACTTTTGGGTATCTACTGTCTGGTTGCTGAAGAACCCTGATTTGTCCTTATTGTTAGATATGGAAGGACAATAGGAATACCACAGTACATTATTCACACACACCTGCAGAATTTAAAGCTCAAGTTTAATGTGGCCAAAGACTTAAGCTATCCTGAAAATGCCCAAAGTGGGTAGGGTTGGCCGGGAACTTTAACCACATTGGTTAGGGCAGGCCCAGGAGTCATTCTCACAAACTAGCTTGTTCCAAGCATAAATGTGGCATCTCCAGGTACCTACTTCAGAACACTGCTAGCCTGAGGAAGAAAAGAGGAGGTCTGGACCTGATATGAGCACTGAAGGACTGAACCTGCTCCCCTTTGTACCTTGAACCAAGAAGTGGACTCCAAGAGTCATAAGGCCAACCTCCTTTTCAAGCTACAGGGATACAACAAGCTACAAGCGGCATTTCCTGCATAGGCCCAAATAACCTGGGGCAATTGGACCATGTAGTGGGCCTTTGCTTGACACCCTGTGCGTCTCTAAGTGTCTCCCTGAGGGCCTGTAGTGCTTTAAAAGTTTTGTCCTGTGGTAGATTGGGGCTTAAAAGACTAAGTTAGAATGTAAAACGTTTGATCAGGATAAAACTGGTTGGTGTATCCTAACCACATTCCAAAACAGTCAGCCGCAAATTGCGCCTAGGCCCCGGTCTACTGCGACTTTCGACTATCATTTGCACTTCGTGCATTTCTGTACTAATCCTGCCTAAAAAGTTAAACCTTCTGTCACGATTCCCGCCTCCCGACAGCAGAACCAGAGGATCCAACAGAATGGTGGCATGTACCTTACAATGGGGATCCTCTCCTCTCTCCACAGCCAGAGGATTCACCTGACTGGACCTTGTCCCGGAGCCCCCTTAAGGGTTACATTCCTCACCTTCCAGACGAGGTTCCTTTAACTGGGAACTCCCGCCAGAAGACCCCGCCCCGGATCATACGTCACTGTCCCTAGGCCATTCACGGAGGTGAAAAGCCCGACATCGAGAGAGGAGGAGTCGAATCCAGGAAGACGCAGTCGTTGCAAGGATTCCGATCCAGAGAAGATGGAGGAGGAGGTGGAGACGACGCACGAGAGGACTCAGCCGTTGGTATTGACCACCAGCGATGAGCATCCGAGGGGGGCAGGGGAGCCAGGAGGCCAACGACCCCACGCTCCGCCCAGCCACGTTCCTGGAGGAGCATGGCTCACCCAGGTACAGGCACAGTTCTTGGGGTGGGCTGGGAGGAGGGAGGAAGCCGGTAAGCATGGGAGAGCTACTCGAAAACGTCCATACCTTCCCGACCGCACTCTCCTCACCAAAGACGCACTCCCATATTGTCGTGGTAGCACCGGGTGACCCCTTACTCCCTATCCTTGGTGGAGGTATTCAGTTAGAAACTGATACCAAAACTTGTGCTTCTCTTCTTCCAAGGGAATCCCTAGTCCAGAAGGCAGGAGAACGGAGGCTCCAACAGTCCGACCCGGAGGAAAAGAAGCCACACGGAGGGATAAGACGTATTATCCCCATCTAAAGCAGTATACATAAAGAGACTGTCCTTAACTGAACCCTGGCATATCTGAAACGTTGGGTGTACAAAGAAATAAAGAGACCCCAGAATATCTCTATTGAGGATCTCGATCCTTTACCTAGCGCACAATTGGTGGACAATGCGGGCAACTTGTCCATTAGTACTGGAATAATGGACGCCCTGATTCAGCATCTCGTGATGGGACAGGAGAAATTGGAATGGGCACTGGAACGCCAGATGTTCTCGGCACAGACCGACCGCAACCTATTTAAGAACACCATGGTAGCACAATTGGAAGGTCTCCATAAGGTCACAGAGGATCAAGCCCAAGCGGCCACCAGAATGCAAGAAGAGAAACGCAACCCCCAGGGCCTACCCGCGATATCCCTCCAAAAATGCATGGCCGGGAAAGTTCCAGACACGTTTCTACTCAACTCCGAACGGGCAACAAGAGCCTGCGGTTGGCCCGTCGAGAAATGGCCGTTCTTTTTGGTGCCTCTTCTTACTGGAGAGGCAAAAGCAGCATACCAGGTAGCTAATTCCACCGGGAACACCCCATATGCCACCATTAAGTCCATAATTTTAGATCATTTGGGGATGGACGCAGAAGCCTATAGGGTGTGTTTCCGCAAGGAAAAGAGCGCTCCAGGGGAAAACCCCCAAACCCTTTTCTTTTGCCTCAAGGCAGCGGCAGACAAATGGTTAAAGTTCACCGAAAACAGCAAGAGGACATCATGGACCTCATGTATTTAGAACAGTACCTAGAGGCCCTACCGTATAATACCCAACGCTGGCTGAGACAGCAAACGCACCTCACCACAGAACAGGCGGTTGAGATGGCTACATCTTTTTCCCGTGCCCAACCCCGTGTTCCTCTTTGGGAAACCGAGAAAACCAGCCGTCCTACTCAAGCAAAGCATGATAAGAAGACCCCCTATAAACCGAAGCCTGAACCCCTGAGGCCCGTTCCTACAAGACAAACACACCTATACACTGGGGTCCTCAGTGTTTCGACTGTGGCGAATGAGGCCACATTGCCAGTTAGTGTCCCGACAAAAAACCACAAGAAGAGTCAATGGATGTCGACTATGCCCCAAGAACCATCCTGTATACCGCTGAGTTGGGGAGTGCGTTTTACTTAAGTGTGCAAGTACATGGACGATGGGTCATGGCTTTGTGGGACTCTGGATGCCGACGTCAAGTTATCCAGGGAGATCTGATTGACAAAAGCCAAATCATACCTGACGCCTGTGTGCACGGCGTTATTAAACCGTATCCTGTGGCAGACGTCTCCCTCCACCATGTCCATGGGTCCCCCTCTATCATTCGGTGGGGGTGTTGACTGATCTTCCCGAGGACTTGATAATAGGGACTGATAACCCTGGGTTTTTAGGAATGTTCTTGACTACCTTACAGTCCCAAAGCGATGGAGAACGTAGGGTTGACCCAGGTAAACCACATACGGCCCTTATCACCCCAGAACCCTTGCTCCTAGATAGGAACTTCAAACACGCCCAAACCAATGATCTCACATTGCAAAATGCTTGGCAAGCAGCACAAACCTCTAACACCATTACGCCCATGACTTATCCCCGTTTTTTCATTGACAAGAGGCTTTTGTACAGGAAAGCAATCCCAGATGCCTCCCCCCAGTTATTGGTACCCCTATTCGCCTTTAGAGAGCAGGTACTCTGTTTTGCTCACTTGCATCTCACAGCAGGACACACAGGGGCAGAAAAAACAACACAGAGCATATTGAGGCATTTTTATTGGCCCGGGGTGTATGGGGCCCATCAAGGAGCACTGTCAGGAGTATACGATTTGCCAGAAGAGAAACCCGTACCGACCTCCCCCAGTGTCCCTGCAACCACTCCCAGTTATCGGCAACCCATTTGACTGAGTTGGTATGGATTTGATTGGTCCTTTGCCTAAAACAAAAAAAGGACATCAATATGTCCTGGTGATCATGGAGTACTCCACCCGCTAACCGGAGGCCTCTCCCTTGAGAGCAGCTACCACCAAGAACATCACGGAGAAGCTCATTGAGCTCTTCTCCCGGGTAGGCTTCCCCAGGGAAATCCTGACAGACCACGGCACTTCTTTTGTTTCTCGCTTGATGAAGGAGGTGTGTCGGACCATAGACATTGGCCATATCAAAACGTCGGTTTACCACCCGCAAACAGACGGGCTTGTCGAAAGATATAACGGCACCTTGAAACAGACCTAGAGAAAAGTGCTTAGGAACGAAGGGAAGGATTGGGACCAACTCCTTCCCCTTGTCCTCTATGTCATATGTAGCCAAGTTCAGAGCAGTCTGGGCTGCTCTTCTTTTGAGATGTTATACGGGAGACAGCCCAGATCGTTCCTGGAAATGACTAAGGAGGCCTGGGAGAAGGAAGAAGAATACGAGACCCGGGGGTTTCTCGAGTACACCCAAAACCTCAAATCCCGAATATGCAAGCTTCGGGATCTCGCTTATTCTAATTTGGAAAAAAATAAAATAGAGAAACAAAAATACCACTATGATAAAGGGAAGAAATGGAGACGACTAGCTATCAATGACTGGGTCTTGGTCTTGCTCCCGTCCTCCACAAGTAAGCTCAAGGCGGAGTGGACGGGCCCATATAAAATAGTGGGTACAGTGGGGAAAACCACCTATAAACTCCAGGTAAAACCCTCCAAAGTTCAATCATGCCATATTAACCTACTAAAAAAATGGCTGGGTCTGATTCCCAAAATGGCTCATCTTGCGTTGCCAACATCGACAGAACCCACATGTACGCTACCCCAACTAGTGGTCAATGACTCCCTATGCCTCGAGCAACAACGTTCTTTGAGCACAATGTTATGCCCTTTCTCTACTTTGTTCTCAGACAACCCGGGAGAACATCCTTGATCAAGCATGTCATTGAGACGGTCCCTGGCAAGATCATGAAACAACGACCCTACCACATTCCAGCTGGCAGGAGACAAGCGCTCCGAGACGAAGTCCGGACCATGTTGGAAATGGAAGTTATCCGTCCCTCCAGGAGCGAGTGGTCATCCCCCATTGTCCTAGTCCCCAAACCAGACGGCTCTATCAGATTCTGCATCGAATTTAGGGCCGTGAACTCCATCTTCAAATTCGATTCATACCCTTTGCCAAGAATCGATAAATTGATCGAGAAATTAGGAGACGCCCAGTACATAACACTAGACCTTACGAACAGATATTGGAAGGTCCCCCTTAGGAAGAGCGACCAAGAAAAGAGAGCCTTCGTCACACCCGATGGCTTATACGAATTCAACGTCCTCCCATTTGGTCTTCACGGAGCACCAGCCACCTTTCAAAGGTTGATGAACACTGTGTTCCGTGACTACCAGAGCTTCTCGTCAGCCTAGCTAGACGATATTGCTCTACCTGGGAGGACCATCTGCGACACTGCCAAGAAATCTTCCAAGCCCTGTCACGTGCTGGCCTCCATATAAACTCAAAAACATCTAAGGTGGGGTTCAATAAGGTCAAATACCTAGGCTATGTCTTAGGGGCAGGAGTGATAGAACCACAGAAAGGGACGGGGAGGGCTATAATGGACACACCTCTTCCCTCCACAAAGAGAGAAGTCAGGGCCTTTCTTGGATTGTTGGGGTACTATATGAGGTTCATACCCAATATTCTGAAATAGCAGGCCCTCTCAATGATCTCCTAAAGAAAGCGGCCAAATCGAAAGATCTGTTAGCTCCCTCAGAATTCGTGTTAAACGCCTTCCATCTCCTGAAAAGGGCAATTACCACCAGTCCGGTCTCGTCTTCTCCCAACGTCACCAAACCCTTTATCCTTCACACTGATGCCTCTGACTGTGGGCAGACTTATCTCAACTCTCCCCTGAGGGCACCGGACATCCTATTTTTTTCATCAGTAGGAAACTGTTTCCCCATGAGAGAAGGTACCTTACCATGGAGAAGGAGTGTCTCGCCAAAAAATGGGCCATAGACAAACTCAGTTATTATTTAGAGGGGAGGCTTTTCACCCTGTGCACCGACCACGCTCCTCTCCAATGGATGAGCCGGAACAAGGGACATGTCCTTCGGTGGTTCCTTTCCCTGCAGCCCTTTATGTTTGATGTAAGACACCGTAAGGGGGCAGAAAACACAAGTGTTGACTTCCACTCCCGCATCTTTCCTCTCCCCAATCGGGAGACTCTTAGGGGTGGGGTGTGTCACGATTCCCACCTCCCGACAGCAGGACCAGAGAATCCAACAGAATGGTGGCATGTACCTTACAATGGGGATCCTTTCCTCTTTCCACAGCCGATCCAGAGAAGACGGAGGAGGAGGTGGAGACAACGCACGAGAGGACTCCGCTGTTGGTATTGACCGCCAGTGACGAGCATCCAGGGGCGGCAAGGGAGCCAGGAGGCCAACGACCCCACGCTCCGCCCAGCCACGTTCCTGGAGGAGCGTGGCTCACCCAGGTACAGGCACGGCTCTTGGGGTGGGCTGGTCGGAGGGAGGAAGCCGGTAAGCATGGGAGAGCTACTCCGTAACATCCATACCTTCCCGACCGCCCTCTCCTCACCAAACACGCACTCCCATATTCTTGTGGTAGCACCGGGTGACCCCTCACTCCCTATCCTTGGTGGAGAAATTCAGTTATAACCTGATACCAAAAGTTGTGCTTCTCTTCTTCCAAGGGAATCCCTAGTCCAGAAGGCAGGAGAACGGAGGCTCCAACGGTCCGACTCAGAGGAAAAAAAGCCACACGGAGGGATAAGACTTATTATCCCCATCTAAAGCAGTATACATGAAGAGACTGTCCTTAACTGAACCCTGGCATATCTGAAACGTCGGGTGTACAAAGAAATAAAGAGACCCCAGAATATCTCTGTTTTGGACCTCAACCCTCTACCTAGCTCACACGTTCATATCTCTGGTTCCACTTATTGGAATTTTGTCATTTTGTTCATTAAAGTATGCTCTATTTTTCTAATTCGGCTAGGGATTTTTATTGTTTTGCATTTTGACTTTATTACTGTTTTGGTACTGCATAAATACTTTACACATTGCCCTAAATTAAGCCTGTCTGCTCTGTACCAAAGCTATCAGAGGGTTGAGCTCAAGTTAATTTATTTACTTTGAGAATTCAGCATGACAAGGGTTATGCAGCAAATAGGTTCTACCCAGTTAGTCCACCACAATTTTTCGCTAATGACTACCCAGTTTTTGGACGTTTAAGTGGGTGAGTCATTCTTCCAGAGTGTTGTTCACTGTAAATTAACCGTAATTGGACTGAATGTGTTTATTGCCAGTGTCCGTCTTTTAAAATAAGGGCGCAGTGGCGAAGCGAGGGTAAGGGGCACTAGTCTAGTTACACGTGTGTAGGCTGTGTATAAGACTGCTGCTGGGCGCAGCCTGGTAGTTGTGAACAGGTAGGTGGGCGCAGAAGAGACAAGGATTGTTGCAGGTCTACGGTAGGCCTTCTAATATTAGTGAGCATTCAAAGATAGGTTAGTAGGTCTTACTGGACAATCTGTGGTGTTTTCACTGTGTTATACATACAGGTGGAATCTGTCCTTAACTGCAGTTTCACTCACTTCGGCTTACACAGTCTGGCAACATGTCAAACTGGTGTAAAACCTGCACAGCAAGTTTGATTTTGCAGTTTCTAACAAACTACATCCACATCTTATCACTTCAGTATTTGTCATATTTCCCTTTCTCTACTCATAAAGTTTCTAGGTCTTGGCGCACCTCCCCCCTTTACTGGATCAAGTTAATAAATCTGCTCCCCAGCGGAGAGAAAAGGCCTTCCCACACAAAAGGAGCAATTATCAGTGATTGGTCCAGTTCCTGAGAGAGGAAAGGGCCATGAGGAAAATTTGCTTCTGATAATTAGCTTCTCACAATGCACTTGGACATTTGACAGCCTACCACTTCAACAAAAGGGAGGAGCAGGACCTCTAGAACCAATGCAGTAGGGGCTCACCTGTGGTGTTTTGGTGGGAAGGAATCTGGGAGTGATGTCAGCTAGGGGAGGAGCGGAGGCCCTCAAAGAGGTTCTTTCTAGAGAAAATATGAATATGCCTTGGTGGTTTGTCCCAGAATGACATGCAGGAGGGTTGGGACGTCGCATCCTAGGATTGGCCAGGGGTGCCTGGCATCTAGCACTTTCCACCACCAATTAAAAACCCGAGCACAAAGGAGAGACAGTTGAGAAGTGCTTGGACCTGGAAGCCAACAACGGCAGAAAGAATGCCCAACTGGAAACAAGCCACCGGATGCCCTACAAAGATTAGCTAAAACCGTTGTCACCTGCTGAACCGCAAGACTAGGATGGGTTTCTCCAGGACCAGTGTTGCTGGCCCCCTACTGCCCCCAAGGACCAGCTGGAGGAAAGACCTGGACTCCAGTGCCACCCACGGGTGCTCTGCCACAAAGCCAGGAGACTTTGAGGTCTTGGGAGTGCCGGCAGGAGGGAGTTCTGCTGGCTGGTTCTGGAGGGACTGCACAATATGCCCCCACCAGCATGAGAAAAGCACCAGGAGCCTAGCAGAGGAGAAGGATGCAGCAGGGAGCCTGCAAATTCAGCTCCCTGCAGAATGTGACTTTGGCAACCAGGAGCAAAATGCCAAAAATGAAGAAAATCGACCCAACAGGGCCCGAAATATGCATCCTCAAAGATTTCACTTTAAAACAAAGAAACGGGCACACAGCACTCCACAAAAATGTTCTCTAAATTAGCCCCAAGGTGGGCCATTGCTCTAGTACCTTCTTATTTATTTAATTAGTGAGGTGAGGGACATGTGGGGGGGCCGCCCCTCCCCAAGCCAACTTTTTGCCCTGGGGTCTTGATGCCCCAGGGCATGATGCAACGATATCCCAGGGCCCACATCCCCCAGGACACAAAGAGGCAGAGGAGAGCCAGTTAATTTTGCAGGGACCACCTCCCGTGGGACATAGACTCCTTGGGTGGGTGCATTGCCACCCCCTGCACTGATGTCTGGGAGGGGAAAAAGAGGGCATGCCTAGCACCTGTACAGCGCTCCTGCCTCAGGCTGGAGCTCAAGAAGAATTTGCTCCCACCGCAGGAACAAATAGAGAAAATGGCTGACTACCACACGCTGCCCAGGAGGTTCTTGCGGGGAGCCGGCTGGGGCTGCGGAGGCCCTAGGGCTCCTCCTGCAACCACTATCAAAATAGGGCCAGTTGTGGGTCTTCAAGGTGGGACTGGGTCCACACCAACCAGAGGAAATCCAAAGAAAAGCCAAAATCACGGCAAGAGGCTGCTGAGTGAAGCCGCTCATAAAATATTCATGTTTCCCAGCCTGATGTGCCCCACAATGCTGTGTACGTGCTCATTTACCTATTTATTTTGGTCTGTGATCCCCAAGAAGTAGCAGGAGAACTGCAAAGAATCTATAAATGTGTTGTGGGGGCTGCAGAAGGTGTAGCAGCCCCTCACCATTGCTCCTACAAACTTGCCATTTTCGGGGGGCATAAAAAGAGTGGCCTCAGGAGAGGCTTACCGCATTTGCAAGCACTCCCAGAGCTGAATTTTGCTCCTGGGCATTGGAGTGTGAGGACACCTTTTGGTTAGTCTTATGGTATATTATGTGGCCTGTAGGCAGTGAAAAAAGACTCAAACACTCATGTTTCTGCTTGAATTGAAATGCTGTATTTAAGATACATTTTTAACAATGATTTTTAATAAACATTGTAATGCTTATATTAATACTGAATGTATTTGAATATGGTTTTTGATTCTATTGGTTTTAATGGGGAATCCTAAAACATGATTGCTGTTTTATTACTGTGGTGATACCCTGAAAAAACCCTCATGAGGCGGAGGAAAGGCCGGAACCATGATGGCTTGCCCACATATGAAACAGCATCACCAACTTTGGTAGGAACGCAGCTTGAGCTCTGCACTTCACTTTCCCATCGTGCAGATGTTATTGCAATCAGGAAGACCGTTTTAGGGGTGAGTATGAGCAATGATCAACTGTGACTGTTCTAAAGGTGTGCACATTAGAAAAATGAGAACCAAATTTAAGTCCAACGGTGGCAACATGAAAGCTGTAGGTGGAAAAGTGGTGTCATCCTTTTAGAAAATCCATCACAATCTATGATTTGAATAAGGAGAGTAGGAGTAAAAAGGCTGAAAGGGCCGAAAAGTAACCTCCAACTGTGCCGACAGCAAGTTCTTGCCTTGCTAAAGACAAAGCTAGTTGTCAGGAGTATTGTGTTTTTTTCCCTATAATAGCCATCCCAATGCAGCTGGCCTTGTGAGACGAGTATAACAGACAATAAATTCCTTCAACACAGAACTTCATTGTTCAAAAAGGTATGCAGGTGTGTACCATATCTTAAATTCATAATAGGTTTTATTTTCTGCGTTGCTAGAATTCTAGAACTAGTGCTTAGAAGTAGCATAAAGAGGCTAAGATTGCTATGTCTTATTAACAGCAATCATGCTGGAGTGGTATCTATGATGAACGCTTTTCGTAACTTTTGCTACTGTCATATTATTTGCCTTCATTGTGGTTACAATTCTTATTAAGTGCAAAAGAATAGGATTTTACTTTTAAAATAAATATTTAAATTGTATCCTTTGTGTTTTAGTGTTCTTGTGTGTTATTCCCAAACAAATCACTTACCTGCTCATCTTCTTTGCCGCCACCGCCATTGGAGTCACTGGGGTTGTGTTCCTGACGACCGGTGGAGTCAAGGGACCACCGTTCCCAGCGCCACAAGCGGGATGAGCGCAGGACCAAGGGCGACAGGAGGAGGCAGGGCAGGTCCCCCCCCCCCCCAACAACTAGTAGCGCGGGCAGGACAGAGGATCTTTCTTTGCAAGGTACCATAGTGTTATTATATCCTTGCCACAGATTAAAGCTGTCTCTGTCCGTGATGAGGTGGTACTGATCCTTCTTTCTACAATGAGCAAAAGCAAGGGGTGTGTGGGGGTTACAGGGACACTGGATGCATTTATTATAAGGGAAGAATCACTGCTCAATCACGAAATTGAACTTACGGAGAGAAGGTTATCTCTAGATCTCTCTTCCCTGCAGAGGCGCTCCTCATTAGGTATTGCTGCTCCAACCACCCCTCAAGCCTGTTTGATAGCTACTCCGCAGGGGACGCCACAGGCCTCTCATACCCACGAATCGAAGATCTCCACAGTGGACATTTCTAACAAGCCTAGTAGAGCCTTAAGGACTCGGACCTCTAAACTTCAGAGTGATCATACGAAAAGAGACTTTACAGCGAAGGGTAAACAGGGCAAAGGCAAGTATATACATAAGCTTAAAGTACAAAAGGACCCCCGGTATATTTACCCTGCTCTGACCCAAACAACACCATAAGTACTCAGACTGACGATCTCTTGCCCACAATATTGGGTATCTCTTCAAAGAATGTGATTGCCGAGGCTCTGGATAATGTTTTAACCCAGCTTACAGACCAGATTGACATTAAATTTGCCATAATGAACGAACGTCTAGAACATATAGACATGGTCCTGAATAATTTTAAGCTGAACGATCAAAGCGCACTTCAAAGTGTGTCTTCTCATATTGCTGCTGCTAAAGAGGAGGTTTCGGGTTTTGATAACTTATTTTCGTCAGTTAAAGCTCCAATAGAGAAAATACTGGTCAGGGTTTCTGCTATTGAGGATGTACTGAGTCAAGCTCAAGGGGTATATTCTGCTAATAATCCAAACAACTTTGTAATACCCGGGGGCGCTAGAGGGCGCACGGCGGAATGGCTGCCTTCTAAGACAGCTCCGCCGGTCAGGTCCACGATGCGCAAATAAAGGCGTGCTGCGGACTTGCACTCGACTGCAACTGGCAAACTTTGCAATCGGAATACACTGGCCATACGATGAGTGGAGTGTGGGGCGGCCAGCATGTCTCCACCGTTAATAAATCATATTGGACGGCCGGAGGAAAGTTGCGATCTGGCGAAACCAAGATGGCGGCGCCCTGAAGACCTAACGGGCCAGAGCGGAGAAGGAGCGGACTGAGGCGGTGAGGTGCATCCGTGTGGAGCGGCGCCCTGCTCAGGTAATGCTTGGGGGACAAATGGTCGCGCCGTGCTACTGATGTGTGCTGGTGCCCTTTCCCAGGACGTGGCAGCTCAAAGCGGAGTGGCGTCCTCTACATCGAGTCAAAATGGCGGGCAGTCCTGTTGGCGGCCGCTTCTCTTGTGGACAGCAAGATGTAGCGTGGTAAATGGCGGACCTGGGCTGGGCTGCACTTCGACACCTGCCCTGATCAACTATACTACTGCAATGTGTGAGATTCCTGCTGACAAGATTGAAATTATTTGCTTCTGATACGGAGAGCTATACCTGGCGATCTCCAGTCGGCGTTCATGCTGGGGGAAAAAAATATGGTGCTGCGCACCATGTGGAGACTGGACTTCTAGAGGTATCTCACGGAACCACTGGAAATTATATACCACCTTATTCGAGTTTGTGTGTTTCAACAGGGATTCGGATAACCAGTTTGGGTTAAAGATGCAAAGTGGTTTGAGACTGCAATTGTTAGGTTACCCTGCTGCTCTCTTGTTTCCCACGACCTGTGGGCTGTGCTTGCTGGGAGTATCATTCATGGCTACTCGTGCGCAGGACTGCTTGGTGACCGGCCCGGTTGTGGAGCGACTGCATGTATTGGCGCTCACCTCGACTGGATCTGACCCTGGAGAGGCGCACCGTAACCTGTCGCGTGCTATTTCACCTACTAGGCGCCTGTGCATTATCGGGTGACAGGACGGCAGCTCAACAGCAGAGATGTGTCCGCTCTGGGTAGGTTGTCTTCATTGAAGCAGTGAGCCCTGTGTGGTTGGGATCGCACCGAGCAGCTTATTGATCTATTATATCTCCGACTGTGTGGTGTTCTGCGGTGCCAATATGGGGAAGCCGGACAAGACACAGTCCAAACTCCCCTTTGAGTCAAAAAACACACTAAGGGTGCGACAGCGCCTTCGAACACTGAGCCTGAACCTGAAACCGAGGCATCCACTAGTATGGAAGGTGTTTTGAAAGCCATACAACGTAGTTTACAGGAGATCAATGGCAAATTGGACACTATCACTATACGGGTTGACAATTTGGCGGGCAAACTGGACAGACACGGTGAACGTCTTGTGGAAGCTGAAAATCGCATCACCGCGGTAGAGGATGAATCGCGTGGCACGACCCAAAAATGCACGGAAATGGAGAAACTGCTGGAAATCATCAAAAATAAAGCGGACGATTTGGAGGCGCGCTCCCGGCGCAATAACATCAGAATCACGGGAATTCCGGAATCCACGAATACAGGCCGAATGGAAACATATATTGAGGAAATGATTCGTAATGTGTTCGGTGCGGAATGCCTCTTTTCGTGGTTGAACGCGCACATAGATCCCCTTGCTCCGTGGCCAAAGCCTGGTGCACCCCCACCTCCTATTATTGCCCGAGTCCTTAATTACAGAGACCGTGATACCATTCTGAGGCTGGCACGTGAGAAGCGGCAGATTAGCTACCAGGGAAATGCACTGGAATTCTATCCGGACTTTATTATGTCCGTTCAATTGGCGCAAAAAGAATTTAATCCAGCAAAAAAGAAATTGCGCAAACTAGGAATCTAATACGCTATGCTTTATCCGGCGCGTCTGAGGGTGTCCTATGAAGGCCGCCCTACGCTTCTTCCGACACCAAAAGCGGCGCAGGACTTTCTCAAGAAAATCAACAGCAAACGTAAGGAGCTGAAGCAAGCGGAGCAACATCAAGACTCGAACTGAGTGCCGCCGTGGGGTAAGGCTGTCTTTGAACTTCTGGCAGTGCGACATGGTAAGACTTGTGAATGTTTCGCCCGGCGTGGCTGCCCTGTTGATACCCCGGGCGGCCCTGCGGCTGTACGGTCGACACAGGCAAACTATTGTAGTGAACAGTAGAGAATGGGGTTATCCTTTGTCAAGCCTGTGCTGCCCCTGAATCCAGAACTGATGGTGCGATAAATACTCTTCTCCTATGGGAAGAATCATGTGGGGAGGAGAGTCTGGTAACAGACGGTCATCTTTACGCGCCATATTCTTGCTCGGATTTAACCAGTAAGAGGGGATAATAATGGCATGTGTGACTGGACCGGCCAGTTGGTCCTGCTGGGTTCTGCATGGCGGACAGTTTGGCGCTTGTGACTGCGGGGTTGAGGGAGCCCTAAGCGGATTGTGACATTGGGGTTGCACTGTGCCCTTAGATCTGACCCCCTAACATGGACGCTGATACAACTGATCTGAAAGGTGTTGAATCAGGGTGGACTTGCTCCTATGGTGGGGAGGGCGCGTGGATCCGAACGGAGGTCACTATGGTAACACTTAGGTTGCAAGTCAG
Organism: Triturus cristatus; assembly: GCF_964204655.1. Taxonomy (NCBI): domain Eukaryota; kingdom Metazoa; phylum Chordata; class Amphibia; order Caudata; family Salamandridae; genus Triturus; species Triturus cristatus. The sequence continues at coordinate 724,712,845 of NC_140592.1, read as the reverse complement.
AAGACGTTCGCCTCATTCACGTATACCTGACCAAATCCACTATGTTGGATGGAGTTGTGAGCTCTTGGTGGACCCCCCATGCGGGTTCTCCCCAAACTAAGTTAGGTTATGTTTTTGTCTTGTTGTGGGAAATGTCTTTGGCATGGTTGGGATGCTGAAGTGAGTGGTGGGTGGGTGGGCTGGTGTTGGGAACTGTTACGCAGGCTACGGTACTTGAGAGACATGACTGAACTCCAGAATCACATGTGGATCTTTTATGTCGTTATGCTGTTCGTAAACCAGAGTAGTTGTGCAGGCTGCCAATTTAGTAATATTGTGGATATAGCTTGTTAGAGATGACTGCTGTAAAGTTACAACCTCAACACTTAAACTTGTTATCTTGGAATGTCAGAGGGCTTAATAACCCTAAATAAATTAGGCAGATTCTTGCATACCTAGACAGATTAAAAATTGATATTGCCCTCCTGCAGGAAACGCACCTTGCACCTACCTCTAACATTCATATAGGGCATAGATGGGCTGAGGCAACACGTTGCTCTTCATATTCCTCATATTCCAGAGGCGTCATTATCCTGATTAAAAAGGGTTTGCAATTCGATATAGATACTACCGTCACAGATGACGCTGGGCGTTCTGTTCTTATAACAGGAACGCTGCGGGGTCAGAGGCTCGCTTTACTTAATACATATGGTCCAAATATTGATGACCCTGACTTCTACCACAAGCTATGGAGCACAATTAATGATTTGCCAGATATCACTTTGATTTGGGGGGGGTGATGTTAACATAGCGCTGAATGACACACTGGACAGATCGGGTACCTCAGTTGAACCTCATAAAAGGGCCTTGAGTAAATTACAAGGTATTATGAACACAGGCGACTTGCAGATATTTGGAGAACTCGTAACCCTGGGAGCATGGAGGCCACACATGTATCAGCTGCGCATAATAGTTGGTCTCGTATAGATTATTGGTTGGGGTCTGATGAAATATTACTATGGACGAAGTCTGTAAGTCACCTCCCTAGAACACTGTCTGATCATAATCCGGTTCTACTATCACTAATTCTTCCGCATTATACGCCACCTCCTTATAGCTGGAGGTTTAATGCCAAAGCTTTACTGGATACCGTATACAAAGACACTATTAATAAAGCTATCAAGGAGTACTTTGACCTTAATGCACCTACTACGGACGACCCTGGCCTGTTATGGGAGGCCTTTAAGGATACAATTAGGGGTATCTGCCTTAGTACACATGCTGGCATCCTCAAAGATATAAGACGGCAACTTAATATGCGAGAGGACAAACTGCACACCCTAGAAAGTGAATATGAGCGCATGCAGAATACAAAATTACTGGGTGACATTAGGACAGTACTGACAGAATATCAAACGTATGCGGAAGATGAACTCAAATACATAGCGAAGCATCAGACAGCGAGAACTTACGGTGAGAGTGGCAGACCCGGTAAAAGTTTAGCTGCTAAAATATGCTCCGGCCAGGCGCCACAGACAGTCCGGGCAATAAGGGATGTTACAGGGGAGCTGAAATATGATGCACAGGGTATACTGAGAGAATTCATGGGTGCATATGAGGCATTATATGCATCGCATCCTACTGCCTCGCCAGAGACGATAATGGATTACCTAGCGGATATTTCAATAGCGTGGCTCTCAGATGCACAAAGAGACTACCTGTCCCGGCCTGTTACAGTGGAAGAGGTAACAGCAGTTATTAAATCCCTACCGAATGGGAAAGCACCTGGCCCGGACGGGTTCACATGTGAATTTTACAAGGCTTTTGTCGATCAACTGGCGCCTCACCTGGTCCAGATGTATGGCAATGCCCATGAAAAACAGATGTTGCCGCCAACACTGAGAGAAGCCATGCTGATTGCTCTTTTAAAACCAAACAAAGATCCTGAATCCTGCGACTCCTATCGGCCACTGTCCCTAATTAACGTAGATAACAAGATATTGGCCAAACTCCATGCAACTCGGTTGCAACCTCTAATGACTAATTTGATACTGCCAGACCAATCGGGGTTTATCCCTTCCAGATCAACAGCCCATAATACTAGGACACTATTTGCGTTGTCGCATTATTTGCTCCCCACTACTAAAGCTGCTGCTGTACTCTTAGATGCGGCTAAAGCATTTGATTCTATTGAATGGCCATATCTCAATACGATTTTCCAACGAATGGGCTTCACCCCTATCTTTCTCCAATGGGTGCAACTGTTGTACAAAGCACCATTGGCGCGTATAAGGGTCAACCAGTACATATCTGAGCCCATCAGTATCGCGAGAGGGACAAGGCAAGGATGCCCGTTGTCCCCCTTGCTGTTTGCGATAGCGCTAGAGCCGTTGGCTTGTAAAATTAGACAGAAACACCATTACTCGGCACTTCAATTCCTGCAACGTCCCTTACATATATCGTTGTATGCGGACGATATGATGCTATATGTACGTGACCCTGAGAAACATCTGAACCCTCTGCTGAGAGAATACAATTAAGTTTGGCCAGCAGTCAGGCCTCAAAATCAATTGGTCCAAATCGCTGATTATACCATTAACAGACACTACCCACCCGTGTTCTATGGGCTATCCACTAGAGTGGCAGTCAGAGCCGGTACGATATCTGGGCGTCTGGTATCACCGTGACCCAGAAATTGTAATTCGAACTAATTATGGTAGAGCAATTGGGCGGCTGGAAGAAAAAATAGGGCGATGGATTCACTTGCCACTATCATTGGCTGATCGACTAGCCATTGTAAAGATGGTCATCCTGCCCAAACTATTATATCTTTTTAATAATATCCCGATCCAGCCGCCACAGGAAGTTTTTCGTAGGATCTCCACTATGGTCCTTCGATTAATATGGGCGGGTTAGCATGCTCACATTGAACTGCGCACACTCACACTGCCTTATTCGCAGGGGGATTTAAGGTCCCGGATCTTTTACTGTATTATCTATGTGCGCAAGCGCAATATGCACATTTTTGGTATCACCCAATCCCCTACCTCACGCATGCGGCAATCGAGGAAGGAGATGCGTATCCGATTCCATTAAGTGCTATCATAACCCATCATAGGCCTCCACTTCATAATCGTGACATAAATACTATAGATGTGACAAATAGTGCCTGGCGAGAAATGGGTAGGAAGGCGCGTAAATTGCCGTTGTACGCCCCGGCACTGCCGATACATTATCACCCTGAGCTATCTGTTACACAAGAAGAAGTGGGCATGGGCCTGCTCAGACAAGTGGGCTTTAATAACATGGGGGATTTATACAGTGATGGGTCCTTTAAACAGCTTGCTGAGCTGTCATTTATAAGTAATCAAACGTTATTATTCAGATTTACGTATGATAGGCTCCAAAGCGCATTGAAGAAATTATACTCGACTCACCCTGCGGAGCCACCGCAACTGTTTACTTTACAGTTACTGATCACAACCCCTACTGCTAAACGACTGATATCTAAACTATATGCTAAACTGCAGGAGGACATCGCAGACACTACACATAAAAAAATGGAGAAATGGAACAGTAGCCTAAATGATCCGCTGACGATAGAGGAATGGACTAAGGCTTGTTCTCTTACTGGTTTGTTGTCACCCAATGGAAATTTGCGTATGTTACACTATAAATATCTCCATCAGACTTATTACACTCCGGCTAGGCTTCATCGGTATGGTCTGCGGGCAGACTCCAACTGTTGTCGCTGTAATGCAGAACAAGCAGATTTCATACATATGGCATGGCAGTGTGATGCAGTGGCAGACTACTGGTTAAAGGTAACGCAGATGTTGGGTACTATGGTGGGCGCTAACATTGAATGCACTGTTCGTAAAAGTCTGCTGGGACTATTACATGAGATGCGTGCAAATAAGCGTAAGCTTGGTATAATTGCGTTGCTTCTAGCTAAAAGGAGAATATCGCTATGCTGGGGCAGTACTAGGGCTCCAAAGATTGAACAGTGGATCCACGACCTGACATATTGCAGAGACACCTTGCAAACATATGAGGAGGAGCTACCCATGGGTTCTAGGCCTAGAGACTATTGGAAATATTTGACTCAATACTTACACATGTACCAAGTTGAATGACTATGATTAACAGCTGCACTATGATTGTGTGATTTACGGTACCATTGTTAAGCTATAGATACTGGACGAAGGATGTTGTGGTGCCACGGCCTGTATGTTAATTACCTGTTAACACTGTATGTTTTTACAAAATGCTAATAAAAAACAAACAAAAAAAACAAAAAACTTTGTAATACCCACTCCTAAACAGGATAACAACAGGATAACTCCCGCCCCACATGAAGATACCCCTCAAACCTCAGCCAGGGCATCTGAAGGCCATGAGAGTAATATAAACATGAAATACACAGAAGTCTCAATAAACAATAACCCTAGTCGCTCCCAACCACTGTCTAGGCCTTATGCAGCCCCAATAAATAGGGAGAATAAGGAAGGGGCAAGACTGCATCTGCCGCCAGAAGCCACACCATACATAATTATACTGGCAAATGTACCATCTCTTACCCCCCCGGCTAATGAAACCTGGGAGGCACTAAGGAATAAGGCGCTCTGCTGGCTCGGAACTAAGACCGGGCTAGCAGAAGCTCTGTTTGCCGAGTTTAAAATGGTAAGAAGGGTAGGCTGGGTAGGGACAAGGGAGAAAACACTACCCGGTGATTGTATAGTTCTCACATTTAGATCGCCCGGTCTAATAAGGGAGATCCTGCAAAGACTAGGTGGTGTTTATGTGACAAACAGAAGTATAAATGTAGTTCCCCTGGGGTATTTTTATCCTCCAAAAAATCATGTCCAGCATCAGGTACTACAGCAGAGACCTACATCCTCAAATAGTCATTCTCAATCCAGTGTTCCACTTTACAATAGATTTGACATATTCTCTTCCCTGGAAGAGATATAATGACTTAACCAGCCACTTAGACATGTAGCGCAGAGTAAGCCCATTGTAAGCCACCCACATGAACCAACTCTAACTTCGACCTTTGCCCATCCCAAGCAGATAGATGAACAAAAAACTTGTGATGTTATACAAGATGAACCTAGATGTCGAGGGGGTAGGTGATAGCAATGAACTATGTAACAAAGAACTCAGCTTATCACAGTTAAAGATAATGATTCCTTGTGTACCTTTAACTACACCAAACAATAATAGCCCACTTCTCAATGCCTTTTCCCACTGTAATTACGATGGTGCCTCCAGCAGCAACTGTGATGATCAGGGTGTCCATAGGTGTAGTCCAGAGAAAATTATTCCCGGCATTTTGACTTATAATACTATTGACCCATGTATTCCAACCACAAATATTATTGTTGATACTGATGATGACAACATGACTCCGATAAGATCACCAGGGAACCGTATTAGTATCCTAAGCTGGAATGTGGCAAGGCTACAAAGTAAATGCAGTAATCCGGAATGGTTGGAGTTTATGACAGCCTTTGAGATCTCGATGGTGCAAGAAACTTGGGCCAATGACCCTATACATCTTAATGGGTTTAAGACCTTTCACTCCAAAGCAACCCCATCCAGTCACGGAAGATCAAAGGGCGGCCTCTGTGTTGACGTATCTAACAAACTGGCCTCTACTAGTGCTATTATACATCCATCCAACTTGTTTTACCAAATTGTCCAGGTAGCGTGTACGACTTCTATTTCTTTGATATTAGTTAATTTTTACAATAATGCCCGTGAAAGGATATAATAGATTCTCTCTGCCAACTTGATGAGGATTTGGAATCTATTTTGGACTAGGGCCCTAACGATAAAATCCTGTTTTTGGAGGGGGGGGGGGGGGGCTTATGGCCTGCACCCCTAATGCTCTTTAAAGCCTCTTAGATAAATTTGTTAATTTTATGGAGAATCTGGGTCTTTTAATCAATATAGTCAAAACGTATGTAATGAAAGACGGCCGTAAGCCAGCTAAGGGACGCAACATTTCAATAGGAAACAAGACTTTACCTCAAACACTAACTTTTTCATATTTAGGAATAATGTTTGATAGTAATGGTAACTGGAAAAGCGCAGTAAAATCAAGAAGAATGCAGTTTCTCAGATCAAGTGCGGGTCTGAGTAACTTTTCCAGGAAACTGGGACATAAACTCCCTGGGGACATGTTGAGCATTTTGTAAGAAAGTGGGTTTCTGTTGCAGTAACCCACCCTCCTTTTTTTGCCTAATAGCTGATGCACTTTTCCTTGTTGTGCCCTGGGCTCCTGCCAATCGGGTGCCCAGGGCCTGTGTTCCTTCCCTAAAAACTGCCTAACAGCCAAAACCCAAATTGGCAAACCCTGGCCACATGTCAGCCCCTGGTAAATGGTACCCTAGGTAACCAGGGCCCTGTGACCAGGGAAGGCCTCTAAGGGCTGCAGCACTCATTGTGCCACCCTTAGAGGCCCTGTACCCTAACACACGCACACTGCTCTTTCAGGCTGAGTGTCTGGGTACAAGACAAAACAAAGTCGACATGGCACACATCCCTGTGTGCCATGCCCACCACCTACACTGCCCTGGCATACATCAGCCACCCCTCTAGCTGGGTGCCCTATGCCAGTGGTGTGGGCACAGGAGCATGAGCCCTGTGCCCCTACAGTACCCAGGTCCATTCCTGGGCACTGTAAGTGCAGTGCTGCCCTTTAAGAGTACATGGTGCTGAGAGCTCGTCAAACACGAACTCGACAGCACCATAATGGCAACACTAAAGGCTGAGAAGTTTGGTATCAAACTTCTCAGCACATTAAACCCGCACTGATGCCTGTGTGGGATTTAATGTACCAAGCACCCCAGAGGGCATCTTAGGGAAGCCCCCTGAAACCTAACCTACAATCCACATCTGGTCTGGGAGGCTGCCTAGGCTGCCACACAGCAGATATGTTGCTGGACCCCTGGGTAGGAGAGCCTCTGCTCTCCTGGGCCTGCAACAATGCACATCCTGGGCGAGGTGCTAAATCTCCTCCCCAGGATGGGCAGGGGAAAGCTTCAAAGGCATGCCACCTCTGTGAGCTTTCCCAGGCCACTGCTACCCCCCCACTCTGGCGGGAAGCTTGGCGGAAACCCCAAATAAGGACAGGGGATGTGCCAGCCTGCCAACCCCACCCCTTAGGTGGGGGAGGCGAGGTGAAGCACATCTCCGGGTTCTCGCAATCTTGAAGATGGGAAGCCCTGCCCAATCAGGACTAGGCTACTGCCCGCCTCCCACAGGAGAGAGGCAGGATAGGGGGTGTACCCACCCCAGGACAGGGATCCATTGGTCCCTGCCCTTCACCTACCTGTGACGCCCCTAAATCTAGTTTTTACGGGCACCCTGAACCTTCCTTCCCCAGATTCCAGATTCTGAAATCCGAAGAAGAGCTAGAAGAAAGAAGACCTGCCCTGTAGCTGCTAAGAAGAGGAAGACACCAACTGCTTTGGCCCCAGCCCTACCAGCCTGTCGACCCTCGAACCTGCTCCTGCTCCAACCCGGCATCTCTTGTGGCCAGCAACCTCACAAACCCCGGAGGACCTGGCTACCCTTTGACTCTAAGCCCCCTGCGACTCCCATGAGTAGAGGCTCTACTCAAAATCTACTTCTAATCCCTGGCAGCAGCCCGGAACCGCGAACCCAGCACAGTTTGCACCCGCCAAGCCTGGCATGTGCCAGAGTAAACAAAGACCACGAGGACGACCCCACGGCGACTGTGACCCCGAGTCCGGCACCGAAGGACCTCCCTCGACACTCCTGAAGAAGTCTGCAGCCTCAGAACCAGGTGCCCCCCCAACCGCGATCAACAGAGGGTAAGATTTCCCGACACCAAAAGGCACCCCTGCACCCGGCGCCCCGCGGCACCCTGTGCCCAATCAGGGGGTACCTACCTATCCTCCAACTACCCAACTTACCTCTCGAAGTGGTGGTGGCACCTGAAGAATCTTCGTCCCCGAGCTTGCAGTCTTTTTATAAACCGGAGATTTCCCATTGAAATCAATTGAGCGCCCGAAGGCTCAAAAGCACCCTGCACCCAGCCGCCCGAGTGGCCCTGGCAGTGCAACCTCTACACCTATCTACTTTCCCACTTGCCCTGAGTAAGTGACCAGGAGCCCAGCTCCCACAGCCGCGTGACCTGCTAGTGAGCAGCCACCAACCAAGGCCCCCCTACCTCTCATAGGATAACATTGGGCCTAACTCTCTCTGCACCTGGCCGCCCTTGTGCCGCTGAGGGTGAACCAACTGTACCTACCTGACCCTGGGAGACCCCTGAGTCTATGCCCAGAACCTTAACTCTGCCAGTCGAGTACTTACCTTTAAACTGATAACTCCATTTTCTCCATAAGGTAACATTGACTGGTTTTTCCTGAAATTTCTTCTAGATGTGGACTTTTCAAAACTTAAAATATTCACCAAAAATCAGCCGGTTAACGAAAACGAAAATACTCACCTGCTATTAGGTGAGCTCCCAGTGCTGGATCTTGGTGCCCAGCACTGACTCTGAAAAATACTTACAACTGTACTTACCAGTAACCCAATTTTCTCCCATAGGAAATTTGACTGTTTTTCTGTGAAATTTCTTCTAAGTGTCAATTTCTGCAAACTTTAAATATTCTTTAAAAATTGTATAATTTCTGAAAAAGTAATTACTTACCTGTTTTGGATAAAGGTCCCAGTACTGAGTCTAGGCACCCAGTACTGGATTACAAAAGTAACGAGAACATACTATACCTGCAACTTGAATTTTCTGCCATAGGGAATCATTGACTGTTTTCTATGAAATATTTTCCAAGTATCAACTTTTAAAATAGCAAAATATTGTCCAAAAATCATCACAGTAATTAAGTCGACTTTTATCACTTGTTTCTAAGTACTGTCCCAGGACTGAATCTAGGATCCAGTCCTGGAATTCCAAAAGTAATCCAAAAAGTAATCTATTGCAAATAACTTGAAACTTCCATTGAACTGAATGCATTATTGTGTTTAAAATTGTGTTGCCTATTGCAACCACTTGTAACTTTCTACAAAAACCAATTGCATATTGCAAAAGTATTTATATAAAGCATCTCATTCTGAGAAAGTATATTTTAATACCTATTGTTGGTTCTAAAAGAAAACAAGCATATATTTTTTATATATAAACCATTGGCCTAGAGTTCAGTTATTGAGTGTGTGAGACCATTTGCTGACTGAGTGTGTGCAACAAATGCTTTACACTGTCCTCTGATACTGCCTTACTGCTCAACCAAGCTACCACTTTAGAGAGTAAGGTTATATCTAACTTTAGCCTCTGCCAAACCTCTGGGGGCTGTGGACTCTGTACACACTGTACCTATTTGGGAACAGTATATACAGAGCAACTTTCTCACACATTTATAACGCGAAATGCCGGTCAATAGCTATGTACGGTTCTGAATTGTGGGGACATGTAGACATTGATTCATTACAGCTGGTAGGAAATGGGTTTCTTAACAACCTGTTAGGGCTTCCTAGCAGCTGTTCTAATTTTGTCTGTAATGCAGAACTGGGTATAACCTATTTGGAGGATTTGATAAGGGTGCAGCCAGTCCTCTTATGGCACAAGTTATGGACATCGGATTATACGAGTTTTAACAGAGCCATTCTACAAGATTGCTACGGGGCTGATCATGGAATGAAAATAACATGGTTGAAATACGTAAAAAATTTCATGCATGATATTTGTCATTCTGAATACTATGTAAAGCCTGAATCTTTACTGCATATAGCTAGAGAATCACTAAAAAGAGTATGTTTGAACAACTTGGAGGAAAAAAGATTAACATTGGAACTTGTGAATCTCACCATACAACATAATCAAATGATATTGATCTGTTATACGATGCAACCGTACTTAATCGGTGTTTTAAATGCCTAACATAGATTTGTCTTGACACGTTTCAGACTGGATATTTTCCATCACTTGAGTAGTTTCCGTAACAGAAATAATTGGTCTCGTCGACTAATATGTTGTCCTTGTGACCAGATCTCCAAACAATCAACTATTCATGTACTGTACTTGTTGTACATTTTATACTGACCTAAGGACTATTTTTATCAAGCCTTTAATGAAATCTTTACATTTTAGACAATGTAGACCGGCCTATTTATTCTTACAACTGCTCCCGGATTTGTTTACATGCGTAGTAGTGGCAAAGTTTTTTAGTTCCGTTATCGCCAGAAGGAAGTTTTTAACTGATGCACTTTAAATTTGTATTTGCATTTTATTGAATTTGTTTTTAATGACTTGAATAATTTTTTCTTTTTAAAACTGTATTGAAGTGCAAAGTTTTTTAGGTCCGTTATCGCCAGAAGGAAGTTTTTACCTGATGCACTTTAAATTTGTATTTGCATTTTATTGAATTTGTTTTTAATGACTTGAATATTTTTTTCTTTTTAAAACTGTATTGAAGTGCAAACTTTTATGATTCTTTGTATGAATCCGATAAAGTTAAATTGATTGATTAAATTGATTGATTGAGTGTGTTATTCCAAAACAAAAAGAGGGTTTGGAGCTCCACTGATTCTTCCTGCAACATTTAATTTTATTGATCGTTACCGAAAAAATATTTTGCACAGACACGGTTTAATGGGTTGTGTAATAATTACAGTACAACTGTTTTTCTGATTCAAAGCTGGCATGTTGATTAAGTCCTTAGTGCCTGGGAGTCTAGAAAAACGATCTCCGTGTCTCAAGAAAATCTAGAGAGTGTATAAAAAACAACACATCTAGCAATTCTGTCTGCAACCAGTCCTACAAACTGGCACCGCGCAAAGACACAAACTTGTCACAGCGTCCAGCATACACTGACTTCGTTGAAGGATGCCTGGTTACCAGGATGACAACAACTACTTCGGGAAGATCAAAGGGGATCAACTATAGCCGCTCAATCTACATGCATGGAGGTGCAGGTTGCACAGACTTGGGTGCTGCACCCTGCTCTACTGTGGCAACAGAACATACTCTCTAAGTGGCAACCTGATCGGAGGATGGATGCTCCAGCTTAGACGATTTGGGTACCACACTCTCCTGGCCCAATCCGGAGCCACTAGAATAACTTGGGCCTGATTGTTCCAGATTTTCTTCAGAAGTTGGGTAAGGAGGGGTAGAGGTGGGAAGTCATACAGGAGTCCCGTACTCAATTCTAGAGAGAATGAGTCCCAGTGATGGCCTTCTTTGGAATGCCAGCATGCAAAAGTGCTGACATTACAAGTTCTCACCTGTGGCAAAGAGATCGAGCAGGGGTTCTCCCCATTTTTGGAAGATGTCCTGTGCCACCTATGGGTGTAACTGCCTGCCGTTCGTGATCTGCTAGGTGCTGCTGGCATGTGTTTGTCCACACTGGTGTTTAAAGATCCTGCCAAGTGGTGTACCACCAGAGAAATCCCGTGATGATTCAGTCAGCTCCAGAGATGAAGATGCTTTAGGCGTAGGACTCGCAAGCACATTCCGTCCTGCTTATTGTAGCACCACACGGCAGCGGTGTTGTTTGTGAAAATCTGCACCAGCCGTGCCTTGATGGAAATGAGGAAAACCTTCAACACCAAATGAATCACAGGCAGCTCCAGGAAAATAACATGGAAGTGGGCATCTGTCAGAGACCAGAGTCCTATGATCTTTACCTCTCCTAGATGATTTACCCAACCCAGTAGTGACGCATTTGTCTCCGACAACTCTGGGTGGAGCAGGAAGAGGAGCCTGTCGCTGCTCAAATGCAGTTCGGCAGCCACCACTGCAGGTGTTTTGGGGTCCCCTCTGACACTTGAATGGAATCTGACAAGTTGCCTTAGCACTAGGCCAACTCAGTCTTCAGGTCCCACAGCAAAACATGCATGTGCTGCCTGCCCCGGTGGGTGAGCAGGATGCAATACATTAGTAGGCCCAAAAGCCTCAAAGCCATCCATACTGAAATCCGGGACAGAGGCGGAAACTGTAGAATGCCCTGGAATTATTTGTCTGGAGGAAAGGCTTGAAAGCACATCATATCCAGGATCACTCAGATGAAGGAGTGCCTCTGCAAAGGAGTCAGGTCTGCCTTCGCCAGGTTGAATGAAAACCTGAAAGAGTTATGGAGGTTCACCATCGTCTGGAGGCGGTCTGCGACTAGCTGTCTGGAGCCGCCTTCAACACACAGTTATTGAGTTAGGGGAAGACTGGTACTCCGGAAGATGGGCAGCCACCACCGCCATCACCTTTGTGAACACCCAAGAGGCACTGGTAAAGACGAAAAGAGGCACTGGTAAAGACGAAAAGAGGCACTGGTAAACTGACATGAACTGTAGGTAGTGTCTACAGGCCTTCACGATAGGGATGTTAAAATAAACATCCTGCAGGTCCAACACCATCAACTCTCTGGGATCCATGGCAGGGAGAACTTGGCCAAAGGTAAGAAGTTTCAATTTGTCCTTACATAGAAAGGCATTGAAAAGGTAAAGATCTAATACAGGACGGAGGCCAATGCCCTTCTTTGACACTTGGAAGTAGCAGGGATAACACCCAGCTCCTACCTCCAGGGCCGATATCATGTCAATGGCTTTTTTGGCCTAAAAAGCCTGCACTTCCTGGCATAAAACAGACGTGCTCCACGGAGAAGTGGTCTGAAGTAGGTGGCCTGTGCACTGGTTCAAAAGGGGTTGGCAGGGTATGGACAATCTGCAGGACCCATTTGTCTGATGTGATTTGTTGGCACCACTGCAGAAAGTGGATGATCCTGCCTCCTACAGGGTATACTGTAGCTGAAGGCTGGTCAGGGTGCACTAAAAGGGCTTGGAGGTTGTGCGCCTGGGGAGGTGAAAAATTGGGATGAATGCTGCCCACCGAGCTGTTGGTCTCACCGGCTGGAAAGCCTGTTGTGCGAATTGGGGAGCCCGACGTCCTTGATGACCAGCTTGGCTTAACAAAAGGTCTCTACAGCTGCGACATTGCCGATGGACCCAGGAACTCAGGGTACATTGAGGCCACAGATGGAATCGGTTCTGACGTGGAATGGGAGAGAATCCTGAGGAATGATGGCGCCTTGGCGCCTTCTCTGGAGAACGAGAGTGATGGGAAGAGTCAGAGTCCTTTTTGAACTTATGTTACTTCTCCGATTTACCAGAAGAATTTGCCTGCCAGAAAGATCTGCCTCTGGAACGACTTCAGGAGTGAGAGCAGGAGCAGGTCCTTGCCTTTGACTTTGAACTGGAGTGGGACCGGCACCGAGACTTCCAGTCTTTCACCACGCAGAGCTTTGTGTCACGCTTGTGGATGGCCTTAGTGTTTATTCAGGGACAGTCGCCGCAGGCGTTGGAGTCGTGTGAAGAACATAAATATCAGAGCCACATCTTGTGAGGACCTGTCACAGACATCTGTTTGCGACAGTCCCTACAAGGTTTGAATCCTGTTGATTTAGCGAGAGACATCCCTGCCCACTTGGAAATCTGGTTGTTGATGTGGAGGATACAATGATGGATGGAATGCTGTAACTAATCTCAGCCACTGGCAATCGTTCAGGCAGCATCCCTATCCATTGTTATTTATGCACACCATGCCACTTCAGTTTGGACCTAGCCATATGCAAATCAGTCTTGATCCTGCTCCAAAGCAACAGTCTAGCCCAAACTGCTAGGCCAGATCCTTCCTGAACCACAACACAAGCAACCTAAATGTCGCATGGCGGTATCTGCCGGCACGTAGGAGCACAGCTTTCGAGATTTCTGAATCCAATGTGATGCCTGGGGGAAATTCAATCTGCGGTTAGAATTATCAATCAGACAGAAATAATTTTTAGTTGTTGTTGGCAAAGGTTAAGGCTTGCAAAATGGTAGCTGTTGTTTCTAAATGGCTGGTTACTCCCTTCTGACATCTGACTTTGATCAGTCAATCACCCAAATAAGGGGACACATCCTTGGATTAGCTGTGTCGGTATCCATGTAAAAGCTCATACTTTCATAAACATTCTTGACAGCACATGGGGTGGTTAGGTAACAAACTGATGATGGTCTATTCAAACCACAAATCCGAGATATGTTTCTCAGCAAACTGAATATCATATTGTGGAACCATGCATTCTGAAAACACAAGGACACTATCCAGTCTTGGTTCTCGGCGTCAGACAAATTTGTTACAGGGTCGACATTTTTACATTTTTACTTTCTCTAAACTTGGTTTAGGGACAAGAGGTCAAGAACAGGAAACATGCCTCCTACCTTTTAGGGACTGAGGAATATTTTGTTAGCACTGTCACAGAGAGAAACTGTTACTGCTATGAATGTTTAAGTTGTCAAACTATAACCAAAAACATTGTGGCACTGCTGCTGGCATGCTGTAGATGCCAAATTGAGCACATAAGCTGTAGACTGACTACTCTGTGTCTTTTTGTCCCCAAACAGCTTCGAAACAACAAAATGCATCAACGCTTTTAAGCAAAATTGGGTTTTGCACATATCCCTGGTGCCCAAGGTGCACATACTGGGTGCAAGGTGATTAGATGCACATGTCCTGAGTATGTGTGGATTGTGGCATGCAATCTTTCATTCTGTTAGCTCACTGCTCAAGGTACAACTCATATCAGGTCCAGATTAGCTCTTTTTGGTACACCCTCAGACAAAGTAATCTCTTGAACATCCATATTAAACAGATATTCATTATATTGAATGTGGCCAGGACTTTCATTATGGCCAAATGAAAATAAGCAATCTTTCTTACAAACAGAGAAAGGGTTAAGAAAATGTGAAAAGTTAATGAATGCGAAAAACTTATTTGGAAGGTACATGTGCAATGAGCTATCACAAAATATGAGACATCTGCGATCCAGACTTTGTGAGAACTGAAGCATCTTAGGATAATTGGATGTTATTCATAAAAAGGCAACCATTATGTGACTACTTCAAATTGCTTACGAAAATCTGTATTAAACTATCATCCTAACTGTAAACAAGCACTGGCATAGCCAATAGGTCCTGCCTTTGGGACTTTATAAGCGTTTAGCCAGATTATGCCTTTCCCACGTAGAGTCGTCACTGCAGAAACATTTCAGCTCAAAACGCCTGGTCAAAACAAACGGGCCTCAGAGAAGATATTTTTGCAGCCTGTTTATGATGGGGGCAGCTACCATACTTAAGGTGAAAATGCGCCGCAAGATGCTTAACAGGAAGCCTCATAGCAGCTGAACTCTTCAATAGAGAGTTTTCCCAGAACTGTTCTGTTGAGCAGCGTGTGCTTGCGTGTGGCGAGGCGTCTCTGTAGAAACACTTCAGGTGAAAACACCAGATCAAAAACAAACGGGCCTCAGAGATTATATTTTTGCAGCCCGCTAATGATGGAAGCAGCCACCATGCTTAAATGTGAAAGTGCGACGTGCCACACACTAATTAAAAACATTTGAAGCCATACTTCAAAGCGCACTGCGTGTAAACAAAAGCAAGAGGCCGCATCCTGTAGTCACATATCAAGCTCACTTCCTAATATATTCTATTAACACAATAGGACTTCCATCCCAGTTGGTTATTTATTTATTTATTATTTATTCTGAAGTTTTATATAGCGATGGCCAGACCCGAGGGTATCGGAGTGCTTTACAACAGTCGTATTGCACAAGATCAAAAATACAGTAGTTGTATAGCACATGAACGGAGAGTTTCAGTGGGTTATGTATCCAAGGGGCAATTGAAGGCTTGGAAAGCCTTCGACGAATACCATAGAGTCTAGGGCCATAGTAGTATACTCACTACATCCACATATTTCGGGTTATTTGCACCCCCATATTGACACCTAGGGGGTAGGCACTGTCCATCAGAGGAATGCCAGCACCTGGGCCTTGAGGCACTTATTGGGTACTCATTCCCACGATGTTCAACACATATTATTGCTTTATTCATATTCTTGACTGGCACTCTGTCTGTGGAACGTTTTCCCACAGGGTAAATGTTGTTATTGAGGAGTCAGGTTCTCACTATTCAAAGTTATATGTCCTGAGCCAACCACTACAGTTAATCCTAATATAAACACTGAAAGAAAAAAACTGTTTCTAATCCGCGTCGTTTGACAAAACAACGGTGCATCACATGCTTCTTAAAATACAGCAGCTGCTTGAGTGTTTTAATGCAAATGTTGTAAAAATCTAAGCGTTTCAGTGACTAATTTAGGTTTGAACAATGTCCTTAAAAATAACACTCTTATGAGAACGGTATGCATTTTACACAGCGCTTGGTTTCACCGAAATGCAGAGTAGTAACATTTGAAGCCATACATCAAAGCGCACCGGGTGTAAACAAAAGCAAGAGGCAGCGAAATAGCTACCATGCTGAAAGTGAAAGAGCGCCCTGCCTCACACACTAATTAAAAATAAGTGACGCCATACTTCAAAGCATGCTGCGTGTAAACAAAAGGGGGGGTGGTGCAGGGGAGGAGGCACTGCAGCTGCCGCCCTGCGCGCCGCTGCATGCTCCCGAGGCAAAATGGCATGGGAGTGAACCTTTTAGAAGAGGTGTGACATGCACCCACCTTTAGCAATTTGCGTGTTTTGATTCCAAAAAGAGGAGTCAGACCCACCGAGTAATTACAAGAAGCCTCGCAGAGCAGCGCATGGGCGCTGCTAGGCTCGACCTAAAAAGGGGAAAAAATTTAAATAAGTCCTACATGGATACCTTCAAAAAATCAGTCAAAGGCTTTTGAGCATAAATGCACTGGATTCCCATTGAACAAGCTACAGCCGGAACCGTGTCAAGGAGACTTCTCACAGGCTTTACCATCTTTCAGGAGTTGTGATAAAGGACACATCTGGATGTCTGGCTACGTTCAACTCTGCCATAGCACAGGAGTATCATATCATCAAGTTTCTGGGATTGAAAGCCAGAAGGGAAAAGCTGTCCGAGGAAAGAATTAATTAATGAAAGGTTATTTGTAAAGCGCACTACTACTCAAGCAGATCATCCTGCCGCTATTCCAGAACAAGACCATTCACTGAAGAATACTGCTAAAAAGAAATCCCAGAGTAAGGAGGAGGAAAGAAAAACGAAATTTTAAATATACCGATCACACGCCTCATCTGACAAAGGGAAAATCCAGTTTTTGAGGAGTTTCCTGAAAACAACTTCCTTTTCTGGGAATCTCAAGGAGCAAGAAAGCCGAATCCAGAGTTTAGCTCCTAACATTGTAAAGGAACTTCCTCCTTTAGTTTTCAGCTTAAAACTGGCAGTTTGGATGAGATTAGTACTAGTTGATCTTAGGATCCTCTACTGTAACTTATAAAAGTCTGAAAGATATTTTGGCCCGGTTAGATGAAAGGCTCTGAAAAGAGTAGTCTGGATTTATGAACCAGTAGTCAATGAAGAGTCATGAGCCCCTCAGATACAGAGCTACTACAAGAGAGCTTGAGCACCAATCTTTCAGCCGCATTTTGTACCACTTGTACCTTGTGGATGAGGTATTTTAAAAACACCTAAATGAAGACTCTTGTAGTAATCCAGCCTTGATATAATAAGAGCATGGGCTACGTTTTTCCTAGCTGGCAAAGGAAGAAATTCAAATAACTTTTTGAAAGATTTGTTCAAAGAAAAGCAAGCTTCAGACACTAAGATTTGTGGCAAGATGATATCAAATGTGGTGCAATCAAGTTTAAGTCATACATTTCTGGCCACTGTCACTTGGGAGTGGGGGGAGGGCATATTTGCAAGATCATTAGGCCACCAGTACCAAGCAAAGAACTTATTGTTCTTCTCAAACAAAATAATTTCGTTTTTTTCCGAATGACACTTCTGGTGATGACATTCCATCAAATGGACTCTTAACAATTCATAAAGTTCTGTTCAGGACTGAGGGAATTCTTATTCAAGGACAGGATCAATTGAGTGCCATCCGCATATTAGATGGTAGAGATTCCAAATGATTCAATCAGAGAGATCAATGCGGACATATAAATGTTAAATAGTGTTGGGCTAAGGGATGAGCCTCGTGAAACCCCTTACTTAAATGTTTTTTCTCCTGAAGAACAAGTTACTTACCTTCGCCAACGCCTAACCTGGTAGAGACGATCTAGCTGCAGATTCCATACCTTAGAATAATCCTTAGGCATACGATTGGATCCGGAAATGTTTTTGCGAGCAATACCCCTGTATGCCAGCAGTTGGTGTCATTCGGCTCCACAAGGAGTTGCCGGTGCCAGAAGGGACGTGTCCGGTGCCTATGTAGGTGTCACCCCAGCGCGCAAGTTTCTTTTTGCGACGCGACATGCCAGGAGCACGGAGCAACAAATAATACTGACCACTGGAGTGTGAAACTAACGCCCTGAAAAGTGAACAGCAAAGGGGTAACCTAAAAATCCTTTGAAGAGCGAGGAGGATAGGTGGGTCAGTTAGGACTCTGCAGCTAGATAGAGTCTCTACCAGATAAGGTGTTACTAAAAGGTAAGTAACTTGATTATCTGATGGAGACTTCTAGCCACAGATTCCTTACCTCAGAATAGATGCCCAAGCAATACCTTCCTGGAGGTGGGTATGCAAACCCGAATTAGACTACAAAGTCCTGCAGGACCGAATGGGCAAAGTGCCCTTCCTGACTGACCTGACTATCCAGGCAGTAGTGCTTGGTGAACGTGTGCAACGAAGACCATGCTGCAACCTTGCAGATGTCCAGGACCGGAACTCCACGTGCTAAAGCAGTGGTCACAGCCTTTTCTCTGGTGAAATAAGCATGCAAGCCCTTTAGGGGTTGCTTCTTGACCAATGCGTAGCTGATCTTAATGTAGAACACAACCCGGGAGATGGTTTGTTTCTGCACGGTCTTCGCTTTCCCGGCTCCGACATACCCCAGGGATGAAGCAGAGTGTAAAAGGTAGGCTAGGTGATGGACTGGCCTACGTGGAACAGGGTAACTACCTTCAGCAAGAAGGATGCTCAAGTCCAAGGGATCAGTATATCTGGGTAAAATGAAATGTATTGAGGCTGAGATGACAGCGCCTGCAGTTCACTGACCCTTCTGGCAGATGTAATCGCTACCAGAAAGACATCTGATGCTGAGGAGCCTGAGAGGGCAATTATGAAGCAGCTCAAAGGGAGCGCACATTACAAAATTAATAACTAAATTGAGGTCCCATTGAGTCATAACAAAGTGAGTTGGAGGAAACATTTGCTGAAGAACTTTAAGGAACCTGTTTACAATAGGGGACTTGAAAAAAGACGGCTGATCCGGCTGATCTGGCAGCCACAGAACAGCTCACATAGGTCACAATAACCCTTCAACTTGCTCAATGCAAAAACCTACTGGGACAGGGTAAGGATAAACAAAAGAACTTGGGAAAGGGGTGCAGAGAAAAGGTGAACCTGTTTGTCCATACGCCATGCCACAAACTTGCTTCAGTGGGTGGAGTACACTGTCTTGGTGGAGGTATGCCAAAATAACATTACAGAATTCGGTCGGAAGGTCAAAAACTGTCAACTGTTGCCGCTCAATCTCTGCGCATAAAGGCGGAGAATTGACAGATTCAGATGGAGAACCATCCCCTGCTGCTTCGATAGGAGATTCTTCCAAAGGGGCAGCTTGATTGGAGGACCAATAGACATGCTTAACAGTTCAGGATACCAAGGTCTGCGAGACCTGCTGTCCACAAGGATGAATCGACACTCTGCACTGACGGCTTCAAGGAGAAGTGCGCATTGTCTCGCTCTCCCTTGCTCCGGTCAGCTGACTTCAGCAGCTGCGTACAGTGGATCCAAGATGCCCCTCCACTACTGATAATCATTGGATGATTCAGTGATCCATAAACCATTCTATCAATCAATTGCAACTCCGGCTGCATGGAATAACATCTCCCCAATGCATGGACTATTGACACATTCAATGTGTATAAACTATTGTATCCTACTCCGTACCCGTACAAGATAGGACTGTCTGTCTACCAGTCTCCCTCACATTGGGTGCCCGGCTGGGTCCTTATGTAAGGAACCCTAGTCTTCCCTACACTTGTCTTGAGCTACACAATATTTTGGTGTGCACCTTTCACACTGGCAGTCCATTGTTCTAATTCCAGGTGTTCCGCATTGTTTGGTCCTGATGAGACCTCCTTATTGCTCGACACGTATTACTAACCAACCACTCTTTCAGCCTTTTTGATTGTACTTGAGGACTGATAACTCATCAAGCATAATTACCTGTGGTCGTTGTGTATAAATTGAAAACCTCCTTTTTATACGTCAACAACTGTCACTTCCCTTTTTACGTTCTACGTTCACTTGGGACACTGAGCACACTGTCTGTTTCATTTATTGAGGTAAAGAGTAAAGGCTTAGTAAAAGTACTTTTGGAAACTCATGGTTTTTATGATTTTGACTCTTTCTCTGATATTCCATTCTCATGACTAAATGCCATTGAGCATTAAAATTACTAAAATATTACACACATAGTCCACAGGAAACGCTGTTCCCTGTTACAATGATGACTTGGGCCTGGTCGTTTCTGATCTTCTTGGGAACTCTGGGCAGAAGTGGTATTGGAAAAAAGGGGTACAGGAGGCCGGGGCCCTACTCGAAACGAAAAGAGTCTCTAAGCGACAGCTACCTTGGAAATTCCAGAGCGCAGAATTGCTGAAATTGCACGTTCTCAGCAGAGGCAAACATATCTACCAAAGGTTCTCCCCACTGCTAAAAGAGAACCTGCACCACCTCCAGTTGGAGATGCCACTTGTGATCTACTATGTAAGTATGAAAAATAATACGATGGAATCAATACCACGTAGAATTAATAATGGAAGGAAAAATCAATTAATTGAAAGGGAGTGTCTGAGAAAGAATCAGGTATGACTTCGGCACATTGATAGGGCAGAGTGGTTGTCGACCGCCTGGGGCGAGCCCGCCTTCAACAGCCAGATGTCGGAATAGGGGAAGACGAACCCCTGATCTCCATAGATGAGCTGCAACCACCACCATCACCTTTATGAACAACCGAGGAGCGCTGGTAAGGTGAAAAGAGAGCACGGCAGGCTGGAAGTGCTTGTGGCCCACCGTGAGCTACAGGTAACGTCTGTGGGCAGGCAGGACGGGAATGTGGAAGTATGTGTCCTGCAAGTCCAATACTACCATCCAGTCTCACGGGTCCGGTGGAGACAAGATTTGAGCGAGCGTGAGCATTTAGAACTTCTCCTTTTTCAAAAAGAAATTGAGAGGGCGCAAGTCAAGGATAGGACGAAGACCTCTGTCCTTTTTGGTCACCAGAAAGTAGCAGGAATAACAACCACAACCTACTTCTGATGCCAGCACCCTCTCTATGGCTCCTTTGGATAAAATAGCCTGCACTTCCTGGCGGAGTAATGAGATGTGGTTCTCCATCAGCTAGTCGCCAGTAGGTGGCATGTGTGACAGGGTAGTCACTAAGGGGAGGGAATATCGACCTCCAGTGGTGCTGATGATGGCCTATCCTGCCTCCCACTGGGTGCCCATAATGGTTGGAAGGCAGACTAAAAGGGCTTCGATGCTGCAGTTGCCGGCGGGGTGGTGGACTGGCCTGACCTCTGGCTACCTGACCGATGAGGGCTGTGGGTGACGCATCCTCAGTCACACAAAGACCGAGAAGTCTGCTGGCTGTGCAGTTGGAGACCACCTGGAAGCCCCTTCTGTGGCCACAAAGGATTGGAAGGCAGACAGTGGTTGGCAAGGTCTATGGAAAGCCCCTAGGACCTGGCCCTAACCCTGCTGAACCTTAAGCGTTCTAGAGTGGAGTCCGACTTGTCTCCGAAGAGATGGGAGCCATTAAAGATCATGTCCATGAGTGAGGCCTGGACATCCCCAAAAGAGCCAGTCGTCCTAAGCCAGGCTTGGAGCTGTAAAGACACCGATGATGAAACCACTCTGCCAAGGGTGTCAGTCGTATCCTGCCCACAGAATATATGGCGAACTTAGCCGAGTCTCTGCCAACAGCAATACCTCCAGAGAGTATGGCTTGACCCTACTCTGAGACCACTGTTGCGGGGATTCTGCTCATGCACAGAACTATTTTTTTTTTATTTTCAAAAACCTTTATTGAGCAATTGCGCGGTACATCAGTGCAATATGAAATTAACAAATCATACATTACATAGTGTTCCACATATGTGGCACCTTCCCGCAACAATTCGATAATAACATTAACTTCTCCCCCCTCCAACCCCTCCAAGTGCTATCGATGTGGGTAAGCAGTTCCGCATTACAGTCCAGTCTTTGCTAACAAAACAGGGAAACATGTAGTGCAGGCGAGTAGCGCCGGCGTACGGTACTGGAAGCAGATAATACGGTTTACAGAAGCACATGCATTTCTAAACTCTCTCCTACAGTTCAAACCCCCATCCCCCTCTGACGTGACGATGTAGACCTGGCGATGAAAAAGAGCCACCACCTTCCCCTGACAGCAGCATCCTACAGTACACGTTCCCAAACTATCCTGTCGAAGAGGCGGGAGCGCCATGCTCAGGAGCCACCTCTCCCGGCGCCCCCGATGCCACACTTTCTTCCGCCCCCTCACGCTCCGCCCCCTTCCTAAGCAAATAGGAAGTGAGTGGGCCCCAGATATCTCTCGGACGAGAATTTACCGGCAACAATTCAGCATAGGAACACATATTTTCTTTCCAAGTGGCCATTGTGTGCACCCAGCACTTGAATTTAGGAGCACGACCCCACCCCCACCTGCATGCCACGTGCCGTTTTGCCAGAAGCAACCCCATAGCAAGGAATTTTTTATGCGGGGTGTTGATGTCCGGCAGTAGCCCCAAGAGAGCCACCAGTAGACAAGGCATCAGCTGAATACCCAACATGCCCGAAAGGCCCTCAAACACTTGTGCCCAAAATTCCCCCACCGGGGGACAACTCCAAGCCAAGTGCAGAAAACCCGCCCCCTCCCTGCCACACCGGGCGCAGCTGTCAGTGTCCCGAAGACGAAATCTATATAGTTTGGCCCGGGTATGGTACAATCTATGTAAAAAGTGGATTAGTCGCAATCTACTATTACCTGTGATGGCGGATGTCTGCACACAGCAGCGTTTCCATTGGTCATCCGTCAGTGGTGTTTCTAAGTCCTCATCCCACTCCCGCCTGGCTCTGATATGGCGAGATGGGTCTGCTGTTTGCATGTGCTTGTACAGCAGGGATATGGTATGCTTAGGGGGATCAGTCTGCAAGAATGCCTGTAGGGGCGCTAACAAAGCTAGTTCTTCCGGAAATGCAGGGGTAGCAGCTCTGACACTCTGGCTGAGCCAGGCGTACAAGAACGTATCCATTATTGTCAGCGGGCGCGTAGTGAAGAATTGCTCCCTAGTACGGAACCGCCCCCTATATAGAGGTCACCCCAAGTAGAATACTTAAGATCCACAAGCATCTTTCGGCATATACCTTTGCACGTAACCTGCAACAACGGGTTATGTAGCAAGGTCATCCTGGGAGAGTATAGAATCGGAGATTTCAGCTTTCGTGCTATTTTATGCCACGCTATGACAGTACAATCTACCGTGGACGGGTCCCGTCCCCGCTCCCTCACCGAAGTAAAAATATAAGCCACAGGGGGTGTCGGGGCCATGTAACCATCCTCAACCGCCAAATGGGCCATGAAGGGCGATGGGTGAAACCAATATGTAGCAAAGTGCACCTGCGCACAATAATAATAAGATTCAAAGTCCGGCACTTCATATCCCCCCTGGCAATAAGGTAACATCATCATGGGCAGATTAAGGCATGCTTGCTTCCCACCCCATGTAAACTGGGAGTTGAGCGTTGTAAAAAAAAAAAAAAAGGACCAGGATGATACGGAATATTGATAAAAAGATACAGCAGTTTCGGCAAAAGCACCATTTTAATCAATGAGATCCTACCTGCCATGGAAAGGGGGAGTCGCAGCCACTTCATAACGGAGTCAGTAATCTTATCCATAGTGGCGCCATAATTCAGTCGCATCAACACATCTCTATCTCTGGTAATGTATATACCTAGGTATTTGAGCTCCTCCGATTCCCAGACTAGCGGATAATCCAACTGATGCGGCGGGGTTCTATCTGTAAGTGGGAACACCGCAGATTTAGAACAATTTATCTGTATTCCTAATATGGCCCCAAATTTAGTAAATTCCCACAGTATTGGGTTAAGATTATCTTGCGGTTTTATCAGATACTGTGTCATATCATCCGCGTACAGGGAAATAAGCAGTTGCCTAGAGGGATAAATCAGCGCCTTATCATTAGGGTGTTGCCGCAATTTAGCAGCCAAAGGCTCTATGGCCCAGGCAAATAAGATTGGGGATAAGGGGCAGCCCTGACGCGTCCCTCTGGAGACCGGAAAGGCGGTGGATCTAGCTCCATTCAGGAGTACCGATGCGACCGGTCGACAGTATAGCAACTGTATCCACTGAAGGAAGATCAGAGGCATCCCAATGCGACCCAATATACCCTGCAAGTAATCCCACTCCAAGGAATCAAAGGCTTTGGCAGCGTCTAAAAACACCGCCACCGCCGAGCAATTAGGGTCAATGTCCTGCATGACTGCCATCAGGGTTCGGAGATTGCGCGACGTGGCACGACTCGGGATGAATCCCGCCTGGTCCGGCAGCAAAAGTTGCTGCATCAACAGGTTAAGTCTGGTCACCAGGACCTTTGCCAGTATCTTAGTATCACAATTTAACAGTGACAGGGGCCGATACGAGTCACAGCACTCTGGGGGTTTCCCAGGTTTTAGTAAGGAGGTAATTAAGGCCTCACGCATGGTACCCGATAAGCAACCCACTTCCAACGCTGCATAATATACTTCCTTCAGAATGGGGGCTAGGACAGGGGCATAGGTTTTATAGAATTCTATCGATAATCCATCAGACCCCGGGGCCCGCCCTGGCTTCATCTGCATGATGGCCTCTGTGATCTCATCTAGTTCAATCTCAAGGCTGAGGAACTTCCGTTGGTTATCTCCCAGCCAGGCCAAAGCTGTATCCTCCAGATAGCCAGCTAGGTCAAGCAGGGTGCCCCTCTGTTATGTTATGTTATGGATTTCTTATAGAGCGCACAACTCACCCTGGGGCATCTAGGCGCTAACTGGGAGCGAAAGAGGAGGGAAATACCAGCACTGCGTAGAAATTAAAACAGGAACGTTTTTAATTGCTTCCTGAAAATAGTCAGTGACGGAATGTTACGAACCGCAATCGGAAGCTTGTTCCAATAGCTCGGGGCTAGGTATGAGAAAGCTCTACCTCCCGTGCGAGTGAGACGAATTCTGGGAACTTGAAGGAGGTCTAAAGTGCTGGATCTAAGATTCCTGTGTGGAGAGTATTTGACTAGTTTCTTTCGAAGGTAGAGAGGACCTATACCCCTCAGGGCATTATAGGTCAGGCAGCAGATCTTAAAAACGGATCTGTTTTTGATATTTAGCCAGTGTAACTCCCTCAACAGGGGTGTTGAAGCAGAACCTGGAGGACGATTCAGAACAAGCCGTGCTGCCGTGTTCTGAATGACCTGGAGTTTAGCCAGATGGATTTGACTCACTTCAGCCAGCAACGCATTCCCATAGTCCAGACGGCTAACAACCATCGCCTGGACTAAGGTTCTGCGCTGAGATATGGGGAGGTAAGGAAAAATGTTCCTAAGCATCCTCAGTCCATAATAGCAGGAGCTGGTTGTTGCTGCTATCTGATCTTTCATGGATAGAGCCTGATCTAAGTGGACCCCCAGATTCTTTACAGACAGTTTGGGAATGGGGGGGTGATCGAGTTGGCTCGGCCACCAATCGTCCGACCAGCTGTTTTTGGCTTTACCTAAAAGCATAACCTCAGTTTTTCCAGGATTGAGCTGGAGGCAATTATTTGACATCCAGTCAAAGATGGCAAGCATTCCAGCAGCAAAACGGAGTTTGTCGAGTTCTGGGTTAGGTCCGATGGTAAACATAAGCTGGGTGTCATCCGCATATGATATAATCTCAAAACCCAGATACTCGACTATCTTTGCCAAAGTAGCCATCTATAGGTTGAAAAGAGTGGGGCTCAGGCAAGAACCTTGCGGAACTCCCCTATCTAGCAACATTTTTTGAGAGACATACGGTCCCAGCATAACTGTTTGAGATCTTCCCAATAAGTACTGTTCTAGCCATTTCAAGACGTGTACAAGTCACTATAGAATTCCCGAAACGTGGCTAGCTGTTCAGGGAGGTTTCTATGCATGTTACCCAGCGAATCTTGTATTGCCATCACGTAATTGGAAAATTTAGGAGGTCGCATCGCAGCAGCCAGAGCCTTACCCGGCCGGTCCCCTTCCCCATACATTCTGGCCGTATATGGTTTACCCCGCAGTTTGCACTCCCTGTCAGCGATTTCTTCATATTCCGTTAGTGTAGTGCACATATTGGCTCGGAGTGTATGGTCACTAGGGTTCGCACTGAGGCCACGTTCCAGCTCCTTGAGCCTGGCTTCTAGTGCTGAAAGATCGCTGCGCAACGTTTTAAGGATGCCCCCCCCTTTGGAAATGCACCATCCTCGTACCGTCACTTTGAACGCCTCCCATACTGTTGTGATACTGGGGACAGAGCTCACATTGCGTTCGAAGAACTCCCGTATGTCTTGTTCCATTTCCGCTTTAGACACTGCGTTGTGTAAGTACAGCGGATTAAGGCGCCAATTATCATATAGGGATTGTTTTAAGGGGATGCGAATCTCTGCCACTACTGGGGAATGATCAGAGTACGTGCGGGCGAGATGCGTCACACTTCCCAGCCAACCCGCCATACCCATTGACAAGAACACATAATCTAGTCTGGCCCAAGACGCATGAACTGCGTGCCTTCCAGCAACGCAGGGTGCATATGCCTCCAGGAATCGAGCAATAAACTGTCAGCAACAACGTCCTGCAGCACATGGCGCGATTTGGTGTAGTGCACCAGCAACGCCCGGGACCTGTCCATCCGGGGCTGCAATGCTATATTAAAGTCTCCCCCCCAAATAACATACGTAGTGCCTATCTCACGAATCTTGCTCCACAGTCTAAGGAGAGGCCGAGGCTCGTCGGTATTAGGGCCATAATAGTTTGCAAACATGACATCAAAAGAGTGAAGCCTCCCCCAGAGCAGGCAGAACTGTCCCTCCGCGTCCGTCTCCATCCCACCCGGTACAAAAGCCAGCCCCTTTTTCACCAATATAGCAACTCCACGGGAATGGGTGGAATACGACGCAAAGCAACGGTGCCCAGCCCACCTAGAGGCAAACATTGGCATGGCCCCTGGGCCCAAATGCATCTCCTGCAGTAATGCAACTGTAACATTTTGTCTATCTAAATAACTCAGTACCTGTCTCTTTTTCCGTGGGTTATTCAATCCCCGCACATTCCACGACATTATGTTAATGCAATTAGCCATGCGTAGGTTGTCTGCCACAATTAAGCTTTTGGAACCATATGCTCAGCCCAACATCATGAAACACAAGCAATGCAGTAATATGCAACTTGGCACTCGGGACCCTACCTCCCCCCTCCCACACTGGCATCCCAGTACATGAACCCTCCCCACCCAAAAAACTCTCATACTACAACAAGTATTATACCCCTTCTCAACGAATCTATAGGGGGTACGCCCTCATAGGGGATGCACCAGGGGTACACGACCTGCCCCTTGACCTCCATACTTACACCCACACACTGCCGCCCCTTAAGGCAGACAACGATGGCGGGACGGAGACAAGGCGCCGAGCGGAACAGATGGCAATACTAAGTGAGAAATCATACATCATCATTGTAAGTCAACCTGTAATAAACAGAACACCAAGGAAACTGCAAGGAGGTTCTTCCGAAAGCGGAGCAGTTCAGTCCGGGTCTGATAATGGAGAGTGAGAGCCGGAGCGCCGCCGCCCCCTTGGACGTAGGCTTGTGATGTCTCTTAAGATAGTCTTTCACCTGTTGTGGGTTCTGGAAAAAGTGCTGTTTCCCATTATGAATGATCTTCAATTTCGCCGGATATAACATGGCGTAGGGAATCTCGTGCGCTTGAAGCTTTTTCTTAACCGCTGAGAATTTCCTCCTAGCATCTTGCACCGATTGTGTGAAGTCCGGAAAAACGCCAGTGTTGTGTTCTCGTAAGGAACCTGCTTCATTTCACGGGCCCTGCTCAGCACCGCATCTCTGTCCCGGTAGTTAAGGAAGCGGGCTATTACCGGGCGTGGCGGCGCCCCCGGAGCCGGCCGAGCCGCCAAGGATCTATGCGCTCTCTCGACCGTGAGGTGGGAAGAAAAAGAGTCCCTTCCAAACAGATCAGCCACCAGCTTTTCTATAAAATCTTCCATCCGGCCCACATTGGTAGACTCCGCAAGGCCTAGGATGCGCATGTTGTTCCTTCTGGAGCGAGCTTCCAACTCCTCATTTTTCTCCGCAATAGACTTCAGCCGTTTATCCATTTGTGCGACGTGCCCCCTGCTGGTAACAGCCCTGTCATCTAGATCCAACACCCTGGACTCCACTTCCTTAAGGCCCGACTCATGCTGATCAAGCTTGTTGACCACCGCTTCCATTCGCAGGTTCATCGTGTCTATTTTGGTATCAATGGAGGTAAGACTGCGCTTCACTCCGAGCAGTATCTCCTTCCAGTCCTCCTCCAGCACATCTGTAGCTTCAGACTCCGCTGGTTCCGATGATTGCGACCTAGGCGTTTTGAGAGGCTCAAACGGGATCTTGGTTTGCTTAGCCTCAGTGCGCCCCATCTTATGAATGTGTGGAAGCTGCGGACTGCAGCAGGCGGGTTCACTCCGAGATCAGCTGGCGCACCAACACTGCTGTAGATAACTTTAAAGGAAATTGGGGTGATGTCGGCGTGCACCCCGGTACCAGCTGGGCCCTCTGCCGCAGGCGACGCTATAAGCCTGCCCCCTTCTCCCTGGGCGCTCCCAAATCAAGTTCCTCCCAAGATAGGTGCACGCGTGTAATGACCCCCGAGGGTGACGCTGTGGAGATTATGGCAAATGATCGCAGCGAAGGCCAAAGGCACCTCAAGAAGATCGTACCATCAGTCAATTAGGCGATGAGGGTGGGAGAGTTAGGTGTTAGACCCCGTCCGTGGGATGGCAGCAGCACTCCTCTTTCTCCTTCAAGCACCACCCCTCAGGGCCCTCCACGCACACCCCGAAATGTCCACAGCGATCTGGGATGAGAACCACCCTCACCCCAACAGGGACCGGGAGCAACACGCCGCGCGCCTGGATTCTTCGTGCGGCAAACGTTAATTCCCGCCTCAAAGGATGCGAAGACTACATCCCAGGTGCACACTCACTGCTTCGGGAAAATGGCGGCCGCTACACTCCAGGGGAATCCCCAGGCGTCAGAGGGAAGGCAGCGCACAGGGGCAGGCCGCACAACCAGGGCTGTCCAACACACAAGGATACACGTTGCCAAAACTTATACAGGGCCCGCGATCACACCGCAGCCCCGGCCGCCGCCGCCTCCACAAGGCCCCGCCAGTGGGCCGCTTCGGGCACCCGGGCTTCTCCACTCACCCGCGCAGGCACCAGCCGTATCTCACGGGCCTCCAGGCAATCAGGACTCCCGCCAAGGCCGCTCCACCTCTCTGCACGGCCACGCTCTCCCCGCAGCCGGGTAGGGAACCACCGGCAAGGCAGAACACAGCCACCGCGGTCACCAGCACCAGGCCCTCTCGATCGTTGTCTTGCGGCCTCGAGCTATCCCGGCAGGCACAGCCGAGTCTCCGCCTCCACCCTCGGCCGCCGCTGCCTGCCACAGGTTATATCACCAGAAACAGCAGCAATCCGTCAGGCCAGCCACGATAACTCAGTATCCTCGGGTGCAGCAGGGTTCCAGCTACGTTCGGTTGTATCAATAGTACAGATATGCCATTCAGGATAGGGATGAAGGATATTTATCCACTCGGCCGGGCTAGAGCCTCACTGGTGCGCAGCCATCTTGGTCGTGCGCCACCTAGCGCCCCCCCTCATGCACAGAACTATGCACAGGAAACCAGGACCTCAGTGAATTGTGGTGTACCAAAAAACTCACCTCAGTACCCAGAACCCCTATCCGACTAGTATCAGTGTCTCATTCGTTCTCCGTATCATCTTGAAGCTACCAATGATTAGACAACCCAGAGCAAACGACTTAGAGTACTCTCAGGAATCGTGGGAATCAGAAACACCTTTTCGTTATTATTCTCATATCAGTCCACAACGTGAGTAATCAGAGACACGGAAAAGTTTAAAATGTTTATTTTTAACTACGTGCTCTAAGGTGCAGTACTTTGGCTAACAAGCAAACAAATGATTAGAAATAAAACCATCAGCATTGTTACAATACCATAAAACACAAAGGGAGAAATCATATTACAATGATAGTGGAAACAGGTCCTATAATACCTTGTGTACCACCCTCCCCTGGCTAGTAAGCTAGATTTATATAATAAGAGAAGGTCTCTAGGTTTGAATGGGGAACCCCATACCTCAAAGATCAGCTTAGCTGAATCACATCACAGGATCAGCTCTGCTCTCTATGTCTGGAAAGGTTTTCTCCAATTGTCTGACTCATGCATGCAAATGCAATATTAAAGGCACCAGAGTTTCAGATATTTGCAGCTGTGTGCTTGTTATGTCTAGAGCATGGGCCGATCAACCTGAATTCAACAGCATACATTGTTATTTGACCTTGACGGTTTCTGCACACAGTGTTCAGACTAAGGTTGCGGTGCACGTCTAGGGATGTGAACAACAGACCGTTCTCATGTGAAGAAAAAGCAAGCAAGCAGTTTTACTTATAATAACAACTACCTGTACTGTAGTGTGCAAAAGCAGCAAAGCGGCAAGATGGCGTTTAACTTCTAAAACGCTTATGCTAACATAGCAATGTATGCAGGCAAAACCCTGTCTCCACTACACCCTCCCTTGATCGGACCACGAACAAAATAGGGAAGCTATATAGAAATGCAGAGTTCAAGTTCGAGTGAGACAGAACCAAGTTCATATATTACCAATCCGTATAATTGGTAGTGAATGTTCGAAAAGTTTGTTGGGAAAAAATTAAAAAACAAAAAAACAATAAATGGCGGTATACAGCCCATTCTGGAGAGAAAAAATAAAAGCAAAACATTTCCAGATAGTAAGCGCGGAAGATGGACAACTGCCAATTTAATCCATCAACGTATAGGCACAGTATGTTGCAACAGCCTCCAAGAGGAAGTCGTTGTAATGTTCAGTAAACGATTCAGCCATCCAATCTAATAAATTAAATGAACATTCATGTTCTTCCATTACCGGAGCCTCTAGCACCATCAGAGGACAACTTGCGTGTTCTTCAAGATAACTTTGCGCCAGGAAGTCATGAGCTGCAGCATATATATCCCAATTTCCTATGATTCCATGTGCTGCTGCACAGGCCATAATCCCGATACCAGAACAGTCTAACTCATGAGCCACTAAGGGACTCATCAGTCGATAATAATCCGAGGCAGGAGACACCGTGTTCAACAGGCACAAATCCAGAGCCCATTCAAATGAACAATCTAGGCAATGGAAAACAGTTTGCACGCAAGTAAAGTATGAGAACCGGAAGGATAATCCATAGGCTACGCTCAAAATGGCCAGTAATAATAATAATAATAAAGGGGCTTGTAAAGCGCATGGTGACGCCATCCCGGCGTGTCCCCGCGCTGTGGAGAAAAGTCAGGGCCAAGGAGGGAAGTTAAAGAGAAAACAGATGGGTTTTTAAAAGTTTTCTGAACAAGGTCTCTGAATCCGCTAGCCTGATACTCATGGGGAGAGAGTTCCATTCTTTGGCGGCCATAACACGAAAAGAACAGCCACCCATTCTGGCTTTCTTGACGCGGGGAATTTTAAGCAATCCAGTTCCCCCAGAGCGGAGAGTTCTGTTAGGCTCGTAGGGGATAGCCAGATCTGTCATGTAAAGGGGAGCTTTGTGTGAGATGATCCTATAGCACATTAGAAGTGCTTTATATAGGACTCTCTTTTTTATGGGGAGCCAGTGCAGAGTGGCTAGGGCTGGCGTAGAGGCTGATCTTTTCGGAAGTCTAAGGACTAGGCGTGCTGCTGTGTTTTGGAGTACTTGAAGTCTCCTGATGTTCAGTGGTAGTGTTCCATAGTATTCAAGCATCCGGTTAAGCAGCCGGGGCAGGAAGTCGTGTGACACAGATCGAGCAGCCATTGCAGAGCAAACAAAACAACAGCAGCACACCAGCAGTCAAGGCGAGAATTAATGGAAGCCCGCCGAAGACGCTGGAAAAAATAGAATGAAAAAATGCCGGTATCACACCAAATATTGTTTGGAACGAGGTCACAAGGTCGGAGCCCACAACTTTGAAAGAATGTGCCAAGTCAGTTGTTTAGGAGGCATTGAATATAGTGTGAATCAGAGCACCGAAATGAAGGGGGATATCAGTATTTAAAAGAGCGTGCACCTCGGTGCGGGTGATTGCTACGTGAAGGACAAATGTTTCACGAGAGGAAGTCAGGGCGACTTCTTTTTGAGACAATAGAGCCCTTATTCTGCTCATCTTGTTGAACTCTGCTTTCAAGGTTGGTATGGAAGGCCAGATGGATACATCCAGTCTCCCATGCGGGGGTGGGAAAAGCACATTCTCACAACAGACTACTCGTTGTGAGACAGTTACAATGTACGGAATCCCTATTAGCATCCCGCAGCACGCCTCATTATTTAAAAGCAAATAACTACCGTTAGCTAATAACGTGAAAGTGGGTGTAATCGCTGGCACAGGATTTCCCTTCAGAATACAAGCTAAATTTGGGGCGTGAACGTTACATGCATCATGCAATTGGATGTTCCTACAAACTACTGAGTGGTCAGGTGTGGAAGTGCAATCCTCTACTTTTAAATAAACCTCTTTACCCTCTCTCATGCACCTGTATGTAAATGGGAATGACCAAACTTCATGTAGGAAAGCGGTACCTAGTGGTTCGTATCTGCCTAAGGCATAGTGTTTTATACATGAACTGAACTTAAACAATGCAAAAGGTAAAGTGATTAACCCATGGATAAGCCACACAGCTGAGTTCGATTCGGGCGCAGAGAATGGTAAAGGTTCCAACTTTTCAATGTGCAATAGTGAATATGTCGCATCCTTCATGGACATGAATTGTTGTTTATCTGTCAGATTAAACGGCAGGAATAAAGATGATGTGTTCATGTAGTCCCAGGGAACTTTCCCAGCTTTCAATGTCTGTAAAGTCCATGCAAGCTGCATTATAGAACACAATTGATTTTGACCATAGTATAAAACAGACATATCCTCCTGAACAATGTCCACAACAGATGAAACAATATTATCTAATGTTTAAATTCTGGAAGAAAGGGTGTTAATGCTATTATCAATGACAGCAAGCACTTTTTCCAAATTTGCTTGATCAATAGCTCTCAATCTAGAAGCAGCCTCATTTTGAGATAATTTTCAAACCTCGTTGCAAACAGCATACACCCATCTTTTGGACCTGCCACCCACAGGGCCCTTAACAAAATCATTAAAATCTACTTTGTCATTTAAATTGGTTTAAATGATGTTTAACGGACGCTAAGGTTGAATGTGTAAGCCAGTTTTGACATAATTTTCCTACAGAATAGGTAGAAACAGAAAGGGAAGATTCAAATCGGGGGTCTATTCTAACCTGTGTATAACCGGGGTGCAGACCCAGAAAACGATGTTGACAGAAATCTGAACTTTTCTGCTATATTAACCATCCTTCAGGATCTAAGTTGGAAATATTCAAGGATGTATTAGTAATGAATGACTGCAATTCATCAAGGGACAGATCTGTGTGATTATCCCAGGTCGGATAAGCACCCAGATCAGGAATAGTAGGGGAATTCATCTTTTTAGAAGAAGCCAATCCAAAGCAGGTGGTCTGAAAAATGGTAGAATTAAAAAACCACATGTGGTTCGGGATAAGGCATGCACGATGCAAAGCCTCAGAACCTTGTACCTGCCAGGTTTTAGAACCCCAAACAGATTTAAGATCAATAGTGTCTTTCCACAGCTCACAGCCCCCTATAGTTAATTCATCCATAAAGGACTTTGAATACAATAATTTAGTGTGGGTCAGTCCAACTTTGGAAGCTGACTCAGCAGACATTTTAAAATAAAAGGTTTCAGGTTTAGACACACTGAAATCGGTAAAATATGTACATTTGTTCAATAAAGTTCTGGAGCTGCCTTCAACGTGAGCTGGACAATGTTCCCATTGTGTATAATTAACAATATTTCTAAATGTATTTGCTTTATGCAGGAAATGACTGCCATAGTGTTGGTAACAAAACAACTCTCCATAATTTGCTGTGTCTAAATACAAATCTTCAGCATCAAATGCAGCATAATATTTCAAATCAGAAAAAAGAGCCTCCACGGGTTGGACATCCCAATCCTCAGAGCGTATGTTTTGTTTCACAACATCCCCCATAGAAACACGAAGTACATCGGGGACATTAATCACCTCTGTAGGGCCATGAATTTGAAATTTTACAGCATCCCATACGATCCCATCGAACACAGGCCAGGCAGTAATATTAACAAAAGTCTGGTCCCTCTTCATGATGTGTGATGAGGAGTGGGGTGCCAAAGTTCCATCAATTAATATAATTGCAGATCTTTCTGTAAGATAATATCCATTCACTAGATACAACCACAAATCCAAACGACATAAACAACAAAATAGATATGAGCACCAGCCAAATGTAAGTCTAAGGGGGAATTAAAAACGTCTTTTAAACCAAACAGCAAAAATTCAAATTTTTGATGGGGCAATCGAAGTTGTAGAGTTAGTGTCAAAAGAAAAACATGACTGGTCAACTGCACTTGATTGCACACCAGGCAACGACACATCTGTGGGACAGGTATACTCAGTATCTTCAACGGGACCATTAGCCGGTGGAGTCAATAAAGGATTAGTAACTGTATGCATCTCGATGGCAATGTCAGGCCTGTTGGTATTTGCCGGAGCCAAAACAGAATTTCTCAGCATTGCTGGACAAGAGACCGCTGGAGTCATACTAAGAAGAATCGGCCACTCGTTGTAGTTTGACATTGTCAATGGAGATGTACCTGTTATTCTTGCGACCAGGAAGTGGAGGTAAAATGACTGTTCTTGTACCCTGCACGCCAAGCACTGAAACCGGTGCACGATAAGAGGGGCCGAACTCCTTCTTGTTCTCCACCTTCTCAACGGACCAGGTCACCAACACGAGGTAGCCAGCAAACTAGCGGAATCTGAAGTGCAGCATTAGTCGTGGAGGGCAAGTGTTCCTTTGCAAGACTGTCTTGAGTCTCTTGTAGATTCTGTAACACAGCATATTGATCATCTACGTCAAAGGGTGTGGCGGGCACCGCCATGTCTAGACCATCAAGGTCCAGGACAAACATTTTTATGCCAAAGAGCATTTCGTATGGGGTCCGCCCACCCAGAGACCTTCTAGGGAGATTATTAAGTGCACGTTGAATGCTATACAAATGGGCCAACAAGTTCCTGCCAGTACCTAAAACTGTAGCTGTCAAGGATTGCTTTAAGTCACGATTGATTCGCTCCACAACAGAATTGCCCTCAGGCCGGTACGGAGACGAAAATTTGATTTGGACTCCCAAAGATCTCATGGCATCCTGTACGCCTTAGAGGCGAACGCTGGGCACTGGTCCCAATGTAAGGTACCACATGCAAAAATTCCCACAAAGACACGCAAATCCCTGATGACAGTTCGAGCATCAGCACTCCGTTGTGGCCAGACCCACAGAAAACGTGGGCACGAATCCACTGCAACTAAGATGTACTTATACGCAGTATCGGAGGAGAAAGGACCGCAGTGATCCAAATAAACACACCCAAGTGGTTTATTAGATATGTACAACTGTGTTTGAGGAGGACGCGCAGCAGTAGAAGGTTTAATCTGCTGGTAAATGTCACAATTAAGGACATAATCACGCGTTATACAATCCGCGCTACCAGTAACGTTGTTGTAAGATAGTGACAGTCGCTGAAACGCCAGCATGGGCAGAAGCCACACCTTCATAAGCGGCCGTTATCAAAGCAAGTCTGCGGTCCGCGTTGGGAATCAATCTGTCACCAACGTCGTTAATTCTCACATAGGGAACTTTATCAGGACTTAAATGATAAAAGTATTTAGAAGGGAATGCTCGTGGGTAATTATCACCCTTCTCTGTTGCAGCAATTGCTGCCAAGATGTCATCATCAATCTTACTTTTGGATCTTGTAACTGCTGCTACTAGATATGTTGCCACTGCTGTTCTTTACTGTCTCGTCAGCTAAACTGTTGCCAACAGCGTGTACCCCTACGCGCTGGTGACCAAGAGTGTGAATTACATTCACGAGAGGCAGACATTGTTTAAGTTCTGCGACTCGAACCCAAAGCATTTTATGGTTAATTGTGCTACCTTTGGAATCATGATACTCATTTTGAGACCAAAAGAATAAATTGTCGTTGAAAGACTGAACACAGTAAAAAGAGTCACTCACAATAATAGTAGTCACTCGAGGATCAGCAAACTCCAGTGCAAGCACCAGAGCCCGAAGCTCTGCCAACTGAGCTGTACAATCACCCAATGTCTGCGTATGCACGGCATCAGACTTGAATTCTACACTCACAAAAGTACCCGCCACTATTGCGCAGGCTGCTGAATATGCATACTTGGTACCCGTCGCCGGTTGCGCCGAACTGTCAGTGTAAATGATACAATGGTAATCCTCAAGCGTGCGCAAAGACAGAGGAGCTGGATGAACAAATTCATACTGCAAATACTCCTGAGTCTGCAATGAGGCATCAAAGGTGAAAGTGACATCCGGTGACATCAAAGAAGTGGCCGATTGTATCCAACGCGGATGCAAAGCTTTAGAATTTGGTACACTGGCTTTCGTCACTGGCTCTAGGGCAGTATACGGTGTGACAACCAACATGCGTTTCCCTTGCGACAGCACTCTCACCTTTAGAATCGCCATCTGCACTGCTGTCAAAACTTTTTCGACAGTTGAAAAGCGCATTTTAAGCCGAAGTGTACAAGTTTGACTTGTAAGCAATAGGGACTGAGTCTCCCTCTTTGAACGTTAAGTACGTGAAACCCACTGTGCCAGGCACAATTCTTATCACAAGGTTTGTGTGGTTATCACGTGTCAATAAGTATTTAGAAGCAAGAAGATCAGCTTGCAAAGATTGCAGGATAGCTGATTGTTCTGGCAGCCAGCTCGATTTGGAAAAAGTTGGTTGTACCAAGGCATATAGCGGCTTGATACGCTGGGCATAATCGGGAATATAAGTACACTCGAAATTCAAAAAACCCAGTAAAGATTGTAATTTTTTAAGAGTTGTTGAAGCACGCAAACATGCGCATTTCTCCAAGAAGTGAGATGCTAAACCTCGACCTTCGTTGTTGAGTTCATAGCCCAAAAACAACACTGTATACTCTGCATTGTGTGATTTTGCAAAGTTAAATTTGTAACCGAAGTCAGCAAACATAACAATGATGCGG
Organism: Triturus cristatus; assembly: GCF_964204655.1. NCBI lineage: Eukaryota > Metazoa > Chordata > Amphibia > Caudata > Salamandridae > Triturus > Triturus cristatus. Next base: position 724,675,372 of record NC_140592.1, on the reverse strand, counting down.
TCAACGCGACACGGATGCGGCCATAATTAGTCATCTGTGAGATAGACATCATCAACATACAAGTACGCATCAGGGTCAATGCTCTCCAACAGAGAGACTACACGCGCGGCAAAGACACCTGGACTGTTTTTGTAGCCCATGGCTAATCTTTTAAACTGTTTCCGTTTGCTGCCAGAAGTAAAGGCTGTCCATTGACTACTAATAGAGGACAGGTTATGGCTATAAAAGCCATTGGAGATGTCAAGTGTGGTCTTAAACCTTTTCCTCACGAGACTATCAACGAGGGCAGAACTGTGGGTGTTTTGTACCACGCTCTTTCCGACAATCAGAGTTCAAATGTTGATAATCCAAAACTAGGCGGTACGACCCATCAGGTTTGGTTACAGTGAAAAGAGGATTATTCATGGGTGACACACATGTTCCAATTACTCCTTGATATTCCAATTGTTCAAGGATTTCTGCGATGTGAGATCTAGCTTCCCGGCGCATGGGATATTGGGGTTGTGGCTATGACATAGACCGTAACGGAATCTCATGGCTTGGTGATAATTTATCCCACCCAACCTGTGTACGGTACAGCGCCGGAGTAAGCACTTGTGCCCACTCCTCCGCAAAGTTCTGAGCTTGCTCCTTCGGCACTGTGTACGCGAAAGATGGGAGGATTACTTCTTCCCCTCTGGGAGCGGCCAAAACAAAAGCTGGGGGCCAGACCACCTCCGCTAGCAAAATGTCATATGTAGAGGTCAGATTTTCTCACAAAATCCCTTTCATGGTACGTTGTATGTCACCTTCAATTAAAAGGACTATGTCATATAGTCTGTCAGGGGGAGACACTCTAGTGTCAGCAGTTTCTACAGCAATAAATGTGTCATTTTCTGTCGCCTTCAGATATGGACGCAGTGCTTGCCGCACTATTGTAACCTCCTCTGTGCTGTCGAGCAGCGTTAGTGAGAACACAGCTTCGGAACCTGACATGGGCACTATCTGTGGCATACCTCGCTGTTAGTGCAGCAACTTTCTTTTTCTGAAACGGAGATCGTTGACGTGCAAATTCGTCCTGCTTGCCTTTACCATCAGCCGGGAGGGGCTGCTCACGTCCTTGTGGGGCACCCCAACCTTTGCCACGTTCACCTCCACCGGACTGTGAGACCGATGTTTCCTGTGAAGAACGAGGAGAACGTTGTTCAGGAACCTGAAATCTATCAGGAGACCTAATTCTAGTGCGATCGCGTAATTTATATGTGCGTTCAGTAGTCACTGGTATCGGTGACGCAAGACGAGACCCCTGTTTCTGTTGCTGCTTCCCCTGCTTCTTAGTTTTCCAATTTTGTTTAGGAAAAGCTGGACGGTCGTCTTTAGTAGACTTAACCGTCTGAGTTTGAGGTTGCGCTGTTATTATAGCAAAAGGCTTAACGTCCAAACTATTGCGGCCAATGGTCCTATAAGCCTCCGCAATAATTTTGGGTTACTGCCGGGGTTTATCGACGTCGTCAACGAGGCGCAGGGCATTCGACATTTGAAAGTTAACCGCATCGCCCTTGACGTTAGCAAGGATGAGATCAGCAACTACGTCGAACATGCTGACAAGCCTCATTCCCAATTTGACCGCCGCCTCCGGACCGTGCTCATCCTGAACACGCTTAATCATGGAGGGCAATACAGTCATAGACGGTGTGCCGAAGCACTTCGCGTAGACCGCTGCAAACACTTTACCCCAGTTCTCACAATCTGTCACCTCTGGGACGAAGTCTTTCTGCAAACTAATGGAAGGATCCTGTGTTTTTCCACAGGAGTAGCATTTGGAAATACTGCTTCCAGCTGGTCAAATTTCTCAGCAAACCAATAAGGCATATTGTCCTTATTCTGGGGGCGCTTGCCCATTACCGAATTAACCATGACAGGACTAATAGTAATCCCGGCCGGTCCAACTGGTTGCGTCGCAACCCCAGGTGCACCCACCTGGATACTGCGAGAGAAGTATTGCACTAAAGTCCGGTGCACCGCAATCAAAGAAGTATGGAGTTGACGCAAGTCATCCACCGGGGCTTGCAAATATCGTGGATGTGGTGTGAACCCGGCCAAGACTGGCCAAGTGGCCTCAGGAATGGACAAGGGACCTAACCAAACCGGAGTTACGGTGTGGGGGAGGGTGCCATTGAACCAAATACGATGATGCCAAGCAGAAATTGGAATTTCCTGCATCCTATACGGCGTATAATTAGCTGGAACTGCTGTAGGTGTGTATGCGTGAAACGTCTTATCGTCCGCATTCACCTCCGGAAAAGTAACCCATGAGTAAAACAGCTCATAGGGGAACGATGCATCGGCACTCACTACAAAGATAATAGACAATCCATCGTCGGGCACCCCGAACTGCGTCAAATGACGCCGGAGAGGTGCGCGACTATGCGCTGCAATAGCAACTTCAGCCATAAGGACGCAGAGAAGAAAAACAATCTATACTAACCCGTAGCACAAAAAGGATCAGTAATTCAAAAAGAAACCTTTTTAATTGTCAAGCTTGAATGAACCTATAATTCAACTATATAGGTAGGTGTAAACCGTCACTCCCGTCAACAGGAAACAAGAGTGAGGGTGTTGTGGACAAATATAAGCACTACTAAGGCATCTCAATCATAAGACCAAAACGTTAGGTGCGCCATGTTGCGGGGATTCTGCTCATGCACAGAACTATGCACAGGAAACCAGGACCTCAGTGAATTGTGGTGTACCAAAAAACTCACCTCAGTACCAATGAACCCCTATCCGACTAGCATCAGTGTCTCATTCGTTCTCTGTATCATCTCGAAGCTACCAATGATTAGACAACCCAGAACAAGCGACTGTGGGCCATATGTATGAAGCAGTTTTGCGATCGCAAACACAGCGAATCGCAAAAAAACGGTGTATGCAATTGCAAAAAACACAGCTTTGCTATGTAAGAGACACATCCAATCGCAATATTGCTAATCGCAAAATCAGCGATTGGCAAATTTGCGAAGCAAACCCCACTGCGATTAATTTGCGAAATCCCCAAATGTTATACGACAATAGCAAAACTCGCAATTGTCAACCTCGCAATTTACGATTTCGCTAAACGGAATGCGTGAAAAATTTGCTATTTGGGAATTGTCAAAATTAGCAAATTAGAGAATCGCAATTACCACCAAGTCTGAGCAGGTGGTAACCAGGTGCAAACTATTTAAAGAGGCCCACAATGCAGCAGATATTTTCCACAATGACTGGGCTGTATGTGATAGCCAGGAGGCCGCGACTCAGAGCGGACTGAGGAGGAGATCCATACAAACTACAGGCTGGATGAAGAGAGCATCCTGGATTTAATAGCGGAGCTCTAACCTATACTTGAACACCCCACACACAGGACACACACCATCCCCACCCATATCCAAGTCCTGTGCTCACTGCACCTCTTGGCATCAGGTAGCTTCCAGGGGATGATAGCCACAGCAGGAGGGGTCTCACAGAGTGCATTCTCGCGCTTTTTCCACGCGTTCCTTGATGCCATGGTACAGAGGCTGCATCACCACATTCACTTCCCCAGCACACCACTGGCACTAGACCAGACCAAGCAGGAGTTATATCAAATTGCACAATTTCCCCACATCATTGGATGCATAGATGGGACCCATGTCGCCATATCCCCCTCCTCCCAGAACGAGTATGTGTTCAGGAATCGCAAATCCTACCATTCCCTGAACATACAGGTGGTGTGTAATGCCAAGCACATTATCACCGCCATCGTAGCAAATTACCCAGGCAGCACACGACGCATTCATCTTCCGCGACAGTGGGATACACCGTTGACTCACAAGTGGGGAGTTTGGTGAGGGATACCTACTAGGTAATTGCATTTGTTCGTAGGACACACTAGTAAAGGACAGCATTGGCAGGACAGTGTTTAACCATATTCCTCCCACCCCACAGGTGACAGTGCATATACGGTCCGTGAAAACATACTGACTCCTTACCTGAATCCTGCCAACGCTGGGGAGCGGAGGTACAACAGTGCCCACATAGCAACCAGATGTACCATTGAGCGGACCTTCGGAATCCTCAAGAGCCGTTTCAGATGCCTACATAAGAGTGGAGGGGCACTACAATATAGCCCCCAGACCTGTCGCAAGATAGTGGTAGCGTGTGCCATGCTGCACAACATCGCCACCAGGAAGGGCACACCAGTGGAGCTCACCGAATCAGATTCATCAGATGAGGATGGGCCAGGTCCAGGACGCATGCCAGCCGGTGTAATCGTTGCAGCTGCTGGGCACCAGAGGCGAGATGAAATCACACAGAACTATTTCTAGGTAAGAAAAGATGACACAATGCTAAACATCTAGTACGAGACTGTTTAATTTCCTTCAGAACAGGATATATAACGGCACACAGCCTGTGTAGCACACAATGTATTGTTCAATGTCCAGCATGTGTTAGTTTCACAGTGCAAATGAACAATCTTGACCAAGTGTCAGTGTACACTGGGTTGATGCACCCATCTCCATGTCCAAGTCTGAGCACCTCAACTGCGGCGCTGTCGGCCCGTAGGCCCTCGCTGTGGGTGCACAGTGCCCTCATCACCAGTCTCAGAAGCCCTGCTGTGACGCACACTACGGCGCCTGTCGGGTGGGGGTGTAATGCTGCTCCTGCCAGACTGGGCGTCTTCGTCTGTTGGAGTGAGGACTCCTGGGCCAGAAGTGGTAGCTGCCCGCAGCTGATCCACAGCACGTGTCACCTGTACCAGGACCCTTGCCACGTCCTGGCTGCAGTGTGCCACTTAATGCTGCACACTGATGCTGCGCCTTGACAGCACAGAGGTCGCTGAGTAAAGGTGGTTGACCGCCCTGGTGTAGAGGTCTAGGCAGGTGTGTAGGCGCTGCCTCTCTCTGCGCCTAGCAGCACGATACGCGATCAGTTCAGCACAGAGTGCCTCCAGGGCACCCGTCAGGCCCATGAAGCCAACCCTGCTTTGCCTCTGGATTGACCGTATGTTTCTTGCCTGCAGGCGCTGGACTTCTAACATGTGGCCCTCCAGCCCTCTGAAGACTGTATCCTCGCCTATAGTTGCTGCACTGGTGGATGCACGTGCCCTGTGCCTGGATGGTATTGGCGGTATTGGATCTGCACGTGCTCGAGCACGGGGTTGTGTCTCTGACTGTCCCTGGACTGGTTGGAGATCGACATCGGTGTCCTGGGCTTCCTTCTACAGCGGGGGCAATGGTGGCACTGCAATCCGCCTGCTGCGTTTTGGAGGAATGACTGGGCTGCCCTCCTCCCCCTCTTCCTCCTCCTCCTCTTGCGCTGTCGCCTCTGGGTTGGGGGATTCATCCTCGCCTCCACTGATTGTTCCCTGTGTTCCTGCTGGTGCTGTGGACGTAAATGCACACATTAATTTTCTGTCCTGCCTTGCATTTGTCATGCATTAAATTTCACAGTTTGGAGTTACATGGGTCGTGTCTGTCTGTATTTAGCCTTTCATGATGCGCACATACTGGTTGAGACTGGCTCGGTGTCAATGCTCCACTGGTAGGTGCATGTGACTACAACTCCTATAATGCATTGCTGTGAGTGCTTGTGTACCTGCACTGGACTTAAAGTTTTGTTGTGCCCCTGGGTCTCTCCTGGGTGTGTGGGGGAAGTAGGGAGGTATTAGGGGTGTGATGGCATGCTTCTTACCTTGTCTTGGTTCCGGGGGTCGGAGATGTCCAAGTCTGCCACGCCCATTACACTCTCTGGAAGCAGGGTCCCCTCAACCATTTCCTCGAGTGGTATTGAAGCGGTGGCAGTAGAGGTCCCACCACCGGTCTTCTTCGCCTGCTCCAACCTGGCAGTAACCTTCTCCTTTGAGCGCTGGCGCATGTCATACCTGCTCTATCTGAGGTCTTCCACGCTTCGGTGTGTGACGTCACTTGCGTTGACTTTACGCTGGATGTCTGCCCAAATCCTCCTCTTGCGTGTCTCAGGCACACGCAGTGACTTCTTGCCAAAGAGGAGCTCATGGCTAACAATCATCTCCTGAATCAGGACCTCCAGCTCACTTTCTGAGAACTTGTGTTTTCTCTTTCTGGGTGTCTCCCCCTGCTGCTTGTCCTTGGCTGGCATTGCTTGCGAGTTTTTATTTACATACCGTTTTGCGATTCTCAATTTGCGATTCGCTATAAATCGCAAATTGGGAATCGCAAAATAGGAGTTTGATACATATGGCCCTTCGAGTACTCTCAGAAATGGTGGGAATCAGAAACACCTTTTCGTTATTATTCTCATATCAGTCCACAACGTGAGTAATCAGAGACACGGAAAAGTTTAAAATGTTTATTTTTAACTACGTGCTCTAAGGTGCAGTACTTTGGCTAACATAAGCAAACAAATGATTAGAAATAAAACCATCAGCATTGTTACAATACCATAAAACACAAAGGGAGAAATCATATTGCAATGATAGTGGAAACAGGTCCTATAATAGCTTGTGTACCACCCTACCCTGGCTAGTAAGCTAGATTTATTTAAGAGAAGGTCTCTAGGTTTGAATGGGGAACCCCATACCTCAAAAAGATCAGTTTAGGTGAATCACATCACAGGATCAGCTCTGCTCTCTATGTCTGGAAAGGTTTTCTCCAAGTGTCTGCCTCATGCATGCAAATGCAATATTAAAGGCACCCGAGTTTCAGATATTTGCAGCTGTGTGCTTGTTGTGTCTAGAGCGTGGGCCGATCAACCTGAATTCAACAGCATACATTGTTATTTGACCTTGACGGTTTCTGCACACAGTGTTCAGACTAAGGTCGCGGTGCACGTCTAGTGATGTGAACAACAGACCGTTCTCATGTGAAGAAAAAGCAAGCAAGCAGTTTTACTTATAATAACAACTACCTGTAGTGTTGTGTGCAAAAGCAGCAAAGCGGCAAAATGGCGTTTAACTTCTAAAACGCGCATGCTAATATAGCAATGTATGCAGGCAAAACCCTGTCTCCACTACACCATAGGCAGCACCTGCTCAACTAAGTCCCAGAACGAGTGGGAGTATTGGTCCAAAAGGTACGCAGTGTTCACTTACCACAGTGCCAGGCTACTAGAAGAGAACATCTTCTTACCACAGGTATCCAGCCTCTTAGATACCCTGCCCAGGAGAGTGATAGGTAATGCACCAGGATTTAATTTGGAATTAGAGGCTTGGCCCACCAAGCCCTACGGGGTGGGGTGGGGTGTGTTGTGAGGAAACTAGTGACCTTGGGACGGCGCGATGGCAGCAGGTAATCGACCTATTCACAGGAGCTTCCGTGCGGAGCTTGGACCAGGCTTCGAAGAGGGCATCCATGAGCACTGTGTAACGCGGAGAAGCGGTTCAGATGTAGTGACTCCCAGCTGAAGCACCTCAGTCAAAACATTCGTCTTGACAGCCACAGTGGGTAGCTGAAGGTCTACGACCTCAGCCGCCCTCCTCACCAACATAGCAAATGAGGCTCCTTCTCCATAGCCACAGAATGAGGAGAAACCAAGCCAGTATCTGAGGAGGTATCCAATTCACTGGCATCCACCAGATCCTCACAACAGGTGTTCTCTGTGACATCTAGGGGCTGGTATTTATCAGAGTCCAGTGGCCCCTCCCAAACATCTCCAAGTCCTAGCCCAAAGTAATTGGACGCATGCTCCAGTCTGGGTGGTCTGCCCCCAGTTGGCGCCAGAGTCAGATGACGCCTATCCGGTTCCGTATCTGAGTTGGAGATGAGTAAGGGGACTGCGGTGCTAGTAGGCACTGACTGCGCCGAGGCTGTCAGCAGTAGAGCAGGCACCGGGAAAGGTTGAGGTGGCTTGATCTGTACCACTCTGGATCCATCCATGAATCCAAGGGAACCCGCCAGCAGAAGACCAAAAGGCGTCCCACCAGAGCCACAGGGCCAGAAGGCACTCCAGCAGGGATGCGTTGGCTGAATATGAGATTCATGGCATCAAAAAATTCACAAGTTGGGCAGGGGTCAGTCTGGCTTGTGGAACCTCAGGGAGGTGCAGAGACGGCACAGGTGCAGATTCAACCGCAGAGCCCAGCCTCGAATGCCGACGCTCTCTCATCTCATCGGAAGACTTTGACGGATGGGCCGAAGTCGAAGACCTTTTCAACTTCTTGCTATTCTTCTGATTGTGTGACTAGCCAGGACGACTTCGACTGTGAAGACAAGCGCTCAACGCCTTGGAGTGCATGGTGCGACTACTGACACAGGTCTTGGCATTATGGCTGCGCTTGAGGCACCAAAGACAAACGAGGTGTGTGTCCATTACCAACATTTGTCTGTGACAGGCACCAGAGGGGTTGAAACCAACCTTCCTTGTGGACAATCTGCCACACCAGGACACAATGTCAAAAAATTAATTGACAAAAAATTGGTAAAGAGTCAGTCAAAAAAGACAGGCGGCGAGCTCTTCTCCAGATCAGCGCTGACTGGCGCGGAAAGAAAAGAACTGGAGTCAGCGCACGTAACCTCTGATGTGAAGGATGTCACGTGGAGGCGACCACCACCTAACAGCGTGCAGGGATACTGCTCACGGAAAATGAATATGCTACTTACCAGTATGCATCTGTTCTTGGCATGTAGGGCTGCTGACATTCATATCTGTGCATAGATCGCCGCCTAGTGTTGGGTCCGGATGTTTGCACGTTGTTGTCCTGGAAGAGTCTTCGAAGTATCCTGGGATAGGTGACTCCTCCCCTGGACTACAGTGCGCATGGGCATCCTCTCCATCCTCAGATTGTTTTTCGCCATTGTGGCAGTGATGGAGTAGATACAGAAAGTGATGACCATGCTTGCAGTAATTCTGAGAGCTGCAGCTGCGACAGGCGCCGGGGAGGAGGGAGGGCGATATGAATGTCAGCAGCCCTACATGCCAAGAACAGATGCATACTGGTAAGTAGCATATTCAGTTCGAGGCATGTGGGCTGCTGAATTCATATCTGTGCATAGAATACATAGCAGTGCCCTCTATTAGCGGCGGCTACCCGTGCCAGCTGCAGCGGTCTGAAAAAGTGTCTTGAGAACAGCCTGTCCTACAGCTGCCTGCTGTTTTGACTGCACATCTACACAATAGTGTTTTGTAAATGTGTGTGTAGTGGACCATGTGGCTGCTCTGCATATATCATGCAGGGGAATATTCCCTAGGAAGGCCATGGAAGCCCCCAACTTACGTGTTGAGTGGGCTCGTGGTGGAATAGTTAATGTGCGTTTTGCCTTTTGATAACAGATTTGAATACACTTAACTATCCATCTGGCTATCCCTGCTTTGGAGATGGCGTTACCTTTGTGGTGTGGGGCAAAGGCAACGAACAGTTGTTTTGTCTTCCTGAATGGTTTAGTCCTGTCGATGTAGTACATGAGGGCCCTCCGTACATCTAGTGTATGTAGTGCCCTTTCTGCAACAGTTTTTTAGGGTTTGGAAGAAAACGGGCAGTTCAATAGTCTGACTCATGTGGAACTGCGATATTACCTTGGGCATGAATTTGGGGTTGGTACGTAGTACGACCCTGTTGGCGTGAACCTGAATAAATGGCTCTTGAACGGTTAGTGCCTGGAGTTCACTAACTCTTCTTAGGGAAGTGATCGCTACTAGGAAGGCCACTTTCCAGGTAAGGAATTGAATCTCGCATGAGTGTAGAGGTTCAAAGGGTGGACCCATCAGGCGTGTGAGGACCAAGTTGAGGTTCCACATTGGAGCCGGTGGGTGACTAGGTGGAATGACTCGTTTGAGCCCTTCCAAGAATGCTTTGATGGCAGGCACTCTGAATAGAGAGAGGTGCTGCCTGGTTTGCAGATAGGCTGATATTGCGGTCAAATGGACACGTATAGAGGTGTACGCCAGATTGCATCGGTATAGGTGTAAGAGGTAACAGATGATGTTGTGGATGGATGCGTCCAGCGGGTTGATGTCATTATTACCGCAATAAATGACGAACCTCTTCCATTTGGCTGCATAGCAAGCCCTGGTAGTGGGTCTCCTGGCCTCCTTGATGATGTCCATACAGTCAGGTGGCAGGTTGAGATAGCCAAACTCTAGGACTTCAGGAGCCAGATCGCCAGGTTCAGCTGTTGCGGATCTGGGTGCTGAACCTCTCCATGGTTCTGCGTCAAATGCGCGGGTTTGATCCGCAGCCTTTGATGCGGCACCACGGAAAGTTCGAGGAAGGTGGTGTACCACGGCTGGCGTGCCCACGTGGGAGCAACTAGGACGAGTGTCAGGGAGTGTTGTCGTAGTTTGCGAGCCACCAGCGGTATCAGCGGCGCTGGGGGAAAAGCGTACGCAAATCTGCCGGACCAGTTCATCCATATCGCATTGCCCTGCGACTGCGGATGTGGGAATCTGGCGGCGAAGCTTTGGCATTTTGCGTTTTCGCTTGTCGCGAATAGGTCTATCTCTGGATGACCCCACTGCTGGAAGTACGGTTGGAGTACTGATGGGTGTAACTCCCACTCGTGCATCTGGTGGCTGTGTCTGCTGAGCAGATCCGCCATTTGGTTGTCCTTGCCAGGGAGGTGTTCCGCCATGAGGAACATGTTCCTCTGAATGGCCCACTTCCACATGCTCTGAGCCAGATGAGACAACTGTGGAGAGTGTGTTCCTCCCTGCTTCTGTATGTAGTACATGGCAGTCATGTTGTCCGTCCGGATCAACACGACTTTGTTGCACAGATGTACTTTGAATGCCTTCATGGCCAGGAAGATTGCCATCAGTTCCAGAAGGTTGATGTGCATCTTCTTCTGTTGTGTCGTCCATAGTCCCTGCACTGTGTAGTGGAGTACATGAGCTCCCCATCCCTGGAGAGACGCGTCCGCTGTCAGTACTATTTGCGGAACAGGCTCTTGGAACGGTCGGCCCTTGCAAAGGTTTTGTGGATTCCACCAATGCAGAGAGTTGTATGCCCGACCGCTCACCAACACTAGGTCTTTCAACTGTCCTTGAGCCTGATTCCACTGACGTGCTAGGCACTCCTGAAGTGGGCGCATATGTAATCTCGCGTGCGGGACTATGAAGATGCAGGAGGCCATCATGCCTATCAACTGCATAAACACTCGCGCTGGAAGTGAGTGATTGGGTATGAACTTGGAGATCAGCAGTTGTATGCTGTTGATCCTCACTAAATTTGGCTGAGCTGTGGCCGCCAGAGTGTCTATAGTCGCACCTAGGTACTGTTGTACGTGTGCGGGCTGGAGATGGGACTTTGGATAATTTAGTGAGAATCCCAGACTGTGAAGAAGGTGAAGTGTGCGGGACATGTGGCTTGCACATTGCTGGGCTGACTTCGCTTGAACGAGCCAGTCGTCTAGGTAGGGGTAGACGTGTATATGCTGCCTCCGTAGATGTGCTGCCACCGTAGCTAGGCACTTCGTGAAAACCCTGGGCGCTGTTGTCACGCCGAAGGGAAGGACTTTGAACTGATAGTGCTGCCCCTGAACAGTGAACCTGAGGTATTTTTTGTGTGAGGGGTGGATGGGTATGTGAAAGTACGCATCCTTGAGGTCCAGTGTGGCTAGGAAGTCTCCCTGCTTGAGAAGCGGAAGGACTTGCTGTAGAGTGAGCATGTGAAAGTGCTCTGAAAGAATGTACTGGTTCAGGGGTCTCAGGTCTAATATAGGTCTGAGCGACCCGTCCTTTTTTGGAATTAAGAAGTAGAGGGAGTACACTCCCGTACCCTGCTCGTGGATGGGTACGACCTCTATAGCGCCTTTTAGAAGCATACTTTGCACTTCTTGCTGTAAGAGCGTTAAGTGCTCTGAGGACATAGGACGGCTTCTTGGTGGTATTGTGGGTGGAGTGGAGGTTAACTCCAGACAGTAACCGTATTTTACAATATCTTTGACCCACCTGTCCGTGGTGATGGAATTCCAGGTGGACTGGAACCTTTGTAGCCTTCCCCCGACAGGTGTTATGTGGTCGGGAGGAAGGGAGAGGGCGTCACTGCTTGTTCTTGGGGGAGGACCTGGTGTTGCCGTAGCCACGTCCTCTGCCCTTTGTACTGGAGCCACGATATCCACCTCGGGTGTTTTTATCGTAGGTGGTCTGTGTATTGCCTTTGTTATATGTTTGTTGTGACCCCTGTCCTCTACCTGCTCCCTTGTTTCCGGGGCGACGAAAGGAGCCGCTCCGAAAGGACTGAGTTTGTAGGGCGCCCATGGACTTTGCAGTGTCCGTGTCCTTTTTTATCTTTTCGAGGGTGGTGTCAACCTCTGGCCCGAATAAATAGTCGGGGTTGACGGGCTGGTTCAGTATATTGTTTTGTACCTCAGGCTTGAATCCTGAGATCCGTAGCCAGGCATGTCGTCGCAGCATGACGCTTGTGTTTATGGCTCTGGCAGCCGTGTCTGCAGCATCTAGTGCACATTTGATGGAAGCGTTCGTGAGTAGCTGTCCTTCTCTGATGAGCATTTCTGCGCCTTCCTTGAACTGGTCAGGGAGATGTTGGAATATTTGCTCCAGTGTGTCATAATGCGCTCTATCATAGCGAGCAAGGAGCGCTTGAGTGTTGGCTATGCGCCATATGTTGGCAGCTTGGGCGGCAACTCGCTTGCCAGAGGTCTCTAACACCTTGGACTCTTTGTCCGGGGGAGGAGCGTCACCTGTCGTTTGCGAGTGTGCCCTCTTGCGAGCATTCGCTACGACGATGGAGTCGAGTGGTAATTGTCCTTTGATATAAGTAGGATCCCCAGGTGCTGATCTGTATTTTTTATCAATCCTGGGGTTTATCACTCGTGCCCTGGTGGGTTCCTTGAAAATGTCCTTAGCTGGTTTGAGGACCCCCTTCAGCATTGGCAGAGTTTTTACATGTCTCTCTGAGGATGCAAAAGTGTCCATTAGAAAGTCATCTTCGATGGTATCTGAGTGAAGCTGTACCCCATGGTTATTTGCAGCACGTTCAATAAGAGCGTTGAACGCCGCAGTATCCTCCGTGGGAGATGTTTTTGCCCCATAGAGTTGTGGGTCCTGTGTATCGAGAGGTGCACCGGGGTCTGCAGGGTCGCCCCAAGTTTGATCAGGGTCCTGCTGGTCATCAGGGTCTGTGTCTACATGGTAGGGTGCTTGGTCATCCATGTAGTCCTCCAATGCATCCGTGTCGGAGCGTGTGGGGGAGAACCTGTGTGGAGCCTGGTAGGAGGAACGGAACGGTTCATAAAGGAGAGGTTCCGATTCCACAGGCAGCTTCCTTTTTAGTGGGATCCTGAAAGGGTCCAATGGCGGTTCCGAAGTTATCCTTCGGTCGTGGAGAATCATCCTGCCAGTGTCGGCGTCGATGACACGTGACGGAGACGTCTCGTCCGGTGGAACCGGAGTCTGGGTAACCCGTGTCCTGAGTTGGAACATCTTCGGGATTGTTGACGGAGGCAAGCCGAAGGTAATGTTGGCTGGCCCTGTAGAGGTTGCTGGAGCTCCGATCGGGCCGGAACCCGATGGGTCTTTGAGGGCCGCCGTGGTTTTGTTGCTTTGCGTCGCAGCAGGCCACACTTGGGGCGTCTTTGAGGCTTTGGCACCGGGCAGGTTCGTAGACCCGGGCGTGGATTTTTTCGGTGCCGGCGGGTCCTCGAGTCGAGGTGTGGAGATCACCGTCGACGTCCTCGATACGTGAGGCATCGGCGTCGTCGAGGGAGCGACGCGAGGCGAAGCAGGCGGTATTGCCCTCGGTGTCGTTGGCGTCGGTAGCCGAGTAGGTTTCTCGGTGCCGATGGCCTTTTTCCGTTTGTCGACTCCGATGTCGCCCGATTCCAGTTCGGCACCGAAGTCCCTCTTGGTGCGGTCGGTGCCGACGCGTTGCGCTGGCGTCGAAGGCCTCGATCCGACCAGCGCCACTTTCAGTTTCGGTTTCGTATGAACCGGAGCAGCTTTCGGTTTCGGTTTTGTGGTAGGGAAACCAGCTGGCTTATGCAGCAATGTCTGCCGCCGAACGTCCGAGGCCGGGCCCGAGGGCGGGGCCGAAGAACTACGGGATGGGTCTCGGGTAAGGCCCGAAGGCGATCCCTCGACCGGAGCCAAAGGCTGTGGCGCTGGTGTTTCTTCGGTTTGAACAGGTAGGCCTTGTTCATCATTGGAGCTACTCTCTTCGGCCCCTAAGGCCTCCTCGTCGTCTCCTACCTCGGTGTCGTCTTCACCTCTGTGGAAGAGTGACTCGTCGCCCTCGTCCGATCCGGGGTCGTGTTCGGAAACGGGACTGGAGGGTATGACTTCTAATTCTTCGACGTCGGCCTCGTCGAAGATGTCTGTTGGGGCCGGTGCCGCGTGCCGCGCCTCGAGTCTCGCCGCTCTTCGGTTCCTTAGAGTCTTCTTGGAACGGAACCGGGCACAGGCCATGCATGTCGATTCGTCGTGGTCCGGCGAAAGGCATTTGTTGCACACCGGATGGACGTCGATGTGTGGGTACTTCGCATTGCATACCGGACACCTTTTGAATGGCGTCCTGGATTCCATCGTCGAAGTAGTCGATGGACAGGTAAATGCGAAAGAAAGTCGGTGCTGAAAGTTAGTAAACTAACAAAATGCTATCGAAACCCGATCGATAAACAGTACCGACGCGAACTAAAGGCCTTTTGGCCTCGACCAAATATTTTCCTAACTTGAGCTAAGATAGCACATCCGAACCCAATGGCGGAAAAAAACAATCTGAGGATGGAGAGGATGCCCATGCGCACTGTAGTCCAGGGGAGGAGTCACCTATCCAAGGATACTTCGAAGACTCTTCCAGGACAACAACGTGCAAACATCCGGACCCAACACTAGGCGGCGATCTATGCACAGATATGAATTCAGCAGCCCACATGCCTCGAACATTTCCGTATCCAGTCTGACACCTGGGGATTGTTCTAAGGTATGGAATCTGCAGCTAGAAGTCTCCTTCAGATATGAAATGACCAATAGTAACCACCTGTTTCCTGTTTACAAGGAAAGACTGGAACCAGGGCCAAGCCGGACCACAGATACCAATGTTGCAAGACACTGAAGTAGCACAGAATGAACTTGTGTCTCAATGCACTTAGCCTCTTGGATTTCTTCTGAGGAAACCAAAAGAAAAGTATTGTGGTTCAATTAGGCTGATACAGAATAACTGTGCTCTGTGAGGTCGGTTGTGAAAAAAGAAGAATAGTATCAGAGGGGTTATTGGTAGCCCTGGGCTTTTTGCCTGCTCAGAGTCAGAATTAAAAATGAAGCTTTAACACGCTTTAAAACTGGCATTGAGCGACGCCTCCATGAATGACCGAATGGACTCAGAATAGTAAAGCTTGTCTACAAGGATGTCCATAAACAGGATGGACACAGAATGTGCAGAGGGAAGTGGCAAATCAAGTGAGTCTGTTGCTTTTTTCACGTCCACAGCAAAACAGCCAGGTTCCCTTGATGTAATTTGTTTAAATAAAGGGATGCCCATTTCAAGGACATCTATTTACCCATGAACACACAGGGCCACAATTGAATGTTTCACTGAACTAACGCTACAAGTCTCGCTCTTGTCATGTGAGGTGTGGGTCTCAGAGTACTTCAACCATTCACAATAAATCTGTGTCTCTGGTCTTGTGATTTGTTTTAAGCTATTGTTATTGGGCCTTCTATGAATTGCTCAACTTTCCTTTTTATGACTAGTGAATGAGATCTGTCAGTTATCTCGGAGTATGCCAAAAAGCAAGTGGCCTCAGAGGGGGTGCCATACCCAAAGTCACGGAAACCACACATGGGCAGCATTTTCATCATAACTAGAATAAGCAATAGCAGTTATTTTGTGGTTCGTATAATGACTGTGAAAAAACACTTGGAGTGTTGGGATGGGAATGCCCCCTAGCCTGAGTAAAATAAACTGTGGTTGACAGTGGGATCCCAATTTTATTTTGTCCTCAGTACACACTGAATTCATGCACTGAGGCCTAGGCTGTTTGAAATGCTCCGAGACCCAGAATGTGGCTCTGTGGTACTGAGGGGCGTACCAATCATGCCTACCTATGACACCAGACCCCTGTCTATGTGCTGGGATATAACTATGGAGCAGTGGTGACAGGATACCGTTTTTTTTATCTATGGTACAGGACAGGGCTGTTTTTTCCTGGTCTTGAACAGTAAGATGACTACTGGCCCCACTCTGGTAACTGTCTGCTACTATGATGTTACTGGACCCTGCGCTGAAATCGCTGAGAGAGTGGTGCAAGCCCTTTTGAGTTGCTCTTGGATAATCACAACACAAGATAAAGACTGAGGCACAGCCTTCCTAGACAGGCAACATGTACTGCTGGCATTCCTGAGCTTTGGGTTTAAACAGTAAGGTATGGAAGGATGGAGACAGGTCTGAATTAGTTAAGCAGCAGTTATCTTTCTAGCAAAGGACTACTGATTACCTATCCATGACCACTACCGTTGGTCAATGAAGAGTGTGAGAAGGTGGAGAGAGCTGTCTCCTTTGTTGTGCAGATGGAATCCTCTCCTTTGCGTCTCTCACAGCACCGCAGGGTGAGTTCTTCATTTGTTTGCAAGTGGGGCTTTTGCTTTGGATTTGTTCACTTGCTGGAGTTATTCAACCCTGTGCCCATACGCACATTCCTTTGTGTGGCATTTCCTTTTGGTATAATAAAGTACTTCACTGGTATAAAAGCACTGGATTGGACAATCATTATTCCGTTAGATATGGTAACCGCTGAGTTCTGAGGGTCTACCTCCCTGCATTATCTCCTCAAGATGCTTGGACAGCTTGCCCTGCTACCCTAAGGGTCAAGAGCACAAAGGATGCTCTTGGCATACGCAGTATTGCAGGAGAGCAGTGATAAAAGGCCTCAAGTACCACGGCTGTGGCCCAATAAACCCTGCTTGCCATGTAGCCCTAAACAGGCTCGACAAGCTGTGGCATGAAGAAGAACACCTGAGTGGAGGAAGACAAGGATGCCAACAACCTGGAGCCACTGGGAGGTCATAAAGAGATGATGTCAGCCTTCAAGACTTCAGTGAAAACGCTAGACTGGTAGTCTAACAATGCTGTGGAGGCCAGTCTAGCTAAAATGGAAAAAGGTAGAGTGTGGAGGCTTCATTTTCTGGATTGGAGACTGAAGTACAAATCGTGGAGGACCAGGTCTCTACTATTAGCGTGCTTCCTCGTATTGAAGCACACTAATAGCAGAGAAACAAGGATAACAATCCTAGAAAATATCCAGAGAGCTGCATATATAAGATTCCTAGCTGTTCCACTTTTGGCAAAGGAGGAAGATCTTACAACTTTTTGTGCACATTTGTTTTCTTACGGTCTCATGTCTCCAGATCATGCTTGTTTGATGCTTGTTAAGAAGGTCTATGATCTGCCCTTCATGGAACTGGACCCTAATGCATCCCAAGATGATGCACAAAAATTATCACAATAACCAATCCAGAGGGGAGAGGCTGGTTAAAGTAAGCACATACATTTATACTACACATCCATTATATAACCATCCTTGTGCACCACTTACCTGCGTGTTCACAATTGCTTGCTGTAAAGTTGCTTCGGGAATGCTCAAGTGCTGTGCAGAGCCGTAATCTTCCACAAGGTAAATTGGGTTTCGTAGGCCACATCTCTTCATCCGGAACTAAGAAAGAGGCACAGAGATTAGCATTGCTTCCAATAGACAGAGCTGAGGGTTGCGCTCATGTGTGAGTAAACAGCAGTCCAAGCAAACCAAACTTTACCTTCTGCTCACGAAACCTGCCATCAATGATGCTACCGCAGAGATCATCCATCCTCTTCCTCTCCACCACATAGTCCAGCACCAGTTCTCGGGAAGATGGGGCCCTCAGCTGACCTGTACATATCAGATCAGAGAGAATTACACCTCTCTTTAGGATAGCCACTTCACCAGTTAAACATAGGCTAACAATTATTGCGCTATGCAGGCTGAGATCAGCATATGGAACAGGCGTGGCTTCTGTACAACGTATATTGTTTTTTCTAGAGATTCCATTGCCTTATATGTAAAAGTAGACAACCCCTAGAACCTTTCCTAGTGAGACTCTAGTCAATGCTTATTTAAAAGGCTCATTCCTACAGCTACCTAATTTGATGATTTAAAGAGCTTTCCCGTTGGAAGAAAGGGGCAAGTGGGTAAGTAAATCACAACATCCTGCAGGAGTTTTAGATAGAGGCGCATCGCAATAGATTCCTTACCTTAGAATATCCCCAAGCGTCAGGCTGGATCAAGAAAGTTTTTCGTCAGCAGTACCCCGCGCTTCGGAAGGTGGCATCGTGCGGCTCCGCGTCCGTCGTTGGCGCCGTACGCGCCAAGATGACATCACGGAAACTACTTAGGCGCCACCCATGCGCGCTGACGTCAGTTCTGTACACTACTTTCTGCGCCAGGAACGCAGAGCCATGCCAGAAACTGGCCACTGGTGTCATGAAACTAGGGCCCTGAAAGGGATGACCTTAACCCTAGAAATCAGTTCGCAGAACGGGGAGGATGGGTGGGGCGGTAAGGAATCTATCACTAACTAATGTCTCTTATAGATATACCGTTACACAAGTAGTAACTTGTGCATCTGAAAGAGACACGTTAGTGATAGATTCCTTACCTTAGAATAGATACCCCAGCAATACCAACCTCGGTGGTGGGTCTGCGAACAGGATTACACCAGAAAGTCACAGAGAACAGAACGGCCAAAAAAGCCATCTCTCCGGACTTGACTGTCAAGGCAGTAATGCTTGGTAAACGTGTGCAGCGAGGCCCACATAGCTGCCTGACAAATGTCCTGCAAGGGAACGCCGCGTCCCAAGTCAGTGGTGGCTGCCGTTGCCCTGGTAGAATGGGCACGCAGCCCCACAGGAGGCTCCTTCTTAGCCAACGAGTAACATGCATTGATGCACAGAACAACCCACCGAGAGATAGTTAGTTTGTGCACGGCCCAACCTTTTTTGACGCCCACGTAGCCAACAAAAAGTTGGTCATCCACCCGGAACTGTTGTGTGCGCTTTAGATAGAATGAGAGCGCACGTTTCGGGTCCAGACGGTGGAGCCTCTCTTCCTCTTTTGAAGGATGCGGAGGCGGAAAGAAGGTGGGCACAGTGATGGTCTGCCCGATGTGGAAGGGTGTGACAACCTTTGGCAAGAACAAAGGATGAGTCCTTAAAACCACCTTGTCCGGATGAACAGAAAGAAAAGGAGGTTTAGAAGAAAGAGCCTGGAGCTCACTCACTCTTCTGGCAGAGGTGATAGCTACCAGGAAAGTCGTATTTAAAGTGAGAAGACGTAAGGGACAGTTATGAAGGGGCCCAAAGGGAGCACACATCAGATAAGTCACGACAAGATTTAAGTCCCATTGAGGCATTATGAAAGGCACGGGAGGAAACGTGTGTGTAATGCCTTTGAGGAAGCGATTAACAACCGGGGACTTAAAAAGAGAAGGCTGATCTGGAAGCCGTAGAAAAGCGGAGATGGCCGAAAGATAACCTTTGATAGTGCCCAGAGCAGAGCCCTGCTGGACCAAAGAGAGAAGGAACAGAAGGACCTCGGAAAGAGGGGCAGAAAGGGGTTCCACAGCCTTTGCTGTGCACCATGCCACAAATTTGTTCCACCTGCAGGCGTATACCGTTTTAGTGGAGGGACGCCTGGCTGCCAGAATGACATCACAGACTTCAGGAGGAAGATCGAAGGCTGTCAACTGCCGCCGCTAAATCTTCACGCATGGAGGTGGAGGCTGGACAGGTTCGGGTGGAGGACCGTCCCCTGCTGCTGCGACAGAAGATCCTCCTGAAGAGGCAGACGAATCGGGGGGTCGATCGCCATGCTGAGTAGCTCGGGATACCAGTATCTTCCTGCCCAATCCGGAGCCACAAGGATGACTTGGGCCCGGTCGCACCGAATCTTCTTCAGCACTCTGGGCAGAAGTGGTATAGGCGGAAAGGCGTACAACAGACCGCAACTCCACTTGCGACGAAAAGCGTCGCCGAGCGAGTGTCACCTTGGAAATTCCAACGCACACAGAACTGATGTCATTGCGCGTTCTCTTCTGTAGCAAATAGATCTAACCAAGGCTCTCCCCACTGCAGAAAGAGACCATGCGCCACGTCCGAGTTCAGACGCCATTTGTGATCCATCATGCACCGGCGGCTGAGTTTGTCCGCCAGGCATTCAGAAAACCTGCCAGATGTTGAACCACCAAGGTAATGCCTTGATGTTCCAGCCATGTCCAGAGGCGCAGAGCCTCCTGACATAGGGTCCACGACCCCACCCCGCCCTGTTTGTTGCAATACCACATGGCAGTGGTGTTGTCTGTGAACACCTGCACCACACTTCCCCGGTCAGAGAGAAGGAATGCCTCAGTGCAAGTCGGATCGCCTGAAGCTCCAAAAGATTGATATGGAGTCGGGATTCCGCTGGAGACCAGAGGCCTCTGATCTCCGCCTCTCCCAAGTGGCCACCCCATCCCAGGAGGGACGCATCCATCACCACTGTGTGCTCCGGTTGGGGAAGGGAGAGGGATCTGCCATTGACCCAATCGCGTTTCATGAGCCACCACTGCAATTGTCGTGCAGTGCCCTCCGAGATCTGGACATGATCAGACAGGTTGCCCTGATGCTGTGCCCACTGGAACTTCAGGTCCCACTGCAGAGCCCGCATATGCCATCTGGCATGTTGCACTAACAGGATGCAGGCGGCCATGAGGCCCAGGAGCCGGAGGGCCATCCTGACTGAAACTTGGGATAGAGGCTGAAAGATCGGAATCATAGCCTGAATATCCCGGACTCGCTACTCGGGAGGATAAACCCGAAACTGCATCGAATCCAGAAACGCTCCGATGAAGGAGAGCTTCTGAGAGGGACTCGGGTGTGACTTCGGCACGCTGATGGAGAACCCCAGCAAATGCAGGAAGTCAGCAGTAGTCTGGAGGTGGGAGACGACTGCCTGGGGCGAGCCCGCCTTCAACAGCCAGTCGTCGAGATAGGGGGAAGACTGGAACCCCTGATCTGCGCAGATGAGCTGCGACCACTGCCAACACTTTTGTGAACACCCGAGAGGCACTGGTAAGGCCGAAGGGGAGCACGGCAAACAAAGTGCTCTAGGCCTACCGTGAACCGCAGGTAACGCCAGTGGACCGGCAGGACGGAGATATGAAAATATGCGCCCTGAAAGTCCAACGCTACCATCCAGTCTCCAGGGTCGAGGGCAGCCAAGACCTGAGCCAAAGTCAACATCTTGAACTTCTCCTTCCGGAGGAAGCGGTTGACGTTCCTGAGGTCCAAGATGGGGCGCAGGCCCCCTTTCGCCTTCTTGGAGACCAGAAAGTAGTGGGAATAACAACCACGTCCTACTTCTGGCCCAGGAACGTGCTCGATGGCCCCCTTGGACAAGAGGGCCGTGACTTCCTGTTGGAGAAGCGCAAAGTGATCCTCCGACATGCGGTGGAACTGAGGTGGCATGGCTGGGGGAACAGACTCGAAGGTGAGGGAGTAGCCCCTTCGGACGATTTGCAGCACCCACCTGTCCGAAGTGACAGAACGCCAGTGGAGGATGTGATGGCGAATCCTGCCGCCCACCGGCATGGGGTGCACCCCACAGCTCGGACTAGGAAGGTTTTGAGGCGGATGCTGCGGGAGCTGAAGTGGACTGTCCCACACGCTGGCCCCCTGTGCCGCCACGGCAGGAACCACGTCTGCGCTGAGGTTGGTTCTGAGCAAGCTTTTGTCTGAACGAACGTGTCGGGCACCCCTTCCGTGGCCACGAAAGGAACGAAAAGCAGACGTGGCCGGGCGCGTGGTGGAGAGACCCAAGGACTTGGCCGAAGTCCGGGAGTCCTTGAAACGCTCCAGCGCACTATCTGCCTTATCGCCAAATAGACGGGTCCCATGAAAGGGCATGTCCATAAGGGAACTCTGAACATCCCCTGAAAACCCAGTGGACCGTAACCAGGCGTGACGACTGAGGGCCACAGTGGGGGAAATCGCCCTACCCAAAGAGTCCGCGGTGTTTAGTCCACACCGAATGTTGAACTTTGCTGCATCTTTCCCCTCAGCCACAGCTTGGGAAAGCACTGCCCGAACTTCCTCCGGACACTGAGGCAGCGTCAGCGCAACCGTGTCCCACACAGCGTGAGAGTAGCGGCCCAAGAGGCATGTGGTGTTCACCGATCGCAGCCCTAAGCTGGCAGAGGAAAACAGTTTCTTTCCAAACTGTTCCTGCTTCTTAGACTGCTTATCCGGCGGGGAAATAGGGAATGCACTTTGGGAGGTGGAGGCTTGGATGACCAGCCTCTACGGAGTTGGGTGGGTCGTTAAAAAGGCAGGGTCACCCGGGGCCGGGCGAGGACGCCTGGCCACGTTCTTATCCACAGGGACCCCGTGGCTGGCCTAGACCAGGTGCCCATTAACACATCGGTTAACGCCTCATTAAACGGTAGCAGAGGCTCCATAGAGCTTGCCGCCGGCTGAAGGACTTCAGTGAGGAGTGTTAGTTTTTAGAGTTACCGTAGGCAGGTCAAGGGCCTCAGCTGCTCTAAGGAGCACCACAGTGTATGTGGCGCCCTCCTCCATGGCCACAGCAGGAGGAGGAAGGAAACCAGGCTCAGAGGAGGGGTCAAGGCCACCTGCATCCTCTGACTCTTCTGCCCACTCCTGCTCCGACTCGCACTGCCCTCAGATCCCTCCCAGTCATCCCCTTCCTCCACTGCCCGAGGCACAGGCTGCAGCAGTGGAGGAGGGACAGGGGAATATAAATGGTCCAACGGGACCGGGAACGGTGCTAGTTGGTGCCCATCTGGCTCCATATCCTAGTTAGGGTCCCAACCCGGAGTAAAATTGTCCAGAAACCCAGGCAAGGCGGAGGTGGTACAAACCGAACCCATTGCGGCGCCGGAGCCACCGGCGACGGACCCTGCGGCGCTGGGGCAGGAGCTGCCGGCGTAGGACCTTGCGGTGCCGGGGCTGGAGCCGCCGGCGGTGTCGGTAGCGGAGCTGGCGACAAGGGAGGCCCCTCAGGTGGGACCACGGGGCCCGAAGGCACGTCGGTGGGAGCCCTATGCCTCAAAAGGCGGTCCATGGCAGCAAGAAAATCTTGCACCTGGGCCGGAGTCGCCGACGGACCCGGATAAGGTGGGTAGGCCGCGGGACTCATAAGCTCCAACGAAGCAGCGGGGGAGGTGCCCCCGCGTCCGGAGACCGACAGGGGGGCGTCGGAGAGCGCAAACGCTTCTTCGACTTCTTCTTATGACGTCTCTTACCCAATTCCGAGTGTGAAGACTTCGACCCCGAGGAGCGATGAGGACGGCTCCGCGGTCGGTCCCTTGATCGTCCCCTGGATCTCGTACGGCGCGGAGACAACTGTCGGGCCTCCAGCAGCTTACGGGACCGCTCCCGTAGGGCCTTCGGAGCCATGGCCAGACAGTCGGAACATGACCGGGAGTCATGGTCGCGTTCCAAACAGTAGAGACAGACGCCATGGGGGTCGACCACTGACATCGTACGGCGACAGGCCCCACAGGATTTAAACCCAGGCATCCCTACGTGGCACCAGGAGTCAAAGACTCAAAATAATGGAGACAAAAAGTCTCAAAAAAAGTTAGTCAAAAAGTGACTAGGGTACGAGCTCTAACCGGATCTGCACTTGCTGGAGCGGAAAAAGAAAGAACTGACGTCAGCGCGCATGGGTGGCGCCTAAGTAGTCTCCGTGACGTCATCTCGGCGCATACGATGCCGGTGACGGACGCGGAGCCACACGACGCCACCTTCCGTCGCGCAGGGGTACTGCTGACGAAAAACTTTCCGGATCCAGTCTGACGCCTGGGGATATTCTAAGGTAAGGAATCTATCACTAACGTGTGTCTTTCAGATATGTAAGACGAGAGGGCCTCAGAATACCTACGTCACATACACATTATCATGTTGCATAGCAAATGAACCATCTAACACATTGTGTTCATATTGGAAATAGAAAGACAATTGCAAAAGAAAACACAAAGAGGTTGCTTTTCACTAAAGATGAGCATGGGCAGCTCTTTAGCAATTTAGTTCTTTTTCAAATACAATGCAGAAAGAGCATTGTAGAGTAAGAAATAAAGCATTTTTAATATTAGCACTAGACGACTGCTATCAGGAGATTAATGTGAGAAGTTGACTAAGCGATTAATCAGTTTTCAGATTTACATTGATAATGTTGATTTTGGCCTAACTCAGACTACTGGCAAAAATAGCTTTCAGATTAATGCAATCCATGTAATTGATATTTTCCACGGAAGTAGATTTGCTGTGAATAAGGAAGCTTTATTTTCAAAGATAGCTGCATCAATGACACACAAATCTGCTTTTAAATTACAGTATGAGTATAATAAGACAACAGATAGTGTACTGTTAGTATACTATAGCTCCCCTGTGAGGAGACAAAGTCTGTAAATATGCTGTCTGGCAAGTACACCCCTTGATTAATGGATTGCTCTATCACGCTAAACCCTTAATTAATGCTCTAGATCTTTTTGTATATTCGTGTGAATGGAATACCTGGTACAGGTTTGACTTTCTCTTTTGCTATCCACAGAAAGTCACCCACATGCAGCTTTCGGACATCAAACTGCACTCCATTCTTATTCAGCTCTGCTACAAGCTCCTGCTTCCGATGCGAGGACCCGCTACCAGCAGCAAAATAACATAAAAGAAAAACATGTATTTACCACCTGTTCTGCCTCTGTCATGTTTGCCTCTATAGAGGTTCAGGAAAACCACATATCGAGCATCTGCTCATTGGCTGAAGGCCCCCACATGTCAAAACCTTATATACATCTATGTTCTTTATCATACAACACATTTGTTTTGATAGTATGCTTCTAGTCTACACATTCATATATTCATGCAATGTATGATATTTAAAGCAAGGTAAAGTGGCTTTAAAATTAATCTAGAAGAGAATTCCCATGCATCATGAGGATATATTTCTCATAAAATAATATAAAATGAGCCCTATTAGTTCTCTTGAATGGGGAGGGACATCTGCATCCAGAGAAGAGCAGTTCTCAATGAAACTGCACCAAGGCCATTACCGATAACAGGACACAGCCACATAGATGCAATCTAGTCTTGTCCTGCGAACACGCTTTGGACTGCAAAACACAAATACAGTTTTGGTATATATCAAGAACATCTAAATACTAAGCCCTCATAGAAAGGCAGAATTGTGTGCTAATATGTTTACTAGCTAGGACTAGAAACAGGGGAAATTGCCACTATGCAACAAGATGACCGTTTTCTTAATTTTTACATTCTGTTTATACCTAATGGTTACTGTTACCATTACTTCTACAACAGTATTTCTGGATATTTGGTGCACTAAAATAGGATTCAAATAAAGCCTTAAAGAAGAATACTGTGTATTTCTTGTCTGTACTCACTTTGGGGGAAGAGTGGCAATACCTCAACAAAATAAATCATATGCCTGTATAGTCTCCGATAAGTGTTTTATGTGCTTAACATGCATTCTCTCCAAGTACGTTCGAAGAGGTAAGGGGGTCATAACTTTTCTTCTTTTCCCCGTTTGAGCTAGTAAGTTCAGGGCTAAGGGAAATATATACAGAGTCGTGATCAGTGGGGAACTTGGGTGCATATTACAGACACATTAGATGCTATGATACATTGCTAAGCTGGTGGCGACTCGCGAGAACAGAAGCACCTCTGGGGGAGACATGGCATCAAGTCTTTATGCCCTAACTAAAATCAAACACGCTATCCGAGCTTTAGGCATTTACTGAGTTGGAGGCTTTCTTTATGTTGCTTCTCTGGGCATTTACCACGACTCTGCTTGGTGTGGGGGCATTCATCTGTAATCACAGCCATCAGTGTCTGTCTCAAAACCTTTATTCAGCTGCATACCTGCCAACTTGAAGAACAATCTCACAGTGTGAGTAGGGGCGGGGCCTTAAATGGGGGCTGGGCCTCATACTGAAAAGTATCTAGGAGGCACTTTTGAACCCCAACCTGCACCCAAGCCCCATCCTCCCAAAAAACAAAACGCTTGCTTAGGCTGGTGCCGAAGTCCTGGGGTGTTTTCATACCCCCTAATGGCGTCGGCAGTTCTAAGTCTCTCAAAAACCACTATTTATAGGGATTTTCAGCTAGTTTTCCCTGCCACAGTGTAGTATCAGCTCCTCACTGGTTGACCGTGTGATGGGAGCCGATATAGTGTGTCACACGAGGCGCGCAAAGCCCATAGTGCTAAAAGAGCTTCAGCCACCCCCCCCCCCCCTGTCATTTGAAGGACAGATATAAAGAGCCTAATTAATTGCGACGGATTCAATCCAAAGGGGAGAAACACAGGGAGACACATTCATGAAAAGAAAACATGTATTTCAATTAATAGACATGTTGGACATATTAAACTTCATATATACAAGCACATGGGAAAATAGCACTGCGTTACATTGGATGTCATGTAACCAACAAAATATTGTGCACAAGTGCTCGTGAGGTTTTGTGACGGCACTAGTGACATATGACGTGGTATATACAGCGATAGTGGTGGCCGCGGCAGAACAAAGTGAGACAAAATGATTTTCGTATTCAGGACACCCAGGTAATTAATGGTACAGAAATACAAGAATTCAATTGGGTAGGGTGCCCGTAAGTAGGGGCGCCAGAGGTTTCGCTGTGGAAGTCAACGGCGTTTCGGCCTGTAGATATGTTAGGCCATCATCAGGACAGGTTACATTAGTTTAGAGAAGGCAGTGAGTTTAAGTGGCAAGAGCGGTGTGGATCCGATCGAGTGCAGCTGTGACAAAGGGTTTCCGTTACAGGGGGAAGCCGAGGCGGTCCGGCGTGAATCCGGCAGCGGTGCGCGAGTCTGAACAATCGGGGGGCCAACGGGACTGCCTTCTCATATGTCACTAGCGCCGTCACAAAACCTCACGAGCACTTGTGCACAGTATTTTGTTGGTTATATGACATCTAATGTAACACAGTGCTATTTTCCCGTGTGCTTGTACAGATGAAGTTTAATATGTGCAACATGCCTATTAATTGAAATACATATTTTCTTTTAGTGTCTCCCTGTGTTTCTCCCCTTTGGATTGAATCCGTGGCGCAATTAATTATGCTGTTTATATCTGTCCTTCAAATGACACCCTTGTTTGACCCTTTAATTATCAGTCATGGATCATTCAGGCAGCCCAAGAACACAATTAACCCTTTGGGTGCTCATGACAGAACGGTTCAGTCATGAGCACCAGTGCTCCTGACAGAACCATTCTGTAATGAGAACAGGCGCAGAAAATCCCCTGCTGCAGACAGCAGAGGGATTTCCTTTTTTTATGCCCTGGGAGGTGGGGGAAGAGCTTCCTCAACCTCATGAGGCCTGTTTCTGGTTTTCCTTGTAATGAAGATCTTACGGTAGGCTCGCAGTCGTCATTACAACAAAAAATGAAACTGAAACTTAGTTTCAGTTTCACAGTTTTGGTGCTTGTGGGGCTATCTCAGCCCCCGAGCACCGAAACACATGAGAGAGGTACCAATGGGGATCCACCTACTAGCACCAGGGGTGTGGGCTTCCCAGAATGAGTGAGGAACCATTTTCATCGGGAGACCTGGGGGAACGCTGGGTGGTAGGAAATTTGTGTCAGCCCAGTAATCCCACAACTTTCCAACACAGAAATTAGAGAAAAAAATTGTTTTTTTTGCAGCAAAATTTGAGGTTTGCAGGGGATTCTGGGTAGGGAAACGTTGGGGGATACACGCAAGCCCATACCTCTCTGGACTCCCTCGGGTCTCTAGTTTAATGTGTGGGTTTGGTAGGTTTCTCTAGATGGCTGCCAAGCCCGAGACCAAAAACTCATGTGACCCCCCTTGCAAAAGCAGAACGTTTTATGATAGGTAATTTTCAAGTCTCCACAATACGTTTTGGGCCCTTGCCTGTCGCGCGTATTTGACCCACCCACATGAGTGGGGTACCATTTAAATAGGGAGACCAAGGGGAACGCTAGGTGGTAGGATATTTGTGCCGGCACAGTGATCCAACACAAAAATGTGTGGAAACATAGATTTTTATAACTAAATTTGAGGTTTGAAGGGGATTCTGGGTAAGAAAACGTTGGGGGATCCACGCAAGCCATACCTCACTGGACTTCCCAGGGTGTCTAGTTTTCAGAAATGTGTGAGTTTGGTAGGTTTTCCTAGATGGCCAAGAGCCCGGGGCCAAAAAATCAGGTGCCCCCTCCGCGAAACCAGGTCGTTTTATGATAGGGAATTTTGAGGTCTCCACAGTACGATTTAGGCCATTTTCTGTTGCAGCCACCAGAGGAGGAAATCTAACCAGGCCAAGGATAATGCCACTCGTTCCATTGCCTCCGCTATGGAAAGAAGGACGCCATTAAAGGGAAGAAAAGCCTCATAGTGATGAACGATAACCCTGATGGTTGGGGGGGTTATATTGTGTCGTTGCAAAGCAAAACACGCAAGCACTATGTTTTCAGAAGCAGATAAACTGAAGCCTCTATAAGGGATACGAAGGGTCAGAAACAGATCTCAAAATGCCCAAGGTATACAGAAGATGGTCCAGAGAACAGGGAAAATACCCTCATTGAATAAGAACTTGGGGAGAAAACCAGCTTCCGAAAGAACCACAAAATAATATATGACCCAGATAACAGGAACCTCTACCTGTGATTGACAGTATAAGAAGAATAAAAGTACCTGAAGAAGGCAGCAACACCTC
Source organism: Triturus cristatus (assembly GCF_964204655.1). Taxonomy (NCBI): domain Eukaryota; kingdom Metazoa; phylum Chordata; class Amphibia; order Caudata; family Salamandridae; genus Triturus; species Triturus cristatus. The sequence goes on along the minus strand of NC_140592.1, from coordinate 724,646,705 downwards.
AATGGAGTTTACCTGCAGATAGAAAGGGACCTTTGGAAAAAACACCAATGGGCTCCACCCTGGAATGGCTCCTATGTGAAACAAAAAGGGATTCCCATACAAACCTAGTACGGGAGAACTAAGAAAGCAGACAGTAGAGTTAAGAGTCTGCTCCACCCCGACTATCTCAAAATCGCCGCAAAGCAGTCGGCATGTGGGTCGAACAGATGGGCACCATCAATAGGCCTATCAATCAAGGTGGTTGGAACAGCCTTCGAAAAACCAGAGATGCATAACCAGGTGCAAGGTTGATCCCTATGTTTCCTTTTCAAATAAATGGCTGCTGAAACTTTTCAAAACCATTTTGAAGACCAAACTTTGTAACTTGCAGGAAACCTTGAAAGAGTTTCTCAAGCTTTTCTCAACTCTTTTTTTGGAAACAAATCCTTTGGAGTCAGCACTGCTCGACAACTGCTTGGGAAGTTTGCTAACATTTTTCTAGGTGAGAACTCAGATGGATTATGAGTGGCCGCAAGACTGCAACAACTGTATGGTACTGCTAAACACAAGATATAGATCCCACCTCTAGGCATCAATGTGAGGAAAGGGGGTTGGTAAGTCTATTACACAGTGAGGACGCAGAACCACACCATATAATAGACCCCATTTCCTCATAAGTTCGTAGAACAGCTTGGGCAACGTTTTCTTGATGGCGTGCTAGGACATCCACACAGTAGTCTTTGGTGAACTTACCGTGGAGTGCACCAAGTAGCTGTCTTACAGCTATGGGAATATTGCCAAGGAATGTTACAGAGGATCCCTTTTTGCAAGTGGAGTGTGGTCTGGGTTAGGAGGGCATGTTTCTTTTAGCCTTAATGTAGCGAATTTGTATACATTTGGCAATCCACCTGGCTATGCCCACTTTGGACAAAGGGTGTCCTTTAAGTAGTATGGTGAAAGCAACAAAGAATTGCTGAGTCTTACAAAGGAGCTTGGTCCTGTCAATGCAGTACACGAGGGCATGCTTGACAACCAGGTTCACTGAGTCCAGCTTTGGGGCTAAAACCGGGAGCTCAATGTTGTGATTGAGCTGAAACAGGGATACCAACTTTGGGATGAATTTTGGGAAGGTCCTTAGGCCAACCCTGTTAGTATGAACTGAAAATAAGGGTTCTTCCAGGGTAAGAGCCTGCAGTTCGCCAACACACCTTAAGGACATGATAGCATCGAGGAACACAACCTTCCAGGACAGGAAAAGCAGCAGGCACCAGTCTAAGGTTTGAATAGTAGGACCCTTGAGCCTGGTAAGAACAATACTGATGTTCCAGACAGGGGCGGGAGTTACCCTGGGAGGGATGATTGAAATAAGAGCCATTTATATAGCACATAGCTACCAAAAAGATGTTTTGCGCTGAAATAACTAGAAGGGGGAAGATATTCAGACTGTTAAATACTCAGAAAATAACCACGTTTTTAGAAAATCTGTTCATTAAAGGAGCTGCAAATGCTGTACATGAGAGTATTCCACAATTTAGGGGAAAGAAAGGAAAAGAAAAGTCCACCTAAACAGATGCAACACTGTTAGACCTGTCAGCCCTTTGGGTGGTCCCTCCTCATCATTATTTATTTTGTCCCACTTTTGCCTCAAACCCTGTTAGAATTTTTCCTTTTGGGAACCACCAGACTTTTTAGTATTGATGCAGATTCAGGGAGCCATTTTATCTACCCCTGGAACTTCTGTCTGAGGGCCTGGAGCACAAAATGGTGGCCACCTGTGACATCATCAGAACCCACTGGAACCTACTAGAACCTTCTGCAACATTCTGGAACCCTGTGACAGTTGGAGGCGGTTTGGAATGTTGGGAAGCTAAGCCAGAGTTGACAGTTGGAGCTGGCAGTTGGCACCTGACTGGTGAAGAGAGAGGAGCACAGAACTGAAGGAGGAAGGAGTGAGGCAGCAGGGGTGGAAACTTGTGCCTGGAGTGGGATCCATAAACCCACCCTTGATACTAGTCCCTACTGACTGAGCCCAGCCTGGAGCCCTGTGTGGGAGAAAGCAAGAAAAACCATCTTAAGGACCTGGACAGCAGGAACAGGCCTTAGAAGTAAAGAAAAGCAAGAATCTGACCTGTTTATTGGTTTCCCTGGAGTCCGACGTCGAGAAGCCTGAGACCTGGAGCCCGAGGTGGAGAAGCGGCGCTGACTGGAAAGCAGACGTCGTACCCGGAGCCGCCAGAGGTCGAGAGAGGGCGCCGACGGAGGTCGTGGAGAGTACCAGAGGTCGAGGAGGAAGACACCTGAGGTCAAGTGATCGGCGTCGACGGGGGAGTGAAGTCCGCCCTCCGGAGTCGCCGGAGACCGAGGTGAAGCGTGCCGGAGGTCGGGAGTGAAGATCGCACTCCGGAGTCGCCGGAACCTGAAGAGAATCGTGCCGGAGGTCGGGAGTGGAGATCGCACTCCGGAGTCGCCGGAACCTGAAGAGAATCGTGCCGGAGGTCGGGAGTGGAGGTCGCACTCCGGAGCCGACGGAAGTCGACATCGAGCCAAGACAGCCCGACGTCATCGAACCGGAGGTCGACATCGAGCCGAGGCCGCCGACATCGAACCGGAGCCGTCGAAAGTCGACATCGAGCCAAGACTGCCCGACGTCATCGAACCGGAGGACGACATCGAGCCGAGGCCGCCGACATCGAACCGGAGCCGCCTCACGGCGTCAACACGACTCCAGCGGCGTCGGAGCTTCATAAAAAAAGGGCAGTAAGTGGAATAGAGGGCGCCTAAGGCCCTGTGGAGCCCTGAGAGACTAACCTAGGGTGCTGGAACCAGCTTGATTGTGCCAGGGGTGAGCTGAGACTAATACAGAGGGGTTGTGTAGTGTGGGAGAGCCAGATCTCTAGATTCCCCCTTTATCTACCTCAGTTTAGGCCTCAGCCTTGTTCAAGCCAGGGAGTATACCCCTCAGGCCATCCAAATCTTTACAAGCTGGGATTGGGTCAAATCATCCCATAGTACCTCAGGAATGTGAACTGATTTACAAGTGTCACTGTTGGCTTTTATTATTTATTGAGAGCACTGTATTTATTGTATTTATCCTATTTATGGCCTCACAGTATTTATTGTTTCACAATATTTATTGTCGTACAGTATTTATTGCCTCATAATATTTAATTGCCTGTAATGTAATGCACTTATATTTATGCCTTGATTATTTATGATCTACCTTATTTATTGAATCGTTAAGACAGTCTTTATTTGACGTACCCTTCCACAGAAAAAGCCTTGTGTACTGTGATTGTCTTATTATTTATTTAATCAGCAACTAAGAGAAAAGAAGATAAAGAGATATATTTTCAGTATAATTTTTAAGGTGTAGTGTCGTTTTTGGAACGGATGCACGCATGGTTATTGTGTGGGTATAACGTATGCTTAACACGGTGCCTGACCCATGACCACTCGAGCCAAGCTACCACTGTGTATGTCTGGAGAAATCCCGTTACCACCACCCTTTCCGGTGTGGGAGTGGGGTTTTTCTAACATAATTGGTGTTCAGCGGCGGGATTGAGCTGTGCCTACGCATACTCGACAATAACTGTGGGTAGTCCATAGGCCTACACCTGGAGTTTTCTCAAAGTGGCCTTCCTAATTGTGAGTTTTTGTTTTTTCCAAATTTACTCTGGTGGTGGGAGGAGGTATTATAAAAGGTACCCCCCTGCATAGCTTCTGCAAATAACTGTCCTCTGACCTGAGTGGGCAAAATGGAGTTTGTGCTAGAAGACCTGGAAACCTATACTGTGGCCCAACTCAGGGAGTTTTGTCAGCGGGAGGGGGTGTATTGTCCCCCAGGAGCAAAGAAGGGTGCACTCCAAACCAGCTTAAGGGCTTGGGGGGAGGCACGACGAGAAAGCAAGGCTGAGGAGGAGGACAGGGATAGAGAGCCCGACAGTGAGGGAGCTGGTTTGTACCAACCTGAGGTGGGGAACCTGTTAACGGGGCCCAGGACACTTTCTAAGAAGGGCAGCAGTGCCTCTAGCGGTGGCTTGTCTGAAGTGGAGTTAACAGACCGGAGGGAGAAAAGACAGCTCACATGGGACTTAGCAAGGCTGGAGAAAGAGAAGGAGGAACAGAGGATGGCTCATGAGTTAAGGCTGAAAGAGATAGATCTTCAGATCCTAAGAGCTAGGGCACACCCTGGGGGAAGATATTCAGACTGTTAAATACTCAGAAAATAACCACGTTTTTAGAAAATCTGTTCATTGAAGGAGCTGCAAATGCTGTACATGAGAGTATTCCACAATTTAGGGGAAAGAAAGGAAAAGAAAAGTCCACCTAAACAGATGCAACACACTCTGGGAACTGGCAACAATAGATGATTGGAAGCTCTCAAGCATCTGAAGGGGTGATATACTCAAACTGTATCCCTCAGCTAGATAGGGCCTCTGTTTTGGTGTGCCCTGAGAGCTAAAAATAAACAGTTGAACAGGATGTGTTGGTGTAGCGGGAGCCAATAAAGATTCCTCAAATGTGGAAAGATAGATTTATGCCTGGGGAAATAGAGTAGAAGCCTTGCTGCACCAATCTGTACCATTTTAATACGATAAAGTAAGTAATCAGTAAGGCCCAGATATAAAATATTTGCACAATCCAGGCGCAAACTGATCAAAGTGTGTATAATGATTTTTTGGGAATACTCTGGAATTAAGCTAAGGGTCTTATTTTAAGAGAGCAAAACAGAATCCTGTAACTGCCATCACCTGAGGGAGAAAAGAAAGATCCTTATAAAATTTGACACCAAGATTTCTCACCTCATCTACCGGAATAGAAGGGGATAAAACTCAGTGGGCCACCAGCTGAACACTTGCAGAGAAGTATTTCAGTTTTATCCGAATTAAGTTTTAGAGAACTGCTCTTCATCCATTCTTCAACTTTCACCAGGCATGATTTAAAGGAATCCTCTAGCTCACAGTTGTCTCATGAAAGGAGAGCGGAAGCTAGGTGCAGCCTAGGGCACCACCTTTATACTAAATGTTTGAATAATGCTCACCATAGAGGCCATGGGAAACTTTATTAAGACCTTCTATGGAGGAGCTATTGACAGGGACTCCAAAGAAGGAAGAGGGCTCTCTGTTTTCCAAGTAAGCTGCATTTGCAGCTAGATGAAGACATATGGAAGTGTAAGCTAAACATGATTTCTGGAAATGAAGAAGGTAGCAAACTATATCCTGGACCATGGGTTTGAGTGGGTCTATGTGCTGCGGAAGGCAATAGTGGACAAACCTTTTTCACTTAGCCCTATAACACCCTTGTGTGGTAGATCTACATGCTTTTTTAAAATTTGACATGCATTCTTGAGGTAGTTCAAGATAACTAAACTCTAGGACCTTAGAAGCCAGATCACTAGATTGAGCTGCCTGGGGTTCACATGGCTGATTGCCCCATGATGCTGTGTGAGAAAGTCCTACTTGTAGGGAAGCTTCTCGTGGGGAACTATGGACAGCTCTACAAGGGTAGTGAACCAGGGTTGTCTGGCCCATATGGAATCCACCAAGATGAGAGTGAGGAGTGTTTGCCGGAGCGCCTTAACCATATACATAAGGAGTGAGAGAAGCGGAAAACCTGGGGCAAATATTCCTGACCAGTTTATCCATAGGGCAATGCCGATGGACCAAGAGTGTGTGAACCAGGAGGCGAAGCTTGAGCATTTTGCGTTTTGAGCGGTGGTGAAGAGGTCTATATCGGGAAACTCCCAATGATGGAAGTACAGGAGTGGGGCTTGTTGGTGGAGTTCCCACTCGTGGACTTGTTGCAGAATTCTGCTGAGCAGCTCGTTGTCCACTCCTGAGATGCACATTGTTTTTAAGTGCCCAACACCAAATGCTCTGTGCCAGTATTGACAGCTGCATATAGTGTGTGCTTCCCTGCTTTTGATAGAAATACATGGCTGTCATGTTGTCTGTCTTTTCAAGGACTACTTTGCTTTTAACCTGGCCAAAGAAAGCTTTGATTGCCAGCAGAATAGCTATTAGCTCCAGGTAATTTATGTGAAAGCCCTGTTGGTGCATCGTCCACATACCCTGCATGGTCATTTGCTGAAGATGTGCCCCCACTAGGAGAAGGATGCACCCGTAGTGATGGTCACTTGCGGGATTGAGTCTAGAAAGGGCCAACCCTGCAACAGGTTGTTGCTGTTCCACCACTGCAGAGAGTGATAGTCACTGGCCCGTATCAACACTAGATCCTTCCAATGATGATCTATCTGCCTGTGACCATAGTGCTGCCAGGTACTTCTGTAGAGGACACATATGTAATCTTGCATGGAGAACTATGGCTACGCAATAGGCCATCATGCCTAGGAGGTGCATTACTATTCTAACCATCAGATGGCGATATGGCTGAAAAAGAGGCATTCACATCTCGAAAGCTTGTAGCTTGTAGTAAAGGAGGTGCGGCTAAAGGAGCCACCTACACAAAGCCGTGACTCACCCTTCCCTACCTTGGTGGAGATGTAGTAACCGTGTTGTATGATGGAAAGGACCCATTGGTTGGGCGTGATCCTTTCCCACTGTGAAGAAAACCCCTGTAATCTGCCCCAAAAGGAGTAGTGTGATCGGGAGTGGAGGGTAGGAGGAGAGTAGGTGAGTCACTGCTTTGTGTGGGTGCCTCCTTTGGCCACACCTCCTTTACCCCTGCCTCTAGTGTTGCTACCTCTGTAACCTCCTCTAGAGCAGCCCCAAGTTATATGCTGCTACCGCTGTTGAGAAGTGAGGAAGAGGCCTTGCTGCCTCCCTCAAATTGGGATCTAGAAAATCAGGGCGTGGGTGCCTGCAGAGCACTCACCGTCTTGCTTGTGTCACTATGTTTTAAACTTTTCCAACATCTGTTCCACCTGCAGCCTGAAGAGATGTTTACCATCGAGCGGTAGCTTCAGGAGATGCTGCTGCGCTTCTGGCTTAAAGTCAGGGACACAAAGCCAAGCGTGGCCTCCAATGAAGAAGCATCAAGGGCCCAGAGGATGGTAGTGCTGCAGATGATCTTGCCCGCTGTGACCAGATTCTGCCCTCGCTGTCTGTATTGGTGTGGGAGGTGCTGGAGGAGTTCCTCCATCTTGTCGAACTTGGTCACAGTGGGTGAGCAAGGCAACAGAGCTTGCAATTTGCCATTGTGTGGCTGATTGTACGGCAAACCTCTTACCAGCTGTATCAATCTTCTTGCTTTCCTTTTCAGGAAGGTGGGGCGTCACCAGTTCCCTGGGTATTGGGGAGTTTCTGCACCGTCTGGACTACAAGGCAGTCCAGAGGGCCATGGCCAAGAATATAAGGAGAGTCATTGAGAGAGTTTATACTTTTTAATCAACCCTAGGCGTAATGGCTCTAGTCTTGACTGGGTCCTTAAATGTTTCAGTCTTGAGCATCCCTTTGAGAACTGGGAGAAAATGCAGGGTGCGTTGTGTATTACAAAGTGTTGAGACCAGAAAGTCGGTGTCTTCCTGAACGGTGTGCATGTCTAATTTATTAAAAGTAGCAGCCCTGTAAATGACCTTGTGACACGAGGGGGTGACATCTGGAGTGGAGGGTTTAGCTGGACAGAGATCCGGATCCATGTCCCCCAGGTTGGGGGGGGGGTCGGAGTTGACATCATTGTTGCCCCACTGGTCATCTCTGGGTTCAGGGTCATAAGGGGCCTTTGATGTGTCTACTGGATATGAGGGTCTGCCCCCTCTCCTCAGAGGAGTCTTGTGAACCCTCTGAAGAAGATGGTAGAGGAGACACATATGATGGTGGGATCAGTGGTGGCGGAGCAAGAAACTATGCAGAAAGTGGAGTAGTGCCTCTGTCAAAGTACTTTATATGCTTAAAAGTAAGTGTGGGCTCCAAGGCAATCTGCTTCTTTTCTGTGGGAGAGTGTCTTGTACCTTGGAAGGCAGGTTTGTAGAGATCTTCCCAGTCAGTGGGTGGATAAATAGACTCTTTTGGCATGCATTGAGTTCGTCCTCCAAAACACCGAAGAATCGGCTGTTCTGAATCACCGGATCCTGCCATTGATGGGGGCTATGGTGCAGAGTGGCCTGACGTCTCCTGAGCCAAATGTGTTTTCGGATCTGAGATTTACCTTGATGCCGATAGAGGCTTTGGAGCTGAGCCGGGTTACAGCGCCAGCTTCAGCAATGGTGACGGAGTCAAAGATGCTGTCGGCACCCAGGAGGACTGTGACTTGTGTTGGGCCTTTGACACCGGAGGAGGCAGAGGTATCGGCTCCGAGGCCTTTTGTCAGTGTTGACCATGGCTGGAAGGCAGTGGTGGACCAGAGGCCAGTTGATGAGGCTGTGGCTCAACACCGACTACCACTGGAGCCATGCTCAGTCTGTGCAGTGCTGGTGTGCAGCCATGGGGTGTGAGACTGTACTCAAGGTCGATGTCTTCACATGCTGCTGAGATTCTGAGAACAGTTGTGCCTCCATCTCAGATTGCGAGCTGGCCTGGATTGGCTGGTCTACGGACGGACCAGCCCTCAAGTCTTCCCCACTGTCATGTTTGCTAGGGGTGTCATCTAGTTGCTGTCACTGCATTCTCCAGCGAGACAACCTCTGATCATACTGGTAGCCCAACGTTTTCTTGGAACCGAAAGCGAGGCAGGCATGACTCAATCTTGTTGTGTTCAGGGGAGAGGCACGGGTTACAGACCTTGTGATGGTCGGCCCCGGGGTACTTGGAGTGACACTGGGGAAAATATTGATGTCCTCCATTACATTCCTCACATTTTCATCGAGAAAGCACAGAAGATGAGAGCGTGAGGCTCCACAAGGGCAAGGTCCCGACTGAAGGAGTCGATGCAGTCCTGGTCATCAAAGCTAGGCAAACTCGTACGCGAAGACCAAAAAAATAAAAGCATAGTGTCGAAAGGATTTTTCATGCCAAAGGGAGAGAACACACCGAAGCAGTGTGACGATGAACGCCAAGTGGCGCTGACTATGAGCTCAATCGGTAAACGGCCAAACCTGACAGTGGGAAAAACTAACATTGAAGCCGATGCTCATGCGCACTACCAACCATAGGAAAAGTCACTGCAGCTCATGGACCAAAAGACTTCTTCGAAGAAAAATAAATTGGAAACGTCTAAGCCAACACTAAATGGCAGCAGTATGCAGAGCATGTGTTTCTACAGCCACACATGCCACAAACATGCCTATTTTTGTTATACACGCACCCTAGTCTGCCAAAGGTATATAGTGTGCTTAATGGCCATATAAACTGGAAACCTTAATTTCCCAAAAAGATGGCAGTAGGAAGAAATTATTAGATCTGAAGAGCAAGTTGGATTCCATATCCATTCATGCCCTTCTTAATTTATTTCTCAAGTCGGTTTACTTCATATAGGATATTTACTTACCCGGAAATCTATAACTTTTCTTTTAAACTACAGAAAAATAACCAATTTATACCAAATCTGCAATCACACAGAAAACACTGAGCTCTGCATGAATGTCAACTTTAGTGTCACTTCATCCAGAAGATTGTATGCTGTACGTAATGGCAAAACTACCTAAGGGTTCAAATTTAGGAAGCAAATTTTGAGACATCATTTGTCCTCCCCATGCATTCTATAAATGCTCTTCCCCTTCGGTCAATATGCACTGAAATGTATAGGATTAAACAAAACTAAAAATTCCCTTTTCATGGTGAAGTTTGGTGGGGAGTCAAAATTGTACCCAAGTTATTAGCATACTAAAATATTATCTATATGATGCAAGGCCATGCATTCAAGTGTTGTGCATTTACCACCCTGGGTAGAGCGAGAACAGCAGCTTTCAATTTCTCACAAAACCCAGAGACATTCAACTCAAGATAAAATTGGTAAAACCTTCCTTCTTACAAAGTGAACAGGAGCAGTGCAAAATTCACAAACACAAAAAAGGTAAATCACAAGCACCAGCTGCGGAAGCTTTCCGCAGACAGAATGGGTACAGTATGGACAGCAGCAGCACCGGTTTATCTCACACACAAAACAAGCACACACTATCAGTACAATATGGAATTCCAAGCTCATTCGATGCCACGACTGAAACCTCAAACTCATTGCATCGAAACTCAAAAATACTTCTCTATACAATGGCAGCCAATTAAGGTCTGCATCCAAACACCAATCCACACACTATCTTTAGTAGGGACAGCATGATGAAATTCTTCATTTCTGTAGCTACTTGCTCTTCTGACTTACCCTGTGGTTTCAATGAAGTCCACGCACAACAAGATGTTAAACTGGCCAGGCTCAAGAGTGTATTCCGGGAGGTGCTGGTAAGGTTTTTCAACTTCGGTGCTGCTCACAGTGACATTCTCATAGTCTCCAGAACTATAGGTAGCAAACCGCTCCCCTGCTTTGCAACTCTCTTTCCTTTCATATCACCACAGAGGAATTGACATAAGAAAAGAAAAAGAATATTTGAAAACCCAGGTAACCGGATCCAACTAAAATAGAATATCTTTGATTTCAGTACAAACATCTGGGGAACTCATCACAAGCTTCCAAAAAATAATGTTGTGTTGTATGCCAAGCTGTGTTACGCGTCTGAAGGTTACTTTACCATACTGTGTCCCTGTTTTGTTCACGCACAGAATCCATGCTGTAGTGTGGCTTTTCAAGGATCTCAACTTTGTTCCAGAGATTATTATTTGGAGCTGGGGGGCTAAGGGCTGAAAGGGAATTTTTCCTGCTTACTGTGGCTTTCATGTTGCATGTAAAACCTTCAAATATAATTTTACTGACATCAGCAGTCACATCTTTAATGTCTTTAGCTTTGAATTATAAACCCAGCTACCTGATATTTTAAAGAGCTTGGTGGAAGAACACACGATGAAAGGGTCACAAAATCTAATACAACTGGTACTTGTACTTTCTTCCTTTCTATTGCCTTATTTTTCACTTCAGCCACCATCATCTCGTTGTATGACAAATCAACATACTAATAGTAAACTGGGCCTTTGAAGAACACCTTAAACAAGTAGATTTTGACTGTGATGCTGCAAAACACAGCATCAACTTTAGAAACCATCTCATCGCAATACCTGTATGAAAACCTGAGGACCACACACCAGTCATGCTGCTCACCAACCGTGACATTTACAGTATAAAAGCCGTCAAAGCTGCCTCAAGCTTGGACGGGTTTTATACGCTCAACCTTTAAATTATAAAAGATAAGTCACACCACTAATTTGCCCCTTGCACCAAAATGCAACTGGTTGACATACATGGAGAAATTATTTTTTTTAATGTGTACAAGTCATAGGTTTCAGTGAAGAAAGCTCAACATAATATTTTTTGAAGACAGATGTCACACCGTTCCTCCTTTACATTTGCCACTTTAAGAAAAATCAATGTATAGATGAGAATAATGGAAGACTGCCTCTGATTTTAATTGACAAAAGTCATGTTTAAGGCCCCAGCAACATGAGATGTATTACATGTTCCCAAAATACATACATAAAATGAAGAACCAGGTATATTTGAAACCTTGTATTTAGGCTTAAAATACAAAGTTTGAGATGGGTTAATAGACATTCTTCAACAACATTTAAAAAACATTAAATGTCATTCAAGTTGCAGCTTTGTAAATTCTCCGCACAGAAAAAAAACAACAAAAAAAAAAGGTAAACATCAGCGTCGCCTGCAACACACAAGTCCAGAAACCAAACTCAAGAAGGGCAAATTAAGATCATTGATGACTTTCAATTCGCATGATCAGGTGTTAGCAGGTGCATTGTCAACAATTTTAACAATAAGTTACATGATAACCTCCAAAATTCAGTGAGGGTAACACCCGAATTTACTGAATGTGATATATGTACCATATACACACAATCATCAACACAGCATACAAAGATGGTGAGGTGACATGTCAAAAAATACAGAATCCAAAGGGTCAGCAACCACAGCTAAACATGTAATTCAGAACACACATAACAAAGATGAACAAAGGTACTAACAGAAGTAATGTGTAGGCAAATTCATGCTCAATAAGTCCGGAAGAAGATGCAGATGGAAACATTATGGAACCTCCGAGCCTCTAGCATGGCAAGTAGACTACAGTCCAAAGCACACACACATGGTAGAGGGGCAGAAGATGCAACAAGGTTGAAGGAGCAGTTTAAGAGACAGCAGTAGGAGTGATGATCCAGAAGGAGGGGCACAAAGATGCCAGCCAGAGTGGGGCTGAGAGGTAGCGCAAAGATACTAGGTATGTTTAACAGCCATTGTCAGGTAATGTGATCTTTAACTTCCAGAGATATATTCAACAATTCAGTTGTAGATTCTACAGCTTCTGTTTCCCCGCCCACACAGAAATGATGTACTGGAGAGCTAAGCCTGCCGCTCTCTGCTGCAGGGAGCGCTAAACCTGCAGAAGAGATTTAACGCTGAAGGAACCCTTCGCCTCCCAAAGACACATGCTAGAATCAGCCATGGAGAATGTTTACATTGTAGAATCTTCATAGTTTAAAGAAATTGTTAACAAACATAAAAAACATAAAAGCACACTGATACTGGCACAAAAACAGTGGATAGGATCACAGACGTCAGACCACTGCCTGTCAACAACCGACCGATGGGCTTTAAGAAACTGGAGAGTCCGAGCTAATAAGCACAGACACCAGATCAGGTACCATTGAGCAAGCACTGCTGCCCGACTCCAAGGACATATTGTTTGGGGTCAAGGACAACAAGTTTCCATGTTTATTTTGTCCTTGGGACTAATAGGCCCAAACACCTTCAGTACAAACCCTTTGGCTGCCAGTTTACAGAACCACATAACGGATCAGGGACAGGCATTGTCTACAGTTAAGGTAATATTTGTGTCCCTAAGTTAATGCTGTTCAAACTTGTATTTATGGTTCATTAATACAAAGCCTTTCTTATTAGGGTGAGCGCTCTAAGGAAATGTAAGCTCAGACTGAACTACTGACAATGGTTCCAGTCTAAAAATGAATACATGTGTTTCCAAAGTTTAACAATATGGGGCTACATACAATGCTCTCTAATTAGATGCAAATATCTGTAGAAGCTCTAACGCAGGATTGAGGATCCTTTGCTTTCAAAATAAAATGTTCACCAACAAAATCAACTAGGAAAGAAAAAAAGGTTTTGCTGAACTACGATGAAATTGTAGGTAACATTTCTTTGAGCATCATTTAGCAAAACATGTACAAAAAATATTCATCATGGAAAAACAGGCCAACCAATTTCAACAAGACAATGGGAAACATGAAAATAAACAAGCTTTGACAAAGCCATATAGATCTAATACTGGTGGTCAGCCTTTTGGGTTTGCCAATGCGTGTCTTGTTTTGATATGGTTTTTTGTAAAACTTTGTGGGAGCTGCCAAGCCCTCACCATTCTAACAAAAATTGGCAAAAAGCAATAATCGTTTTTAGACTAAGAAAGCACACATTGCCACAGTAGTCCCTGGCACTGAACAAAACTGTGTGTCCCGATATTCTCCTTGTGAAACAGCAGAAGCCAGTCGTTGGATGGATAGATAGAGAATTTTGATAAAAACAAAAGGTCTGTGCTAACTTCAGACCTAATTAGGGGCCCAATTCTTAAAGAAAGTCACTAAATTGCACCCATGGTATATGTTCTTGCATTAGTGCAGACTTACAGCTTCCATGAATTCACAAGAATTTACAGAAGTAGGCCAGGAAATTGTACTCCTTGAAAATATTGGTGAACTGCTTTTTAGCACGAGCAAAACTTGTAGGTGTAGATTTGCTCCTGCGCAAACTGTTGAGTGGTTACAAGTTCACTTTCCCTCCAACTGCTTTTTTTCCCAACCCTGGAAGGAGTTTTACTTTAGCCATTATTAGGAGTAAATTTCCAACATTTCTCAGTATGGGAAAAGATTGGAGAATAGCTGGCAAAAATTCCTAAAACATGCAATTTAGGAGGCTTGCACAGACTCAAAAGGGCATACCAACGCTGGAAACTATTGCTTAGGGCTACCTCCATCACAAGTATGCAGAACTGCGGAAAGGTGGCAAAATAAGGAAGTTGCTAGAATTCAAAGCCTACTATAGTATGATCCCTGGCATAACCAGAAAGGCTAACATCAGAGCTTTTATATAATATGATTGCACCATAATTTGTAGCTGCACCTCGTGGCACCAAAGGGCCAAGTGATTTTTTTACAGGACAAGTTGATTTATGAAGCAACCTGTCCCATGGACAAGTAGATATTTTATTAAATTCCACACCCCAAGTGATCAGCTGGTATATATAATTGCTGAATTTAAAGTAATGTTATTGTATGTACTTTTATGATTATCTGAGTTATAATCGAATTAAGTTTTATGATGATGAACGTACAAGCACGGTAATCTAGGAGAACTTGCAAACACGTAAAAAGACTTAGGCAGGAAACCTCAGCTGTTAAGAACCCGCAACTGCAGACTGCAATAATTGGTTTACACAGTGCTATATAAATACCAAATAATGGTAAGCATGCAGGCAAGTACGGCATATGCAACACAAATGAGGCACGGAATCAAATATACACAAAAGTGATTTGAGCAACCACCGGCACTGGACAGAAATACATGACATGGGTCCTACAGACGCTAACCGGGGACATACATACAACTGTGGGGCATGGATGGGGCGGAGCCTCCGGTATACGCTCTCATTGAAACATTGTACACAGCAGGAGAGGGCGGTGGGGTGGTATCCTGGCTCTATAAGGGAATAATGAAGTGTAGTACGGAATAATGAAGTGTAGTACAGCATTACTGCAACCACTAAGAGACAAATGGGAAGATATAGCCGGTTGGGTGTTTAATGACAAAAAATGCAAAGGCCCCTCAAATATTTTTACAAAAAAGTCTCTCCCAACTCCAGTTTTGGTATGTGCAATTTAGTACTTTGCATAGACCTCACCTCAACCCTATTAAACTGGGTCAGATATTTCCTATAGCCCAAGCGCTGTACCCCAGATGTAAGAACCCAAAGGGGAACCTTCAGCACATGCTGTGGGATTGCCCCCACTTGACCCTATACTGGTGGTCGGTCGTAACAGACAGAGTACATTGAGGTGGTCTGATATCAATTACTGGGTATGCATAAGCAAAAGGCTAACATTAAAGTGGCCACAAGATTCACGGACTTGGCATTACTCCTAGTGAAAATAGTAATTACTAGAAATTGGAAGGCATCTGCTCCTCTCACAGTAGAGGTATGGAGAAAAGACGTAGTATACTGGGCTGAGGTGGAGGGCAGGGTACTCCACACGGAAGAACGGAGGGGCCTTCGCAAAAAGTCAATCTCAGACAGAACTGCCCATAGATTCTAAGCAACCAGTAGCAGTCATTATAGACCCTCCCCCCGACCGCTCAGTGGAAGGATCCTCCAAGGACACATGGATGTAACCTAACAACCTGGACTGTGCCACCCAATTACCTCAACACCCACCCTTGAACTTTCTAGACCCTGAAGCAGACCGACTTAGAACCAGTGAAATGCTTAAATGAACAGGATTTACCTGTTTTGGGAACTGATGAGTCTGTCACACAAGCCTCTCTCACTAGTCCTCGGACTATGAGGTCCTGATCAGATAGTAGGAATATATTACCAGTGAATACATTTATACTGTTGCTCTCCAGTAGATATCATGTGGAGAAGGGGGCGGGATGGGGTTGAGAGCAGACGTGGGGAGAAATGTTCTGCTACCAGATTACAAATTGAGTATAAGTAGTACTGATGCATGATATATCTGTACTCCAGCATATACTGAACCCTATGTGGAGCAGGCTGTATTAATCTATCTGTGAACAAACAAAAACAATAAAAAATATGTAAGAAAAAACAGGGGGCATACACAAGCAAGAACTGGTAATCTTGCAGAGATAATGAACATTGTTATGCAGATACAACTATCTTTGCAGTCATTCTGGACAGACACATGCATACTGTTGCTTACAAGGGGATATTCCTCCAGGCTTCTTCTTGATTCACAGCAACAGAGCACAATGCCTCCCCCTCATTCGCCTCTCCTGCAGAGTCCAACTCCCTTTCTTCGATAGCAGGCAGTAACATCTGCTCTCCTTTCTCCAGCTTCTGAGCAAGCTCCAGCCCCTTTTCAGTCAGGGAATACCTGCTCCAAAAACAGTTAACAGAAAAGAGTGGGATATGAGATCTAGAGCCCTACAGTCTCTGTAAGCGACGGATCACTTGCTTAGGACATACCACTGTAGTTTAACAGTAGTGTGCAGCTAAGAGACTGGAAATTAATCTCCATAACCAGACTGAGGTCCTCTTTTACCAAAAGCCCAGTGGCCATCCCAGTAATTCCATTCCTTCTGCAATCCCCACTCCATAGAATTAACAATACTGGTGGTACGGATAAGTCCGGGGCAACAGAGTTACCGGCCAATTACAAGTGGGACCATGAGGGTCCCCTGAGAAGTGAGGACTTTTCATGGGAACTGTTAATCCAGGTGCTATTCCCTTGGTAATTCCGTATTGTGCTATGAAGTTTCATCCAAAACATTTTGCTCAAATAAAAGCCATTTGCAGTTTTCCCAAGGCTAATAATATTGATGGCGCTGTAACTCCAGTTACCAACTCCATCAGCATTAAAAGTGAAATAAATATGAGGAATTGAAAAGTTGCATTTTCCCTCATGTTCCCTCAGTCTAAGAATACACTCTGATGAAAATAGTTGAAAAACCAAAGATCGCTTTACAAGCATTGCCAGATTCATGAGATGCTAAGTCAGTAATTACATAACAGATTACTTGCAAGAGCTAGCAATAGGTTTTGTAACAGTGATGCCTTCACAGAATTAGGAATCTGTAATTTTGAGCGGGTACTTCATGTAATAAACCATTATTTTTCAATTTACTTTCAACAAATAAAACAGTCTGCTCAGGGTTACCTCCGACTTGAACTCACCTGGCAGGATTATGGGTCTTGATCACAAGGTTTTTCTGGATCAAAGTGCTGACAGAGGACCAAGCTGTGTACCTACTGCCGGGGTCTGGCTGAAAAAGAGTGCATCATATATAGAGCATTACCTTCACGATGTGGCACATCATGCTTAAAAGCACTGTAGAACAAGGAATGAACAAGGCCAGAGGACACTTAACTGTGATGGTGATTTTATGGATGAATGACTCAATCTCGGACACCCGAAGGAGTGACAGATAGAACAATAAACTCATTCAAGATGTCACTGGCTGTGATCACAGATTCATTTTGCTTCATATCAGAGTACAACCCTGCTGCTTTGGTAGCATGTTGATCTCTCTTTACCTTACCCTCACCCAAACTGTGCTGGTCTCTCCGCAATACCCAGTTGAAAACCGATTGCTTAAAAATCATTGAAACCAACGGTTACACGCGAGTTCCCTTGTGAAGCTGTGATTTTTCAGCATCTCACCATTTCCATTTTAAATGTGCAGTAGAGGTATCGAATTCAAGAGCCATGAGATGAATGAAAATTGACTGACTACAGAAATCTTACATAGTACTGCTAACAGCAATGGGACGACCACGAATAATCCTGCAAATGTTTTTGTGTATGTGATCAATCGAGTCTAATGCTGCATAGTTTCTGTAATCTGACCACGAAAACAACTATTTACACTGCATATTCTTTCTAAAGAAATCTTTTTTCGAGTTTCCTCTGCCTTGTAAAATTGGCAAATCATAGCTCCATATGTGATATAATGGCCAGTACATCCCAACAAGCTTGCTTTGAAGCCTAAACCTCACTCTCACATTTGACAGAGTCTCATATGATGTTATTTCACTCAATGGGACGAAGTAATCTCATGCATGAACTAGACCATGTGCAAGTATCGACTATACCTGCTAAGCAGAAACAATACAGTGGTGCTCAGAGGGAGACGTTTATTTTCTGTATCCCAAGGAGAATGTTCGCAATGCAGGCTCTACGTGACCTCCATTGGTTAAAAATCTCGGATCGAGTGGCCTTCAAAACTTTGTGCATCCTCTTCAAAATTCGCCAAGGCTCCGCTCCGGCCTACTTGCACAATCTTGTGCAGCCATATCAGCCTGGCCGCCTTTTGAGGTCATCCAACAGTGGCAATCTTGTGATTCCCAGAATCCGACTGACAAAAATGGGAGGCCGTTCATTCGCATATCTGGGCCCCAAGATGTGGAATGCTCTCCCATTGGCGCTTAAAACAGAAACCAGTCTTCTGGCTTTCCGCAAAAAACTGAAGACCCTCCTGTTCTAGTTCCAGATTCCTCCGGTCTAGTGTCTCCCTCTTGCAATTACTTGTTTTCCGATTTCTCCTCCAGTCTATCCCTGGCGCCGGGAAACCCACTGCGGGTAGCTGCGCGCAATATAAGTTCAATAAAAATAAATAAAAAGTCATATTTTAGATAAAAAGGACTAAAGATTTCACAAGGAAAAAATACTTCCTGAGAAAAAGATCTTTTTCATAGCTAATTTTCTATCTTTTAGGAATATATTGTTGTAAAAACAAGGATAAACTGTTGAGATGCACTTATCAAGTGCAACTGCAGTATGGAATGAGGGGGTGGTGAGGTCGCAGGAAGGTCTTTTTTTTTTTTTTTTTTTTTTTTTTTGAAGATTTTTATTGAACAATGAGTCGGTTACAAGTACGGGCCTACAACCACCAGGGCCGGCCGCTAGGTTCAGAGAGAAATATACATTTATCAAGGCAGCAGGCGATTCCCGGGGCCCAGCCCCGTAGTGGCTCCGGATAGTCCTGAAGGAACAGGAGACTTAAGTCCAACAGACACAAAAACTAAAAGAAAAAACAAAAGGCGAGGCATAAGGGCAAACAGTGCGGGTCAGGCTCTCTCCGGGGAACTCCATTGCAAACCTTAAGCAGCCGGCAAAAGGAAGGAGTACCGGAAGGCTGGGGATGGGGGGGAGGGTCACGGGAGATGAACGTCAATATTTAGTTATTCCAAAAGGTGCAAGGAACCATCAAGGGTCAGGGGGACATGGCGATATCGGTGTCCACCAGGGGGGCGTACAGATACCCCCGCGATACGCGTTCCATTGCCCCCAAATTCTACCCCATGCCCCTGGCTTACCACGGGCCACATACACAGTCTTCTCCCTGAACATACACCAGTCCATATTCTCCTTCCATACGGACACGGTGGGAGGCCGCTGGGCGCCCCAAAGCTGCGCTATATCTCTCTTGGCAATCATGTTCCCCAGGGCCGCCCACCGAGTCTGAGCCGCGCTGTAATCATTGGGCTCCCACACATTCAGGACACAGCGACGCACCTCCGGCAGCAGCACAACCCCAGTGACTTGTCCCATAACCGTATGGACCCGGCGCCAGTATTCCGCCACCTCGCGGCACTCCCACAGGATATGGAGAAAGGTGGCGCTGAGCCCACAACCCCGCTTACAGAGCCCGTCGTCGGAAAATCCCATCGAGACCAAGCGGGGACCCGTAACATACACCCGGTGAAGAATCTTAAGCTGTACCAAGCGGAGACGGGCTGGAATGGCGACCTCCTTGGGGGACGACAGTGCAGACTGCCAGTCCTCATCGTCCAATTCCACCCCATCCCCCGTCCAAGCCTCCCGAAGGCGCACCAAGAGGTCAGCCCGGTGGTTGATCAGTTTTTTATAAATTAAAGAAATAGTACTGTCGGGGACATGTCCGTCAAGTATGCGGTCCTCGAGGGGCGAGGAAACCGGGATCTTGGTCCCCTCCTCAAAGACCGAGAGCAGAGCGTGACGAACCTGGGCAGCGGAAGAACTCCCTGTCCGTAAGCTCGTATTCGCCCTGGAGAGCCGCGAAGGTCTTAACCGTGCCTTTATGCCATAGGTCTCCCACTCTGCTGATACCAATCGTATCCCACTGGTCAAACCCCTTCGTAGTCCAGAGGCTGCCCAGGCGGTCGGAGGCAAACAAAGGAGTAGCACATGTCAGTCGCTCACTCCAGCCCATGGCCGCCGTGGCGGCCCTCCAGGTCCGCACCGCAATCTTAGTAGGGCCCGTAAGGGTCCGTCCAGCCGAGCGGGAGTAAAGTGCCCTGTTATAGTTCCCGCCGGGAAGCAGGAACTTGTCCATCTCATACGCCGGAGTCAAGCCAGGCGCATACGTGGCATGGTTAATTGCCGATAGCTGCGAGGCCCAATAATACCTGCGAATGTCGGGAAGCGCGATGCCCCCGTCGTACCAGGGGAGAGTAAGCTTTGCAAGAGCGATACGCGCCCGCCCGTCCCACACCAGTCTCCTCTGCAGGCTCTCCACCTCCCGAAAGTAGGCCACCGGAATGACGTCGAAGGAGTTCTGGAGTGCATAGAGGAACCTGGGAAGGGACATCATTTTAAACAGCGCGGCCCGACCCAGCGGGGACAGGGGCAGCCTGCACCACCGTGCCGTGTCCTCCCGCAATCGCCGAAGTGGAAGCAGGAGATTCTGCTCATAGCGAGCCACCGGGTCCAACGAGACGTATATCCCCAGGTACTTAAAGCCGATCAGAGATACTTGGATCGGAAGCCGAGGCGGCAGGAGAGGAGGACCACCGGAGATAGGATAGACACAGGATTTAGACCAGTTGATCGTGAGACCCGAATTGTTCCCAAAGGAAGTCAGAACGTCAAAGAGGACGTTGAGCGACTGCCGCGGCGAGGTGAGATACAGGAGAATATCGTCCGCATACAGCGAGACCCGATCCTCGAAGCCCGGGGCCCACCGGATCCCCCTAATCGAGGGCTCCCAGCGGAGCCAAGCAGCGAGTGGCTCCAGGGCGAGAGCAAAGAGCAGAGGGGACAACGGGCACCCCTGCCTCGTGCCCCTGCCGAGGGCAAAGGGCCGAGAGACCCGCCCATTCACCACCACCTGAGCCATGGGTCCCGTATAAAGAAGCTTCACCCAGCTGATAAATCCTTCCCCAAAGCCAAATTTAGCCAAGACCGCCCAGAGGAATGGCCACTCGATGGTGTCAAAAGCCATCGTGGCATCCAGAGAAACCAGCACGGCCGGTTCGGAGAGGAACTCCGCCCTGGCAAGGGCGCCGTGAAGACGCCGCAAGTTAAGAGCAGTGTTGCGATGCGGGATGAAGCCGCATTGGTCAGGATGAATAAGATCGCAAACGACGCTCAACAAACGATTGGCGAGGACTTTAGCCAGGATTTTAGGCTCTGCATTTAGCAGTGAAATAGGCCGGTAAGAAGTACAGCGGTCTCGCGGCTTGCCCTCCTTGGGGATCACGACTATCGTGGCCAAACGCTGGTCGGCCGGAAGGGAACCCGCCGTAAGAGACTCATGAAACATGCGACTGAGGAAGGGCGCAAGCTTATCAGGGCGCAATTTATATAGCTCAATAGGCAGACCGTTGGGACCCATAGCCTTGCCCGAGCGAAGGGAGCGGATCGCGGTTGCTATTTCATCCACCGACAAGGGGGCGTCCAGCTGCTCACGGTCCTCAACGGACAGGCTGGGCAAAGCGATATCCCTCAGTAGAAGGCGAGAATCATCCTCATCCCTGTCAGTCACCGGGGAGTACACGGCCCGGAGGTGGTCGGCGAAACATTCCACAATCTCACCAGGCTCAGTCACACACACCCCATCCGCAACACACAACTCCGGGACCACACGATTCACTCTCTCCTTCTTGTCCAGCCACGCAATCAACTTTCCCGCCTTGTCCCCGGCGTCGTACAGCCGACCCTGCTGCTCCCTATACATAGTTTTGGCCGCATCAGTGACAAGAGACCGATATTCAAACTGTTTCAGGCTGAGGGCATGGAGCCCGTCCGGAGTGACATTCGCCTCCAAGGCCGACTCCAGCCCCGAGATGTCAGTCTCCAGCTTCACCACTGCCTCACTCTTGAGCTTCTTAGCCACCACTATCTGGGAGAGGGCGTGTCCGCGGATCACGGTTTTAAAGGCTTCCCACAGGGACATTGCAGACGACACCGACCCCTCGTTATCACAGAAGTATTGGTCCATAGCCTTAACCAGGCTGTCGCGAGTCGTAGGGTCTCGCAGGTACCACGGGTTAATGGGAGCGATCCGCCCTGCAGACCGCGACCCGGTGTCAAAGAGCAGCCACAGCGGAGAATGGTCGGAGATACCCCGCGCCAGGTGCCTGACCTCTCGAATCCGACCAGTCTGCGCCGCGGGCATAAGGAAGTAGTCTAACCTAGAAAGACTCCCGTGCGCCCCGGAGTGAAAGGTGAACTGACATTGGGTCGGATGCATTAATCTCCAACTATCCACCAGGCCGAAGGTCTCCAACAGCCCACCCAGCCACGCCTGGGCGGCGGGGAGGGCCCTCGGTGGGTGACGATCCAAATCCCCCGAAACCACCGAATTAAAGTCCCCGCCCATAAGCAAAAGACTGTCCGGAAGTTCAAGCAGCATTCGACCCAAGTCAGTGAAGGTGGAGTTCTGGAGGCCCGGGGGGACGTAGACTGAAACCAGGGAAAGGGGCTGCCCCTCCCACCTCCCAATCAGACACACATAGCGCCCTCTATCATCCGAGACTATCTTAGTGATCTCCACCGGAAGTGAGGCTCGCAGGAGAATGCCCACCCCCCTGGAACCAGTTGTGAAACCAGAATGGGCCACGAGGCGGTATCCCCCCCTGTTCATTGCATGACAAACATTACCAACCAGATGCGTCTCCTGGAGAAACACCACATCAGGAGTCAAACGACGCAAATACTGCAGTACTACACCCCGCTTGATACGGTCCCCCAACCCATTGACGTTCCATGACATAAGCCTCAACCCGTCCCCCCCCATCCCCTCCAATAGATCAAGGGTCCCCCAGCCTGCAGCACAGTTCCCAAATGTGGACAAAAATCAATACCTCGCCCTGCAAACAAACCACACACAGCAAAACAACCCCTCCACTCCCCCAACCCCACCCCAAGTCCAACTCCCCCCACCCTGCACCCCTGCGGGCCAAAAAACCCCCCCAACTTGCAGTGTGCCTGTCGCCCCACTAACCCCATTCTACGAAAAGACCCCGGAGGAGGAAAGGGACCCGTCCCCGCCCGCCCCCCACACGGGTCCTGGTGAGACACAATATACAAAAGGAGTAAGACCCAACTGAACAGTGCAAAATGACAAAATCAAGGACCAAAAGTCATTCCAAAGGGGACCCGTCACCTGCGGTGCCCGCAGAGGGCCCGGGACGGCCACCTCCGTCCGGCAGCGAGTCCAGCCAGTCACTTACAGCCCCAGGAGAGTCAAAAAAGGCTGTCCGATCCCCATGTTCCACTCGGAGTTTTGCAGGGTAGAGCATCGAGTACTTTAGGCCCAGCTCGCGGAGACGACGCTTCACCCCCTGGAATCCCATCCGCTGTTTCTGGACCAGTTGCGTGAAGTCCGGATAAAAATTAATGGTCGAGTTCTCGTGACGAACCGGGCCGTGAGTCCGTGAGGCCTGCAGAATAGCATCTCGGTCCCTGTAGTGGAACAGCTTGGCCACGATAGGCCTCGGGGGGGCCCCCGGCCGTGGCCGACCGCCCGGAACTCGATGGGCCCGCTCCACGGCAAAGAACTTACTTAGGCCAGCCGGGGACAACTGTTGCAGGATAAGTTCCTCGACCACGAGGTCAACCGGGCGGTTGTCGGAGGACTCCGGTACACCTATGACGCGGATGTTGTTGCGTCGGGCCCGTCCCTCGAAGTCCTCCAGCCGCCGGGCCATATGATCGTTGACCACCCTGATGTCCCCAAGCGCAGCCCGCAGATCCGACACCTCCGCACCGAGGGTGGAGGTCCGTGCATCGAGAGCCTGGACCCTCTCGTTAGTTTTGGAGAGATCGGCCCGGATTAAGGTGACGTCAATCGCGACAGTGTCGATCTTACGGGCCAGGGCCTCGTATTGCGTGGCAATGGTTTCCCTGATGCCATCAATGGCGCCCATAATGTCCTGCAGAGAAAGTTCCGTAGAGACGGTCGTGCCACCCCCGGCAGTGTCCGGGGGGAGGCCAGCAGCTCCAGGGGACCCTCTGCCCTGGGTGTAGCGGTCCATGTTGTTGCTCTGGACCGCTCCCCCGCGGAGGGAAGCCTTAGTCTTGCGTCCCTCGGGACCCCCTTTGCCCCCCATGTGAGCACGGTCACCCAAGGGGACCTCCGGGCAAGAGGTGTAAGGGCACCAGCAAGGAAGACCAGTGCCGCACCAAAGACCACAATATGTCGGTGTAGGGGATCCGAGGCGATAGGCACTCTAGTGGCAGGTGGAGACAAAGCCTCGTGCAGAGGCCCAGGAAGCACCTCGCCACCTCGCCACCTCGAGCGCGCCCGCCAGCTAGTCTCCTGAAGTCCAAAACCGAAACCGAAAGTGGTGGATCGGCAACTGGCACCGCGCTGAGGCCGCTGTTGTTCAATTGCAACCCGGCCCCACGGGTCACCGTCACCCGGTCACCTCCGTCGGGTGGGTCCCAAAAGTTCCGACGACGACAACTCAGGATTCCCAGGTCCGATTTGATTTTTGAAAAGAGATATGTGCTCAGCTGGTCTTCGTCTCCCAGATTCCATAAACCACGTCAGGATATTCTCAGGATAAATTCCGAGGAGCAGAAAGGGTCCGGGGAGCCCTGTGCTCACGCGACCATCTTGGATGCGCGCTAGGCTCCTCACGTCCAGGAAGGTCTTTTTGAAGAGGCAGCTACAACATGGGATGCCCCTTCTGAATGGCCATAAAATTCTTTTGAAAAGTAAAGCCAGCAGCAGTTGTTAAGCTGCAAAAGCTGCAAGTGTAAGCTCGACGAAAGGCAGGAGAAAACGTGACCGGAAAGAACACAGAAAGGACCATTATGTCATGGAGCGAGAAGGGTCATTCCACATAAGGCAAAACCCAAATTAGGAACAAAGAAAGGTCAAAAAAGAACATTAACATCTAAGAAGATTATCTCAAGATATAACATACCAAACACGTTATTCAAGCAGAAATGAAGCTAACAATGACAAACTGATCGCTTAGGGACAGACTACATAATAGGCTATGACTGCATATATCCACAGGAGAACCGCACTATAAAAAATCTTAAGCAAAGGAACTTACCATGGAGAATGACTTATCGCAGAAGGCCTGTGCTGAACGCTGGAGTTCTGCCTTCGTCAGGTAACCACGACTATTCACATTCTAAGAGAAATGCATTTGGCCAAAAGGGTCAATATGGACACACTAGATGGCTGAGGGAAGAACATTCTCAATAACTGAATACATCTTCCTTGTATTAAATCATTTTAATAGATTTTTATACGCAAAGTACAACATATTGAGTTCCACCTCGACAGGAGGCAGGAGACATTACTAGCGAAGTTGATATCACCTCAGCAAGCCAATACCAGCTAAATGATGAAAAAGTAAGCGAAGATAAAAACAGCAACTCCCGCTTGTTCCCCAAATTAAACTACTGGAGAATATTTACAGTCAGACACAAGACTTCAGTATAGATTAGTACATTGCTATTTGCTTGACATCACATTAAGCTACAAATAAAAAGAAAGCCTATACATCAATAGCTAAACATATTCAGGGCTTTTAGACAAGTAGGACATGAAAATAATGGAATACCCAATGAGAGATATTCAATCAATAAGCCCCAGATGGTTTCAAAGTTTTTGTAAACATCGGACATAACATTTACTATCTTTACAACGTTAACATGCTCCAAAGTCTGAGATGCCGTACAGCCAAAGGCGGTGCTTCGGCTTCTTCCGGAAGGCCGCCAGTGCACTTTGTAGCTGCCCCAAACAGTTCCACCTGATTGTGCAAGCATTTAGTGTTTGAGGGAGTTGGAGCGCAAACTCAGAAGGATGAATTCCGGTGTGGCTGGAATAGGGTAACTCAAAATCAATTTTATCTGAGCTAGGAATTAGTTCCAGAATGAGCGGGTAGATTGAAACCCAACAGATGTACTTAAAATCTACAATAGGCCACACCCCTTCCAACAGAGTTTATCTACTATGGAATAGAATTTCCCTAATTTGGTGGGATATGAATAACAATCAAATTTAACCTTACAGTGGACCTCTCTACCTGCTAGGGAAAGTGAAGGTTTTGGATATTCAGCCAAGGAGGGAACCACTGGGCTTCCGGTACATTAATCTATACATTTTTGGCACAAAATGATTCAAAGGAAAGGACGGGGGCTGCAACTGAAGTCATCAAACGGTTATAGAGATGTGTAATCTGCCCCATGGACCCTCCAGCTGTCTGCACAATTTATTTAACTGAGAGGAGATCATCAAGGATCAAACATGTTATTGCTTTTTCGATTTTATAGTCAGTCAGTCATATTAGCTTTATTTCGATAAAAACATATCTTAAAAGCTGTGGAACACAATAAAAAAAAAACACATTGGTACGAAGTGCAAAGCATTTTGTGATAGAATAATTGACAATAACATTAAAAGATAATATGTACAAGATGAAAAGGTTTGGAAAATACAATTCAAAAAGTGCAAATAGCTCATAGCAGCAACAAAATTTAAATACTAGCTTTCAGGGTTCTCGATCTAATGTTCCATGCCCAGCTCAGGAATTTGGCTAGACCGCACACATTTAGGGTTCGCGCATCAGATCTTAAGATGCGCAATGCCACAAGGTAGCTACGGGTACCCAACTCTCTACATAGCGGTTTAAGTTATCGTTCCCTTGGAACTTTATAGGCTGGGCAAAAAAACATGACATGGGCTATTGATTCAAGGTTGGCTTTACAATTCGGGCAGGAAGCTAATGTCTGGTAGGGAACCTTCCATCGGGCTGTCATTTCGCGAGTAAGGAGCGAGCCAACCCTGAACTCGAAAAACAGAGCTCTGTCATACGGTTTTTGTATGACATCTAAGTATGGTTCATAGTAGGTAGTGTGTTTATGTTGCATAAACTCCTCAGATAATCTGCCTACTTTATAGTGAAGAGAGCCCTTGTTGCAGACCCAGGACCAATAAACTTTCTTAAGTTCTACCTTTGGTGGGGCAGTTCTATTTATCCACGCCTCTTTAAGACCAAGATCATACAACAACATTTTTAGGTCCCTAAGCCATTTGATTTTATACCAGCCATCCATATTCATTATTTCGCCTAACCCTGCTGCATACTTTGCAAGTTCTGGGGTCCGCCACAGGCGGGCCCATAGCAAAAGGGGGCGAAGTCTAGCCAAATCTCTAAATGAGTTCAGCACCGTAAAGAGTTGAACTCACTCCTCTAGCCTTATATATATCAATTGCAGGAGCAATAGGTTTGCTTGAGGAAGCGCGGTGCTCTTTGAGTATTGCTCCTGCTACCCTTTTATGATTCAGGAGCATTTTTTGAAGATGGGTACTCCAGAGCATGGAGTCAGAAATACGGATGCCCAGGTAATCAAACGTGGTAACCTTCTCTAACGGGACAGAGTTTAATACAGGTGGAGATATAAGGTTCTTCGGAGGGTTCAGAACCAAGTACTTAGTTTTCTCGGAGTTAATAATCATTCCTCTATCAGCACAAAATAACTGGAAGCTGTCCAACAAACCCTGCAAGCCCCTCGGGGTCTTGGAAATAAGGAGGGTGTCGTCAGCGAACAGGAGGGTAGGAATTTTTTCGTCCTCCAGGGCTGGTGCGTCAGATGGTATTTGGCGCAAATGCTCCACCACCCCATTCACATATAAAGAGAATAGGGTGGGAGCTAAAACACAGCCCTGGTGGACACCCCTGTTCACTGGTATTCTGTCCGTCCTCTGTCCTTGGGAGCCCCACCTAACCTGGGCGTAATTGCCTTCGTGAAGATGCATCAAAAGATTTAAAATATACTTAGGAACCCCCAGGTCAGCTAAGACCTTCCACAGATGCCCTCGAGGGACTAGGTCAAAGGCAGTCTTTAGATCTATAAATGCGAGATAAAGACTGCCTTTGCCTAATTTGACAACCTTCCAATAAAGGAGGATTAACCTAAACACCTGCTCGATTGTCCCTATGCCTGCCCTGAAGCCCGCTTGGTAGTCGGAGAGGATCCTATTTTCATCTGCCCATTCCAGGATTCTCTCCAACAACCTTTTGCACTGAATCAATTAGGCTTATTGGGCGGTAATTAGCAGGGTCGTCGCTAGTGCCCTTCTTATAAATAGGGACCACCTCTGCTCCAGGAGTCCGGTATCGATGAGCCGGTATTGATGGCATTAATAAGAATGGTAATAAATTTTGCCCATTTAACGGGATCTGCCCGAGGAAGATCTCCGGGAATGCCATCTGGGCCAGCAGCCTTAGCTGGAACTATACGCCAAATGGCAGTTTCCACTTCCGACTCAGAGAAAGGATAGATATTTAAGTCCCCCGAGCCTTTTCTAGGATCTAGCTAAGTATCTTTCAATGAGAGATCCTCTGACTTAGAATAAAGTTTCAAAAAATGGTCATACCAAATGCAACTTGAGATGTTACAGGTAATTGATTCACTATCAGGCCGTGCCTTAATTCTGATAAGATTCCAAAACCTGTTTGCATCCTTCTCCAGACTGGCTGTTTTTAAATCTTGCCAGTACTGTTCTTCCCACTCTTTTTTGGCACTAAACACTACCTTCTTGTAATCCCTTCTTGCTTGCTGGATTGTAGGGAGAGATTTACTTTTAACTGTCAAGACCAGGGCGTTTTTTTTTTGTCTGCAAGTCTTGGCATACCATGTGTTGTTACTATTAGGCTTCTCACACAGTGAACGGTGGCCTGCTCTAGTGGTTGGGCGAAAGAAATTCCGAAGGGTACTAAATGTTTTTTCATAAATTTTAGGAATTGTCTCAATAGCACCGGGGTCCATAGAAGCCCCTCTTAATTCATCTAGAGCCTCTGCCACAGTTTCTCTAATGCCACATAATTTCCTTTCGTCCAGGAGAACTCTATGCCATTTCAAATACCTATTACAATTAGAGGGAATTATTTCCCTTGTTGGCAACAGATTTTATAGAACAAAGTGGTCAACAGGCACATATGATTTGGTTAACCATTTAATCTTTAAGTGGCTGGTGACTAAGTATTTGCCCATGTGACACGGTGTCTACCCAGAATTTGTTGCTCTTTGTTTTCTTTTGTAAATTGTTATCTTCCCTGTGCACAGCGTTATTTATTGCATCTTTTAAGTAAGTACAAATTTCATAGGTGCAGAGTGGCATAGCTTTATTTGCAACAGATAGATTGCCTTGAAATATGTTTAACTGTGGGCTCCTTCTTAAAATGTGCAATACGATTGTTTAGTTTGATGTTTTTTTTAAGAGACTTCTGATTTTATGACTGATAACGTATATTTGTTTTGCTGATGTTCTGATCTTTAATTTTTTTTATTGTTTTATGGTGTATCTATATGTATGTATTGTATCTTTTATGATCTGCTTTTGTGTGATCGAATAAAGATTATTGTATTGAAGTGACAAAGTCTAGTAGTGCCTGCCCGCCCATGTTTTAGGATATTCCTAACTGTTTGTATGCAAGTCTAGCCTATTGTCCATCCCAAATAAATTGGAGTTTTCACTTTTTAAGAGAAACAAAGCTTTACCTCCAAACTAAAACTGGAAGAGTCTGGAAAAGATATAGCACTCTTGGCAGGATGCTCACTTTAACAGAATTAATTCTTCCCAGACAGGATAATTACAAGGAGAACCATCTGCAGCAGTCCCTCTTATACATTTATAATAAAGACTGGAAGTTGGTTTTACACAAGTCCTCAACATTGGATATGATCTTGACACTCAGGTGTGTGATTGCCATCTACGTCCACTGAAAGGGGGCATGCAGTGCTATCTCATTGAGCTCTTTCTGAAGAAAGGGAAGGTTGATGATGCAGGACTTTGACAAGTCGGCGTTAAATGTCGCCACCTTTTAAAAGTCTCCCAGCATAATTTGTTTCTTCTGGATCGATGTGAAGGGATTTGTTAGAATCAAAAGAATATAATGCACAAATATTGATACTTTATGTTCCACCTGTCCGTAAAATGAGCCCTGCACTTCCTCAACCACCTTAATCATTGCTGCAAAAAGTTCTATCCTAATGGAAGAGGCCCTTTCCCAACAGGACACCACTGGACTCATAACCATTAACCAAAATATATAAAAACATGGCTCTGGTAATAAGCAAGAACCATGGCAATTAATTTTGGGGTGGAACCAAACATATGCATGGTTTTGGTAATGAAAGCTCAGTCCACTCGGTTGAAAGCTTTTTCGGCATCTAATGCCATTATAAATGCTGGGATCATTTCCTTTTTGTATTTTTCCTCCGAGGGGGTTGTTTTACAGAGATTATCGTGTATAGGTCTTTAATACATCCAGAATGGCGTCGGTGGATGTAACTCAGCGTTAAGTCTTCCAGCATGCTTGCCAAGAGTAAATCTGTATTTAGGAGAGCAATCGGGAGATATGAGGCACACAGCTTGAGATCTTTCTTCAGTTTGTGAATAACGCTTCGCTCTTTGTATAGGATACACTACTGTCATTAGCTACTTTAATAAAGAATGCTGTGAGATGGGGGACCAGCTCTGCTATGAAAGGCTTCTAGAAATTGCTTGTAAAAAATGTCCAGTCCGGGGGATTTGTGGAGTTTAAGCCCATTGATAACAGTCCTACCAGTTCTGTAAAGAGGGATTTGAGTATGTCATGTTGGTGCAAAAATAATCAAAGAAGCTCTACCCTATTGAGATATTGAGTTTGCTCATCCCGGGGTGAGGTTGTTTTAGCATAGAGCTCATCATGGAAGGGTCGGAACTCGGAAGGCTTCCACTTTCTCTTCCTCGGAGGTTACTGTTCGATTACAGTCAAAAGTTATGTTGTCTATACATTCATGATCCCTCTTCTGGTGGAGCTGTCTAGCCAAATGTGACTCAACCCTATTATCCTGCTCATAGGCGGTGCTTTTGAGGCGTAAAAGTGAAAGCTCAGCTTTATTACTTATAATTGATTCTAATTTGCTACAGATCAACAACTTTTCTTTGCAGGAGTCTGGTGAGGTGTTCTTTATGTGCTACCTCCGCTTCCTGCAATTCAGACTCAAGGAGTGTTTTTCAAATATTTTTATGTTTCATCAAAGATGACATCACCCCCATGCATGTACCCCTTATTACTACTTTAAAAACATCCCAACTGAAGAGGTGTTTTACATCATCTGGGTTGTGCAGCTCAAAGAATTCTTTAATGTGTGAGACGAAGTTACTCTTTTAAAACTCTATCCCAAAGTAGAGGTGCCATAAAAATCCTTTTAAGCATATGTAGAGTAGAGCCCCAAGAAAAAAAAGCCTCAACTGGGGCGTGATCTGAGATGATTATATTAAGTATCGTATCCTCAGTCATTAGTGGAAGAAGGGAAGTGCTCACCTGGATAGGTGTTTAATCCACCAGACATCATGGATACTTATGCTGCATAGTGCTTTTTTAGTGGATGTGGGGAAGAGGTCAGTCGAGGTTTGGGCCTGATGGGACCGATCAACCTTTGAATCAATACTACATTGAAGTCACCCACCAGGATGATCTCCCCTGAATAAAAGTACCCAGGGTTTGGATAAAAGCATTGAGAAATTGTTCTTGCCCTGTGCTAGGGCATATATTGTAGCTATCATGCAAAGTCTACAATGAAGATGCTCAGAGACCAAAACAAATCTACCATATTTATATGATATGTGTCCCAATGGTTGGAAGCCTAGCAATTTGTTAATAGTGCTACTCCATTATGCTACATTTTAGCTGAAAATGGGTATATTATGTGGTAGGCGTAGTGTCTAGACGGTGTTCATCCTATCTCTGCAAGTGGGTTTCTTGGAGCACAATATTATCAAATCTGCCATCCCAAATATATATCACCTTATTCTATGACCCTTTAGTGTTTTAATGTTATCATTTTGAGTACCATATTGAATTATATAGGTGGATCCATTATCCATGATGTCAGAAAATGACGATCATCGATGGGGAATGAATGTTTACCATGAAGAGCAACCATAGCATATGCCACTCCTTTGGGATACCAATAGAAGGAGGCCTGTACAGCACACCCTCTCATTAAATTATATCTGTTCTCCAGTAAAATTAAATGAAAAATGTATAGACTGCAAACCAAACATTTAAGCCAAAGAAAACTACACATACACGCTCTGGAAGGTAGATTTCTGACCTGCCCAAGATGTACTCTCATAGCATGGAAAGCATTATTCAGGTCCACGAGCAAGCATGTAGCATATAGTAAGCTAAAGCATATTAGCAAGTATAACGTAGATAATAAGAAAATAGTTACACGTTTCATACCGTGTTTCTATCCCTCAGGGGCTGGTTCAGAGGCTGTGGCTTAAGGGGCACAAGCCTGTTCATGTTTCACATCATTATGTAGCACAGTCACATTTCAACGCAGCCATAATAAAGTGAGGACTGAGGTGCTCAATGCTTGTCTTTAACATTTCGTTGGGGATTCTTGTTGTTTCAGTTGGTCCGTATGTGTTGATATCTCTACTGCCTAGAGTCCTCCGATAATTCACTGGAGGATCCCTGAATGTCGCTGCGACTATGTTCTTGTTCGGTTGTGGATAGTTGAAAGCTCAGTAGTCAAGCTACTTTTGAAAATTCTGTGAAATGGTGAGTTTTAGTTTCTAATCAAAAGCCAGCCTGGATGGGTTGGTCCATTGGTATTGGATCCAATCAGCTCAGTTTTTTCCAGTGAAAGGTTTAAATTGCTGTCTCCGAAATATGGTGGCAAGTGCAATATCCTGATATAGGGAGCAAGAATCCCCTAGGAAGGAGATCTGGTCCATTTTCAGTGCTGCAGTTAGGATAGCCTCTTTAATTCTGAAACTATGGAGCTTCACCAGAATACCCCTAGACTGTCGGGCATTAGCAGTGAATTGGGGGCCCCCTCTGTGTGCTCAGTTCATTTTAACTTCTGGGTGTCTTTCCCTCAGGATTGTCAAGAAAAGGCCTGTCACAAATGCTCCAAGTCAGTGCCCTCTGCCCCTTCTTCTAAGTCTCTTAATACAGATGTTCTCACTCAGAGACCTGTTTTCAAGGTCTTCACACTTGAGGACAGTAGATTGGAGGAGCTTGCACATGTGCGCGGAGAACTCTTGTAGATGGTCTACTTGGGAGTATGTACAACATACATGATAAACTTTCTCCTGCGTTTGACTCTATAGATGAATTTCGCTCACTTAATTTATGCATACATCTATGTATCTTCTATTCTGTGTCATCAACCTGTTAAAAAAACGCAATGTTGGAACTCATTCAACAGAATCCCAGGCATTCACAGGTATAATTAGAGTGTTGTATTATTGTAGTTGCAGGAGTAGTGCTGTACATGTAGTGTTGAAGTACAATAGCTGTACTTAGGTTGAAATTTGTGGTGAAACTTGTAGCAAGGTAGTGTTAAAGTTAAACAATTCCGTTCTTTCGTAGTATTGCAGTTATACTTGTTGGGTAGTAAT
This sequence comes from Triturus cristatus, assembly GCF_964204655.1. Taxonomy (NCBI): domain Eukaryota; kingdom Metazoa; phylum Chordata; class Amphibia; order Caudata; family Salamandridae; genus Triturus; species Triturus cristatus. The sequence continues at coordinate 724,613,336 of NC_140592.1, read as the reverse complement.
AATGTCATAGAGAAGTTGTGGTAATTTGGTTGAGGCAGTTTCATCATGGAAGTGTAGAGCTATACAGATGAAAAATAGTTGTAGATGATGCTGCTGTAGCGGTCACCTGAGCATTTGAAGCTGTGTAACTGTAGCATTTCTGAGGTGAATGTGTAGAGTTGTGTTCTTGTAAATTTAAACCTGTAGAGTGCGATGTTACTGTAATGATGCGGTTGCAGAGTTATGCAGCTGCAGAATTGCACAGTTGTAGGACTGTGCACTAGTTGAATTGTAAATAAACAGTAGTAGAGTTGTAGATGCACAGCTGTAGTGCTGTCTGTCAAGTTGTAGATGTGCAACCATAGATACATGCAATAATGTGATAACATAAAAGTGGAGCATTCTACATGGGTAGAATTGTGAACTTATAGAATTGTGCTGAAAATAAGGAGGTGTAGTTTTGTTTTGTTGCTGTCGCTGAGTTCTGTAATTGTAGTGTTGTGCTGTTCCACAGGAGCAATCCAGTTCAGTGACAGGAGGTGCCATTCACCACTAGAAGATGCACACCTCAACCAAAACAAGTCCTTGGCACAAACCTCGATACTTTAAAGTCCTGGATGTCAGGGAATTTCTTGATTCTCAATCCAGAAAAAAGGATACTCACCATCCGCAAACACAAAATGAGACTTGACCTGACCCAGAGTATTGAACTCAATGTGGACGGCTTCCCTCCCCCCTTTCTCAAATCAATAGACTTACTACTGGATTCCACTCTCACTCACTCCACATATCAACCTTATGGTTACATATCAAACATATGGCCAAACATTTCCCACATGAAACAAAACACTTTTCCACAGACCACCCAAGAACAGTGAAGTCAAGCTTCGGCTTTTTGCTCATTTCGTGGACTTTGGCAATGACTCACAGGAGGGTACGCTGTTAAATGCACTTGCCTCTCTTAAAGTCATCCTATAATTGGCAGCAAGACTCATTGCATTCCACAAGAACATTCGGCCCATCTCATCAATTTTGAAAGAACTAGATTTGAAACCTGAATCAAATTCAAAGTTTGCTCTTCGAATCTGCAACAATTCATGGCAGCAAACCAAAAGTTAGCATAACTGCTCAACGATTCAGGAGGCTCAGGTGGGTCTCAGAAGAAAAAAATACAACTTGCTGGAAACACCAAGGTTCAAAACATTACAAGCACATAAATCAGTATTTCTCGAGTGCTTTAAGTACCTACTGTAACTCCTTTTAGTTGCGGTCTAGACTCAACCACTCATTCTTTCCATCCATTTCTGAAGTGATGAAAATCATTAGCTTTTGTGATTTTGCCTCGACAATTTCATCTTGCAATAAAGTGGCCTACCTTTGTCTATTTTGCTCTCTATATTTTTGCTTTTTATTTTGTAAAGTGCACCAGTATTGTGTGGGCTCCAGCACTGATATTTACAAATACTAAATAAATAAACAGAACTTCTGTGTCTTCTTTATATCAGCTTTTTCTCAGATGATGACTGTGTCTCTTGCATGTGTCATGGTCATTATTTAACTACTCAGATTCCAGACTTCTGAAAGTTCTAATTTTACACTGTAATTTTACTTCTCAGGCTTTTACAACAAGTCTACTGGATCTCACTGTCTACTGTTTATTACCCCTACAATCTAGTACAATTAATCTATTGTTCTAGTCTTACTTCCTTTTTCCTACTTTGTTTCCAGTCATCTTATCTCCTTTCACATGTCATGTTTTCCTTCCCTGTCTAATTGGTTCAAACAAGGCAAACACAGTGCCCCAATATAAGCCTTGTAAATAACCAAAAGCAAGAATGGCTCCACAGATGCTAATCTCACTACACTGGCCCATCAATTCAAGCACCATATATTTTAAGATTGGGAAGCCTGATTCATAAGGCCACACACCTATGTCGAGTATGGCAAATATTTTGTGTGATAATAATGTGTGTTATGTACAAGAGAGCATACATAGCTTGACTGCATATAAACATGACTGTGTTTAATGTTGGAGAACGCGTGTAATACAGGCTTCTCCAAATGGTAGCTCTGGAGCTACTGGTAGGTCTCCAGCAATCTAGAGGCAGGTCTCCTATATGCAGCCCAGCCTATTATATTCAAAGTATTGTTTATGGTGAGTTATTATATATGTATCACACAATTGTACAGTGTGTATTTGAGATGAACATTTTAGTATTTTCAGAAGTCATAATCTGATGTTTGGAGAAACATGGTTTTCCCAAAATATATAAAGCAGATATTTGGCTAATAAAACACGCAATTTTACTAATATTAGTTTGTTGGAGCCAGGGACACTGTGGCTATGGCTGTCATGCATAACCTAAGAAGAGGCATTGGAAATTGGAAAAAAAAAACTTTTTACATTACTGCTGCCAACCTTATTGGATACTTTGAGGTGATCACTGTTGCTAAACTTCCATGGGGTGGCCACTAACATAATCTTGTCTAACATGGTCACTATTGCAACACTAATGATATTAATCTCAGGATGATTTTCATTGAACATAAGTATCTCTTATTACAGAAAAGGTTGGAGACCCCTGGGTTGAAGGGCATAGGATCTTGAAAAGCACACTATCTGAATTGCAATACCCATAAGCATGTGCTTGATCGCCATGTCTTCAGTTTAGGAACTAAGAGGACAGAGAAGGAAAACATTCTACTTCTCTAATGAATGCGTTGTAATCACGACTGCCAGCAAAGACGACCTTGCAGAGATCCATCTTGGAAGGAAGAAGAAAAAGTAGCAATAACTTTCATTGCTTCTGCAAAGGGGCATCGTTCAAGGCATATTTTTGTAAGAACGCAGGAGCAACGCACAAGTGACTTTCCTCACTCCTTATGACATCAGTAGTGATAAAGATGCGTGAGCTACTGATGCAGGGTATGGTTAGGCACATGGATTGGATGCTGTGGGGTGATGCTGAAGTGCTTCATTCCGACTCCTGACCCAATGACAGAATAAGGTAGAAGGAAAACCTATACTTAGCTTAGGTAATATTTACTTAGTAAACTTATATCACTATATTAAGCTTGATAGCTGACAACATTATAGAAAACTATCAGGTTAGAGCAGCAGCAGCTCCTCCACAAGAGCGGAGGAGCTTCGCCCTGCCTGCTGCGAGCACAGCAGGCAAACACACACACAAATAAAATCGCACAATAATGACATTTTATTTTGCCACCAGCTTGCGCTGTGTACAGAGTGAGGCAGGGGGCGGGCTGAATCCAGCTATTGCAGGATTACTGTTGCCCCTTTCAGTTTGCATGTCGAGTTGACCGGCAGGCTACCTACATCCAGCCAGACATGCGCACTGAAGACCCAGCAATCCCCGGGCTGTGAAACAGCCTGGGTTTGCTGGCACAGGCCCCCAGCCTCAAAATGAGCACGGGGTTAGCCTGCTACCACCAATCCTGCAGCTGGTCCTACGCTGATGAGAGCAGCTCCAGGATTGGTTGGATTCGCATTCCACTGGGCAGGAAGGAAGTCCTTCCATTCCTGCTTGTGGATGCCGCAGAGAAGTGCGGTATTTATGGTGAGTTTGGCGCCATCACGCCCCATCATATTTTATAACCCGTAGCCGCCACTGGGTTAGGGACGTGTGATGAAATGATTGGGGCCCATCTAACGAGTTCCCTAAATAGCATATTACCTACTGAGGGGTTTATTATAACTATGATCATTTTGATACACAAGATATGTAGATAAATAATATATAATAAATAATCAAAGGACTGTAAAATAGCAATGAGTGTGGGATCTATATAAAACATTAAAATAAATGACTCAAAAACAGAGGTTTGCACTGATGGAGACTGAGCAAAAGAGTTGATGAGAAAGTCACACAGAATCAGTGATAGGATATGAATGGGGGACAGACAAATGGAAACAAATGTGTCACGCAGAAGCATATAGGGAATATAGGGTTACCTTGCTGTCCTGGAGGAGAGACAATAGTACTGCATATCCCCCAGAGCGTTTCTGAGGAACATACTCGCGTGGCTTCTTCGAAGTACCAGTTTTCTTTTTCTGAAAGTAAGCAAAGGCAGACCATGGTCACTACAATGCTTAAGTCAGTCTAGATATACAGGTCCTTAAAAATAACTTGTAAGATTTGAAACACCTGTTAAGCTACTGACCAGATCTACATAGGACAGGCAGCAGGCAGGCAACCACATAACTCACAAATGTCAATAACCAAAGCACTCCTCCAGCAATCAGGGTTTAGCCAATGGAACTTACCAGAATAAAACTTTCACAGTCAAGTGCTAGTTCTGGTCTGCAGCATTCCCACAACAACGTGTACAGCAGACAGTCTCAAAAGCCAAGTGTCCCAACAGACAATAGGGAAGTCACAGGTTCTAATTTTATGTGTAAGAGCAGACTCGTGACTATTATAGTGTGAACATTTTTATTGTTCTGCTCATTAAAGGCACACATTTCTATAGCATCACACTCAAATGAGGATCACAAATGAAGGATAGAGAAATATTTCACTCACTGACTGTGCAAGACCTCCTAAACCGATCAATAATCGTTATATAAACATCCATATTCAAGTGGGCACTACATCTGGTGACTTGGTGAAGAAGACAATGGGGTTGAAAGAAGATTACAATACACCCTTAATTTACCATGTGCCCAGGTTTACATGTTAGCTAGAAGCCTCACTAAAGAGTGGGCCTTATATGGAAAGACAAGATAAAGACACAACAAAATTCCAGTTATAAGGAGGGAGAGACAGAATAATTCTGGATATGAGGAAGGACTTACAGAGGGACCAGTAGGCTCGCTGTCTGAATCAAGCACAGATATGTCATCATTAGGCTGTGCAAATAATAAACCTTCAGGCTGTTTGGGGTTCTTTTTCTTCTTTTTGCTGCTTGCTGATGAACTTGACACAGCCAAGTTATGAATTGGAGCGTCTGCACCTAAAATTCAATATGAAAATTTATTTGGAAGCGTTAACAAGCAATACTATGTAAAGAAAAGTTGCCTACTTGTAATCCCTGTTTTCATTCATGGACAGTCACATGTGAAAATATAGTTCAATCTTCAAGGATATCAGAGAGAATTTCTTGATGAAGAGGTGGCTTTCACATGTTGCTCCATCAGTAGGCAGAACATCTTCAACACCGAAAAAAAGAGCCATAGAAAGTGAGACACTCATTAAGTCCTCCTAGTAATAGCTAACCTCCTCCACTGCCTCTCAGGGTAATTGCTACCACCACTGGAACAAGATAAGCACTGATGATCAAGTTCTCTCGAAGGTGAAGAACTGGTATGATCAGCATCTGCTTTGTCTTTTACAATACACAAATATTATCTACACTTTTATGTTAATACAGTCTCAAATACATTATAAATGGAGATACATAGTTCATGGTGCGTGTTAATTGAGTATGTATCGTTAGCCAGACATGCATGTCATAGAAAATGAGTTGAAGGGCCCACCCATATTGATTAACTATACAAAGACACAGAAGAAATAGGAAATCACGTCTAGCTAGAACATACCAACTCCACAAAATAGTGATAAAACTAAGACCAATGTCCTGTTACGACTTTCTCCAACTAAAGCTTATCAAACGGTAATATTCAGCCTCTTGAGCTAAAATAGTAAAAGATCATCAACACATCCTTAAAACAAAGACTGGTTCTCAGCCAGTCAGAAAACAGGGCAAATCTCACCAACACTACAAAAATGAAACATGGACCCAGTAATCCTAACCAATTACAGGCTGATCACACATTTATCATGTCTCAGTAAGAAAAATTGAGAAATGTGTGTCCAACCAATTAACAGCATAAACAAAAACTCCCTACTGTCAGACAGTCAGGGTTTCAAGAAAGCTTTGGTCCCGAAACTGTAGGTCTGAATGTTCTTGATGAAATCTACTGAATACAGGACAACAGGGTGCAGTTTTCTTAATTATTAGATCTTTCAGCAGTAGTCAACATTATTTGTTTTTATAAATATGTTTATTAATAACTTTTGTTCGATTTCAATACACATCAAATAAACATTTGGCACATATAAGGCAACCATACAATTCACATCTCTCCATTGTTTACAAAGTACTCGCGTTTCCAGCAACATCAATATGCATCCATTTGAAATCACGGCAGTAAGTCCACATTAAGCACATCCTCCCGCCTCCCCCACGGATATATATATGTTCATTAGAGTTTATCCCTTTCCGAGGCCTATTTGTTGACCCGTCTTGGGCCTCGTCGTGCTCTAGTCCTGAATGTCTAAGCCAGGGACACCAAATCTTAAAAACATTTTAGGGCACCCTCTCATTTTATATGTCACACGCTCCACCCTCATGTACATGTCCATTCCTTCTCTCCATTCCCTCAGAGTTGGGACCTCTTGCGCACCCCATTTCTTGTCTCTCATAGCTACCGTCATCCCCAAGTTACACAAGACAAGACTCCTCCTGGGCAGGTCTATGTCCGAAGGTATGCCAAGCAACACATATTTGGTGTCTCTCGGAAGCTGGTACTCAAGTATCTCGCTTAATTATCCCATTATATTGACCCAATGTCTTTGTATGTGTATGCATTCTTTTAAACCAAGGAGAGGGGCTCTAATAATCCAAAGGGACAGAGCGCATAGGTAACTTAATAGTTAAAAATCAAATTTTCCCTTTGGAAATCCTTTTTCAATCTTGTCCACTCATATACCTGGTATTTCACTCACAACTCAATTATTCAATAAGAATTAAAAATCGAAGCTCTACTCAGAATGTGTAAGCACTTATGTGCACATTTAATAAGCAATATCAAAAATTGAATAAAATGTACAATAAAAAACAAATATCCTCATGAACATCATTATAATAAAATTGTTAAAAACATATGAAATAGCTCATCAACAACAGTTCAATTGAAAGCAATCCCCGGACAGGAAAATTATACGAGACAGTACATTTTGTCTTATAACTGTTAATTCGAGACTTGCTGTAGGCAGCGCCCTGCAGGGGAAGAAAAGCTTCCCTGTCTTTTTAATGGCCGCTGACTCTTCTCAAATTTAACACGGATAGCGTTCATGATGATATTTGTTTTTTGCAAGTGAAATACCAGGTATATGAGTGGAGAAGATTGAAAAAGGATTTCCAAAGGGAAAATTAGATTTTTAACTATTGTGTATGCATTCCCACAATGTATGTACAAATGTGCCGGTCTCTGTCTCGCAGTGAAGGCAGTCAGGGGATTCTGCCTGCCCCATTTTGTAGAGACGGGATCTTGTTATGTACATTCTGTGGAGTATTTTAAATTGGATTAAACGTAATCTCAGTTTGATTTTTCTCAGGTATATTAGCGCCGCCTCCCAGTCTATATCCTCTAAGTTGCCCAAGGCAGCCTCCCATTTTCACTTCAGATCCACCATATTATCTGGGGTGTTATTAATAAGTGTCTTCTAGGTCCAGGAAACCGCCTTTTCTGATATTCTTCCTTTCAAAAGTCTATCCTCTGGCGGCGTAAAATTCAGGGGTACCGGCAATTGTCTATCCCCTCAGTGGTCCACGCATGTTGTAGTTGCATATATTTATACCTTTGTCTATCTCCCATTTGGAATTCTTGCTGCAAGGCTTCAAACGAGATCCTGGAGCCTTTTTTTATTATGTCTTCAACTTTCGAAATTCCTATCCTGTCCCAGTCTTTGAACTCTTCCAGTTTCCCAATTTCCGGGAGACGCGTACCTTTCCATAGTGGGGCCTGCCTCATTATCTTCTTGTCCCAGCCCATTTGCCTTTCTGCCGACCTCCATACCTCCAATGCCTTCTGAGCTGCCAGTAGCAGGTGTCTGACTATCCTCCCTCCATATATGTAATGTAAAAGGGAGTCTGCCTCAAACTGTCCTTGTTCCAATGCGTATGTCGGGTGTGTTCTTGGCAGGTGTCCCCACTCATATATTATTATAAGATGCACAGCCCAGTAATACGATCTAATGTCTGGGAGGGCTATACCCTCATTATATTGATTGCGCTGCAGTGTGTGAAGCGCGATGCGTGGTTGCCCCCATCCCACAAGAGTGTGCGCACCCCACTGTCTATTGCTCCGAATACATCCTCCGGAATCGTATAATGTGCATTCTGTAAAATATATAAAAGCATGGGGAGCGTGATCATCTTGTACATCGCTGCTCTGCCTAATATGTTAGGGGTAAGCGTCTCCATCTTTCCACATGTGCATGGAAGTCTGCTACAACTCTTCGTATATTTCGTGTGAGCCATTGCGGAATATCTGTGGATGCATACATCCCTAAATACTTAAACCCTTCTGTAGTTTCTTGTAGTTCCCTAGAGAGGTCATACAGCTCATGGGGTCCACCCACCGGGTAAAGGACTGATTTGCCCCAATTAATCTTATAGCCCACGTGTTCTCCGTATTTCTCTAATATTTGGAAGAGGGTTGGAATCGTGGATGTGGGATCAGTAACCTACAAAAGGACGTTGTCCGCATACAATGAGATGCGTTCTTCGAATCCATGTGCCGTGAATCCGTTTACCTTCGGATGTGATCTTATTATGCACGCTAGTGGTTCCAAAGTCAACGCAAGAGCATCGGGGATAGTGGACACCCTTGTCTAGTTCCCCTCTCTATTTCAAACTCCTCTGACATCGTCCCATTGACCCACATCCTCGCCTTCGGTGCCCTATAAAGTAGCTCGACCCACGATATAAATTTGGGACCAAATCCAAACCTTTTTAATGTCTGTCACATGAAAGGCCAGTGAACAGCATCAAATGTTTGTTCTGCGTCCAATGAAAACAGAAATTGTGTCTCCGGTCTGCCTTGGACCGTACTTATTCAATTTGCTAGTCATCGTAAGTTAAATCTCCTCGCCCTTCCTGGCATAAATCCCGACTGGTCTTCGTGTATTAGTGAGGTAACCACTGCAGTCAGCCTATTAGCTAAGATGGATGCCAAAATCTTCACCTCCACATTTAGGAGAGAGATTGGCCGGTATGCGCCACAGTCCGTTGCCGGTCTCCCTTGTTTATGGATTACCACTACCGTAGAATTTCGCAAGTCAGGGGGTACGATACCGTCACCTTGGGCTGCCTAGAACATCTCAAGGAGGTATGTTCCCAGGAGAGCGGAATTAGCCTTAAAGAATTTCGTGAGTAGAGCAGTGGGTCCGGGGGTTTTCCCTGACTTCTATTTATGTATGGTCCCTGTTACCTCCTCTAGCGTAAGCTCTGCCTCTAGTTCTTCCCAGTGTTCTGGGGACAAGATTGGCAGGTCTATCTCGTTAAGGTAATCCTGGATCTGAGTAACTCCCACCTGTTTCTTGGTTTTGTAAAGGGTGGCATAATATCCTGCAAAGGCATTAGCCATGTCTCTTGCTGAGGTGAGGTTCTACCCTTCCCTCTGGATGGTGTGTACCCATCAGGCTTTTGTCTCTTTCCTGCCCAGCCATGATAATAGCTTCCCCCCCTATCCCCTGTTTCGTAGAGGCGGTGTCTCGTAGCAAGATACATCAGTTTCGCTTCTTGACGTGCCAGCGATTGGTATTCCGTATGTGTTATTTCTATCTGGTGGATGATGGATTGGCTGGGCTCACCCCCTATATCCTGCTCCAATTGCCAGAGTTTATATTCGAGAGTCTCCATTGCTGGCGTCTCTTTCTTGTTCTTATGTGCAATCACATTTTGTGCTCTGTCTCTTAACACAGTAAATACCTCCCATAAAACCACTGCTGAAGGTACTGATCCTTTATTTTCTAGGAAATACAGCTCCAATTCTACCCTAAACTCATTTGCTATCTGCAGGTCTCTGAGTTCCCAGGCGTTTAGTCTCCCCCCTCCCTTCTCTCCACAGGTTCCTCCGCCCGTCACCATACCCAGTTCGCCTGCTGGAACAAAAAAATGATCAAGTCTAGAGAACACCCGATGGTCACCAGAGAAGTAGGAGTATGCCCGATCCATTGGGTGATGTCTGCGCCAAATATCCTGTAAGCCCAGGGTACCGGAGAATTCGGCCAACATTGTGGTCCCCTTCCCTCCACCAGTCTCACCCGATCTATTCAAGCTGGGGTCTACCACATCGTTAAAATCTCCACCCACTATATGTAAGGGGGAGTCTGCGGTCAGCAGGATTTCTGTCACCTTCTCGAGTGTCTGTCGTTGTAGCCGTGGGGGTGCATAAAAACTAACCAGTGTAATGTCCCTGTGGCCTCATATTCCCTATACTGCCAGGTATGTGCCATTCGGATCGGTCCATGTGTTGGGAGGTATGAAAGGGCACGGTTTTCCTAATAAGGATGGCCACCCCCCAAGAGCCCAAAGTAAACCCCCTCGTGGGCCAGGGCAGTATACATGCCTCTCCACAAGAAGGCACATTGCGTCCCTCTCAAGTGTGTCTCCTGGAGAAGCACTTTAACTGGCTTCAGTGTCTTTAAATATCTATATATCAGGCCTCTTTGAATTTGGCTCCCCAGTCCATTAGCGTTCCATGTCAGTACTGTGTAATCTTCATCAGCAATTGTCCGTGAAGTCGTTTCCACCATATCTGTTCTGTATGTCATGTCTCGACGTGTTGTTTGTAACTAGATGTGTGTTGGTGTGCTTCTCTGTGCCGTTGCTAATGTTAAAGTTCCCTCTATATGTGCCATCCCGCAGAACCTGACCCCCCAACTCCACCCTCCCCACTCTCTCCCACTTCCAACGCATTTTCCCCCAAATGTCAACATGACAACTGTGTTGTAGGATTAGCCTGAGCGGCCTATGTACCCTCCCCCCTACTGCTCCCTCCCCAACAATAAGTTGATTAGTCAAAATAGAAAACTTGCAGGACTCCCAGCCCAAACTCAGGACTACCCCAAACAAGGCTTTAACAGTCTCAACCGGCACCTCGTGCTCTCTTACTGTCCCTCGGCATCCGGCATGCGCTGGATCTTCAGCCTTCTTCACTCCCGTCTGGCGATGCAGGTCGTGGTGGTTTCCCAACCTCATCTGCAACCTCTGGCTCCCCTTGTCGATTAATTTCTTGCAGTAATGGGTGGTCACTGTCTAACTCCCCTGAACGTTCGCGATCTGGCGGAACTGGTGAGACTTGTCTCCTTGGTCGACCTACCGTCCGTGGCAATTTTGTAGGTTCCAGCATCCAGTACTCTTCTGAGTCTAGGTCTCTACTTGTTAGTTCCCCTGTTGCACCAAGTCTCCTGAGTGTACTGTCTTGATACTTCGGGGCATGTCCCAGGCGACGTTTGGTCTTGGATCTCGCAATTCTGGGCCTTACTACTGTCTCTGGAGCACGGCACTGAGAATTTCATTGTTCTGTCCCTCGCATTTCAGGAAGCCGCTCCTCGACCCACGACCAGGCCTCTTCATGTGTCTGAAAAAAGAATGTTTTGGATTGGAACATGAATTTGAGCTTGGCCGGGAAAAGTAGCATATATTGGATTTGGAGGCTTCTCAGTTTTTCCTTAACAGAATCAAAGGTTCTTCTCAGTTTCTTGACTTCCCTAGAATAGTCCGGGAACACCATTATTTTCGCGTTTTCCATCCGGACCTCCCTCAGGAGCCTCATTTCGCGTAGTATGAGGTCTCTGTCTTGGTAGTTTAAGAAGCGAGCTATGAATGGTCTGGGGGGCGGCCTCATTGGAGGCCTGGAAGCCGGCATTCTGTGTGCCCGCTCTATCACGAAGCAGGTGGAGAATTGGGCATTTGTGAGGGTGTCCTTTAGCCATTTGAGAAGAAATGTACCCATGTCCATCCCTTCAATACCCTCCGGAAAGCCTATAAAGCGCAGATGGTTTCTTCTCGCTTGATTTTCGACGTCATCCACTTTCCACATTGTCTACTTCAAGGAGATCTTTAGCTTAGTGACGTCTCCCTTGAAGTTGTGTACTATGTCTTCCCTTTCTGACATATGCTGTTCCGCTTGCATCACTCTCTCTGCTACATTGTGGAGGTCTTGCCTCAACTGTCACATCAGTACGTACTTCAGCTATTCTGCCTTCCAATGCCTTCCTGGATGCTTGTATTACCTGTAGAAGAGCTGCGATGTCTAGCATAGAAAAGGGATGTCCGGTCGCCTCAGGTAGCGGGGCTGCCAATTTGGTATATCTGTCCATCTTCCCTTGTCTTTGGGGCTTCGGGTTCCTATCTTTGGCCGTTATTAAGCTGTCTCCCTGTACCTCTATGACACTGTCTGGTCGCATCCGGGGTGTTCGCCCGTCCAGCCAGCTCTTGTACTTGGTTCGGTGCTCTATCGCCGAGGGGCCTCTAACCTTTTAGCTCTCAATCACTGCAGCCAAAGGAGGCGGTAGCCCCCCAGGCAGGTGCCTGCCTTCCACCAGTTACCAGCTCCACCACTTCCAGGGTCCCCCGGTTTGTCTGTGGTCAGTCTCTGAGTTCCCTGGCCTGGGAGGACCCCGGTGATTCTTCAGTGTTTATTCGGGCTGACAATATTCCTTCTATGGCATCTGCCTCTTCTGCCCCTCTCTGTCAAGTGGTGAGTTTGCCTCACGCGGGAGGAAAGGTTACAGTTCCACCCCCTTCTCCCGCGTACCTCCTACGTAGTGTGGACCACAGGTTCTCTCTTGTCAATGGCCAAAGTCAATGGAGTCCCTTCTAAACCTAGAGGTGGTGGTTCTTTATGTTGCTTCCTCTGTGCAGCTAGCTGGGGCAAACTCTCACCTCATGGGGCAGGCTAATTTGATCAAGGTTCTAATAAGCAGGTCATTCCAGTTGCTGGGCTTCAAAGGTCTGTAAAGCAGGATACTCTTACGGATACTTCTGCTTATTAATGGCCCTGTGCGGTTTACTTTTTCCACATTCCCAGCATCGCAGTTCTGCAAAAGTTTCCCAGTCTGGTGGGTAAGTAGCAGCAAATGCAGAACCTCCATTCCTTACTCTTCTCTCCTGCAAGAGGGAGGGGCAGGGGGTGGTATGGAACTCAACTTTAAGAGAGTAGAAGCACTAAACACTGTTATGGTCAATAAGACCAGTAGTAAAAGTTCCTTACCTTTAGTCATGCGCTTTCTGGTGGATACGCTACCTAACCCAAGATTCCTCACCTTGTGAATACTCCTAGGCACCAGACTGTGTCTGGAGATTTTCCTCAGCAATTCCCTCACATGTCGGTATATGGCGCTGTGCAGCTCTACGCTGGGTCCACCCTGCCCCAGAAATTAGATTGGGCCACTATATAAATGCCACCTTTGTGCGTCGACGTCAGTTTCTTTCTTTCAGCACATTTAGATGTGGATCTGGAGCTCGTTCCTTGGTTTCCGCCACCTGACAGAAAACTTTTCAAATCTTTTCTAGAGTGCAAGAGCCATGTCTCTCCCAAAAAGGAGAGGATTTAAACCCTATAAGAATTGCCAGAAACAGGTGCCAGTGACAGACCCACAAGACCCTACAATTCAGGTTGGTAGGACTGGAGTTCTCCAGCTGGAAGAGGGGGCATGGTAGTTTCACTCTGGCAGGAGAACGTGAGCTACATTAAAAGGACCTACCCAATTACCTTGTCCTACCCACACTGACAACTGGTTTCGGGAAGGGGAAGCGTAGAGGTGCATGTGCAGAACTGTGTGTCCAAGATGGACACTGATAGCCTCACACAAAAGCAATCGCCATCTTGAGCAACTTACACCTGTGGAGCAAAATAGACTGAAAATGAATTTGTCCAGGCATACAAGTGATACCACAACACACACACACCTTCCATGTATGTCCCAAACATAATGAAAGCAAAGGATCCTCATTTATATGTGGCAACACAGACTATACCTGGGGGAGGCAGCAGGCAGTCCACCACACAGGTACAGATAACGAGTCTCCTAACTATAAATTATGACACCTCCCAGTCAGCCCACACAAATCCTGATAGAGAGAACAGTATTCTCGCTCGCAAAAAGAGATGCTCGCCAAATCTTCCCTTCAACATAAGAACCCAACTCAGTGGTCTCACAAATGTAAAATAGAACTAACTCGTGAACTTTGATGCCTGTATTGTTAACTGAGGAATAACACACACCACTATCCATAAAAATGTACAAGAGCAGGAAAGTACGGCTTCAAAAGATTATGCTGAGGACTTTCGACCCAAAAAGGGAAGATAGAATGGCTTGATGGAAACAGCACCACTGAGAAACATAAAAATCTGAAGGGATTTTAAAGCTGTGCAGCATCTGCAGAGGGCATTGTGGAAAGGCTGGGAAATGCTGCAAGACAGTACATCTCAGAGTGAGTTGGGTGAGAGCACTAGAGCAGGGTAAGAATTAAGAGTTATGGATATGGAGGATGACAGTGTGAGGGAATAGGGATCTGAAAGAATGACCAAAGTGATTCCTAGGGAAGGGAAAAGAGAAGGCAGTATGAAGGCTGAGATAGCCATCAGACATCTTGGGAAGGCTGACATCATGGACTCCGGTCATAGAGGGCATTGGTCATATCAATAATAGATGTTGACACATGTTAACAGCATGGTAGCATGTCAGGGGCGTGGCTTCAATGGCCAAAATGGCAGACACGCCTTAACGCTGCTCCACCACCCATCCCCATGGGACCCTACGGGGCCATGGGGCTTGCTGAGTGCACTCGGTGTCATGGGTGCAGCTGACGCTAATACATGAAGTGAGGTAAAACCTGTGACTCCTGGATCCTGGGATGACACATCTCCTCTGCTCTTCACACTTTAGTACACTGATCGGAGGCTCCTCGGCCTGCACCACCAGAGCTCCATGTACTGCTGGACATAACTATGAACACAGGTCAATGACTGGAGCTCTGTATTGCCCTAGAAGTTGAATGTTCATTTCTGATTCATGCTACTAGTGAACATCTAACTCCCTTCTGGATGCGCGAGGGCGGTGCTCTGCCTTCCCCCGCCCCTATAATCTACACACCTTTGGGCACCGTGTTTTGGCCGCTACGGCCCTTGAATCCTATGGGCCTTCCTGCACTGAGCTGAATCACAGCACACTGGTGTGCCACCATAAGAACATTATCACATTGTCAAGTATCAACTCCCACCAGCAGGCTGTATACGCCCAATTGCTGGATTGAATCAAACTGTGCAGAGTTGCAGCAGTGTGGTAGAGATGGGTCACACCTGAAATACTAACTCCAGAGTCTCATTGCGCTCTTCGTCGACTGCAGGAGTTGATCAACTGGACCCCGAGAACCAACCTTCCCACCCCGGAGACACGTTGGATGCTGTGCTGGAGGCAATAGAGTGCTCATGTGTATCCCTGGAATCCAAAATAGATAATGTGGTGACAGATCTCACCTTACTCCACACAGATCACAGAAAACTAGCTGAACGAGTAACGACCACAAAACAGACTCTCTCAGAGGTCCAACCCTCCACTAAAGTACTAGAGAACCGATTACAGGAATATGACATCAGGATTCAGTGCCTGGAATCGAGGGTGGAAGACGCAGATAATCTGTCCAGACGCAACAACATTCACCTCATTGGGCTCCTGGAGGGAATCGGAAGGCGAAGACGCAGTCACAATTACTGAGCAATGGTTCAAGGAGATTCTGCCTGAGGCCTCCCTGTCATCTTACTTCGCAATTGTGAGAGCGCACCGCATTCCATTTAGGCGGCCTGACCTGGGCTCCAGCTCACGACCATTCATCTTCAAGGTATTACATTACCGCAATAGGGATACCATACTGAGAGAGGCCAGAAAGATATTAGGATAGACAACACGCATGTAATTTTCTTCCCAGACTACACCTTGGGGGTACAGCGTCAACGCAGCTCCTTTTTAGCAGTAAAATGGCAACTCCAAACATTATATTTAAAGTACTCCTTGCTCTTCCCAGAGAGGCTATGTGTGGTGGCTGCAGATAAGGCCAATTTTTTCGACACACCGCAATATGCATGCGACTGGCTCGAGGTTACTGAGCAATCCGCTGGCCCGTGACCAGGTGAGGAGGATAGAAGCGAACATCTGTGGGGAATGCATTCGGATCGTGCAGACAGCGCAGGAAAAGTCACACTCCAAGCACGAAGGCAGTGCCCAATCTGCAGAAGATCATTATGGAACGCAGGCAGACAGTTCAGGAAGCGGAAAGGATAACTGATTTCACCTACAGCACGGACCGAGTTGTAGCGTCTGCCCGATTATCTGGGGATGAGGAGTCCTCAGTGGTATGCCCATCGGACAGCAACTCGACGATCATGCCAGATATCATGCCACAGATGTCTGACGAAATTATTTGATTCAACTACCATGGATCTGTTGTCTAATGTTTTAGGTTGCTCCCACAGCAAGTCCACTATGTTTTCCTACTTTAATGCATATGCATGTTGCTTTTCCGGGATGCGGAGGGTGGGGCTCAGGGGTGGCGGGGGTATTTTCGTCTCCCTCATGGTTGGGCAGACAAATTCGTGCAAAACGGAATGGCTGGGTATTGCCTGTGACTCTCCCTAGGACTACACTTTTCTTTTGCACTGATAGGGGATGTCAATCTATCCGACTTGTGCAGCCACTCCACCCCCTTACCCACATTACTGAGGGTTCACTTAGATAGACCCAGTTGATGTCTTGGTTTGGGCAGCCTCCCTTGTGGTCCGCTCTTTTGGTATTGACGACGTGCCGCGTTGGTGTCAGGTTGCGTATCATGTTGTTCTGGTTCCGCTGTACACACTCATGGCAGACTTCTGAACCTGCCCTTCTTTACAGTCCAATGTACACTTTCAGGGTTCCGCATCACATACTCTATCACCTAGACATCACATGACATCCCAACGCATTATCACGAGGAATGTTCGGGGCATGCGTACTCCATCTCGTCGATATGCAGTATATATTCATATCTCAAGCGACATTATCATATTACTTTGTTGCAAGAGTCGCATTTGGCACACCCAGAGGTAACTAGACTGTAACGGAGATGGAGGGGGCAAGTTTTTGCCACAAATTATTCATCATACGCCGGCAAGGTATTAATCTGCGTCCACTCGGGAACTCGGCAACATTTACGCTCCTAACACGGACCAGGGTTCCTTTTTGCAGTGCTTTCTAAATGGTGTGATTTCCTGTAGCTGTTGGGAGGAGACTATAATCGTGTCCTGGACACGCACCTGGACTGCTCCTTCCCTCTCTTGCAGAGTACAGTGCCCACCACTAAAGCATCTCTGCTCGGGGACTGGATGCACTGTTGGGGTCTGGAGGATATATGGAGATCTTGCAATCCACTGACTAGGGTATACTCTTTTTACTCTCACCCACATAATTTACACATCCGAGTAGACAGGATATTATGCACGTCCAACTTGTTGCTCTCCATTACCCAAACCGATTATTTAGGTAGCACACATTTCGACCACAACCCGCAATACATTAATCTTGCCTGGGACACTGAGCCTCCTCTGGTCTCCAATTGGCAGCTGCAAACAGCCATGTTGGAGTACCTCTCTTTCAGCGAAACCCTGCACACCGCTATCTCCGAGTACTTTGGCCACAATGCTGGCATGGCATCATCAGCTCTGATAGAATGGAATGCGTCCGAAGTGACCCTGTGGGGTCATTTTCTGGGACTGGGATGCGGCATGCGAAAACAGGTGGGAGACGAGTTATCTAGGGTTGAACAGACTCTACTGCCATCCGAGACAAGCTTCGTCACAGATCCCTCCCATTAGTCAAACCTGGCTGACGCACTGAAACAACACTCAGCTCTGACGGAGCGCTAACGCGGTCTCAATTATGCAGCACACTCGGCCAGGGTTTACGCGACCGTGGACCGTTCGGGATCTCTCCTTGATTGGCTGATTCGTTAGGAGCTGCTGGCGCAGCCAATCACTGCTCTGAGGTCTCCCACAGGCGTTATACTCAACATGAAATTCATAAGGAACTGGTCATAAAGTATGCCTCTACAAGTCTCCTTAACTAACGATCAGTTAGATATCAATACCCTTGTACTCCTATTATGCCTGCATTTGCTCTGTAACTGTACCATGAAAACTTAATAAACAGATCAAACAAACAGCATGGCAGTATGCCAAACATAAGAGTTCAGCATGGAGGAAGGCCTACATGTCTACAGACACCGATTAGGATAGTGCTTTTAGCATCAAAATAAGATCTGTCAACAAATTAGTGACCCAAGTCTCTTCGCTAGATCAATAGGTCTTTACTTTATTTAGTGTGCATATGGTGTTGAGTTTTGCTTTTGTTCTCATGTATGCAGTTCTGGACTTGAGTTTTCCTACTGTGGGTGCCAGTATTGCGGTCCTCAGGGGCTTCTATCCCATACCCCAACCTTTGTGCATGTCATGCCATAGGCATACTCCATCTCTCACTCACCGAGATGACAAAGAAGACTCTGGGCTTCCGTGCAGTACATGAAACAGGTCAAGGGTAGCCGCAAAGCCATCCACAGATAGTGCAGCGGCCGAAGTCAGGAAACACCAACGCTTTTACTACTATACTGCTCATGTCAATCCCAGGTCTCTGCAGCAGGACAAAATGTGGAGAAGCTTACAAGGGAAAAACACGGGGTACATTAGAAGCCCTGAAGGTGTGCGCTTATCTTGGGTCTCTGTTGGACTCACTGCCTATACTTTTCAGAAATCAAGTGGACTTAATTTCTAGGTCACAGGAAGCATTAAAGGAATGATGAAGGGTATCTTGAGAAACTGCAAAGACAGCAGAACTTCTCACATATCACCAGTGTGTGTACATGGAAGTCCTCTAGAGGGATTTGTGAATCTTGTTCCCTCTTGGCCCTGTACCACTCTGTACAGCCCTGTTTTTCCCATATGTACTTGGCAACCACGAAAGCCCATTTGAGGAGCTCCATTTGACTGACATATCTGTAGACATCAGGGCAGAGTATTTATGGCCTGGCTTGGTAGTTCTGGCTGTTTCTATTGTAGCATGACCAAGACTGCTTTGCATATGACTGGTTCCTGTATGAGGTTGAATAGTGAGCAAAGAAACAATGGGCTGGATTGCAGCCCAGAGTAATTACCAGTGGCAGAGATTAATTCAAGAAACCCAGCCATCACAATTTTGTGTTTAACTTGGGTATGCTGTCTCCCTTAGTGACAGGAGGGGAACAGCTTAGTAAACAACAGAGGCCGAATGCCAGGGAATCTGGGTGTCAGGTCCTCAGGTCTGGGAGCACCAGAGGCACTGTGAAATACAATAAGATATGAGAAGGAGCCCCAGAGCGGCGAGTGATATGACGATGCACCAGTCTACCCCTATAGCAGACGGTCCACATGGCATATATAATCAAGGTAGCAGCATAACAGGGCTTTAACGCTGCGTCAAGGCTCTCGGCCCTAATGGAGCCCAGGGGGATTGCGCTGCTGGAGCCCTCTTCTGACCAAAATGGTGAACTGAAAAGAAGGGGCCCTTGTCCCTGAAGGTCTATTAGTCATATCCTCTGTTATCTTGTGTCTACCTGCCAGTAGAAGTCACATCAGGTAGGAGGAAAGGCAAGGAAGACTTTTTACAACGCTTGGTGCATTAAGCACCTCAACAATAAGGCCGTGACGCATGATAAAAATAGCCCTGTTACACTCTATTAATGGACTACACAGAGACCTTACGGAGGAAACCGGCACCATAAAAGATGCAGTGAAACATAGGGAGAAGGCCGAGGGTAGAGTACTTAATGTAGAACAGAAGTTGGAAGAAGCTGAGAAGATAGTGTAAATTTTGACAGGGAATGTAGAGGAAGTTGATGGAAGGCTAAAAGAGGTCAAATAGTTTGTGTCAATTGTGGTGGAAGCACTTGTAAAACCAGAAAAATCGTGATACTGCACAACCTCTGCAGAGGAACCCATATTAGGATATTGGCGATCCCAGCTGAAATCAATGATGAGGCTCTTTCTGGCAAAATCACTGAAATACTGGTTGAGTTTCTTGGCTTACCACAGGGCTCATTTTGAGACACAATAGTAAAAGCTTTCACAATCTCCCGGAAGCTTGGCCATTCCAAGGAAGGTTCTGGAGGCACAGTGTTGTTCAATTCTGTGGATCAGAGAGGTTGAATTTTTACGGCAGCTGCGCAGGAAAAAGTGGGGGAGTTGGGTGAGACAAAATGTGCTGTACCCTGACCTCAGGCTGCATACATTAGCCAGAAATAGGCCTTGATGTGTACTAGTCAGGAGTCAATAAATCGTGGAATAACGGCATATGTGGAATTTTCTGTAAAACTGCAAAATGAGCATCAAATAAAGAGTTTATTTTGTTTTCCCAGGTGGACTCTGCCCAAATTCAGGGTGATGATTTTTGATGGGATGGAATGGCGGGGTCTTGGGGATCACTCCTGAGCATACTCGATGGACGGGGGATCCACTCATATCCTTGATGTTGCGGGCTGTGCGAGACGTTCTCCAGAATGGATGGTAGGGGACGTGAGAGTTTTATGTCTTTGCTTCCATAATGTCTTTTGCTTGCTTTTTCCTTCACACAGTCCCTTGGATGATGCTGCGATGATTAGGAAAGGTTATTACTTAGGGAGTGCCCCGTTGAAATGTTTGAATATCCACTAAAGTTCCTTCCATCAGGACAAGAGCAGTTTATCCCAATACGAGGAGTGTGCCATAGCGTCGATATTCGAATGTGTGCGTACAACTATGCATAAAACGATTTATATGTTAAACCATATGTGAGAAATCAGTAAAAACTATTCGAACCATACAAAATGAAGAGGAGTCAATTAATTATAATGAAAAAAACACTGTCTTACATTTTTTTTTTTAATTAAACTCTTCATGTCCAATGCAGTTTGGAACTCCTTGGACATAGTCATAGAAAAGAACACAAACGAGGGATAACTTATCCTCAGACCCCACCTACTCCTCCCCACTTCATGATCCCAGTTTTTTTCGCTTGTTCTCTCTGTTTTCAAGGCGATACATCAGTATGATATTGTTAGACATGGCACCATTGACGTGGGTCTCCCCTGCATTTTTTGCCTTTGCCTCCTGTGTTTTTGCTGTATGTTGGACTCCGTTTCGCTGTTCTAGATGCTTTGAGCACTTTGCCACTGCTGTTCAGTGCCAAAGTGTAAGTGCTCCCTTTGTAAATTATTGTGATGGATTGGTGTTTCCATAATTGGCTATTTGATTTACAAGTCAGTCCTAAGTACAGTGCACCATGGGTGCCCAGAGCCTGTAAATCAAATGCTGCTTGTGGGCTTGCAGCACTGATTGTGCCACCCACATAAGCAACCTGTAAATGCAACTCTGGCCTGCCATTGCAGAGCCTGTGTGCAGTATGGTACTGCCATGTCGACTTGGCAAATACACCCAATTGCACGGTCCTATCCTTCCCTTTTCTTACATGCCAGTCACCCCTAAGGTAGTCCCAAGGTACCCCTGTAGGCAGGGTGCAGAGAATGTAAAAGGTAGGACATGCCCTGGTGTTTGTGGCATGTCCTGATAGTGAATTACTGCCAATTTCGATTTTAACTATTGCAAGGCTACCTGTTCCCATAGGACAAAATGGGGAGTTTGTTTTTAACATCTTATAACACAACAGTCCCTGGGAACACAGTAGGAAAATAAAGTTTAGTATGCCTGAACTCAGAATGTTAAAATGCTGCACCAGAGAGGACAGAACCAGTTTTGACTGAGCACAGGGCTTCTCTGCCACCAGAGAACAAATGATTTTGTGATATAAATATTGGGGCCCAGACCCCAGAACTTTAGATCACTTCTGGGAATCAAGAGGAAACTTTGCCAAGGAGAAGAGCCGGAGAAGCTGAGGAGGAATACTGCCCCTGTGCTGTTTACTGTCTGGGTCTGGCCTGCAGTGGCTACTTGCTGCCAAGGAAAGGAGAAAAGGACTTTGCTATTTGCTTTGTCACCTGCTTGAAAGAAGATTTCCAAGGGCTTGAATTGAGCTTGCCTCCTTTTCTGACATCTCATGGACACAAAGACTTCACCACCAGCTCCCCTGAATTTCCTTGCTGAGAGTTCTGACCTGCAAATAGGAGCCTGCTGTTGTTTTGGGACCATTAGAGACTGTTTTCCGCTGGGAGCTGGAAAAGTAATGCAACTTCGAAGAAGCGAGACGCATCCGCACCCGTTTCCAAGTCATCGCCAAAGAAATGGTCGCAGCGCCTGCCGCAGCTCGAGAAATCGCCGCACGCCGCATTGAGTGCACCGCTCTCCGAAGTCCGAGATCATCGCACAGAGTCGACGCAAGGCCTGCTGTGCGGCTATAAGAGTTCACGCAACGTTTCGGATCGTCGCATCGCAACGAGGCACCAAGTTTGTCGCATCGTTGGGGGGACGCAGTAAGAAACAGACGCATCATCTCCCCATGCAGTAAGAAACCGACGCATCACCTACTCTTCGGTAAGGAACCCGACACATCCCCTCCTCTGTGCTGCAGTAAGGAACCGACGCATCACCTCTCCCGGAGCAATGAACCGACGCATCACCTTCCCTGCGGCCCGTTTTGATTGTATGCATGACGCATCCCAGGTACTTTGTGAGAAAAGTGTCGGATCTGCAATTTGCTTTGAACTGAATTATTTTTACCATGTGAAAGTCATATTTTTATTACTGTATTGTGGATTTTTGTTGTTTGGTCTTGTTTTGGTTATGATAAAGATTACTTATTTTTCTACACTGGTGTGGTGTCCATTTGTAGTGTTTTCAGTGTATTACTGTATGGGTTCACAAATGCTTTACACACTGCCTCTGAGACAAGCCTGTCTGCTCGTGAGCAGGGGTTATTTTAGAAGTTTATCCCCCTTACCCTGACTAGAAGCAAGGGTCCCTATTTGGACAAATGTACCTACCTCTGCCAACTAGAGACCCCCATTTCTAACAGATATGTATAA
This sequence comes from Triturus cristatus, assembly GCF_964204655.1. Classification (NCBI taxonomy): domain Eukaryota; kingdom Metazoa; phylum Chordata; class Amphibia; order Caudata; family Salamandridae; genus Triturus; species Triturus cristatus. The sequence goes on along the minus strand of NC_140592.1, from coordinate 724,590,527 downwards.
CCCACAGTATACACTCCACAGCTTTTGAATGCTAGGATATGTACAAATCTCTTTACAACTGCACCCACTCATATTTGTATGTTGTTTAATTCTCTATAAGGGCTGATCTTACAAGTGGGGCCGGATTCATGGTGGATTCATAGTTATCTTTTATGATTCATTGTACTACTACAGTCTTGAGTGTATGAAGTCTCATAATATTTTACATAAAATTAGTAGATCTACTCAACATTATTGTAATGAAGGTCTCCCTTATACTTGTATCGCAATGATATCTAATTGTATGTTTTTCTTACGCAATAAAATACTTTGAACACAAAAAAATAAACTCTTCATGTCTCATTCCTTGCACAAGCTGCTGAGATAGAAACACACTGAGTTAATTTCACTCAACCAATTAAAAAAAACTACTTCACTCACAAGGTTACAATTGAATTGTTATATTAATAAGATATTTGATGGGAGACAAATTATATGGAAATAGGACTGAAAAGACTCCACGATTGCTTTAAACTAAAGGAAGATCAGCACCAATACAGAAACTTAATTTAAGCGTATTGCCTCAAACTTTGCTCCAGTGTTGCCCTCCAAACAATTAAATAACCCTTCTATCAGTGGAAGCCAGACCGCAGTAACCTAAGTGACTGATGCAATTGTTTTATTGTTGTAGGCCTTAATTAAAAGTACTAAAGAACGTCTTTACCTTGAGATTACAGCAACATAACCTGTTCTATAGTGCTAGGGTGCACTCAAATAATCTAATGTAAGTGAACACAAATATGCATTTCACACTAAAATACACCCCCAAATGCTTGTTTTTATTTCACAGAATTACATGTCACTTGACTTCAAATACATTTTCTGAAATTTCGCATAATTACGCACATTTTGCATACCCTTATTGTGATACTATCCCATATCTGTTGCACCAAGCATTCTATGGAAGGAAGCTGAACATAGTTCTAAATAAATGGGGAACATGGTTTGTCTACTCTGATGCGATCCTATCCTCACCTACTCTTTTTCGCTTACAAGACCAGCATAAGGTGCAGAGTCCTGCTGCAGCGCAAGGTGTGATCACACAGTCAAGGGTCAACCGCCGTAGAGCGCTTTCAGACGCAAAAACAGTTAAGAAAGCGCAACAGAATGGCTATTAAATAATGTAAGACAATAGTTGCCTGTGCATGGCAGATGATACCCTTTCCAGAAGGTACCATGAAAAGCATGGCATAACCTTCAACACATTGCCTTCCAGAAGGATGTGCTTCTTTACAAATCTTCTGCTGCCAAAGACATACCATGTTCTGCATAATGCTTGGCCAGCTTGTCATCCAGCATCTTGCAGATCCCGTCGCCAAAGTTCTGCAGAATTTTTGCTTCTTTGCCGTTCCGAAGCGGAAGTGGATATTTCTTCAAGGAGCTGATTGCCTGAAGCAGAAAACAAGCACAACATTCATTTTGACTGTGACAGGCAAGAGTGGGAAAGTTACTTACCTGGAATCTTTGTTCTTGATTACAGGTATTCTCTTTGCCTTCATAAACAACACAGAATGTCTTTTAATATAAACATTTTGGGATCAAAAATACTTTAAAGCACACTTAAATGAGGCACCATTAGCTTTAGTTACTTTTGTTAAACATGCCAGTTAGGTAAATCAGTCAAATAAGGTATATCAAATTGAAAGAACAAAAACCGACCTAGGTCCTTTAAGAATTGAAAAAAGTGGAGCTGCCCCATCATGGACAGCAAGCCCATTAAAGCAGTTCGTTTTTGGATGTCACACTTAGACAGCATTTGGGAGACGCCTATTCTGTCTTTTGCTTTGGTCGGATGTTACCCATGTTGGTAAATCAGAATTGGGAGAAAACAACTTTGCTTTCCATTATGGGATTCTCTTCGATATTTATAAATGATTAAAAATTGCAGAAAGATTATTGGCAGCCTGCTCAAGCTCCCCACTTAGTGTTACCTACTGGGGGCGGGGTGGGGGTGTCTGACCGGTTGTCTTTTTTATTGTAGTCGGCCCTACTGTTTGGGTTTGACAGGATCAGGCTTTCAGTGCAGATTATGCTCTGCTCCAGTGTGGGGTGCTCTTTCGATCTGCTTCTCGGGATACAAGGTGAGGCTGTGTAACTCGCGCACTCCTGTGGGTCCAACCGCGACGGCTACTGGGAGGTGAACACTTCTGTAGTTGCCCCTGCAGTTCAAGTTTTCACATCCCTGGTGGACACTAGTGCTTGCAGGGACCGCTGCGGGTGTCTGCTTGGGCATCTTTATGAAGTATTTGCTGACCTGTGGCCCCCACATGGGACCAAGCTGGAAGAAGCATTACAGATTACGCACAGTCAGCTACATACAGCTAACCTGTGGATTGCATGCTTCTAGGGGACCCTGAAGAACAAGTTACTTACCTTCGGTAATGATATATCTGTGAGAAACATTAGTTAGTTATAGATTCCTTACCTTAAAATTATCCCCAGGAGTCAGACTGTATTCGTAAAGTTTTTTCATCAGCAGTACCTCTGTGCGTCGGAAGGCGGCGTCGGTTGACTCCGCGTCTGGCGTTGTGGTTGCCGGGACGATGTCGCGGCAGCTACTTAGACGCTGCCCTTGTGCGCTGACGTCAGTTTTGCACACGACTTTCCGAGCCAGAAAAGCAGAGCCATGCAAGACTCTGACCACTGGTGCACAAAACTAGGGCCCAAAAAGGAAGTCCTTAACCCTAGAAATCAGTTCGCAGAACGGGGAGGACGGGTGGGGCGGTAAGGAATCTATAAGTAACTAATGTTTCTTACAGATATATTGTTACAGAAGGTAAGTAACTTGTTCATCTGAAAGAAACACGTTAGTTATAGATTGCTTACCTTAGAATAGATACCCCAGCAATACCAACCCTGGTGGTGGGTCTGCGAACCAAGATCACACCAGAAAGTCCTGGAGAACACAACGGCCAAAGAAGCCGTCTCTCCGGATTTGGCTGTCTAGGCAGTAGTGTTTTGTAAACGTGTGCAGCGATGCCCACGTAGCTGCCTGACAGATGTCATTTAGAGGAACTCCTCTTCCCAAGGCAGTAGTGGCTGCCGTCGCACTGGTGGAATAGGCGCGTAGCCGACCGGAGGCTCTTTTTTATACAGAAAATAACATGCCTTAATACACAAAACGACCCATCGAGAAATGGTGCGTTTGAGTACGGCCCAACCTTTCTTGGCACCCACGTAGCCAACAAAGAGTTGATCATCCACCCGGAACTGTTTTGTGCGATCCCAATAGAACGAGAGCACGCGTTTTAGGTCCAGACGGTGGAGCCTCTCTTCCTCCTTTGAAGGAGGCGGAGGCAGAAAGAAGGTGGGCAAAGTAATGGTCTGCCTGATGTGGAAGGCAGTGACCACCTTAGGAAGGAAAGATGAATGGGTCCTGAGAACCACCTTGTCCGGATGGACAGACAGGAAAGGAGGCTTGGAAGAAAGGGCCTGGAGCTCACTCACCCTTATAGCAGAAGTGATGGCTACCAGGAAAGCAGTCTTAAGAGTCAAGAGTCTTAAAGGACAGTTATGAAGCGGCTCAAAGGGAGCGCACATTAAATAGGTAAGAACAAGATTCAAGTCCCACTGAGGCATAACGAAGGGGATTGGAGGAAAAAGATGCATTAAGCCTTTTAAGAAACGGTTAACTACCAGGGACTCGAAAAGAGAAGGGTGATCTGGCAGCCGAAGGAAGGCAGAGATGGCTGAAAGATAGCCCTTGATAGTGCCCAGAGCAAAGCCCTCCTGGGCTAAAGAGAGAAGGAACAAGAGAACTTCAGAAAGAGGGGCAGAAAGGGGATCCACAGCCTTTGCTGTGCATCATGCCACAAACTTGTTCCACCGGCTGGCGTATACCATCTTAGTGGAGGGACGCCTGGCTGCCAAGATTACGTCACAGACTTCATGAGGCAGGTCGAAAGACGTCAACTGCCGCCGCTCAATCTCCACGCAAGGAGTTGGAGACTGGACAGGTTCGGGTGGAGGACCGTCCCCTGCTTCTGCGACAGAAAATCCTCTCGAAGAGGCAGTCTGATCGGAGGATCGATGGCCATGTGGAGCAGCTCGGGATACCAGACTCTTCGTGCCCAGTCCGGAGCCACAAGAATGTCTTGGGCCCGGTCGCGCCTGATCTTCTACAGCACTCTGGGCAGAAGTGGTATAGGCGGAAAGGCGTACAACAGAACACAACTCCACTTGCGACGAAAAGCGCCACAGAGCGAGCGCCACCTTGGAAATTCCAACGCGCACAATTGCTGACATGCGCGTTCTCTTCGGTGATGAATAGATCTAACCAAGGATCTCCCCACTGTCGAAAGAGACCTTGCACCACCTCCGAGTGAAGACGCCATTCGTGATCTATCATGCACCTGCGGCTGAGTTCCCCACCTTGGCGTTCAGAGAACCTGCCAGGTGTTGAACCACCAGGGATATGCCCTGATGTTCCAGCCATGTCCAGAGACGAAGGACCTCTTGACAGAGGGTCCACGACCCCACCCCGCCTAGTTTGTTGCAGTGCCACATGGCGGTGGTGTTGTCGGTGAACACCTGCACTACTCTTCCCCGGACAGAGGGAAGGAATGCTTTCAGTGCAAGACAAATCGCCTGGAGCTCCAGAAGGTTGATGTGAAGCCCGGTCTCTGCCGGAGACCAGAAGCCTCTGATCTCCGCCTTTCCCATGTGGCCGCCGCATCCCAAAAGGTATGCGTCCGTCACCACAGTGTGGTCTGGTTGGGGAAGGGTGAGGGCTCTGCCACTGACCCAATCCTGGTTCGTGAGCCACCACTGCAGTTGTTGTGCAGTTCCCTCCAAGATCTGGACGCAATCGGACAGATACCCCTCATGCTGCGCCTCCTGGAACTTCAGGTCCCACTGCAGAGCCTGCATATGCCACATGGCATGATCAACCAACAGGATGCAGGAGGCCATGAGGCCCAGCAGCCTCAGAGTCATTCTGACCGAAACCCGGGATAGAGGCTGAAAGATCGGAATCATAACCTGAATATCTCAGACTCGCTGTTCGTGAGGATAGACCCGAAACCACGTCGTGTCCAGACCGCTCCGATGAAGAGGAGCTTCTGAGAGGGAATCAGGTGGGACTTCGGCACATTGATGGAGAAATCCAGCAAATGCAGGAGGTCGGCCGTAGTCTGGAGGTAGGAGACGACTGCCTGGGGCGAGACTGCCTTCAACAGCCAGTCGTCGAGATAAGGGAAGACTGAAACCCCTGATCTGCACAGATGAGCTGCGACCACCACCATCACTTTCATGAACACCCGAAGGGCGCTGGTAAGGCCAAAGGGGAGCACGGTAAATTGAAAATGCTTGTGGCCTACCATAAACCGTAGGTAACGCCGGTGGGCCTGCAGGACAGGAATGTGAAAATAAGCGTCCTGCAAGTCTAACGCTACCATCCAGTATTCCAGGTCGAGGGCAGACAAGACCTGAGCAAGCATCAACATCTTGAACTTCTTCTTCTTCCGGAGGAAGCGATTGAAGTCCCAGAGGTCCAAGATAGGACGCAGGCCCTTGTCCTTCTTGGGGACCAGAAAGTAGTGGGAGTAACAACCACGACCTACTTCTGGGACAGAAACGCGCTCAATGGCTCCCTTGACCAAGAGAGCCGTAAATTCCTGCTGGAGAAGGGCCAGATGATCCTCCGACATGCAGTGGTATCTCGGTGGCATGGCTGAGGGGTAGTCTCGAAGGGGAGGGAGTAGCCCCTTCGGACTATTTGCAAAACCCACCTGCCCGACGTGATGGTGCGCCAGTGGGGGAGGTGATGGTGAATCCTGCTGCCCACTGGCGTTTGATCGGCCTGAAAGGTCAGACTAGGAGAGTTTGGAGGCTGCTGCAGAGGGGGGTTGGTGAACTGGCCCGGCCGTTTGCCCCGGGAACCACGACGATTGTTCCCACATCCCTGGCCGCGCAAAGGTTGGGTAACTTGCTGCGGTCTGTGGCTCTGGGCGGGACGTAGCGGGGCACCCCTTCTGTAGCCACGAAAGGGGTGAAAAGCAGACTGTGCAGGGCGGGTGGAGAGGCCCAAGGACTTGGCCGTAGCCCGTGAGTCCTTGAAACGCTCTAGAGCGTGGTCTGCTTTGTCGCCAAAAAGACAACGGCCATCAAAGGGCATGTCCATCAAGGTGTTCTTGACATCCCCTGAAAAGCAAGTGGACCTCATCCAGACATAGCGACGAAGCGCTACTGGCGTTGAAATGGTTCTGCCCAGAGAGTCGGCGGTGTCCAGCCCACAACATATCGCAAACTTCGCTGCATCCTTCCCGGCGGCAACAGCCTTGGAGAGCACTGCCCGGGCCTCCTTCGGACACAGGCAGCTGCTGCGCCACCGTATCCCACACCAAGTGGGAATAACTGCCCAGGAGACGTGCAGTGTTTACGGACCGCAGTCCTAAGCTGGCAGAAGAGAACATTTTCTTACCAAGGTGGTCCAGATCTTGGATTTCTTTTCCTGTGGAGCGGTAGGGAAGGCGCTTTTGGAAGTGGAGGCTTGGACTACCAAGCTCTCCGGGGTGAGGCGTCGGGAGAGGAAAGTGGGGTCGCCCGGAGCCGGGCGGTGGCGTCCGGCAATCATCCTGTCCACAGGAGCCCCCGTGTTGGGCCTGGACCACGTACCCAGAAGGACGTCGGTGAGGGCCTCATTAAACAGCAGCAGGGGCTCCAAAGAGCTAGCAGCCGGTTGAAGCACCTCTGTCAGGAGGTTAGTCCTGACCGCCACTGTAGGAAGCTAGAGGTTGAGAGCCTCGGCCGCCCTACCCAACACCACTGCGTATGACTCTCCCTCCTCCGTAGCCATGGTAGCAGGAGACAACATGCCAAGGTCAGGGGAGGTGTCCAAACCACTGGCCTCCCCCAGTTCCTCTCTCCAGTCCTGTTCACTGTCCAACTGGTCAGTCAGAAGGTCACCTGACCCCTACCAGTCCTCCTCCTCATCCTCTTGGTGCCATTGTGGTTGAAAAGGGACCCCAGGAGTGAACAGGGGCACAAAAACCCCACTCTGCGCCAGATCCGGCGTCGGACGACGCCGGTCCGGCTCCATGTCCACGTCGGGATGGAGGTCGGGGTGGACGCCGGCTGGAGGGGCCGACCGGCATCGAGCACGGTAGTGGTGCCATCGGAAACGGCGCCAGTGGAGGCGTAACGAGGTCAACCGGCGCCGATCCGGATCTAGGCCTGGATCCAAGGGGGGCCGGAGCCGCCGGCAGCAAAGACCTAGGCCCCCCAACCGAGTTCGCGGGGTCCGAAGGCGCGCCAGGGGACCAAAGATGGCATGCATCATCTCGTAGAACGTACGAAGCTGGGCAGGAGTCGCCCCGGGTCCCGGAAAGGGAGAAAAACTCGGAGTCAACTGTTCGGGCTCCGTGCGCGGATCCGCAGGAGGGGCGCCACCCACGTGCCTCGTCAGATAGGCCGACCGACGAGGAGAAGTCGAAGAGCGACGATGCTTCTTCGACTTCTTCTTACGCTTTGACTTACACGACCCCGAGTGCGAAGACTTCGAAGATTTGGAACCGGAATGGTGGCGGCTCCGCGACCGGTCCCTCGGCCTCCCTCTCGACCGGGACATCGAATGGTGCGGAGCCAACTGCCGGTGCTCAAGCAGCTTTCAGGACCGCTCCCGCAAAGCCTTCGGCGCCATCAACCGGCAGTTGGAGCACGACTTGGGGTCGTGGTCGCACTACAGGCAAAAAAAGACACATGCAGCGCGGATCCGTCACCGACATCATGCGATGACAGGAACCGCAGGCCTTGAAACCAGGCATCCCTCGGGCACCTTCGGAGTCGAAGACTCGAAAAAGAGGTTGACAAAAGTCGAGGAAAAAGTTAGTCAAAAAATTACTGAGGTACTGCTCTTCCCGGATCTGCGCTGGCTGGCGCGGAAAAAGAAAAAACTGACGTCAGCGCGCAAGGGTGGCGACTAAGTAGCTGCCGCGACATCATCCCGGCGACCACGACGCCTGAGACAGATGCGGAGCCAACCGACACCAC